>NC_089223.1:20010922-21210922 GCF_963924675.1 Phocoena phocoena
TGAGGGGATGAAAAAAGGTATTCCATGCAAATGGAAATCAAAAGAAGTTGGGATAGCACTATTTATATCAGACAAAAGAGACTTTAAAACAACGACTGCTACAAGAGACAAAGAAGGACATTACATAATGACCAAGGGATCAATCCTATATAACAATTGTAAATAGCTATGCACCCAACATAGAAGTGCTATATATATAAAGCAAATATTAACAGACACAAAGGGAGAAACTGACAGTAACACAGTAAGAGTAGGGGAATTTAATACCCCACGTATATCAATGGACAGATTATCAAGACAGAAAATCAATAAGGAAACACTGGCCTTTAGTGACACATTAGACCAAATGGACTTAATAGATATTTAGAACATTCCATCCAAAGCAGCAGAATACACATTTGATTCAAGTGTAAATGGAACATTTTCTAGCACAGATCACACGATATGCCACAAAACAAGAGTCAATAAATTTAAGAAAATTGAAATCATATCAAGCACCTTTTCCAACCACAGCCCTATGAGACTAGAAATCAACCACAAGAAAAGAACTGCAAAAAACACAAAGATGTGGAGGCTAAATAATATTTTACTAAACAACCAATTGGTCACCAAAGACAAAGAAGAATCAAAAACTATTTGGAAATGAATGAAAACAAAAACAGAATGATCCAAAAATCTATTGGAGGCAGCAAAAGCAGTTCTAAGAGGGAAGGTTACAGTGATACATGCTTACCTCAGAACACAAGAAAAATTGCAAATAAACAACCTAACCCTACGCCTAAAGGAACTTAGAAAAAGAACAGCAAACAAAACCCAAAGTTCGTAGAAGGAAAGAAAGAATAAAGATCAGAGCAGAAATAAACAAAATAGAGACAAAGAAAAAATAGAAAAAGATCACTGAAAACAAGAGCTGGTTCTTTGAAAAGATAAACAAAACTGAAAAAACTTTAGCCAAACTTACCACAAAAGAAAGAGAGAGGGCTCAAAATCAATAAAATAAAAAATGAAACAAGAGACAATACAACTAATACCAAAGAAGTACAAAGAATCATAAAAGACTACTATGAACAACTACACACCAACAAATTGGACAAGCTAGAAGAAATGGATAAATTCCCAGAAACATATAACCTTCCAAGACTGAATCATGAAGAAATAAAAAATCTTGTTTTTTATTTCAGACCAATTACTAGTAAGGAGACTGAATCAGTAATCAAATACCTCCCAAAAGGGTTTCCCTGGTAGTGCAGTGGTTAAGAATCCACCTGCCAAAGCAGGGGACACAGGTTCGAGCCCTGGTCCAGGAAGACCCACATGCCGTGAAGCAACTAAGACCATGGGCCACAACTACTGAGCCTGCGCCCTAGAGCTCGTGAGCCACAACTACTGAACCCACATGCCACAACTACTGAAGCCCATGCACCTAGAGCCCACGCTCCACAAGAGAAGCCACTGCAATGAGAACCCTACACACCTCAACAAAAAGTAGCTCCCCCTCGCCGCAACTAGAGAAAGCCCATGCACAGCCAAAAATAAATAAATAATTTTTTTAAAAAAATTAACCAGAAAACCTCCCGAAAAACAAAAGTCCAGGACCAGATGGCTTCACTGATAAATTCTACCAAACATTCAAAGAAAAATTAATACCAGTCCTCCTCAAACTTTTCCAGAAAATGGAAGAGTAAGGAAGCTTCTGAACTCATTCCATGTGGCCAGCATCAACCTGATTCCAAAACCAGGCAAAAACCATATGATCATCTCAATGAATGCAGAAATAGTTTTTGACAAAATTCAACATCCATTTATGTTTTACCATAAATGGATGGGTATGGAGGGAACATACCTCAACATAATAAAGGCCACATATGATAAGCCCACAGCTCACATCATACTCAACAGTGAAAAGCTGAAAGCACTTCCTCTAAGATCAGAACAAGACAAAGATGCTCACTCTCCCAGTTTTATTCAACATAGTATTGGAAGTCGTAACCAGAGCAATCAGACAAAAAAAACGAAATAAAAAGAATACAAATTGGAAAGGAAGAAGGAAAACTGTCACTGTTGGCAGATGACACGATGCTATACTTAGAAAATCCTCCTGCAGTATAAAAAAACAAACAAACAAAAAAACAACTACTACTAAACTTTCTTTGGGTTATTTGTATGGAAATATGTTAATATAAATGTTTCAGGCATTACATGAAAAAAAAAAAGAAAATCCTAAAGACAGCACCAAAATTACTATAGCTCATCAATGAATTTGGTAAAGTCAAAGGGTACAGAATTAATATACAGAAATTTGTTGCATTTCTATACACTAACAACAAACTATAAGAGAGGAATTAAGTATACAATCCCATTTACCATCACATCAAAAAGAATAAAATACCTAGGAATAAATCTAACTAAGGAGGGAAAATACCTTGTACATGGAAAACTATAAGACACTGATGAAAGAAACTGGAGACAACACAAACAAACGGAAACAGATACCGTGTTCATAGATAGGACTAACATTGTTAGAATGACCATACTACTCAAGGCAATCTACAGATTCAGTGCAATCCATATCAAAATACTAATGGCATATTTCACAGAACTAGAACAAATAATTCTAAAAATTTGTATGGAAACACAAAAGATCCCAAATAGTGAAAACAATCTTGAGAAAGAAGAATAGTGCTATAGGTACCATGCGCCCAGACTTCAGACTGTACTACAAAGCTAGCCATCAAAACAGTATGGTAGAAGATGGCGGAAGAGTAAGACGCGGAGATCGCCTTCCTCCCCACGGATACACCAGAAATACATCCACACGTGGAACAACTCCTACAGAACTCCTACTGAAGGCTGGCAGAAGACCTCAGACCTCCCAAAAGGCAAGAAACTCCCCACGTAACTGGGTAGGGCAAAAGAAAAAACAGAGACAAAAGAATAAGGACGGCACCTGCACCAGTGGGAGGGAGCTGTGAAGGAGGAAAAGTTTCCACACACTAGGAAGCCCCTCCGCGGGCGGAGACTGCGGGAGGCAGAGGGGGGAGTTTCGGGACCGCGGAGTAGTGCACAGCGACGGGTGCGGAGGGCAAAGCAGGGAGATTCCTGCACAGACGATCGGTGCCGACCAGCACTCACCAACCCGAGAGGCTTGCTGCTCACCCACTGGGGCGGGCAGGGCTGCGAGCTGAGGCTCGGGTTTTGGTTTTGGACGGAGCTCAGGGAGAGGACTGGGGTTGGCGGCTTGAACATAGCCTGAAGGGGTTAGTGCACCACGACTAGTCGGGAGGGAGTTCGGGGAAAAGCCTGCACCGGCCGAAGAGGCAAGAGACTTTTCCTTCCCTCTTTGTCTCCTGGTGCGCGAGGAGAGGGGTTTAAGAGCGCTGCTTAAAGGAGCTCCAGAGACGGGCGCGAGCCGCGGCTAAAAGCGCGAACCCCAGAGACGGGCGCGAGCCGCGGCTGAGGGCGCGAGCCCCCGAGACGGGCGCGAGCCGCGGCTGAAAGCGCAAACCCCAGAGACGGGCGCGAGCCGCGGCTAAAACCGCGGACCCCAGAGACGGGCGGGAGACGCTAAGGCTGCTGCTGCCGCCACCAAGGGGCCTGTGTGCGAGCACAGGTCACTCTCCACACCCCTCTTCCGCGGAGCCTGTGCAGCCCGCCACTGCCAGGTTCCCGGGATCCAGGGACAACTTCCCCGGGAGTACGCACAGCGGGCCTCAGGCTGGTGCAACGTCACGCCGGCCTCTGCCGCAACGTCACGCTGCCTCTGCCGCCGCAGGCCGGCCCCGCACGCAGTGCCCCTCCTTCCCCCATCCCCCAACCCCCGGCCTGAGTGAGCCGGAGGCCCCGAATCAGCGGCTCCTTTAACCCCGTCCTGTCTGAGCGAAAAAACAGACGCCCTCCAGCGACCTACACGCAGAGGCAGGGCCAAATCCAAAGCTGAGCTCCTGTGAGCTGTGAGAACAAAGAAGAGAAAGGGAAATCTCTCCCAGCAGCCACAGAAGCAGCGGATTAAAGCTCCACAATCAACTTGATATACCCTGCATCTGTGGAATACCTGAATAGACAAGGAATGATCCCAAATTGAAGAGGTGGAATTTAGGAGCGAAATCTATGATTTTTTTTCCCTTTTCCTCTTTTTGTGAATGTGTACGTGTATGCTTCTGTGTGACATCTAGTCTGTATACTCTAGCTTCCACCATTTGTCCTAGGGCTCTATCCGTCCATGACTTTTTTTAAAAATTCTTTTTCTTAATAATTAAGTTTAATTGTAATAACTTTATTATACTTTACCTTCGTTCTTTCTTTCTTTCCTTCCTTCCCTCCCTCCTTTAGACAACGAATCACCCCAAATTGAGGAGGTGGTCTCAGGGAGCAGGATTTATGATTTTTCCCCCTTTACCTCTTTTTGTGAAGGTGTATGTGTATGCTTCTGTGTAAGATTTTCTCTGTATAGCTTTGCTTCCAACATTTGTCCTAAGGTTCTATCCGTCCCTTTTTTTTTTTTCTAAATATTTTTTAATTCAATAACTATATTATACTTTATTTTATTTTTACTGTATCATCTTTCTTTCTGTCTTTTTTTCCTTCTTTCCCTCCTTCCTTCCTTCCTCCCTCCCTCCCTCCCTCCTTTTTTTCCTTCTTTGCTTCTTTCTTCCTTCCTTCCTTTCCTCCTTTCCCTCTTTCTTTACTCATACTTCTACTAATTCTCCCTACTTTTTCTCCCTTTTATTCTGAGCTGTGTGGATGAAAGGCTCTTGGTGCTCCAGCCAGGAGTCAGGGCTCTGCCTCTGAGGTAGGAGAGCCAACTTCAGGACACTGGTCAACAAGAGACCTCCCAGCTCCACATAATATTAAACGGGGGAAATATCCCAGAGACCTCCATCTTAACACCAGCACCCAGCTTCACTCAACGACCAGCAAGCCACAGTGCTGGACAACCTATGCCAAACAACTAGCAAAACAGGAACACAACCCCACCCATTAGCAGAGAGGCTGCCTAAAATCATAATAAGGCCACAGACACCCCAAAACACACCACCAGACGTGAACCTGCCCACTAGAGAGACAAGATCCAGCCTCATCCAGCACAACACAGGCACTAGTCCCCTCCACCAGGAAGCCTACACAACCCACTGAAACAACCTTAGCCACTGGAGACAGACATCAAAAACAACGGGAACTACGAACCTGCAGCCTGCAAAAAGGAGACCCCAAACACAGTAAGATAAGCAAAATGAGAAGACAGAAAAACACACAGCAGATGAAGGAGCAAGATAAAAACCCACCAGACCTAACAAATGAAGAGGAAATAGGCAATCTACCTGAAAAAGAATTCAGAATAATGATAGTAAGGATGATCCGAAATCTTGGAAGTAGAATGGACAAAATGCAAGAAACAGTTAACAAGGACCTACAAGAACTAAAGATGAAACAAGCAACGATGAACAATGCAATAAATGAAATTAAAATCACTCTAGATAGGATCAATAGCAGAATAACTGAGGCAGAAGAACGGATAAGTGACCTGGAAGATAAAGTAGTGGAAATAACTACTGCAGAGCAGAATAAAGAAAAAAGAATGAAAAGAACTGAGGACAGTCTCAGAGACCTCTGGGACAACATGAAACGCGCCAACATTCGAATTATAGGGGTTCCAGAAGAAGAAGAAAGAAAGAAAGGGACTGAGAAAATATTTGAAGAGATTATAGTTGAAAACTTCCCTAATATGGGAAAGGAAATAGTTAATCAAGTCCAGGAAGCACAGAGGGTCCCATACAGGATAAATACAAGGAGAAACACGCCAAGACACATATTAATCAAACTGTCAAAAATTAAATACAAAGAAAGCATATTAAAAGCAGCAAGGGAAAAACAACAAATAACACACAAGGGAATCCCCATAAGGTTAACAGCTGATCTCTCAGCAGAAACCCTACAAGCCAGAAGGGAGTGGCAGGACATACTGAAAGTGATGAAGGAGAATAGCCTGAAACCAAGACTACTCTACCCAGCAAGGATCTCATTCACATTTGATGGAGAAATTAAAACCTTTACAGACAAGCAAAAGCTGAGAGAGTTCAGCACCACCAAACCAGCTTTACAACAAATGCTAAAGGAACTTCTCTAGACACGAAACACAAGAGAAGGAAATGACCTATAGTAGCGAACCCAAAACAATATATAAAATGGAAATAGGAACATACATATCAATAATTACCTTAAATGTAAATGGACTAAATGCTCCCACCAAAAGACACAGATTGGCTGAATGGATACAAAAACAAGACCCTTATATATGCTGTCTACAAGAGACCCACTTCAGAACTAGAGACACATACAGACTGAAAGTAAGGGGATGGAAAAAGATATTCCATGCAAATGGAAACCAAAAGAAAGCTGGAGTAGCAATTCTCATATCAGACAAAATAGACTTTAAAATAAGGACTATTAAAAGGGACAAAGAAGGACACTACATAATGATCAAGGGATCGATCCAAGAAGAAGATATAACAATTGTAAATATTTATGCACCCAACATAGGAGCACCTCAATACATAAGGCAAATACTAACAACCATAAAAGGGGAGATCAACAGTAACACATTCATAGTAGGGGACTTTAACACCCCACTTTCACCCATGGACAGATCATCCAAAATGAAAATAAATAAGGAAACACAAGCTTTAAATGATACATTAAACAAGATGGACTTAATTGATATTTATAGGACACTCCATCCAAAAACAACAGAATACACATTTTTCTCAAGTGCTCATGGAACATTCTCCAGGATAGATCATATCTTGGGTCACAAATCAAGCCTTGGTAAATTTAAGAAAACTGAAATTGTATCAAGTATATTTTCCGACCACAACGCCATGAGACTAGATATCAATTACAGGAAAAGATCTGTAAAAAATACAAACACATGGAGGCTAAACAATACACTACTTAATAATGAAGTGATCACTGAAGAAATCAAAGAGGAAATAAAAAAATACCTAGAAACAAATGACAATGGAGACACAACGACCCAAAACCTATGGGATGCAGCAAAAGCAGTTCTAAGGGGGAAGTTTATAGCAATACAAGCCCACCTTAAGAAGCAGGAAACATCTCGAATAAACAACCTAACCTTGCACCTCAAGCAATTAGAGAAAGAAGAACAAAAAAACCCCAAAGCTAGCAGAAGGAAAGAAATCATAAAAATCAGATCAGAAATAAATGAAAAAGAAATGAAGGAAACAATAGCAAAGATCAATAAAACTAAAAGCTGGTTCTTTGAGAAGATAAACAAAATAGATAAACCACTAGCCAGACTCATCAAGAAAAAAAGGGAGAAGACTCAAATCAATAGAATTAGAAATGAAAAAGGAGAAGTAACAACTGACACTGCAGAAATAAAAAAAATCATGAGAGATTACTACAAGCAACTCTATGCCAATAAAATGGACAATCTGGAAGAAATGGACAAATTCTTAGAAATGCACAACCTGCCAAGACTGAATCAGGAAGAAATAGAAAATATGAACAGACCAATCACAAGCACTGAAATTGAAACTGTGATTAAAAACCTTCCAACAAACAAAAGCCCAGGACCAGATGGCTTCACAGGTGAATTCTATCAAACGTTTAGAGAAGAGCTAACACCTATCCTTCTCAAACTCTTCCAAAATATAGCAGAGGGAGGAACACTCCCAAATTCCTTCTACGAAGCCACCATCACCTTGATACCAAAACCAGACAAGGATGTCACAAAGAAAGAAAACTACAGGCCAATATCACTGATGAACATAGATGCAAAAATCCTCAACAAAATACTAGCAAACAGAATCCAACAGCACATGAAAAGGATCATACACCATGATCAAGTGGGGTTTATTCCAGGAATGCAAGGATTCTTCAATATACGCAAATCTATCAATGTGATAAACCATATTAACAAATTGAAGGAGAAAAACCATATGATCATCTCAATAGATGCAGAGAAAGCTTTCGACAAAATTCAACACCCATTTATGATAAAAACCCTCCAGAAAGTAGGCATAGAGGGAACTTTCCTAAACATAATAAAAGCCATATATGACAAGCCCACAGCAAACATCATCCTCAATGGTGAAAAACTGAAAGCATTTCCACTAAGATCAGGAACAAGACAAGGTTGCCCACTCTCACCACTCTTATTCAACATAGTTTTGGAAGTTTTAGCCACAGCAATCAGAGAAGAAAAGGAAATAAAAGGAATCCAAATCGGAAAAGAAGAAGTAAAGCTGTCACTGTTTGCAGATGACATGATACTATACATAGAGAATCCTAAAGATGCTACCAGAAAACTACTAGAGCTAATCAATGAATTTGGTAAAGTAGCAGGATACAAAATTAATGCACAGAAATCTCTGGCATTCCTATATACTAATGATGAAAAATCTGAAAGTGAAATCAAGAAAACACTCCCATTTACCATTGCAACAAAAAGAATAAAATATCTAGGAATAAACCTACCTAAGGATACGAAAGACCTGTATGCAGAAAATTATAAGACACTGATGAAAGAAATTAAAGATGATACAAATAGATGGAGAGATATACCATGTTCTTGGATGGGAAGAATCAACATTGTGAAAATGACTCTACTACCCAAAGCAATCTACAGATTCAATGCAATCCCTATCAAACTACCACTGGCATTTTTCACAGAACTAGAACAAAAAATTTCGCAATTTGTATGGAAACACAAAAGACCCCGAATAGCCAAAGCAATCTTTAGAACGAAAAAAGGAGCTGGAGGAATAAGGCTCCCTGACTTCAGACCATATTACAAAGCAACAGTAATCAAGACAGTATGGTACTGGCACAAAAACAGAAAGATAGATCAGTGGAACAGGATAGAAAGCCCAGAGATAAACCCACGCACATATGGACACCTTATCTTTGATAAAGGAGGCAGGAATGTACAGTGGAGAAAGGACAGCCTCTTCAATAAATGGTGCTGGGAAAACTGGACAGGTACATGTAAAAGTATGAGATTAGATCACTCCCTAACACCATACACAAAAATAAGCTCAAAATGGATTAAAGACCTAAATGTAAGGCCAGAAACTATCAAACTCTTAGAAGAAAACATAGGAAGAACACTCTATGACATAAATCACAGCAAGATCCTTTCTGACCCACCTCCTAGAGTAATGGAAATAAAAACAAAAATAAACAAATGGGACCTAATGAAACTTCAAAGCTTTTGCACAGCAAAGGAAACCATAACCAAGACCAAAAGACAACCCTCAGAATGGGAGAAAACATTTGCAAATGAAGCAACTGACAAAGGATTAATCTCCAAAATTTACAAGCAGCTCATGCAGCTCAATAACAAAAAAACGAACAACCCCATCCAAAAATGGGCAGAAGACCTAAATAGACATTTCTCCAAAGAAGATATACAGAATGCCAACAAACACATGAAAGAATGCTCAACATCATTAATCATTAGAGAAATGCAAATCAAAACTACAATGAGATATCATCTCACACCAGTCAGAATGGCCATCATCAAAAAATCAAGAAACAATAAATGCTGGAGAGGGTGTGGAGAAAAGGGGACACTCTTGCACTGCTGGTGGGAATGTGAATTGGTTCAGCCACTGTGGAGAACAGTATGGAGGTTCCTTAAAAAACTACAAATAGAATTACCATATGACCCAGCAATCCCACTACTTGGCATATACCCTGAGAAAACCAAAATTCAAAGAGAGTCATGTACCAAAATGTTCATTGCAGCTCTATTTACAATAGCCAGGACATGGAAACAACCTAAGCGCCCATCATCGGATGAATGGATAAAGAAGATGTGGCACATATACACAATGGAATATTACTCAGCCTTAAAAAGAAATGAAATTGAGCTATTTGTAATGAGATGGATAGACCTAGAATCTGTCATACAGAGTGAAGTAAGTCAGAAAGAAAAAGACAAATACCGTATGCTAACACATATATATGGAATTTAAGGGAAAAAAATGTCATGAAGAACCTAGGGGTAAGATAGGAATAAAGACGCAGACCTACTGGAGAACGGACTTAAGGATATGGGGAGGGGGAAGGGTGAGTTTTGACAGGGCGAGAGAGAGTCATGGACATATACACACTAACAAACGTAGTAAGGTAGATAGCTGGGGGGAAGCAGCCGCAAGGCACAGGGATATTAGCTCGGTGCTTTGTGACAGCCTGGAAGGGTGGGATGGGGAGAGTGGGAGGGAGGGAGACGCAAGAGGGAGGACATATGGGAGCATATGTATATGTATAGCTGATTCACTTTGTTGTAGAGCGGAAGCTAACACACCATTGTAAAGCAATTATACCCCAATAAAGATGTTTAAAAAAAAAAAAAAAAAAAACAGTATGGTACTGGCACAAAAACAGACACATATATCAATAGAACAGAATAGTGAGCCCAGAAATAAACCCACACACTTATGGTCAATTACTCTACAACAAAGGAGGCAAGAATATACAGTGGAGAAAAGACACACTCTTCAATGAATGGTACTGGGAAAACTGGACAGCTACATGTAAAAGAATGAAATTAGAACATTTTCTCACACCAGTTACAAAAATAAACTCAAACTGGATTAAGGACCTAAATGTAAGACCAGAAACCATAAAATTCCTAGAGGAAAACACAGGCAAAATACTCTGACATAAATTGTAGCAATATTTTTTTGGCTCTGTCTCCTCAGGCAAAAGAAACAAAGGGAAAAATAAACAAATGGATCTAATTAATCTTAAAAGCTTCTGCACAGCAAAAGAAACCATAAACACAATGAAAAGACAGCCTACTGATTGGGAGAAAATATTTGCAAATGATACGACCGATAAGAGGTTAATATACAAAAATATATAAACAGCTCATACAACTCAATATAGAAAAAACAAACAACCCAATCAAAAAATGGGGAGGAGGGCTTCCCTGGTGGCGCAGTGGTTGAGAGTCCACCTGCCGATGCAGGAGACACGGGTTCGTGCCCCGGTCCAGGAAGATCCCACATGCCGCGAAGCGGCTGGGCCTGTAAGCCATGGCCACTGAGCCTGCGTGTCCAGAGCCTGTGCTCTGCAATGGGAGAGGCCACAACAGTGAGAGGCCTGCGTAACGCAAAAAAAAAAAAAAAAAAAATGGGGAGGAGACCTGAATAGACATTTTTCGAAATAAGACATACAGATGACCAACAGGCATATGAAAATATACTCAGTGTTGTTGATCATCAGGGATGCAAATCAAAACCACAATGAGGTATCACCTCACATCTGTCAGAATGACTATATTCAAAACGACCACAAAGAGTAAATGTTGGCAAGGATGTGGAGAAAAAGGGAACCCTCCTACAGTGCTGGTGGTAATGTAAATTGATGCGGCCACTATAGAAAACAGGATGGAGGTGCCTCAAAAAAAACTGAAAATAGAACTATAAGACCTGGCAATTCCACTCCTGGGTATATATCCAAAGAAAATAAAAACATTAATTCGAAAAGATACATGCACCCCAATGTTCACTGCAGCATTATTTACAAGAGCAAAGATGTGGAAGCAATCTAAGTGTCCATCAACAGATGAATGGATAAAGAAGATGTGGTAATATATATATATTTATATATATATATGCAATGGAATATTAATTGCCCATAAAAGTATGAAATTTTGCCATTTGCAACACATGGATGGACCTGGGGGGTATTATGCTTAGTGAAATAAGTCAGACAGAGAAAGACAAATACTCTATATGTTATCATTTATATGTGTAGTCTAAAAATCGAAACAAATGGATGAATGGAACAGAAACAGACTCACAGATATAGAGAACAAACTATTGGTTACTCGTGGGGAGAGGGAAGGAGCAAAGTGCAACATAGGGACAGCAGATTAAGAAGTACAAAGGACTATGTATAAAATAAATAAGCTACAAGGCTATA
The DNA here is from genome assembly GCF_963924675.1 of Phocoena phocoena. Lineage (NCBI taxonomy): Eukaryota > Metazoa > Chordata > Mammalia > Artiodactyla > Phocoenidae > Phocoena > Phocoena phocoena. The sequence continues at coordinate 20,022,881 of NC_089223.1, forward strand.
CTGTAGAGCACAGGGAATATAGCCAATATTCTATAATAACTTTCAATGGAGTATAATCTATAAAATTTTGAATCACTATATTGTACACCTGAAACTAATATTGTAGATCAACTATACCTCAATAAAAATAGATAAATAATAAATTAAATTAAATTTTTTTTAAAAAATAAACTTACTTAGAACTCAAAGTCTCCTTTTCCCATAGGCACAAAATCCTCTGAGTGAAACAAAGCAACCACAATCACAAATATGGCTGGTAAGTTCAGACTGGAGGGGGACACCCAAACGCATGACAATTAATGACAATTCCTCAAATACAATTAGAAGCTCTCAAGAACCTGCAGAATCCGGTGCCCTGTTGGCATCTCTGGTATGCTAAACCCACAAACCAAAAAATATTTCAACGTGCCTCTATTTCAGAAAGAAGATCCTTCTCCACAAAACACTGCATCACCAGACAGCTTCAGAGAAAGGTATACAGGGAGAGGGAGAGAGAGCAGGGGGTGAGAGAGTAAGATGAGGGAAAGCGGGTGGGAGAGAGGGGGAGAGAGAATGGGGGAGCACTTCTAGAATTCACCCGTGCAAGCTGCTGAGATGAAGGAACACGGTTTTGAGGTTCAGCTAGAACTAATTTCTTTAGGTTTTGCAAAAGTTCAACTCTCCAGCACTTCAATTCCAACTCTTAGTATTTCCCCTTAAAAATAACAATGAGAGGGCTTCCCTGGTGGCGCAGTGGTTGAGAGTCCGCCTGCCGATGCAGGGCACACGGGTTCGTGCCCGGGTCCGGGAGGATCCCACATGCTGCAGAGCGGCTGGGCCCGTGAGCCATGGCCGCTGAGCCTGCGTTTCCGGAGCCTGTGCTCCACAACGGGAGAAGCCACAACAGTGAGAGGCCCGCGTACCGCAAAAACAAAAATAAATAACAATGAGAGGGGAAGGGTGGAGAGGCCTTTCCAATTAGATCTATGAAATGAACTAGAACTTATATTTGGAAAGTTTTCTGATAAATGGAAAGTGGCTTGGACCTGAGATAACTTACTCACTCTCACGTGTGGCATCCATTACAGGAGAAAGACTTCAAATGCGTGGTTGTAGCAATCAAGGCCACAAACAAAAGACATTCAAGAGAACAGCAGTTGAAGCAAAAGGTCTCAGTGATACATACCTTAGTTACTAAACGATGACACCCCCAGGAGATGGTGACCCTCTCCTCGAATGCACTGTCCTGCCAGAGTTTAGAAGGCAGACAAATTCTTACTCTGACGTCATACTCTGAAATCCTTTCTGAAGAACATAGGGTCACTTAAGGGAAGAGTTACAAAGCCTGGGCTCTCCCACTCCTTGAACCGAACTCAGCTTCAGAAGACCACCGCCGCATCCGCAGACAGGAAGCAGGCTCAGCCTCCAAGTACCTCTGAACAACATCTCTCTCTCCGGTTTAAGCGTCCCAGAAAGGCTATTCCCCTAGCATCTATCTCCTGACTCTCATTAAATACCCTTTTCTCTGGTTGGTGTAGATAAAGAGTTTGATCAGGGAAACCTGATCAAGACTGCAGTTCCCTGCAGAGGTGATGAGCACTTATTCAAAGCATGTGGGGAACGAACTCTGTGCTCTGCATTCTCAGCTTGTTTAAGAGCCTCACCCAGCAAAATGGCCTTCTTACTTTACGGCCTTGCCTCATTTTTGACTCAAAACTTTTGTTCATATCATTAACTGAACTTGGCTTCAAATCACCTCTTAGTGAAGGCCAACATTCATTAATACACCTTTTTTTTAATGCACGAAAATAGATGAAATAATTCAAACTGCAAGCACCATGTCAGCCATCTCACCTGTTCCTCATTGAACAGACATGTTCACCTGATAACCCTTCTTACTTGGATTTCTCACTCAATTCCCTTTCCCCCAAGAGATCAACAGGGCGAAAGAAAGATGACCTGACAGACTTGAAGGGGAGTCAGCAAAGGGACATTTTAACACTCAGCTGGGCCAAACTTTCCTGTGGTTGGATTCTCCTAAACAGAAGAAGGGGTGCTTATGTCAATCTCCTTTTGCCCTGGAAAGTCCTCTTAAGTAAAGTCAAAATTCTAAGCAACCATCAGAAGACACATGGCTGAGATCTTCACGCATGAATCTTTCCCTTCCTTCGCCTGCTTTTGCGACTGCACAGCTCAGAACTCGTAGCGAGGCTGCCTCTAAGGCTCCTGGAAAGACTGTGAAGGTGGGAGAGGAGGCCGCAGCTCCGAGACCAGCAGCTGGACAGCCTCCTCTCCCTGGAGTCCTGCTTGGGTTCATCTGACCCTACCAGCTCTGTGCTCTCTCAGTGCCTCTCCCCACAGGTATGGCTTTCTCTCACTCACACAAAGAATACTGAAACACTTACCTAGAGAAGACCAGGAAGGAGCCTGCCAGATGTCATTCAACTGCCAATAAAGTGCCCCCATGGTGTGCCCTTCTCCATGCACTATCTCGCTGCGACTGCGGCGGTAGAATTCAGTTTCTGTTTTGACACACTGGGCCTGCATCACCTGATTCAGGGGAAAACATTACAACACAGGTGTTTTTCAAATGAATTTATCTGCAAAACAGAAATAGACTCACAGATATAGAGAACAGACTTGTGGTTGCCAAGGGGCAGGGGGAGGGTTGAACTGGGAGTTTGGGACTAGCAGATGCAAACTACTATATATAGAATAAACAACAAGGCCCTACTGTAGAGCACAGGGAACTATATTCTGTATCCTGTAATAAACCATAATGGAAAATATGAAAAAGAATATATATGTATAACTGAATCATGTTGCTGTACACCAGAAACTTACAACATTGTAAATCAACTACACTTCAACCTTAAAAAAAGATTATTCAAAAAGAGAAGCTCAGTCCATTGCAAGATTTAAAAAAAAAACACAGGTGTTTTTGCTTGAGGTAGGCTGTCTAGATCTGAGAAAATTATAGGCTTGAATAAATTTGGGAATTTCATTACCATTATATATACCATCATTATACTAGATCTGGAACCAACCCCTGAGTATGAGAAGCTGTTGTCTGTAGCAGCTGGGTCTGGGGAGAAGCTTGGTATTGGGCTTAACAATGGGTAATCAGGTAATCGTGGAAACAGGATGGTGTAAAAGGTTCTTTGCCAACGATAGTGGAGGCAATGACGGAAAACAAAGACTGTGATTCCAGAGCAAACACTAAGTTGTGGGCAGTGACCGGTTTTACTAACACTTTCGTGGCTATTAAGAAAATAGTTTATTAGAAAATAATTCTATAGAAAAAGAACTATATTATGACTCTGATATTGTCAAATCCCTAACCCCTTTCTTCTAGTCAAGCAGTTGTTTTTTATATCATGCCTTTTGATAATGTAAAACTTCTTATGAATGCAGTTCCTTCCTTATAGCAGAACAGATTGTAAACTGCAACAAAGAGACAAGTAAATTTAGTTCTTATTTAAGAGGCATGAAAAAACTTCATGCAAGACCTTTAATTACTTACTTACCAAGGAGAACCTGGAGAGACAGTCAGAGCTGCAAGGATTCCCCAGTCAGAGAAAAGGACGGCCTTAGAGTAGGGTCTGGATTTTCACAGAGGAGGAAAAAGAGGGATGCATATATGGCCACTAGAAGACCAAGTTCAGATGCCTTCCTAAAACACTAGAAAAGCTCCAATGGGGCTTCCCTGGTGGCGCAGTGGTTGAGAGTCCGCCTGCCGATGCAGGGGACACCGGTTCGTGCCCCGGTCCGGGAGGATCCCACATGCCACGGAGCGGCTGGGCCCATGAACCATGGCCGCTAAGCCTGCGCGTCCGGAGCCCGCGCTCCGCAACGGGAGAGGCCACAACAGTGAGAGGCCCGCATACCGAAAAAAAAAAAAAAAAAAAAAAAGAAAAGCTCCAATGAAGCGAGACCTTTAGATCGAGGAGAGCTGGCTAGTGAGGAAGTCGCAGATGAAGTTACAACTTACATGAGGCACAGCTGTCAAACTCCAGAAGGGCAAAGCGAGAAGAAATCACGGCCGTTCAATAAAAATTTAATAAACACTTACAGTGTGTGTTGCATGCTGGTAATGGTAAGCCCCGCCCCCAGCAAAAAAGAGACAGCCCACCCTTGTGGAGCATATTGGCTTGTGTAGAGGACAGGCCTTAACCAAAGAATCACACAAATATATGGAAACTTTAAACAGTAATGAGGGCTAAGAAAGAGAGGTGTGTGATGTTAGGAGCCTGGATAGGAGGGGAAATGGGTCTAGCTGAGGAGGGAGATTGGCCTCGAAGTACAGGAAAGAGAAAAAGATAGAGGGCAGAACCCTGCAGCCAGAGAGGACACACGTGGTGAAAGGAGAATGCACAGCAAAGAACTGAAAGAAGGCCAAGGCAGCCTGAACTCAGAAAGCCGGGAGCAATGGCAGCAAGGCTGGTGGGGATGCAGAGGCCAGACCTGGGAAGGTTTGGGATGTATCCTAAAGGCAACTGGAAGTCACAGAAAGCTTTTAAGCTAAAGGGTGAAGTGATCAGACTTGCATTGGCAACAGGCGCCTCTGACCGCTGAAAGGAGTCAGGGGACTAGAGGGCATTCGGGGAGACCATTTAGAAATCTATTATAATCTTCTAGGCAAGAGATGATGTTAGCTGTGAGCAGGTAAAGAAATGCCCTTTCCATTCAGGAACCAGACCACTGGGAGCACAGCCGTGATAACAGGCAGATAACAGTCTAAAGAAAGTAAGAATCTCACGAACAGAGTGGCAAGGGTGCCAAGCTCAAAATGACCACAGGATACTCTCTGAATGTATTAGTCTAGCACTAAGTCAAGGAGTGAAATACGAAAAACAGGCCTAAGAACTATGATCTATAACCGTCAAGTTAATCTGCAATTATGAGACACGCTAGGACCTGGGACGCCCTACCAGAGTGCTTGCACCTGGACAAACGTCTCCTCAAGCAACAGAACGCAAAGAAACTATACAGGACTAAAACCAACTGCACACACGCACAGCGGGAGCAAATTATGAACAATAAGATACAAAAAGGCCACAAACCAACTGCCATTTCCGAGGTGTCAGAAGCAAAAGCAGGGTACTGCGCGTGATTCCTGCACGCAGCACCACCAAGGGGCGCGCAGACCACCTAAACTACACCTCCCAGCCAAGCCACCAGTCCACCTCCAGCCTCACCCCTTTAAGGAGCCAGGGAACCAACAGCACCTGTTACTTGTTTTCGCTCCCTCATGCTGCAGCAGGAGTCCTGATAAAGTCTTGCCTGAAATTCTCCTCTGGCCTCTTATCAATTTCTACGGATTAAGAGTCCAAGGACCCAGGTGAGTAACAATTAGACTCAGGATCTCTAATCAAGTTCCTTCTAAAAATACCAATCTCGTCTGAACTAAAGAAGAAAGAGATTTATCTACTTCTAGGCCTGGATAGCTAGGCACAGGGAAATCAAGTCCCTTGATTAAGCGTTCACATGTTTGTCGAGTTATTGTACAAAATCAGTGTTGTGGAGCGATTTCTAGAAAGTTCAGTGAAGGTAAAGCAGCCAATTGAAATCTTAGTAGAAACAGATCTGAGGGCAGCACCAATTATCAACGCATGCCCATTAGAGATTTAACCTCACATCAGCATGGGAAGTAACCTTTGTATTTGTTTTTAAAATTTGATAATATCTGAACTTATTTAAATCACCTCAGCCCTCAAATAACGTCCCCACCAACCAAGCTAAAATTGGCCCATGGGCACAAAATCAAGCCAGCCACAGTCCCTGCCCTGCAGCACACACACCCGAGGCACTGAACAACAAGTCTCTGTTCTCATCCTGAGATTCCTGAAAAATCAGCTAAGGCTTTATGGACGGTGTGTAAAGGGATCACAGGAGGAGAAGATGAGGAAGCCCTCATCACACCAATAAGGAACACATGGGGAGAGGTATTCTGATCACCAGACACTCCAGAGGGGCTAGCCCAGCCCTGACAGGCCAAGCACGGGCATCAAATGGCGACCACCATGGACACTCCACTTTGGGTGTTGGCCAACAATTCTGGAACTTCCAGGATCTGAAGTATCTCCAAAGCCCGGGCCATTCCTGATACACCAAGGAAGCCAAAGGACCTGCAATATTCTGCTGTGGGACTTGGCTCAGCGTGGACCCACGAGTAGAATGGAGGGAGGGGCGTCACTCAAGAAGTTTGGGACTGGAATCTGTTTCCTTGGATCCAGATTTATAAAACAGGGTGAACAGGAGAAAAGTAAAAATCGGAATTTTGAGGTGGGGAACAAAACATCAGTGTATACCAGAGTAGGAAATTAAGTCACCTCTTTCAGGCAAAAATAAAAACTTCTAGGACAAAGTCATATCTATTGAAACAGTCATGCTTGTGCTTAGTTGGATCTAACCTAAAGGACAATTAGATATTTTACTGATGGGCTTGGTGGAGGTGACCTGCATTTTCTTCATGGTGAATTTAAGCTTCTTTTCAGGGGGAAAAAGTCTGATGAGTGGCAAATTTTTTACAATGCTCCAAATTCCTGCCTGATCTTTGTTAACATATACTGTAACTCATATACGTTTATAATTTTGTATTCTACTCTCACTTAATTTTCACGTGTACATTTCCATGTGATGCCCTGGCATTTTCTATATATCTCTGTGCTCTAAATGGTTCCACAGTTATACCATAGTTTGATGAATCATTCTCCAATAATTATTCGGCATTTGAATGGTTTGCAGATTTTTTCTTTAAATACAAGAGCAAAGAATATTTTATGTCCAAATTAATTTCTTTGCCTCTTCTGTTGTCTCTTTTGATAATAATATATGACACATTTTAAAGTCCTTGTTGCATGTTGCTATATTAGGTTCCAGTCAAGAGGCTGCCATAAACTGCTAGCCTCCAGGCAGAACTCAGCCCCACGCAGGTTTTAATTGGCTCACAGAGCTGGTGCTTTTTGTTTCTTCTTGTTGTCGTTTAATGTCTTAAGTCAGGGCCTGTATGCTCCATTTTGCCACAATCCCCAGTATTCAGACTCTCATCCATTTAAATTACCCGCCTGGTCCCTACAAACATTTGAGTTTTCAGTCCCTGAACTATTTCAATTCTCAGAACTACCTGCAAAAAATATTTAAAATATTTATTTCCGTATATCTATTCTAACAATTTCCCAGCTGTAATTTTTTTTCTGTGTGTGTGGTATGCGGGCCTCTCACTGCTGTGGCCTCTCCCGTTGCGGAGCACAGGCTCCGGACACGCAGGCTCAGTGGCCATGGCTCACGGGCCCAGCCGCTCCGCGGCATGTGGGATCCTCCCGGACCGGGTCACGAACCCGTGTCCCCTGCATCGGCAGGCGGACTCTCAACCACTGTGCCACCAGGGAAGCCCTCCTAGCTGTAATTTGCCTTTTCTGGTTTAATAGGTAAACATTAGCGATCCTTTTAAACTTAAAAAAATGTTTAAGGCAAGCAGGACTCCTAAGCCTTGCTAGGAATGAAAGGAAAAGAGCACTAGGCAAGCTCTAACTAGTAGCCTATCACACCTGAATTTAGTGTGAAAGTGATAACCAAGGCTCTTCAGTGCTCCGGGTTCTGGCACGTGCACCATGCAGTACCCTCCACAGGCGGATGGTGCCATGCCTATAACATGGATCTGGGTTTATCCAAACCAGTGGGTGCCAGTTAGGGCTAATGAATGACACCTCTGTTCATAAAAATGCAGAAGCCCACTATCCATCTTTAAGGGAAAATGTACAATCCTACTTCCCTGGGGAAAAAAAATCTCTGCAACTGCCTCTTTCCCTTTAAAAACTGTACCTGTATTTACATATTCATGCATCTTTTCCTAAAGAAAGCAATCTTTATATATGAGAAGGATAAATGCTTAGTCATTTCCTAGGTTACTCAGTCCCACTGTTAGCAGACAAATCTAATTTTAGTTCCAAAATATGCCTATTTTCAGCAGCTTGCTTGATTACACTTATGAAATCAGTCCCTTTAGAGAAACATGGTATGGGAAAAAGAAATTGGACCAGGACACCAAGACCTAGGTTCCAATTCTAGCTCTGCCACTGTGATGAAGGTTGCTGTCTACAAAAACCCATTCTCCCCTTCCTCCAGAGTGATAGAGTTGTAGCTGGGCTACATGCTCAGAACCACACCCTCTACCCTTGGAACTAGGAGAAGCCATGTGATAAGTTCTCCTGATACGATGGTATTTATATACTTTATTTACTTAAAATTATCCTGACAATAAGAATCTTCCAATACAGCCATTTTTTAACTGGATATAATTCATACTATACAATTCACTCTTTTACGATTTATAATTCATTGGTTTTTAGTGTAGTCACAGGTTGTGCAACTCTCACCACTACCTCATTCCAGAATGTTTGCATCATCACCCTCTAAAATCTGAACTGGTTCATCTGTCCCTGCTCATTCTTCTCTCTCCTCTGCTTCTGGAAGCCACTCATCTACATTCTGTCTCTATGGATTTGCCTATTCTGGACATTTCACATAAGTGGAATAATACAGTATATAGCCTTTTGTGACTGGCTTCCTTCAGTTAGCCTAAAGTTTTCAAGGTTCACCCATGTTGTATTATGTACCAGTATTTCAAACCTTTTTATTCTGCTGAATACTATTTCATTGTATGGATATGCCACATTTTGTTTACCCACTTATTGGCTAATAAACATTTGGATTGTTTTAACTTTTTGGCTATTATGAACATTTATACACAACTTTTTGTGTGAACATGTTTTCAATTTTCTTGGATATATACCTAAGAGTAGAATTTCTGTGTCCTATGGTAACTGTTTAACTTTTTAAGAAACTGACAAACTTTTCCACAGTAGCTGTACCATTTTACATTCCCACTAGCAACCTTTGAGGTTTCTAATTTCTCCACATCATTACTGTGACGGTTAACTTTATGTGTGAACTTGACTGGGTTAAGGGATGCCTACATGGCTGGTAAACACTATTTCTGGGTGTGTCTGTGGGGATGTTTTTGGTGATTCAATAGACTGCGTAAAGAAGGTCCGTCCTCACCAGTGTGTGAGCATCATCAAGTTGCCTGATGGCCTGAATCAAACAAAAGGGGAGGAAGGGTGAATTCTCTCTCTCTTCTTGAGCTGGGACACAGCTTCTTTTACCCTCCGACACTGGAGCTCCTGGTTCTTGGTCCCTGGAACTCTGGGACTTACACCAATGGCCCCTCAGTTCTCAGGCCTCAAGACTCAAACTGAATTATACCACCGGCTTTCCTGGTTCTCCTTCTTGCAGATGGCAGACTGTAGGATTTCTCAGCCTCTGTAATCATTTCAGCCAATTCCTATAACAACTTTCCTCTTTTATATGTCTACATATATCATATGGGTTCTGCTTCTCTGGAGAATCCTGACCAATACACTTACCAATACTTGTTATTTTCTTTTTTTTTTTTTTAATTCTAGATATCCTAGTGGACATGAGTGGTATCTCATGTGGTTTTGATTTGCATTTCCCTAGTGACTAATAATGTGCATCTTTTCATGTACCTATTGGTCATTTTCTTTGGAGAAATGTCTCTTCAAATCTTTTGCCCATTTGTAAATTAGGTTGTCTTCATTATTGAGTTGTAAGAGTTCTTAATATATTCTGGACATTAGATCCTTATTAGACATATGACTCGCAAATTTTTTCTCCCATCCTGTGGATCATCTTTTCACTTTTGTGATAGTGTCCTTTGACACACAAAAGTTTTTGATTTTGATGAAGTCCAATTTATTTTTTTCTTCAGTTGCTTGTGCTTTGGTGTCATATCTAAGAAACTGTTACCTAATCAAACTTCACAAAGATTTACACCTATGTTTTCTTCTAAGAGTTTCATACATTTGGATCTTTAATCCATTTTAATTTTTGTATACGGTGTGAGGTAGAGGTCCAAATTCATTCTCCGACATGTGTACATTCAGTTATTCTAGCACGATTTGTTCAAAACACTATTCTTTCTCCATTTTATTGTCTTGGCACCCTTGTAGAAAATCAATCGACCATAGATGTATGTGTTTATTTCTGGACTCTCAAGTCTTTTTTTGTTTGTTTTTGTTTCTGTTTTTTTGGTTTTTTTTGCAGTACGCGGGCCCCTCACTGCTGTGGCCTCTCCCATTGTGGAGCACAGGCTCCGGATGCGCAGGCTCAGTGGCCATGGCTCACGGGCCCAGCCTTTCCGCGGCATGTGGGATCTTCCCGGACCGGGGCACGAACCCATGTCCCCTGCACCGGCAGGCAGACTCTCAACCACTGCGCCACCAGGGAAGCCCTCAAGTCTTTTTAATCAATCTGTATGTCTGTCCTTATGCCAGTACCACACTGCCTTGATTACTATAGCTTTGTAGTAAGTTTTAAAAGCAGGAAGTGTTTTAAACTTGTTCTTCTTTTTCAAGATTGTTTTGACTATTCTTAGTGCCTTGCATTTCTATATAAATTTTAGGATCACTTTGCCCATTTCTCCAAAGACGGTAGTAGGAATTTTGATAGGAGCTGTGTTGAATCTGTAGATCAATTTGGGGAGTTCTGCTATCTGTGATCTGACACAATATTAAGTCTTCCAATCCATGAACACAGAATGTCTTTCCATTTCCTTAATTTCCATCAGTAATGTTTTGTAGTTTTCAGTGTGCAAGTCTTATGTCTCTTTAGTTTAAATATGTTCCAAAGTATTATATACTTTCTGATATTATTGTTCACTTAAGTTCATTTTCAAACTTTTTATTGCTTAAAATACAACTGATATTTGTATATTGATCCTATATCAATAGGACTTTAGCAAAGTTGCTAAATTCTTAGTTCTAATAGGTTTTTAGGTAGATTTTTTTATGGTTTTCTATATATAAGATCATTCATCAGCAGATATCATTTTACTTCTTTCTTTCCAATCTGGATGCCTTTTATTTCATTTTCTTGCCTAATTGTGCTGACTAGAATCTCCAGTACAATGCTGAATAGAAGTGACAAGAGCAGGCATCCTTGTCTTGTTCCTGATCTTAGGGGGAAAGCTCTCTTTCTTTCACTATTAAATATGATATTAGCTATGGGTTCTTCACAGATGCTCTTTTTCAGGTCAAGGAAGCTCCTTTCTATTCCCAGTTTGTTGAATTTTCTTATCATGAAAGGGTGTTGGATTTGGGCTAGTGCTTTTCCTTCATCTATTGAGATTATCATGTAGTTGTTTTTCCTTTATTCTATTAATATGGTGTATTACATTGATTGACATTCATATGTTGAACTAGCCCTGCATTCCTGAGATAAATCCCACTTGACTGTGATATATAAACCTTTTTATATGCTGCTGGATTTGGATTATTATTTCGCTGAAGACTTCCTTCTGTCTATATTCATAAGGGATATTGGTCTGTAGTGTACTTTTCTTGATATGTCTTTGTCCAGTTTTAGTATCAGGATAACAATGCCTTCACAGAATGAGTTAGGAAGTGATTTTGCCTCTTCTATTTTTTTGAAGAGTTTGTGAAGGGTTGTGTTAATTCTTCCTTAAACGTTTTTTAGATTTCACTAGTGAAGCCATCTTTGAGGGAAGTTTTTGAATTACTAACTCAATCTCTTTAGTTGTTAAAGGTCTATTCATATTGTCTATTTCTTCTTGAGTCAGGTTTCATAGTTTGTGTCTTTCTAGGAATTTGTCCATTTCATTTAGGATATATCACTTGTCACAGAATTGTTTACAGTATTCCCTTATCACCCTTTTTATTTCTGTAAGGTCAATAGTAATGTTCCCTCTTTCATTCCTGATTTAGTAAATTGAGTCTCCTCGCTTATTTTCTTGGCCAAGCTAGCTAAATGTTTTTCAATTTTGTTGATCTTTTCGAAGAATTAACTTTTGGCTTTGTTCATATTCTCTATTGTGCCAAATTTCTGAAGTCTTCTTTACTTAACTGTTAAAAATTGATGTTATAATTCAACCAACCACCTCAGTAGTTATAGAATTTCCCTTATCTCAATTGCGAAGAGATTTAATATTATAGTTTTAAAAGCAGAAACCTGCTCCATTCATTGCCCTGAGAACTTGGGAAAAATACTTAACCTTTCTGAGCCTCTGTTTCCTCATGTCTAAAATGGAAACAGTAACAGAGATGGCTAGAGATGTTAGATTACATGAGAAGGTATACAAGGCACCTTCCTGCCCCAGGGCCAGGTGTCTGAGTAGACACGCAAAGAATGCTAATTGCCTGCTTGACTGTTAAATTACGTGATGCATATAAATATAATACACTAATGTATAATATACGATGTTACTAATCTTACCTTCATTCCCCTCCTTTACCCACCCTACCCCCAACTTACAAGCTCAGCATGGCCTGGATCCCCATCACATCTCAGTGCTGTTTACCAAACAAGACACTGTTCCAGGGTAGCAGGTGTCATCAACACCTGAGCCTACAGCATAGCCTGCTTTTTTTTTCTTAGTTCTTATGATCAAGTAACTTGCAACATGGGTAGATAAAATGGATCCCTAAAGACTCTGAGTCTCTCAAGGACATCCCCAAACTTCTAGCCCTCATTACATGCTCAACAAATATGTGAAGAATAAATGAAAGCACTAGAGGGGGCTATAAGCTAAGGGGTTAGTAACGACTGTCCATAGCCCAGCTTCCTCTCTAGGACGCTGGCAACAGATTTGTTAGTGTAGACAGTCCTCAAACTAAGCAGCGCGGTCTTTGTGACACAGCTTAAGAGAGTGTGCCTACAGACCTACTAGAGAATGGACTTGAGGATATGGGGAGGGGGAAGGGTAAGCTGTGACAAAGCGAGAGCGAGGATATACACTACCAAACGTAAGGTAGATAGCTAGTGGGAAGCAGCCGCATAGCACAGGGAGATCAGCTCGGTGCTTTGTGACCTCCTGGAGGGGTGGGATAGGGAGGGTGGGAGGAAGGGAGACGCAAGAGGGAAGAGATATGGGAACATATGTATATGTATAACTGATTCACTCACTTTGTTATAAAGCAGAAACTAACACACCATTGTAAAACAATTATACTCCAATAAAGATGTTAAAAAAAAAAAAGTGTGCCTAGGTATGTAGGTTATTTGGAATACAATACAACAGGTTAAAGTAGGAGAATGAAAGGTGGGGCAAGATTATTTTGGAATATTAGAAGAATTAAAGAGGTAAGAGCCTAAGTGATACCTTTGTGGTTGTAAGATAAAGAGAAGCTAGGGAAGGATCTAAATGTAAAGAAACTTACTTTCTCTGCCAAGATTTTTCTGAAAGTTGCACACAAAAAAAATTGCCTAACAGAATGTCTTAAAAAGTGGCACACAGGCAAGTTCTTCAGAACAGTATGACAGATTATGAGAACAAGATCAGGGGCTGGGAGTGGGAACAGAGAAAATGGACCAAAGAAAGATTTTACTTCTTATACACAGGTGAAAGATGATTGTTCTAATATCAAAGTAGTAAGGGGAAAAAACTTGTTACCCTAACATTTCCTGTCTGTACTCAGTCAGGAAAGTCCAACACGGAAAACAAACAACAAAAGAAATCATAATTCTGATTTCTTTCATCTCAGATCCCATCTAGTATATCAAAAAGTCCCAAGGTAGAATCAACAAGGACAAGTCCAATTCCCAGCCAATGCCTGATAGGACGCTCATGCTTAAAGGATCAGACAAAAGCCATCACCAACAAAAACCGCCAATAAATAATCCCACTTCTACACCGGCTCCTGACTGTGTACCTCTGATGCTCATGAGTTCAGAAAGAACAATTATTTCTGTTAGTTCTTTGAATGCGGTTTGGGGAAGTAGAATAAAGTAACGGTAGGGCTTCCCCGGTGGCGCAGTGGTTGAGAGTCCGCCTGCCGATGCAGGGGACGTGGGTTCGTGCCCCGGTCCGGGAAGATCCCACATGCCGCGGAGCGGCTGGGCCCGTGAGCCATGGCCGCTGAGCCTGCGCGTCCAGAGCCTGTGTTCCGCAACGGGAGAGGCCACAACAGTGAGAGACCCGCGTACCGCAAAAAAAAAAAAAAAAAAGTAACGGTAATAAAACGAACAGCCGGGAGGAGAAAAGCCAGCATGAAAAACAACAGCTGAAAAGGTTCACACATGCACACGTGTGTGCAAATAAGGATCATCCTATTTCATGTATCAAAACTGAGACACTTTTATAGAATATTGGCTACAAAAAACTAATAAGGATGAACTGCAACACTTTAAAAGGAACAGATATCAACAGAATCCTTAAACTTGTATTCTATGAGGTAAGTTTATAAATTACATATTACATAGGAAAAACTTCCTGAATTGATAATATTATAGTTGAAAATTTTAAATTCTCATCAGTTTATCACCTTCCAAAAAAAGAGTCTTTTGGCTGACAGTTTTCTGTTCAACTTCCATCCAGGGTTTTGTGTTTTCATACAGGAGAAAACTGAGGAGAGTGAGCGTGAGTTTGTATAAAAACTGGTACATTCTCAGATGCTAAGATGCAAAAATTAAAATGTGATGTTTAACACATTACTGCAGATCATATGATTGGGAACAGGCTCTTACCTTCTCTCTCAGAACCTAAAACAAGTTTAGCAAAAATACCACACAAATAAGCAGTGGTTCTCAAATAGTCTTAATGTGTGTGTATTCACAGGTTCATGAAATATAATAAAAACATTAAAATAATTTTATATTAATTTCACTTAACTTTAATGAATTTTCCCCAACTCTAATATTAAAAACATTAAAAGAACTTAAATTTTAATGGCAAAAGTTACTGGTTTCCCTATCTATTAAAAATTTTTGTTTTATTTTTACATATCTAGCATTTACAACTAAAGTACATTTTTATAAGAACTGGCATCTTGATGTATATGGGTCTGAAATGATACTTCACCTTTGATTTTTAATTTGAATTAATAAGACCATGATAGATTTTTTTTTAATTTTACTTTTAAACCATTTTAGTGTGCTATTATATCTGTTCTAGTACTCTGAGTCACTTTGGTTTTAAAAACTACCTATTTATTTATGGTACCATGTCAAGAATTTCTTAATGTTAAAAAATACTGTATGTATGTGACGACATAACAAACCAGAACAGTTCCTAGATCGGGGAGGGTTCGGATTAGCGTTTACTAAGAGGGCAAGAAGAACTGAACTTTGTACTTCAAAAGGAGATTTTGGTTTTATGAGGTGCTGGTCATATAAGTTGTTTATTTTTATTTCATCAAAGCCTGGCAGGTATTTGCATTCCAATTTACCTTACAAGGAAGCTTCTTTTCTAAACATTAGTTTTTTAAATGGGTGATGAATTAATTCCACAGGAAATGACATTATAAACATTAGTTTTCCTTTGAGATAAAATAATACAAGCCAAACTTTCTGAAGTTAAGCGTGACGCATAATATTACAACTTGTTGTATGTTGTGTTTGTAAAGGTTCCCTAAACTATTAAAATTCAGGCAATTTGTGTAAATTGCAAAAGCAGAAACTGTGATGTTTGCTTAGTAGTATGTTGTGTTAGAATTCTTTTTGGAGGTGTATGTTATACACATAGCAAGCTATTATTCAGACTTGCTCATCCTGTATTTTTTAAATAGGAGATACAGCATCCCAAGTCATTTTTAGTTCAGTTAGCCTGCAAAGACTTCATCTCTCTCCCCAAATTCTCTCTTCCAAGCCTTCTTTGTCATCTATGTGCAGTTAAGGTGGAAATGTTTACAGACCTTAGTTTGTAAACTAAAAGTGAACTTAATTTCCATTGTTCCCTTACATCCACCATTGGCAGTAGCCAAAGCTAGCTTTATAGTCTAACAGGAGAGACCATGTTCTGCCATGACGAACCGTGGTGCTGCCAGTGGAGTTTTTTCCCCTTTTGATGGTTTTAGTTAAGCTACTAAATGGATATACACAAGCAGTTGAGTTTACACTAAAACTATGAAATGGTATTTCCCGTCTATGTCCGTGCCTCTTCAAACTTGGACGTGTGGGTTTTTAAAATCATTTTTCACTTCCTTGTCAATCTCTTATAGTGTTCTAATGATGAGAGGGATTCAAATAAAACTAAATACCTTTGAATATCCCTTCCCCTCTCACACACTGAAGGCTGTGGAGGAACTAGACTATTTCCTGTTGCCAAGACATGCTTAGACACCAGAGTTTTCTTTACTTGGCAGCATGCTACCCCCAGCCTCACCCACACCACCTAATTTAAGAGGGTCCTGACCTCAACCTCTACTGAGACGTAAAGGTAAACTCTCCTCCCTCCAGGTTTTTTGAGCAGTTTTTTGGCACTTCACCAGTAGCCCTCATTTTTACATGTGCTGTTGTAAACTTCTTAAGGACAGGGATGACGTCTTGGTGATTTTTGTGCTTCCACCTCAACCCTGGCAGCTAGCCCACTGTCTGGAACAAATCAGGTGTTTAATGTCTGTCAAACTAAATGGAATAAAGGGTTTCTACTAGCAACAGCATTTCTCATGCCTCAGTTGTGTAAGCTGGTTGTTTGTGTTTGGTTTCCTCTGCAAATATGTATGTTTATCACCCACCCAATAATTTAAATTATTTTTTTAAGTTTTGTTTTCTTTCCTTCAGATACTACCCCATGGCCAATTAGCTCTAGAAAATGTAGTTGCCGCCAATGAAATGATTATCCCAAACTCTGCCCCTGGTTATACTTCGCCAAACTGAAATTTGAATTTTCTCAATAAATTGGTCATGTCTGAAAAAAAATATAAATTGTAAACATTAAGATAAAAATATTATCCAAGATTCAGGTCAATATTTTCTTTAAAAGTTAAACATAAATTTACCATATAGCTCAGCAATTTCACTCATATATTTCTACTCAAGAGGAGTGAAAATATAGGTACAAAGATGTGTATGCAAATATTCATAGCAGTGTTATTCATAATAGTCAAAAATTGGAAATAATCCAAATGTCCATCAACTGATGAATAGATAAGTAAAACATGATATATCCATACAACAGAATATTATTTAGCAAGAAAGAGAAATGAAGCACAGATATATGGCTATAACATGGAAGAACTTCAAAAACATTATGCTTGGTGAAAGAAGCCACATACCAAAGATCACATATTATATGATTCCAGTTATATGAAATGTTGAGACAAGTAAAATCTATAGAAACAGAAAGCAAATTAATGTTTGCCTGGGACTGAAAGTGAGAAAGGAGAGTGATTACAAATGGGCAAGAGGGGGGACTTCCCTGGTGGCGCAGTGGTTAAGAATCCGCCTGCCAATGCAGGGGACACAGGCTTGAGCCCTGGTCCGGGAAGATCCCACATGCCGCAGAGCAACTAAGCCCATGCGCCACAACTACTGAGCCTGTGCACCACAACTACAGATCCTGTGTGCCACAACTAATAAAGCCCATCTGCCTAGAGCCCGTGCTCCGCAACAAGAGAAGCCACCGCGATGAGAAGCCTGTGCACTGCAACGAAGAGTAGCCCCCACTCGCCGCAACTAGAGAAAGCCCGTGCGCAGCAACGAAGACCCAATGCAGCCAAAAATTTAAACATTAATAAATAAATAAATAAATTTATTTTTTTTAAACGGGCAAGAGGGATCTTTTTGGAATGTCAGAAATGTTCGACCATCACTACATTATGGTGATGGTCGCATGACTCAATAAATATACTAAAAATCACTTGATTGTACACTTAAAACAAGTGAATTTTATGGTATGTCAATTACATCTCAGTAGAGCTGCTTAAACATAATCTACTAAGGTACACAATATAATATGAACAGATCTTAAGTGTACAACTCAGTGAATTTTAACATATGTATACACCCATGTAACCAGTACCCAGATCAAGATACAAAACTTTTTTAGCAGGCCAGAGTTTCCCTGTACCCTTTTCTAATCAGAATGCACCATCTTCCTCCACAAGAGTGGTTGCCATTAACTTGTTCTATATCATCTGGACTCATTTTGTCTATAGTGAAACTACAATGTTTCTTTTGCTCAACATAATGTCTGTAATATTCATCAAGGTTGAAGCTGATAGCAGTAGCTCATTCTTTTTTATTGTTGTGGAGTATCCCATTGTATAAATATTCCACAATTTGTTTGTAAATTCTTCTGTTAAAGAACATTTAGGTTGTTTCCAGTTTGGGGCTATTATGAGTAAAGCTGCAATGAACATTATTTTAGATGTTTGTTGGCAGACGTGTGCACTCCTTTTTCTTGGGTACCTAGCTAAGAGTAGAAATGCTGATTCATGAAGAAAGCAAATGTTTAACTTGGGTAGAAACTGCCATAAGATTTTCCAAACTGTTTAAACAAATTTCCACTCCTACTAACAATGTCTAAAAGTCCCAGCTGTCCCACCTCCTCACCAATAGTTGGTATTATCAATCTTTCTAATTTTAGCCATTCTGCTAAAATTACATTCTGTACATAGTGTGTAGGAGTATCCTGGCGTGGCTCTAATTTGCATTTCCTGGATTAAGAATTAAATTGAGCATATTTGCATATACTTCCTGACCATCTGGTTATCTTCTCTGATGAAGTGCCTGTTCAAGGTTTTTGTCCATTTTTTAACAGGTTATCTGTCTTTTTTCTTATTGCTTTACAGAAGTTCTTTATTCTAAATACAAATCTTTTGTCAGACATATGTACTATAAATATTGTTCCCCAATCTGTGGCTTGCATTTTCTCTCTCTTAATGGTGGCTTTGATATACAAAAGTCCATAATTTTAATGAAGTCCAATTTATCATTATTTTCTTTCATAGTCTGTATTTTTTATGTTCTGTTTAAGAAATCGTCTGTGTATGCCAAGGTCATGAAGCTTTTCTCCTAGAAACTTTATTGTATTACCTTTCCCAATTGAGTGTTTGATCACTAATCAAATTAATTTTTGTATATGGAGTCACAGTTCATTTATTTCCCATAAAGATACCCACTTGATACAGTACTGTTTATTGATAAGACTATCTTTTCCCACAGGATTGCAGTGGCATTGTGACCATAAATCAGGTGACTATATCATACATGAGTCTGTTTCTGGACTCTATTGTGTTCCATTGTCCCATTTTTTCCTTGGCAAATGCTACTGACTTAATTACTGAACCTTGATAGTAATCTTGAGCTAGGGAAGATTTTAATGTACAATTTGTTGTAGAACTTTGTGAGCTGTTCTTGTAAGAGAGACAAATGCCAAAAATTAACTATTTCAAGTCCTATATGTCATCAAATACCCATTCTGAAGCAGATAATTTTTTTTAATCAGCAAAATGAAAACCTGAATATTTTTCACCACAAAAGGCGTATAAAATCTACAGGATCTCTTCATGTTAACTGCAGGTAGCTGTTGAAGCCCAGAATAAAAATGGCTTACCTGAGTAAGATAAATAGTGTCTTTGAACTTGCGTAATTGATCTGCACTTTGGGGGAGTTTGAAGTGAAGCTCAGCCTGGTGAAGCATTTTATAGTTACCATCTGTGAGATGTTGTCTATGATGTGCAAATTTGCTTTCATAAGACCAGTCCTCTTTAGATGAAGCCTTTCAAGCAAAGAATAAGAGGTTCAGATTGGGAAGTTAGGAGTGAAACTACTTTTCTTCATACTCCTGACAAACTTGAAAAGTACTACACACATTTGCAGAGCCCAAAGCTAACAGTAATAAAATATCACTAGTAAAATGGTAAATGCTTAGCACTTGCTCATTTGCTTCTCAGTGATTACTAAATATATTTGATATATACACGTTTAATTTTGATATAGTTGAAGATACAAACCAAACAATGATACTTCTTTCCCCTAATAATAAATCTTTTTTTTTTAACTTACAGAATCTTTCTTTTCCTTTGAGAAGCTATCATCAGGTCAAGTAAAAAATAAAAACAAAAATAAATAAATAAATAAAAACAAATACCACACAGGTTAGTAGTGTACCTTCTACAGGAGAAAAAAAAAAAAGCAATAATTCTGGCTTCTAGGCCCTATGATTTAATGAACTGTTAGCATTTGACAAAGATATAAGACAATTGCTGGCTACATCTGAAAATATCAGAGTTTTAAGCCAAGTTATACAGACACTTTGAAAAAACATATTCCATTCCACCCTCAAAAAACCATGAAAATTAGGAAGCTTAATAATCCCTGTTCATAAAATATGACTTAGAATTCTCAGTAATCATGCAATGCACAGACCAATCACCTTAAAAGGAAAAAGTTATCCTTTAGGAATTGATTTATACCAAAATATAAGCAACATACATTAGCCATATTTAATGCGGTAGTTTTTCCAAATTGTATTTCGTTTTTGAAAATGTTACCACCAGACAGTTTAGAGAACACCAATTACTTCTATTATTTATTTGAAACAGAGGTATGGTATTTACAGTCATCTTGTACACATTTGAGATGCGCAAACCTTTAGCAATAGTCTTCCCTTCTTTCTACGCTTCTTCCTTTTCAAAATCTGAAACACGTCTCCTGGCCTCTCAGCCCTGTGGCTGCTAATAATTTAAAGGTATCCCATAATCATAAACCTGATCTGTTATGTGGGAAGCTTTCTACCTTCTGATAGCTATGGTTTGAAATTCTTGTAAATTTCAGCTATAACAATGTTACCAGAGGAATTAGAAAGTGTCAGATAATGGGGCTTCCCTGGTGGTGCAGTGGTTGAGAGTCCGCCTGCCGATGCAGGGGACGTGGGTTCATGCCCCCGGTCCAGGAAGATCCCACATGTCGCGGAGCGGCTAGGCCCGTGAGCCACGGCTGCTGAGCCTGCGCGTCCGGAGCCTGTTGCTCCGCAACGGGAGAGGCCACGACAGTGAGAGGCCCATGTACGGCAAAAAAAAAAAGTGTCAGATAAGGCTGTAATTGCTTTAAGAATATTAACTCATTTAATCATCATAACAACCCCATGAGTGGGTACTATTATCACCCTATTTTACAGATGAGAAAACCAGGCACAGAAAGGTTAAGTAATTTGCCCAAGATCCAAAGCTAATTAGTGCAGTCTAGCTTCGTATAAACCATATGACTAGCATTGCCTATATTAATAGTAACAATAGCTTACGTTTTATGGGCTCATCACTATGTGTCAAGAACTGTGCTAAGTGTTTCAACGTATTAATTAACTTAATGTTTACACACCATCACATGCACACATGCATACCTGCATGTGCACACACGTACACAAACACTCCCTGAAGTATCTGCTCCTATTACCCCCAATTTACAGATGAGAACACTGAAATTCAAAAAGAATGAATAATCTTTTCAAGGCAGTATAGCTAGTGTGTGGAAGTTCTAGTATTCAAATCCTGATCTGTTCATTCCAAAACCCAATCTTTCTATTGCTGTATATTGATGATCACCAGTTGAAAATATGATTATTTTACAAAGAAGTAATGTATCCCAACCAGAGAAAGACATTTTAATATATTTGCTGAATGCATGAAAAAAAAAATGAAGGTTTTACGTAAAGGTTTTCTTTTCCCAACACCTACTCAAATTCTCCACTAAGCAATGTAGTTCGAAAAGAGGCAACAATCAAATCAAGGGTTCATAATAAACAGGACTTATCTTTCCCTATTTTAAAATACAGTGTTTACTATCTTTGAATGTCATCAGGCATTTCACAAAAACATGGGAATTCCATGATTTTCGAGAGGTGAATAGAAATGCTTACAGATTTTTTTTTTCTTTTTTTTTTACAGATTTTTTTTAAAAAGGTTTAGCAATTCCTAACACTCATCTTCCTGAAATGTAGTGAAAAGAAAATAGATCAATTCTGGAGTCAGACAATAAGCCTGAATACAGATATGCTACTTACAATCTAGGGACATTGACAGAACTCTCACTATATATATATCAATATATATTGATTTCCCTCTGGGCCTCAGGGCTGGATTATTGTTAAATGATGTACCTGGTACAGAAATCTGCTCAGTAAATATTTTTGCTTCTTTCATTCCTTCTTTTCCATTCTCAGCACTTGTTCCTACCTGAGTCAGGATACTGAACTGCATCTTCTTTCGCTTTGAAACAACAATGTTCCCAAAAGTTTGGGCCCACAATATGGGAGTAATAAAAAAACAAGGGGTAGAACTAAGGTTATGGCATTACTTATTAAAGTTAAAAATACAATATAACTTCAATGTAGAAGTACAGTTGTGTTCAGGTAGTGAGATTGAGGAAGATTTTTAAATTCTCTTAAAACTTTTTTTGTGGTTACTTCACACAAGTGATGCAGAAGGGGGAAAACTACATGATTATTTCAATAGATGAAGAAAAAGCATTTGACAAAATCCAACACCCTTTTATGATACAAGCAGGCAACAAACTAGAAATAAAAGGGCATCTATGAAAAACCTACAGTTAATATCATACTAAATGATAAAAAGGCTTTTTCCCTAAAAACAGGAATCTCCCTGAGAAAAGGAGTGAGAAAAGATTATCTGTTCTCACCACTTCTATACTGTACTAGAGGTTCTAACCAGGGCAATTAGGCAAGAAAAGTAAACAAAAGGCACCTAGATTGGAAAGGAAAAAGTAAAGTTACCTCTATCTGCAGATGACATGCTCTTATACGTAAAGAATTCACACACACATACCCCAAAAAACAAAAAGCCATTAGAGCTAATAAATGAGTTCTACAAGGTTGCAGAATATAAGTTCAATATACAAAAATCAATTGAATATTTAGACACTAGCAATAAACAATCTGAAAATAAAATTAAGAAAATAATTCCATTTACAATAGCACCAAAAAATACTTAGGAATAAATTTAACCAAAGAAGTATATGACTTATACACTGAAAACTACAAAATAGTATGACAGAAATTAAAGATGACATCACATGTTCATAAATCAGAAGACTTAACATTGTTAAGATGGCAATTCTTTGCAAACTGATCTACAGATTCAACACAATCCCCATCAAAATCCCAGCTGACTTTTTTACAGAAACTAGCAAGGTGATCCTAAAATTCATATGGAAAGGCAAGGCACCCAAAACAGTCAAAACAATCTTGAAAAGAAGAACAAGGTTGGAGAACTGACACTTCCAGCTTTCAAAACTTACTACAACAGTATAATAATGATGACAGTGGATACTAATATAAAATAGACATACACAATGGAACAGAACTGAGAATCCAGAAATAAACATTAACATTTATGGTCAATTGATTTTTGACAAAAGGGTCAGGAGAATTCAATTAGGGAAAGAATAATGTTTTCAGAAATGGTGTTGGGACAATTGGCTGTCCAAAACTGGACATCTACCTCACACCATACAAAATAATTAACTCAAAATAGACCATGTAAGAGCTAAAACTAAAAGACAGCACAGGAGTAAACTTTTGTGATCTTAACTTAGGCAATGGCTTCTTAGATACAACACCAAAGCACAAGCAATAAAAGAGAAGATTGATAAGTAGGACTTCAAAATTTTTAATTTTGTGCTTTTGGGACTTCCCTGGTGGCACAGCGGTTACAACTCCATGCTCGCAATGCAGGGGGCCCAGGTTTGATCCCTGGTCAGGGAACTGGATCCCACATGCATGCCACAACTAAGAGTTTGCATGCCACAAATAAGGAGCCCACGTGCACACTAAGGAGTCCACCTGCCACAACTAAGGAGCCCATATGCCGCAACTAAGACCCGATGCAACCAAATAAATAAATATTTAAAAATAAATAAATAAATAAAATTTTGTGCTTTAAATGACACTATCGAGTAAGTAAAAAGACAACCCACTAATAGGGAGAAAATGTTTGCAAATCATATAGCTATTAAAAAAATTACCATCTATATCATGGACACATAGATGGTATGTTTTTTGTAAGCTCTTACAATAAACTCTTACAACCTGATAATAAAAAGACAATCCAATTAAAAAGTAGGCAAAGGATTTTTGCCTGCTTTTTATTTCTCCAGATATTTCTCCAAGGAAGATATATAAAGAGCCAACAAGCACATAAAAAGATGTTCAACATGATTGGCCATCAAATAAATACAAATTTCCTGTAAACGTAAATTTCCAGGGAAATGTTAAAAAAAAAAGACAAAAATGGGGAATAACAAGTGTTGACGAGGATGTGGAGAAATTGAAACCCTCGTGCATTGCTGGTGGGAATGTAAAATGGTGCAGCCACTATGGAAAGCAGTTTGGCAATTCCTTGGAATATTAAATATTAAACATAGAGTTACCATACGACCCAGCAATTCCACTCCTAGGTATATACTTAATAGAATGGAAAACATATGTTCACACAAAAACATGTACACAAATGTTAACAGCAGCATTATTCATAAGAGCCAAAAATGGGGAATAACACAAATGTATATCCACTGAAGAACGCATAAACAAAATGTGCTTTATCCATTCAATGGAATATTATTCAGCAATATAAAAGAAAGACATACTGATTCATGATACAACATGGATGACTTTTGAGAACTTTATGCTGGGTGAAAGAAGCCAGTCGCAAAAGATCACATATGTTATGATCCCAATTATAAGAAATGTACAGAACAGGCAAAAATACAGACACACAGAGCAGATTAGTGGTGCCTAGATCCGGGATGGGAGGGACAGAGAGAGCGGGGAGTGACTGCTAATACAGAGGGTACAGAGTTTCTTTGAGGTGATGTAAATATTCTAAAATTAGATCATGGTGATGGCTGCGTAACTCTGTGACTATACTGAAAACCATTAAACTGTACACATTCCATGAGTACATTGTATGGCCAGTGAGTTAGGTCTCAATAAAGCTGTTAAAAAAAAAAACACACAAGTCTGAAACAACCCATTTACAAAACGGAATCTTTAGGAATAGAGAAAGTGAAGTGCCATACTGAAAATCAAATACACCAACATGAAGAAAACGGAAGAGGAGGAAGAAGAGGGGAGAAAATAAAAGGAATGATATGACGTGATAACATCAGACAAAGGTTTATTTATCACATTCATTTCTCTTATTGTAGCAAACTATCCAGTTCTGAATATCTGTAAGTAATAAAACAGTTGCAGGACACATAGAAAGTAGTAAGTGAGAGTGATTTTCACATGTGATAATAACTCAGCCTTCAGTAATCACCGGCTTCCGTTTAATTTTTGAATACTCTTGACGGAACATAATTAAAAGCAATATAGAAAAGTTATAATCCCCAAAATGATGACTACAAGAGTTTAGTACCCCAAAGGTTAAGGATAAAAAGTTCTTTTGTTTTTTTTGGTACGCGAGCCTCTCACTGTTGTGGCCTCTCCCGTTGCGGAGCACAGGCTCCGGACGCGCAGGCTCAGTGGCCATGGCTCACGGGCCCAGCCGCTCCGCGGCACATGGGATCTTCCCGGACCGGGGCACGAACCCATGTCCCCTGCATTGGCAGGTGGACTCTCAACCACTGCGCCCCCAGGGAAGCCCTAAAAAGTTCTTTTCTATTATCTTCTTCCTACACTTCCATTTAAATAAGAAGTAGATTTCATTTGACTTTCTGAACCACTGTTAAGGAAGTGACATACACCCATGGCCTACCATTCTGAATCACTGGGAAATCAAAGATGGCTTACCTTTTCTAAGGTACTGAAGGAAGGCCAGGACTGATATCCATATTCAGATACAAATCGAGCTTTGGGGAAAATTTTCCAATTCCAGCAATCACCAACATAGTCATAAAAATGTACGTCACCATAATTCGGGTCGTATGGGTTTTCAGAGAGCCAGCCTTCTGCAGTGGATTCAGCCCCATTTGTAGGACTGGATGTGATAAAAGGACGAGTCTGGTCTCCCTGAGTTCAGAAATAAAATGGTTTAAAAGATAAGCTTTTCACTCAGTAAAGTACAGATCACTTACTTCTTTAAAAGTAGTATCAAGTCCCAGAAATGCCAAGTAGCTGATAGAAAAATAACAGAGCCACTTACCTTCTTCTGCACTTGACAACCACCAGCAGCTTTCTGCTTTTTGCCAACCCTTCACAGCCTTTCATAATGAACTGTAGCTTATTCCTCACAGTAGCTGTTCCTAATTTTTTCAATCATGTCTTAACCTATACTTGACCTTCTACCATCGTGGGTAGTATACTGTCTGGTGCTGAATTTCTCAACCTTGGCACTAGTGACATTTGGGGCCTGGTAACTTTTGGTTTTGTGTGTGTATGCTGGGAGTGGGGGAGGTCCTATACACTCTACTAGATGCCAGTAATACCTACCCACCTGCCACGCCACCCCACAAAAAAAAGTCTACAGACATTGCCAAATGTCCCCTTGTACCTTGGGAACAAAATCACTTCCACCTGAGAAACAAAGGTCTAATGGTTTAGAATGGGCTATTGAGTCAGAGGGACATGAGTTTGAATCTCAAATTAGAACCTTATTGTTTTGGGACAGGTCTAAGCCTCAGTAGTCTTATCTGTAAAATGGAGATAATAATGGTACCTCCTTCATTGGGCTATTGTAAATGGTAAAAAAAAAAAAAAAAAAAATGTGTGGAAGAGATGGCTAAGTGTCCATCAAAATTCATGTTCCCACTTCTGTCCCTGGAAAGCGGCTCGCTAACTATTTGCATCTCTGTGCGGCTACATTCTCATCCTCTTTCCCAGTCTGTAGGCAAAGGCCTAAGAGATGGTGGAGCTGGAAGATGGAAGGAGCCTGGGTCTCTAAAAGGAGGAGAGCTGCCTGCCCATCAGAAGCAACCATTGTGTAGTGTTACTGAGTAAGAAAGAAACGTTTATTATTTAAACCACTGAAACTCTGTGGTTTCTTTGTTACAGTAGCCAATATATAATTACTTAATCTAGTGTCTAGCACACAGGGAGAACTCAAAATGTTTTAATTATTATTATCTCAATTAATGAACTTACTTCCTATTTCAGTGACAAGAATCATTCATTTAGCAAGTATCTGTCAAGTGTTTATTGTGGGTCAGGTTTTTCAGCACTGCTGAGAGAGAGAGAGAGAGACAGACAGACAGACAGACAGAATCTATGGCATCATCCAGTATTAACGCATCAAATCTCTTTTGAGCATTTACTATGCACCAGGCATACAGTTTCTTCTATACACTGGAGGTTCAGCAGGGAACAAGACAGACATGCCGACTGACCTCTTAAAAGAGGAGACTGAAATCTAGTGGTGGAACCAGATGCTGAGCAAGTAATTGTAAGCGTGATGAATGTTTTAAAGGATAAGTACAGGGCTCTTCGGAAATACAAAACATGTAGAAGGCCAATAAGGCCTCTCTGAGAAATAGATTTTCAGAAAATAATTTTCTCAGCTTTTCCCCATTAGGTCTCACTTTTTCTTGGTATAACCACCCATTTTTTTCTCTTCTCATTCCTTTTCTGTCATAGGGGAAAAAAAAAAACCTTATTCTTTTCCTTCGCCAGAGTCTCTGTCTGTCCTCTGGTCATCTTTGGATTTCACTTTGGAATTAAAGCCAATAAATTATCCTCCACTCTTTTAGAAATCTCTCCACTGTCCTTTTCCCTTAGCTTAAGGGCTCCCCGCATCCTAATTTTAAAAAAGTCCCTCGATCCCTTGGAGCCCATCAGATTTCTTGACCACCCATTCCTTCCTCAGCCCCTAACACTCAATTCCTGATCATTCCACTCCACTAAAATTGTTTTTGGTTTTGTTTTTTCATAAACTACCCATGGACTTCTACTTCCCAAATAAAGCAAGAATCCCCACACTCTTCCCTCTCTGGTGAGCAAGAAATGACCTGTTTACCACACACAATTTCTGAAGTTCTCCCCACCCGTGACTGCTTGTTCACTACTCTTTCACATTCTGGTTTCTCCAAACCTTTCTGATAATTCCTTCTCCAGCTCCCCTCTCCACATTCTTAGATGGACGTCACTCTCTTCAGCCTCTCCTGTTCTATACCTTCTCCCAAGGCTGTCCCTCTCACCAATGTTCTGATTACTCCCAGACTGCTTCACCTTCACATTTCTATTTCCAATAACCAGCTCCACATTTCTACCTGGCTTGTCCTGCCCACATCTCAAATCCAATCTTTCAAAGCAGAATTCCTTATTTACTTATCCCAAACTTATTTGACTATGCTTCGTACCTTCATTAAAGGTACCCAAGTAGGAATCATCTCCAATTTCTCCCTCTGTCTCTCTCACCTCCCACACTCAGTTGCTCTGAATCAAATTTTTTTCCATCACCTCATTTCAAGCCCCACTACCTATGACCTATATGACCTTGAGCAATTAATCTTTCCAACCCTCCCATGTCTTATCTCTAAAATAAAGATTATATTTCTCACATGCCAGGGTGCTTGTAAAAATTAAGTAAATCCTACAAAGCACCTATATCATTAATATGTTAGTATATTATAATAATCATATTAGTTAATACAATAATTAGCCTATCAATGCCTGGCATATAATATTCCTAATAACTTGGAATTTTTGGTTATTATATCTGTTTTCCTTGCCTAGAATCTCTCATCCCCCTAATTCTTTGCAAGTAATAATACCAGCAAGAACATGGGTCAGATAAAATTCTTCCCCTCCCCCAAAATGTTCACTAGCTTCCCACTGTCTACTGAATGAAACCCAACTCCATAACATGATTCAAAGTCCTTTTAACATTTGTTTCCAAACTGCCTTTTCTGTCTTTGACTCTCCACACCAATCCATGAGTCCCTTGCTTCAGGCACTGGGCACGGCTTGCTGCTTCCTATATATATACACGTGCTTTCACCTCTTTTCATCTTTACTGACATTGTTTTCCTGGCCTAAAATACCTACAGAACAATCCTTTGCCTCAAATTCTATTCCGCCTTTAAGGCTTGAATGTCACCTTTTAATTAAAAGCCTTCCCAGATCCTGCCAGTTAAAATGAATGGCTCTTCCACATAGCTGCCAACACTTTGGAACTACATTTTTCATAGCACTTCTTTCACTCTGCCCTGTAGAGCTGGTATTTCTTTCCACGTTACCTCCTGGGAGCAGACTATAAGCTCCGTGAGGATAACAGTTTCCCCATAGCATCGGGAATGAGGCTTTGCTCCTAGTAATATTCAACAAATTGTGGTTGAATTTTAAAATATTGAAAAGCATGGTAAGATTATGGGTAATCAAATTTTAAACAATATTCTATTATAACGGCTTTGAAGTAGAATTGGAGAAGGCTGATCAACTGGCCTTAATCAATCAAGCTTGATTGGTTTCCCTCCATTATTCCAGATTCTTGAATAATTTGGTAAGTTGAGCCAATCAGTAAAATTACTAATGAGTCTCTGCCTAAAAATGTCCACCCATGATGATGCACTATGATTCCTTTCCATTTTTGTATCATTTCCACTTGAGGCTTGATTTTTAGTCTCAAATCTCACAGATGATTTCTTCCTAGATCATGACCTTAAATGCTTATTTGGACAAAGAGATACGTAAGATAGACAAAGAGATACGTAAGATAAACCAAGAGACTGACTATTTTTAAAAAGCATGAAGTGCAAAAGAAAACTGATCATTTCATTTAGTGTGTGGATAGATCAAGTTATGGTCCTTTTCCTTCAATGCCTTATGCTTTGATATAAATAACAACAATATGATTACATAGCACTTAATCCTGTCCATCTTGAAAACCACTGGCAAACATCAATTACTGCTCACAAACTCATTTTAAAAAACATAGATTCCCTTGGGAAATTCCCTGGCAGTCCAGTGGTTAAGACCCAGTGCTTCCACTGCTGTGGACCCCGGTTTGATCCCTCATTGGGGAGCTAAGATCCTGCAAGCTGTGTGATGCAGGAAAATAAATAAATAAAGCAGTTGTCCTTGTTCAAGATGGCAACATAATTATCTTCAAAAAAAAAAAAGATAGTTTTAAAATTAATTAATTAATTAAAATTTAAAAAAATAAAAAACATAGATCCTTCATAAGAAGGCATCACATTTCCATTTCAAAGATGGATAAGAAGTGATATACAGAAAATAATTTTTTATAAGTTCAAAAATGTAGTGTTAAAATTAGAGATTAAAGTTTGAAAGTATCTGAAGACCTATCTTGTTGAGTGAAACCAACAAGGATGATAATGATGATTAGCATTAAGTAAAAGTCTACTATGTGCCAGAGTCTGTGGCATGTACCTTCCATCCTTTATCTCACTTAATCCAAATAACATCTCTTAAGAGCTGTTAACCCTTGGCAAAATGGAGGTGAAGTAATTTGCCCAAGAATATATAGAGAGTAAGTGGTCTAGCCAGGATTTGGAGTCATGAGCTCTTAACCACTAAGCTATGAAACAAAAATCCTCAGATATTAAAGTCCAGTTCCTAAATCCATCAGATATGAAAAACATAATACCAATATGGTGAGTAACCAGATTATAAGTGTTCTGTAAATATTAATTAAAGCTTATACCATCACATTTTGCGAACAGAAAAATTTTTCATGACATATGACTTAGCATAACAGATAAGCAAAAAATTTGAACCTATGTTTTTCATAAATTCTCACTGAAGTTTCCTCACATAAATGGAATAATGCCATCATCTGGGTACATTTGAGTGCCAAAGTCACATACCATTCTTTTTAAAATATCTCTCTTCAAATTGCTTCAAGGATGTACTTCAAATATTTAAAACATCTAATTACAGATACAAAATTATAAAGATAGATTATTAAATCACATGTTAAACATTAAAGTTTTTAAAAAGCCAGATCTTTTGAAGCCATTACCACAAAAACAAACATGATGCTTCCTCTTCCTGCAAAAGAAATCCAGTTTATATTAAAATAAAGTATGTATTCATGTAGTAAATACAAGTATAATATGCCTATTAAACAAATAGTGGTGGAAAGAGAACCACCATAAAGGAAGGGCTCTAAGGTGAAGTTGGCAACAAGCTCTTTCCTAACCCTTTGCCTCTATATCACATGCCAAGATATTCATATATGATATATATCAAATTTTACTTTAGCATGTACAATTATAGAATTTTAGAAGTAGTATGTCACTCAGACTAAAATTGAAGGAATGGAAAAGGATATTCCATGCAACTGGAACCCCAAAGAAAGCTGGTGTAGCTATATTTATATCAGACAAATAGACTTTAGAATGAAGACTGTAGGGCTTCCCTGGTGGCGCGGTGGTTGAGAGTCTGCCTGCCGATGCAGGGGACATGGGTTCGTGCCCCGGTCTGGGAAGATCGCACGTGCCTCAGAGCAGCTGGACCCGTGAGCCATGGCCCATAGGAGACTGAACCAGACCTACCTGCTAGTGTTGGAGGGTCACCTGCAGAGGCAGGGGGTGGCTGTGGCTCACTACAGGGACAAGGACACTAGCAGCAGAAGTTCTAGGAAGTACTCCCTGGCGTGAGCCCTCCCAGAGTCCACCATTACCCCACTAAAGAGCCTGTCGGTGTCAGTGCTGGGTCGCCTCAGGTCAACCAACCAACAGGGAGGAAACCAGCCCCACCCATCAGCAGAAAAGCAGGTTAAAGTTTTACTGAGCTCTGCCCACCAGGGCAACACCCAACTCTATCCACCACCAGTCCCTCCCATCAGGAAGCTTGCACAAGCGTCTTAGATAGCCTCGTCCACCAGAGGGCAGACAGCAGAAGCAAGAAGAACTACAGTCCTGCAGCCTGTGGAACATAAACCACATTCACAGAAAGACAGACAAGATGAAAAGGCAGAGGGCTATGTACCAGATGAAGGAACAAGATAAAACCCCAGAGAAACAACTAAATGAAGTGGAGATAGGCAAACTTCCAGAAAAAGAATTCAGAAAAATGATAGTGAAGATGATCCAGGACCTCAGAAAAAGAATGGAGGCAAAGATCGAGAAGATGCAAGAAATGTCTCACAAGGACTTTGAAGAATTAAAGAACAAACACCTAGAAGAACTAAAGGACAAAACAGAGATGAACAACACAATAACTGAAATGAAAAATATACTAGAAGGAATCAATAGCAGAATAACTGAGGCAGAAGAATGGATAAGTGACTTGGAAGACAGAACGGTGGAATTCACTGCTGTGGAAAAGAATAAAGACAAAAGAATGAAAAGAAATGAAGACAGCCTAAGAGACCTCTGGGACAACATTTAACACACCAACATTCACATTATAGGGGTTCCAGAAGGAGAAGAGAGACAGAAAAGGACCTGAGAAAATATTTGAAAAGATTATAGTTGAAAACTTCCCTAACATGGGAAAGGAACTAGCCACCCAAGTCCAGGAAGCACAGAGAGTCCCAGGAGGATAAACCCAAGGAGAAACACGCCGAGACACACAGTAATCAAATTGACAAAAATTGAAGACAAAGAAAAATTATTAAAAGCAACAAGGGGAAAATGATAAATAACGTACAAGGGAACTCCCATAAGGTTAACAGCTGATTTCTCAGCAGAAACTCTACAAGCCAGAAGGGAGTGGCACCATATATTTACAGTGATGAAAGGGAAGAACCTATAACCAAGATTACTCTACCCAGCAAGGATCTCAGATTTGATGGAGAAATCAAAAGCTTTACAGACAAGCAAAAGCTAAGAGAATTCAGCACCACCAAACCAGCTCAAAAGCAAATGCTAAAGGAACTTCTCTAAGTGGGAAACACAAGAGAATAAAAGGACCTACAAAAACAAACCCAAAACAATTAAGAAAATTGTAATAGGAACATACATATTGATAATTACCTTAAATGTGAATGGATTAAGTGCTCCAAACAAAAGACATAGGCTTGCTGAATGGATATAAAAACAAGACCTATATATATGCTATCTACAAGAGACCCACTTCAGACCTAGGGACACATACAGACTGAAAGTGGGGGAACGGAAAAAGATATTCCATGCCAATGGAAATCAAAAGAAAGCTGGAGTAGCAATACTCATATTGACGAAATAGACTTTAAAATAAAGACTGTAACAAGAGACAAGGAAGGACAGTACATATTGATCAAGGGATCAATCCAAGAAGAAGATATAACAATTATAAATATCTATGCACCCAACATAGGAGCACCTCAATACATAAGGCAAATGATAACAGTTGTAAAAGAGGAAATCAACAGTAACACAATAATAGTGGGGGACTTTAACACCCCATTCATACCAATGGACAGATCATCAAGACAGAAAATTAATAAGGAAACACAAACTTTAAACGACACAATAGACCAGATAGATTTGATATTTATAGGACATTCCATCCAAAAACAGCAGATTACACTTTCGTCTCAAATGCACATGGAACATTCTCCAGGATAGATCACATCTTGGGTCACAAATCAAGCCTCAGTAAATTTAAGAAAATTGAAATCACATCAAGCATCTTTTCTGACCACAATTCTAGGAGATTAGAAATGAATTACAGGGAAAAAAACATAAAGCACACAAACACATGGAGGCTAAACAATATGTTACTAAATAATCAAGAGGTCGCTGAAGAAAGCAAAGAGGATATCAAAAAATACCTAGAGACAAATGACGACAAAATCACAACGATCCAAAAGCTATGAGATGCAGCAAAAGTACTTCTAAGAGGGAAGTTTATAGCAATACAATCCTACCTCAAGAAACAAGAAAAATCTCAAATAAACAATCTAACCTCATATATAAAGGAACTAGAGAAAAAAAGAATAAACAAAACCCAAAGTTAGTAGAAGGAAAGAAACCATTATGATCAGAGTAGAAATAAATGAAATAGAAACAAAGAAAACAATAGCAAAGATCAATAAAACTAAAAGCTGGTTCTTTGAAAAGATAAACAAAATTGATAAACCTTTAGCCAGATTCATCAAGAAAAAGAGGGAGAAGACTCACATCAATAAAATTATAAATATAAAAGGAGAAGTTACAACAGACACCGCAGAAATACAAAGTGTTATAAAAGAATAGTACAAGGAACTCTATGCCAATAAAATGGACAACCTGGAAGAAATGGACAAATTCTTAGAAGGATGTAACCTTCCAAGACTGAACCATGAAGAAATAGAAAATAAGAAAAGACCAATCACAAGTAATGAAATTGAAACTGTGATTAAAAATCTTCCAACAAACAAAAGTCCAGGACCAGATGGCTTCACAGGTGAATTCTATCAAACATTTAGAGAAGAGCTAACACCCACCTTTCTCAAACTCTTCCAAAAAACTGCAGAGGAAGGAACACTCCCAAATTCATGCTATGAGGTCACCATCACCCTGATACCAAAACCAGACAAAGATACTACAAGAAAAGAAAATTACAGACCAATATCACTGATGGATATAGATGCAAAAATCCTCAACAAAATACTAGCAAACAGAATCCAACAACACATTAAAAGGATCACACACCATGATCAAGTGGGATGTATCCCAGGGATGCAAGGATTCTTCAACATATGCAAATCAATCAGTGTGATACACCATATTAACAAATTGAAGAATAAAAACCATATGATCATCTCAATAGACGCAGAAAAAGCTTTTGACAAAATTCAACACCCATTTATGATAAAAACTCTCCAGAAAGTGGGCATAGAGGGAAGCTACCTCAACATAATAAAGGCGATATACAACAAACCCACAGCAAACATCATTCTCAGTTGTGAAAAGCTGAAAGCATTTCCTCTAAGATCAGGAACGAGACAAGGATGTCCACTCTCACCACTATTATTCAATAACGTTTTGGAAGTCCTAGCCATGGCAATCAGAGAGGAAAAAGAAGTAAAAGGAATACAAATTGGAAAAGAAGAAGTAAAACTGTCACTGTTTGCAGATGACATGATACTATACATAGAGAATCCTAAAGATGCCACCAGAAAACTACGAGAGTTAATCAATGAATTTGGTAAAGTTGCAGGATACAAAATTAATGCACAGAAATCTCCTGCATTCCTATACACTAACAACAAAAGATCAGAAAGGGAAATTAAGGAAACAATCCCATTCACCATTGCAACAAACAGAATAAAATACCTAGCAATAAACCTACATAAGGAGGTAAAGACCTGTACTCAGAAAACTATAAGACACTGATGAAAGAAATCAAAGATGGCACAAACAGATGGAGAGATATACCAAGTTCTTGGATTGGAAGAATCAATATTGTGAAAATGACTATACTACCCAAAGCAATCTACAGTTTCAATGCAATCCCTATCAAATTACCAATGGCATTTTTCACAGAACTAGAACAAAAAATTTTACAATTTGTATGGAGATACAAAAGACTCCGAATAGCCAAAGCAATCTTGAGAAAGAAAAATGGAGCTGGAGGAATCAGACTCCCTGACTTCAGACTACACTACAAAACTACAGTAATCAAGACAATATGGTACTGGCACACAAACAGAAATATAATCAATGGAAACGGATAGAAAGCCCAGAGATAAACCCATGAATCTATGGTCAACTCATCTATGACAAATGAGGCAAGGATATGTAATGGAGAAAAGACAGTCTCTTCAATAAGTGGTGCTGGGAACACTGGACAGCTATATGTAAAAGAATGAAATTAGAACACCCCCTAACACCATACACAAAAATAAACTCAAGATGGATGAAAGACCTAAATGTAAGACCGGACACTAAAAAACTCTTAGAGGAAAACATAGGAAGAACACTCTATGACATAAATCACAGCAAGACCTTTTTTGACCCACCTCCTAGAGTAATGGAAATAAAAGCAGAAATAAACAAATGGGACCTAATGCAGCTTAAAAGCTTTTTCACAGTAAAGGAAACTATAAACAAGATGAAAAGACAACCCTCAGAATGGGAGAAAATAATTGAAAACAAATGAACAGACAAAGGATTAATCTCCAAAATATACAAATAGCTCATGCAGCTCAATATCAAAAAAACAAACAACTCAATCCAAAAATGGGTGGAAGACCTAAATAGACATTTCTACAAAGAAGATATACAGACGGCCAAGAGGCAAATGAAAAGCTGCTCAACACCACTAATAGAGAAATGCAAATCGAAACTACAATGAGGTATCACCTCACACCAGTTAGAGTGGACATCATCAGAAAATCTACAAACAACAAATGCTGGAGAGGGTGTGGAGAAAACCCTCTTGTACTGCTGGGAATGTAAATTGATACAGCCACTATGGAGAACAGTATAGGGGTTCCTTCAAAAACTACAAATAGAATTACTGTTTGATCCAGAAATCCTGGGCACATATCCAGACACAACTATAATTCAAAAAGACACATGCAACCCTATAGCCAAGACATGGAAACAACCTAAACGTCCATCAACAGATAAATGGATAAAGAAGATGTGGTATAGATATACAATGGAATACTACTCAGCCATAAAAAAGAATGAAATAATGCCATTTGCAGCAACATGGACACAACCAGAGATTATCATACTAAGTGAAGTAAGTCAGAAAGCGAAAGACAAATACCATTATGTTATCACTTAAATGTAGTATCTAATACAAATGAACCTATCTACAAAACAGAAACAGAATCAAGGACATAGAGAACAGACTTGTGGTTGCCAAGGGGAAGGGGGGTGGGGGAGGGGTGGACTGGGAGTTTGAGGTTAGCAGATGCAAACTATTATATATAGGATGGATAAACAACAAGGTCCTACTGTATAGCACAGGGAACTATATTCAACATCCTATGATAAACCATAAAGGAAAAATATTAAAAAAAGAATGTGTATATATGTATAACTGAATCACTTTGCTGTAGAGCAGAAATTAATACAACATTGTAAATCAGCTATACTTCAATGAAAAAATAAATTAAAATAAAATCTATGCCCCGCAAAGGCACTAGGCCCAGACAGACTGTTACATGGAATTTGTCTCAATAAAACAAATAATCTCTATTTTATTCCTAGATATTAAAAAGGAAAAGGCCCCTAACTCATTCTGCGAGGTGAGCACAAACACATACACACCAAATGCTACAAGCTGGCTTCTATGGGCCAAATCTTTCTTGCCAATTATGTTTAGATAGCATTTTTTAATGCTGAATATAAATGTTATGAGACCCAACATCCATTCTCCTATTACCACAGTCCCCTATTCTCTCTTTGTGAACCTCATCTACTCCACTTGACTCAACTTTTTAAAACAAATTTGGCTCCTCTGGGCATTTGAGTTTACAATTCTTACCACATACCAATTTCACTTGTGAATATGAAACTTTAAATTCTACCAAAATCTTAGCAAATCAAATCTAGTAGAGCAAAAGAACAAGGCATTATAACTAAACAGAGCTTAGATTACAACTAGCTTATCATTAGAAAATTAATTCACAGTAGTCAGTATATTAATATATTAAAGAACCAAAAAATGGGGGAAAAAAGAAGTGGTATATCAATGAATCATTTAATACAGAGATTCTCAGGCTTTGCGGATCCGTGGATGGGCTCCAAAGAGTCCATGACAACTTGCAATTCTAAGCACAATATTGGTATATGGGTGGCGAGTTTCACAGACACATTAATTCTCAAAGAAGTCCACAATTCATGAATCCTTTCATGTGTGGCAGCATTATAATAGACTACTCTGAATTAAAATGATACTGCTGAAGGCCACGCTAAAAACAGGACAGAAGAATATACAATATCAATATTCATACTGATCCATTTTTAAGACAGATTCTTAAATTCGACTTCATTAAAAAGCATGACAGGCGTACAATTGTTACTACAAATTGAAGGTTTCTGGTAACCCTGCATCAAGCAAGTCTATCAGTGCCATTTCCAACAGCATTTGCTCATTCTGTATCTGTGTCACATTTTGGTAATTTATGCAGTAATTCAAATTTTTAACTATTATACTTGTTATGGTGATCTGTAATCAGTGATCTTTGATATTATTATTGTAATTGTTTTGTGGCGCCACAAAGCCATCCATATAAGATGGCAAACTTAATCCATACGTGTTGTGTGTGTTCTGACTGCTCCACTAACCAACCATTCCCCCATCTCCCTCCCTCCAGACCTCCCTGTTCCCTGAGACACACAGTATTGAAAGTAGGCCAATTTCGTGTTCAAGTGAAAGGAAGAGTACGGGTCTCTCATTTAAAGCAAAAGCTAGAAATGATTAAGCTTAGCGAGGAAGGCACGTCAAAACCCAAGAAAAGCCCAAAGCGAGGCCTCTTTCACCAGGCAGTTAGCCAAGTTGTGAATGCAAAGGAAAAATTCTTGAAAAAAATAGGAAGTGCTACTCCAGTGAACACATGAAGGATAAGAAAGCAAAACAGCCTTATTGCTGATACGGAGAAGTCCTGGATAGAAGATCAAAACAGCCACAGACTCTCTTAAGCCAAAGCCTATTCCAGAGCAGGGCCCTAACTCTCTTCACTTCTATGAAGGCTGAGAGAGGTGAGGAAGCTGCAGAAGAAATGTTTGAAGCCAGCAGAGGTTGGTTCATGAGATTTAAGGAAAGACGCCGTCTCCGTAACATCAAAGAGCAAAGTGAAGCAGCAAGTGCTGACGTAGAAGCTGCAGCAAGTTATCTAGAAGATCTAGCTAAGATCATTTAAAAAGGGGGCTACACTCAACAACAGACTTTCAACGTAGGAAACAGCCTTCTATTGGAAGAAGACACCATCTAGGGCTTTCACAGCTAAGGAGAAATGAATGCCTGGCTTCAAAGCTTCACAGGACAAGCTGACTCTCTTGTTAAGGGCTACTGTACTTGGCTTTAAGTTGCTCATTTAGCAATATGCTGATTTACCATTCTGAAAATCTGAGGACCCTGAAAGATGATGCTCAATCTACTCTGCCTGTCTCTATCAACGGCACAACAAAGCCTATATGACAGCACAGCTGTTTACAGCATGGTTTGCTGAATATTTTAAAACCACTGTTGAGACCTATTGCTCAGAAAAAAGAGATTTCTTTCAAAATAGGACTGCTCATTGGCAACACACCTGGTTACCCGAGAGCTCTGATGGAGATGTACAACAAGATTAACGATGTTTTCATGCCTCCTAACACAACATCCATTCTGCAGCCGTGGATCAAGGAGTAATTTTGACTTTCAAGTGTTATTATTTAAGAAATACACTTTGTAAGGCTATAGCTAGAAATTCCTCTACTGGATCTGGGCAAATTCAACTGAAAACCTTTTGGAAAGGATTCACCATTCTAGATACCATGAAGAACATTCATGATTCATGGGAAGAGGTCAAAGTATCAACATGCACAGGAGTTTGGAAGAAGTTGATTCCAGCCCTCATGGATGACTTGAGGGGTTCAAGACTCCAGTGGAGGAAGAAACAGCAGGTGTGGTGGAAATAGCAAGAGAACCAGAATTAGAAGTGGAGCCTGAAGATGTGACAGAATTGCTTCAATCTCATGATAAAACCTGAACAGATAAGGAGTTGCTTCCTACAGTTGAGCAAACAAAAGGGTTTCTTGAGATGGAATCTACTCCTGGTGAAGATGCTGTAAAGACTGTTGAAATGGTAACAAAGAATTGAGAACATCACATAAATTTAGTTGATAAAGCAACGGCAGAGTTTCAGAGAATTGACTCCAGTTTTGAAAGAAGTTTTACTGTGGGTAAAATGCTATCAAACAGCCTTGCCTGCTACAGAAAAACAGCTCCTAAAAGGAAGAGTCGATCGATGTGGCAAACTTGGTCGCTGTCTCATTTTGAGAAATTCCCACGGCCACCCCAGCCCTCAGCAGCCACCACCCTGATCAGTCGGCAGCATCAACATCGAGGCACAGCCCTCTAGCAGCAAAGAAATTATGACTCGCTGAAGGCTCAGATAATGATTAGCAATTTTTACCAATGAAGTATTTTTTAAATTAAGGTAGGTACATTGTTTTTTAAGACATAATGCTATTGTACACTTAATAGACTACAGTATAGTGTAAACATAACTTTTCTATGCACTGGGAAACCAAAAATTCATGTGACTAGCTTTATCGCAATATTCTCTCTATTGTGGTATCTGGAACTGAACCTGCAACATCTCCAAGGTATGTCTGAACTTACTTCGAAGACGATCCTTCGGATGGTTTTCACATACAGTGTCACATAATCATCGATGTAGGTAGACAGGTTGCTGGACTGTATATCATACCAATTCAACACCAGCGCTGCTTCATTTTCATTATTTCCACTCCATGTGATGACGGAGGGATGAGATTTCAGTCTCCTGACCTAAAATTGAAGAAAACATAAAATAATTTTCAAATGCTCAACATAAGAGAGCTCAGAGCTGTAATTACTCATAAAGTTATAGCCACTGTCTTTCTGCACATGTATTTTTACGTGCCAGGAACTCATCAGAAAATGAGCAGTAATGTTACATGGGGGAAGACATTTTAAGAAAGCACTGAGCTTCTTTTTATCTAGATTTTATAAACATTGAGAAAACAGGGTTCCTCTTCTCGCCATATAACTAAAGAAAATGTAATCCCTTTCATTAAAAGAGAAAAATAAATCAACCTCATCGTTATCTGACTTGCCACAAAAAGGTTCTAAGAAATACAAAAGGCAGGAGACGTTACATTACAGGGCTTAGCTTGTCAAGAGCAAGTTGGAGTTTTCTGTGAAGAAACAAACGAGGCAGAACAAACACTACTGCTGACAGAGGGACTGAAGTTCCCACACAGTTTCCACCAAGATCAGAAAACCAGGACAGTTAGAGAGGGTTTTAAAAGCAAGTGAGTACCAGAGACACTCTGAAAGTTAAGGACAAATATATGGAATATTCTAAAGGAAAAAAGATTAGGACATCAAGAGGCTGTCCCCTGAAATAACTATCAGTGTCCTGTCTTAAGAAATCAACTGGACTTCCCTGGTGGCACAGTGGTTAAGAATCCGCCTGCCAATGCAGGAGACACGGGTTCAAGCCCTGGTCCGGGAAGATCCCACATGCTGCGGAGTAACTGGGCCCGTGCGACAAAATTACTGAGCCTGTGCTCTACAGCCCGCGAGCCACAACTACATGTAAGTCACTGAATATATCTAAACATAGAAGAAGAAATTAGGGAATCTGAAAATCCTGCCTGCCTTAAGAGTTGAGGTCTGAGTGGACTGGGCTCACTGCCAGCCCTACATAAAGGTGAAAGGATCCAGTTCTTCTGACACACTGGAAGATGTAGCCCAACAGAAGAAGGCAATTAAACCTCTTTGCCAACAACAGAGTGAGTCAACGGTCAAGAGAAATTCTTTTCAAACATGTTTTAGCAATATAACCTCATTGGTATTTATAGCTTCTCTTGCACTATAATGGATGATTACGTGATGGAGCCCAGCTGATGTTCTCTCCGTGGTCTCCATTCAATATGCTAAGTAACCCATACATGAAGTAGAGATGCAGTAAGAATATCTTAAAGAGATATATCTCATTAAAAAAATTAAAGTCTTGTGTTTTTTCTTAACCAGTCTTATAAACAGTATTTCCTTATTTGCCTCTGTATATGCCCACGTAAGTGAGGGCTGTGACCAACTGTGACAGGCATGTTTATGGTACTGATGAAAACACAAATACAGATACTGAAGAGACAAAAAGCTTCAGTGACTCTGTGCTACACACACCCTTCGAATTGACCTAGAATTTTCTGGTGAGCTTTACTTTAAAATTTTAATAAACTCTGCATTAAAAAGTTCTCCTCTTTAAAATATATAAAAGAACTGAAAACACATAGATATCACACTTTACTTGTGTGAAAGAAAATTAAAAATAAAACTGACATGTTTACAACCTACATAACTATAATTAATATTTTAAAAGTTATTCATTCGTCCATCCATCTATACATCTGAGGAATAATACAGCCAGATCATGGGGACATACAGGGAGGAACACGCCCTAGGCCTCAGGGATATTATAATTTTGATGCAGTGACAAAATATTGAAAACGTAATTTCAAGTGTGATGTATGTCACAAAGGGAAAATGACCTAATCTAGACTTGCAGACATAGAAAGCTTTTTCCCAGAGAGTCATGCCCAAGGTGAGATGGGCCAGAAAAACATGAGTGAGGTGGTCCACAGGAGAGGGTAATAGAGAAGGCGCTCCGGGGCACAGAGAGTACGGGGAAAATGGCGCTTGATGAGGCTGGAGAGGGAGGCTGAGACAGGATGGTGCATGGTGAGGACCTTTAATTTTATCTGGAGGGCTCTGAGCAAGGGATGATTCAATGTTCATTTTCTAAACTTCAGAAAACTACAGAAAACAAATTATGACATGGTGAACTATTATAAGGCAATCACACTTATAACACACAATCCAGCTAAAGAAAGAAAACTTTACCAAGCACCCCAGAAGCCCTCATGTACCCCTTCCTAATCGTAGCCCCTCCTTCCTTCCAAAAGTAACCACTATCTTGAATGTTATAATAATCTTTTTTTTTCATTTCTTTTGG
The DNA here is from genome assembly GCF_963924675.1 of Phocoena phocoena. Classification (NCBI taxonomy): domain Eukaryota; kingdom Metazoa; phylum Chordata; class Mammalia; order Artiodactyla; family Phocoenidae; genus Phocoena; species Phocoena phocoena. The sequence goes on from NC_089223.1 coordinate 20,065,171, forward strand.
GTTTTCACACAAAAATACATTCACAGACACTCTAATTACGAACTCGTGGATTTTAACATACTTGATGGATTTCAATCCACTGACATTCTTATCCTTATTGAATTTCAAGTTGTCCCACTTTTGGTTGGTCAGTCTCATCAAAGTTCTTTTAACATATCTTTGATAGCTTCCTTGTTATTGGTATGTCAAAATATTTCAGGATCATCTAGTATATTTCCTGTCCCAGACTTGGTATCAGCCATTTCTCTAAGAACCCTTCTCTTAGTGGGATTATTTCAATATAAGAATGCTCAATATGACTAGGTTGTTCACTGTTTCTAGGTCTTTTCAGCAGACAGAGCTAGGATATAATCACTTCTTTGCATTCATAGATCTATAAATATAAAAGTGTTTATATGTGGAATGTAAAAGAAATCAAGGAGTCAAGAATCACTTAAAATTTTTGACCTGAGAAATTCAAACACTGGCATCACCATTTATTGAGGTGGGGAAAACTGCAAGAAAAGCAAGTCTGGGGAAGGTAATATAAGTTTGGTTTGGACATGTTACATTTGAGATTCCTATTAGACCTCCAAGTCGAGGCACCAAGTAGGCAGCTGGATAATAAGAATGAGGAATTCAGCAGATAAGTCAGGGCCAGGAATAAATCTGACAGTCATCAGCCAATAGGAAGAGTTAAAGTCATGAGACTGGGTGGAATCGCCTAGGTAGTCCATTACCTGACTGATTTTTTTCATGGGATTTAGTAAAGAGAACAACAAAAAGAAACAAGGAGAAGAAACTAAACACAACACTGTAAGTCAACTATATTTAAATAAAATTTTTTTAAAAAGAAGAAACAAGGAGAGGTTTAACAAAAGGCAGAACTAACTCTTAAGCCTTTACTTCTACTTGAAATGGTAATAACATACCTGGTAAGCAACTTCTGCTCTCACTGAATCCATGAAATCCTGATCAGTTGGGTAAAGCGCACAGGCAAACATAAAATCCTGCCATACCTATCAAATCAAATAAAAGGCAATATAGCACTTCCATAGGTTTTACTGCACAGAAAGAAATTCTTCAAACTTTGGGCATTATCTTTCATGCAAATGAAAAATCAACTTAGCCCGATGCATGTGATCATTTGAGCATCACAAAGCATGAGGCACTGAGAAAGGCACTCACAGACTCTCTGGAACTATAGGGAAACCTGAGAAGAGAAAATGTTAGGCAGGCAGAAAAGAAAAAGAAGAAAAGGGAATTCAAATAATGAAACAGCGCTTGTGCTGAGGGGAATATGAAATTCAGTAAGAAGCTTTCTCCCAACCCCTCCTCACTCCTGATTCACTCTGATTTTCACCAGGAATTTGGTACTGAGTGATGGCCCAGACTGTTAAGAAACATATTTTGTTTATAAAGGAATTAACTTCATGGCCAAAAGGATTACTACATGGACAGTTTAGAAATGAAACCACTTAAGTGCATTGCTAGGGAGGCCATTACGACGCAGTAGTTGGCCTGACTCAGAACTTCAGTTCCACCACATACCCACTGTGTGAGTTTGGGCTAGTTAACTTCTCCACGTGTCAGTTTTCCTACCTGTAAAATGGGGATAGAGAACAACAGTAACTACCTCATAGAGTGGGCATGAAGCTAAAATAAAATAATAGCTGCAGAGCACTGAGAACAACGCCTGGAATATTACAGAATATTGTCACATCACCATGACCATGAGCATTGTCAATATTATTAAAATTACTACTCTGCTATGAAGTGCTTTATATTTTAGAACTGTAATACTAGAACTAAAAGACTATATTTCCTTTGCTTAACCCTCACCAATGCAAACTATGTTCAGAGTACTTAATGACAATATTAAGCACAGCTATTAAAATTTAATTTTATCATTTTTCTTCTCTCTAGGTCTTGTTAGATCTCCTTAAAGTTAAAACTTTTTAATATTTTATTTTATGTTCTATGCTTACCCTCCTATCACAAAGATAATTACAAAGAAAATATAGATATATGCTTAGATATAACCAATATGCAGAATGTCTATCATTTAAAATAATTATGATATTCACTATCAACTATGGCTCAGGGTTTGCGAGATGCCATTTATTCCTTTGCAGAAAAGTGGAACATCATTCCTGGCTCTGAGAAAAGAAGGAATGGGCTATGATATCACTTATACGTGGGATCTAAAAGATGACACAAATGAATTTATTTATGAGACAGAAACACAGACATAGAAAACAAACTTATGATTATCAAAGGGGAAGGAGCTGGGAAAGGATAAATTAGGAGTTTGGGATTAGCAGATACAAACTACTATATATAAAATAGATAAACAACAAGGTCCTACTGTATAGCATAGGGAACTATATTCAATATCCTGTAATAAACCATAAAGGAAAAGAATATGCATATATATGTATAACTCAATCACTTCACTGTACACCTGAAACTAGCATAACATTGTAAATCAACTACACTTCAATGAAAAAAAAAAACACAAAGGAATAGGCAATATCACCCACTCAGAACACTGGAGGTCAAACTGAGGATACAGTAACAAATCAACAAAGAAAATAATGAGCTGTCAATTACTCACCATTATTCCTAGTTCATCACAGAGTTCATAGAATTCATCCTGCTCATAAATTCCTCCTCCCCAAACCCGGAGAGCATTCATGTTAGCATCCACAACAGACTGCAAAAGGAGCCGTAATCTACAGAAGAAGTTTTAAAAACAAATGCCAATTTGAAACCTTGGGGATGTTAAAAGAAAATAAATAAATAAATAAAACCACATTGTGGTTGATAAACACATTTCAAATAGCTGTTAGAAGGACACATTTTTAAATTATGATGGTTTGGATACAACCCTAAGTGAAGAAAGGGAGACGAAATTATATACACATTAACTGTAACCACATTAAATAAACAAACCTACAGAAAAATTATGGGTGAAATCTTTTCTCTGCCTTCCAAATTTCAGTCATGCTATTACACTATTTCTAAAACTAAATTTTTGTTTGTTTTCCTTTTGTTTTTTCTATATGTATTTTTTGAATATCTTTATTGGGATATAAATGCTTCACAATGTTGTGTTAGTTTCTGTTGTACAACAAAGTGAATCAGCTATAAGTATACATATATTCCCATATCCCCTCCCTCTTGAGCCTCCCTCCCACCCTCCCTATCCCACCCCTCTAGGTCAACACAAAGCATTGAGCTGATTTCCCGGTGCTATGCAGCTGCTTCCCACTAGCTATTTTACATTGGGTAGTGTATATATGTCAATGCTACTCTCCCACTTCATCCCAGCTTGCCCTTCACCCCCTGTGTCCTCAAGTCAGTTCTCTACGTCTGCGTCTTTATTCCTGCCCTGCCACTAGGTTCATCAATACCGTTTCTTTAGATTCCATATATGTGCATTAGCATACAGTATTTGTTTTTCTCTTTCTGAATTACTTCACTCTGTATGACAGACTCTAGGTCCATCCACCTCATTACAAATAACTCAATTTTGTTCCTTTTTATGGCTGAGTAATATTCCATTGTATATATGTGCCACATCTTCTTCATCCATTCATCTGTCGATGGACACTTAGGTTGCTTCCATGTCCTGGCTATTGTAAACAGAGCTGCAATGGATATTGTGGTACACGACTCTTTTTGAATTACGGTTTTCTCAGGGTATGTGCTCAGTAGTGGGATTGCTGGGTCATATGGTAGTTCTATTTGTAGTTTTTTAAGGAACCTCCATACTGTTTTCCATAGTGGCTGTAACAATTTACATTCCCACCAACAGTGCAAGAGGGTTCCCTTTTCTCCACACCCTCTCCAGCATTTATTGTTTGTAGATTTTTTGATGATGGCCATTCTGACTGGTGTGAGGTGATACCTCATTGTAGTTTTGATTTGCATTTCTCTAATGATCAGGAATGTTGAGCATCCTTCCATATGTTTGTTGGCAATCTGTATGTCTTCTTTGGAGAAATGTCTATTTAGGTCTTCTGCCCATTTTTGGATTGGGTTGTTTGCTTTTTTGATATTGAGCTGCATGAGCTGCTTGTAAATTTTGGAGATTAATCCTTGTCAGTTGCTTCATTTGCAAATATTTTCTCCCATTCTGAGGGTTGTCTTTTCGTGTTGTTCATGGTCTCCTTTGTTGTGCAAAAGCTTTTAAGTTTCATTAGGTCCCATTTGTTTATTTTTGTTTTTATTTCCATTTCTCTAGGAGAAATAGGAGATTTCCATTTCTCTAGGAGAAATAGGAGATTTCTCCTAGGAGAAATAGGAGATTTCCATTTCTCTAGGGTCAACAAGGATCTTGCTGTGATTTATGTCATAGAGTGTTCTGCCTATGTTTTCCTCTAAGAGTTTTACAGTGTCTGGCTTACGTTTAGGTCTTTAATCCGTTTTGAGTTTATTTTTGTGTATGCTGTTAGGAAGTGTTCTAATTTCATTTTTTACATGTCCAGTTTTCCCAGCATCACTTATTGAAGAGACTGTCTTTTCTCCATTGTATATTCTTGCCTCCTTTGTCAGAGATAAGGTGACCATATGTGCATGGGTTTATCTCTGGTCTTTCTATCCATTTCCATTGATCTATATTTCTGTTTTTGTGCCAGTATCATACTGTCTTGATTACTGTAGCTTTATAGTATAGTCTGAAGTCAGGGAGCCTGATTCCTCCAGCTCCATTTTTCTTTCTCAAGATTGCTTTGGCTATTCGGGGTCTTATGTGTTTCCATACAAACTGTAAAATTTTTTGTCCTAGTTCTGTGAAAAATACCATTGGTAATTTGATAGGGATTGCACTGAATAGAACTACCATATGACCCAGCAATCCCACTACTGGGCATATATCCTGAGAAAACCATAATTCAAAAAGATACATGTACCACAATGTTCATTGCAACACTTATTTACAATTGCCAGGACATGGAAGCAACCTAAATGCCCGTAACAGATGAATGGATAAAGAAGATGTGGCACATATGTACAATGGAATGTTATTTTCTGCATCTATTGAGATGATTATATAGTTTTTATCCTTCAGTTTGTTAATATGGTGTATCACATTGACTGATTTGCATATGTTGAAGAATCCTTGCATTCCTGGGATAAACCCCACTTGATCATGGTGTATCATCCTTTTAATGGGTTGTTGGGTTCTGTTTGCTAGTATTTTGTTGAGGATTTTTGCATCTATGTTCATCAGTGATACTGGCCTGTAATTTTCTTTCCTTGCGACATCTTTGTCTGGTTTTGGTATCAGGGTGATGTTGGCCTCATAGAATGAGTTTGGGAGCGTTCCTCCCTCTGCTATATTTTGGAAGAGTTTGAGGATAGGTGTTAGCTCTTCTCTAAATGTTTGACAGAATTTGCCTGTGAAGCCATCTAGCCCTGGGCTTTTATTTGTTGGAATATTGTTAATCACAGTTTCAATTTCATTACTTCTGATTGGTCTGTTCATGTTTTCTATTTCTTCGTGTTTCAGTCTTCGAAGGTTGTCCTTTTCTAAGAATTTGTCCATTTAATCCAGGTTGTCCATTTTATTGGCATAGAGTTGGTTGTAGTAGTCTATGACACTTTGTATTTTGGCAGTGTCAGTTGTTACTTCTCCTTTTTCATTTCTAACTCTGTTGGTTTGAGCCTTCTCCCTTTTTTTCCTGATGAGCCTGGCTAATGGTTTATCAATTTTGTTTATCTTCTCAAAGAACCAGCATTTAGTTTTATTGATATTTGTTATTGTTTCCTTCATTTCTTTTTCCTTTATTTCTGATCTGATCTTTATGATTTCTTTCCTTCTGCTAACTTTGGGGTTTTTTTGTTTTTCTCTAATTGCTTTAGGTATAAGGTTGGTTGTTTATTTGAGATTTTTCTTATTTCTTGAGGTAGGACTGTATTGCTATAAACTTCCCTCTTAGAACTTCTTTTGCTGCATCCCATAGGTTTTGGGTCATCGTGTTTTCATTATCATTTGTTTCTAGGTACTTTTGATTTCCTCTTTGATTTCTTTAGTGATCTCTTGGTTATTTAGTAGCGTATTGTTTAGCCTCCATGCGTTTGTATTTTTTATAGTTCTTTTTCTGTCATTGATATCTAGTCTCATAATGTTGTGGTCAGAAAAGATTCTTGATATGATTTCAATTTTCTTAAATTTACTGAGGCTTGATTTGTGACCCCAAATGTGATCTATCCTGCAGAATGTTCCGTGTGCAGTTGAGAAGAAAGTGTACTCTGTTGTTTTTGGATGGAATGTCCTATAAATAGCAATTAAGTCCATCTGATCTAATGTGTTATTTAAAGCTTGTGTTTCCTTGTTTATTTTCATTTTGGACGATCTGTCCATTGGTGTAAGTGGGGTGTTAAAGTCGCCCTACTATTACTGTGTTATTGTTGATTTCCCCTTTTATGGCTGTTAGCATTTGCCTTATGTATTGAGGTGCTCCTATGTTGGATGCATAGATATTTACAATTGTTATACCTTCTTCTTGGATTGATCCCTTGATCATATAGTGTCCTTCATTGTCTCTTATAGTAGTTTTTATTTTAAAGTCTATTTTGTCTGATATGAGTATTGCTACTCCAGCTTTCTTTTTATTCCTATTTGCATGTAATGTCTTTTTCCATCCCCTCACTTTCAGTCTGTATGTGTCCCTAGGTCTGAAGTTGGTCTCTAGTAGACAGCATATATACGGATCTTGTTTTCGTATCCATTCAGCCAGTCTGTGTCTTTTCGTTGGGGCATTTAATCCATTTACATTTAAGGTAATTATTGATATGCATATTCCTATTACCATTTTCGTAATTGTTTGGGGTTTGTTTTTGTAGGTCTTTTCCTTCTCTTGTGTTTCCTGCCTGGAGAAGTTCCTTTAGCATTTGTTGTAAAGCTGGTTGGTGATGCTGAATTCTCTTAACTTTTGCTTGTCTGTAAAGCTTTGATTTCTATGTCAAATCTGAATGAGATCCTTGCTGGGTAGAGTAATCTTGGTTGTAGGTTCTTCCCTTTCATCACTTTAAATATATCTTGCCACTCCCTTCTGGCCTGTAGAGTTTCTGCTGAAAGATCAGCTGTTAACCTTATAGGGATTCCCTTGTATATTATTTGTTGCTTTTCCCTTGCTGATTTTAATATATTTTGTGTTTAATTTTTGTTTCATTCATATGTGTCTCAGTGTGTTTCTCCTTGGGTTTATCCTGTACGCGACTCTCTGCATTTCCTGGACTTGACTATTTCCTTTCCCATGTTGGGGAAGTTTTTAACTATAATTTCTTCAAATATTTTCTCAGACCATTTCTTTTTTTCTTCTTCTTCTGGGACACCTTTAATTTGAATGTTGGTGCGTTTAATGTTGTCTCAGAGGTCTCTGACACTGTCCTCCACTCCTTTCATTCTTTTTTCTTTATTCTGCTCTGTGGCAGTTATTTCCACCCTTCTATCTTCCAGCTCGCTTATCCGTTCTTCTGCCTCAGTTATTCTGCTATTGATTCCTTCTAGAGTTTTTTTTTTTTTTTTTTTGGCGATATGTGGGCCTCTCACTGTTGTGGCCTCTCCTGCTGCGGAGCACAGGCTCCGGACGTGCAGGCTCAACGGCCATGGCTCACGGGTCTAGCCACTCCATGGCATGTGGACACGAACCCATGTCCCCTGCATCGGCAGGCAGACTCGCAACCACTGAACCACCAGGGAAGCCCTAGAGTATTTTTAATTTCAGTTATTGTGCTGTTCATTACTGTTTGTTTGCTCTTTAGATCTTCTAGGTCCTTGTTAAATATTTCTTGTATTTTGTCTATTATATTTCCAAGATTTTGAATCATCTTTACTATCATTACTCTGAATTCTTTATCAGGTACTTTGCCTATTTCCTCTTCATTTATTTGGTCTTGTGGGTTTTTATCTTGCTCCTTTGCCTGTAAGATATTTCTCTGTCTTCTCATTTTGTGTAATTTACAGTATTTGATGTCTCCTTTCCCTCGGCTGCAGGGTCGTAGTTCCTCTTGCTTCTGTTCTCTGCCCGGTGGTGGGGTTGGTCCAGTGTCTTGTGTAGGATTCCTGATGGGAGGGACTGGTGCTTGCGTTCTGGTGGGTGAAGCTGAGTCTTTTCCCTCTGATGAATAGGGCCGTGTCAGGTGGTATGCTTTGGGGTGTCTGTGAGCTTAGCATGGCTTTAGGTAGTCTGTGTGCTGATGGGTGCATTTGTGTTCCTGTCTTGTTGGTTGTTTGGTGTGAGATGTCCAGCACTGGGAGCTGCTGGCAGTTGGGTGAAGCCGGGTCTTGGATTCAGATAGAGGCCTCCGTGAGAGCTCTCAGAGATTAATCTTCCCTGGGGCTGGGAATTCTCTACTGGTCCAGCATCCTAGACTCAGTGTTCCCACTCCAGAACCTCAGGCCCGACTTCTGGTCGAGGGACCAACACCCTGCAAGTCGCTTGTCTCGGCAATAAAGGGGTTTAAAAAAAAAAAAGAAAAAAAAGTCTAACAAAACCCCAGATAAATGGTAAAAATTAAAATCAAACAAATAGAAACAGAAACAAGGAAATGCTCACACACAAAAGAAACAGAAACAGAACCAAGTAAAGCAAATAGCAAGAGAACAACCAGACAAACAAAAGAACCCAAGAACAAAATCAACAATTAAGAAGAAAGCCGACAAAAACCCAAAACCAAAAAACAAAACTACAGCAGAGTGCCAACCGAAGAATGAAGCAAGGAAACAAAACAAACTGAAAAAAATGACATTTTAAAGAAGAATAAGAAGAGAAAGAGAAAGGGGAAAGAAGACAGAACAGAAAAGCAACATAGAAACAGAAATCTAAAAAAGTAATAATAAAGTAGAAAATATATTAAAGAAAAAAAAAGACAAACAAAACCCCAGAGAAACGTTAAAAACAAAACCAAACAAACAAAAACAGAAACAAGGAAATACACACACACGTAAAAGAAACAAAAACAGAGGCAAATAAAACAAAAAGCAAGAGAACAACCAGACAAATAGAACTCAAAGATGAAATCAATTAGGATTAATACTAACAGAAACACATAACCTAAAAACAAAACCAAAGCAGTGTGCCCACTGAAGAATAAAGCAAGGAAATAGAACAAACTGATAAAAATGATTTTAAAATAATAATAATAAAATAAAAAGGGAAAAAACACAGAACAGAAAAGCAAAATAGAAATGGAAATATTTTTAAAAACTGAAGAAAAAAATTAGGGAAAAGAACACAGAACAACAGAAAAGCAAAGTAAAAACAGAAATGTATAAAAAAATAAATATGTTATAAAACACAAAGATACCAAAAGACTAAAAAAAAAAAAAAAAACTAAAACAAGAACAAACACAAAAAGAAAGAAAAAGAAACCAAAGAAAAAAAAAAAAGAAGTCAGAACCAACAACAGAATGAATCAAAACATAATAAAATTAATAGTAATAATTATGTTTCCCTGGGGTATCTGCTGTGAAGGTCCTTGCACACGCAGTGAGCCACAGTCCCCCTCCACCTCCCCAGGAGCCCCTCCTCTGCCTCTGGGCTGTTCTCCAGACCTGCTGTGGGCCCTGTGGGGACCCCTCTGACTCTGATGTGGCCCACTTCCTGCGTGTGCTGCCCCCAAAGTCCACAGCTGCCAGAGCTGGACCGTTTTCATTTGTGGGAACACTCATTGTCTACTCAGATGTTCCATAGACACAGGGTCTTCCTAGCTGACCATGGGGATTTAATCTGCAGCTTGTACAGCTGGTGGAAAGATTTTCCATCCTCTTCCTTAGTCACCCCGTCCCTGGGGTTCAGGTTTGGTTTTATCCCCACCTCTGCGTGTGGTCCGCCCGCAGGAGTCCGGTCCTGAGGCTGCCTTGGAGCTCTTGGGTCTGGCCCTGTGAGGACCGGGTGCAGAGGTGGTATGAACTGCTTGGATCACGGGAGCCCCAGCGGCGCCAAATGCACAGGGGAGCCGGCAGCCATGGGTGCAAGAGATATGGCCCTAGTGAGGGCCTTTTCCAGCGCCCAGCATAAGGCACGTGAGGGCCAGCCCTGGCTGGGGTTTTTCTGGCACCCAGCCTAAGGCATGTAAGGGCCAGCCCTGAGAGGGTGGCTGTTTATTTTTTTAATTGCCCTGCAGCCAGCACACAAGAGCCAGCCCTGAGCAGGCTTCCTTTATTGTCGTCGGCAGGCAGCGACATGTGGGGAGAGAGAGGTTACAATAGTGGCTCCTCCCCCTGCGTGGGACTCAGCAGTAGTGCCCTGCTTCCATGGCTGTCCAGTCTTCCTCCATAGGCATTCCCTGCTGCGGATTTCTTCCCTCCCGTCCCCTCAGTCCGTCTCCCCACAACCAACAGCAGTTCTCCAGTCCCCACACACCAGCTCCCAGCCCCCTTGCACACCTGTGAACACACATCCCAGTGTGGGGCACATAGGGCCGTGGTACGGACCGTCTGTGTAGTTCTCACTCTGTTCCGTCTGCCACAGATCAGCAGCTTCAAGCTCTTCCGACAGCGTCAAATGCTTCCATTCTGTCCCAGTGGATTTCCCCATCGGAGAGGGGGTATCCCCATTAGAGAGGGGGTTTCCCCGCATTTGGGAATCTCTCCTCTGCTTCAGCTCCCCCTCCCCGGGGGTGCAGGTCCCATTCCGCTTCCTCTCCTCCTCTTTCTCCCTTCCTTTTTTCCATCCTACCCAGTTATGCAGGGATCTTTATAGTCCTTTACATTGTCCAAGGTCTTCTGCTAGTTTTCAACTGGCATTCAGTGAGAATTGTTGCATCTATAGATGTACTCCTGATGCATCCATGGAGAGAGATGAACTCCACGTCTACCTACTCCTCCGCCATCTTGAATCCTCCTAAATTTTTGTCTTAAAGTTACTCCTGTAGAAAAATACTGTAAACCTTGGAAAGTATGTGCTTATTTTATATAACCATTTCAAGCTATACGATAAAAATGAAATTCTGAATATTAGTATTTAGCTCTCTCTCATCCCTTTTTACAATTCCTCCAGTCCAGTACTCCTTTATCTAGTAAACTTCCTTTCTGCTTTTCCAATTTCTATTCACATCACCCTCAGGTAAGTACAGAAATTTGCAGCCACGTTGAGAGTATGTACCCTCCATTTCCAGAACAGCATTCAGAAAGGAAGGAAAAAGGCCAATAACAGGATGACCACGCACTCAGAGCACTGTGCTCCCAGCAAAGCCACCTATGGGCAGGTTTACTAATTGACCCAACTGTGCTGTACAGCCACTGCCAAACTGCCAGGAGTGGAAAGGAGCATTTGAAAAGGAGAAGAGTCGGCAAATTATCTGTGTTGTGTCTGGAGAATGATTGCATTTTCATATGAAATTCAAAACATTATACACATTTTGAAGTAAAAGGATATTACTACAACTTTTGGCAAAATTAGAGTTTACTTACCAGCCACATCTACATTCTAAACATAAAATATACGTCAATGCATGTTTGTACATTTAAATAAGTTAAATGTGTTTATTTTCACTTCACAAAGCTTATTTTCACTGTTACAAAGATAGTAGTTTATAAACCTAATCAGGAAATACTTTCTTGTTAAATTCTATTCTCAAAGCTTCAGAAAAACACTTTGAATTTTTAAATTTCTTTAGTTCTCTTTATTAAGGTAAAATTGAAAGAATGTGCAAATACCTTAGCATGAAAAGGTAAATATGGGTTCCTATTTTTTTTAAGTGTGCAAAAAAAAGGCATTCTTCAAAAAAAAAAAAGAAAAAATCCAAATTTAATCATATTTTTCCCCCAAAGGGGCTAACTATCCAAAATGTGCATTAGTCATTTTCTTGTTCCTCTAGAAACAATTTATAAAAGTTGGATGATTTCAGCAGTCTCAAATAGTTTAGCTGTAAGACTACCTATAGCTCATGAGAATGAAATAAATGATTTTAAAATCCTTTCCAAAATTTCCATCATCCTAGAATTATATATTACCTCTTGGTTCCTTCCACTGGAACTAAAAAAAGTTAAAATGAGTAGCTCTTAAGCTCTGTGGGACTGATAATATGAAGAGGAACAAGAAATAAAAGATGATAACTTACAAGGCAGAGGTTACTCGATCCTGGAATGAATCTGCGGGAATCCAATTTGAGCCTTTCAGAAATATTGGAAGTCCATTAATTTTGAAGTAGAAACTCAGACCACGAGATCCTTTTATGGGCTCTTCTATGAGTTCCACTGTCCTAAAATAAACCTATTATTAACAGAATTAAATAATGAATATGAAATTTAAAACATAAGCATATGACAAAACCAAACTGTATTGTTTACTATAGCCTTAAAAAAATAAGCCAAAGAGATTTTTTTTTTTTTTACAGTACGCGGGCCTCTCACTGTTGTGGCCTCTCCCTCTGCAGAGCACAGGCTCCAGACGCGCAGGCTCAGTGGCCATGGCTCACGGGCCCAGCTGCTCCGCGGCACGTGGGATCCTCCCAGACCGAGGCATGAACCCGTGTCCCCTGCATCGGCAGGCAGACCCTCAACCACTGTGCCACCAGGGAAGCCCCCAAAAGAGATTTTTTTTAAAGTAAACTTCTGAGCAGTTTACAGGAACATAAATTAGTGTTAATTTTCTATCTGCCATGAAGTACTTAATATGGAAGTGCACGTTTTAGAAAAAATATATATAAAGAAATTATTGCCAGGTCCTGTTATTTCTCTTTGAAAAGAAGAATACAGAAACCATTAAAGAGTGAAATACACTGTAGCCTTCCCCATGATGTAGGCATTTGCAATTATGTCAAAAGAAATATATTTGAGATAACACTTCAAAATTAAAGCAAAAACTGATACTATTTCACAAAAGTGGGGAAAATATGTCACCAGTTAATCTGATGCATCTTTGAAAAACACATTCTCATTTCAGTGTTATTAAAATGTGCCAAAACATGCATCTTAGAATCAAAGAAATACAGTACAAGGTATTTCATAATCTAACAACTTTCCAATTTTAATAGCACATAATTATAAAGTCATTTTGCTTAATGGGCAATTTAATCCTAACTAATTATCGCATCAAACTCAATGTCTGAGACGGCACTGGTATGGAGACTGGAGATGTAAGCGGTGCTCCAACTGAAAGAAAAGATGGAAGCACACAGTCCAGTGTTATCCTTGCTACGTGAGAAGCTGAGACCTTTGTCCCTGTGACAGTCCAGCCAGGTTTCCCTACAGTTAAGAAGTGAGCAGCAAGACCCTAGATAGAAAAGATTGACATTCTTATCCAAATCTTCATTCTTCCCAGCCATAAACTGGATCAACTACTGAGAGACACAGTTCTACACCAACAAAGCCCCGTTTTGAAACCAAGATTATGCATTTCTTCTCTAGTTAAAAATAATTAATAAATCAACTTATTTCATGTAATAAAAGTGCCCACCATTGTTCCACTTTCTGACCCTTGCCCTAATTAATATGACATGACAAAAGATATCAGAGTTAACTTTATGAGAAGACACAGAACAAGGCCTGGATGAGGAGGATCTTGACATGGAATTACCACAACTGTTTTAGGATGCAAAAATGTAAAAAAATAATGGTTACTTTCAGAGGTAACTTTTAAAACATCTTGATGGTAGATTCAAACATCTAGAACAGCAGTTCTTTAAATGTGGCCAGGATACCATATGAGATCCCTGGAAACCTTTCAAGGGGGTTCCTGAGTTCAAAATTATTTTCACAGGAAAGCTAAAACATCATTTGCCTTTTTCACTCTTACTCTCTTTTGAGTGTACAGTGGAATTTTCCAGAAGCTATGTGATGTGTAATGACATGGCCATTCTGACAGCTAATGGAATGTGTGCTTGTGTATTCTGGTGTGTTCTACTTCTCTAGCAGAGGTTGAGGGTATGAAGAGGTACATTTCCAGAGATTACCTCAATTTGTTCTCAGCACTACTGTGCTCTTACTAGCTGCCGCTGGTTATTCCTGCTATAATCTCTGTAGCCTCATTACTGTTCAATAAATTCATATTTTGAATCTCAAAGTTTTCCTTGCAACTTACACAGAAACACAAAAGGACTAGGTACCTTTTATTAACTTGTTTCATGTAATATTCTTAAGTTTTCAAATAAAAACAAATTTTAATTTTAATTGAGACTCATTTAAACAATACTTTATCTCATTCTAAAAGAAAACTTACTTCTAATATACTTTTTCCTAATTTTTGTCTTAAATTGTTGTCTTAAAATGGGATTAGAAGACTAACATTCTCACCTACAACCACACTGTCTACATTTAAAAGTGCTGAAAAAAATGAAACTGACAGAGAGTCTTCTGACTCAAGGAAGGGAGGAATCTACTCCAAAGAAACTGGATGAAATGATAAATAAGAAATGAGATTGTGATGAAAGCCATATTGTCCTCCACTTTGTAGATGTTAATAATTTATCTTATTGTATCTTATGCAATGGAACATTTAAAAATTAATATTTATGGTGACAGTTATGTTGTAGTATCGTTTTGAGACCAATCATTCTAAGTATAAAGAAAAAGGAACTGAATATTTTAAACTTAGATGGATAAACTCTTCAAAAGGCTAACATTCTTTATTACATTGTAATACACTGTTTTACATCATATTACAATGTTTCTCAAACTAGAAATGACAAAGCACTAGAATATCTCATAGGGTTGGTTTTGACACTGCATTTGCTGGAGAAGCACATATATTAGCTGAGAGAGTTTTACAGTGGGTAACACTGCTGGTGCCTTGGCAAAAATCAAGGCAGTGCCTCCAAACTGTGCTAGTAGGCATTGTATCCTTCACTTTCATGCATTATTGGGGGGGGGCGGGGGGGGACAGTTTCACTTCAGGATGTCCTTGATAAAGCAATAAAAATTATTAACCCCCAACCTTGAGTACACATCACTGTACTAGACTGTATGATGAAATACAAACTATGAATAAAGCATCACGCACGATGAATGTCTTAAGGAAAAGTATCTGGGCCACAGTTTGAGTTGTAAGCTGAATAAGCCATCTGGTTTATAAAACCTGGTTTTTTTAACTTGAAAGAACTGCCAGACAAACTATGGTTATTCAGACTTGGTGACTTGGTAGACATTTTCTTGAAAATGACTGAAGTGAGTCTTGTCAGTTCAAGGCAAGTAACAGTTAAAAATGAGGATTCAGGAAAACTTGTACAACAACCATGAGCTTGAGAGCTTCCCAAAAGTCATCAATGGTAATGTTAACAAATCTGAATGTGATTCATACACTAAAATGGTTTAACATTTGAAAACATTTAAAAATCTCCAGATGCCAACATTTTTCAAATAACCAATGCATTATATTACAGTAACATGTATGGATAAAAAATCCATTATGGGAAGCAAGAAGAACTACAATCCTGCAGCCTGTAGAACAAAAACCACATTCACAGAAAGACAAGATGAAAAGGCACAGGACTACATACCAGATAAAGGAACAAGATAAAACCCCAGAAAAACAACTAAATGAAGTGGAGATAGGCAACCTTCCAGAAAAAGAATTCAGAATAATGAGAGTGAAGATGATCCAGGACCTCGGAAGAAGAATGGAGGCAAAGATCGAGAAGATGCAAGAAATGTTTAACAAAGACCTAGAAGAATTAAAGAACAAACAGGGTTTCCCTGGTGGCGCAAGTGGTTGAGAGTCCGCCTGCCGATGCAGGGGACACGGGTTCGTGCCCCGGTCTGGGAAGATCCCACATGCCGCAGAGCGGCTAGGCCCGTGAGCCATGGCCGCTGAGCCTGCGCGTCCGGAGCCTGTGCTCCGCAACGGGAGAGGCCACAACAGTGAGAGGCCCGCATACCACAAAATAAATAAATAAATAAATAAAGAACAAACAAACAGAGATGAACAATACAATAACTGAAATGAAAACTACACTAGAAGGAATCAATAGCAGAATAACAAGGCAGAAGAATGGATAAGTGACCTGGAAGAGAGAATGGTGGAATTCACTGCTGTGGAACAGAATAAAGAAAAAAGAATGAAAAGAAATGAAGACAGCCTAAGAGACCTCTGGGACAACATTAAACGCAACAACATTTGCATTATAGGGGTCCCAGAAGGAGAAGAGAGAAAGAAAGGACCCGAGAAAATATTTGAAGAGATTATAGTCGAAAACTTCCCTAACATGGGAAAGGAAATAGCCACCCAAGTCCAGGAAGTGCATCAAGTCCCATACAGGATAAACCCAAGGAGAAACATGCCAAGACACATAATAATCAACCTGACAAAAATTAAAGACAAAGAAAAATTATTGAAAGCAATAAGGGAAAAACAACAAATAACATACAAGGGAACTCCCATAAGGTTAACAGCTGATTTCTCAGCAGAAACTCTACAAGCCAGAAAGGAGTGGCATGATAAACTTAAAGTGATGAAAGGGAAGAACCTACAACCAAGATTACTCTACCCGGCAAGGATCTCATTCAGATTCAATGGAGAAATCAAAAGCTTTACAGACAAGCAAAAGCTAAGAGAATTCAGCACCACCAAACCAGCTCTACAACAAATGCTAAAGGAAATTCTCTTGGTGGGAAACACCAGAGAAGAAAAGGATCTACAAAAACAAAAACAAAACAATTAAGAAAATGGTCATAGGAACATACATATCAATAATTACCTTAAATGTGAATGGATTAAATGCTCCAACCAAAAGACACATGCTTGCTGAATGGATACAAAAACAAGACCCATATATAGCTATCTACAAGAGACCCACTTCAGACCTAGGGACACATACAGACTTAAAGTGAGGGGATGGAAAAAGATATTCCAAGGAAATGGAAATCAAAAGAAAGGTGGAGTAGCAATACTCATATCAGATAAAATAGACTTTAAAATAAACAGTGTTACAAGAGACAAGGAAGGACACTACATGATGATCAACGGTTCAATCCAAGAAGAAGATATAACAATTATAAATATATATGCACCCAACATAGAAGCACCTCAATGCATAAGGCAACTGCTAACAGCTATAAAAGAGGAAATCGACAGTAACACAATAATAGTGGTGGACTTCAACACCTCACTTACACCAATGGACAGATCATCCAAAATGAAAATAAATAAGGAAACAGAAGATTTAAATGACACAATAGACCAGATAGATTTATTGATATTTATAGGACATTCCATCCCAAAACAGCAGATTACACTTTCTTCCCAAGTGCACAAGGAACATTCTCTAGGATAGATCACATCTTAGGTCACAAATCAAGCCTCAGTAAATTTAAGAAAATTGAAATCATATCAAGCATCTTTTCTGACCACAATGTTATGAGATTAGAAATGAATTACAGGGAAAAAAACATAAAAAACACAAACACATGGAGGCTAAACAATACGTTACTGAATAACCAAGATATCACTGAAGAAATCAAAGAGGAAATCAAAAAATACCTAGAGACAAATGACAATGAAAACACAACAATCCAAAACCTATGGGATGCAGCAAAAGCAGTTCTAAGAGGGAAGTTTATAGCTATACAAGCCTACTTTAAGAAACAAGAAAAATCTCAAGTAAACAATCTAACCTGACACCTAAAGGAACTAGAGACAGAAGAACAAACAAAACCCAAAGTTAGCAGAAGGAAAGAAATCATAAAGATCAGAGCAGAAAAAAATGAAATAGAAACAAAGAAAACAATAGCAAAGATCAATAAAACTAAATGCTGGTTCTTTGAGAAGATAAACAAAATTGATAAACCATTAGCCAGACTCAAGAAAACGAGGGAGAGGACTCAAATCAATAAAATTAGAAATGAAAAAGGAGAAGTTACAACAGACGCCGCCGAAATACAAAGCATCCTAAGAGACTACTACAAGCAACTCTATGCCAATAAAATGGACAACCTGGAAGAAATGGACAAATTCTTAGAAAGGTATAACATTCCAAGACTGAACCAGGAAGAAAGAGAAAATATGAACAGACCAATCACAAGTAATGAAATTGAAACTGTGATTAAAAATCGTCCAGCAAACAAAAGTCCAGGACCAGATGGCTTCACAGGGGAATTCTATCAAACATTTAGAGAAGAGCTAACACCCATCTTTCTCAAACTCTTCCAAAAAACTGCAGGGGAAGGAACACTCCCAAACTCATTCTATGAGGCCACCATCACCCTGATACCAAAACCAGACAAAGATACTACAAGAAAAGAAAATTACAGGCCAATATCACTGATGAATATAGATGCAAAAATCCTCAACAAAATACTAGCAAACAGAATCCAACAACACATTAAAAGGATCACATACCATGTTCAAGTGGGATTTAACCCAGGGATGCAAGGATTCTTCAATATATGCAAATCAATCAACGTGATACACCATACTAACAAAATGAAGAATAAAAACCATATGATCATCTCAATAGATGCAGAAAAAGCTTGTGACAAAATTCAACACCCATTTATGATAAAAACTCTCCAGAAAGTGGGCATAGAGGGAAGCTACCTCAACATAATAAAGGCCATATACGACAAACCCAGAGCAAACATCATTCTCAATGGTGAAAAACTGAAAGCATTTCCTCTAAGATCAGGAACGAGACAAGGATGTCTACTCTCACCGCTATTATTCAACATAGTTTTGGAAGTCCTACCCACAGCAATCAGAGAAGAAGAAGAAATAAAAGGAAAACAAATTGGAAAAGAAGAAGTAAAACTGTCACTGTTTGCAGATGACATGATACTATACATAGAGAGTCCTAAAAATGTCACCAGAAAACTACTAGAGCTAATCAGTGAATTTGGTAAAGTTGCAGGATACAAAATTAATGCACAGAAATCTCTTGCATTCCTGTACAGTAATGATGAAAAATCTGAAAGAGAAATTATAGAAACACTCCCATTTACCATTGCAACAAACAGAATAAAATACCTAGGAATAAACCTACCTAGGGAAACAAAAGACCTGTATGCAGAAAACTATAAGACACTGATGAGAGAAATTAAAGATGATACCAACAGATGGAGAGATATACCATGTTTTTGGATTGGAGGAATCAATATTGTGAAAATGACTATACTGCCCAATGCAATCTACAGATTCAATGCAATCCCTATCAAATTACCAATGGCATTTTTTTACAGAACGAGAACAAATCATCTTAAAATTTGTATGGAGACACAAAAGATCCCGAATAGCCAAAGCAACCTTGAGGGGAAAAAAACGGAGCTGAAGGAATCAGACTCCCTGACTTCAGACTACACTACAAAGCTACAGTAATCAAGACAATATGGTACTGGCACAAAAACAGAAACATAGATCAATGGAACAAGATAGAAAGCCCAGAGATAAACCCATGCATCTATGGTCAACTAATCTATGACAGAGGAGGCAAAGATATACAATGGAGAAAAGACAGTCTCTTCAATAAGTGGTGCTGGGAAAACTGGACAGCTACATGTAAAAGAATGAAATTAGAACACTCCCTAACACTATACACAAAAATAAACTCAAAATGGATTCGAGACCTAAATGTAAGACCGGACACTATAAAACTCTTAGAGGAAAACATAGGAAGAACACTCTTTGACATAAATCACTGCAAGATCTTTTTTGATCCACCTCCTAGAGTAATGGAAATAAAAATAAACAAACGGGACCTAATGAAACTTCAAAGCTTTTGCACAGCAAAGGAAACCATAAACAAGACAAAAAGACAACCCTCAGAATGGGAGCAAATATTCGCAAACGAATCAACTGACAAAGGATTAATCTCCAAAATATATAAACAGCTCATGCAGCTCAATATTAAAGAAACAAACAACCCAATCCAAAAATGGGCAGAAGACCTAACTTGACATTTCTCCAAAGAAGACATACAGATGGCCAAGAAGCACATGAAAAGCTGCTCAACATCACTAATTATTAGAGAAATGCAAATCAAAACTACAATGAGGTATCACCTCACACCAGTTAGAATGGGCATCATCAGAAAATATACAAACAACAAATGCTGGAGAGGGTGTGGAGAAAAGGGAACCCTCTTGCACTGTTGGTGGGAATGTAAATTGATACAGCCACTATGGAGAACAGTAAAAAACTAAAAACAGAATTACCATATGATCCACCAATCCCACTACTGGGCATATACCCAGAGAAAACCATAATTCAAAAAGACACATGCACCCCAATGTTCACTGCAGCATTGTTTACAACAGCCAGGTCATGGAAGCAACCTAAATGCCCATCGACAGACGAATGGATAAAGAAGATGTGGTACATATATACAATGGAATACTACTCAGCCATATAAAGGAAAAAACTGGGTCATTTTTTGAGATGTGGATGGATCTGAAGACTGTCATACAGACTGAAGTAAGTCAGAAAGAGAAAAACAAATATCGTATATTAACACATGTATGTGGAACCTAGAAAAATGGTACAGATGAACCAGTTTGCAGGGCAGAAGTTGAGACACAGATGTAGAGAAGGAATGTGTGGACACCAAGGGGAGAAAACTGCGGTGGGGTGGGGATGGTGGTGTGCTGAATTGGGCAATTGGGATTGACATGTACACACTGATGTGTATGAAACTGATGACTAATAAGAACCTGCAGTATAAAAAAACAAACAAAAAACAACTAATACTAAACTTTCTTTGGGTTATTTATATGGAAATATGTTAATATAAATGTTTTAGACATTACATGAAATTTCTAAAAATCTTATATGTTCTGGTACAATGTTATAAGTCATAATTCTAGTTATTACTTTAAAATGTGTATCTCAGAAATAACTAAATTTCCTTGTCAATTGCATTATTATGAACTTTCATCAAATCTTTAACCGTGGTCATTTTTAGTCTTTTGTCATTTATAGAGAGTTCTGGGTGTACTCTGATGCTTTTGCAAAAATGTTCCTATAAAAGGGTTTTGTCTTCAAGGAATTCATGGAAAAGACTCTGACAAGTACAGGTTTCTGGTAACTGACTATACTGCTGAACTGAATGAATAAGCATTTTCAGAACTCTAATGGAAAACTGATGAACTCATAAAAGTGCTAACAAAAGATCAAGATGAAAAAAAAATTAATCACATGTGACTGAGTGAACTGATGAGGATGATTATAATTTTTGTGAGTTTCTGTTTGAATAAAAAAAAAAATCCCACAGGGACTCAGAGGCAAAAAATATACAAATCAATTTTCACTGCAAAGTAAAGGAGCTGTTACAGTGGAGGATTACTGGACTGAATGTCAATATTATGACATTGTATGAGTGTGTTTCGTGTTTGGTAATTGCAATCACTGTTGCTTTTGTTGAGGTCATCCATTTACAATGCTTGGTGTCAGTTTATTTATCTCCTGTAAAAATAAAATAGTGTGTGTGAAAAAAAAATCCATTATGAAGAGAATGGTCTCATACCATACACAAAAATAGACTCAAAATGGCTTACATACTTAAATATAAGCCATGACACCATTAAACTCCTAGAAGAGAGCATAGGCAAAACATTCTCTGACATAAATCATACCAATGTTTTCTTAGGTCAGTCTCCCAAGGCAATAGAAATAAAAGCAAAAATAAACAAATGGGACCTAATCAAACTTACAGGCTTCTGCACAGCAAAGGAAACCATAAACAAAATGAGAGGACAACCTATGGACTGGGAGAAAATATTTGCAAAT
Organism: Phocoena phocoena; assembly: GCF_963924675.1. Lineage (NCBI taxonomy): Eukaryota > Metazoa > Chordata > Mammalia > Artiodactyla > Phocoenidae > Phocoena > Phocoena phocoena. The sequence goes on from NC_089223.1 coordinate 20,086,815, forward strand.
GATGCAACTGACAAGGGATTAATCTCCAAAATTCACAAACAGCTCGTGTGGCTCAATATCAGAAAAAACAAATAACCCCATCTAAAGATAGGCAGAAGATATAAATAGACATTTTCCAAAGAAGACATACTGATGGCCAACAGGAACGTGAAAAGATGCCCAGCATTACTAATTATTAGAGAAACGCAAATCAAAACTGCAAGATACCACCTCACACCAGTCAGAATGGCCATTATTAAAAAGTCTACAAATAACAAATGTTAGAGAGGGTGTGGAGAAAAGGGAACCCTCCTATACTGTTGGTGGGAATGTAAATTGGTGCAGCCACTATGGAAAACAGTATGGAGGTTCCTCAAAAAACTGAAAATAGAGTTGCCATATGATACAGCAATCCCACTCCTAGGCCTATATCCAGACAAAACTATAATTCAAAAAGACACATGCACCCCTATATTCATAACAGCACTATTCACAATAGCCAAGACATGGAAACAACCTAAATGTCCATCGACAGAGGAATGGATAAAGAAGATGTGGTACCTGTATACAGTGGAATACTACTCGGCCATAAAAAAGAACAAAATAATGCCCATTTGTGGCAACATGGATGGACCTAGAGATTATCATATTAAGTGAAGTAAGTCAAAAAGAGAAACACAAATACCATATGATATCACTTACATGTGGAATCTAAAATGTAATACAAATGAACTTATCTATGAAACAGAAACAGACTCAACCAGACAGAGTGGTTGCCAAGCAGAGGGGGAAGGCATGGAGTGGAATTTGGGGTTAGCAGATGCAAGCTACTATATATAGAATGGATAAATAACAAGGTCCTACTGTATAGTACAGGGAACTATATTCAATATCCTGTGATAAACTATAATGGAAAAGAATATTTAAAAAGAATGTATATATATGTATAACTGAATCACTTTGCCATACAGCAGAAATTAACACAACATTGTAAATGAACTATATACTTCAATTAAAAAAAATAAAAATCCATTACAAGTGCAAGATATACCAATAGATTTTAATGCAACGGAGTATAAACAGCTCATCAGAATGGTTTGACTCCACATTGCAACTAACCTTTAAGAAACTACCACTTGTTAAGTTCTAGTGCAGTACCCAAAAATACCCACAATTACCTGAAAAGGCTATTAAAATACTCCTCTCTTTTCCAACTATGTTATCTGTGTGAGGCCAGAATTTCTTCATATATTTCAACAAAAACAATATATTGCAAATTAATTGAAAGTAGAAGAAAATGAGAATCCAGCTGTCTCCTAATAAGCAAGACATTAGGCATGTAAAACAATCATTATTCTCACTAAATTTTTTTATTCTATAAATATATTTACTTATAATAAAACGACATATATTAACATGTCATGGGTTTAGTATTGTGAGTTGAAACGAATAAATAAAGATTTAAACCTCTGCTTTAATATTTACCACAAACAAAAGCACTTTAGGGTCCTCAATAATTTTTAAGAATATGAAGCAGTTGAGTCCAAAAAATTTTGAGAATCACTAATCGAGAAAAGAGAACTCACTTATTTCTTTATATCCATTAATGCTACAAACAGTATTAATGATAAAACACACCTTCTAACATAGTTTTTCATTTCTGTGCAAATTTTCTCAAGAAAAGACAGCTATCCCTATCTCCCAGTTCCTACAATAACAATTTTATGACCCCAGTCAAAGTAAACCCTAACCCACCTGACAGCGCCTCCGCCTCCAAGGTGAAGCAGTAATTACCAGGCACGTTTCCCTCTGCACATTCTTTGAGAGGTTAAAGGCTGGTCTGTCTATGATTAGTGTCAGTAAAACCACGTCCTCTGGCAATATTGACAGGTAACATAAAAGCCTTCTTCTACAGCAAGTGATTTTACCTCAGAGAAAATAATGGGCTCTGAGAAAGGTTTCTTGCAAAGACCCCTGAGTAACACATTTACAACCAGAGTGAATATACTATCTCCTTACAAAATCAAAAATATTTTAAACAGCTCAACAAAGTAAGTTACTGTCTAAAAGTAGAAGAGGGTGTAAATATCTAAGAACCTAAATGTGTAAGTCAAGCAGTTTGAATTAAAAAAATTTTTAATTTCCAAACTTTTCTATCTAATGTTGAAGGTTCTATTAGCAAGTCACTAAATTACTTTTTAAATTAGCTTCATGATCTCATTTTTAAAATAGAAGGATTAACTTTAAAAGTACAGGATAGCTGAACACTTTTTTTTAGACAAGAGTTAGGAATATCTTAACTGAAAGGCTTAAGAGGTTTGTGACTAATAAGTAAATACCATAAACTTCTCAAATTTCTTTCTCTGGCAGACCAAACAGATGATGATGTAATGAAGCATTGATTCATAAACTGAGTATTACTTCTCAGCTGTCTATAGTCAAATACTTAAAAAGCTGTCATAGTATCACTACATTCTCAAAAGAATAAGTTTCTTCTTTTTAAAAAAAAATAACTTATTTCTAAACATTGGCAAGTGTTAACTGAAATATTTTTCAAATAATTTTCATGCATTTCCAAAGTACACTTTCTAAAACAATTTCATCTCTACTGTCATGCATTTTTAGTGACAACCAACCCCACATTTCTGTCTGCTCTGAAAGTCCTCTAACATGCAGAAATACTGAGAAAACTGGTGCTGGATCTCCACAAAGAGCTCTCCTCAAACAGACCTGCACAAGAAGATGCAAGAGTGGCTCTCCTTGTGACCTAGAAGTCTGCAGACAGCAGCACACCCAGAAGTTAACAGATTAAAGTTCACATCAGCATAGTTACCTGATTGATATCTTTGTAGCCAGATGTATATTTCGTGTATCTGACACTAGATAGGATCACTTTTTAACATACCCCTCTTCTATATGACAAAATTATTTGCAGTAATAATAATGAAATAAAATGAATAATGATAGTGGCCAGAAAAAATGCAGACACTGAAAGGTCTCTTGTATTTAACTCCATATGAATAATCACACCGTTTTTTAAGTAAAATAAATGTTAGAGTACAAAAAAGGAAAAAGTACTGGATTCATGAATTTGATTGTATTAATTTTTTTAAAAAGAAACTAACATATCTACATATTGGTTTGTTATAGTAATGGATAATAATATTTGCTAACTTGAGCCTTAACTTCTAAAAATGTCAAGAACCTTGTCAAGGGCTTCCCTGGTGGCACAGTGGTTGAGAGTCCGCCTGCTGATGCAGGGGACACGTGTTTGTGCCCCGGGCCGGGAAGATCCCACATGCCGTGGAGCGGCTGGGCCCGTGAGCCATGGCCACTGAGCCTGTGCATCCGGAGCCTGTGCTCCGCAACAGGAGAGGCCACAACAGTGAGAGGCCCACGTACCGCAAAAAAAAAAAAAGAGTATAGCCAGATTTGTCAATCTATCCTTGAATAATTGATGGAAAAACACCTTTTATTAATTTTAATTTAGAAATGTTCTTTCAAATAAAGCCAAAGATATACAATATTTTGGGAAGGTATTAGATAAAAAGATAAGTCTGCAAGAGATTCATAAAAATTGCTCTTCACATTAAATTCCAAAAAAAGCAGTAGTATCCATGTCCGTTTCCTTGAGATCCATTCAAACTGCTTACAAATGCCCCTGGGTTCAAAATTTTTCCACATCTCAAGTATTTCTTCTGCAAAATCAGAGAAAATGGCTGAATGATAGTGAACACAGATATATGATCCATTGCTTTAGAGCAAGTCTCCAGTTCTTGGGGAAAACGGTTGGTATATTCAACATTGCTATTTTGATTTCTTCAGGTAACGTAAGATCAGCATCTCCTGTTGTTTCTCCTGGCACTCTTCTTCAAATTTTTATTCTTTTTTTTTCTATGTAAATGTCCATTTCCCTACAGTTTGTTTTTGAAAAATGAATAGCCTTCAAATTTTCTGTGCGCTTATCTTCAAAGACGAGTTTTAAAAGCTTGGAATTTCACTGTACATTGCTCAAAGCATATATATTTGTATCTGATTAACCTCATCTAAAATTCTACACTAAGGAGAGGGGAAAAAAAAAAAAGATAATTCTGAAGAGAAAACCCACACTAGCAGAGAACAAAATCTGAGCTGATTCACACGTGTCCACATTTGCTTTCGCTCACACAGGACTTCAAAGTTGAGATTAGCTTTTCAAAATTTAGCTTTATGGTGCCCTAGCTTCATAATGAGCATTCCTTTTGTCTAGGAAAGACTTTCTGCAGCTTTTTCCAATGATGAGGTGAGATTAAAAGGAATGAATAAAATTTTTCCAAACTTCCAGAAAATGTCACACATGAAGAAATGTTTCCAAAACAGCAAATTCTGCAAGGTTCAAAGAATGATTTTCAGGAGGCAGAAAAAATATATAGGATTAATCTCTTTGATTTTTGTATGAACTCCACTGTGAATACTGGCCACATACGCAGTACTCCTATAGAGTTGACCACAACAGAGGTTTAGAAAACAACGATCCTGTTGTTTCTTCTTTGTTGTTGTTGTTGTTTCAAGATATCTTCTGTGAGTACGGAGGCAGTCTTTCCAGAAATAAAAGAATGACTTCTTTATTTCAATTGTACCACCTTCTCTACAGACCTATATGATTAAGTCACACAGTTGATCTCTGTATGAAGCATCTGGAGTGCTATCAAAAAGATTTCCAAGGTACTTTGGGGTTTTTTAATATCTGCCGCTACTAAAGCATATCACTGATGTCATGTTTTACTTTGATTCTTTAGTTTTAAAACAATTATCAAGTTAAAAAAAAGAATAAATTTCAATTCTAAAGGTATTAAAATTAGTAAAAGATTTCATATATGAACCCAAATATGCACTTACCAAGCAAAATATTGCATATTAACACATCATAGTTAACACTTTTCTCTATTTCAAGTTTTTTTAAATAACGACAAGCTTTTTAGAGCAGTTTAGGGTTCATAGCAAAAGTGAGCGGAAGGTACAAAGATTACTCCCTGACCTGCACATGAATATCCACCCCCATCGTCCACATCCCCCACCACAGTGGTACATTTGTTACAATCGATAAACCTATATTGACACCTCATACTCACCCTAAGTCCATAGTTTACCTTAGGGTTCACTCACAGTGTTGCACATTCTATGAGTTTGGACAAATGTATAATAGCATGTGTCCATCACTATGGTATTAGAGTAGTTTCACTGTCCTAAAAATCCTCTGTGCTCTGCCTATTCATCACTCCCTCTTCCTCCCAACCCTTGGCAACTACTGATCTTTTAAATGTCTCCGTAGTTTTGTCTTTTCCAGAATATCACATACTTGGAATCATTTACAGATTGGCTTCTTTCACTTAGTGATATGCATTTAAGGTCCCTCCATGTCTCTTCATGGCTTTATAGCTCATTTCTTTTCAGTGCTGAGTAATATTCTATTGTCTGGATAGACCACAGTTTATTACTTTATCTACTTAAGGACACCTTGGTTGCTTCCAAGTTTTGGCAACTAGAAATAAAGCTGCTATAAACATTTATGTGCAAGTTTTTGTGTGGACATAAGTTTCCAACGTCTTTGGGTAAATACTGAGCAGCTTGATTGCTGGATCATACGGTAAGAGTATGTTTAGTTTTGTAAGAAACTACTAAACTATCTTCCGAAGTGACTGACTGTACCATTGGACACGCCCACCAGCAATGAATGACAGCTGCTGTTGCTCTACATCCTCACCAGCAGGTGGAATTGTCAGTGTTCCAAAGTCTGTCCATTCTTATAGATGGTAGTGCTATCTCATTGTTGTTTTAATTTGTATTTCCCTGACGACATACGATGTGGAGTATCTTTCCACACGCTTATTTGTTATCTGTATCTCTTCTCTGGTGAGATGTCTGTTAGATGTTTGACCCATTTTTTTAATTGGGTTATCTGTTTTCTTATTGTTGAGTTTTAAGCGTTCTTTACATATTTTGTTTAACAGATGTGTCTCTTGCAAATATTTTCTCCCATCCGTGACTTGTCTTCTCATTCTCTTAACATTGTCTTTGGCAACGCAGAAGTCTTTAACTTTAATAAAATCCAGCTTATCAATTATTTCTTTCCATTTTAAATTTTAAACATAAAAATAAGAACTCCAAGAGGTCACAATGAAGTAACTCATGTTGAGTTTCTTCTTTTTTATAACTACTGTGCTACTGTTTCTAATCTACTTTTAAATGCAAGAATATCTAATAAGACAGGGACTAGGGACATGAACTATGCCCAAAACAAGTTTAAACCATTCCAAACTGTTATGAACATACTTTCAAAATGACTGTATGAAGCTAAGTCCCCATGAGCCTGGGGACAACCATATAAAAGTTCTCCAAATTCACTTCCATGTAGAATATAATATTTATTAGAGGGTTAATAATAAAAATATGCTACATTGAAGCCTACAAATATGGTATTAAAACTCAAGTACAATTGCACACATGGGTAAAACAGACCAACAAAAGATTTTGGGGGGAGGAATATTTTATCACTGATGTTGCACAGAACTGCCAGAACATACTACTAATAAAAGACAGGCCACCTGTCGTCTACACCCAATGCTAACTGCTCCCATAGCCCACTCTGGGTAAGCCACTGCCTGTAGCCATTATGCCAAGGACTAGCAGTAACTACCAGAAGCTAGAGGAGACAAGGAAGGATCCTTCCCTGAAAACTTCAGAAGGAACATGGCCCTACCAAAACCTTGACTTTGGACTTCCAGCCTTCAAAATTGTGAGAAAATAAATTATTTTTATCTTAAGCTACTCATTTGTTATGGCTGTCCTAGGAAACCTGGGAAATACAGAAGGAAACACACTTCACATCTCTGTGGACCCTCAGTATTGATCAAAAGTACAGAAGTGGTCAGAAATACACCCTGATTATTCTGAATTCCGTATTTTTTGGCTATGTGCTTTTAAGGTCTTGAGAGAGCCAAGAGGAGCACTTTGAAAGAGGAAGTGGCACTGGGACCTCACTTTGAAAGAGGAAGTGGCACTGGGACCTCTTTCTGCCCTGTGCATATTGCAAAGATGAAACTGGGAACTCAAGAAACAAAGAACAAAGTGAAGTTTTTAAAGAACAAAACAGTAAAGGAAATCTCCGTTCTTTTTCTAATTGTAATAGCTAGGGGCAATCTTTTACCTCTTCTGGCTTGGGAACTGTGCAATGTGATTTCGGATTGTGGAATACATATGATTACATTGTTTCTTTCCCTACAGTAATTTAATTGGAGAATCTTGATGCCAGGTCAAATATAAACAGCAACTACCTTCTCTTGCTTTCAGCAAAAAGAGTTACCTTATATAGGGAATACTTGGAAGAGTCTTACAAAGTAAGTTGTGCTAAAGTGAAATATCAACTAAGTGATTTCCTAGTTTTCCAGAAAGGTAAACCATAACAGTCATTCCAAAATATTTATTATGCTCTTAACACACATACTACCTAGGCGATTCAATACAATCAATTAGTAGAATACAAATATTCAATTAGAGCAGAAAATGGCCAAAACAGTCATGGGGAAGATTTTCTTTTTTATTCCATTTACCCAGAGTAGCCTCTCCCACTACCATTTAGACACAAAGCTTTCTTTTGTGTTAAAAAATCAAGTTGGTTTCCTAAACTGATAAAGCCAACGCTCCCACACTCACATTCTAAGGTCCCTCTTGAAATAACTTGCTTGACAGACTTTATAATATCCCAACATTTGCTTTTATTTTTTAATTAATTAATTAATTTCTTTTTTTTTTTTTTTTTGCGGTACGTGGGCCTCTCACTGTTGTGGCCTCTCCCGTTGCGGAGCACAGGCTCCGGACGCGCAGGCTCAGCGGCCATGGCTCACGGGCCCAGCCGCTCCGCGGCATGTGGGATCTTCCCGGACCGGGGCACGAACCCGTGTCCACTGCATCGGCAGGCAGACTCTCAACCACTGCACCACCAGGGAAGCCCTAATTTATTTATTTTTGAAGTACTCATTAATTATCTCCCCTCATACTTAAACCATTTGCTCCGAAGCTACTCCTTTTAACAACACCAACAAAAATCTCAGTCATCAAGATATTCTTTCCCGTCCAAAAGAAATAGAGTCAGCATTTTCCCTTCCCCACAGCACCTGCATTCTTCTTATGACCCAGTACATCTCTGCCTGCGTGGGCTGCAACCAAAATCTGTAACTTCCCCAAGGCGTTCCGTCGGAGACTGTGCTGTCGTCTTCTGACGTGCCCAGTAAACAAAAGATTAAAACGCATACGTCTAACGTTGATGGAAGACAGGCAAGAAAGATATAAACCTAGCAATATGGATTTCAATGAGATACTTTAAAAGTAGAAATATTTTTGCGTAAAGCAAGCCCAGGATAACAATGAAACCATCAGGAAACATGAGCAGTAGAGAGCAGATAGGGAGAGGCCAGTGATGAGGGAAAAATACCCCTCTGATACAGTACCAAGTGTTAGCGAACATGGGAGCATGCAGAGTAAAGGTGAAATACCAACACTTTGGAAAACAATTTAGCATTCTCTGTAAAAGCTGAACCCATGCCTACCCTATGATCCAGCAATCCCACTCCAGCAGGAACGCTGTTGGGGGCATATGTGCTCCGAGTGTCATACGATAAAGTTCATAGCAGCATTATCCAAGAAAGCCAAAAGTGGAAACTACCCAAACTCAACAGCAGAATGTGTAATACAATGAAAGAGTACAAAGCAATGTAAGTAAACAAACCACAGCTACACACCACAACATATCTATAGAATATAGTGTTATAAGTCAGGACAGTGGATCTACGGGAAGGAAAGGGGGCAGTGACTGGGGAAGCTCGCACAGAGTGGGGAAGCTCTGAGGTGCTAGTAATGCTCCCGTTTCTGGATCAGGATGACAGTCACGTGAGTGTCCATTTTCTGATCATTCGTTAAGTGTTCCATTTATGTTCTGGTTTTTTTCTCTTGTGTGTTATACTACACAATAAATAAAAAAGAAATCCCAGTCTGACACATTCCCACCAAATAAAGGCTGGAAAGAAATCAAACTGAGAGAAAACAGGCAACGACGGCACATAGCAGTCGAATTTCTTGCTTGCTGAAACACTGGCAGCTCTGAAAACATTAAGAAATTCGGGACTGCCAAGAAACTGAATTCCCTGGAAGACCTACCCTGGATGGAAACAAAGGTGAATTAGGTATCAGCTCTCTTACCAAATTTGGCAATAACCTATACTTTTAATCTAAATTTCAAAAACAAACATTGATTCCTGAAACTTGCAAAACAGCTCAAATTTTTAAAGCATCCTGGTTTCCTCTTTTGAGCAATCATGGAAGTGCAGGGAGGCACAAGAGATCATTCAATCCAACCTCTACCAACCCAGTCAAGTGGACAAATAGACAAACACTCTTTAGAGCTCCCACTGCAAATGAATTCTGAGATGTTCCTCAGTTACCTGTTCTGGAATAAACAACCTTGACTAGGGCATAGCCTCTCCTGAGAGTAACCTTGATCTTATATGCTCCACTTCAAGCTCTCATCCTGCCCCACACCTAAATGAAAAAATACCATAGGGCTTCCCTGGTTGCGCAGTGGTTGAGAGTCCGCCTGCCGACGCGGGGGACACGGGTTCGTGCCCCGGTCCGGGAGGATCCCACATGCCGCAGAACGGCTGGGCCCGTGAGCCATGGCCGCTGAGCCTGCGTGTCCGGAGCCTGTGCTCCGCAACGGGAGAGGCCACAACAGTGAGAGGCCCACGTACCGCAAAAAAAAAAACACAGTAGGAGAATACTTATAAATAAAATAATGTGCAAAGTCTGGTCCATTAAAAAATATAAGTATACACATACCAGAAGCTTTTGAATGAATATAACTATTACTACTAATTATCTCTGAGTGGTGGGGTTGCAGAAGTTTTGTTGGTTTCTTCTTTTCCTACAAAGATCTGTATTGCTATTTTAACAAGAAATATACTTTTTTTCACAAAATATCTTAAAGTATTTGCTTACCTTAGCTGACTTTTCAAAACTTAAGCCTCCATCCAGCTTAAAAAGAACTGTCATGTTGTACCCAGTCTGGTTTCCATGTCCATGAGGCCACCAAGTTTCTATAGTAACACTCTTTTAAAAAATAATATGTCAGTCTAAGTAATCTGTGGCATATTTTCAGCAAAATAATATAGTAATTCAGAGTATCACATCAATTTCTCATAGACAAGCACAGAGCAATATAAATCTCTCTCCTTGTATTATGCCAAATTATACCAATCCATAGATAATATTTAAAAATGAACATGCTAGGAGTTTAGCATGGATTAATATACCAGAAGGGAAGGGAAATAACAAAATAACATGGGCATTCAGAAAAACAGCTCTTCCCATTGCAACACTCAGCTAACATGTATTCTACATTCTTAACATTTGGAATTGGACTTTGAGGTTAACTCTTCTTTCAAGCCCAGAACTAGAAAAGCGTTTTGAGTTCTTACTTTATCTGGACAGTTACTGAATGCTGATTTGCTCTATCCTTTTCAGCTCACAATTGTCAATTAGAGGAATAAGAAAAGGTAAAATCCAGTTCACTTCTACTTACGAAAGATCATAAGTTTAGAATTAGAATTCTGTATGTAGAATAAGTACCAATATTCAAAATAGTTTACAAATACCAAAAATAATCACAGCATTGAAGTATGATGCTTAGAATGTATTTTGGATTTAGGATACTCCAAATACTGCAAAAAAATTAAAATATAACACACCTGACTTTTTGAGAGAAGAGGATGCCAAATTAATCATGTAACCTCCGTTTTCTTAATCTTAAAATTTGGGAAAATCATTCCTTAGCTTGCACACACACAAAATATATAACCAATTAAAAGTAAAGAAAAATGGAAAAAATACACTTTTCTTTAATACTCAGGTCCTTTTTTCTAAGCATTTCTTTTGAACAACACTGCTTTTCATCTTAGTGCTTCTCGGGAAGTACCATCATTCACCTTGTCAATTTTCACAAAGAGTTTAACAATCCTTTCCCCATGATGAAGTTCAACGCTGTTTGTCTGTTGTATTTTTAATTCAGGGATGGCTATAATCGCTTGACCCAAAACTGGCTTTGAACTGATAACATCAAAAGAAGACTCTATTTCAAGATTCCACTCCTGGATATTATTATCTAAGGTATAAAGAGAAAAAGAAAAAATACATATATATTATGTAGGATTCACTGAAAAAAAGGCCAAAGCAGCTTCTAAACTATAAGTGCTCCACAAATGCAATCCTGATCAAAAGTTCAGTGAAAATTCTCTTTTAATGTTTAGAGTTTAATCCTTAATTCTGAAGAAGAATAACCAAAATTATATTTTTATATATACTTCTACTCTAAAAATGTTACAATCATAAGTCACAAAAACTTTATAAATATGGCACAAATAGAAAATTACGAATGAAAAGATAACATAAATCTTCCAAGATTTATCAGTCTTGATTTATCAAACATACTTGCTTGTTCCTTTTTATAAAGTAAAAATACTGAAGGTTTTAAAGCCATATAATAAGTTATAGACTTAGGTGTATTAGAATTAATCCAATGTGGAAAAAATAAAGATGCATTTTAAATGTAATTATTTTCCAATAAATGTGTACTGAGAACCATCTAAGTGCCATGTTCTTTGCTAAGTGATGGGACTTAAACAGTCACCAGGGTAAATAAACATGGCCCCTGCCCTCAAGAGCTAAGGGCCTAATGGGATGTGGACAAGTACAAACGTGTGATAATACTAGGATGGAGAATTAAAGGTTGTTTAGAAAAATATTCATATTCCCTTTACCGCGTTTTTATTGTTCTTAAACAGAAGCACACACTCCAATCTGATCCAAAGCTGTTTATTTTCTAAAACATCCCTAAATCATTGACAGCTACCTCACCTTTAACTCGAAATCATATTCCCTCTGGTTTCCCTTACTATCTCTTATTTCAAGAAATAATAATAGATAACATTTACCAAGATCTTACTATGAGGCAGGCATTGTTTTATGCTCTCAACAAGTATTAACTTATTTAAGCATCACACCATTGCTATAAGGTAAATTCCACTACTATCATCATTTTATAAATAAGAAAACTGAGACAGAGAAATTAAGTAACTTGCCCAAGATCACACAGCTAGTAAGTGGCAGATGTGAACCAAGACAGTCTAAAACTAGAGACCTCTAAAACATTTAACCTCTAAATTCTGCCAACTCAATCCAAATAATTTCCCCCAAACCACATCTTAGTGGTGCTCAGGAGTTTTACAGTGGGGAGAGGATCTTATTATATAGGAGAACATTTAATGATGTCAAGCTATGCTAGACATCAAATATGTCCTTTGGCTGAGTCTTTGACCAAAACAGCACAGATTCACAAAACTGGTGAACTAGAAGTATGCTGACAGATCACCTGGTCTACTTTCCGATGTGTTTGATTCCCTCTAGACCACAGGCTAGCAAACTATGGTCCTTGGGCCAAATCTGGACCACCTCCTATTTTTATAAATAAAATTTTATTGGAACACAGCTGCTATGGACTGAATTGTATCATTCCCCCAAAAATTCATATGTTGAAGCCCTAACCCCTAATGTGATTCCATCTGGAGAAAGGGTTTTTTTAGGAGGTAATTAGGTTAAATGAGTTCATAAGGGTGGGGTCCTATTCTGATAGGATAGTAGCCTTATAAGAAGAGGAAGAGATCCATTTCTTTCTTTCTCTCTCTCTCCCCGCACACCCCCTCAGCCCCCAACCATGCGAGGACACAACTAGAAAGCTGGCCATCTACAAGCCAGGAAGCAGGCCCTCAACACAAAGCAAATCAGCCGGCACCTTCATCTTGGACTTCCCAGCTTCCAGCACTGTGAGAAGTCAATTTCTGTGGCTGAAGCCGACCAGTCTTTGGTATTTCATCATGGCAGCCCAGCAGGCCGGACAGCAGCCATGCCCACATTTTACGTATTGTCTTCGGTCGCCTTCATGCTACAAAGGCAGAGTTGCTTAACTGCAACAAAGGCCATGTGGCCCAAAAAGCGAAAATGCTCACTAGCTGACCCTTTACAGAAAAAGTTTGCTGATCTCTACCCTAATATATTGCCCCTGAAAGGCCATTCTAATCTGTCTTTAATACCTTTAATATAATGACAAAAACCTCTGCCTCCCTTTCTGCTAGCCTTCACTATTGGAAAGTCGTCCTCTACACTGATGTGAAATCCACTTTTCTCTCATTTCCATCTAGAGATTTTAGTTCTGCCCTCTAGGCCTCTCCTACCAACCAATAACCACCAAGTTCAAGCACACTCCCTGGGACTTCCCTGGTGGTCCAGTGGTTAAGATTCCGCCTTCCAATGCAGGTGGCACGGGTTTGATCCCTGGTCAGGGAACTAAGATCCCACATGCCACGCAGCGTAGCCAGAATTTTTTTTAAAAAGGCAGGCTCCTTGGCCGTTTCCTATCACTTCTTCAGCAGAGAATCAGCTGCTTGTAAGGGCCTCCAGAAGGAAGACAAACAGAGTAATTCCCAAAGGTTACTGGCAAAATTGTCCAGTTTCTATTGCTTCTAACATGGAAGGTTCTAAAGTAAATCGGCACCCCTCTGGAGCTCATCCTGTTAACTCCCTCGGGTGCCACTAAATGAAAAAACTAAAGCTGAGGAATTAAAAACCCAACATGAGGATTTACAAGCCTATCGTGTCATTACCAAATACCCTACAACAACATATTTTGCACTCTTTTCTTCTTCCAAATGAAGTACAACGCTTCCTTCCAGGAGGAGAATTCCATGGAGAATTTCAGTAGTTTAGGTTCACAGAGCATACTGAGAGTCTTAAATAATAATTTTCCTGGTATTACCTGGTCACTTCTTTTCACTGGCTAATTTTAAAATGTATAATTTTATTTCTAGTTAAGGAGAGCTCCCCCTTATAAATCAAGACCCATTTCTAGAATGTAGCTTCCCAGCATATCTCTTCCAGCACTAACAAGTTATCCTTTCCTAAAGAATACTTATCACCCCCAGCTCTCCTGAAGTGGAATGCAAGATCATTTCAAAAATGGACAAAGTACCAGGGATGGGATAAGAAAGAAGAAAGTTTACTAAATGACTTAAAATCCCCTCCCAGGTCTCCCTCTCAATGACACCAAGTTTTGCATCCTTCCTCACCCTGACTAATCAACCCTGGGCCCAAACAGGACAGGAACTCCTTATCAAAACAGGGTGGAGAGCAAGCTGATGAGCTCTCTCTACAACTTGAGGCCTTCCCTGGCCTGGAGCCTCAGCGATGTCCTAGTTGATGCCCTGCTCCCTGCAGAATACACTACAGTCTATGGTCTGTTCCATTTAACCTCAACCAGGTGGGCAACCCAGGGCATGGCAGAGAATGTGGTTCTGGCCATTGACTCGTTTTCAGATTCTTCCAAAGCTGATTCAGTGAGGTTTCTTCAAAAACAAACAAACAAATCACCATGAGTTTGACTCGGATGGGAATTTGTAGGAAGGGTAACCAGCCTCACAGCCCAGATGAACGTGTGCTGCTTCTTCATGCAAACAATCTTCAGGACGAACTCCAATTTGTGTAGATGTGGCCAACACATTTAACCTTTTTTTTTTTTTTTTAAATTTATTTGGCTGTGTCGGGTCTTTGTTGCGGCACACGGGATCTTCGTCGCAGTGTGCGGGATCTTTTGTTGCGGCATGCAGGGTTCTCTCTAGTTGTGGCATGCAGGCTCTACAGCACGCGGGCTCGGTAGTTGCAGCACAGGGGCTTAGTTGCCCCGTGGCATGTGGGATCCCTACTAGGGATCAAGCCCGCGTCCCCTGCATTGGAAGGTGGATTCTTAACCACTGGACCACCAGGGAAGTCCCAGTACATTAACTTTTAAAACCTTCTAAAATGTGCCAGCTCCTTTTATAGTCCCATATAGTCCACTTCTTTGTCAAGATGTGGTCAGGATAAAAATTTAAAAAAAACAAAAAACAGCTTTATTCGGTTGTCTAAGAGAAAAAAAAAAAAACGTATAGGAAGACATGGAGGTAGAAAAATAAGAAGACGGATGAATTACATTAATTCAAGTGTGTCCATAACTACAGAAAGAGTTACTCTCAAACTACACCTTAAGCCTTGCTTTAACTGATTGTAATTAAGCCTCAAATATCAGTACCTTCATTTAATCATATATCTAGCTTCAAAAAAAACTGGTTCTTCCACACTTACACCCTCACTAGGCTGTAATGAGTGCTGTAATTTACAAACACCGGGAAAGAACTGTGGAATGTTAGAGGCAAAAGAAACTTGGCCATCTCCTAGTTAGTTTTAGTTGTGGTATTTGAGGCCCTTGACTGCAGAACTAGCTCAAAGCTCCCGAGCCAGTGGACAGGGCAAGGGCCCAGGTTTCCTAACTCCAGTGCTCTCTACCTTCCACGCATCTCCCACAGAGGCGCCTATCAAAAAGAAAGACACTAGCAGGCGCGCAGAGATTGAAATTTGCATATGAATAATGAGGAAGACCAAAAGCAAAGGTGCTTTTTGTCCTTCAGAATCCTAAGTCCTAATAGCAAATACGTATAATGTGAAACAAAGCATTTGAAGGGACTGTAACCATAAAATATTAGTCTCTTAATATGAGTGTCTTTCTAAAAAAGAAAAAACACTGAAATCTACAAACATAAAGAATGTGTCTGACCTTCCACTAAATGCATAATTACATGGTGCCACAGTTCCTCCATTTGTCAAAACACTATCTTTGTAACCTAAGCTACCTGACAAAGGCATGACAACAGTTATGTGAGCATTTCTGCCAAACAGTGGAAATATATTTCTTGAATAATTACTGTCTGTGAAACTTGACAAGCACTATAAATTATACCCCAATCGCAAAGAGCAAAGATGTTGAATCTACTTAAAGAAACAAAATATACCCGAAGGTCACAGTTAAGAATACAGGATGGGGCTTCCCTGGTGGCGCAGTGGTTGAGAGTCTGCCTGCCGATGCAGGGGACGCGGGTTCGTGCCCCGGTCCGGGAAGATCCCACATGCCGCGGAGCGGCTGGGCCCGTGAGCCATGGCCGCTGAGCCTGCGCGTCCAGAGCACAGGCTCCACAACGGGAGAGGCCGTGGCAGTGAGAGGCCCGCGTACCGCAAAAAAAAAAAAAAAAAAAAAAAAAAAGAATACAGGATGGCATTTGGAAGGGCTAAGAACCAGCAGGGACATGGAAGCACACTCAGGTCAGCATGGGATGGATCTGCAAACGTCAGTGGACTGCTCATGTAAGATGTAAAAGATGCTTCCTCTCACTGGGGGGGCAAGCTATTCAAACATGGCTGCCCTGATTAGCCCTACTGAGCTCCTCCCAGCTCCTCCTCCTACCTGCTCGCTTCATCTTGCATCTTTCATAGGCGATGCAAAGCTGCAATGAAGAGATAGCCTTGTGCATCTGAAGGAACAGCAATGACAACGAGCCACAGAATGCTGAAATTCAAACATAGGATACATCCCCAAGCTCCTGCCAGAATTAGAGGACAGGCTACAGTAGCTGCTTTTCAAAGAGCTAACAGCTTGCAATAGCCAGAAAAGCAGGCTTATAGTTAGTTACAACAGCTGTTTTCCCCTTCTTTCTCAAGCAGCAAGATCTCCTTGCCTATTCAGCAGGACAAATTCCTCAAAGATGAAATCAAAACAAAACAGACACAAAGCAAAATCCCACCACCACCACCCCCCACCAAACAACATAAATTGATAAGTTCTAGAGAAAAAAAAATCGACTTACACAACAAGGCAGCTACTCAGAGATTATTCAAGCAACCTACCTACCCATAAACACATTTTCGAGGGTGAATACCATCATTTTATGGGTAATGAAAAAGTGATTCAAAATGAATGTAAGAAAAAAGTGAATGCATGCTTGCATTCAAAAAGGAATGCAATAAACAAGGCACTAAGCAAGACTGACAAATCTGCTACGTTGTAATATTATATTCTCTATATTAAGCTGTAAGCCTTCAATAAAGGCCACTGTTGGACAGGCTAGGGTCTAGCTAGGAGCTAGGCCCACTCTTCCAACTCAAAGGCTATGTCTTCAAGAATGAAGAGACGGGGTGCTTTAGGCTAAGGCAGCAAGTAAATGTGGATACGGTCGGGAAGGCAGCATCTCCGAGGAATGGCATTGCCCAAGCACAGGTCAAAGATCCACAGCTCACCTCAGCTCAACAGGAAGACTTCCATGTTGAAGAACATCTCTGTTTTATTTCTTTCTAACTGCGGTAACAGAAGATTAAACAATGCAGTGTTTTATCAGAACATACTTGTTATATATTTGGACTTAATATGTCTATGTAACCTTAAGAAAAGTTCATAAAACTAGACAACCATCCCTCCCTAACAAATTTTAGGGCCTAATATGAACAATTTACATCAGATTACAAATATGAAAGACTTAGCATGGAGATGATCAATAAATGAATATATGTCTATCTCTCTCTCACACACACACATACAGACATTCAAATAAATATTTTCTAATGACGTTTTAGAGAAAGTCACATCAATAAGTTGGTATCTCTCAAAACCCAGATAAATGGCAAGAGCCTAAGAGATAATGAGAGTAACTCTTGTTTCCCTTTGACCTCAGTATTTTTTCCAAATATAAATTTGCTTTTATTACCTTAAATATTAAGAATATGTGAAAATCATTTAGGAAGCTGAGGTTAGGGCAAAATCAAACAAATGACCAAAGGATATTCAAAAGTACAAAAGTTTAGAAACCACTATGCTAAGGATTAAGAAGGCAGAAAAGAAAAAATATATATATATACATAAAGCAAATTAATTCACAAAAATTTCAAGCTAGTTTTTAAAAGCCTAACAGCCTTTTTTCTGTTATATTTTATACAATTAAACTGGGGAACTATGGTTGGTCATTTGGTCTTTAGGGTTAAACTCACTAATTTTAAATTAAGGAATAAATTAAACATTTGGAAAAGCAAAAAGGTTACTTTCTTCTAGCCCCAATAGGCAGAAAGCAGAAAGTGCCACAAAGTCAAAGTAGTTTAGCCTTTCATAATAAGCTGGCTGAAATTACTAGGTACTAGATTAGTTTAACTGCTTTCTTCCCTTATTATAGAGACAATATAGGCTCAATATAAAAATCTAGAAGAATAAAATACAAACTATCTGTAGTACTATTATACAGAGATTAGCCACTGCTTGCATTAGTTTTGACTAACCTCATTTCACACTTAAATCTTAAAAATGAATACAGTATTTGATTTAAAATAAAAATTACATGTATCTACTTTTGATTATGAACTAATCCTTTTAAAAATTGTTTAGTAACTCTCAATGCCTGCCTCAAACTGTGTACCAAATAAATGCAAAAAGTATCCAGAATATATTCGTTTATTCTCTATTATTTTCAACTTCTAAGTTTCTATTGATTTCAGTAATGATTGCTATCTTCCAAATACAAACTGAAAAAAAAAATTCTGAAAAAATCCTAAAGGAAGTTCCTCTCCTAATGCTTTCATAAGTTTATGCTTCAATTTTCTCTATTACATCAAGTAACCAAACTGAAATCTATAAAATTAATCAAAAATATAAGAATTACTGCTTAATATGCACAGGACACATCTTCTGAACAGGAAAGATATTTTTCCCTATGTTAAGTACAAAATATATTGTAGTCATAAAACATCAAAAATGTAGTTGATATGGATAACTGATTACACCAAGTCTAAATTAAATTTTAAGCATCACTTATATTGACTGAATTCAAATAAAATTCACTCAGTCACTAATGGTGAATAAACTGAACCCTAATGACTCATACTCAGGAAGAAATGTTTAGCTTCATATTCAAAATTTTAAATTAAACTAGAGCAGTGTTATTCAAATTTTTTCAGATATCAGGATACCTGGAACTCATAGCACTTTTTGCTAACCACCTAAAACACTGATTAAACTTCAAAACTATTAAATAAATAACGTTTGGCAAAATCAGACCCCTTCTTACAGTAGGTTTCATTATATACACCTGAGAAAAATTATGGGTGGGGATGGGGGGGAGTGAACCATTATGTATTTGATTTCATAGCAAGGCTCAATTCGGGTGGAGCCTCCGAAGAAAAGTTTGAGAAACACTAAACTAGA
Organism: Phocoena phocoena; assembly: GCF_963924675.1. Taxonomy (NCBI): domain Eukaryota; kingdom Metazoa; phylum Chordata; class Mammalia; order Artiodactyla; family Phocoenidae; genus Phocoena; species Phocoena phocoena. The sequence goes on from NC_089223.1 coordinate 20,105,983, forward strand.
AAGCTCTAAACAGCCACATTTATATGTGCAATTTACATTAGATCTTCCAATGCCTTTTAGGCATTTAAAAATGCCAGCAGCGGGCTTCCCTGGTGGCGCAGTGGTTGAGAATCTGCCTGCCAATGCAGGGGACACGGGTTCGAGCCCTGGTCTGGGAAGATCCCACATGCCACGGAGCAACTAGGCCCATGAGCCACAACTACTGAGCCTGCGCGTCTGGAGCCTGTGCTCCGCAACAAGAGAGGCTGCAATAGTGAGAGGCCCGCGCACCGCAATAAAGAGTGGCCCCTGCTTGCCGCAGCTAGAGAAAGCCCTCGCACAGAAACGAAGACCCAACATAGCCAAAAATAAATAAATAAATTTATTTTTAAAAAAATGCCAGCAGCACCTAATAACTTCCTCAATTATCAACTGTCTCTGATATGCTTTTGTCTTCTGCCTTTAGAAAACACAGATCTGGCTCCATCGAAGAGCAATCTAGGGTCACCAGGGCCCTAAAGACAACAGAACTCTTGTATGGACACACCACATACTTGCTTACAGACTTCATCTACTTAGGCCTGCATGGAACTGGACTGAGCATTATGAGTTATCATTTAAAATCCCATTTGCCTCCACCTTCACCCTGATTTCCCTAACTTCTCAAATCCTTTGATCTCTGGTTTTCTGAACTACTGGGGCTGCCATCCCAAAGACTATGACACAATTTAGTTTGGCTTGATAATTGTTTATACCTCCTCTCCCCACCTCAACCAACTTGCAGGGATAAGTAAACACATTATACTTCTTTTCTATGCCAAATACACACAGTACTGGGCAAAGAACTCAACAAATATTTGACCAGTTTTTAACCAATTCATTGACATCTGTGAGATTTCTGAGGTTTTCTTTAATGCTCCTTTCAACTGAAAAAGTAGTATTCTTTACCTTATAAGAGCTTCTTTAATGCCTTGTCTGTCTTCCAGTTTATGTTCAACTCTTAACAAGGCTGGTATGTCATGGCCTTCAGAGGAGAAAATGTGCAGTGACAGAAAGTCAGCCCAATGATTTAAGCAAACCAAGAGCTCAGCACCATGGAGTTTTGAAAGTGACTACAGGGGCAGCAAAAAGGAGTGCAAGCCAGCAGCCCAAATTCTTTTAAGAAACAGCTTGGGAGAACAGAGCTTCCTTCCTTCCCTCCCTCCCTCTTTCCTTTCTTCTCTTTCTTTCTTTCCTCCTCTCATTTTTTATTTTTCAGAATATGTTAAAATGTAGGTACCCACCTACTTAACTGCTTTATACAGTAAATTTTCATGACAGGGACTTCCTTGGTGGCGCAGTGGTTAAGAATCCGCCTGCCAATGCAGGGGACACAGGTTCATGCCCTGGTCCAGGGAGATCCCACATGCCGCGGAGCAACTAAGCCCGTGCGCCACAACTACTGAAGCCTGCGCGCCTAGAGCCCGTGCTCCGCAACAAGAGAAGCCACCGCAATGAGAAGCCGGCGCACCACAACATAGGGCAGCCTCCGCTCGCCACAACTAGAGAAAGCCCGCGCGCAGCAACAAAGACCCAACACAGCCAAAAATAAATAAATTAATTTTTTAAAAATTTTCATGACAAATCAGTTTGTACATATTTTTCACTTTTCTAAATTTAATGTGCCATCAATTTTTTTTTTAAATAAGTCTCTGAAAAGTACAGTTGTCCCTCGGTATCCACAGCAGATTGCTTCCAGGACCTGCTGGAGATACCAAAATCCACTGATGCTCCAAGTCAGCCCTCCACATCCACAGTTCTGAATCAATGGATTCGACAGACCTCGGATCATGTAGTACTGTAGTATTTGTTGAAAACAATCCACACATAAGTGGACCCACACAGTTCAAACCCATGTTGTTCAAGGGCCAACTATATATATATTCAAATTATAAACCCAATTTTTATAACATAGAGGAGGCTCAAAAAAGAAAAACAAGAAATCACAGCCCTTAGCTTACCATATATGGGGGTAAATGTGAAGTAGTTCAGATGACAAATATTATAGGCTTCAATTCTAACATCTTTCCAGATGCCCTGGGTAGGAAAGGAAGGCCCCCAGTCCCAACTAAAGGAACACTGTGCCTGCAATTTTAAGGGAAAAAAAGAAGATCGATTCTAATTACCATGAAACTTAAACATTATGAAAACCTTTTTCTTTTAAAATATTATGTACATGTGTACTAGTTTGCTAGGGCTGCCGTAACAAAATACCACAAACCGGGTGACTTAAACAATAGAAATTAACTTTCGCATAGCTCTGGAGGCTGGGAAGTCCAAGATCAAGGTGTTGGCAGGTTTGGTTTCCTGGGCTTACAGATGGCCACCTTCTCACTGTGCCCTCACATAGCCTTTTGTATACACACACACACACACACACACACGCCCCTAGTGTCTCCCTCTGTTGTCCAAATTTCCTCTTCTTATAAGGACATCAACCATACTGGATCGCAGTAATCCTAACGGTCTCATTTAACTGAATCACCTCTTTAAAGACCTCATCTCCAAATAGAGTGATATTTTGACCTTACTGAGGGTTAGGACTTTAATATACAAATTTGGGGGGCACAGAATTAAGTCCATAATAGCGTGTGTGTCCCATATACAGCATCTAAAATGACCCAAAATGATCCTCTCCTGGTATTCAGGTCCTTGAGTAATCCGCTCCCCTTGAGTACAGATTAGACCTAATGAATCACTTCTAACCAACAGAATACAACGGCAGTGAGAGCATGTCCAAAATTAGGTTATTAAAGAGTGCACCTTCTGTTTTGGGTGCTCTGTCAGCTCTCTCTTGGCCAAGGGGGAAGTCAGCTGCCATGCTGTAAGGCAGCTCTGTAGAGAGGCCCACATGAGTGAGCCTGGAAGCCCATCTGAGGCCTGCCAATAACCACATGGGTGAGCTGAGGTAGGCCTCATCCAGGCTTAAGGTGACTGCAGCCCTGGTCCACAGCTTGCCAGTAACCTCATGAGTGACCTTGAGCCAGAGGTACCCAGCTAAGCCACACCTGCATTCCTGACTGACAGAAACTGTGATAATAAATGTTGTTTTAAGCTGATAAGTTTTGGTATAATTGTTACACAGCAATAGATAACTAAAAAAATAACTAATCTATCAACCTAGGAAACATAGTTAAATTTGGCAGAAATGTTCTAAGACCATAAAATCTAATTATGTACATTTATTCTTCAAAAGCATATTACACTGAAGCAACACAATAGTCGCTCTTTAAATTTCTCCCAAATATCTCTGCACCCACTATCACATTTAAATGTAATAACTATAAAGGATGAAGAAACATATTGAAAGATAAAGATACAACAGTTTAAGAAACTCTAACTAGAGTTTCTTGCCAACTCCTATTTCCTCCAGTATGAATTCAGAAATCCTGGTTTCTGAACTTACAGCCCAAAACCAATCAGTTCAACCGGGGCACAGTTGCAGAAGGCTAGTAATAAGAATCACTCATAAACATGAACCCTACAGTCTGGTGAAAAGTTTGATAAACCCAGGTGGTTTTTTAAAAAAATTGTAAAGGGGGAATTCCCTGGTGGTTCACTGGTTAGGACTCCGCGCTTCCACTGCAGGGGGCATGGGTTCAATCCCTGGTCAGGGAATTAAGATCCCTGCAAGCACCGTGGCACAGTCAAAAAAAAAAAAAAAATTGTAAAGGTACGTTATCAGTCACCTATCTTTCTTCTTTTTCCAACGTTATCTAAGTTCTGAAGCACTCCTCAAGAAGGAAACCTAGAAAGACAAGCTCTCTACAAAAATTCTTGTAACTTTTGGTTCTTATTTCTTTTTTTTTTTTTTTTTTTTTTTTTTGCCGTACGCAGGCCTCTCACCGTTGTGGCCCCTCCCGCTGCGGAGCACAGGCTCCGGACGCACAGGCTCAGCGGCCATGGCTCACGAGCCCAGCCGCTCCGCAGCATGTGGGATCCTCCCAGACTGGGGCACGAACCCGCGTCCCCTGCATCGGCAGACGGACCCCCAACCACTGCACCACAAGGGAAGCCCTGGTTCTTATTTCTAATTTTTAAATCCCACTAAGGGGGCAGGAAAGAGATGCCCAACTTCTGAAATACAACTGGAGTCTTCAAACAAGCATTTCATATGCCCTCATCCCATCCTCAAGGCTAAAGCCCCTCCATTGCGAGACTGTTACCTTGCGAATAAAGTTGACATGGCATTCGCCATCCTGCACACGCGGAGGGCAGTTGGGGGGCACGCTGTAGTGAGTGTGAACTTTACTCCTCTGGTCCGCATATATCACTGGTGACTGGAAATGCACCTCAAGGATGTTTACTGCTTGGACCACATGTGTAATATCAAAGCTCTAAATTAAAGGGAAAGAACAAATGTGAAAGTAGCCTCCTGTGTAAAATTTTAGATATAGGCAGAATGCATGAAAGATGCATAAAATAATTGAAATCTTTAGGTTTAGCCTTTTGGCAGGAGAAAGCACTTCTCCAAAATAGTATAACTTAGTTGCCTACTTTTAGTTATAACTGATCACATTCTCCTACGCAAACATAGATTTCTAGGTTTTCTCCTGCTATTTTTACTGACAGATGATGGTTCTAGGCAAACAGAGCAAGCAGAGACTATCTTTAGCCCTGGAATGTCTGCTCTGGCTATTCACACATGGCTTTGAATCGCCAAGGATTTCCTAGACACTTCGTGATAACCTGACTCTCCGCTATGCACAGTATGTATTTCTAAGTCATAAGTTATTTTCGTTTTGATAAGTCTACCCTTGAAAGGGAAGGGAGATCAGGATACAATCTCTTAAGGTAACTGTTCCAGAAAGGAAGGAACATTTTCTTTTAAAATGGTTTGTCAACTGTCATTTCCCATGAAACTCTGGATTACCAAATTAACAGAGAAGGGAACAGCATTTGTCAAACATTGCCTATGTGCCAAAAACTAATACTGATCACTTTATATAATTAGCTCATTATATCCTCACAATAGTTCCATAGGGTTTGAGTGTCTTCATCATTCTACAAATATGGCAACTGAGAGATAAAGTAACTTACCCAGTGCATCCAAGGACCTGTACTTGCCACTCATGATAACAATGAACCCAAATACATACAAGTGGTTCTTTTTAACCTGATGTCATTATGTACTTACATAGCTTCTGAACATGTTGTCTGTTTCACCAACAGGAATATTATTGAGCAGGACTACTGCAACTGTATCGATGCCTTCAAAAACCAACTTTACTTTATGCCACTTGCTAAAAAAAGAAGATTTTTAAAACAAGATGTATAGAACATTAACTTAGATAATTAGCCTTTTTTTATTAGTTAAGAATGAAAGGAATAAATATTTCACAGAAAATATACATTCTTAGAAGGGATTTTGCAATGAAATTTTCAGAAATATTGCTTTAATACATTTTTATGTTGAGTGATCCAGTTTAACTTTCTTCAAAATATCTCAGATCCAGTTTAACTTTCTTCAAAATATCTCAATCACCATAAAATCATGAGCATGACTTCTAACTTCCATGCATTGACTTGTTTCCTAGAACTTCACAAATTCTTATAAGAACCAAGTTAAATAACAGACATAAAACATTGTCACAAACTATTATATTTACTAACACTAAGAGAACGCATTAACCAAGGAACAAGTATCTGTGAGTAAACATTATGTGCCCAGCACTCTGCTAAGCCTTACAGGGAACTAAAACAGTCTCTGAATTTAAGGAATCTGCAATCTGATTAGCATTGAAGCCTAAAACACAGGAAACAAAGAGAAAGCTTTCAATCTCTTCTACTTTGTGGTACAGTCTTGTTGGATAGACTACAAGTGCTATCAGAGTTTATGTCATAAGGAAAGACTTCAAGAAGAAGAGTTTAAAGAAGAACAAAATAAATAAAATGTATACCCATACAATAAAACAGCACTCAGCAACAAAAAGAAATGAAGTACTGGTGAATATGACAACACGGATGAGCTTGAAAACATCATGCTAAGTGAAAGAAGCCAGTCACAAAGGACCACATATTGTATAATTCCATTTCTTTGAGATTTCCACAAAAAACAAATCCACAGAAATAAAAAATAAATTAGTGGTTGCCTAGGGCTGAGAGAGGGATGGGGGATGGAGGTGCAGGAAGTGGTGCACGATTGGCAACAGTAAGCAGCATTTTCACAGACAAGCAGAGAAAATTAAACTTGATCTGCCAATCGAAAGGAAGACACCGTCATTCTTAAGCAAGAATGTCATGGTAAAATCAAAACTCGGGAAAGATGAATCTTAAGTTTCTGCATACGAAAGACTGGAGAATAATAAAGGCCTAGGCAAAGGCAGAAACTTGGAAATGAGGAGGCAGGGGCTGAACCAAGAGAAATGATAGGCAAAAATTAACAGGACTCAGAAACAGACCGAATACAGGGAGATGAAGGAAAGATATGATGAGCCAAAAACTCCTTGGGCACGGAAGATTGGGAAGAAGGCATTACGGTAAGAGAAATAACGAGGTTGCTAGACTATAAAGCAAGCTTTCAGTGGGAAAGTGAATTGGTTAAATTTCGGATATGTTGAGTTCAAGGTGAAAGAGGACCCCCTATCAGAGATATTTTAAGTATTATCTAGAAATAAGAGCCTGGAACACAGTAACTCCATGATATTGAGCACTATTTTCTGGCTTTATTTCTTTTTTAAGAAGCTAGTAAATAATTACCCAAAAAAAGGTCATATTAAAGGGACAAAAGGGTTTTTTTTAAATTTAGCAATAATGGTGGTAGATACAATTGGGTTACATTCTGCTACATAGAACATTACTGAAAACTATACCATGGTTTTCCTCGTGGCCTCACGACATAATCTAAGGCCAATGCCTTAGTTTCAGTGGCTGGTTAACGCTACACCAAACAAAGGATGTATCTCTGATCCTACTTGACAATATTGTAAATATATACACTCTATGGATTACTGGGAGGGCAGGGAAAAGGAAAGGCAGATAAGAGAACTGACTAGGTCGAGGTGACTCCATTATAACCACTGGAAAAATGATTGAATAACACATAATTTTGTGACTAATGATCAGTGGCACCACCCTCATACACAAATCAAAACATAAATCATATATATTCACTTTTATAGTACAGGCTTTAGTCTGACAATGTTCTGATATGCAACCTAAACAAAAGATTATTGCAGAAAGAAAAAGAACAAAAGTTCAAACAATAATAATAAATGAATAGATAGATATAGACATAAATATAGATATACACACATAAGTACCTTATGTCAAAAGGGATTTTAAATTTCTTGATATAGGTCCAGTTATCCAAGGCGATCCACCGGTAGTTAAGGTTATTAAATCTGTAGTAAGGATCCTGTTGATAAAAATTATGGTAGGTGATTAAATATGCAAAAATAATTAATGAAATAAACTATCAATGATAGCTATTTATTACCTAAAAATTAATGAACTCTTGGCCTAAGAGTGAAAGCATTTCATATGCCGACACATCCCATCCTCAAAGCTAAAGCTCCATCTGTTTAAGAGACCATTACCTTTCAGACAAAGTTGCCATGGCATGAGCATACTAAAAATACTAAAAATAATTTTAAACGGAAAAAAAAAAAAAGCCCAACACAATCAAAATACCTGAAATGAAAGAGCTCTGAGATACAAGTATTACATAGCTTCATTATGAAAGAACATGTGTGGAGATGAAGAGTGGCTTCCTCTGTTAAAACCAAGCACAGAACCTGCAAGGTATCAGCAGAGAATGAACAGCAGCACTTCTTATGGTGCGCAGCCATCAGACACTCACCGCCCTCTGGTTCTCACTTTGCATTTTGCTGCCACTATCCCAGCTGGCCTCAAGAGGAACACTTCTTCTCCTCTATTGCCCAAAGATCAGCAAAACTCCCACTCCTTGGATTTACTCAGCATTTACAAAGTTATTTTTCACTCAGCTTTACTAAGTGAACACAGAAGGGATCTCTGCAGAGAATATACAGGCAGCAATAGATACCGTCAAACTTACAGACTTCAGGTTTCCTGTATTAGCCTAGACTAGGTCAGCAAACTACAACCCATAGGCCTAATGCAGCTCACTGCCTGTTTTTGTATGGCCAGTGAGCTAAGAATGGACATGTGTCGATAAAGAAAGTTTTACTGGAGCACAGCCAGGCCCATTCCTTTGTAAATTACATACGGCAGTTTTCATGCTACAATAGCAGAGTTGAATAGACACGACACAGACCAAATGACCCATGCAGCCTAAAATAGTATCTGGCCCTCTGCCCTAGACAACTGGCCTGCTGGGTGTTCACAGATGCTCTTCCATCTCAGGGTCCAGCCCCAAGTCCTCCCTTCCATAATCCTTACGTCTTTCTTCTCCTACTCATTTTCTACCCTTTACCTCTCAGATGAGGGCTCCCAGGCAGGAGGTGGAACAGAAAATGGTAAGAGAAGTTCCTCAGTTCTAATGTCTGTGAACAACACCACGGCTACATAGAGGGACACAGCACAGGCTCAGAGGGCTTCTCCCTTCCAACTGGGACAGGTCCAAGGGTGATTGCCTCAGGAACTGCAACTCCACGTTGAGAGGGAAAAGCCAACTTTGTCTCAGTTCCACAGAGGTAAGGGCTGGCCACTGGCAACAACCAGCTGAGCACTTGCCCAGAGAACAAATCCGCAAGGGGCGCTATAACATCACGGAGTGCGTGTCAAAATGGAGAGAAAGGCATCAGCCAGAAACGGCTCCTGCCTGGAAGAAATAATTTTGATAAGATACGAAGAGGGTGGGGGGACTTCCCTGGTGGCCCAGTGGTTAAGAATCCACCTGCCGATGCAGGGGATACGGGTTCGAGGCCTGGTCCGGGAAGATCCCACATGCCGCGGAGCAACTAAGCCCGTGCGCCACAACTACTGAGCCCGCGTGCCACAACTACTGAAGCCCGCGCACCTAGAGCCCATGCTCCGCAACAAGAGAAGCCACTGCGATGAGAAGCCCGCTCACCGCAACGAAGAGTAGCCCCCGCTCGCCGCAGCTAGAGAAAGCCTGCGCGCAGCAACGAAGGCCCAACGCAGCCAAAAAAAAAAGATACCAAAGGAGCAGTCAGTGGTTGACGAGATTTAATAACAACCAATAGGGCTTCCCTGGTGGCGCAGTGGTTGAGAGTCTGCCTGCCGATGCAGGGGACATGGGTTCGTGCCCCGGTCCGGGAAGATCCCACATGCCGTGGAGCGGCTGGGCCTGTGAGCCATGGCCGCTGAGCCTGCGCGTCCGGAGCCTGTGCTCCGCAACGGGAGAGGCCACACAGTGAGACGCCCGCGTACCGAAAAAAAAATAATAATAATAACAACCAATAATCACCAAACTGACTTTTAAGGTCTGGTTAATGGTGAGCTTTTGTTCTGCTAAATGGGGTGTGCCAGGCCCAGCCCACTTGCTTCCTTTTCTTCTCTTCCCCACACGCAGGACTCAGCCTCTCCACTGAACTAACATGGAGTAAATATTTAAGGACACGGGTCTGAAGAGGCACCTAGTTATTAACCTGCCCATGTGTCTCTACCCAGCCCTATTTATAACTCTACACTGTGGACTTAATCCAATATATTTAAAAATATCATGACAAGAAAGGTGTGAAGGCTGATGCAGTTGCAAGATGTTAACCTGCGGAGCCTCAGGGCTGGGTGATGATCGGGCTTGTGGGGCACAAGACTCCTTCCCATCCCCGGGCTCCTTGAAGGAAGCTGCACGTCAAGCTCCAGAGGGTAATCTTCTCAGATAAATTTTTTCTAGACAAACAGAATTTAGAAGTTAAATATTTTCTCTTACTTAAAAGAAGCCAATCTGAAAAGGCTACAGACCGTATGATTCCAACTATATGATGCTCTGGAAAAGGCAAAACTATGGAGACAGCAAAAGGATCAGAGGGTACCAGGGATTAAGGAGGACAGAAGGATGAATAGGCAGAGAACAAAGGATCTCTAGGGCAGTGAAACTACTCTGAATGATACTATGATGGTGGTTACATATCATTATACATGTGTCAAAATCCATAGAATGTACAACACTAAGAATGAGCTGTAACATCAACTATGGACTTCTGGTGATAATGATGTGTCACTGTAAGGTTCACTGATGGTAACAAATGTACCACTCTGGTAGGGGGTGTTGATAGCGGGGCAGCTGTGCATGTGTGGAGACACATAGGAACTGTCTGTATTTTCCATTCAATTTTGTTATGAACCTAAAATTGCTCCAAAAAAATAAAATTTATTTAGAAAAATTGCTTTAAGGGCAAATGCCTACCTCCCTAAATTAAAAGTTGCAGAGACTCAGATTACATTTATAATAACTACTGCAAATGCTGAGCAACCAACTTAATTTGGTTCCAGAGTGGTCTGATCCCCTTTGCTCATATTAAAATTCTGAGTCCTATTTAAAGCAAACGGGACTACGTTCAGCATTACGTCTGACGACTAAGGACCCATGTAAGTGACTGAGTTCATAAGCAAACCCATGAACCCTAAAGACAGTAACAGTATCACTTGTTGACCATTTACTTTCTATCAGCCTCCAAGATAGGCACTCATTCACTCTTATCTTCATAACAAAGATGTGCTGTAAATACCGTTCTATAGAGGAAGAAACTAATGCTCCAAAAGGTGCAGTGTCTTTCCTGAGGTCCCATGATGGAGCAGAAGTACATCCAGGCATGAAACAAACTCAGTCCGACACCAAAGTCTACATTTTTCCAACTGTGCTTCAGTGCCTCACGCCATATTTACCTACTTTTGTGTGTGTGTGTGGTACGCGGGCCTCTCACTGCTGTGGCCACTCCCGTTGCAGAGCACAGACTCCGGACGCGCAGGCTCAGCGGCCGTGGCTCACAGGCCCAGCCACTCGGCGGCATGTGGGATCTTCCCAGACCGGGGCACGAACCCGTGTCCCCTGCATCGGCAGGTGGAGTCTCAACCACTGCGCCACCAGGGAAGCCCCTACCTACACTTTTATACCAGATGATCATTGCATCTCGTACCTACCATTTTTAGTAGTGTATGTGTATATTTACAATATATTTTCTTCTATTTTTAAGTGTATATTTTGAGTGAGAAAAACTTTATAAAGGAGTCTATGCAGTTATCAAAAATTTTTCTAGATCTATATTTATAGACATTTATAGATACAGAGAGATGTTCTATAGATACAGAGAGATGTTCATCATATATTTTAAATGAAGAAGTAGCTTACAAAACCATCTCAGGGACTGACTTCATCTTTATATTATTATATTTGTTTGTGTATACTTAGAAAAGTCTGGAAAGATATATATGAAAATTTTTACCTCTGCTTAATAGTATGCTTTTTATTAGCTTTTTCCTTCTTCTTTATATTTTATATTTCTCTGCATCAATACAGTATTAAACATTTATTACTCTTTTTAAAAGAATTTTAAAAGAGAATAAGAAAATTCAGTATATAAGAATTTTGTGCATGATAAAAGTAATGTTTTGTATCAGTGGACAACAGAGAAATTGTTCAAATCATTTGATATAGAAAACTGTTTAACCATTTGAAAAAACTCAAATGGATCAAAATTTTAGATACAAAAGAGGAATTATAATAATACTAAAAGGAGGAAATATAAGTAAATATTTATTTAATTGGGAGAGAGGAAATTACTTCCAAAGCATAATACCAAAGACAGAAACAATCATAAAAGAAAAAAAGCTTAAAAGATTTCAACATATAAAACTTTAAAACATGTATATGACAAAATATATCATTAATAAATGGGAAATTTTTGAAAATATATAACAACAGGCCTAACAAATCTATATTTTAAAAGATGAATAGTCAATAGAAAAATAGATAAAAAACAGGAATAAGTAAGCCCAAATCACCAATAAGCATGAAATAAACATGTAAAAGGTGTTTAGGGCTTCCCTGGTGGCGCAGTGGTTGAGAGTCTGCCTGCCGATGCAGGGGACACGGGTTCGTGCCCCGGTCCGGGAAGATCCCACATGCCGCGGAGCGGCTGGGCCCGTGAGCCATGGCCGCTGAGCCTGTGCGTCCGGAGCCTGTGCTCCACAACAGGAGAGGCCACAACAGCTAGAGGCCCGCATACCGCCAAAAAAAAAAGGTGTTTAACCACCTCACTAGAAAGTAAATTGTTTCTATTTTTATTTTTTTAAATAATATCCAAATCTAGCACTTAAAACAAGTACTCCAATAAAGTCATGATGGGAGTGTAAAACTGGTACAATTTTTATGGAGAACAACTTAGAAGTACATAGCAAAAGACTAAAAAAATGTATACTCTTTTGAATCAACAATTCCACTTTTAAAAATTTGTCCAAGAGAATAAGGATGTACACTAACTAAAATGTAGCTAAAAATATCTTCCCATCATTGCAGAATAAAATCCAAAAGTTATTCCCAATGGCCTACAAGCCCTGCATGATCTGCCCCAGATGGCTACTTTGAAATCATCCACCTGCCCCCCAGGTCACAGGGCTACAGCCACCTGGCCTGCTTACTATTCCTGGAACTCATCAAGCATGTTCCTGCCTCAAGGGCTCTCCCCTCCTCACTGCCATCTTTTCTTCCTTTTTGCTGGGAATTCGCTTCCGCTTAAAACTGAACTCATCAAAAGATCTTTATCAAAATGGCTATCTTTAACCACCTTTTCTAAAATAGAATCTTTCCCAACAAGCCTTCGCTCTCTCTTCCTTTAAGGTGCTTTATTTTTCTTCAGTGTACCCGCTGTCACCGTATTATCTATTAATCTGTTTATTGTCTGTCTCCTCCACTAGAATGTCTATTGGCACAAAGACTTTGTTTTCTTCACCACTTGATTCCGAGCACCTGGAATAATGCCTGCCACACTGGAGGTACTGAATAAATATTTACGAGATAATTAGGTGAATGACTTCAGCAAGGTATGTTTCAAGTTCTCATGTAAACACTGTATTTGGACCAGTGTCTGCTCTAAAGTATAAAGTATTTCCTAGGTCAACACCAAAAAGGGATGGTATAATAAAGCAGGTAGTATAACAGCATCACATTACTCCATAATGATACTTGATGATTACTGTCAATAGGCCTGGAGTTCCCCAATCCCCAAAAGCTCCCCATCTCTCATCCCACTACCATTTAAGAACTACATCTACCTTTACTGAAACTTAAACTTTTCCTTAGAATTTATTAACAGATTTAACAGATATTGTAAATTGTTCCCAAGAGGAAAAGTCAGTTATTTCCTTCTGTGAGCACATCATTCACATTAACGAGTAACCAAACATTGTTTCTTGATATGTAGCCCTATAACATGAAACAGTAATCTGATTTACTACAGCCACTAATGATTTCCCATTGCCTTAATTTAATCAGGAAAATGAGGCAAGGAGAAACCCTGCAAAAGAAACACAGGCATTTTCAAAGCATGGGTAAGTGAAGCCTTGGGGTAACCAAGGTCACCTTTGGTCCATGTCATAAGTAGTTTGTTAACTAAAAATAGTTCAAATACTTAAGTCTGAGGATTCTTTACTTAAAAAATAAACAGGACCATGGTCAGTGTCATTTACATTTGCTTCCTTTCTGATACACATTTTTGAAAAAAGGCTAATTGTACCAGATCAGAAATTTTGCATAACCCTAGTTGACTGTCCTGTCATTTAAGTAAACTTCGAATTATATTCCTGACAGTCAACTCCAGTGCTTTAAAAACACATGATTTGTCAATGTGTCACACAGGGTAAGTGTCACACAGTACAGAAGGCTATGTAGTCAGGCCAGGCTGGGTTATAACTCCATTTCTGCCACTCTTAGTTGCTGTGTGATCTTGGGAAAATTCTCTAACTTCTCTGGGCTCCATAATTCATATCATCCATAAAATGAAGATAAGAAGACTTACTCTTTAGAGTTGTTATGCGGATTGGGACAATGCATGCAAACCGCGTATCAAGTACATCTTGTCCCTAGCAAAGCCATTAACGATGTGCAGCAGATGGAAGGAAAAAGCAGTGGGAGGTGGCAGTCTGTTTGCAAACCTCTAACCACAGGCGGCCAAACAGGAGAACGTCCCCCACCAGAAGTCTAGAAATTGAAGCATCTATTGGGACACACACATCACATCACATCACACGCCTGAGAGGAAACAGCATCTTTCTTCATATCCCAATCAGCATTAAAAATTATTTAGCCTGTACGCTAGCACTGACAATCCTACCCTTACACTTGCAGGTCTCATTCTCCTCAGCTTATGTGCTGCTGCATCAATTCCAAATCTGACTCCCTGGTGCCTAAAAGCGAAAATGAAAAACTAAGGCATTAATGAATACAGTTAACCCTTACTAGGCGAAAGACTATTGTCCTCTGCAGTGTTCGGGTAGTTGAAACAATAATCCCCCGCTTTAGGCTTTGTCAGTGACAACACGTCCTTTCTAATCTACGCTTCACTGGAGAACTATGGCAATAACACCCCCAGTAGAACTGTCTGGACCTCCGCTTTCCTGAGTTGCTGCTGTCTCAGCGTGGGCGTGGGTCAGCCTCCATCTAGCCCGGACCCCAGCGGTGATCTTCGCCAAGAGTAGATACATTGCCTCGGCGTCCCCATCCCCACCCCCTCACCACCACCACCCCTAGACCACAATACGCAAAGGGGAAGTTAGTGCCAAACCGAGGAGAACAGCCCCGGGCTCGGGGACTGCCAGGCCGTTCCTGGGCCCCTCTCACCACGAGGGGGACGCGGGCGCAGGCTCCCGGCGGGGAGGCCGCACACAGTACCTGGATGAGCCTTTGGTGGAACAAGGCGCTGTGCACGCAACCGGGAACCTCCGCGGGCAACTCCAGCGAGCCGTTCCCGCTGCGGATCCTCCAGCTTCCCCGCAAGCTGACGCTGACCACCATGGCAGCGGAGCCCGCACCGCACAACGCAAGCAGCAGGAGCAGGCGGAGGAGCATGCCGGTGGCCGGTACCTCACCCACCCACGGGGGTAGAAGCCTCGCGCTTCGGAGAGCCGCGGAAGTTACCCTCTGTTCGGGAGGAGCCCGGGCTCTAGCTCTCCCCGCCCCGGGGCCCGCCCCCAGCTCCCGGCCACGCCCCCGCCTCTCGGCCACACCCCCGGGTCAGCTGAGCTGAAAGGACCTCAGCTGCTCCCCAGGCTCCGCAGGCTAGCTGGGAGCGCGGATGTCGTGCCAACTGGCCGAAGCTCGGCGTCGCGAGTGTCGGAGCCGCCACCTCGTGCATGGTTCCGGGCTCGGACCGCTGCGGTCTGGGTCCTCCTCGGCTCTTATTCCAGCTGCTCCGGCGTCGGAACGGGAGGCGAGAACCGTGCTCGCTAATTGGGACACACCAATCTCTGGACACAAAGTGGCGCACAGCCTCGGGGAGCTCAGGGACAGACAGTAGTGTGCGGAAACTACAGCAAGAGAGGCTCCTCACTGCTTCAGAGAACCGAAAACCAAGACACCCCATCACTTCAGTTCCCCCCAGTTTCCCCACACTCTCATCAGTGCTGCAGGTGTCTGCCCGGCGCGAGTAACGCCCACCTCCGGCAGCTCTGCAGGTTTGTCTTAGAACAGTCTGCCCTTCAAACAATAAATAAGTACTAAAGTACCTAATTCGTACGGTTGTTGTGAGAGCTGAGAAAATCCGTGTACAGTGTGCAACATAAGGCCCGGCCCAGAGAAAACACAGCACTTTGGCCTGATGTTAGTGGACTACGACCTTCTGTTTTATAAAGCTCTGCGGAGGAGGTTCCTGAGATTCCGGAAACCTGCATTAATGCGCAGGCAAATTTAAAATCCTCTGCCGCTCACTAGCTGTGGGACTTGGGCAAGCCACAAACTCTCTAATACCCCCGTTCCCAGAACTCAAAATTGGAGACAGTACTCCTTTTTTGGGTTGTGATAAGCATAAAATGAGTTAACATACTTGGCTGTTCCTAACAATGCCTAGGTACCCAAGAAATACCACAGGTATATTTCAAGTCTCATAGTGGCGCAGTCTACTTGAGTCCCATTTTTGCAATAGGATGTAACTGCGATCTGGGAAGTTAAGAGGGAATTTCGCATTGCATAAAATAGACTAACGTATGACTGTGTTGATGTTATCTACCTTATTTCTGTATTTAAGCAGAAGTCTTTGAAGAGAAGTTCTCCCCCCGTTAAATCCGAGCTTTGTTTTGCCTTAGAATGGCTCTGGAATTGCCTGAATCTGTAGACACTGGACAATATTTTATTTTTTCAGAGTCAGCATTTTTCACAAGCCTAGCATCTTGGCTTTAGGGACATTTGGATTATTCAGCCCAAGCCTCTGGCTTTAAAGCTGAGGGAACAGGGTCCAAAGAAGTCAGGTGACTTGCCTGTCAGACAGTGGCAGACAGGACCCAAACTCTCCTTTCCTGGCCCATAGACTCCTTGCAGTAGAGCCCATTGATATTAAGGGGGAAAGGCTCTGGCTGGTTCAAAGGTTTCCTCACTCCAGGAGCATTTTACTTTTGATAGGAACGGAGCTCCCAATTCAAATTATTTTCTCTGGGCTTCCCTGGTGGCGCAGTGGTTGAGAGTCCGCCTGCCGATGCAGCGGACATGGGTTCGTGCCCCGGTCCGGGAAGATCCCACATGCCGCGGCAGCGGCTGGGCCCGTGAGCCATGGCCGCTGAGCCTGCGCGTCCAGAGCCTGTGCTCCACAACGGGAGAGGCCACAGCAGTGAGAGGCCCGCGTATCGCAAAAAAAAAAAAAAAAATTATATTCTCTGATTCATGACATTAAATGGCCAGCCCTAGTCTGTTCAAAACTGATAACAAGACTTATGGCCGCAAGAGTGGCAAAGAGTTTTTGTTTGTTTGTTTGTTTGTTTTTTCATAAATCCCAGAGCCAAGTCAAAGGAAAACTCATTCCTGTGAATATGTTTGGATATACTCTGTTGTTCTATTAAGAAATATTTTAGGGAATCTATTTTTTTTAAAAAAACAAGAATAGAGACTTATCATTCCTCCTTTCATTCCAAGACACAAGTATGACATCATTTGAATTACTTCACTTTGAAAACATACATTGGTCCAAACCCATAGAATGTACAACACCATGAGTGAACTGTAATGTAAGCTACAGACTTTGGGTGATAATGATGGTAGGTTCATCGATGATAACAAATGTACCATTCTAGTGGGGGATGTTGATAATGGGGGAGTCTGTGCATGTGTTGGGGCAGGGAGTGTATGGGACATCTGTATTTTCTATTCAGTTTTGCTGTTAATCTAAAGTTGTTCCAAAAAATAAAAATAAAGTATATATATATATATATATATATATATATATATATACACACACACACATATACATGTATGTATGTATATTCATGGGTCAAAGAAATAAAAGACTTCCAGTTACTGTTTTGTCATGTCAGGAGCTTGCAAGTCATCACTCCATCCTAAAAACAAGTAAAAAGCTGAACAAACTGAAAATCAACAGCTTTTGTTAGATCTGTCAGAAAATTCAGGTGAAAGGGCAAACTGCTGTCCCCCAAATTGGAGAAAAAGACAGGTGGATACAGAGAATCACAACTTAAACAAAGCAGAAACCCATGAGTAGAAAGCTCTGCGAAAACCAGTACTAGGGAAGGAAAATCTAAACTCCAATTTCTGGGACTTCCCCGGCGGCCCAGTGGTTAAGACTCTGCATTTCCACTGCAAGAGGCACAGGTTTGATCCCTGGTTGGGGACCGCATGCCGCAAGGCCAAAAAAAAAAAAAACTCACACAAAATAAAAACAAAAGAACCTCTAATTGTTGAGTGGCTGGAGGCTCAGTGCGGACAAATTTGAGAGTTTAAAAACTCCACAGGGGACTTCCCCGGTGGTCCAGTGATAAAGAATCCGCCTTACAATGCAGGGGACTCGGGTTCCAACCCTGGTCAGGGAACTAAGATCCCACATGCCGCGGAGCAACTACTGAGCTCGTGCACCTCAACTAGAGAGAAGTCCCGGCGCCGCAATGAAAAAGATCCCGCATGCCTCCACGAAGATGCCGCGTGTCGCAACTAAGACCCGACGCAGCCAAAAATAAAAATAAATAAATAAGTAATAAATAAATCTTAAAACAAACAAAAACTCCACCGGAATTCAGTCTTAGTGGGTCTCCCCACAGCTTTGTGTTTTGTTTCCAGAAGATCTACCAGCTCTCACGTTGAAGATTTGCGAGCAATTCCCTCATACTTCCAGCAGAGGGACGGGGGTAAGGAACCATTTTGAAATACATGATAGCATTCTCAAGAACTACCCTCAAGAGAAACGATTTTATCAGAGCCTAACCTGGGAGAAGGGAAGTTCCTCCTAGCCTTCTTACCTTACCTAAGGGGCTAAAAAAAAAAAGAAGCATTTATTAAATTCACAGCCCAGGACACAAGTTCACTAAAAGACTAAGGCCTAATCATAAGACTATAGACAGCTTCCCCTCTCCTCATACCTTCCCATTATATCACTAAAGGCCTCTTTGCCACTGTTCATTTCACTGCACACATCACGTATGGCTTTCAACAAAAAATTACAAGGCAAAAAGAGACAGAGC
This sequence comes from Phocoena phocoena, assembly GCF_963924675.1. NCBI lineage: Eukaryota > Metazoa > Chordata > Mammalia > Artiodactyla > Phocoenidae > Phocoena > Phocoena phocoena. Next base: position 20,124,559 of record NC_089223.1, read on the forward strand.
AAGCCCTAGAACCAGACTCAGATATAGCAGGGATGTTGGATTACCAGGACAAGAATTTAAAATATTAGGCCAGCACTGGTCTAATACCAACACCAGACAAAGACATTACAGTAAAAGAGAACTATAGACCAATATCTCTCATGAACATAAATGGAAAACTCTGTAACAAAACAGTAGCAAATTGAATCCAAAAATATATATATTAAAAAAAAAGTATATATATATATATATTTATATATATATATATGAATCTTGACCAAGTGGGATTTATTCTGGGTATGCAAGGCTGGTTCAACATTCAATCAATTAATGTAATTCATCACAACAATGGGTTAAAAAATAAAAATCACATTATCATATCAATAGATACAGAAAAAACACTTGACAAAGTCCAGTACCCATTCATGATAAAAACTCCACACACTAGGAATAGAGGGGAACTTCCTCACCTTAGTAAAGAACACAAAGATCTACATCTAACATTACACTAAACGGTGAGAAACTAAAAGTTTTTCTGCTAAGATCAGGAATAAGGCAAGGAGGCCTCCTCTTGTCACTCCTTTTCAACATCGTATTGGAAGCCCTAACTAATGTAGTAAGAAAAGAAAAGGAAATAAATAGTATACAGTTTAGGAAGACATAAAACTATCTTTGTTTGCAGATGACATGATTGCCTATGTATAAAATCAACAACAACAACAACAAAAAACACTGGAAATAATAATATAGCAATAATATAGCAAGGTTACAGGATACAAGGTTAGTATACAAAAGTCTATCATTTTCCTATATACCAGCAATGAACAATTAGAATTTGGAATTAAAAACATAATGCTACTTACATTAGCACCCCCCAAAATAAAATACTTAAGTATAAATATAACAAAAATGTTTAAAATCTACATGAGGAAAACTACAATACTCTGATGAAAGTAATCAAAGAAGAACTAAATAAATGGAGAGATGCTCCATGTTCATGGATAGAAAGACTCAGTATTGTCAAGATGTCAGTTCTTCCCAACTTGATCTATAGAGTCAATGCAATCCCAATCAAAATCCCAGCCAGTTATTTTGTGGATTTTAACAAACAGATTCTAGAGTTTATATGAGAGGCAAAAGATCCAGAATAACCAACACAATATTGAAGAAGAACAAAGTTGGAGGATTAATGCTACCCTATCAGGAACTAAGCTGAGCTGGAAGAGAGATCTGAGCTGTCAGGAGTCAGAGCAACCAATTAAAGCAAAAAGGAGCCAAACTGAAAGTAACAGTGAAGACTTCAACCACTTACAGTGATAGTATAAGCAAGAGGCTAAAACTGGAGAAGACGCCAACTCTCCCCTGTTTCATTGCCCAAGAAAATGGCACACCAGTCACGGGTCAGGTGGATCAGCACAGATGTGTGTGTTGTCTCACGTTGAGAGAGTCCTGAACAAAAGGCTCTGGCTGTTTTATGGGCCCTGGGGTAGGGGAGGAGAATGAGGAGGAAGGGCTAGGAGTGGAAAATTGCTGGGTACTGAGTTTGAGTAGGAATAAATGTATTCAGGGTTTCCCACTTCTCCTCTCCAATAAGGAGATCTCAGTGCAGTCACCTGAAGATGACCTCTGCCCAAGGCCTCAGATAAAGAGAACATGGAATGAAGTCAATGAAACTAGAAATGTAAATATGTGAAGAGCATGAACAGTCAGAGGGGCAATAATAGGTCCTTCACTGCAACTCCCTTTAGAGATTATAATACTTAGACTGTATACCAAGTCTGATTGGGGAGGACAGCTTTACCTCGTGAAGCCTTTCAGGTAAAGTCTTTGTAATTGCCTATGGTCAGGCCTGAAAAACCACACTTATATCATATGACCCAACAGATCTAATAGTGCTGGAGATATCCATGGAGTGTCTGTGGAGCTTTGGGCAAGCTCTAATAGAAGACTCACAGTGTAGACCCGTATACTCTGGAGCAAGGCTATGTGCTTCACCATAGAGAACTGCTCTGTTGGAAAAATAGGTCCTACCGTACTACTGGGTCTTAGCAGAGACCAAACCTCTGACCGTGGTACACCAAGTGACTATGCAGCCTGAACTGAGGGTCTGCAAATCAACCAAGCCATAAAGCTGGGCAGAGGCTGCAATGTTCCACAGTGGATAGAAAGTGATACATCCAGACTCAAACGGAAGTCCAAGAAAATTACATGAATTGGTAGTCTAGCCTTCCATGTCACCGTCTCCTCTGCACTGATGACTTCAAGGGGAATTCCTCCTGCCTGATTGACAGAGGCCTGATTCATACCTGGGCTGGTGCAATATGTATTGGAACTGGCCATAAAAGGACTGCTGCCACATTACAGCCCCACTTAGGAGTGGCCCTGAATGACACTGGTGAAGGGAAATGTTCCCAGTGCACAGACTTGTGAGATAAATGTTTGTTTTTCACTTCATGTGACAGGAGAGGTGGTTTGAGGCACAGTTATATATTGACACCTGGGCAGAGCCAAAAGTCTTACTTGGTTGGTCAGGGCCTTAAAAGAAATAAAACTAGAAGATAGGTGACGTGGAGGTCTGGGTAGATAATATGCGGACGGACTGTAGGAGTGGGCACAACACATGCTGTTTCTTTGTAACTCACATTAATGTTCACAAGAGAACATGTACAGAGGAAGCTCTTGACAGCCAAGTACACAGAAAGACAGTCCTATGAATTTTAGCTGGCCTCTCTATGCACCATCCCAGTACTTGACATTGGGCACAAGAAGAGAGTGGCCATGGTAGCAGGGATGAAGGCTATGCATGGACCCAACGTGGGCTTTCTCTCACCAAGGATATCTTCCTACCTCTGCTGATTGCCCAACCACCCAGCAGCAGAGACTGATGCTGAGCCCTAGATAAAGGTACCATTCCTTACGAGGACCAGACAGCCACCTGTTGGCACATTGATTACATTGGACACCTTCCTCCTTGATTGGGGCATCAAATTGATATACTGAAATTAATAGATTCTGAATATGTTCTGCCTTCCCGGACTGCAGTGTCTCTACTAGCACCATCTGAGAGTTGACAGAATTCTTCATTTCTTAAAATGGGATCCCTACCAGTGCCTTAGAAAACAGATCCACTTGATGTAAAAGGAGATGTGAAGATGGGCAGGTGGGCTCATGACCTTGAGAAACACTTATTTTACCAAGTACCCTATCACAGGAGCAGCCAACCTCCTCTCAAAAACAACAACAAAAAAAAAAAACAACAAAAAACAACACAACAAAAAACCCAAACCAGTGGAATGGCCTGTGGAAAACTCAGCTTAAGGACAGCACCTTGCGGGGCTGGAGCACTTTCCCACGGGATGTGGTATATGCACTGAACTATGGTCAACATGTGGTGCTATATCTCCCCAAATTAGAATCCACAGGTGTAAAAACCAGGATATAAAAGCAGGAGTAGCCTCCTTCATCATCAGTCTCAGTGACTCACGAATGGAATTTATGTTTCCTGTTCCTGAAACTGTTGATGCTGTTAGGTCAGAAGTCTTGGATCCAGAGTTGGGGAAGGTACAGGGTTCCACCCATTTGGAAGTTGTGACTAATACTGTGGAGTCACTCTGGGTTTCTTATTCTAGTGGACAAGCAGGTAAAGGATGAGCTAATATACTGACTGGGGTAATGAACTGATTACCAGATGAAGCTAGGGTTGCTACAACTCAGTGAAAAGCAGGGAGGATTATGTTTGGAACCTAGGAGAGGCATTGGAACATCTCTTACTACTTCCATGCCCAGAGTTAACTATCAGTGGGAAATTACAGTAACCATAACCCGACAGAGACAAGACAAGCCACCATGGCAAGATCCTCAGTAGCCGCAGCACCCAGGCTTAAACCAATCAGTCCCTTGGTGATTCTGGCTTCTATTGTCACTTCTAATCTCAGATGAAGCACCATGCTGCAGAACATGGGATCAGGCTTCCCCAGCAACGGCCCAAAGTTGTTTTTCCCAATTCCTCTGTCTTAATTCCTTTTTCCTACACTCTCACTATTCTGGGACTGTACCTCACAAAAATTAATTAATTAATTAAAAATTAGCAATTAAGCTTTGCCTCAGTCACTGTTTGCTAGAGGACTCAGGCAAAGACAACACTTTCTCTTAATTTATATTCATTAGGCTACTCGATCGTTCTAGGGCTGTGCAATACAAATCAGACACCCAGAGCAGTTCGATAGAATTATGTAATACTCACACGTAATTCAAAAATATCTAGTAGTCACATTTTAAAAAGTAAAAAGAAACAGGTGAAATTAATAATACATTTTATTTAAACCAATATATTCAAAATACTATTTTAACATGTATTCAATATAATTATTGAGATATTTTACACTCTTTTTTCATACTAAGACTTCAAAATCTATTGTAAATTTTATACTTACAGCACACCTCACTTTTTTTTTTCTTTTATTTTTGCGGTACGCGGGCCTCTCACTGTTGTGGCCTCTTCTGCCGCAGAGCACAGGCTCCGGACGCGCAGGCCCAGGGGCCACGGCCCACGGGCCCAGCCGCTCCGCTGCATGTGGGATCCTCCCGGACCGGGGCATGAACCCGCGTCCCCTGCACTGGCAGGCGGACTCCCAACCACTGCGCCACCAGGGAAGCCCCTCACTTTTGATCTGTATTCAATTTCATAAATTTTGCAGTGAAAATTCACATATCCAATTTGTTCTGAAATATTGGAAGATAATTCTCTGATATTTCTGAACATCTTGTGAGCAGAGGCACTGGATTCTTCTGTTCCAGATGATCTTTTAATAAAGGATGTTTGTATATACATCAGCTTTGGAAGAACAGCCATGTTCTAACCTGTGTAGTTAGGCAGAGAGAAAATTATTTCTTCTTCTGCCTTTTTGTTCTACTTAGGCCCTCAATGGATTGGGTGATGCCGATTCACAGCAGGGAGGACGATCTGATTTAGTCTACAGATTCAAATGCTGATCACTTTTGAAAAGACCCTCACCAAATCACCCAGAAATAATGTTTAACCAGTTCTCTGGGCATCCTGTGGTCCAGTCAAGTTGACACATAAAATTAACCATCACAGTGCACAGTTCAGTGAGTTCTGGCAAACATATATACTTGTGTAATCACACCCCCATTAAGATACAGAATATTTAATCCTAGAAAGTTCTCTTGTGCTTCTCTCCAAATTCCTCCCATTCCAGGTAATCACTCTTCTGCTTTCTAGCATCATGGTTTAATTTTGTCTCTCGGATGTCATGCAAATAGAATCATACACTATGGTTTTTTTTTTACTTCTTTTGTTCAACAGTGTTTTTCAAATTTATCCATGTCATTCATCCTTGTTCTTGAAAGATACTTTCCTTGGTATAGAATTCTAGGGTGATAGCTATTTCTTCTCAGTGTATTGAAGTTAATATTCCACTGCCTTCTGTTTCCGTTGCTATTGAGAAATCTTTCATTTTTGCTCTTCCATCAATCAACCTATTGACTTTTTTTTTTCTTTTCTTTTTGCAGGTAATCTACTTTATTTGCAGAGGAAATAACAGCTCTGTACGGACCCCTGGACTACAGGTGGGCTGCACACGTTGTTCATGTGTGTAATCCTCCAGGCCACAAGAAACTGTGTGCAGGCCATGCAGGAACTTTGGTTTCCATGTCAAGGGGGCTGCAAAAAAATTATCTCAAGGGGGCCTGCAAAAAGATTATCACCTGGCCAAGGCTGCAAGGTCACAGATGGATTGCGTTCTGGGGCTGTGGAAATTTACTAAATGTCTTCAAACCCACCCCAGCCAACCCCCAGCCCATACCAGGAACAGCTGGAGAGCCTCTTTATTCCTGCAATATCCCTCCAGTGCCTTCTACTGAGAAAGCTTAATATTGTGTTCGTTTTAAAGGGAAATCGTAAAGGAATTCAGTTTTTTATCACAAAGGATATATATTTCTTTCCTCTCCCGTTTCGAAGCACAGGCTCCGGTCGCGCAGGCTCAGCGGCCATGGCTCACAGGCCTAGCCGCTCCGCAGCATGTGGGATCTTCCCGGACCTGGGCACGAACCCGTGTCCCCTGCATCAGCAGGCGGACTCTCAACCACTGCACCACCAGGGAAGCCCCACAGAGGATGTATTTATTGAAATGTGCATTTAGGGCCTAGAGGCAATAAATTGAACTCAAGCTCCAATTAGACATGTTAGACTGATTCACATCTCACTCCATGTTTCTTAGACTCTTTACATCTCTTTGTGGTACATTCAGAATTTCTTCATAACTTCCACTGCTCTAATTCTTTATTCATCTATGTCTGTTGGGATATTAAACCTGTCTTCTGAGTTTAAATTTCAGTTATTCTATTTTTTTTAAATTTCTGGAAGTACTGCTTTTGGTTAATTTTCAAATCTGTCGTTTTTTATAGTCTCTTGCTCTTTATTCATATTTGAAACTTTTATTTCTGGCATAATGATTAAGAGGTAAGACTCTGGAATTTCATTACCTGGATTTATATCACAACCTCTGCCATTAACTGAGTAACTTTGGGTAAGTCATTCATCGTCTTTGTTCCTCAGTTTCCTCATCAGTAAAGCAGAAACAGTCATGTAAGTATATGTCTGTTAATTAAGTATATGTTTGTTGATAATAATGTAAGTAATAAGTATATGTTTGTTATGAGAATTAAGGGTTAAGAATTCAGAATTCAGAACAGTTATTGGCACCTAAAAATTATTACCTAAGTGTCGGCTACTGCCTTTTGTGGCTGAGTTTTTGGATAGGAAATTCATATAACATGAAATTAACCATTTAAAAATGTACCATTTACTGACATTCAGTGTGTTCACAATGTTGTGTAACCATCACCTCTATCTACTCCCAAGGTATTTTTATCACTCACAAGGGAGACCTCATACCTGCTAAGCAGTCACTACTCATTCTTTTCTCCCCCACACCCAGTACCTGGCACATACCAATCTGCCTTTTGTCTCTCTAGATTTAACTATTCTGGATATTCATACCAATGGAAGCACACAATATGTTTCCTTTTACGTCTGGCTTCTTTCACCTAATATGATGTTTTCAAGATTCATCTACATTGTAGCATGTATCAGTACTACATTCCTTTTTATGGCTGAATAATATGCCATTGTATGGATCTATCACATTTTGTTTATTCATTCATCCATTGTTTCCATCTTTGACTATTGTGAGTAATGCTATGGATATTCATGTACAGATGTGTGTTTGAACATGTTTTTAATTCTTTTGTGTATATATCTAGGAATGTAATTGCTGAGTCATATGGCAATTCGGTGTTTAATTTTTTGAGGAGTTACCAAACTGCTTTCCATAGAAGCTGGATCTTCTTACATTCCTACCAGCAATGTACAATGGTTCTAGATTCTCCAAATCCTCACACTTATTTTCCATTTTTTAAAATTATAGCTATCCTATCAAGTGTGAAGTGGTCTCTTATCTTGATTTGCATAGTAATGATGTTGAGCATCTTTTTCACGTTTGCTGGGTACTTGTACATCTTTTTGGTTTTTTTTTTTGAGAAACGTCTTTTCAAATCTTTTGCCCATTTTTAAATTGGGTTTCTTTTTTTTTTTTTTTTAAGGATTCTTTATATATTCTGGATATTAGACCCTCACCAGATATGTGATTTGCAAATACTTTCTGCTTTTAGGTTGTCTTTTCACTTTGATACACAGAAGTTTACAATTTTGAGGAAGTCCTTTATCTATTTTTTCTTTCGTTGCTTGTGCTTTTGGTATCATATCTAAGAATTTATTGCCAGATCCAAAGTCATGAAAATTTACTCCTCTTTTCTTCTAAGAGTTTTATAGTTTTAGATCTTCCATTAAGGACTTTGATCCATTTTGAGTTGTTTTGTATATAATGTGAGGTAACGGCCCAAATTCCTTTTTTTTTGCATGTTAATATCCAGTTGTCTCAGCACCATTTGTTGAAGAGACTGTTCATTCCCCATTGAGTGGTCTTGGCACCCTGTTGGCCATAATACGTATATGAGCTTACTTCTGGACTCTCAATTATATTCCATTGGTCTATAAATTTACCTTTATGCTAGTACCATACTGGTTTGATGACTGTAGCTCTGTAGTAAATTTTGAAATCAGAAAGTATGAGTCCTCTTTGTTCTTCTTCAAGATTGTTTTTTTGTGCTCCTTTGCAATTCTGTATGAATTTTTGTATCTCCCATTTCTGCAAAAACAATCATTGGGATTTTCATAGGGTTTGCATTGAATCTGTAGATTGCTTTGGGGATCACTGCCATCTCAACAATAATAAATCTAATCCATGAACACAGTGTGTCTTCCCATTTATTTAGGACTTTTTTTCAGAAATACCTTGTAGTTTTCAGTATACAAGTTTTGCCACTTCCTTGGTTAAATTTATTCTTATTTCTTTTTGATGCTATTATAAATGGAATTGTTTTCTTAATTTCATTTTAGGATTCTTCATTGCTTATAGAAATACAACTGAGGGAGTTCCCTAGTGGCCTAATGGTTAGGATTCCAGGCTTTCACTGCCATGGCCCAGGTTCAATCCCTGATCAGGGAACTGAGATCCTGCAAGCTGTGTGGTCAAAAAAACCCCAAAAACTGGTGTTTTGTATCCTGCAATTTTGCTTAATTATTAGCTCTAATAATTTATATTCTATATCACATCCACTGCCAATGTAGTTTTACTTCCTCCTTTCCAATTTGGATGACCTGATGTTTTTTAATGTCTGAAATTTTTGCAAGTCAATTCCTACTCATGGCACTATGTTGCTTTGTACTTTTATTTTCCTTTCTGATTTTTAACTGTGAGCTATCATTGAGTCCCTGCAGAGTATTTGTTTGCTTCCGCCAGCACTGGGTTGCTCTGATTTGGAACTTTAAAAAATAAACCTTCTGCTTGGGTTTTCTCAGACTACCTATGTAGTAAGATTTAGGGCTACAAATCTTCACAAAGGCCAAACTATTATTACATATTCTGAGAGAATACTCTCCTGCCACAGAGCATCAAGATTCAAGATATGCAAACTCCTCATCGTATGTATTAAGGATGGGTTTATCCTGTTTGAACACCACTCTTTGGATGCATTCTGGGCTTTGCAAAGGTCATGAAAATACATTTCATTGGTTCTTCAAGCGTGTTCAAGATGAAAGCTAGTTTCTGATTATAGTCAGCTTCCTGTTTTAATTTGGTTTTGGCTTGAGAGTACTTTCTTTCTTGACAGATTTTTTTTTAAAACACATTTTTAAAAAGTGTTTTTTCCCACCATGTTTAGTTGCTTTTTCACAGGAGAGATGGTCAGTGTAACCATCTGTACTGAAATGTCCATCCACTCACTGAGGTGGCCTTTAAGTCAGTCAAGGTTCCATTAATTATTTTTCTATAGTATACTGAAGCTTTTGGTTTTTGTACTTTTGGAGTTAAAGAAAAACAAGGAATACTTTTGGCAAAGCCTAATATTTAGCTCATAGTCGTCTATTAAATATCTGACCACCTAACAATGTGCCAGGCAGTCACCTAAGTCATGTAGGGGAACAAAACAAAAATCCTGTTCTTACAGAGCTTACATTCTGGGGTGAGGTTGGGGAGTTAACAGTAAATATTACATTTAAGGTGGGTATTACAGAATACACCACAGTGCACTCTATAGTGGCGGTGCTGTGCTGGTATTTTATATAGAATAGTTGAGGAAAAAACACTGATGGGTTGACATTTGAACAGAGACTTAACAGGGAAGAAAGAGCTGTACTTTATAATTCCAGATAAAGGGAAGAACAAGGGAAACATCTTGAGGTAAGAAAAACCCCGCTGTGTTCAAACCTCAGCAGAGGCCTGTGTGATGGAGCTGAGGAAGTTGGTGGGGAAGAGTGATTAGGGAAGAAGTTAATGTGGTGGGAAAAGTCATTCCAGCCTGTAAATTGCTTTTAGGATTTTGGCTTTTGCTCTGAATGAGGTGAGAAACCATTAGGTTTGGAGCAAAGCGATAACACAATCAGATATGGTTTAAAAGGAATATGCTGGCTGCTGAGTGTGGGATAGATTACTGCAAAGTAAAAAGCAGGGACACTACTCAGGTTATTGCAAGAATCCAAGAGATGATGTAGATTTAGACCACTGTGACAGCAGTGAATATGGTGAATAGGTAGATTCTGAAAAAAAAATAATTAGGTAGAACTGACAGAATTGCTGTTTAATTTGGAAGTGTGAGAAATCAAGGTTAATGCCTAGGCTTGGGGCCAGTGCAACTAAAATGTTTGTACTTACTGAGGACAAGAGGAGGTAGGGGCGTGTGTCTGCATGTAGAAATCAAGTCAGTCATCCTTTAGACAGCCAGATGGCATGATGAATAGGAAGTTCCTGAACAGGAAGTTCAGGAGAAATGGCTGGTAGGTCAACATATCACAATGGTTAACTGTGTTCTTAAGCAACTAGGGCATGAAAGTACTTCATTGTTTGGCCTTACTTGACAATACTCAAATTTGATATGGTAAACAAGGAATCGAGGTTACATAGAGGCTCAGACAATAGTAAGAATGAAAAGTAGTTATTTCATAAAACCATTTTCTACAATACAGAAAAAAATTGAGGGCTTTTAAAATTTTTTAAATACATTATTTCATCCAGAAAGTGTACAACTTGGGAAGAGATTATCAACAACGGAATGTTAAAACAACATATTCCATGTAAAAAAGCAACTATCAGGAACACTGTGTACCAGAGTTATTCATTAAAAAATTCTTTAAAATGAGGCAAAGAAAGGAACTAGTAGTTTAACAGAGTATCAGGAAAGAATGCAAAATATTGGTTAATTACTGGGGACCTGAAAAAAAACACTCGGCTAACTGCAATCTTCCTAGTCTTCCCAGAACTTTTTGACCTTTCAACACAAGTTCTTCCATAACTTTTATTTTGGAGGGGGAGGGGCTGTCATGTCTTAAAATTCTGGTCCAAATACCCTTACTGTTTATTTTTCTGTTATATTGGGAGAGTAGAAAGTTTTAATAGCTACCTTACGTTCAGTATCTTCTAAATTCAATGAAGACTGCTAACACCCTTCACATGACATCTTACGTTTTCAAACCACCTCCCACAGCCCCCCAAAAGTTGCTTAGGCCACAGAATGAGACCAGGGCTCAAATCCTTGTTCAGCTAGGTTATCTAGCCAACACTTGGCAGGAAAACTCTTGCACCTGGTTACTCATTTTAACTACTACTTGGCTACTGGCTGAATTATGCATTCCCAGAATAAAGTTAGGTCTTAGTTATAAATTTGAATGTCACTGGGTTAGACTGTTACTCAAATTAGTTCACTGTAGGATGTTAATAAATCTTATTAAGTAAACATGTAAATCAACCCACAGTATTAAAAGTACTATGAATCTGTCATTGTTAGAAATGTAATACTTGGGCATACAATATAACAAGTTCTCTTACAGCCATGAAACATCAAGAGTAAAATGAGTAAAATCATCATAGGGTCGGAAGTATCACTGCCATAGTCTACCACAAGGGAGAACTAGGAAGAGCCTTCACCTGGATGGTTTTTCAAAACAGGCCACTGGGTACCATTCCATAGTTTCTCAATCAGTGGCCTGGAGTGGGATCTGATAACTTCCGTTTTAGAGAACTTCCCAAATGATACTGATTATTGCTGGTCTTGGGGTCACGTTTTGAGAATCACTGTCCTAAATTCTTTACAGACCATAGTTTTTGTTATAACTGTAAGAAATTCAAAAATAGAACTCACACACAGTATTAAGTTAAAGTGTGGATTTCATGTTAGCTGGAATTACCGAGTTAAGACCAGAGTGTCTTTAAACACAGACTTTAATGGTAACAATCCTTTAAGCTCTATTAACCTTAGCTATTACAAGTGTTATGCAGATGTCACTATTAGACAATATTTAGTGACTTGCACTGGGTTCCTCATAAAATAGAGACAAATTCACTTAAAACTGTAATCAACAATCATTTAACAGTTTTGTTATGCCAACACAAAACATGGCTAATTTGAGTCACTTCCAAAATCACTAACACAGCATGATCAGTATCTGAAGTATGTCAACTAAGCCATTAAAAAAAAAAAAAAGTGAGTGTTTCACTACCCCTGAGACCACCAGTTAACTGTGGTTCATACTTTAAAAAATTGTGAGTACACCCACACAGGAAAGCAGAGTAGTAAGTTATTTTTTTTCTTTTAAATCTGATTATCACATTGCAAACCTGCCCAGGAACAAAAATGAGTCACTTAAAATATAATTTATCATTAACAGCTCAACTGGACTATAATCCCCATAGGTTAAGAGAAACTTAAGTATTTAAAATCTGAGTTATGCATTAAAAGACATAGGAAACAGGAAGAACCAAAATCAATTTTTAATCTAACGATCACTTCAGTCCTATACATGGCACTAGTAATATATATGGGGGCTGGGGAGGACAAATTCTTGGATTCTTTTGAAGGTTTCATTGCAGATGATCTCAAGTCCAGTGTTCATACATTCAAAAATGTTGGTTTTCCAGGTACATTACTGTTCTCTTAAACCTGGAGAAGCCTTTATGGCTTATTCCCTTAGAAGTGACATACGAAATATAGAAAGCATCAAGTCAAAGATACAGAGAACTGGACACATCTAATCATTATGACAATAGTTTAAGGAAGTCATCTCTATAAACACTTAAGGGCTGTCTATGGCTAAAAAGGTCAATTTGAAAGCCAATTAGGAATCCAGAAGCTCTAACAAGTATGTTTTATTCGTGGTTGGCTTTTAAGAAATGATATGCCTACTATAAAAGCTGTTATTTTGAGGGAATCTCAGTATTTATTCTAAAAATAGAGCCAAAAAAAGTTTCTTACCTTGTGGAGAGGTATATTACTAATTTCTCATTTGTACTTTGAATCCAACAGTTTTAACAGTATGACATCTACCCTTGAGTTATTTTTAAAGCAAAAGATAAAACGAAAAATTCACTCATTGGAAAATTGTATAACTGGATTGATATTTCTCAATGAAATGCTTATTACAGAATTAACAAAGCCAAAACATCTTCGGAAGGCATGCATTTCACTTTCAGTTTAGAGAAGAACCTTAAGTCAATAAATCATGTCCAAACTACATATTAAAATGTTTATAAAAATCAAGCTTTAACATTTATTTTATATCTAACTTTCCACATCTGTGCGCAGACAAGGAATAAGATTGCACATAAGTGTAAGCAGTGCAAAAATGTGGAAGTGGAAAAGTCACAGATGTGCTAGAAATTGAATACAGGACTGTAAGAAAGCAATGGACAAATCAAAATAACTAGGAAAAAGTAATAAAACTATAGGGTCAGAATTAGGAAGGGTGAAGAATGATAATGCCCTTGTTACTACAGAAGTTAAATAAGTGGCACAGATAGCACTTGTCAAACAAAAATAATCCAATAGCATTGACTTTTATTCATTCATGTTAAGTCACCTGAAATGATATCTGTTGCATTTAAATGCTCATTAATGTAAATGGCTGAACAAATTCATTTTAATGGATACTCACTCCATTAAAAAAAAAAAACTCAATATCCCACATAGTTAAGTCACTTCAACATAGCCTTATGACAACTCCCACACCAAAACAGTACTTTATTTTGTAAATTTTGACCCATTATTACTCCCATGTTATGGTTTTTTCAGCTGTCAAGTGTACAAGGTGAAGAAAAAATTTAGTTAGATAGGGGTTGCACCTGGAAAATAAATTTCTTAAACTCCATATACACGTTTCAAAACTGCTGGGTCCCAAGTCCATCAATGAACTCCCGGGCTGCCAGTATCACGTGCAGCCTACAAAGCTACACTATCTGAATAGCTTATTAATTCTGCATAAATCAGGTCAATCAATGTGTCAACCTGTAACAGACTGCACACTTTTAACTGAACATGGCAAAATATTCACTCTCTAGAACTTTACATCATCATTTGATGTCAAACAATGAAGCAAATCCCAACAGTATATACAAAAAACAGCTTTGCATTTACAAAAGATTGTTTCCCATACTGATTAATCCAGGCAGCTAACTCATTGGTTTATGCAACTTTATTGAAGAAAAATAAATCAATTACTAGCAGAGCTATTAGTTGATCACTCATCCATTGACAACTTGCATCATTTATTCAGTGCTATATTAAACAGTGTATTGGAAGATAGATTAACTAATAGCTCCAAGCCTCCTAACAATTTAAATGAAAATTACAAAATGTTTGAGACCCTATTTTGGAATACAAAGGGTGTTTGACTTCCAATTTCCATTCTCTGTAGAACAAGAACAGGTCATTCCTTTATTGACATGCATAAAATACATCACATTTTCTGTTCTGCTGATGCTATAAATTCAATACCAATTCTCCAGCCACATCAGTTATGAGCATAAAGTATATCATGTAACCTCAAATCTCTAACAGTGGAAGGCTTACACAAGAATGGATGCTGCTAGAATAATGCTGCTTCCCTTGATGTGGCAACTGAGCATCCATCTCCCTCCCCCTCTGATGATTCTTCAGCATGTTAGAGCAGTGAGGAATGGTTTTAGTCTCATAACCAAGTTAGAGTGAAGACATTGGCCACATAATACACATGCTCCATTTTTTTAAAAAATTCTGAATCTTGGGCAACTGTTCTCTTGTAACTACTTTACAGTTTCTAAAAGCAGTTATTGTCCAAAGCTGGAAGAACTTAAGTCTTCTCAGATGAGCATGTGAATGAATGGAGGGAGGTAAACAAAAAATAAAATTAAAAAAGATGAGGTCTGATAGGGGAGCAGCCGGATAAGAAAATCAAAAAAGGAACAGTAATTTAAAGTTTATTCCAGCTATAATGCAGGTTATTCTGACTTTAAGGTAGCATCACATGGCATACTTCTGAGTCCATTCCCGAGATATTCTGTTGTACCTGTAAATAAAAAAGATGTTATTTAAAAAGTTAAAATAATTTTTAATACTTAAAAGGGAAGGAAAGAATCTATTTTACCTCTAGACTCACCAGGGAGTCACCTTTAATGGCTATGATTAGAATAAAGCCAACAAGGAAGAAAAAGCACTGATACTCAAAGCAATGTAGGAAACGAGAACTTTAGGCTTCAATACAATGTCCTAATACACTGAAAGTAGTATTTTAATAAAAACATAGAATGGTTAACAAAAATCAAAGACCTTTTCTGTCTCCTACCACTGAGCTAATGTTCTATTAGAAACTCTACAACTAGTATCCATTCCAACAAATTTTAACATTTAATCTTTTTTTTACAATTCATCAGAACAGCAGATTCTGTACATCTATAGCAATTTCCATTAAAGCCAGACCAAACAATGAACTGAAACATTTTTATCTGAATCCTAGACTTTGAAAAGTTACTTGACCCTGGATATTACCAAAAGAGAAAATGCCTTTGAGACTTCGGCACAGGCAGAAAAGACACTGGGTAAGGTGATAAAAGAGCAGTAATTTTCAAGATGAGGTGGGTGTGTCATGTGTTAATCAAAACTACGTGTAACTTTTAAAGTGTGGTGATTGGCGCTAACAAGCCCCACTTGAGACCTGATGAATGAGACTGGAGTACAACTGGGGGCATCTTTGTTTTAAAAGAGCAATAGGTAATTCATACCTGAGCAAGGTTATTTATTACTGAGGAAGATCACTAATACTGATAAAATGCTATCAATTTCTCCTTGTATTACAACCATGCCACAGGCCACTTACCCGAACAAATAATGAAGTGATAACTTTAAGAAACAAATATATAAAAGGGCATAGGAGAACTTTTGATTTATATTTACAGCTTGACCTCTATAAAACATTAACTAACTTCATTTCAAACCGAGAACTAAACATAATTCAACCATTTTTCTAACTTTAACATATAAAAATTCTTTCCTCCAATTCATGGTTACTTCATTTAAGGATACCTCTTGTAAAGCCAGCACTTTAAAACAAAGGTTTTTATTTAGCATACGGGGAGCCACAAAGTATAGCTGACACTAATGCATGCTTGTCAGTAATGAACATTTAGTATAGATGGTGAGGCTTAAAAGTGTTTCTCCCTTACATTGTTATCTCTTGGCAAAATTTTAACCAAGTTACCACATTCCATATAGTACTGAAGTTTAAAATATACCAATTTTAAAGTTAAAATTTAAATACTGTAGTAGTTTGAAAAAGAAACTAAAATTTTCTTTTCTTACTGGTGCTAGATAACTGGTTTGCCATGCAAAAATACTCTCAAGCAATAATGACTATTGGGTATACTTTCACGCTAAACAGAGATCAAGCAGTTAAATGTACAGTTTTCAGAAAACTGCCACATCTGTTACCTTTTGTTAGTTAATACAGTGCCTTAACGCATGCAGCACTCAAGTGCTGGCAGTACCATGAATAAGCGCACCATAGAGTGCAGATCCTCTTACCCTACAACATAGCGTATTTCTCTGTCCACTCTCTTGCTAACCTATTGTACCTAATTGAACAAGTATACTTAGCATTAATTATAACATACAAAAGTTATAATGGTAAAGTTGTACATACATAAAGAATTCAATATATAAAAAATTTAGACCAAATTTTTACAACAGTACCGATATTTTTTTTCAAAAACATAATTGGGGTGAAGAAAAAATACCTTTCTTCCTCAAAACAAAGTGACAAAACGTTCAACATGTTAGAAAAATAAAACATTTTTAGATGGGCTATTTATTGCTACATAAACCAAAACCTAGTAATTAAAAAAAAATCACATTTCAGTAACTGGCTTTCTGCACATTTCAACTATCATCTTACCAGATATAAGCATCAAGTCTTCTTGGCGTTGCCCTGATGACTTACAGCAAAGTATAAGCCTAACTCATTAAGAAAAGCCACTTTTTATACTGTTTTCTTAAACTAGTACATACTTACTTATCTCTGTCTGTTTTATAGATCCGTGCAATCTCTGGCACTAGGGGGTCATCTGGGTTTGGATCACATAGCAGTGAACAAATGGATAAAAGAACTGGAAGAAAACAAATGCCTGTTACCCATCATCAGGAATTTGGATAAATACAAGTATTTAAAAACATGTATTATAAACCTCAATCTTCAAAAGATTTTTATTAGTTTATATCTTAACCTCTGTAAGACAAAGCTTTACAGAGATTCTGCTTTATAGGAGACAAGCTCCTGGTAGGTAAGAAATACTAAAAATAGATCTTTGCTGGCATCAAGTTTACTGATTAGCTATAAAAATCTGCCAAAATCAGGGGTTCTAAGACAGTCAAATGATGCCATATTAGTTTATATTACCTTTTTTTTTTTTTTGCCGTGCTGCAAGCCATGTGGGACCTTAGTTCCAAACCAGGGATCGAACCCGTGCCCCCTGTAGCAGAGTTCTAACCACTGGACCACCAGGGAATTCCCTGTATTACTTTTTAAAATAAAATGGTATAAGAATTTAAGTAACTGGAGTTTCTTGGTACTCTGCAGGGTGGGGGGGACCTTGAATAAAAATATCTGGGGAACATCTGTGCAGTATTATTCTTAGCTGTTTGCCATGATAAAAAAAATCCACTTTCTGTCCTGCTCTCGAGGGAGTTTCACAGAAATTCACAACTGCCCCCACTGACTGTATGTTTTGTCTTCCTGAATTTATAAGGTAGAGACCATATCACAAAAGTACTGGTTAAATTTAACAACGCCAAGATCTATTACTAAGTGGGCCTTCAACTCTAGCTCTTACCCTGTCCTGTTCAAAATATCAACTTAAAAGATGCCAAGCATCATGGAACATGTACCTAATTCCTTCTAAATGTCTGTTATGTGCCAGACACTGTGCAAGGTTTTTATAAAAGTTTAAGATATAAAAGCTTAAAGTGGTCAAAAAACATTATTATCGCACATATAATTTTAAACCCAAGTGCGGGGGCAGATATAAAACTAAACCCACGTTTATAGAAAAAGTATTCAGTATTACAGTGCATTCCCAACGATGGTTAAAAAAATAACCTGGAACCTAGTATTAAAGCTTTCTTAATACCAGATATCTGGTGTTTAGAGAGCCTGATCTGAAAAGAAACTTGAATGTATCCAAGAGGGTGAAAAATAGGCTTAAAATTATGCCTCACTTAAAAGAATTACAGCAGCATTCACCCAAATTGTTTTTCTTTCTCCCCGCAAAAAGTATTTCCTATCAAATAAAATTTTGGGAATGCTACACAGTCCCTTTAAGGAGATTCAAAAGCACTGTACAAGCATATGAGAGGCTTTATGATGTCCTGCCTTAAAAAACAAATGAACAGGGGCTTCCCTGGTGGCGCAGTGGTTGAGAGTCCGCCTGCTGATGCACGGGACACGGGTTCGTGCCCCGGTCTGGGAAGATCCCACATGCCGTGGAGCGGCTAGGCCCGTGAGCCATGGTCGCTAAGCCTGCACATCTGGAGCCTGTGCTCCGCAACGGGAGAGGCCACAACAGTGAGAGACCCGCGTACCGCAAAAAAAAACCCCAAAACCAAAAAACAACAACAAATGAACAAACAAAACCAGTTTCACTTTGCATTTACCATACTCATATAAATAAAACTTTTGGTAAAACACAATTAACTATTTCAAGAAGCAATAAGTAAGTACTCAGCCAGAAATTGAGAATGCTTCGAGTCAGCTGCTATCCTCAAATATCTGAAATAATGTCATAATTAGCAACATTAAAAACTAATTTTGTGTACTAAGGAATGCCAATACTCCAAAACTGAAAATTACTAAAAGGCAGACTTCCTTCCCATTAAGTAGTTTTGTGTTAGATGATTTTATTTGTGGGGTAAAAGCGACATAAAAGCCACCAGAGTCATTCAAAGAGTAAGAGATGGAGAGACACTCCATCTCCATCTGGGATATTTACATGGAGACTGGACAACCTATTAAAGATGTCACATAATGGATCCCTATTAAAGTAGAAGAGCAGAATTTATCTACAGCCCTTCCCAAGACTATACATTTTAGACTATTATTAGGTAGGAACAACCTACCATGATCACAAAACACCTAACTAAAGGTTTTTAAAAAAGGTTTTTTTATCTAAAAAATAATAAACACAGGAAAGCAAAATCACAATTTTTCTGTGAGAAAGCTCAAGTTTCAAAAGCTCTATGAACTTTCGGTGTATCGTTTTAGCTAAAATTTAGGCAACGAGTGAATGAGATGTGCAGGTGGCTTGGGACTGAAAAATACTGTAGAAATCAATTTGTTCCTTTCCCCACCTTTATCAAAAAGTTGTCATTATAAAAATACTCAGAAAAGTAGGCTCAAAAATGAAACTCCTTTAACTATCAGAAAATCAGCCTCTCAAGACTTTCTCTAAAACTATTTTACCTTTAGAAATAGTTAAAGCAGGAGACCACTGTGATCTTAGAATATCGAGACAAATGCTGCCATTACTGTTAATATTTGGATGATAAATTCTTGTTGTAAATGCAACCTAAAAACAAAAACAAAAACAAAAAAAACTTTAGGTATTTTTCCCAAATAAAAACAAGCACCATAAACTTTGGCAGAAGACTTTAGCAAGACTCAAAATACTGTTAAAATTCTAAAAAATCAAATAGCTAAAACCTAATTAATACACCTAAAAGGACCAAATATTACAGAAACTGGTTTCTATATTCTGACCAAGATCCCTCAGGGGCTCTCCTATTTTTAATTAAAATGGAAAATACAACTTTGGGGCAAAAATTTTATTGTCAATGATATGGTGGGCTGTTCTGAAGGTTAACTTTTGGCCCTACCATATCATGAGTATCAAAGAGCCATTTGAAGGGTATTTAACATTCACTTAAAAATAAGAAACTTCCAGATGTAAACCAAAACACCCAGGCCAGCTCATTTAAGGCATCGAGTTACAAAGGTATGTATTTGAGCCTCCATTTCCACTGTACATAAAAAACACAAATTTGAATATCACAAAGGCATTTCATCTAAAATAACTGTCATATGCACCTATAATTGTGAAGATAGTTTTAGTGAAGTGCCAATGTTCTATATATATTATCTTCCATAGTTATTCATATAGAATGAGTTTATCTCAATGGCTCAAAAAATTAAGGACCACATGCTTTTAATACCTATAAACCAGTCACCCCAGTGCATTAAGCAACTCTTGAGTTTTGATAAATTTACTGTTATGTGTGCAAGCTCAAAGCCCAAAATGTATTACAGTCTGTCTAAACCCCAATACAAATACGGTATAATTTTTAGCAACATGTGAAAATGCATACTGAAGTTGGATATTTGGAAGTCTAGTATTATAAGACACTAGGGTAATAATCCAAATCTGTATAAGCACAATAAAGGGGAAAATAAAAAAAGCTTTCACATGGTATATTTGAGCCTTGCAACATTAAGGATACGGCAATTCTCACCTCCACTTACAAAGTTCAAATCCAGATTTAGCTGCTCTTTTAACTAAAGGTTAAGAGTCAGCATTCAACATCAGTGATTCAACTCAATATATACATTCAGCCTCAATTATTCTTATTCACTATACATTCATATCAATTTAACCTTGACTTACACAGAACCCTAATTTCTAAGAATTAGAAATTCTTATTTTTGAAATAGAACACAAATCTATACTCACAAATTTGGAGGGGAAATACTTGCCTTAGGTGGTTTGAAGGGGTAGTCTGTAGGAAAATGAATTGTCAAAAAGAATACACCACCTTGATATGGGCTGTCATTCTGTGAAAAGAAAAATATGCTTAACTCTATTTTAAATGTTACTGCTAGATAATTCATGTAACATTTCTATTTTCTAAGCATTTCTCTAATATGAAGCAAAATTACCTATTAACACTGCAAGAGTCTAAATTATCCCACAATGAAGTTCGTATTAATGAAAAATCACAATATTTCCTATAGAACAATGAACCCTACTTTACTTAGATCCTACTTTATGTAAGTTAAAGAAATTTAGAAAAAATAACCTAGAAACACAAGGTTCTAGACCCCAATTCTCACAAAGTATACTTAGCAATAAAAGTCTACATAATAATGTACCAAGTTATAATTTGAAAATATAAGTTTACATTTATTTGTAGACTATTTCTTCTAATGATAGTCATATATACACAAATGGCTTTGTACCTCAACAGGCTATTCTGGTTACTGGCAAACCAAAAAGTTAGGTCTTGTAGGTAACGTTAACAACTCTCTTCAGTAGGACAAGTAGAACAGAAACAGAATATGTTTTTAAAGAAAGTTTAGTTCCCAACTGGCTCCTCAAAATTCTCGTTTAAAAACCATAAAGTCTTGGGACTTGCCTGGTGGCACAGTGTTTAAGAATCTGCCTGCCAATGCAGGGAACACAGGTTTGAGCCCCGGTCCAGGAAGATCCCACATGCCGCGGAGCAACTAAGTCCCTGCGCCACAACTACTGAAGTCCACGCGCTTAGAGCCAAGTGCTCCGCAACAAGAGGAGCCACCACAATGAGAAGCCCGCGCACTGCAATGAAGAGTAGCCCCTGCTCGCTGCAACTAGAGAAACCCCGCACACAACAACGAAGACCCAATGCAGCCAAATAAATAAATAATTAAAAAATAAAAACCATGAAGTCTTTTCTTCAAAAGCACACTACTGAGTTCTCTACAGCCAATCAATACACAGGATTACTAGATTTGGAAAACTGTGGAATGTTTGTTTGGTCCATTTCAACAGAAAATACAGAATTTTAAGCAACAGCACTACTTTTTCTCCTTAGCTGTCCTGCCCACTTTGAGTATGAAGAACTCCTCAGTAAATAAATATTATAGAATGTTAGTATGAAGTAACATTTGGGAGAAACTTGCGAGTATTTTACATTTAATTGATTAACCAATAAAAGGAAAAAGACACTGTTCCCATTTTATGAGTTGAGTAAAATAGGACTTGAAATAACTTAGTGAAGTATACAATTGATACACGATAGAACCAGGATTCAAACCCAGGTCTTCTGAAAACCACTGCTTGACTCAGATCAAAGAATGACGACAAAAGATGGTGATCCAGTCAAGGATTTTAAGGTCAAATTTTTTTTTTAAAAAAGGGATTGCATAATTGTCTCTGGATATGCAAAGAGCCAACCTGAAGACGTGTTTCAAAATTTGCAGTAATTGAGTTATTACCAACACCTATTCCTCTCCATTTGAGTGAGGATGTATACAGCACTAATATGAGCCTTTTTCTATGCCCACTCTGTATGTGAGGCAAATAACCTTCACAGGTCTGACGCTGTAAGTTCATTTAATCCCCAGACCTCTGTAAAATAATTAAACATTAGTTGAATTACTTTAACTCCGCCGTTCTATTTACTAAGTATATGTAAGGGACACAGAACAATTTCTTATCTTGATGAGCTTACAGTCTGGTAAAGGGAGATACAGTGAAATGTTATAGCTATTATGAAAAATGAACGAGGGTGGGCTTCCCTGGTGGCGCAATGGTTGAGAGTCCACCTGCCGATGCAGGGGACACGGGTTTGTGCCACGGTCTGAGAGGATCCCACATGCCGCGGAGCGGCTGGGCCCGTGAGCCATGGCCGCCGAGCCTGCGCGTCCGGAGCCTGTGCTCCGCAACGGGATAGGCCACAATAGTAAGAGGTCCGCAGACCGCAAAAGAGTAAGGTACTAAAGAGGAGTTTTCACATATTATTAGCCTTTGCAGGAAAAACATAATAAACAACATAAATTGAAAAATTCACCCTTATGTAACAATAAAACAATACCCACTGCTTTAGTTCAAGATCTTACTTCAGATGGACCAAATATTTTACTGCAGATGGTTTTTGTATCTGATTCTGCTCAGGCTGCCAACAGTTACATTATTCACAGATACGGTACTTTCTTCTGTGGCTATGTATCATAGATTAGATGGAAGTTAACGTGGTTCTCAAAATAATTTCAACAATGTCTTTCTGCCAGCTCTGTTTACAATTTTAAAAAGTCAGGCACATAAATATCAGAAACAATATGTAAGGAAGTTAGTTTCTCCTCACTGCATCAATTCTTCATGGAAATTTCCCTTAACATAGCACAAAATAACCAACAAAAGTTTAAAAACCACATAACAAGCAACACTGCCACCTTCTTTCAATGGTTTGTTTTTATCGGCATTTGTGCTTCCGCAGTATCTTGCCTTCGGAAAGAATAAGCTAGCACGTAGTTTTTAAGAACCAAGCATTTTTGTTCAACCATCAAGATTTCCTTAATATAATCCATCAAAATCCAATAGTAACTGTCATGAAACCTCAATTAGACGATCCACACCTTAGAGAGTCAGAAATCTAGTTCTGTGACACTGCCATCACTTTGACCTAAGAAGCACTCCAAAGCAAAATAATTTTGTTAACGTTTATTCTTCCAGCAGATCTGCGATTTATGGATTGTTATGCCACCACTAGCCCTACTGTTTTGGGTCACATCTGCATGCCACTTAGGGTAGGCATACTAACAAAATAATATTATCTAATCAAACTGTGACGTTCTGTCATAAAGATGAAGTCAAAAGCCAAAAGAGCATGCTTGTTTCATTGATACACTTCATAGTAAGGATAATGATTAACCATTTACAAGCTGGCATCTAAACTTAGGTGCTTACTTACAAAACGTGCAGTTAAAACCTGCATTTTGTGTGAGTTTTTATAACTTTTGACTCATTCCTGAAATTACCCAAAAGTGAAAATTAACCTCCTCAGAAAACAAGTACATTTCAGAGACTAATGTTACTAAAGCAGAACTATGCTGTTATGGTATAAATATATTTTTTGCTCTTGTTAATCGGGAATATTTAAATAGTTCTGAAAATCAAATATTTGTTTTCAAAAAGCGGAAAACTGCTATTCCTTTATATTAAAAGGTTGCTGAAAAAATTAGCAAAGCATAGCCATAATCTGAAATACATATAAATAAAAAATGTTTCCTGAAAATAAAAGCAAATTAACAGCTGAAAAATTCTTCAGGATAAGCAATCTTCTATTTTGTGGAAAATTACTAACAAACTCCTCAATTATGCTTCACTTTGATTTACTATAGGTGCATCCCTTACCTTTTGGGAAGGAATAAATAAAATAACGAAGTCTCAAAAGTCAAGCAGAAAAACATTACACTGACTTAAAAGAATTGGTTTATTATGCACACCACCCAATTTTAAGTCTTAACTACCAACTCTTTTGTGCTTTATTAGTACAGACAACTAATTTTTATGAGACTATCTTAAAGCACTCTGAATCAAAGATGAGCTTTATTTGGTATAGATATGGCAAGGCATTTTACTGAATTCCTTGCTTTGAAAATTGGTGATCTATAATGGGAAAATTCTAGAAGTTGCAACTCTAAGTGCCTAAGTGGACCTGGTAGAAATTGTGGCAGACACACATTTTCTGAAGAAAGGAGGCAGCTGCTACTCCACCCCACACTTGCAGAAGGAGGGTCTAGTGAGAGGGTTTTTATGTTAAGATTATCAACGTGTAAAACACTGTGTGGGCCAGGACCTCCCTGGCGGTCAAGTGGTTAAGACTCCATGCTTCCGCTGCAGGGGGCACGGGTTTGGTCCCTGGTCAGGGCCAAAAAAAAAAAAACTTTGTATGGGCCTAACTGGGTAAGCCATGAGTTACTTAACTATATGTATTTAAGTGGGGGTGGGGTGGGGGCTGGGCGGGAATCACAATTTTGTCACCCATTAGACAAAAGCAAGCACTTAAAACAATAAAAATAGACCTTGAGGTAACTGGAAACAACCCTGACTCTGTAGTTTTTTCATTAGGATCTCAATCACAGACACATCTCAAATTGTTAAACTAAATATCCCCCCTCTATGTGATTTACAATCAGAACTGCTGAATAAACACTTGCTAAACCAACCCACCCACTGGCTAGCTTTTTTTCCCAAGGGCATTTCTTCTTTTAGAATTATAAATATCTACTTACTGACCATTATCTCACCTAGTACATTACTGCCAGTTATGCTGAGATTAAAATACCGAAAGGGGGAAGAAAGCAGAAAATTCAGTAACACACACACACACACACACACACACACACACACACACACACACACACACCCCCCTCAGAACAGAAATCCTTAGGTGCCTTCCACGTCAAAAAAAAATGTTAAAAAAAAAAAAAAAATGTTAAGTATTGTTCAAGATACAGTCTTACCCCAGGATGTTTTACTGTGCTTTAATTCTGTGAAACTCTTAGATGGTATCCATAATTCTGAATATTCAATTATCCAGCACATATAGTTTCTTATCTACCCAGGATAGAAAGGAATTTTGCTGTATTCAAAATATCACTTTCTAAGGACTTCCCTGACGATGCAGTGGTTAAGAATCCACACTCCCAACGCGGGAGGCGCGGGTTCAATCCCTGGCCAGGGAACTAAGATCCCACACGCCGCATGGCATGGCCAAAATGAGATAAAACAAAATATCACTATCTACCTAAAAATATTCAAATTTTACATGAAATTGAAATTCTATAAAAACTCAAATATCAAAATAATACAATTAAGCTGGATTTTAGGCAGCTACAAGAAAAGAGTAAGATCTTTGAGTAATATCATGGTACAGCCAGAAAACTAATGGGCTATAAGTCAGAAAGCTCTGTGACAATACTTTACATTGCTATGAAAGAAAATTAGAATTGAAGAGATATTTGATAGGTCACAGAAAAGCTATACATACTCTAGAACCTGAACACAGGGACAGACACTTACAGTATACTTAACTAATGACCAATTGTTTCTTTCAAAAGTAGTGCAACAACTATGGCATATCTCAAATAAAATTACAATGTAATAAAATAAAGCTAAAGGCTTAATTAAAAATTACTAACTACATCAATGCTGGATTTTCATTAAAAGCAAAAACTTAATTCTCAGTACTTACAGGTCCCATAATTGTGGCTTGCCAATGAAACACTAGAAAAAGAAAACACTCTTGTTATTATCTAAAAATACACAAGCTTTTTTGAAACTAACCATAAAAATCAACTTGAAAATTACTTACTATCATCCCCAACTGGACCTGCAGAACATTGTGCTGGAGGGTCACGGGCCAAATCACTAAGTTCCTACACCAAGACAGAAAATGCTGGATCATGTAACCATAATAGAAAACACAAGCAAGTAAAGACAGTCATCTGCTTCCAGTTATTTTTACACCATTCTTTAAGGGACATATAATCACAACTTACATCAACAATACATTCTATTGGAAAGAAAACATAAGTAACCCTAGTCCAGTTTCTGGGACACACTAGGCACAGTTATTTTATGGACACATACCAAGACAATCATCTCGGCCAGGGGTTCATAAAAGCACACACACACATCGCTATGAAGTTTTACTGCAGGCATACACCTCATTTTCCCATGCTTCACAGATACGCGGTGGGGGGGGGGGGTTGTTTTGTTAAAACAAATGGAAGGTCTGCGGCTACCTGTGCCATCTTCCTAACAGCACCTGCTCACTTTGTGTCTTTGTATCCTATTTTGATAATTTCTGTAATATTTCAAACCCTCTACCAGTAAAGAAAGATTACAACTTGCTGAAGATCCAGACGATGTTTTTTAGTAATAAAGTATTTTTAAATTAAGGTACATTTTAAAAGACATAATGTTATTGCACACTTAATAGACTACAGTAGTGTGAACGTTAACTTTTATATGCACTGGGGAAAAAAATGTGACTTGCTTTATTGTGATATTTGCTTTATTTGGGTGGTCTGTAACCAAACCCTCAATATCTTTGAGGTGTGCCTGTACATGAACAAAAGCTGTCCTCTTACAAAATGAAAAAGTTGTTATCAGACACTTTCCTAGGTTAAGAACTTAGGGCAGTTATCAACATTCATGTTATTTGCTAAGCTTTCAGACCATCTCAGAGGCTCTGTCTTAAATACTGTCTGCTGTCTTAAATACTCTTTTTCTGAACCACACTACCCAGTGACCACATTTTCTCCTTAAAAAATCTCTCATGGGGCTAGGTAAGTACCCCTTTTGGTTTGATCTCCTTATCCCTCAATTCAACCTTATCTTTTACTCAACATTGAGTATATCTCTGGAAAAACCTTCCTCTCCAGGTAGAAAAGCACTGTGCTTTTTTTGCTAAGAAGTAAAACAAGCAGTATCCACAATTCCATTTGACCTTATATTTCCAACGTAAGTGTAATTTAGCCCTTCCATGACTTGTGCATAAACCATATGGATAATCTAGTAAGAAAACAGAGTTGCTTCTTTACAAGTTTAAAAAAATTAATGATACAGCTTTATCTCTATATACCTATATATAAATTCCTACAGTACAGGGATTTATAGACCTTTGAGATAATAATGGACTTCTAAGAAAAAGGCAGGGAATACACTGCAGGAAGACAGATC
This sequence comes from Phocoena phocoena, assembly GCF_963924675.1. NCBI lineage: Eukaryota > Metazoa > Chordata > Mammalia > Artiodactyla > Phocoenidae > Phocoena > Phocoena phocoena. The sequence continues at coordinate 20,151,972 of NC_089223.1, forward strand.
AAATATTTGCCTTTACTATGGGCAAAATAATGCACTTCAGAAAACAGCCAATTGTTCAGGAATATCAGTCTAGATTCACTCCATTAAAAAAAAAAAGGTCAATGCAGAAGAACTGTTCTTGAGGGGTAATCATTTTGCAATATACATATATCAAATTATTATGTTGCACATCTATTACTTTGTATCTCAAAAACAAAACTGGGACAAAGGAGTGCCTTGATATACACTTTGCCAATTTGCTTCTGAATCTCAAACTATGACTGCTTATAAGGTTATCAAGGCAGCCAGGGAATCCCAGGAGTCACAATCTTAAGATGACTGGAAGATCAGATCAGACTTTTATGCTTGCCCATGTAAATATACCTCATTTGTTCAACGTATTTAAAGAAAGGGGGAAAACTCATTCCAGACACTTAGATTCTGATCAGTACTAATTACAGAAGCTCTTATCCCAGAGTTAAGCAACTAGTTAAAAGAAACTGAAACTATGTACAGCTTTAGCTTAGAACTGAATCATAGTTTTTTGAGTAAAAAAAATATACTGGCAGCTTGAACTAATCAACTATCCAAATGACTTTTTCATAGGCCAGATCAACTCTCATAAAGCATTTATTTGCATTCCATGATCAGCCACTTTATTATAATGGTAAGCTACTTCAATACCATCTCAAGGTATATACTTTATTGCAGATAAGGATTGAGCATAGTCTAACTGATATGAAGAGAACTTTTTTCCATGTTCCAAAACTTATTTAACAAGTTCTGTTGTTTAAATGATCCACCAAAAAAAGATAAACCAGAAGCTAAATTATGCAGGCTAACTTCCTCTGCCGGAACATAAGGGTCCAAAGAAGTCTATTTTAAGATTAAAAACTTACCTGTTCCAAACCACCCTCTCCCCTTTCCTACACAACAATAAAGACGTGAATTTTCAAAAATGCTACTAAAACCAAACACAAACTTGCGCATACAATTCAAATGCTCAAATATAGCATCATGAAATGAGGACAATGAATATGCACCTCCCTCAATATGGATTATCAAGTCTGGAGTCTCACTTTTAATCCAATTTAGACCCACTATTTCCTAGGCTTATTTCCACATCTCTAAAACACAATAGAAATGCCTGTTGTTACAAAACTTTTGAAAGAATGAATAAGATAAAGTACTTCAGCACACTATCTGGCATATAATGTATGAGGTGCTCAGCAAGCGAAACACCCACCTTGAAGGCAAGATTTCCTAGACAGGCACTCAAATCACTTGTTTACTAAACAAAAGCAAAACTGCTTTATAAATAGGCTACTTATTATAGCCTTAGCTTATTTAAATCTTTTGCCTATGTGATGAATTTTTATGCTTAGTTGTCTATAACATACTCTTCTAACAATTATATGGCTCATGCTATGATATACGTTAATAATACAAGGTCAGCAATTCGAGGGCTATTTGTGGATAGGCTTTTAAAGAAACCATGTTATTATGTGGTTGTATGAAATTACCAATACTTCACCATTTCTGAACTGCAATTTCATGTGGTTCTACCTAAAACTGTCAGGTAAGCATGTGAACTCAAATATTACTAAAATGAGTTTCTTACACAGATCTACCCCAAATTTATGTACTTTTCTGTACTTACACACTTTTACATATGTTAATAAGAAAAATATCTAGCATTTTAAATTAAAAAGTAATTTAATGATGGGTGGTCTAACAAAATGCCCAAGTGATGCTGAAACAACTTCATAAACTTCAGGAATCAATAAAGCTGACCTAGAATATATCAACATCCTACTTTGAAGTTGCACGTTTTATGAAAAATCTAAGAAAACATTTTTTAACGAGTCTTCCTGCACATGGACATCTCTGAATCACTCAGCCTCTATATGCTGACATTTTCACTCCTTTAGAGTGAATGTACAATTTCAGAGAGCACTGAGTTTAATTAAGCTCTTCACTCCCATAACTTCAGGCTCTTATTCCCCTCAGATAATTTCTAAATGCCTTATTTTCCAAGTTCTCTGTGACTAAGAAACCTCTTAAGTAATACTCAAAGATCTAATATTCGGCCAAGTATGTACCAAAATCGACTTTAAAGTCAACATAAAAAAATGACCTAAAGTAATTTTAAGAATCAAAATATCTTTTAAATCATATACCAGCACTTACCTCAAAGATGCCAACTAATTCTCATGACATTATTATGTCCATAGCAGAAGCAAGTAAGATATAAAAATATCTTAGCAGTGAAAATATATGAGAAAAAGCATAATAAGTCATCTCAGATGCTCTTCCATGCACCACTGTCTACTCAAACCCTCTTCTACTTTCCTGGAAATGCTTTTCTCATACTCCACAGGTATGACTATAGTGTTGGGGTGACTGTCAGCCACCATTAACCAACTACTCAGAAAGGGTAATCAGAGAATTTTGTTCCATCTATCCCTACCCAAGATTTTCAAATTGAAGCTGGAAAGGACACTTTTTCCTTCTCTAATCAGGAGCTGTAAGGATGTGACCCAGAGCTACTAGCAGGCATATGCCCTGAAATTACATGGTGAGTCCAAAGAAAAAGAGGCCACATTGGGCAGCAGAGATAAAGAACTAACCTGGCATACAGACACACAATTTCAGTTCCTGAGGTTGTAGCTTGCTCTAATTCCTACAGTTACTGCTTTGATTGTTAACCACCCCAGTTTTCTTCAAGGGGCGGGGGCAGCAAACACAGAGTAAGGAGAGATCCACTCTAAGCAGAGTGCTACCTGGGCCCCATTACCAATTATACACATTTTAATCCATGAAATGTGTTGCTTTAATCGTGCTGTAAAACATGTAAGAAATATAAATGAAGCAAAGTCTCAAAAGGAAACTAGAGGAAGCAGGGAGAAATCATGTGGCTTACCTAGTAAAAAGTTAAACTTTCAATAATAGGAACTAAAGATTAACTTAAATCCATTTCTAAAATAAAAAGTGTAATATCAGCTCAAGTTTCACCCAACAAAGCATTTATTCATTTATATGAAGACTACCTTTTTTGGTGTCAAGCATGTTAGGTCTGAAAATACCAAGATAGAAAACATAGAACATGAATGCCTCCCCCAATAGACTGAGCTAAAAAAAAGCGCAGACATAATACAAAACCAAAAAATTATATTTCAAACAATCTGAGTGCTTAAAGTAAAGGCATTCAACTGCTTTGTGAATCCTGAAAAGGTTATCACTAACCTTGCCTGGGTTTAAAACAGTGACATTTGAACTGGATCTTGATGGAAGGATAAGCATTCAAGGTAGAGAAACTAATTCAAAACCAGGGGTGTGAAAGAAAACAGGCTGTAAAAACTTGCTTGTAGTTTGGTATACCAGAGACACAACAGGGTACTGGTAAGGGAGTAGCAGATGTGGCTAGAAAGGTTAGTCAGGGCTGGATCTTTTGAGAGTCTTGAATATTATGGCAAAGACTATTCCATAGCCAATGGGAAGTCACTGATTTTTAAGCAGGAATAGTTTTTAAGTACGAGTAAGACAAATGAGATTTGGATTTTTTGATGTACTAGCAGTAGTACATTAGGAGTGACTGACTTTTTAAATTATTAATCCTAAAAGCAGTCATGTATCTGTGTACCTAGCTTGACATTACATTTTTACTATACCTCCTTCAGATTTTAAGTTTTGCAGATATAACAGAAGCTCTCTCATGTACTCCCCAGATGCCCTTCCCTTTCCCTGACAGGTTAAGACTATCCTAAATTTGGTTTCTGCCATTTCTCCACCTTTTCATTCACTACTACACATGTATATAGCATTGTTTGTGACAAGGTCAAGGACTTCTAAGAACCTGATGAACTACTGACCCTCTATCCCTCAAATACACATGCCCACACAAAATTTTACTTAATTTATGGGATGTCAAAGACCCTCCTCACCCTCCAAATTGTAGGAATACCTACTACAAAGGATGTATGAGTAGATAACTACATTAGGAAACGATAGCAGTAATTCAGGTGAGAGAAGAACATAAACTAAGCCACTGGGGATGAAAAATATCTTAAAACACTGATCACTTTACCCTTACAACCACCTTATGGAAATAGGTCTCATCTCCATTTTACATTAGTGCCGCACCCCCCCCCTCCCCCCACCTTAAGAGGGGAAAGGAAAGACTGAGTTCAGATACAGGACATACTGCGCTTCAGGATGGGTAGGAAAGCAAAGTAGTGTATCTACTAGATAACCTGAAAAATAGGTCCAGGGATACATTTAAGGCTGCTTTCTCAAGAGTGTCCTTGCATCAAAGATGTGTTTAAGTTAAAGAATTTGATATGGTACTTGGCAAACTGGAGGAAAAAAATTTCAATCACACCAACCCAACTCTTCATCAAGACTACTGAAATAAAATAGTTGGCAGGGGAGTTTGGCACACACTAGCTAAATGCTCCACTCACCTTGAAAGGACACTGGATCAAGGACAGGGTACGATGCTAAAAACTGTACTCTCCGTGAAAAAAAAAACCCACCAAAGTTAGACACTTCTATGCCATGGTGTACTCTTTTGGGGAAATAGTCTCCTTTCGGGATCATCTTTCTCTGAATTGCTTCTCCCGAAACCTCCTGAACACCTGGCTAGTGTGAGAATCCAGGCCTTCTCCCACTGGGAAATACGTTTCTCCCTTCCCTTTAAAAGCCTAAATAGACCGATAGGAAAAGGAGTCAATCAAATTTCTCTTACAGGCAACCAACAGGTATAGCTTAAGCCAGTGAGTGTTCTCATCTGGAGGTACATGATTAAACATTAATGAGTCTGACCATTCATTATGTGGGACTCAAAACAGAAAGCCTACAGTTTGTTTTGAGGAAGATCTTTGCTTCTATCACCATGGGACACAGTATCTTTGACAATTGACTGCTGGAGATAAAACATGAAAAGGCTGAGAGACACTGGCCAAGAACAGAAGTCTAAACATACTGCTAAATATTTGGTTTTTGTTTCTCTAGTCTCTCTACACCTTCCTCACTCGATATGAAATGACCAACCACAGACTACAAAGAACAGGAAACCAAGGTATTGAACAGATTAGAGGCTCTGAGAGATGTCAGGGAAGTATAAGAAATGGCCACTGCCTCCAAAAGGCTTATAAACTGGAAATACAAGAACTATTTATGAATAACTATAAAGCAGCCATAAGAGTAGATGAGCCTCTAGTAAGATTTAAGACCTCCGGTAACTATTATTTACACATTCTGCTGAACATTCTTTCAATGACAGCCATTACTTATACATTAGATCAACATAACCAAAGTCAGCATTTATGAAAACAAAATTTGTTTAATCAATTCTGCTACTGAAGTGTAACTCCCGGTATAACCTTTTCTAGTTTGTCCAGTTCCATCACTCTCCCAAGGGCTGGCCAAAATTTAACCCAGATGACTACTGTGGTAAGGTCAAGTACAGTAGTTAATTACGATATTAAGTACAATAATTACCACAATGTTCCACGATCATGTTATCCCAATCTCTGCCATCCGTCTTGCATCATCACACAGTCATAATAATAGCAGTACGGATACATTTCCTATCATCACTTTTGGGAAAACTTGAAGTCCATCCCATTACTGCAAGTTAATTTCTTGTATTTTATTCAAGGGTCCATTTCTTTCAAAACTTTTACTTGACTTCAAGATTTGTATAAGCATGGGAATCAACACTATGAAGACAGCCCTTGGGACTTCCCTGATGGCACAGTGGTTAAGAATCTGCCTGCAATGCAGGGGACATGGGTTTGATCCCTGGTCCGGCAATATCCCACATGCCGCAGAGCAACTGAGTCCACGTGCCACAACTACTGAAGCCCACGTGCCCTAGAGCTCGTGCTCGACAACAAGAGAAGCCACCGCAAGAAGTCCACGCACTGCAACGAAGAGTAGCCCCCGCTCCCTGCAACTAGAGAAAGCCCGCGCACAGCAACTAAGACCCAATACAGCGCCCCCCCCCCCCCCCCCAAAAAGGACAGCCCTTGCCTCTTAAACCTATACTGAGCAACATAAAATACTACCTTGGGAGCTGGATGAGATGAGGGCATGAGGTAGGAAGGAGAGTTAAGTGCCTTTAAGAAATTCTGAAATAAGAATCACCCTCAAAGAACCTTTACGACCTAGCAATATAAAGGTATATATCTTGACCAATGATAGAGGTCAAAATGCAATAGTAATTACCCAATGAGGCAGACAATAATTGCTCTAGTTCTTATAAAGATCAAGTAAACAAAAAGTTTTTAAACTTCAATGTTGTGAAATTTATTTTACATACCGCAGGTGGATACAAACAGCAAGGAAGGAAACAAGTATCTCAGAAATGCATGGTTACCGGAAGTCATTTCAAAAGAAGGAAGCTTGGCAAAAAGATTTTGGGATCTGAACAATTTCATATGTGGACGTAAGAATGTGAAGGAATAGTCCCCTTAAAAATCATTTCAGTTTGGAATTTGTGATTTCTTCTAAGAAATTCTGAAAGTTTCTTTTACATTAAAGATTAAGACGTTAAGTGCTGCATACCATGTCTCATTACATCACTAACAAGAAATTAACTTCCTGTTTAGCTGTAATTATGAGACAAGTATGCCTGTTCATTCAGACAAGGTACAAAGAATAGCCTGAATGAATAATACTGTAATTTTCTTTCTTTAGATCACCATTAAAAATAAGTCACTTCAGATTACTCAAAGCTGTTCTTTTGTAAGCAGTATCTCTAAATGGGCAAAGACACAGAGCCAAATTTAGTTCCTAAGCTTTGATCCATGAAAGCAAATAAGGCATTTTATAGATATGAAAAACAAAAACTAACAGCAGTCCAGTGGCTGAAAACATTCAATTATACATTAGCCAGGAAACTGTAACAAGGCTAGGATTAATATGAGGTATTCCATCCTGAAAATGAACAAGTAACCAAGTAGTGAATCACAACTAAGACCCAAAAGGTTAAATACAACAAATTTAGCTAAGAAAAGCTGGCTGGAAGTCTCTGAATGATACAACATTATGTTCAAAGTATAGTTGGAGATAAAAATCCGATGTTTGGGCAAAGTATAAAATACTCATTTGAACTTTTCCCCTCCCCACGTAACAGGACCGAGGGTACCATTTTGAGACTAAATCTCATCTAACAACATAGACTAACAAATGATATACTCACTAAACATACCCATTTTTCATTACACTATACAATTTTGAAATAAGATCATTGTTATGGTAGCAAAACTAGCTCAAGAGCACAAAATTTCCAGTGAAATAAAAATCATTTAATTTTGTTAACACTAATTTGTCTTGGAAAGGGAATTAGTTATGAAAAACACACTAAACAGTGAAATATATATATATAACTATATATATAAAATATCGTACAGGAAAGGCATTTAAATAAACCTATCTTTAATAATGGGTGAATCTGACATTGGAATAACGATTCCCCTTATTTTAAATAAATGCTTCCCTTACTTGATTTATAATTTTGAAAAGCTGTACAGAGTGACAAATACCAATTTATGTGTTTACACCCTCGTTTCCTTCACTCAAAGAAGACATCCTCATGGGTAGTAACAGGCTTCCCTGTATTTTGTCCCCTGAGACTAGACTACTGTGCCGAACAGTAAGACCTCAATAAGTATTGATTAAATGATTATCCCTTATGTCTGAGGTTCTTAACCAGAGGGAGGCTTCAGAATCACCTAGGGGACATTTCAAAATTATGCCTGTTCCCAGAGAAATGGTTCAGTAAGTCTGGCAAGACCTCATGTACCTATATTCTTTAAAAAGCTGTTGAACATTCTGATATATAAATGTAACCCATGTCAAAACCCACATACACCAAAATCTAGTAGAATGCAAAAGCTAATCTAGGATTTGAGAATTCAATCTGAAACATTTTAATCTCAATACTAGGAATTTGGTGTCTTCTTTAATAAACGGATTATAGTGATATGCTTTGGAAAATCCTCAAGAATTGACTGTTATCTTAGATAACAAAGGACACCTGAACGCACGAGTTAACATGCAATATGATAGAGATATCCCGTGATAGTTTTTCCCCAGTGTTAAAGAGTATTCAACTTTCCACTTGTATGATAACTACTAGAATTAACATTGACGGCGATCATGATGAAACCAAAGCATAGTGTCAACATCACCCTTATTCGAATAAAAAACTGAGGTCATTACATGATCAGCATTTCTCAGTCAACAAACGCCCTACAAACTAAGTTAGCTGGCTAAAGACAAGCCTTGAGACATGATGCATACAGCCTACAGGCTTACTGGAAAGAAGTTTATGATGCCCCTAGTGATTAGTCAGCACCTAGTAGTTCCCTTAGTCCTTGAAGATACTAACCGAAAAGAAATTCACTACTTTCAAAACTTATGTCAGCTAAAATCTAAACTCACAAATAAGCTATAACCTAAGAATAAAGTTCAATCCCAATTATTTAAATGTGAAGTGGGAGGAGAGAGCTTATTTCAGGAAGCAAGATTAAATTTAGGAATTGAAATTGTTCAAAATAGCAGAGAGCATGGAGTTTAAGAGCTCGAGTTCTTGAGGTAGACTATCGGATTTGAATCTCAGTCTCTTACCAGCCATCTGACCATAGACAAGTAACTCACTCTATACCTGTTTCCTCACGTATAAAATGGAATGGTAAGAGCATCCATCTCATATGGTTGTTGTGAGAATTAAATAAGTAGATACTCATAAAGGGCTTAGAAACAGTGTTCAATACAGAGCAGATGCTAAGTCTAGCTGTTAGGAGAATGATGCATACAAAAGAAAACTTTTAAAATACCAAAACCCTAAAAAGATGACATGACAATGTAGTGGTTAAGAGCACACACTGCAGAGCCCAAATTGCCTAGGTCCTAATCCCAACTCTGCCATGATATGAGGACCCTTTTTTTTTTTTAAACCTCTCTGTGCCTTAGGTTTCTAATTTTAGAATGGAGATATTAATTATACCTACTTCCTTGGGGTGTCATAAGAGTTAATTCAAGTGCTTCAAACAGTTCTGACACACTGCAAACACTCAAAGCATGAGCTATTCTTTCAGGCTTGGTTCACATTACATTTTATGTAAAGTTCTCTTTAAACTTCCCCAAAATACATGCACTGTGGTCATTCTGTTTGATGAGAATAGTAAAACTGCCTCTGGCTCCCAAACACCACCAACCAACTAGGGAGTTCACATATTTTATTCTTGTTGACAGCCTTATAAGACCACAGCTTGTCCCAATAAAGAATACAAGGGGGGAAAAAAAAAGAATAGGGCTGTTTGATAAGGCTGCTCGGTCTAATAAATATTCAAAAAAACTACAACATAAGCTTTAGAAAGAAAACAAATTTAAAAGCTTAATCAAATGAACTGCTATTGATTAAAAATATTCCAACAATAAGCATTCCAATAAAATGATCAGTGAGGAATAGATATATCTTAACATTCAGAATCTGGGGGGATGCAGACAAGAATAAATTAAAAATAAAAGAGAGGTGCTTAAAATAAAGAGCATCTCCCATCAGAGTTGTCCACTTGCTAAAACTGTTTGAATCTGGGACTTTTTTTTTTAAAAAGTTTGACCATATGATTCTGACAGTGACAGCTGAAGACCAAACCACATGCACAACAAAACTTTTCTACAGGTTGAATCAAAAATGTCCCACATCAACACTGTTTTTTTCCAGTTTGGAAAGTGTTATGTCAAGTTTCTGTATTACACAGATCTTCAAAGTATTTACAAAAGGAGACAATCTGGTATTGATGAAGAGTACTAGAGTCGAAGAGTTCTTTAATAAAAGCTCTTGAAAATTAAAGTTGCAGTAATAAATTGAGTGCCTTGTGCTAGGGGCCTGTTTAAAGCCACACATTAACTTATTTAATCCTTAAGAAAAATCCTGGACTCTAAAATTTGTTTTGCTCACTGCTGCAACCCTAGTGTCTAGAATAGTGCCTGGTACACACGAAACACTCAATTATTTATAGCTCATACACAACAAATATTCATTTTATAGAGGCACACAGGTAAATCTGCCCAGCCCTAGAATTCTAACTGGAGCATTTCTGCTCCGAAGTTCACACTCCTAACCATTATACTGTCTCTCTAGAGCTTTTAAATCATTAAAGTGGTGTCACAGCAGCTGGGTATCACCTGTAAAAGAAAAAAAATCAATGAGACCTTCCTTTAAAGTGTTCTGTTCCACGTGCATAAAAATCTATGGATTTGAAATTATTCCACATCTTAGTGGCCCGAATTAATTCCTATAGATAAAAGGTTTTGATTTGTACTGAATACTATGTTCAACTATATTGCAAAATATAAATAACTATGCTTCTCCAGTGTGTTGCTGGCCTTCAAAGTGGTCACAGAAAGAGATGTTTAATAATCCTTTGTACTTTAAGTCTTAACTCCTAAACTCCTTTTTCCATGGTCTCAAAAATACAAAGACTGAAGTTTGTATTTCACACAAGCCCCCAGAGACAATGCAGTGATGGCCTAAATCAAAACTTACCATTTCAACATCAATACTTTGAATCTAAACTTTCATCATTCATAAGATACCAGTTTTGCCAAATACGTTCCAAAGTCACACGTTAAATAAATGTAAAATTAAGCAGCATCAGGTCTATTTTTAGTAAAGCCAAGTCCTTGCCATTCCGTCCATGTAAACTGTTTAAAAAGCAACCTATCAAAACCAAAGTTTGTAATCCACAACCTCCTCTATTTCCTAGTTTTAGTAAGGCTGAATTTATTCCATGGCATTTTTTTCAAGTTAGCTGTAAATACTCCACCCTCCTTGATTGTGCAAGAACCAAACACATCACACACAAGTTACAAAAAAGGGAAATACAGTCTGAGAGTCTAAGTCTTGAGCAGGAGATCTTAGGGCAGTGTACAACCTGATGTAAAAGTTAACATTTAACAAAGAATATTATTTCATATTATTACGAAAGGAGATGCCGGAAAGAGCCTGAACCACTTAAAGCAGCCGCCATCTTAAAATGCGGGATAGAAGTTAGAGCAAGAAAATGAGACTAAACCACCGGAGGTGGAGGTTCCGCTCACCCACCGAGCCTCGAAAAACCCTATTTTTTCCAACATGGATCCACAGTGTACCATCAAACCTCGTCTTAAATAGCTTAACAATTTCCCCGGAGGCTGCTATGAAACGGACTGAGGCAGACATAGGTACACCTACCCTCCTCTCGCTGCCACCACACTCTCCCCCCCCTCCCCCGCCAAAGCAAAACGGAGCTTCCAGAAGGGCTTTCCATCAGTTCCCGGCGCGCCTCTGATGAACAGTTTCGGGTGAAAAGCCGCAACTACAAAACACAGAAAGCGGCAGCACTGTGTCAGCCCACCTCCTCCCAGCCCCACTTACTCCTGTGCAAGCTGCCCAGAGTCGAGCAGTTTCTGGCCAGGCCCATTCACTACTCTTCAGCTGGTGAGACTTCTACCCCGACCCCTTAATCATGTTCGGGACCCGCTGCATTTCTTAGGTCTTCTCTCCTCTGAGATTCCCCCGTCTATTCTTCCAGAAGGCCCGGAGCCTTGATCTTACAACTAAAATAAGTTTCCAAGCCCCGAGAATAGGAAGCGCCGTGACATTTACGGGAGCGTCTCCCGGCATTTCCGAAGAGGGACTAAACTCTTCTTCTCGAAGAATCGAGGCGCCTGCAATCACCACTCTCCCTCATCGCTAATTTGCACCGATTCCATTGAAACACGCTCAAGATAACAACACCTCACTTGCCGCAAGTGCTCTGAGTTTTCCCCCTCGCTTCTTCTTAAAGTACAGCCGCGTTCCCCATCCCCCAATGGACGAAGTGACCCAAGGAAGAGTCTTTCCGAAATTATACCCCCCCCCCCAATGCCAAGGCTCTCCCTCCCGGCTGGGCCTTCCTTTCCTCTCACGCCCCCATTCCCTCCACCCCATGGGTTACCTTATTAATCCGTTTCAGCGCCATAGTCTGTGCTTTTCGTCTGGCTCCTCACTATCTCGGTGTGTGTTCAAAGTTCCGGCCAAAACTCTTGATTATCCCGGCGGCTGGGAAGGATTGTCTCTTGGTCTCACACCGGCTCTGCCAGACACAGGCGCCTTTTGCAAAAACGGAGCAGATCAGCACTCGCACAGGCCCCGCAGAGACCCTGACGAGTCCAAGTCCCTCAAAAACGGTCGCGATCCGGGGTGGGTGGGGCGGCAGAGCCACCGACAGCCTCTATGCCGAGCTTCGGCCCGAAGAGGGGGCGAGGGTGCCGGGAAGAGCGGAGGGGTGGCTCCAACTGTGACTTCCCGGCCTCTCGAAAGGAAGAGACCCGGGTGGGAAAGGAAGAGGCGTAGGAGAAAGGGGTGGGTGCGGGGCAGGGTCCGGGGCCCAGCAGAGGAGGAGCCGGGGCCTAGTCGGCGCTACGCCGGCGTCACTAGGGCAAAGAAAGGCAAGGGGGGAGGGGAGAACAGGAGACTCCGGACTGACGCCCGGCTTCTTTCGGCCGCTGCTCAAAAGTGCGGCCGGGGAGGGGAAGGAAATAAATCAGAGGCTGGATGTGTACCGCTGTCCCCTCAGCTAGAGCTATGCTGTGTCGCCCCTGACGCCACCATACACTCCGCCTTCCAGCGCGCTCCCGCGCGCTCCCGCCCGCCCAGCCACCGCCACCACGCGCCCGAGCTGCCCCTGAGGCTCCGGCTTAGGTGCGAGGACGCGCCCATTCCCCCTCCCCCTTAAACGGGAAAGGCCCCGGCGTCCCCAGCCTTCCCACCCTACCCCACCCAACAGGCTGGTCACTCAAGCCACCGAGGGCCTGTATTTCCCTCCTTACCCGGCCGGCCACTGGGCCGGCCTCCCTTCCCTTCCCCTAGCCGTCCACACCCACGCGTACAGAGGGGCCGGGGCCTCCCTCAAGCTGCGGCCTCGGCCTCCTCCCCGCGCGGCAGCTGGTGCCTCCCCGGCCCTACGGGGCTCACGCGCACGACACAGCCACAAGATGTCCGCTCTGACGGAACTACTGCCAGCTGCCACGCTCCGCCCCTCCCCCCTCCTCCTGCCTCTTCACCGCCGCGTATCAGTCCGCCAACGCCGCCGTCGCGAGCGCGGCGCGAATCTAAGGGCGAAAGAGGACGGCTTGCTCCCCAGGTCCTGGGCCGAGCGTATCTGTGCCAACCCCCTTCTCCTTCTTTTCGGAACAGCACCTTCTTACTAAACAGATCGGAGGTTGGACTGGGAGGGCGGGGGCCGGAGGCAGGTCATGGGCTGGGGGGAAGGGTAGACGAGCGGCGGAAACCCTTAGACTCAGAGAAGCATCGAGAACCGGAAGGAGACCATGGGAGGAAGGTAATGGAAGCGGCAGCTGCGCGGTCGAGCCCCATACCCCTCCCGACAGCGTCCCCCAATTTCCTCACTTGGTATTGAGGAGGCGAATCTCGCGAGAATCTCGTGGCTGGCTAACAGGAGCTGTAGCGCTGCAATGACTTAAGGGCAGTTTTGTGCCCTCTTCCTGATAGGGGCCCGCCCCCAAATCCACAAATTCTCGCGAGATGCAATGGGGCACCGGATCGACCTGGGGCGGGCCGGGGCCGGGAAGCACCGCCCCTGAATGCTTATATTGGTGGGAGGGAGAGGAAATAGAGTTTCCCGCACTGGTAAGAGCGCGAGCCGACACATCCCTCTGTCAGGCGCTCAGTCAGTAATGTGCTGTGGGAGGTACTATGGGTTAATTACCGGATACCTTTAGTCTACGTTGACTCGGGCTTTTGAAGTTTCCGGTGCAGCAGGTGAGCGATATTGGCTCGCCTGCCGGCCTGGGCTGGTTAACCTATGGGAGGAGTCGCCCCTCAAAATGGGAACAGTTATTTCAAATAGAACCGGGCAGGCAGCTGATCAGCGCTCCCACGTGCGGAATCCTAGTGCTATTCTGACCCTAGGGCCTAGAGGGTCAGCCCTGAGAAGAGAGTGTCCATTGACCAGACCCCAGAATTAGAGCAGCCTAGAAATCAAGCTCAACTGTGAATTGATTAGGAGGGAGGGTAGGGAGCTTGGGACGGGCTGTTTACTTGCCTCTGTAATCAACGATCACCATCGCCAAGGTTTAGATATGGGAGTAGGCTTAATACCTTTTTCTTCTGTTGATGTGTTTCAATCCCTAGAGCCAGAAAGTTGCAAAACTCATTCAAGAAATAAAGAGTTTGGGGTCCGAAAAACTCAGTACTTACTGAAATATCCAGGGAGAGAAATACAGGGTTTTATTCTGCCGGTGAAAAGGATGGAGAGGTGATTTTGCTTTCTGGTATATCATACTTAGGGCACAGGGTAGTAAGATTAATTTTATAGGGCACTGGAAAATAAGAACTGACCTGCTTATGGTTTTCTAACGTTCCTTAATGATCCCACTTAAGATAGTACAGATCTTTAAGAATTAAATGGAAATATAGATTTGTTTTTTAAATATACCTGACTTTTAAAAAGGGAAAGCAGGAAGCTATTTCCTCCTACTATAAATTATTACTTAATAAAAACTTATTAAGTCTGTGGTAAATTTGTATTATTCAAGTGACCATAACAGCATCACTGGAGCAATTAGTGGAACAGTTCTTCTCAAACTAGTATCTTGGAATCACCTAGGATTTGTTCGAAATGCTGATTTTGATTTAGTAGGCCAGGGGTGGAGCCTGAGATTCTGTAATTCTAACAAGATACAGTTTACTCAGAGGACCACCCTGTGAGTACCATAGCACCAAAGTGCTCACCTCATGGCCTGCTGGACACCTCTGCCCCCTCCTTTTTTCCTGAATAAGCTTCCTTTTGTTCTCTCTTTTAACCAGTCTAATACAGTAGAAACACAGGATTAGACAATTGGAGTGAAAGAAGAAATGCAGGTTTGAGTTCTTGTTCCATTGCTTCCCATTTGTGTGATATTGGTGTGGTTACCTAGTTTCTTCAGCACTAAAGTAGGTATAATAATAGCTGTCCTTTCTCAGGGTTATCATATGCTTCAGATGTCATAATGCATGTAAAAGGGCACTGTAGACTACAATACTGTATAAATGTAAGTTATTAGTCAGTCAAACATTAGCTGGCCATAGTGTGAAACAAATCTATAAGAATAATAAATATAAGTAATATTTATGGAACATTTATAATGTACCAGGTACAGTGCTTATTAACCTCTTTTCACAAATAAAGAAATTGATGCACAGAGAGATTAAGTTACTGTCCCACGGTCACAAAGCTGATAAATAGCAGAAGTAGAATTTGAACCCATGCAGTTAATATCAGAGTATTTATTGAATGGAGTATTTATTGTCTCTTAATTTAGAAAGTGGGAGGGTAGGATGTTTTAGATTTCTACTTTCAATACTATCCGAAGCTAATTTTATTTGACTTATTTCTCCCTCTATTTGTTTTGCTCTTTCAAAAGCCAAGTATAAGAATGGTAGGAAACATTCCTACCTACTCAGAGGGAACTCACAAAATCCAGGAGGTCCATGAAGAAAAGCCCTAGAGAAGCTAATTTGTACTACCCTAATCTAAACAAGCTTTGGTATGAAAATATAATGGACCACATCAATGCTCTGAATTAACAGAGCACAGAAGAGTGAGACAAATTTGAGGTCAGTGTTCTTAACTGTTTTTGAGCCACAAACCACATTAGCAGTCTGGTGAAGCCATGGACTCTTCTCAGAATTATGCTTTTAAATGTATAAAATAAAATTCATAGCATTACAAAAGAAAAAAATTTGAAACAAGCTCAAAATATTCAAGAAAAACAAACTTTTGATATAGGAATATATGGGCTTTATTAACACTGTAAGATCTAGTGTTGGGTCTAATAAAGACCAAATTTTTGAAATGATGAATATAAAATTTCCAGAGTTTGCAACAGTTGTAATGTGAAATAAAGGATCTGTGATTCCTATTGGAGATACAGACATAGGTGCAGCTCTTTGGTGCTTTCAGTCATAATTGAAGGAAATGCTAATTTTCAGTTAGAGATTAGTAAAAATAAAGATGTAATTTTTTTTTCCCATTCAATTTCACACCCCCTGAATTCTATTCATGGACTTAATGTTAAAAAACCTTAGGTGGAATCAAGTAGGCATATTACTGTTGGTAAGCTTTGGATTGTGACATTTTAACATGGAAATATAATTGATATTCATAATAATAGTGATTTATTAAGAAAAAGTTTACCACTAGTATACTGTTGTTAAGAAGGCATGGAAGTGTGTAATAGGGTAGGAAATAAATTTATCCCATTTGTTGATTTTTTTTTTCTGGATACCTATAAAGGTACCCTATAATAAACTACTAAACCCAACATCTAAAAAGAAAAAAAGGTACCCTATAGAAAATTTACCTATCCAGAATGATTCATTTCCCAGGCATTTTGGATAACTTAGGTTTTACTGTATCACTGTTACTTATTTGTAAATGCCTTTACAAATAAGACATGCTGGAAGAATTACAAAATGAAAATAATAACCAAAGATGAAAGAAATTAAAATACTGTGTATTTAAAATTCTTAATAACAAGTGTTAATAATTGTTATTTGATGTACTGTGTGCTGGGCCCTTTAATTCCCATTACACAGGTGAAACATTCAAGGTCATACAATTACTAAGTAGTACAGCCAGGATTTAAACCTAGGCAGTCTGACCTCAAAGTTCTCACTCTTTTTTTTAATTGAAATATAGTTGAAAAGCTCTCACTCTTAACTACTAAGGTGTTTATTTTTTTTACCCTTCGACTGTTAGCCGACTTTAATTTGCCCACTAGTGTAACAAATACATATTCACTGCCTCAAAATATTTTCACCCAGTGTCTAAAAGGAATTTAAAAAAATTATATTGAAGTATAGTTGATTTACAATGTTGTGTTATAAAAGGAGTTTTCTAAATTCTTCCTTTGCTGTGGTATTGCTTATGTCCAACACTACCTTTAAAATAAGTGGGCTAGGGCTTCCCTGGTGGCGCAGTGGTTGAGAGTCTGCCTGCCGATGCAGGGGACACGGGTTTGTGCCCCGGTCCGGGAAGATCCCACATGCGGCGGAGCAGCTAGGCCCATGAGCCATGGCCGCTGAGCCTGCGCGTCCGGAGCCTGTGCTCCGCAACGGGAGAGGCCACAACAGTGAGAGGCCTGCGTACCAAAAAAAAAAAGTGGGCTACCAGTTGGGGCTAGAAAATAGTTTGTTTTACAGAAATTTTTGTTGTAATGGAATTTTGCTTAGAAGATGAAGAAATCCACTCATGCCTTTTCCTGCCCTACAAACATACTTTCATATCTGAAATTAAACATTTGTTTTATAAGGATGCTACTGTATTTTTTATATTGACCACTGTCAGGTTTGTATGGAAGAAATTATTGCATGTAAATAAATCCTAATATATGAAGTTCTAGATTATCTATGCTTAATGGAGGCAAGTGATTATGAAATCCCAAATTCATTTTTATTTGGCACTGAAGTGAATTTATTGGTTGACTATGCTTTCTATTTGTTTGTATTTACACTAGCATACTTATATTTCTACTCAGTTTTGCTAAGGTTAAAATTAAAACGACCATGGCCTAGAAGTATTTTGATGTTTTAAGAGGCAGTTTAGGATCAGCTCAAACTTTAAAACACTATTCACATGTCTGGTATTATAGAGAACTCACTTTACAGTTGCATTTGACCTATTTGAATTACGATGATAGCAATGTCCCCATCTGAAAAAAAGAAAGGAAAATAATCATTTTTTTATATAGCAGTGTGCAGTATGCTAAAAAAGACTACGGTTTTATATATTGAAAGAAACATTTACATTCAGAAGTTAAAAAGGTGCAAAAATGTTGAAGAAATAGCTAAACCAGTCCCTTCCTTCTTAATGAATATTGTATTGAAGTCTTTCTAATTATGGTAGGTCAGATTTTCTTGCATGAAGTGGCATAAAACTGGAGAATATAAAGAATGAAGAAAATTAGCATAAAAGTGGCAATGGAATAACTAATCCAAATTATGAAGTCCTAATATTATATGAATGCATCAGTGAAGCTACATTATTGTAATGTGAGTACAGGGGTTAATTAAAATGTACTTGTGAATAAACATCGTTAGCATAGACTAGTACATATACTTATGTTATTAATATTATGGCTATATTTTTAGATCTTTGTAACTTTGTCACAGAATTTTTTTTTCTTATTGAAGTATAGTTGAGTTACAGTGTTGTGTTAGTTTCTAGTGTACAGCAAAGTGATTCAGTTATACATCTATATACACACTCCTTTTCATTACGGTTTATTTCAGGATATTGAATATAGTTCCCTGTGCTGTACCGTAGGAACTTGTTCTTTATCTATTTCGTATATAGTAGTCTGTCTGCTAATCCCAAACTCCTAATTTATCCCTCCCCCACCACCTTTCCCCTTTGGTAACCATAAGTTTGTTTTCTGTGTCTGTGTTTCTGTTTTGTAAATAACTTCATTTGTGTCATATTTTAGATTCTACATATAAGTGATATCATATGGTATTTGTCTTTCTCTTTCTTACTTCACTTAGTATGATAATCTCTGGGTCCATCCATGTTGCTTCAAATGGCATTATTTCATTCTTTTTAATGGCTGAGTAGTATTCCATTGTGTGTGTATATACCACATCTTCTTTATCCATTCATCTGTCGATGGACATTTAGGTTGCTCCCATATATTGGCTATTGTAAATAGTGCTGCTGTGAACACTGGGGTGTATGTATCTTTTCAAATTATAGTTTTCCCTGGGTATATGCACAGTAGTGGGATTGCTGGATCATATGGCAGCTCTACTTTTAGCTTTTTAAGGAACCTCCATACTGTTTTCCAGTGGCTGTATCAATTTACATTCCCACCAACAGTGTAGGAGGGCTCCCTTTTCTCCACACCCTCTCCAGCATTTGCTATTTGTAGACTTTTTAATGATGGCCATTATGACTTACGTTGTTACAGAATTTTATAACTTGCTAAGGACACTGGCTCTAACACAGTTTATGCCATTTTATTAATTTAATTACATTATAAATGCTATGGTCCAGATTTAATATAAAACTATGAATATACAAAATGCATGTTTACAAATTCTACTTGGAATAGGAAATATGGAACCCAACTCAACCAAACGTTTTTCATATTATTTGCATAAAAATCAAATTAGTTGGGCTTCCATGGTGGCGCAGTGATTGAGAGTCCGCCTGCCGATGCAGGGGACACGGCTTCGTGCCCCCGTCCGGGAAGATCCCACATGCCGCAGAGCAGCTAGGCCCGTGAGCCATGGCCGCTGAGCCTGTGCGTCCGGAGCCTGTGCTCCGCAACGGGAGAGGCCACAACGGTAAGAGGCCCGTGTACTGCAAAAAAAAAAAAGAAAAAAAAAAATCAAATTAGTCTTTATACCTTACCACTTCAGAATTTCATTTTAATGATCAAGATAAGTGAGTGTGGTTTAGGAAACTACTTTATTTCATACTGAGAACATCATTTTGACCTTGAGGTGGTTTTTGGCACATAATGAACCACGCCCAAATGTTAAAGCTAAAAATAAATTTGAGCATTTTCAATGTAAAAACTTGTATACATGAATGTTCAGAGTACTATTCATAATAGCCAAAAAGTAGAAACAACCCAAATGTCCATCAGCTAATAAATGGATAAATAAAATGTGGTATATCCACATGATGGAATAGTATTGGTTAATAAGAAAGAACAAAACACTGATACTGCTGCAACATGTATCTTGAAGCTTGAAAATATTCTGCTAAGTGAAAAAAGCCAGACACAAAAGGCCACGTACTTATGATTCCATTCATATGAAATGACTAGTAGATTACTGGGTTACCCGCGACTAGGGGCAGGGAAAATGGGGAGTGACTGCTAATGAGTATGTGGTCTTTTGGGGGTGAAGGTGATGAAATGTTCTTAAGTTGGATAAAGGTGTTGATTACACAACTCTGTGAATATTCTAAAATCCACTTAACTGTACACTTTGAAAGAGTGAATTTGATGGTATGTGAATTATCGCAATGTAGATTTTTTTAAAATAAATTTATTTTATTTCATTTTTGGCTGCATTGGGTCTTCGTTGCTGCGCGTGGGCTCCCTCCAGTTGCGGTGAGCGGGGGCCACTCTCTGCTACGGTGCGCGGACCTCTCATGGCGGCGGCCCCGGGCCCCTCCCTCTCCCCCTCCTTCCCTCCTCCCCCTTACCCCCCACCCCGGGGGCTCATGGGCTCCGTAATTGTGGCACACGGGCCCAGCCGCTCCGCGGCACGTGGGATCCTCCCGGACCAGGGGTCGAAACCCTGTCCCCTGCATTGGCAGGTGGACCCTCAACCACTGCGCCACCAGGGAAGCCCTAGATTTAAAATAACTAATGAATTAGAATTAAAATGTGAGATCAGTCTGGAAACTTACTACTAAATATTTTCAATATCTCATACTTTTCTGGTTACTGATGATAAAAGATGGCATCCTTTTTATTTTCATCCTTTTAAAATGTAAAAAATTTACAGCCAGCAAGGTTTTTCCTTCAGTACAAACAACAATGTAATTTAGATTTGGTTTTAACATAATAATAAGCATTTGCTGTCAGTCTTAAATTTGGAGATATTTTCATCAATGTTATTTGCTTTGTAAAACATAGTGATTAAAATTAATTTTAAACAGCATTATATTGGGACTTCCCTGGCAGTCCAGTGGTTAAAACTCCATGCTCCCAAAGCAGGGGACGAGGGTTCCATTCCCGGTTGGGGAACTAAGATCCGCACCCCGCATGCCACGTGGCTGGGCCAAAAAAAAAAACATTATATTTTACTGAAAATTAAAGTTCATGATTATGATCAGAAATAGAATACATCTGATTTTGGCATACTCTAAATATAGAAAAATTTCTTTAAAATTTCCAATAAAAATCAAGTAGTTTGAAAATTGGGGGTAGATCATCTAGATAAGGAATTTGAGGGTTAGGTGCTGTCAAATGACAAAACTAAAACAATTTAGTAATGAGTTTGATGCCCTTTATTCAAGGGAAAACAATCTGTGGATTGAGGTTGTACAGTGTCTCATAAGCAGTGCAACACTCTTTCCCTTCCCCAGGGATTTTGGGCAAGCCTGAGTTTTAGAGCCTTAGAAGCTTCAATGCCAAAACAGGGCATGACTGCCTAGGAAGTCGGGGATTTCCTTGTAAGGCCAGCAGGTCCTGTTTTCTAGGTCAGGTGAGCTAGTTAATAGTTAAGCTGAATTGGAGGATTGTGATTGGTATATGTTAGGTTTCCTTGACAGGTGTGTCATGTAATTGCAGGCTGATGTAGATTTAGATTTGTGGTGTGGGCTGAGCCACTGGGTTGGCCTCTATTTTGTGGGTCCCGAAATACGAATTAACTTTAAAAGTACTTAACTAAAAGTAAGGAATTCAAATTAAAATAATTATAATTTTATATATTATAATTATATATAAATATAATTATAAAATAATTATAATAAATATAACCAACAATTATAATCTTTCTTGTTTCAGTAACAATCTAAAAAGTCTAAAGTAAACAGAGGTGTGGTGTGATTTAGACCAGAAATGATCATTATTTTACCCATATTGAATTTGATTATTTAAATATAGGTGAGAATTCTTTAGTAAGATAGTGATGATAAATTTAAAATTCTTCTATTAGAGAATTTTAAGTTAGGTGTGATTATAGGAATGTTGTACACAGTGGTTCTAAAGAATCAGATCTATATAGTATCTAAGTGGCTTAATGGAGCAACTTATGTGAGGCTTTTAGTTTTTAATACTATCTAGTACCTGCTGATTTTTTTCATTGCAAGTACTGATTTTAACACATGGCACATAAGAAAGAATGAAACTTACTAAGAAACATTCCACTACATCTCAAAAAAATTTTAAGAATTTGGCTCATTTGGTGTTGAAGAAGTGTGACAGTTTCAGCGATATCCCATCATCAAAACATATTAAATCTCAAAGTTAATGATTAAGTGAATGGGCTTTATTATATATACCCAGTAAGAACAGTATGATACCGATTCCGCATCTTACAAAAAGACCTATTCAAAATAGAACCCTGGGTGCCACAATACTTAAAATTCAATTCTCCAACAGTAATTTAGACAAAAAGGCCAAGAGTTGATATAAGTAGATATTTGCAGATTTGTGTGAATTTAGCTTTGTCTTGTTTTCCTTCTTTCTATTCTGCACTAATGGAGAGAAAGGGAAGATTACCCTGGAGCATTTTAGGGGTAGGGCTAAATGCGTACCCCTGGCTCAGACAGGGCTGTAAGCAGGGACAAAAGGCAAGGTAAGGACATTGGAGACTAGATGGAGAGGTGTGCAGAAATAAGTGGGAAGGAAAATGTCAAAGGTGGACTGTCCTTGGGGGAACTGGAAGTGAAGAGGAATCCTTTTTTTCTTCCTCTTTACTCACCTACTACAAGGTCTCCTACTTTAGAGAACAGAATTCAGGGTACCACCCTTATGGTGGTTCAGCTTTACATAACTTAGTTGCCTTTTTTGTACTTGCTGGCTTAAAATCTAGTCACTGTAACATGTTCATATATATATAATAGTTCATTTTGCCTTCCGAAAAACTTCCTTATTTACAGTTTAAAAAAACGTGGATTTACATTATGGGACTGCTTTTGATGTAAGTTAAGGAAAGTTATACAGTGTGTCAGTCAACGATATTTAGGTCTGACTAGGCTAAGCGGTGTCTTCAGGTTTAGGCCGAAGGATGTTAATGTAGTAGAGATCTGTTGATATAATCACTCCCATCTTTTTAAGTGTTCATTTAAAAAAAAATATTGAATGCTTAGTATGTGCTAGGCACTGAGCTAGATGCTGAAGATACATAGATGAAAGTCAGATGTCACCTTGAGGAAAAATTTTTAACTGGGGAGACCATTAAGTATCAGACAGTCACCATAGAGTGTGTTCAACGACATAAATGCATGCATAGAGTAATACTAATGTGCCCAATTCACCAGTGGGGGTGGTTATCTGCAAAAGGGAGTTGTATTTAAACAAATGAAAAAAAGGGCATACCAGGAAAAAGAAAAGGGAGAAATGCTCCTAGGCAGAACAACATGCACAGTTTCAGAGAACTTGACCAGGTAAGTTATAGAAATAACAAGTTTCCAAAACTTACTGGAAAGTAAGTTTCCAAGGTACTTTGGAACTTTAGAAGGTACTTTGGCTGTAGTAGTAGTAGTAGTAGTAATAGTAGTAGTAGTGGTAGTGGTGGTGGTGGTGGTGGTGTGTGCGTGTGTGTAGGGGGTTGGGGGGATGAATGAGAAAAGAGACAAAACATTGAAAGACAAGGCTGGATATCTTGAGGGCCTTATTAACAAGCCATGTTAATGAGCTCAGATTTTATTCTGAAAGGTATGGGATGAGCAAATTGAATTTTTAGCATAAAGTCATGATCAGATTTTAATCATGGAAAGATAACTATGATAGCAATGTGGAAGATGTAACAGAAGTGTATGTAGAGGTAAAGAGACCACTTGAGATGCTACTGAAATAATCTGGATGAGTTGTGATTGTGAGAAAGACCTAAAATAGTTGCAGTAATTGCACTAAAGACCCATAATACAGGAGGTATATTTAGTGTATTTAATGGGTAGAGCTGACCTTAAGAAAAAAAATTTTTTGAGGCTACCCCTCCAGTTATTTATCAGAATGTTATAATAAAATCATATATATACACACAGACACACACACACAACATGACAATAAACTATAATAAAATTGCAAAAAAATAAAGCAAAATATACTTATAAACTTGGTATAAACTCCTTAAGCTCTTAACTCTTAAAGAACTATGAAACTAAAGTTTATATTAAATGTGGAAAAATGTAAACTAATAAAATTAATATGTGTGCTACTTGATTTTTATTTTATTTTTTACAAATTGCCTCTTGAAACAAATACAGAGCTGACTACTGCAGTTTAGGTACTTTTAAATTTGGCACGTCTATACTAACTGCTGTGTTCCATATATAATGACCAGCCTTCTCTACAGAACCTTTAGGAGACCTTTGTTCATTCTTTCACTGATGTCATTTAGCTTTCACATGGCCAGAAATAAGCAATTGTTATCTATTTCTGTTCTCATTTGCCTAAGACAAAGTACTGTTACATGGTGCCAACAAGGTCATAAACCTAAACAAAACACAGGTTCTGGAATCACATGGCAGTGCTTAGTTGTAAGTGGGAATCAAGGTGATCTGGACTATATTAATTACTATAGATTAATGAAATAAATCAACATGAGGAAAAATATCTGGTAAAGAATTCAAAGATTCTAGTTTGAGAAACACTGATGTAGAGGTTATAAAAATCCTTTGTCATATACCTAAAGTTGAATTTGTTGAGTCTGACCTTGTGACTCCTCCATTGATTCCGACTTTACGCATCCAAAAAATATTTGCCCACCTACTGAAAATATCAAGTGTCAAATGGTATAGAAGGTTCAAATATACTAGGGATTAGAAATTTGTCAACTAAGATTTGTTATTGAGTCATCTGTCACTGAGTGAAGTGGTTTTGACAGTTTAAGTAGGTCCGGGAGTGAATGGAAAGAGAAAAAAATAGAGAGCTTGGCTATTATAAGAAATTAGAAGGTAGGGTATTAGCTTAAAGGAACTCAACGGAGAATACTTTTTTTTAGAATGGGAGAGATTTGAGTACGTTTATAGTCTAGCAGGAGTCATGAGAGAGATGAGATACAGAATAGAGATATTAATCAATGGAGCCAGTTTCTTCACAAGATGTGACTGTAGGTCAAAAAGTATTTGATTTTGTACAAGGGGTAAACTTACCAGGGACTAGAGGAAAGATTAGAATGGGTAAAAATGAAGATAAATTTTAGGTGGGAGGAGGCAGGAGGTTGACCATTAATACTCAATGTTCTCACCTTTCTTAGTAAAATAGGAAGGAGTGCTATGGATGACAATGAGTTGGGCATGAGAAAAGGAAGTAAATGTGGAATCACTGAAGAGGGAAGCTGAAGAACTAACTAAAGAAAGGAAAGAAAGTCCTTGTTAAGGGCCTAAGGTAGAAGATCATGTATTTGTCGGGGCAATTTTCCATGTGGTTGTATAATTGTTTTCCCTTAGCCTTAAGAACTTTTCACGTGTGTGTTTAATGCCCATAGGATTTGTTACTACATGCTTACAGGCTTGTATTGCTAATCAACGTGTGAATATATTTATGTGTATGGATATATATATATAAATCAGTGCTTTTAAAAAATGGTATACTTTAGTACCTTATGTTGGTACTTTTTTTAAAGTGTAAGATCAACAGCTCTTCTCAAAACTTAATGTTCCCATCTCAAGAAACTCAAATGACAGAGTAAAAGTTTTTATGCCAAATGAGAAAGAGAGGGAGTGCGGAAAGAAGTGAGAGGCATTTTACATTTAATTATGATTCATCTAGCAGATATTTATTGAGCACCTACTGTGCATCAAGCTCTGAGCTTGGCTTGTGGATAAAATTTAGTTTTCATACTTTGTTTTTTCCCCAGGAGTCCTTAAGTCTGTAAAACTAAGAAGTTGCCTGGGTTGGAAGCTGAAGCCTTGCCCACTCAGATTCTTTACCACTTTCCTTCCATCTCCAATCCCCACTTCCACTCAGGATACCTCAGATGGTTCTGTGGGTACCCCTAGTGTTCATTAAACACAGTCTGAAAAACCAAAGGTCTAATGAATATTAATACTGAAGCCTTGTTATAAGAATAATAGTCACATGTAAAACAAATAATATGAAATTTATTAGGGATAAATGTAAAGACAGGCACTCAGATGAAGAGAATCTGGCCTAACAGCAGGCATGTGCTAAAGACAACAGCAGTGTGCTTAGGGTTGCCCAAAGAACCTATACAGTTTTACCCTGAAAGATGGAACTGAGTTATCCAGAACAAAACAGTTGCCTTTTACTCATCTCTCCTGGTCATACCACAGTAGATTATGTTTTTTAAATAGCTTTATTGAAATATAATTGACATACAATAAATTGCACATAAAGTATACAATTTGATAAGTTGACATACGTATATACCCATGAAACTATCACCAAAATCAAGATAATGAATGTATCCATCACCACAAGTGTCCTTGTGCTCCTTTGTAAACTTTCTCTTGTTCCTATCCCTCTCTCCCCTCATCCACAGGAAACCACTGATGTGTTTTCTGCCACCATTGATTAGTATTTTCTAGAATTTTATTTAAAAAGAATCATACAGTATGCCCTATTTTCTTGTCTGGCTTTTTTCACTCAGCGTAATTGTTTTGAGATTTACCTATGTTGTGTCTCTTAATAGTTCATTTTTAAAAAATTGCTGAGTAGTATTTTGTTTATGGATATGCCACAATTTCTTCATCCATTCACATTCAGTGGACATTGGGATTGTTTGCAGTTTCTATTATGAATACAGCTGCTGTGAACATTGTTGTATGACTGTATGGACATAACGCTTTCATTTCTTGAGTAAATAGCTAGAAGTGGAATGGCTGGATCATATAGCAGGCATATGTTTAACTTTTTAAGAAACTGCCAAACACTTTTCCCAGGTGGTCGTACCTTTTTACATTCCTACCAGCTGTGTATGAGAGTTCCAGTTCCTCCTGACTTCTTATGATTAGTCTTCAGTCGTAGTCATTCTAATAGGAATGTAGTAGTATCTCATTGTCCTTTTAGTTTGCATTTCCCTAGTGACTAATGATGTTCAGCATCCTTTTTTTCTTTTCATTTTTCTTTTCAGCATCCTTTCACGTGCTGCTTTGCCATCCGTGTATCTTCTTTGAAGAAATGTCTATATTTTTTATCGGTGAATAATGACAGTTTTATTTATTTCTAATTTTTATGCCTTTTCCTTTTGCTTTTTTTTTTAATAGATCTTTATTGGAGTATAATTGCTTCACAATACTGTGTTAGATGCTGTTGTACACCAAAGCGAATCAGCCACATGCACACACATGTCCCCATATCCCCTCCCTCTTGAGCCACCTTCCCATCCTCCCTATCCCACCCCTCTAGGTCATTGCAAAGCACCGAGCTGATCTCCCTGTGCTATGCTGTCTATATTTTTTTGCCCATTCCTTGTTGGGTTCCCTTCGTCACTATTTATTTACAGGCAACACAGGTTAAACATGTACAGTAGCCTTAAATGATTTTAAAAGTAAAGTCATAACAAGGTAATATATACATGGAGGAATATGAAGAAGGCATGAAGGACTTTACTTTGTGAGATGGTGGAATTTAAGGGTTGACTATATGAATCTGAGTATTTGTTTTTTATCATTAGCTAGCAGAACCACCTCAACTCATATTGCTTATTCCTTGTTACTTCAACTAAGAGTGTAGGCCAGGGACTTCCCTGGTGGCGCCGTGGTTAAGCATCCTCCTGCCAAGGTAGGGGACACGGGTTCGAGCCCTGGTCCGGGAAGATCCCACATGCCACGGAGCAACTCAGCCCGTGCGCCACAACTACTGAAGCCCTCGCACCTAGAGCCCGTGCTCCGCAACAAGAGAAGCCACCGCAATGAGAAGCCTGCTCGCCGCAACTAGAGAAAGCCCGCGTGCAGCAACGAAGACCCAACGCGGCCAAAAAAAAAAAATTAAAAAAAAAAAAAAAAAAAAATAAGTAAATTAAAGAGTGTAGGCCATAGTATGCTAGAGCTGGCTTATGCTGCCTTATGAGTGCCAATTTTAAAATTTTTAGGAATTTTGCAAGCTGACTGTTAAACATAGCCTTTATTAGAAATTAATTGTATAAACTGAAAGTTACAGTAATATAGGACTTAATAAAAAATACTTGAACTCATTTCCTAGTTATTTTGCTGTTTTATTATTATCCACGTTTTTATGAGTATGTCTATTGTGTCCACATGGTGGAAGTATTATAATTTGACAGTATACGCCTCTTTCCAACTCTGTGTTCAGTGATGTCCCGTATTAGCTTGAAGTGGGTCACAGTGGGACCCCAGAGAAATTTGCAAACATTACAATCAGAACTTTTTTTCCCCCCTGGAGGGAGTTGTTAAACTTACCGGCATACCAGTAAAGACAGAGCCCTTTGAACTACACTAACTTACTGTCCACGATGAATAATTGAAGCTTCAGTTACACAGAGAATTCACCTTTGTGAAACACTTAATTCCTCAAGAACAGATCAATATTTCTGCTACAGAATGAAGGTTACAATACCTGTTTTCCTTGCTGCTCAGTTTTTTTCTTACTTCCAAATTCCCTAAGGTTGAGAATGCCAAAGTCTAAGTACTGGATAAGGGAGGGTGCTAATACATTATTTTTGTGATCCCAAATTAAAAAATACATAAAGTACTTTTTTGGAGTAGAACTAGAAAGGATGTTAAATACAGAAAATTGTAATGGGCAAAAAAGTAGGAAAGGCAAACAGCTCTATATAACCAAATTTCTATTCATGTAGGAATAGGGGAAACTAGACTAAAATGAGGAGCAAACCATGATACAAGAGGAAGTACAAACTTAAAAAAGATGCTGGATGTTATTGGGAATTTAAAGTTACCCATATGGTAACACAGTACAGCAGTCTAGAGATAATCAAACTGGGGGGGACAAACTACTAGTCCAAAAGATAAAGTGACTGATACGGTTGAGTGTCTATTACAATTAATTTTTTTAAAGTACTAGGAGAAGGGGGGTGGGATAACTTGGGAGATGGGGGTTGACATATACACACTACTATATATAAAACAGGTAACTAATAAGGACCTACTGTATAGCACAGGGAACTCTACTCAGCACTCTGTAATGGCCTATATGGGGAAGGAATCTAGAAAAGAGTGGATATACGTAAATGTATAACTGATTCAGTTTGCTGTACACCTGAAACTAACAACACTGTAAATCAACTATACTCCAATAAAAAAAAAGTACAAGGAGAAATGAAGAATTTCGGAAGGAATAGAAACCATCTTAAATTTCAGGATCTAAATGAAAGGTATATACATTTAAAATATAAAACAGGGCTTCCCTGGTGGCACAGTGGTTGAGAATCCACCTGCCGATGCAGGGGACACGGGTTCGTTCCCCGGTCCGGGAAGATCCCACATGCCGCGGAGCGGCTAGGCCCGTGAGCCATGGCCGCTGAGCCTGCGTGTCCAGAGCCTGTGCTCCGCAATGGGAGAGGCCACAACAGTGAGAGGCCAGCGTACCACAAAAAAAAATAAAAAAATAAAACAAACATATGCATATGACTTTCAATAAGACATTCTTTTATGTCTCACATGGAATTCAAATATAAGTTAAAGAAAATGTTTGCCTGGATTATGGTAAGGTACTACAACCTTAAGGTACTGGTAGTGACAACTTTTTAGAGTAATGTACATAAAGAGTAACAGTTTGGTATTGGAGGGACCAAACAAATAATCCTTAAACCAGTCAATGTCCTGTATAATAATTTTACCAATAAACTGGACAAAAATTTTATCAAATTAATCAGTAGGTACAAACGTTTTGTTTTGTTTTGTTTTTAAATGAGGAGGTAATATAAATTCCCAAGGAGATAACTTCCTTCTCTCTCTAGAACTTAAATTTTTATGAAGGAGATTGAATGAAATGATCTCATATGAAAAATACCTAATAATATATGAAACTAATAAGTGTAACAGAGAACCACCTGATGAACATTTCAAATTAAGTGGATCATTATTTTCCTACTAACCTTTTCCTTATTTCCAAAATCAGCTCCTCTTCTGACCTATTTAGATAAATGTATTTTCTAGTGTCCAAGATTCAATATCAGAGTAATATTTTTTCTTTCACCCTTACCAGTCTCTACTGTGGGCCTCCAAATACATATTTAGACCTTATATTTTATAACATACAGTTTAAAATATTTTCATCATTGTATTTGCATAACCACTCTGAGTTGAGCAGAAGTTATTAACATTTCATCATTCTGTTGAAGAGCCTACAAGGTGACTGGCATGTGAACAGGAAGCAGAATAAGAGGTTAAACGACTTGCCCAAGTTGACAGGACCAGTAATTACAAGTCCTGTGATTCTAATGTCAACATTCTTTTATCTACAGACTAAATATATGTACAACTACTACCTGTGTGTTTTGATGCAGAGGGGGTAGGGAGCACCTGGTAAAATTTTTGACATTAAATAAAAAGAGTCCTTGCAACCTAAGTGTCCATCAGTGGATGAATGGATAAAGGAGATGTGTTACATATATATACACTGGAATACTACTCAGCCACAAAAAGAATGAAATCTTGCCATTTGCAACAACATGGTTTGGACTTGGAGGGTACTACTCTCAGTGAAATAAGTTAGAGAAAGACAAATACTGTATGATTTCACTCATATGTGGAATCTAAAAAATTAAACTAGTGAATATAACAAAAAAGAAACAGACTCACAGGTATGGAGAACAAACTAGTGGTTACCAGGGGGGAGAGAAGTAGGGTGAGGGGCAAGATAGGAGCAGGGGATTAAGAGGTACAAACGACTATGTATAAAATAAGCTACAAGGATGTATTGTACAGCACAGGCAATATAGCCAATATTTTATAATAACTATAAATTGAATATAACCTTTAAAAATTGTGAATCACTATGTTGTACACCTGAAACTGATATAATATTGTACATCAGCTATACCTCAGTTTAAAAAAAAAAAGAGTCCTCTTCAGTTCCACTTCTGGTAACGAAGAACTAGATGGTTTTGATCATGCTTCTGCTGAGAACAACTAGAAAAGCTGAGCCAAAACAAAAAAATACATCTGTTTAAAGGCACTGGAAAGCTACCAAAATGGTGAGGATTTCAGGGCCAAGTTCTAGTAGATGCAGACAGGTTGGAGATGCTTGTAGCATCTCTGCTGGAGGCATCTGTCTCTTCCAAAAGCAGCTAAGAAGGTGAACAGAGCTTTTTGCAAGTTCACAGGCCTAGGTGTGGGTGGAAAGGGAGAAAAACTAGAGTTGGGCTCACCAAGAAAGAGATAAACACCTCATTCTTACTGTTGAGATTCTAATGCGCTGTACCCTAGGAGTCAGAGTGAACTGAAAATAGATTGGAACTGGCAGGGACTGAATCATCTCAGGTCCCAACTGGATTATAGTGATCTGAGGGTACTAATGGCCCTAGCTGCCTAACTGAAGTAAAAGAAATCCTCTAAAAGAAAGTAATGCTATCCAGAGCATCAAAAATTATCTATACAATATTTTATATGTAATATCCCGCACACAGAAAACCATAATCAGGTGTAAGAGACGATATGACAAGACAGAGAAGCAACCACAGAAACAGGACCCACAGGGATTATGAAATGAAGACTTCAAAATACTACGATTAGGGAATTCCCTGGCAGTCCAGTGGTTAGGGCTCAGCATTTTCACTGCAGTGGCCCGGGTTCAATCCCTGGTCGGGGAACTGAGATCCCACAAGCCACGTGGCGTGGCTAAAAGAAAAAAACATATATACTATGATTAATATGTTTAGGAACTTAAAATATAGGACTAAGAATGATTGTAGAGAATGGAAACAAAACCAAATGGAATTCTATTATTGAAAGATATAACAAATTAAAAACCCAGTGAATGGATTTAATAGCCAATTACACAGAGCTGAAGACAGAATTGGAGGAAAATTCAGAAGAAAATATGCACACAGATTAACAAAGAGACTAAAGGATGAAAAATGGAAAAAATTTAAAAAGTAGAAAAGATAGAGTAAAAAAAAGTCTAACGTAGGTTTAATTTTTTTTTTTTTTTTAATTTTTGGCTGCGTTGGGTCTTCGTTGCTGCATGCAGGCTTTTTCTAGTTGTGGCGAGCAGGGGCTACTCTTCGTTGTGGTGCATGGGCTTCTCATTGTGGTGGCTTCTCGTTGCAGAGCACAGGCTCTAGGCGCATGGGCTTCAGTAGTTGTGGTGCACAGGCTTAGCTGCTCCACGGCATGTGGGATCCTCCCGAACCAGAGCTCAAACCCGTGTCCCCTGCATTGACAGGTGGATTCTTAACCACTGCGCCACCAGGCAAGTCCCAAATGTAGGTATAATTAAGACCCAGAAGGAAAAGCATGAGAGACTGTAACAAAGTGATACTGGAAGAGATGTCTCAAACAAAAAGCATCATGCCTCAGATTCAAGAAGCACTATAAACCTTAAGGAAAAGGCAAAGAAAACAATACCTAAGCACTTCATATTAAAACTGCTGAAAACCAGAGAGAGGAAATGTTGAGCATCCATAGGTAAGAAACAAAGTATTCTATCAAATGAATGACAATAAGACAGCTGCTTTGCAACCAAATGGTGCTATTTTCAGAGTACTAAAATAAAATGTTGCCAACTTAGAATTCATATTCAGATAATATAACTTTCAAAAGTTAAGACAATATAAAGGTATTTTCAAACAAACAGAAAATGAGAACTTGTCACCAGCATCTCTGCCTTGGAGGAAAGAGCAGCCTTCGAGCAGAGAGAAATGATCTCAGATGGAAGCTCTTAGATTCTGAAAGGGATGAAGAACAATGAAAAAGAAAATACATGGGTAAATCTCAATGAATATTAATTTTATAAAACAATGCTGATATACTGTGGTGTTAAAAACATACAGATTTAAAACATTAACACCACATAAATTGAGAGGAGAGGATAAAGTGGTCTAAGGTGTTCACACTGTCTTGGAAGTGGATAAAGTACTAGTATATACTAGACTTTTAGATGTCCAGTATGCACATTCTAATTTCTAGAGTAATTAATTAAAGAATAGTAAAAGAACATATAGCTAAGAAGCCAATCAAAAGGAAAAGGTGGAATAAAAAAGCCTGATCTATCCCAAAGGATAAAGAAAGTAGAGAAAAAAGAGTGAAGAACAGGGGAGACAAGAAACAGGATAGCAGCTTTAAAGCCCGATGTATCAGTAATTACATTAAGTGTAAATTGATTATCCCAATTAAAGGTCAAGACTGTTGCCTTGGATTTATAAAGATACACCTTTAACCTGTTTTCAAGAGACAACCCTTAAATATTAGAATGCAGAAAAGTTTAAAGTGAAGAAATATGCAAAAACGAACAAAGACTGTGGCTATGCTAATATCGAAGTAGATTTTAGGCAAGAAGCAATACAAGAGATAAAAAACTCATGTGTCAAGAGTCCTAACAGGAAACAAACGATACACTCAAGGGACTTCCCTGGTGGCACAGTGGTTAAGACTCCACGCTCCCAATGCAGGGGGGCAGGGTTCTATCTCTGGTCAGGGAACTAGATCCCGCATGCATGCCGCAACTAAGAGTTCGCATGCTACAACTAAGGAGCCTGCCTGCCACAACTAAGACCTGGCACAACCAAATAAACTAAAAACAAATGACGCACTCAAGATCATTTAAGGAAGGTTTTTTGTTTCTTTTTTTTTAAAGAGAGGGACTAATTACAAATTTGTGTATAGGATATGAGAATTACAAGGATAGTTCTAAAACCCAGGGCTAACAGCAGGAGAACTATACCTCCCTTAATCTCCAAGAGACAGAAGAAGTTAAGCAGTTTCGAAGGAGAGAGAATTGTGAAGAGTTCATCGTGAGAGAGGCAATGACCTTTGGTCAAGGTACACATCCAGTTCAAGGCAACCTCTAATGGCGGGAGCCAGGAGGAATATAAATGCTCATCTCACTCTTTTCCACCACAGTCTCCTTCCATCAGCTACAAAGTGATCATGGGGTGGTGTCAATTCAGTCATACTCTCATCTGAAGCCAAAAACATTATCCAGCCCAGAATTTTCCATACTTGGTAGGGGAGAAAAGAAACAAGTAACAAAACATAATCATAGTTTCATAAAACCTGTGTTTTAGCTGGTCATGAGGACTAGGTTCATAAGCATAGCTGCTTTCTTTCACCACCCATTCTAGGTTTCTCCCACTCAGCTTGCACCTAAATTGTATGGAGTTCTTTACCACGTGTGGCAACCCAAACATTCATTCTTGTAAGATGAATCTTAGTGGAGGTCCTTTTTGGGTTACTCTAGTTTTCTTATTGGACTATCAGCCAAGAAAATACTAAGAAGCAATCTTGGTGAATAACATACATTCCATATATAGTCCTACTTACTCCACTGTGTAGCAGCAATCCAATTTCCCCCTGTTAAAAGGAATCTTTCACCCTTGGCAGTAGTGATCCCCTCCCTTCTCTCTCTGTTGATTAGTGATAGAAAAAGCCCAAACCTGCCAGCAAGCAGTGTCCACTTCTAAGTCACTGAAACCATGTTTCCTAGGAAGCATTCCTCCCTTGAGTACTAAAACCTCCAAAACCACTAAGTCTGAAGTTTCAGGGACCAAAAAATTCCTCAAGTGGTTTATTAGGCATAATAAAAGAACCCAACACAAATGCATACATATGTACACCCAAAGACATACACAACCATGTTCACAGCAGCTCTCCTCCTAGTAGCCCAAAAATGGAAACATCGGGACTTCCCTGGTGGCGCAGTGGTTGAGAGTCCGTCTGCCGATGCAGGGGAACACGGGTTCGTGCCCCGGTCCAGGAAGATCCCACATGCCGCGGAGCGGCTGGGCCCGTGAGCCATGGCCACTGAGCCTGCGCGTCCGGAGCCTGTGCTCTGCAACGGGAAAGGCCACAGCAGTGAGAGGCCCGCGTACCGCAAAAAAAAAAAAGAAAAAAGGAAACATCTCTGATGTTTATCAACAGTAAAATGGATAAATAAATGTGGTATACTTATAAAGTAGAATACTGTATAGCAATGAAAATGAATGAACAACTGCTCCAGGTAACAACATGGATGAATCTCACAATGTTAAATAAAAGAAGCCAGACAAAAAAAAAAAAAAAAAAAGCCAGACACTAAAGAATACATTCTTCAATTTATATAAAAGTTAACCACTGTCATGTATTCAATTTATATAAAGGTTGACCACTGTCAAACCTAATCTTTGGTGTTAGAATTCAGGATGATGATTACCTTTGGGAAGGAAGAAGAGTAATGACTAAGAAGGGACGTAGTTATTGATGTGGGTAGTGATAGTTATCTTCACTTTGTGGCAAGTCATGCTGAACAATATTTGTGCATTTTTCTATATGTTATGCATCCTTTTTAAAAAATTCATATAACTGCCATCTTGTGTATAATGTATAATTTCTCTGGATGCTTTTAAGTTGTTTTTCTGAATTAGTTTTATCAGTTTGACTGTAACATGCATAGGTGTGACTTTCATTGCAATTTTTCTGCTTGTGATTTACTGAGCTTTGTGGATTTGTAGTTTTATGCTTTTCACCAAGTTTGGAAAACATGCTGCCAGTTTTTTTTTTTTTTTTTTTTTTACAAAATTAGTCATACTGAAAATAGAGGGACTACTCTCATCTCCACTCTGCATACATTTTGGGAAAGGTGGCACCATATACTGATGACTGATTTTAAGCATATACTTCATTCTTTAGGTCAGCATCCCCAATTTGCAGGTTATTGTATCCCAGCTGGCCTCATAAATGGAACCAGCTTTCCAATTCGTTCTCTCCAAGTTCTTGTCTAGCCTGTCAACTCATAAGCTGCTGACAACAAACCAGTGTATACCCTTACCTCAGGCCATGTCTCCTAAAATTCTTCCCTATGGAAGGATTTCCCTTTACTATTCTGGGTCAGGGCCACTAATGAGTGGTGGTGGTGTGTAGTGACCACTCACATCCAGCTATTGCCAGCTCACTGCAGATTCTTCCATGAACAAACAGGACCCATGCTTTTTTCTCTTACATTAATTGGTCAGAAAGAACTCCTCATGAAGCCAATTTATATGGGTTTGGGGGGAAGTGCTGAAGGAATAGAGTCAGGGACTATAGGAGTCTGAGTCACCTGCTCATTTAGTTTAATTGTAGCCGTGTCCCAGTCTCATAGGGAGTAGACTGCTTCTGTGCTCATCCAGTTGTATGGTTCGGTGAATCAGATAACACCAGTTCATGATGGGTGGTTTTATTATTCACATGGTCACCTGATGTCCCATGATCAGGTGTTCCGTCTCTACCAGGTAGCAGGAGCAAATCAGGAGGTGCTTTTCAAAGAAACAAAACAAAATGTTGTTGGCTGAGGCAGATACATCCTTACTCCAAAACCAAAGGGTTTATGTTGTAATTCCCCTATTGGAACTTACCCAAGGCTTCATTTAACATCTCTAACACATGAACTTCCAATACCACTGGATCTGCCCAATCATAAGGCCCAACTGGCAAGACAGTTTGCTCTGGGCCCCACTCAAAACACGTAGTCTTATAGTTATCTGAAAACAGATAAGAGCAGGTCACCCTAATATACTTTATTTTGTTGCCTCCAGAACCCCAAAAGGCCTGCTACACATTTTTTCCTTCTTCTTTGTTATAATGGTAGAAAACACAACTACCTGTCATTTATTTGAATGGATATCCTAACATGTCTTAGGCCACTGCACCCCTAGAAACTCGGTGCAGGTCCTGGAAGTTTTGCAGGGTTTATCTTGCATCTTCTGGCAGGCATATGTCTTATCAAATCATGCAGAATGCTTGCTACTGCCTGCTCATTAGGGTCATTTAACATAATTTCATTGCTGTAATAGACCAGTGTGATAGTCTATGGTACAATGATATGGTCAAGGTCCCTCCATACCATAGAGACAACAGGAAAGCTGACACAGCCCTGAGACAAGACAGGGTGTACTGTTGTCCCTGCCAGTTAAACGCAATCTGCTTTTGGCTTTCTTTCCTGACCGGAATCGGGTGGGGGCGGGGCAGAGCGCGTTTCCAGATCCGTACCTGTGTACCAGGTCGCAGTCTGTACTAACTTCCTCCAGTGCAGGTACCACACCTGGACAGCTGCAGTTGGCACCCCACCTGATTAAGCTTTGCAACAATCCACTGTCATTTCTCACTACCCATCTGGTTACCACACAGGGAATTTAAATGGGAATCTGGTACGAATCACCATGCCCGCATGGGGGCACTAACTTCTGTACTGCTTTTCTTTTACTGTCTTGGGAGGGAGTGGTAACAAGCAGTTCTGAACTTCTATGTAGTCCTTCCTACCATAATGCTCAATCTATTGGTCAGAAAACCAAAATGAAGATTGCTTCAATTATTAAAATATATTTATTCTTACTACACATCTGGGGCTGGAGAAATAACCAGTGTGGGTCTCTCTGGGCTGTTAGCTAGACTCTGGCCAGGACTCCATCTGTCACTTGACTTTCTTAGGCCCCCTATTTAACCAATAAATAGCCACCGGAGAAGGATTAGGGCAGTGATTCCCTAACTTGCTCACTGGAATTACCTGGGGAGCTTTAAAAATACAAGTGCCTGGGTCTCACCCACAGAACTTATATGAGTTAATTGGCTTGGGGTGTGCCCCTGGCTTTAGAATTCTGAGGTGTTCTTATGTGCAGACAAGTTTGGAAACCACTGGGTTAGGGGAAGATTCATGGTTATACCACTGTGGCTGCATTGCAGGTTCCTCCTCTAAAGGACCAAATCTATCCCGATCATCAGGAAGTACCAATTTAACTGTAATAACACAAGTTAGTCTACATCTCAGAATTTTTCCATCTAAATATGTCAAGCAGCACGTTAATAGGTTAATCTATTTTATTTCCAGGGACCTCAAGATCATTTATTATCCATTACTACTCTTCCCTGTGGGTCAAAACACTCTTGTTCACATTTTCGTTTTTTGGCTTATTATGGTAATTGTGCCCACCTTGTCTCTGACGGTTGTATGCTATCATATGATCTCTACCACTTTAGGCTTCTTTATTCCCACTGAGATCAGGAAACTCAATTCTACCACAGCTTTCATCACCATCATTTTTGCAAACAAAGGAGAGCCACTTCAGAGCTCTTTGGGAATGCTGGTACTCCCATCACCAATGCTTTTTTTTTTTTTTTTTCCTCGTACGCGGGCCTCTCACTGTCTTGGCCTCTCCCGTTGCGGAGCACAGGCTCCGGACGCGCAGGCTCAGTGGCCATGGCTCACAGGCCCAGCCGCTCCGCGGCATGTGGGACCTTCCCGGACCAGGGCACGAACCCGCGTCCCCTGCATCGGCTGGCGGACTCTCAACCACTGCGCCACCAGGGAAGCCCCACCAATGCATTTTTTAATGACTTGGTGAAAGTTGAGGATGGCTAAGGAGCCATTGTACTCCTTCCTCTATGGTATGCCAGGGGATTTCTGATATTCTGAAATCATTATTTCAAATTTTATTTGTAGGCCGTTTATTTTTATTTTTTATTTTGGGAGCCATTTATTATTTGTAGGCAGTTACTGAGTCCAAGGCTCATCCTAGCAAACTATTAATGCCAACATATTAAATCTTAATTCTCAGGTAAGTTTGCCTTGATTAAACCTTATGTCTACTTTCCCTCGGTGTAACACCCTTAGAACCCACTTCTATATATACTCCCCAGGTTCCTGCTGGTCAAAACGACAAGGTCTTAAACTCCTCTGTATGTAGTCTCTTGCCAGAGCAGGATGCATACTTCCCTGATGGGGAGGCTATGTTGGGATGGAACTGGGAGGTGGTGAGGGTAAATTCTGAGGACAATAGGAATCAACTTATAAGAGAGCTGCCCCAAATGTAGTCACTGAAAGCCTCTATGCAGAGGAGGCTGGTTTCCTCTGAGAACAAAGGAAGTTCAGGGGAATATGAAGGTTCAGAGTTCTCAGCTTCATTCTTGTCTGCCCAACTATCCCCATTCTGTGTCTCAGGGCCCACTCCTTTCCCATCAATGCTAACCTTAGTGTAAGAAAACTGGAAGAACTGAGCATTTAATTAGTACTACGAATCTACCTTATCTGCTTACTGATTACAGAAGATGAAGGACTCCTTCAAAGCTACAGTGGAGGAGTTCTGATCCCCTACAAGCATTCTCAACTATATATTAATAGTTTTCATATTTTTCTTTTTCCTATGTACAATGTGTTTAGGACCATAAGAGAAGCCTGGTGGGTTCAGAATCTTTATAATTACTATGATTACCATGGTGATACTTTCTCTCCCCTCCCCTCCATCTTCACTCCATCCCATGCTATTAATGGTCATCACAACAGTACTGTAAGCCATGGATTATAACCTGTGGTCCCTGTACCTATAGCAATGAGGTTATCCTTGTGATTGATTTTACATATGTGTGTGTATGTGTGCATATAAGCCAATCCCAGAAGCCCATTGTGAGGATCCATTTCCTGTGATAACTCCTGGTACCAATTAATCTATCAATTAGGGTTATAAAAAGAAATAGAATGCACACTCAAAATAAGAAAGGAAAAGATTGGTAAAATATATTAAACTTAAGAACTTTTTTCCAAAAGATGCTATTAAGGAAATGAAAAGACAAACCATGTTATGGGAAAGGATATTTGGTGCACATATATTTGACCAAGAACTCATATCCAGAGTACATAAAGAAGTCCTAAAGTTCAATAAGGAAAAGAATGACAACCCAACAGAAATATGGATAAGTGACTTGAACAAGCACTTAAAAAAAAAAGAGGATCCCCAAATGGCAAATAATGTAAGATGGTGTTCAAGCTCAATAGACATCAGGTAAATGCAAATTAATGCCAAATGAGATACCACTACACACCTATCAGAATGGCTTAAAAAAAAAAACAAAACTGACAATACTAAGTGTTGCCTAGGGTGTGGAGAACATGAAACTTTCATATACTGCTGGTGAGGATATAAAAAACATAAACTTTGGAAAACTGTCATTCTTTACAGTGTGAATCTACCTCAATGACCAAGGAATTTTAACCCTATGTACTCTCTCAATAGAAATGTCTGCCCACGTACACCAAGTGACATATGAAAGAATGCTTGTGGTACCATTATTTGTTAGTAGCCCCAAAGTAGAAAAAACCCAAATAGCTACAACAGAATGGATATATTTATTTTATCCACATAATGGAATATAGCAATGAATACGAACAAACTACTTCTACAAACAACAGATGAATCTTACAAATATAATGGTGAAATGCATATTTACTCTCTTTCATGTATGATTCAAAACCAGGCAAAACTAATCTATAGTTAGAAATTAGAATGAGTGGTTACACTTGGGGAGGACGGGCAGGATTGTTACTGGGAGGTCACATAAGAGGTTTCCATGTAACTGGTGATATTCTATTTCCTGGGTGATGGATAGAGGGATATTTTTAGTTTATGATAGATACTTCATTTATTTATGCAGTATGCTGTATTTCAGTTTTTTAAAAGGGTGGTCCTAATAAGATTAGGAACTACTGGTTATGCCTACTTGCCCTTCTCCATCAATTCAAACACTTCTTCCTTCAACGCCCAGTTCAGATTCCACAACTTACTTGAAGCCCAACAACTTCAGCTAGAAAGGACTTATCTTTCTGCTTGGTTTTCATTACATTTCCTGGGAGACAGTATAATACAGTAGAAGTGGTACAGGCTAAGGGGCTTGGGCTTTAATCTGTAAGGCAATAATAAGCAAGAGAGTGATGTGGTCATATTTGTATCTGCTCACCATGAATTTAACTCATTATAACTACTTAATTACATTTCTTTGAATATGCAAACAAAAATTTACATACACATATAAGTGTAAAAAGTCATGTTAGACTGTTACAATATTTGCTCACAATGAATCATGCCTCCTTTGTTTATGCCTTTTTGCAATGTGCCTTTGCCACCTTAACTAACAAAAAGTAGTTTATTTCCCCATTTCTTGAATCTAGGCTAGCCTTGGGACTTGTTTTGACCACAGAATGCAGTAGCTGTGACTGTGCAACTTCTTTGGATGAGGTTTAGAAAGGCTTTACAGTTCTTTTCACCTTTTGGAACACTGCCCTGGGCCACTATGCTGTGAATAAGTCTGGGATGAAAGACCATGTGAAGGGAGCCATGTGAATGAGCCCAGAGAAAACCAACAGAAAAACTTTCTAGCCAAAACACAGCATGGTGAGAAATAATAAATCATTATTGTCTTAAGCCATTAAATTTTGTGGTTGATTTGTAATGCAGGAATAGATAATCTAGTCTATTATGGCAGAGACTGCTATTGTCTCTCAGTGTCCCTTCTTCTCCCTCATCCTTTAGTATTAGAACCCCCAAGTTTTGGCTTGGTACATTGCTACACAGTCAAGGACTATATTTCCTAGCTTCCCTTGGAGGTCTGGCCATGTGACTACATTTTGGCCCATGGGCTATAAGTGGAAATGATGGCTGCAAATTCTGTGACATGCCCTTAAAAAGAAGAGGTATACTGTTTTTCCATTCCCCATTCCCAGATACGTCTTGGCAGGAGCTGGAACAACCACCTTAGGCCATGAAATAGAAGCCGCATATTGAGTATAGCTGATTAACAAGCCTGGATCCCTAACACCTGAGGCTGCTGTATCAATCTTGAACTGATTATTTCTGGACTGTTATGGAACAGAAAAAAAAAACCTCCCATCTTATTTAAGTCATTATTATTTTGGCCTTAAAGCAACCAAACCTATATCCCAAGTAATATGTATTTTCCATTATTCCCCCCATATAGTTATATACAAATACTCATGTGTGTATATATACATCTACAAATATAAATATTTTGAGTGTAAACAGGCACAAACACAAATATGCAAACCATTTATGTGTGTTGACGATTATGTTTTATAGACTGGGATCATATGATACACACTTTTCTTCATCTTGTTTTTTTCTCATTTAAGCAGTAGTGTTGGATTGGCCAAAAAGCTCCTTCAGCTTGTAAGTAAAAATAAAAGACACATTTTTCATTTTTACCAAGAACTTTATTGAACAACGTATTCACCGTTTTGTTCCACTAACTTCTGCCATTTTTCAGGCAACTTCATAATTCCATCTTCCCAAAACTTTTTATGTTTTTGAGCAAAGAACTGTTCCATAGGCCTTTTACAGTCTTCCAGGGAATTGAAATTTTTTCCATTAAGAGAATTTTGTAAAGACCGAAATAAATGGAAATCCGAAGGTGCAATGTCTGGTGAATATGGCGGATGAATCGAACTTCCCAGCCAAGCTGTAACAGTTTTTGCCTGGTCATCAAAGAAACATGGGGTCTTGCTGATGGAAGGTTATGCGTTTTCTGTTGACTAATTCTGGACGCTTTTCGTCAAGTGCTGCTTTCAGTTGGTCTAACTGGAGGCTGTACTTGTTGGAATTAATCGTTTGGTTTTCCAGAAGGAGCTCATGATAGAAGACTACCTTTCAATCCCACCATATACACACATCACCTTCTCTGGATGAAGACCCGCCTTTGGTGTGGTTCATTTCACTTGCCCCACGATCTCTTCCATTCCACATTATTGTACAGTATCCACTTTTCATCACCCATCACAATTTGTTTTAAAAACGGAACATTTTCGTAAAGTTTCAGTGAAGAATCACATGCGGAAATACGGTCAAGAAGGTTTTTTTCACTTAACTTATGTGGAACCCAAACATCAAAGCGATTAACATAACCAAGCTGGTGCAAATGATTTTCAACGCTTGATTTGGATATTTTGAGTATGTCGGCTATTTCCCTCTAGCAATATCGTTGACTGTTCTCAATGTCTAGATTTGATTGCTATCAACTTCAACTGATGTACCCAACCATGGAGCATCATCCAGTGAGAAATCTCCAGCACAAAAGTTCGCAAACCACTTTTGACATGTTCAATCAGTCCCAGCACCTTCTCCATACACTGCACAAATCTTTTTTTGCATTTCAGTTGTGTTTTTACCTTTCTTGAAATAATAAAGCATAATATGCTGAAAATGTTGTTTTCTTCCACCTTCAATATTAAAATGGCTACATAAAAATTCATCAATTTTGGGACTTGCCTGGTGGCACAGTGGTTAAGACTCTGCACTCCCAATGCAGGGGACTGGAGTTCGATCCCTGGTCAGGGAACCAGGTCCCACATGCATGCCGCAACTAAGAGTTCACATGCCACAACTAAGGAGCCCACCTGCCGCAACTAAGGACCTGGCGAGCTGCAACTAAGAAGCCTGCCTGCTGCAACTAAGGAGCCCATGTGCTGCAACTAAGAAGCCCACCACAACTAAGACCCAGTGCAACCAAATATTTTTTAAAAATTCACCGATTTTGGTAAGTTTTTTTAAATGCACACTGATATGACAGTTGTCACATACAATCTAACAAAATTGTTTTGAATGAAGTTAAAGACAACTAAGTGCTATTAGAGCTGTTTTACAGAAAAAAATCGAATCAACTTTTTGGCTAACCCAATATCTTGTGGAAATCACAATTCAACTCATACTGCTTTAATTTATTCCTTTCCATAAGATACAAAAACTGTAATTAATTCAACCATTTTCCTATTAATGAGCTTTCATTTTGTTACTTGTTTTTTGATACTATGGATGATACTACAGTGAATATTCTCACAGATAGACCCTTACGTAGTATTTTATACCTATAGGACAGATTCGCAAGAATGATGTAGCTAGGACAAAAGATATTTGTAGTTTAAAACATTTTAACACAGGTTGCCAGACTGTTTTGCAAATAGGTTGAAAAAGTTCACATTTATACCAGCAATGTATAGTACCCTTTTAGTTGGATCCCTACTGGCAACAGGTGCTATTGGTCATTTAACATTTTGCCCATTCTGAAAAGATGTCTCACTTCACTTGTAACAGGAGAAATGCGTAATACTACACTAAGATTAAACATTTTCACTTATCAGTCCCAAATCCAAAAGTTTGATAACATACTCTAATGACAATGCTGTGGGGTCACTCTTCCATGTTGTTTATATAACACAGGGAAATCTGGCAATATCTATCAAAATCCCACACACATTACATACCCTTTGATCCAGCAATCTTATTTCTCTGAAATCTTGAACAGGTGAGACAAAATTATAAACAGTATTATTCATTACTACACTGTTTTCAAAAGCAAAAGACTGAAATCAATGCAAATATCCATCATAAGGGCTGGTAAAATAAATTCTGGTATTCTTGTAGTGAAATACAATGCAGCTGTTAAAGGATAAGAACTCTCATTATGGAGCTACTTACATAACTCTGAGTTGTGGAACACAGTGCATTATTATAACCTTTGCTTTTTTTCTTTTTTTTAAGGAGAATAAAATAAACTCATATTTGTATAAAAAAGCTCTGGGAAATACTTGAGAAACTAATCAAAGTGGTTGTGAGACGAGTGGTGTTGGCATGGGAAATGGGTGGATGGCAGATAGGTGGGGGAAACTTCAACTCAAAACATAAATACCTATCCACCTATCTAGATACACAAACACACATTACATTTGAATGAATTGCTCCTCAAAAGGAAAAGAA
Source organism: Phocoena phocoena (assembly GCF_963924675.1). NCBI lineage: Eukaryota > Metazoa > Chordata > Mammalia > Artiodactyla > Phocoenidae > Phocoena > Phocoena phocoena. The sequence goes on from NC_089223.1 coordinate 20,196,325, forward strand.
AAAGAAAAATAGTTCCAGTAGAGTGAATTCCCCAGTTTCCTGTATGTGATTTTTGTCAAGTCAATTTAACTATCTGATCCTCTTTCTTCAACTGTAAAACAGGGATAAGAACTGCTTCACAATGCTTTGGTGAGCACTAGATTAGCTCTGTCACTTAATAAACTGACACTTAATAAATGTTAGTTGAATTAAAAAAAAAAAAAAAAAGGTTTGCCAATCTGTTACATAGGCCTAATTGGCATCTCATTATTTTAGTTTGCAGTTTCCTGATTTCTTCTGTTTTTTTTTTTGGCGGTACGCGGGCCTCTCACTGTTGTGGCCTCTCCCATTGTGGAGCACAGGCTCCGGACGCGCAGGCCCAGCAGCCACGGCTCACGGGCCCAGCCGCTCCGCGGCACGTGGAATCCTCCCGGACCGGGGCACAAACCCGCATCCCCCGCATCAGCAGGCGGACTCTCAACCACTGCACCACCAGGGAAGCCCATGATTTCTTCTGATTTTGAGCATCTTTTCACATTTGGATTTACCATTTGCTGAGTTCGTATTCTTTGCCCACCCATTTTTCTGTAGAATTGCTTGCTCCCCTTTTTTTAAATATCTTTTTTTTTTTTTTGAATTTACAAAGTGGTCCCATACTGTGTATATCTTTTCTTTTCTTTTTTTTTTTTGGCTGCGTTGGGTCTTTGTTGCTGCACACGGGCTTTCTCTAGTTGTGGCGAGAGGAGGCTACTCTTCGTTGTGTGTAGGCTTCTCATGCGGTGGCTTATCTTGTTGCGGAGCATGGGCTTCAGTAGTTGCAGCATACGGGCTCAGTAGTTTGCAGCACATGGGCCCTAGAGCATACTGGCTCGGTAGTTGTGGCTCATGGGCTCTAGAGCACAGGCACAGTAGTTGTGGCACATGGGCTTAGTTGCTCCGCAGCACGTGGGATTTTCCTGGACCAGGGGTCAAACCTGTGTGCCCTGCATTGGCAGGCGGATTCTTAACCTCTGAGCCACCAGGGAAGTCCCTGCTTGTTCCCTTGATGTGAATTTCTAAGAGCTCTTTTAATATTATAGATGTTAAACTTCACTGTACATATTTTTCTAAATGTATTATATACCTATTAACTTTAACTATGTTTATATTTTTGCATACAAGTTATTTCTTACACTGACAAATGTCTCTCTTTTTTAGAAGAACGTGTATTCTGCTGTTGTTGGGTTAAGTATTCTATAAATGTCAATTAGATCCAGTTGACTGATGGTACTACGGAGTTCAACTATATCCTCACAGATTTTCTGCCTGCTAGATCTATTGATTACTGAAAGAAGGGTGATGAAGTCTCCATCTATAATAGTGGATTCGTTTATTTCTCCTTGAAGTTCTGTCAGTTTTTGCCTTAGCTGTCTTAAGGCTCTGTTGTTAGACATACACACATTAAAGGTTGCTGCATCTTTTTGGAGCATTGACCTCTTTGTCATTATGTAATGACCTTTCCTATCACTGATAATTTTCCTTGTTCTGAAGTCCGTTTTGTCTGCATATAGCAACTACACTTTCCTTTGATGAGCATTAGCATAGTAGATCTTTCTCCATTCTTTTACTTTTAACCTATCTGTGTCTTTATATTTAAAGTGGGTTTCTTATGTACGGTTCCTGAGAAAAGAGATCTAGTAAGGGATGCTGGCTTCCTCCCTCCAAATTAACCCTGGGTAGGTACAGAAAGGAAGTAAGGGCTTGAGGAATAAAATCAAGAACTGTGAAGAAACCCTAGTTAGGGTCAGAAGTTTTTACGTATTGTTCCTGCCACTCCCCCACTGATCATCCCACTTTGCGACAATCAGTTCCAGACAACTGATTACTACACAAATCATCAGCAACAGATCAGGCTTCCCAGCGTAGAATAATGTCTGTTAAAGTGAGCTGCTGATGAAAAAGAGTGTGGGCTGACCAGATATTCTAGAGCAGTGGACAGTCACTCCACCATTCCTTCCCCAAACCTCCAGGGTTTTGGTGGATTACAACAGCCTTCTGCTGTTGAATTACGAATTTCAAGGCAAATCTTTACTAAAGGAGTTGTCCAGTGAAACAGGAACCAACAGAGATAGAGCACTATACTCTTCTGTGGTGCCTGGAGCCTTCCGCTCTCTATTCCTTCAACTTGTGGGAAGGGGTAAAACTAGGGTCTACCCTTTTGCTCATCCTCCACATCCATTATGAGAGAGAGCAGTAGAGAACATGAGCTTGTGAACCAAAATATCTAGGTACCTGAGAAGTATGATCACCATATGACACAACAAATTAAACAACATATACCAACTGAAGCAGAATTATAGGAACAGATATTTAATTTTAAAAAACAATTCAAATTTAATAGTTTAAAAACAATCCAATTATTCATTCAAAAGATTTTTATTGTGCACCTATGAACTGTCAGGCACTGAGGATTCATCAGTGAACAAGACAGACAAAAATCTTTGTGTACTTTCTAGTGGTGCAAAATGGCCTGGGGCACAGAGACAAAAACATACAAACACCTAAATATCTAACTAACTAACCATTAAACCATTTTAGAAGGTAATAATTGCTTATAAAAATAAAGCAGGTAAAGCAGATTGGAACTGCTTAAAAGGGTGAATAAAAATGTGACCCTAATTTTAAAACGAAACTGAGCCTAAGACAGGAGTCAAGAAGATGCTGAGTGGGAGGTTACTAATGTGTGAAGAAGAAACAAGAAATCATAGAACGGTCATAAGAGAATATTAGGTATAAAAATATGAGTTTATGGGCTTCCCTGGTGGTGCAGTGGTTGAGAGTCCGCCTGCCGATGCAGGGGACACAGGTTCGTGCCCCGGTCCGGGGAGATCCCACATGCCGCGGAGCGGCTGGGCCCGTGAGCCATGGCCGCTGAGCCTGCTTGTCCAGAGCCTGTGCTCCGCAACGGGAGAGGCCACAACAGTGAGAGGCCCGCGTACCGCAAAAAAAATAAATAATTTAAAATTATAAAATAATATTGTACATGGTAAGAAATTTAAATAAAAGTAGAAAGTTAAAGACCTCATTAACTCTTCCTTTCCATAGAAGTAATCATTTTTCTGTGTCTCCTTCCAGAAATGTCCTATGCATAATCAAATGTGTGAATGTGTATAGTTTTAAAAATCTATAAATAGGATTTTATACAAATTTTCTGCAACTTGCTTTTTTTCACATATATGGATCTACTTTAGAGATACAGGTTTTAAAGGACAGTAAAAATCTCATTTAAAAGGCAAAATTATAGTGATAATAAAAAGATCAGTGGTTGCCAGGGGTGTGGGATGGAAGGGGCAGGGATGAATAGGTGGAACGCAGGGCATTTTTAGGGCAATGAAACTATTCTGTTATGACACAACGTTAGATACGTGAAACTATGCATTTGTCAAAACCTACAGAACTGTATGACACAAAGAGTGAACCCTAAAATGTAAACTATGGACTTTAATAGTAATGAATCAATATTGGTTTATCAACTGTAACAAATGTGCCACACTAATGCGAGACGTAAATAATAGGAGAAACTGGGTGTGTACGTGAAGTGTCATATGGAAATTCTCTGTATTTTCTGCCATTTTTCTACAAACCTAGAACTGCTCTAAAAAATAAAGTCTATTAAAAAAAAAAACCAAAAAACCTTCACTTAGGAAAACTATTTTTAAAGCTTTGCATAGAGTATTTTAGAGTTGGAGGCTCAAAGTCAAATATTGGGCAGGTTGTTGCTACGGTCCAGGCATAAAATGATTAGTGCTAGGCTTCCCTGGTGGCGCAGTGGTTAAGAATCCGCCTGCCAATGCAGGGGACACAGGTTCAAGCCCTGGTCTGGTTAGATCCCTCATGCCGCGGAGCAACTAAGCCCGTGTGCCACAACTACTGAGCCTGTGCTCTAGAGCCTGCCAGCCACAACTGAGCCCGTGAGCCACAGCTACTGAAGCCCGCGCACCTAGAGCCTGTGCTCCACAACAAGAGAAGCCACCGCAATGAGAAGCCCGCACACCGCAACTAAGAGTAGCCCCCACTTGCCGCAACTAGAGAAAGCCTGTGCGCAGCAACAAAGACCCAATGCAATCAAAAATAAAAAATTGTAAATAAAATAAATTTTAAAAAATGATTAGTGCTAAGGCAGCAAATGAAATTAGTTTGAACTATTAGATTTGCTAATACCTAAGAAAATTGGACCTCAGAAAATCTTAAGTGGAATTTAAAGTTTCTGATTTAAAGAAGTAATGTCAAAAATAGTATGTTAACCAGGAGTAGGAAAAAAAATATGCTTAAGAATTAAGTGGACAAAAGAGAGATGTGGCTGAAAAGATGCGAAGAGCCATAAATGACATGTTAAACACATTTTTTAAGTTAACATGACATGGAGGAACCAGGAAATTATCCATCTAATATACTTGGTGTGGCTTATGTACTTAAACTGTTTACTTCCAGATTTTTACAACCTACATATTTTCTAAACATAACAGTCATTAACAAGATATATTGGGTGCACTCAATGTGAATAGTGTTATTCTATATAAAATGCAGCTATCTTTGAGTTTACAAGCTCAAAGGCAAATATAAATTCAAAAGTTAGATAATATAAAGCAACATATTATTAAATGCACAGTGGTATCACAAAGCGTATCAGATTCCTGTTTTCTTTAGTTCCTAGTTCATCAGCACTTGGAGTAGGCTAGTTCCATAAACTCCTGAGGTAAATAAGATTCTACCTTATTTTTTTAATGATTATATATCAAGATTACAGTAAGCATGGAATTTCTAAGACAAAAAAGGTGGCTTCCGAAAAAGAAAAAGAAGCTTCAAAGACCTACATAGAATTAAGCTCTTTATTATGTATGTAAACATAAATTTTGTATCTATTTACTTTTTAACTATAATCTTTTTCTAGTCAGTGACTACAAAAGTGGCATCTCAATACACACTCATAGAAATTACAGAATAGAAAGGTTTTTTCCAAGTTCACTCTATTCTACCAAGTGTCTCTAGGAATTTTCTATTAGGCAATTCTATATACTGCTTGTTTTTAGCACCACAAGCATTATGGAAGAAGACTTTTAAATAGTTTTACCATTTGTTATTAATTTAAAGATACCAAATTTGTTTCTCTAGTTTTGCTTTTATTTCCAGTTTGCTGCATTTCCTCTTAACACTGTGGGTAAGGTGGGCAGTTAAAATGTGGTTCCTCAAAAACAAAAGGGAAGTATAATATAAGGACACCAAAATCAAAATCCTCTTTTTAAAAAAGTTTTGTTTATCCCTTTAAAAATGTCTGAACACATAAACTGACAGATTTAATAGAAATCCTTTTTAAAAATTTGCTTAGTTTCTCACATAATAATCATTAATTTAACCCCAAACTTAAATCATTAATTTGAGCCCAGGAGGGTAAGTCTCCTCTCAATTTGTTCAAACATATTAGGTGTTCCATTAATTTCATCTTATTGTTTCAATCTATCAATCTCCAATTCCTTTTACCTCTCTTACTTTGGGCTTCTTATTTGATTACATGTCCTACTTCTTCTTGGTTTAATCCACATGTAGGTGGTATCCATCCCCCATTAGTTTCTTGAAAAAGGATGAATGAACTATATTTGAGAGACTTCAGGATTGAAAATAACTTTATTCTAGCCTTATATTTGATTGACAGCGTGACTTACACAGAATTCTAAATTAGAAGTAATTTTCCTTCAGAATTTTGAAGCATTGCTCCATTACCCTTTCGCTTCCAGAGTTGTTATTAAGTCCAACACATTCACCTCTGTATGCACCATATGAAACCTCTATCAACTTTTTTTCTCTCTATCAACTTGTACAATTTACTCTTTGTCTCTCTACTCGTTATCTTCATAGAGTAGGGAAAGGGGAGGTGGGAGATACACAGAAAAAGAGCTCCAGAAATCAGCACGGGTCCTCTTAAGCATTTTATACTTACAGCAATCTTAATTAGGTCCCCAAGAGCCACATGTGATTAGCACTGGCATACTGCACTATCATACAGACTGTGCAGCCCTAGAGCAACCACTGTAAGAAACAAAACGAGGTTCAGCGACAATAAAAGAGGTGTGTTGGGACTTCCCTGGTGGCACAGTGGTTAAGAATCCGCCTGCCAATGCAGGGGATACGGGTTCAAGCCCTGGTCTGGGAAGATCCCACATGCCGCAGAGCAACTAAGCCCGTGCACCACAACTACTGTGCCTGCGCTCTAGAGCCCGCGAACCACAACTACTGAGTCTGCGTGCCACAACTACTGAAGCCTGCGTTCCGCAACAAGAGAAGCACTGCAATGAGAAGACTGTGCACTGCAATGAAGAGCAGCCTCTGCTCACCGCACCTAGAGAAAGTCCACGCGCAGCAACTAAGACCCAACGCAGCCAAAAAAAAGAAAGAAAAAAAAAGCGTGTTGATAGCAATGTAAAAATAATAATTATGACGAAGATAAAAGCTAACACTACTGTGCATGTCTATGTGCCAGGTACTGTTTTAATTGCTTCATATATGTTAATCACTGAATTAGTATATACAATACAACCTTAAGAAGTAGGTATTGTCTTCATTCTTATAGGTTATATATTTTACCCCGGCACAGCCAGAATTCTAGTCTAAACAGTCTAGCTCCAGAATCTTGTGGTCTTAACTATTATGCTATATGGCCTTCCAGTAGCAGATGGTAGTCATTTTTTGTTGTTTATTATACTACTTTTAAATATCTTTTCTTGACAAAATAAAGTTGGCAAACCCATGTTGATTTCCTCAATTAAAAAATTTATTGGTTGGTGAAATGTGAAAGCCTGGAAATCACCAGTTTGTAGGGCCAGTAGAGAACAAGAAAATGAAAATCTGAGAGAAGGTAACTGATGGAGCAAGGTCTTGGAGGATGAGTTCTAGAACATAGGGAGGAGTTAAATTTAAAGGACAGGGCAGACACTAAGTACAGGAGGAATTATAGTCACATTTAGAGATGATGGGGAAGATTCTCTAGTAACTAAAAATCAAGGTCATCTGAGCCCAAAACAAGCCAGATAGTATCAATTAGAAGGCTTAAAAATAATATAGAATGGTGAAGATTTAGAGCAACTTTTGTGAGGAATGGGAAAAAATAAAGCCGGGATTGGACAGACAGACTAGAAAAATAGAGGTGGTTTCAACACTAAATATCTTGAAGAAGTCAAGAAATAAGGTTAGTGGGAGTAAAGGAGTGGACGATGTATAAACGAATAAATGAGGTTGTGGTTAGAAGGTAGGATTTCTGAATTTAAGATCTCAAAGCCAGAGGTAATGCTCATTCATTGACAACGATGAAGATGATACTGCTGATAATAACCATTCATTAAGCACACTAAAAAAATTAATTACATATAGTCATAACAACATTACTATCAGCATATTACAGAGAAGAAACTGAGGCCCTAATGAATTTTCAATTAACACTCAAGTTTTTTATAGAACTTAACAAGATGATGCTGAAATTCATATATAGTAGGAAAGGGCCTGTAATTCCCTAGAAAATTTTGAAGAAAATAGGTGAATATTAACTATTGTTAATACCCTACTGGCTATTAACACTTATTATAAAACAGCAGCAATTATGATAGTGTGGTTATGTTATAGAGGTCATACAAATTGACCAATGGAAAATAATAAACAATCCATGGATGTGTGGAAAACTGATTTGAAATCAATGACATTACAAACCAAAAGAAAAGTTATACTATTCAATAAATGCTGCTAGAACAATTAGTTGTTCATATATAAAATAAATTAGATCTCTACCTCATGCACAAAAATAGGTTGATTAAAAAAAGAATAAAACATGAAGAATAAAAGTTTTAAACTTTTAGCAAAAAGATAAATGAATATCTTTGTGATTTTGAGGTAGGAGAGAATTTCTTAAACCAGATACCCAAAGCACAAAATATAAAGGAAAAGATGAATAAATGTGACTACATTCAAACTAAATTTCAGTGTAAGAAAAGACACCACAAACAAAGGCCAAAGAAAAGACACAGACTGGAAGATGAGAGGCAACAATATAACCAACAATGTTATTATTAACCAGAAAACATAAATCAATGAAAAAGATGAGTATAGCAATAGAAAAATGGGCAAAGATGCCCAGAGATGTCCAGGAGGCGTTTGGGATTAATACTAGAGACATCTGGGCTGGAAACAGAGATTTGGGATACATCAACTTATTGATCATATTTGAATTCACGGACTAGATGAGTTTATAAAAGGAAAGCATGTAAAGAAATTAGAGATCTGGGCCTAGCTAGGACATAAAGCAGGCAGAGGATTACCAATCCTCACTCAAGTTCTTAACACTAAATAACTTCTTTAAACTTATCCACATATTATTTTGTCTTGCCTTTTCTGACCATAACTTTGTCTTTTAAAGATGGGGTCTAAACACAAGAAACAAACACTTATAATAAAACCAGATTTTGTTGGACACTACATCAGAAGGTGGTCAGATAAGCCTGCCACTTCTGTTTAAAACAATATTACCTTCAGCTTCTCTGTTTCATGTATTGCCAAGAAGGCAGGATTGTGGAAATGAAATGCAAATTAAAAATTAAAACAAAACAGGATTTAAAATTTAAAGTAAAGGGAATGTAAGAAAATATTCCCAAAGTGCACAATAAGGATTTGTTTAATTGGTGGGGTTAGGAACTATCTCCTTTTATACATTAGCATAGCTCATTTAATGCATCAGAAATAGGTAACGTATGCCTACACATCTTTAAATTTTAAGACAAAAAAGATGAAAGACAAGAAGAAAAATGTTTCGTCCATACAGACTTCTGCTCATCCCATTTCTTCTACTTAGAAATAGCAAACCAGGTATCCACTGCTCAAGAGAAGCCAGTCACAAAAAAACAACTACATGCAGTATAATTCCTTTTATATGATATTCAAGAACATGCAAAGCAAGACAGAATAGTGGTGGTGGTGTTGGTGGTGGTAAGAAGATGTGGTTAGCAGGGACATAAAGAAGCTCTATGGGGTGTCTGGTATTCTGTATATGTGGATCTGGGTGTTGGTCACATCAATTTATACATTTGGCACTTGAGCATTTTACTATGTTCTGTCTTTTAACTGAGGTATGTTATTTTTTATTCCTATAAAGAAAAACTTCTTAGAGACCTTAAGAATCTCACTGAACACAGCTTGTTTCACTCTTGTCAAGACAACAAAGCCTCTAATTAAGAAACAAACATTTAGTGGCCTTCTCTCAACTTGTCTTCCCCTAATGGCCCCACTCCCTCAACCCACCCCTACCTCAGCCATCTCCCCAACAGAACAGGCTCAAGGACAAGGACGTCTGAGATGAACATTTTCAGCATCAACAAGCTCCAGGGTCCTTCTTCCACCAAACCAAAAGTAAGCTCCTAAGAGGAAATTGAAAGGAAACTCGAATGTAAACACCAACCTTTAATTATCACTTTGTGAATCAACTTCTACACTATCCTAGCTCATGAACATGAACCTGTATTTAAACATCTTTGTAGAAATTTCCATTGTAATTTTACTTTGACAATTTTGACCAGGGTAAAATGATAGAAAATAGGTTTATCTAGATTTCAATTAACCCTCTTGCTGATGGTTATTTTTTTTAGTGAAGGACAGTAACAAATATTAAATGTAAACAGTCCAGAGAATGCTTTTTAAAAAAAACCTTCCCTTTCTCACTTTAACATGAAACACCAAGGAAAAAATAAAAGATAAAACCTATATATTACATCTGGTTGTTACAATGAGTCATACAAAATGCAATATTGGACCTTGCGCAGTTCATTGTTTTATGTTGCTGGTCAAGCGGGGTTCAGAACGGTAATGAGACACAAATTACTTCGGATATCTTACTTCAGCAAAAACATGAAACAAAGTCATGTCAAGTAAGATGCTTCCAGGGACTAAAGCTATCGCCTTTCCTCTTCTTTTTTTTTTTTTTTTTTGAGCTACCTCCTTTCGCTCTTTTTTTTTTCTAAACAACAATTAAAGTTCTTCACGGATACCTTAGTTTGTAGCAGAAGCCCTGCAACATGAAATAAAGGAAACCCTAAGCCTTTATGTTCTTTTACCACTTTCCCAGTTTTAGGTAACCGAAAAAAGAACAGATCTTTAGAAGGAACTGAAGATTATCTAAGGAAGGACTCTAAAGGGTCTCGTCTGAATGGCAAATACCTCAAGGTCTCGGAGCAGGATTATACCAAATGGCCAAGGGGCAGAGCTGTAAGCAGTTCCTAGTTTAGCGAAAGTATTTTAACTTCTTTAAAACAACAACAAAAAAAAACAGACTGTAGAGGGAAGAGAGCGAAATTAGGCGCCGCGGCGGGTAGAGGAGAAGGGTGCTCTGAAGAGAATTTGCAGTTCTGGGGTCGCGGCTGGGAAGAGGCCAAGAGACGGGCCGAGGTAAAAAGAGACGCCAGGAGAAACTCACTTTTGAAAGGCACTTCCCGGTTACAAAGCACTCTCTTGTGCTTTACCTCCTCCGACACAGTATCCTTTCTGCGGGCCTCCAGCGTCTACAGACGTAAAAGGCCCACCGCAAGAGCCCTCTCCAGCACCGAGATTCCGAGGCGGGCCTCGCTACCCGTCAGTCCCCGCGGCCGCCCGCATCCCCTCGGCATCCCCCGGGCGCGCGCACGTCACCCGCCCGCTGCCAATCGGCGCCGGGCAGGTCGCCTCTCCTCGCGTGCCCGCAACCCCGCCCCGCCCGGTCCAGGCTGCAAGCGCCCGCCGGCCGCTTCCGCTCTCGGCGCAGGCGCGGCAGCTCGGCCGGATAGCGGCGGGGGTCTGGCGAGGAGCGGACGCCGCTGGCCAGGATGGTGCTGGAGAGCGTGGCCCGCATCGTGAAGGTGCAGCTCCCCGCGTATCTTAAGCGGCTCCCAGTCCCCGAGAGCATTACCGGGTTCGCCCAGCTCACAGGTAATCTTTGCCTTCAGCCAGTCCCCATCCTTGTAAGCTTCGCAAGGCGGAGGGTAGGGGCGGGCATCTAAAAACCCTCGGGCCGAGGGGCGGGGCGGAGCTTGGCGGATGGCTCGTGACCCGGTGAGTCTGCGCCCCGAGGGAGGTGGGCGCGCGCCGGCGCTGCTGCCTGGGAGCGTGTGTGAGGCCACTTCTCGGTACTTGGCGGCCCGGGGTGCTTATCCTCGTGGCTGTTGCCAGTGTCTTTACGTGGCGAGAGACCAGGTTTTTGCAAAGAAGGTGCTGAGTTGGGAACGGGCCCATCTCTTTCATCTCCATCGCTCCCTGCAGTGTGCCTGTTTAAAGCAGGGTAAGTCATCGTTATCTAAGGCACTGTGTATCAGACTGTCCCAGCTCTTGGCTGGGTTTTACCCACATCGTGTGGGTGTGACTGTGTGGGAGAGAAACACAGAAATGCACATAATATGTATTGCTGTTTTATTTAGCAGCAAAATTAGAAAATAAACTCCAATCCTATAGGAGAGAGTTGACCTATCATGGGGTCATTTGAGGTCACCTCCATTACTACGGGCCTGGAGGCAATTTAGTTTCCTGGAGTTGAAAGAAAGATACCTTTGCTAGTATGATGGACCAAAAATTAGAAAATGAAATTTAATGAATATATGTAACATCCTGTACTTAAGTTCCCTCCTTTACAAAATAGAACCCAGAACTCGGGATTTCACATCTAAAGGATGAAAATTTCCAGAATGCAGTCAACACTTGGAAGATTTTGTTGGGTTCTGAGCTTTACAATGTAAGTTGGGATATTGGTGAACCAGACACAGGGACTGATTAGGATGATGAGGGGGGGAAAAGCCATATTAATAAAGCAAACATTGAATTCATATGTCCTGACCACCAGGGTATGTAAGCATGAATTAAGATAATTCTGAGGTAAATAGGGCTGCTTAGCTTGGAGCAGTCTGGAGATCTATGGTAGCTGACTTAAAATACAGTATTTGGAAGGCTGACCAGCGGAAGAAAAATAAGATTTATTCTGTGTAGACCAAAAGACAGAACTAGGGCCAAATTAGTGATAGTTATTCGAACATGGATTTTAGCTCCATGTTCAAGAAATTTTTTTTCTTTAATTAGAGAATACTTTACCAAACACATGGTGCTTTGAGAGCTATCCCCTCTCAGAGATTTAAAAAAAAAAAAAAGCAGTGTCTGGAGGTGGATAGATTAAATAAAATGTGATAAACTAGATGACTGTTCTAAATCTAGAGATTCTTTGCATAATGGTCATAGACATTGGCTCTTGACAAATGGATTGTGAGATTTTTAACACTTTTAGATGTTAAGGGGTTTGATAGAAAGCATGTAATTGAATAGAAAGAGTGGTAACTGAGTAATAAACATTAAAAAGAAATATCTAAACATAGGAACAACATAAAAGTAACAAAATGAAAAAACTTTCAAATCACGTGTTTGTAAACATCAAAGTCTTCTGTTGATTTTACTAGTTTATTCTGATAGATTGCAGCAATTATGTAAAAATTTGCCTTTTTCTCCCCTTATCATTTCTTTTACTGAAGTACTTTACATATTTTAATGTATTCCTTATCTTGTTCTAACAACTACGTATGTATATAATCTTATTATAGATTAGCATCACAGTAGGCCTAACCATTCCCCTGCAGCTGGAAATTTGGAATGTTTTTATATATATATTTTATTCATAATGTTCAGTGGTAAGTAGCTCTGTACCAATTGTTATTTTTTCCTTCTTTGAATTATACCCTTGAATATATTCACTAAATGGTAATACCAGGTCAAAAGGATATGATCATTTTGTGACATTTGTTCCCAGTTGCCAACTTACCTTAAATATTTGCATAAATTAACAGCTGAGTTTTTAATAGTCAAGAAAGAAAAAAGTCCCCTTGCTCCCACCTCAGTCCAGTTAAACCTGAATTATGTGTGTTGATTCTGATTGTAGCAGGTTTTATATTCATTTCAGTTTTCTGTAAACAGAGTATAGTTGAAGCAGATTGGAAAGTACGATATTTGATTTAGCGATTAGAAGATTTTCAAACCTTTTTTTTTTTTCTTCTCAGGGATTCCTACTGTCTTTCTTCTCAGGGATTCCTAATTCCTTAAAGGCATTAAGGAAACTCAACCTAAACCTTTTCCCTCTTGAATCAATAATTTATAGTAGTTTCTTCTTTAAAGCTATAAAATAGTTAATGTGAAGACCAATTCTCAGAAATAATGACAACTCTGATAAATATCTTTATAGTGCATATTTAACTTAAGTCCCATTACGATGGGACAATTTAGTTCTCATTGTAATGTCCATTTATTTAGGAAACGTTAACATATTTGTAATAACTACTTTATGAGAAAAATGAGATAGTCTGTTTGGCACTGGATAATGAGAATATAACCGTTGCAGAATCTGTTTGGGAGCATTATGAAAGAAAAATTGCAATGACCAATTTCCTCTCTGGGTTTCGCCTCCTGATTAGATGGTAATAGCTAATGACATTTGGCTCTCTTGAATGAACTTCTTGTAGAATCCATCTTAGACTTTTTTTTTTGCTGAAATTAAAACCTGGAAGATAACTTTTCAATATAATTGTTTAAAATGTCTACTGGACCAAAAATATTTTCATTTTCTATCTATGACAATTAGAACAAAAAAAAAGTTTCAGTTCTCATTATTGTTGCCTGTTTTTCCTTCCCTGTTTAGACCCAGTGGTTTTTTAAAAGCAATGGACTCTCTCACGATGACTCTGCATTCTTAGTAAACACTTGAAGATCCTTAATTACTATACAGTATTTATAGATAGTCCTTATCTATCAGAAATGCCTTATCTATCTATGTTTAGGTTACATTGTTACGAGTGAGGCTTTTAAGGTAAATTAGTGTAATTCTGCCCTTTGGAAGTATAATGTACTCAAATACATTGACTTTTAAAAAAGCTTTCCCTGTCATATAAACTTTTAAAATAGAATAACAAAACTTCCCATTCAAAAGTCAGAAAAGTTTATATCTAGATTTAAAAGCTAGCTATGAAACTTTGAATATAGTAGTTCTACCCCACTTAAACTAGGTAGCTGCTTTGAAACGTAATGGTTTTGCTCCTAAAGACAAAGCAATGAATCCTAAGACTATAATAATATTTTTCCCAGAGTAACACAAACATGTCAGAGCTGATGCTTCAAGGGCATTAGCTCTAGAAAGGGCCAATTTTGAGCAAAGAATTTAAGAAATGGAACAGAGTTGAAAGCATGTTCATAGCAGCCTTATTTATGATAATCCCAAACTGTAAGCAACCTAAGTACCTAGCAACAGGAGAGTGGATAAAGGAATTATGGTATATTCATAGAGTGGAATACTGATTAGTAATAAAAAGGAACAAATTAATCACTGGATGAATCTCAAAAATTTTATATTGAGTGAAAAAACCTTCGGGTATAGGAATCAGTGGTGGGGAGATAGACTAGAAGGGGACAGGAGAATACTTTCTGGGGTGATGGAAATATTTTACATATTTTTACACATTTTCAGTGGAGGCTACAAGGGTGTATTTAATTGTCACAGCTCAGAGCTAAACACCTAAGATCTGTTTATTGTATGTAAACTTACCTCAATTGTTTTTTTAAACAAATAGAACAAAAGGTGAGTTTTCTTAATAAGAAAGGGTAATAAATCATTAAGTTCAAACTAAAGAGTTGCATTTATTAACATGTAAATAATAAAGGTTATTTCTGAAAGATTGAAGAATTTTATTTCAGAAAACTTTTATTTTTGAGAATTTGGGAAAATATTTACATAGTTACTGTAAGTTGTAAAAGTTTTTTCCCCTTTTCCTAGGTAGACCGACTGTATTTAAAAGTCAGTGTAATTAAAGATTATACTAGCCTTTGTGGAGAACAATTTTGATGTCATTAAAACATTTTCTTCCATGTAACCACTCTGCAATTTAGAATTCCTGAAGTCATCAAGTATTTATTGAGCACTTACTATGGGCCAGGCAGTGCTCTAAATACTGGGACACTGTTGTATTTATAGTCGTGAGTGGAAAAAAGATTTTAAAATTGATTATTAATTTCATTTTATTGACCCTTTGGTCCTGAATAGTGTATATTAGGTTTTAAGTGGTAATAGTAATGCCATCCATTAAAAATATTTTACTTTCATTTTTCTGTAGTTCAGAAATGAAGTCATTTCTATGTTTTACCCATAATGATACATAAAAAAAAATGTTATGAAATTATCAGCAGTCAAGTTGCCAGTATTATTTTTATAGTATCATTATATGCAACCTTTTTAAAAAGGAAGAAAAATACAGCAAAATAGAAATACAACAAAATGTTACCAACTCTTGAATGGTGGGATTAAAAGTTATTTTGTTTTTTACAACTTTTCTAAATTTTCAAATTTTGTAAAATAAATGCTATTTCTGATAATCCTAAAACAATTTAAAAGTGTACTGTACAAAATATACATTCTACCTAACAGTTAGTAGGTAATAGATTTCCCTTCACAGTGCCTAATATATCTGCAGTAGCTCAATATATATCAGACAGGTTCATAGGAAATAGCCAATCTTAAAGGTTGTTTCTTTAATTTCTTGTTTGATTTTTCTGTATTTGATATTTATTCATCAAAAATCAGCCTTAATAAATGTACTTAAAATGATTTAATTGAGCTTTTCAGACTGCATTATTTTCCTTTATTATCTTTTCTGTAGTTAAATTGAAGTTTGTCATCTTTAAAAAGTAGATTTTATTAAATAAGACTTGTATAAATTGTTACTTTGTTGTAGGAAATAATAGTACCTTTCATCACTGTATTACTATAGAGTAGTGTTTTACCAAGGAATTAAGTGTGGAAGGACAATGTTTTCTGAAGTAGATTTTAAAACAGTATTAATACCATTTATTCCCTGAGATTTGTGGGTTAAGCCAGGAAATGCTAAACTTAAGAATCTAAGTTAATGTTTTCATCTTTACATTCTCATTCATTTACTTTTTTACTTTGAGTCACTTAACCTCTCGTGACTTTTTAATTTTGTAGTATACATAATAATACTTAATGTTATTCTACATTCAAAAAACATGTATTGAATACGTACTGTTTCAAGATACTATACTGGATGTTGGGGCCAATAACAATCTAAGATATTTATTGCCTGATCTAGAAAATAAGTATAAATAAATAATTACAGTACAATATGGTGAGTGAAAAAGGGACTGACATTTATGCTCTGCATTCATTAAGTCACTCATTTAACATTTATGAGGTATATACTTTGTGCCAGGAAGAGTAGTACACAGCTCCTTTTCCTACAGGCTCATGGAAGAATCAACTTTATAAACAGATAGCAGTAGTATGATAAAAGAAACTTCGGAAAAGGGGCTTGGAAACAAAGGAGGGAGTGATTAATTTTGCTTTGGGAAATGAAGAAAGATTTCTGGAGGAGGCATATTTGACACCTGTTTTAAATGGTCCACATGAGTCAGGCCACAGATAGAAAGGCATGGCAGACAGAAGGAATTCCTTATGCAAAGGACACAGGAAGCCTTTCACTAGGTAATAAGTAGCTTTGGCTGGCTTCAAGTACATGAGGGATGGGATATTTGTGGGAATTGAAACTGTCAAAGTAGCCTTGCCATGTTATAGAGTTGGTACTTTATAGGAACAGTGGTCTATAGCAGCACTATCCAGAAGCCTTTCTGTGATAGAAATGTTCTCTGCTGTCAAATATGGTAACCACTAGCCACATGTAGCCCTTGAGCTGCTGAAATGTGACTGGTATGTCTTAGAAACTGACTTCTGAATTTTACTTAATTTATTTAAATAGCCACATGTGTATTAATTGTGTTTTTTATTTTCTATATTTTATGATACTCGGACAACTTGGGGGCCTTGCTGGCCAGGGAGAACTTGCCCCCTCCAAGGACTGGCTAATGCCAGGAGATAGTAAACTACTTGCCTATGAGCATACTTTTCATATGCAAACCAACCAATCCAAAGCCTACACTCCAACCACTTCCTTTATCTAACTCTCACTTACCAAGCCAGTATTTCCCCTGCCCTAAATCACCCAGGGCCAGATATGAGACAACTAGGGACCACCCCTATAGCCCAGAGCCCACTGAAATTATTCAAGCCAGCCAATCCTAAATGTTTACTCTGCCCTACCTTGCCTTTTCTGTAGAAACCACAATAAAAGCTTGTGCCCTTTTACCTTCTGCCTGTGACCAAGCCTCGTACTTCCCCATGTGGTCCTGGGTGGCACGGTGTGCCCCCTCCTCTTGGGAATTGTAAGTAAACTCTTCTTTCAAGGCAGTTGTCTCCATGTCTGTCATCTTACCATACCTGAGTAAAACAGAATCCTGGGTACAAATCAAAACAGTGTGGCTAGTGGTTACTGTATTGGACAGCACAGATCTGTAGGTAGACCCCTCCCCCACAAGAAACAGTTCTTTGTCATTTCCAGAATTTTAATTCATTCAAAAGATTTATGTGGGGCTTCCCTGGTGGCGCAGTGGTTGGGAATCCGCTTGCCGTTGCAGGGGACACGGGTTTGTGCCCCGGTCCAGGAGGATCCCACATGCCGCGGAGCGGCTGGGCCCGGGAGCCATGGCCGCTGAGCCTGCGCGTCCGGAGCCTGTACTCTGCGACAAGAGAGGCCACAGCGGTGGGAGGCCAGCGTACCGCAAAAAAAAAAAAAAAAAAAAAAAAGATTTCTGTGGAGTCTTTCCACTCTTGTTATGAGAATAGAACAGCCAGCTTGACTGGCAGGATCTTACCGTTACAGAATTTCATTCTGGTGACTAAAAGATTATATCCCCGAAGATTTCTACTATATGACATTGTCAGGTTTAGTTAGCAAAAGATTTTTTTCAGGGGAGTTGCTCCAATCTCCATAATCTTAATAAAAACTACCATTTATTGTGTATCCTCTCTGTGCCAGACACTCTTACAGGTGCTATTCATACATAAATAGGTTGATTCGTCCACAACTCATAACAAACCTTTGGCGTGGTGTTGTATCAAAAATAATTTCATTTTGGAAGAGTTAATATTAAGCCAGTCTTTGAGTAGTTTTACTGAGAGAAGAACAGATAAAAGTGTAGATCTGGGGGCTTCCCTGGTGGCGCAGTGCTTGAGAGTCCACCTGCCGATGCAGGGGACACGGGTTCGTTCCCCGGTCCGGGAAGATCCCACATGCCGCTGAGCCTGCGCGTCCGGAGCCTGTGCTCCGCAACGGGAGAGGCTACAACAGTGAGAGGCCCGCGTACCGCAAAAAAAAAAAAAAAAAAAAAAAAACGTTTAGATCTGTTGAATTTCATTCATAGTGATTGAGGACAGGCTTTGCGCTTACTGTCCTGGACTAAACCTGCTTAAGCTACAGTTTACGCACATGAAAAATGGGAATAATAATGGTGCCTACCAAATACAGTTGTTTAAACTAACACAGTGTTAAACGAGGTAATACAGTTGCACTCTTAGCATAGTCTGTTCATTTATCATTAATATTTATTAGTATGCCTTAGCACATGACGTTCAATTTTTCTTTTTCTCCACTAAGCTATTTCTACATAGTGTTTATTAGCAAGATATCAGGTTAGCATTCAGTGAAGGATGACAGGTGATAACTCTTTAAAGGCAAAGGATTCCCTGCAGAGCCCAGCAGAGGCAGGGTACTAGCCAACATTTGATAAATGCATGCTGAGACAGTTATCTTGGCTTCCTGGTGTGTTTGTCTCCGCAGGCGTAGGAGAAACTTATATCATTTATAAGTGATATAAATTTCATTTATATCACTTATATTCCCTATCCCCCTAAGACAGTGCTGAGTACTACAGAAGGCTTTCATGAACACTTAAAGAATAAGATGTATCTAATGAGAATATTCAGGATGTGAAAATTTCGACTAGCTCTTTAAAATAGCTTTTACACAACATTTAGGTATTTCTTTAGGAATCACTATGCCTTACCAAAAAATGTAAATTAAAGCATTGAAGACGTGTTCTTTCTGAAATTATAAATCAGTGGTAAGCTATTACGGGATATTCTGTTGTATGATTTTAGACATGGTGGAAATGTTTTCTAAACCTATAAAATATATCACATTGAATTTAGTTTATAATTATGGTGATCATAATTCCTGAAATAAAACTAAACACAAATATACTTAGTGAGGATAATGATAGGATATTTGGTAGAGGACCCATTTCTGAAAATTTTGTTTTCCAGTTTCAAAAGTCTCAAGTCAACCCACAAATAAAATAAGGTGGTCCTAGGTATAGGTGCCTTATTCACAGTTTTACAGATAAGTTAGATAGTTAAGAAATTAAAGTGAGAAGTGAAGAATAGATAAAGAATAAGCTCAAAGATGAGACATGCTGTTTAAGTTCCTTTTTTTAATTTTTATTTTTTGTTTTTACAGTAGGTCCTTGTTGGTCATCTGTTTTAAACATGGCAGTGTACATGTCAATCCCAATCTCCCAATCCATCCCTATTTGAGTTCTATTACAGGAGCACGCAGACTTTAACAAATCTGTACATGTTTAGTTTCAGAATGGCTTCGGTTATTGCCTTTCCTTGGTGTACTTGCACTACTTGGCTACCTTGCGGTTCGTCCATTTCTCCCGAAGAAAAAGCAACAGAAGGATAGCTTGATTAATCTTAAAATACAAAAGGAAAATCCCAAAGTGGTGAATGAGATAAACATTGAAGATTTGTGTCTTACTAAAGCAGCTTATTGTAGGTGTTGGCGTTCTAAGACGGTAAGATGTCCATTTACATGTCCACTAAAATTTGTGCAGTTAAAATGGTTTTGCTTCTTAAATCCCCAGTTCTGTGGTCCTGTGAGATTAGGTATTTTTTTCATAGTATTCAGCACTGAAAGTCTACTCTAAATTAAAGGTCGCCTCTTAATGATCACTATATTTCCTACATTAGAAAAGTTAGACCAGCACAGAAACTTGGTTGGGCAAATTACTTAATCTTTATTACTCTGATCGTCAGGTGTTTTAAAATCTGATAATATATTAATATCACAGAAATTTTTGAGGATTTAGTGAGACGATGTATGTACAGTGCCTTGTATGTAGTATGAGTTAGTAAATGGTAAGTATAATTACGGATGATTTTTAATGTGGAAATTAAAAGTTTGATGGATGCAACTAGAGATTATCTTACTAAGTGAAGTAAGTCAGAGAAATACAGATATTGATACAGTATGATATTACTTATATGTGGAATCTAAACTATGACACAAATGAACCTATCAAGCAGAAACAGAATCACAGACATAGAGAACAGACTGGTGCTTGCCAGTGGGGAAGGGGTTGGGGGAGGGGTGGAGTGGATGGTTGGGGTCAGCAGATGCAAACTAGTGTATATAGGATGGCTAAACAACAAGGTCCTACTGTACAGCACAGAGAACTATTCAATATCCTATGGTAAACCATAATGGAAAAGAATATTTTTTAAGAAAAGAATGTATATATGTGTATAACTGAATCACTTTGCTGTACAGTAGTAATTAACACAACATTGTTAAGCAACTATACCTCAATTAAAAATAATAAACCAAAAAAAGGAGGAGTTTGGAGTGATAAATTATAAGTAGTTGATGAGATCTAGTTTGATCGTAGGCTATTTGAGGCTTTAAATACAATAATGCTCATCATCGCATCCTTTGTAATAACAAAATCTTAGAAACAGTCTAGATATCTGATAATAGAGGAATGGTTAAACTATGGTATAATACAAGTGATGGGATATTAGGAAGCTATGAAAAGCCATGTTTTTTAAAGAATATTTAATAACATGGGAGCATGATGTAATATAAGCTAGAAAAGCGTATTACAGTATGATCTCAATTTTGCTTAAAAAAAATGAGTACACAGGAAATACAGAGGAAAAAATATACCAGAATGTTAATTATTGTTACCTATGAGTAAGTTTTAAAAAATATTTTTAAAGTATTTTTTAAGTGTTACAGTGTGCATGAGTTTTATAGTAAGAAAACGTTATGAAATAATTTATTTTGAATTTAAATTACATCCTTTTAAAATTTAAAATAAGTAATGAGGTGAGCTCAGATTTAGAGCTTTATAGAAAATAAGAGCTTATTTTGATGTCCTTTTATAACTATTGTATTGACTTGTTTGGAATCATCCAAAGCTTTTTATTTAAAATCTACCAAATAATTAAATACTTAAATTTGTTAGATTTGCTGTAGTATTGGAATGTAGTTAGGTTAGATAGAGAATATATCTGTTACTCAGGAAAGCTATCTGATGTGTTTCTCCCCCCAAAGTAATGGCCTTTTCTTTATAAGATCACGTCACAAATATTTCTATTTATTGAATCATTTAAAGAATAACACTTGTAATTTTTTTCCTTTTTAGTTTCCTGCCTGTGATGGCTCACATAATAAACACAATGAATTGACAGGAGATAATGTGGGTCCACTAATACTGAAGAAGAAGGAAGTATAATAGTAATGAATTAGAATGGAATTCAATTGTGCGCTGTAAAAACTTATAACAGTATTTTTCCATTCTTTGTTTATAGAAGATCTTTCAAATGGTGGTCTTAATTATTGCTACTGGTTGAATAATTATTTCTGCCAATTTATTTTCTTGTTACACTACTGTTTATATTTGATACTTTGTATATTCAAACAGTCATTTATATAAAAATTAAATTGTACAACCCTTTCATTCTGACTTCAAAGAATTAATGTATCTTCCTACAATAAAACCAACATGTTTAAATTTTAATTGAGAAAGCTTTTGACAGTGAGTCCAAAGCTGTTTGTTTGAATGTCAATATTTTAAAAAGAAACTGTACTTTAAAAATTTCTCTCTACATTATTAAATATATTATTTTTTAGTGCTCTTCTGTTTTGATCATTTGAAGTGATTTTTCCCCTTTTGGCCTTCCGTATTCCATGCTTTTTAGATCAAAAAGAAAACTATTGCTGTCAAGAATTGCTTGAGTTTTCAAAGAGAAACTCTTTACTTTATAAATATTGTTCTCTATAAATATGAATATCCCAATTTCAGAAAAGACAGGAACTGGGTATAAAAAGTTTCAACAAGGAATGATTATTTACATTATAAAAGACTTGTTTACTTTATAAAAGACTTGTTTGTGTCTGTTTACATGTGTTGTGTGTATGTCTGACTCAGTGACAGGGTGGGGTGGCAAGAACACTTAACAGCTAAACCTCGTGAGCTGCTGCAATTTGAAGGTCAATTAAAAATAAAGTAAATCTGAATTTATCTTAAGATGATAACAGTTCAGTGTTCAAAACTGAGTCTATATGAACATTTTTCTCTTTATTCCAGTGTATACCAATCAAACATAAAATACAAAAGGCTTGCAAAATAAACTTACTGGAGAATCTTTAAAACTTGTAATTTTTTAGCCTAAGAGTCTATTTAATTTCATATGGCAATTCTTATATTAATAGCTATCCTTAAGTCTGTCTATTAAAGCTACAGTCCAGTCAGTTCACTGTGCTTGCTTTATATATGAAGAAGGTTTGGGAGGCAGGCATATTTAATTCCAATGATCATCAAAGCTAATAGTTGCTGAGCACTTATATGGAACAGACACTGCTCTAAGCATGGTACGTGGATGTTTGGTTTATTACATGTATCAAAGCTTCTATTATGTGATCCTGGTTTTCTTGAGAACAACAGCAGGAATTTTAAAGGTAGGGTTAGAAATGTAGGTGTGGTTTTGAGAAATTTTACAAAGTGTATGTACAAAATTGTTGCTCTTTCCTCACCTGTGAGTAGGGAGAAATATAACAGTGCTCTCACTTTGGCTCTGGATATTTTCTCCCTAAGACCTTCTCTTCAACACCCTTAAGGGGCTTCAATTATTTTTCCACAGTTGATCACAAGACTTGGAAAAAATCCTCCTCACCAGAAGTTTGGATATCCTGGTCTGTGGTCATGAAATGCTTTTCTTAAAAAGCATTCACTGCAAATCAGAGCAACATGGCTTTGTACATGTTCTAGTGGTTCCCATTCTTAGATTTTACAGAAGGTAAAATTTTCCCCAAATGTGGAGACTAAAGTGACATTATCAATGTTAAAATTATTAAGTAAGAACATTTAAAAAGTTGAAAACTATCTGATAAAAGGTAATTTTAACATCCCAAAGGTAAGAAGGTTATACTCTCGAATAAAGTTTTTTTCTCCCCACATTTTCAATTGTTAAAATTTGTTAAAGAGTTGTACCCAAGTATTTTCCCACATGTGCAACTTCTTCAGAAGCATGGGGTTGGTAGCAAGCTGTTATTTTAACTACCCCTTTACGTAACCATTATTACTAGTTGCCCTCACTTCCTCTTGTAAATTCACAGAATTCCACCACATGTGCCTTAAAAAATTGACATCTAATTGAAATCTAACTGCATCTGAATTGATACAACAGAGGATAACTTAGCTCTAGAAATACATATCTTGGGTCTCTAGAACCTTTAAGAAACAGCTGTATTGTTACAGTGTCACGTTATGATCATTTTGAGGACCGCTACACCTGACCCAGGGGACTACTCAGTTCCCTGAGTAGTTTACTTTACTCAGACCTGAGCACCACCATTACATAAGTAGGTTTTCAAAACTGTTGAGCAGGCTTGAGGTATGAGTGACTCATTCATATCGGTAATTAAGCAGGTCGTATTATGGTAAGCATGTGACAATTCAGCTTTGAGTTCAATGCCTCATATGATGATTCATTAAATTACATTTGTATTTTGTAATCTAATTTGTTAATAAGTTTATGGGAAGCTAATTAAGCCAGCTGCTAATCTATATAGTTCTGTCTTCCTTATTGTGATCCCACAGTCTTCCATTGGAAACGTGCTATTAGACTCTTCCTCTGCAAAGAGAGTTTTAAAATTTTTAACAGGGTTCTTAAATTATGATGGATATTTTACTTACTACTTACCAGAAACATCTAATTGCAATTTACATGTTTAGAATTCAGTTGTGGAGCATCACCAATCTGGAGAAGACCAGGAGACCTGTTACTAACACGTACTTTACTGAGAAGTGAGGGCGCTCAGGTCCCCATCTTCAGCGTGTACATATTCTTATTCTGATTCTAATAAGTTTCGTTATCTGACTTCTGCTCCTGAACAAATCATAAGTATTGACAGTGTCCTGCTGGAAGCAGGTAAACAAAATGTGACAGCTGACAGCAGGGGAGGGAACCAAAAAATAAATGTAATGTGAACATTAAAAGGATAGCAGCTTGAGACAACTTTATATATAGGGTCCTGCACACCACAGGCCCTGAGAGCATCACTGTTAGCAAATTATACAAGTGACGTTTAATGATGAATTTGAATCGAGTAGGTTATGGTATGTAAGAAGGCAGAATTATGTGTTGCATTTGGTGATAACCAATTTCCTCTTCAAATAGTTAAAAGCTGAGTGCCTAAAGTGGTTTATCCAGGTGGAAAGTTTATGCAGAAAATACCTTGAATCGTTCCTTGATTATTTGGAGACTTTATCATAGGAAGTTTTTCATTCAGTTGAAACATTTTTCAAGTTTAATGACTAACTCACTACCTAGTTTAGTCAAAGTATGAGGAAAACTAAAGGAACAGTGATTTAAACCACGTAAATCAAATTAGATGACCTCCTGCACCTTAGGGAGGATTACAAATCATGTGTAAAAATCATTGAGCCCCAGTTCCGTGACTGCCCCACTGCCTTGCTGGCCGTGCAGTCCCTTTGCACCAGAGGTGGGATTGTAAAAGACTCTCAGAGCTGTTGTTTTAGCTATGCTGCATCACCTGATATACTTTAGTTTGTCATAGTAATCT
Organism: Phocoena phocoena; assembly: GCF_963924675.1. Classification (NCBI taxonomy): domain Eukaryota; kingdom Metazoa; phylum Chordata; class Mammalia; order Artiodactyla; family Phocoenidae; genus Phocoena; species Phocoena phocoena. The sequence goes on from NC_089223.1 coordinate 20,221,143, forward strand.
TTTGCTGGAAGCTCACTTTATCGTGTTCGGAGAGTCGTCTGTTATTTTTTGCAGGAATCCAGTTTAGTAAAGTCATGTAGCAAGCATAATTTTTATATAAAATGTAGACTTCATATTAATTATTAGCAATTGCATTGTGCAATTTTCTATTAGTTATGGTGGGAGTTTTTTGTTTTTTGGGGTTTTTTTGGCCACGTGACATACAGGATCTTGGTTCAACCAGGGATTGAGCCCATGCCCCCTGCAGTGGAAGCGTGGAGTCCTAACCACTTGCCTGCCAGGGAATTCCATTTATGGTCTTGAAGGACACTGAAAATCTGTTCAGAAAGGCAAATCTGTCATTCGGTCAGAGATGACATCACTTTCTAAGTTTCCTTTGGTTTTAATGCTTGAATCTTTGCTTACAAAAAGTATATCTGGGGCTTCCCTGGTGGCGCAGTGGTTGAGAGTCCGCCTGCCAATGCAGGGGATACGGGTTCGTGCCCCGGTCCAGGAAGATCCCACATGCGGTGGAGCGGCTGGGCCCGTGAACCATGGCCGCTAAGCCTGCGCGTCAGGAGCCTGTGCTCCGCAACGCGAGAGGCCACAACAGTGAGAGTCCCGCGTACCGCAAAAAAAAAAAAAAAAAAAAAAAAAGTATATCTGTGACTCCATTCTCTTAGAACACTGTTCTAAAATAGATCAGCCACAATATTTACAAATTACTGATGTCTATTGTAAGGCTGTAATTTTCCAAAGTAATATAGAAAGGGGAAAAAGGTAGTAAATTACATAATTACAGAGATGAACCCTGTAATAGAAAATAAAAATGTCAGCAAACAATTCACTAAATTTTCAAATTTCCTGTAATTTTCCATTAGCATCCATCATAAATTCCTCTACATTATCATACTAAAGATATGAATCAATAACATCCATTCAATAAATTTAAGATAGAAGTACAGAGTCTTCATCTGTGTTGAATGCTGCCAAGAAGCAGCATTCATGAAAATGAATGAAATTAGATGAACTAGAAAGATGTTCATTTTAAAATTCTGCATGCAACCGTGTAGCAGCATGGGTTGCTGCTATAAAGAAAAAGAATCCGCCTGCCAGTGCAGGGGACACGGGTTTGATCCCAGGTCCGGGGAAGATCCCCCATGCCACGGAGTAACTAAGCCCGTGTGCCACAACCACTGAGCCTGCGCTCTAGAGCCCGAGAGCCACAACTACTGAAGTCCACGCACCTAGAGAGCCACAACTACTGAAGTCCACGCACCTAGAGAGCCACAACTACTGAAGCCCATGTGCCTAGAGCCTGTGCTCCACAACAAGAGAAGCCACTGCAATGAGAAGCCCCAGCACCACAACGAAGAGTAGCCCCCCGCTCGCTGCAACTAGAGAAAGCCCACGCGCAGCAACGAAGACCCAACGCAGCCAAAAAAAACCACAAAACCCCAAAAAACCTGATAAAGAAACATAAGACAAAAAAAAAAAGAAAAAAACCATAGACCAATCTCATCTATACATACAGATGAAAAAAAATTTTTTAAGGTTAATAACTGGCAAAAAGGATTGTATTCCAGGAATTCAAGAGTGTTTTGATTTCAGTAAATCTATTAACACAATTACCCAAATAAAGAAAACATGATCATATCAATAGATGCTAAAAGGCTTATTACTAAGATTCGGTAGCTATTCCTAACGAAGATTCTTGAGTAAAACAGAAATTGAAGGAAACTACTTAAACACAATGAAGATTATTTATGAAAAGCCTATAGGTATTTAAAAATCATAAGCTGTTTCAATTAAAATCAGGAACTAACAGGAATGGCTACTGTCATTAAAGATTATCTTGGAGGATGCAGTGACTTTTGATATGATTATATGCCTAGGAAACCACGGAGATTAGGAAAAACAAAGAGGAATTTTTAGTAAGGTATTTGGAAACGATGAATATACAAAATTTAATGGCAATAAACACTTTGAAATGCTAATGGAAGAAATATTTCATTCACAATAGCAAAAAAAAAAGGGGGGGGAATAAAGTTACACAGAAAGGTATAAGATCTATGAGAAAAAAAACCCTACAAAAATGTTACTAAAAACGAACAAAATTTAAGCATATGAAAAAATACTATTGTAAATATAAATCTCTTAAAATTAATAAATTCAATAAAACATTAGAATCACAAGAGTATTTTAAAATTGGATTAAACTCTATTAAGATTCATTTAGAGTCAGAAAATTCTACAAAAACAAACAAACAAAAAGAAAGGAACTTTACTCACCAGATATCAGCATATACTATAGTCATTGGAATCAAGTCAGTTAATAAGATAAGAAAAACAACTGCATTAAATAAGAATAAACAAGACTGATAGAAAAGAATTGAGATGAAAGTTTACTGTATGACAAACATGGTGTTTTAGTTCAAAGAGAAAACAAAATTGGACTCCCAATTTTCACTAAGGACTTTAATGTGGCATAAAATTATTTTTTAAATGATCATTGGGAATTCCCTGGCTGTCTAGTGGTTAGGACTCAAAGCTCTCACTGCCGGCGCCCTGGGTTCAATCCCTGGTCAGGGAACTAAGATCCCACAAGCTGCACGGCACAGCCAAAAAAAAATTATTATTTTTTTACTTTAGAAAGAGAGAGTTGGGGGGTGGGGCGAAAGAAAACAAGAGACTAAATACAGGGAAAACCTGTATTAACAATTTTTTGTGACAAAAGAGTTAAAGTCAAATATCAATTATATGTAATAAATATGGAGGAAATTGCAATGGAGTTTACAAAGAGTTAATATCTATACTACTGTGTATTATATAATATGAAATGATAACATTTACTATAGAGCACTTACAAATGGGCAAGAAAAACGCAAACAAAAACATGGGCAAATATAAAGACATAAACAGAAGAGTAAATCCAAACGACCGAGATGTAGAAAATTATGCTCAAACTCACTAGTAATCAGGGCAATACAAATAAAGCTCTAGAAGATTGTCAAGTTTTACCCCATTAGATAGATGGTCACATATAAAGAAGAGCGATACCTATCACTGGTGGGAATTTTGCAGGAGGGACAAGGTACTCCCATACATTGGTGGTAAAAAATACAGATTGTTACAGTCTCTTGGGAAAAAATATATTCTTTGTCACAATAATCCTATAGAAATAAAATCAGTATGTATGTCCACATATACATATATTTTTTGTTGATCTTAATGGAAAATATTGATCTTAATGGAAAATACACATTAGAGCTGTATTAGTTGACTCTATTTCTATGCCATAGTGATGGGATATATATACTCTTATTTTGAGTGTTGTGTGTGTATGTATATATGTTTGCATATGATTTTATGAGCGTGAAGAAAAATGGGAATGATACATTCTAATGGGGATGACATCGTTTGTCTAGAGATGGTAGGTAGAGTAAAGATGGGAATTTGGGTGGGAAGGGGAAGAGGAGAGAGAAGAGAGTAAGCAAACAGAAAAAATACTAAATTCCATGTACGGCATCCCATTTTCAGATTATATAAATTAAACATTTGTACACACAAGAAAAAAGTTTAAAACATTAAATGGATTTGATATCATGATGGTCATTTGATGACCTTACCCAGAGCATGTTTAGATAAGTGGAAGCAAAGAATAAAGTAAAATTCTTATTAGAACAGTTTGAGTAATAAATAAATAGTAAGATAGCAGACGACTATAAACTGAAACTTTACCAAATAATACCAATAAAAAAGTAAAATATAATAAATGATGAGCAAAAAAGGGGTATGAGGCAAAGGTAGCCTCTGTATATCGGCCCATGGGTTGTTTATTTCTTTACAGCAGGCTGAGACCCATTAGCACAAAAGCCCACTGACACCAAACCAAAATTTACCCATCCACTTGTTTTAAACATAGTCCAAACAAACAGTTTTAGAAATTTAGAGCTTGCCTGCTTTATATACCCTGTGAAACTGTGCCCCAAATCTTCTTGCCACAGGTAATATAAGCCTTGGGCTATAAAGACTCTAAGCTGCTGCTGCCCTTTGGAATTCTCTAACCCAGAGACTTCTGCCATGCTGCTGAGTGACATCATACATAAGCCCCCTAGACATAATACCTCTGTCTCTGATGTCTCTTTCCAGCGGTACCCTTGCTCTCCTCTCCTCGATGGTGGCCTCATGCCTTAAGCCTCTGTATGCTGCTAGGACCTTTCCCAAATTGCAAACCTTTAGAAGTAGAACCAAAATAGAGCTTGTGTGCTCTACTGCCACCTCATGGCCATAAATTTTTCTTTGATCAGCCCTGAAATGCTCAAACTCACCCCACTTATACTACATAATAATAAAAGTAAAAATTCATCAGGAAGATACACCAGTGCTAAAATTGTAGATACCTAATATATCCTCAGAATAAATAAAGCCAAAATGAATAAGATTACAAAGAGTAATTGACAAATGCACATAGTGAGAGACGTTAACACATCATTTTCAGTAACTGACTAAAGGGACATAAAATTAGTAAGGCTATATAAATTATATAGAGCTATAATCAACAATTAAAGAATTTCTATTCTTTTCAAGCATACTTGAAATATTTACAAAAATCTAAAATACTTTTAGGCCTAAAAGTATCAAACTTTTAAACTGATATAGAGACTACAAAGTACTACTATTACAAATCAATAACAAAAGCTTATCCAAAAGAGCTTTAAAAATTCTAGAAATTAAAAACATACTTCCAAATAATTCATGAAACCAAGAAGTAATTATAATAAAAATTAGAACATATTTAAAATTGGATGAAGATGAAAAGATTACAGACCAATAGATATGTAATAGCTGAAGCAGTTCCTAGAGGGAAACTCACCAGAAGCAATTCACATTCACGGGAAGGACAACAGCCTACACTTACAGTCTATCCAAAGTCTATATTGGCTCTTCTACTCTATGTCATAATATAGTCCAAAGAAACCTGGACCGTCTGGACATTCTGTAGAACATCACATATGTTTGTTATATTGATCAGTAAAAACAGACTAAGAAGTAGTAAGTGTGTTGAACATCTGGGACACAGGCATCCCCGAGAATAAGAGAAAATTATTTGAAGATTAAGGGACCTACCACATCAGTGAAGGTTTTAGGGGGGTCCAGTAGTCTGGGGTAGGTTTAAAATAAAGGACAAATTATTGCATGTCACATTCCCACCATGAAGAAGGAAGTACAATGCTTCACAGGCCTCTTTGGGCTTTGGAGGCAGCATATTCCATAGTTAGGAATACTGCTGTGACACATACGCTGAGTGACAAAGAGGCTGCCAGCTTTGACAGGAGCTTACAGCAGGAAAGTGCTCTGCCATGGGTTCAGGCTGCAATACAAGCAACCCTACCATTTGGGCTATACAGTCCAGCAGACTCTCTGATATTGGAAGCGTTTGCAGTGAGAAAAGAGACCATGTGGAGTTTATGGCAAACCTCATTAGGAAAATTACAACATAGATCTTTGGGGTTCTCTAGCAAGGCCATGCTATCTGCTGATAATTATATACTCTTAATAGTTCCAGGCATGCTACTGGATCCACCTGACAATGGGCATTAAGTGACCATGTGGCTAGAACATCCCATCACGAGCTTGGCTTTTTTAGACCTATCAAGGCATAAGGACAAGCTGGCCTAGTAGCAATCCATGATAAGCTAAAAGCAGCACATCAAGAATTGGGCGCGAAAAGCACTACAGGACACAAGCAAGCAGTATGAGTATGTGACCCAGGACCCCGTTTCATCAAAAGCTGTTGCAATATTTTCTCTCCATCAGCTTGCGACTATGGTTGTATAGGCATTCCCAAGTTGCTCAAGGAGGAAAAAGGCTAAATTTGGTCCATTGAAAGGTCATCTCAAGATGTGGATGCAAGCCAAAAATGGATCACTGCCTACTTTAGCTCTGGAAATATAGCAATAAGATGAAATTCTCCTAGTATGCAGAACTTTGGACTGTCCACCTTGTCATTCATTTTGCATGGAAAGAGAAGTGGCCCAAGGTAAGAATGTATCCAGATTCATGGTCAAATGACTTGGCTGGTAGGTTAGAGGTTGGAACGAAAAAGTTCGGAAGATTGGAGACAAAGACATCTGGGAAAGAGGCATAGGGAAGGACCTACGGGAATACAGTAGACAAAAAAATATGAAGATTTTATATTACATGTTAACTGCCACAGAGGATATCTACCAACAATCAAGTAGAGGAAATGATTCAGCCAGTTGATGTGAGCCAGCTTCTTCCAACCTTAGTACTGGTACAATTGGTGCATAAATATAACGACAGGGATGGAGGCTATACACAGGTCCAAACAGCAGAAGTTCCCACTGAACAAGGCTGATCTAGCCATGCTGCTGCTGAATGCCCAAACTGCCAGCAACAGAAAACAACACTGATACCTCAGTACGGCACCATCCTTCAAGGAGATCATATAGTCATACAGTGACAAGTCGAATACATCAGATCTCTTCCATACAGGAAGGAGAACAATCTTGACCGGAACTGACACTCATTCTGAATATGGATTTGTCTTTCCTTCTCACATGGCCTCAACCTGCACCACTACTCAAGGGCTTACAGAATGTTTGATCCACCAACATGGAATCCTGTACATCACTGCATTGGATCAAGAAAGGCTCTTTACAGCACAGCAGTTGCAGCAGTGGACATGTGACCATGTGATTCAGTGATCTCATCATAAATCACAAACATCATAACAGCTAGAGGCTGCCAAACAGAGTGAAAAAGCCTTTAGAAGCCCTTCAAAGATACAAGGCTGGGTTACCAGCATATAGTCCCATATCTCCAGTAGAAAAAGGATCAATGGAGAAAGAATCAGTGACATATTCACCATCAGTTCCAGTGATCTTGGAAATTTTTGCTTCTTATCTCTGCACGTCAATGCTGTTATAAAATGGAAGCAGAAAGGAATATGCTTGACACCCAAGTGATCCACTGGGAGATCTCTAGGTAAAATCGTGTTCCATTTTAATGGCTCGATATAAGTAGACAAGTGTAGTAGCCATGGCTGAGCATGGCATTCTACATTCACTTGAAAAGGAATGGAGACCTTTTCTACATTCACTTGAAAAGGAATGGAGACCTCAGACAACTCAGGGGTGATGATCTGGGTCGCTCTACCAGGTAGTGACCGGGACCAGCCAAGGTGCTAGCTAAGGGTGAGAGGAATGTAGAAGAGACAGTACGTACCTGGATAGCAGAGAAGGGAGATGATGGATTGAGGGTGCAGGACCAGCTGCAGAAATAGGGGCTATGTAGTTCATTCAGTGAACATTTCTTTTATAAATTTCCCCAGCAGAAGAACCGATCAGAATTCTGGAGGAGCTTTTCCTAGATAGAGTGAAATTATGTAAAGCAACAGATTCAAATGATACAGGGGGTGGACAGTAATATGTTCTGTGGTGTGTAGCCAGTATTCCTCTTTCAGGACTGAGGCAGTCATTGCCCTGAGGGCTCTGAGTGTTGTCTGTTGGGAGTTTACAACCAAAGCCCTCTGTAGGGAGTGCCCTCAGATAAAAGAAACTCTGTAGTCCAAATTACACTCCCTCCCGGAGGACAGTACATATCCAATGACTACTTGATTGGAATTCATATTAATCATTGCCAACAGAATTTTAAGTGATATGCTGTTAGTGAAAGAAAAATAAAACTTGAGATGAGCTGATGAGAGCTTGAGAATGGAGGCTGTTGGTGAGAGAAAAATATCATGATGATGTGGTCAGTGAGGGCCATTGAGATTCAGTGTTATTTGGACAGAAGGCAACTGAGAGAGGTTGATACGAGGCCCAGACTGGGGCACTGGGCAGTAACAAAGTATCTGGGCTTCAGTTTTCTCATCTAGAAGAGGAAGGAGTCAGACTAAATTGTCATCAGGTGTCTTCCAGCTCCTGTATTCTGTAATTCTAAAGTCCTCTGCAGAACATACGAACAGCACTGAGGGACAATACTTCAAATCTGTGACTGACTTACTAATGGAAAATGATTCTTTAATACAATGATACAGACGGTTATCCATAACCTAGAGATTTCTACATTCCTACATTTACAATTCAATTTACAATTGAATTGTAAATTTCAATTGGCAATAACTCATATGAAGAAGCACAGCAAAATGTCCAGTTTTTATTAAAAATAATATGACCTTAACAACAGTGCTCTTGCCAGTGGAGTATAATGTATAAATTAATGCAGTAGCAAGTAAAACAAAGCAGTGAGTATGACAAAAAAGTAACAGACTCACACACATAGAGCACAAACTAGTGGTTACCAGTGGGGAAAGGGAAGAAGGGAGGGGGGATATAGGATTAAGAGGTGTAAACTACTATATATAAAATAAATGAGCTACAAGGATATATTGTACAGCGCAGGGAATATAGCCAATATTTTATAATAATTATAAATGGAGTATAATCTATAAAATTTTGAATCGCTATGTTGTATACCTGAAACTAATATAATATTGTAAATCAACTATGCATCAAGTAAAAAAAATAAGAATTTCTGGAAAAACTATACTCCAAAGAAAAGAAAATGTAATGTCTGCTAAAAACTCAATTTAATTTTTGTTCCATTTCTTTAAGACACTAAAGCTAACACCCTACACAAGGGCTGTGTGTAGGAATTTAGGGTAGCTACCCTTGGCAAGGACACTGCTCATGCCTCCAGGAACTGTTTGACAAAGAACCATTTCCCCCACAGGCCTGCGTGCAAGTAGGAACAGCCCTGTCTTTTGTCTCAGAGTCTTGCCCACCAGGTATCCAACCATCGTATTAATGGGAGCGTGCATGGCCAGTGCTCTGAGCCCTCACATGTCAAACTGTCTGGCCTCTAGGAAAAATGCTTTCATGTCCTGGGTCCCATATGTGCCCTAAGGAGACCACCGGGCACCAGAGGGATTGACTGAGAGAAGACCCCTACACTGGAGCTTTGGGACTGGACTGCGGCATTCTACAGTGCCTTGAACTGGGAACAGAGGGAAGCAGACATCTTTGTTGCAAAAGAAACCAAATTGCGACATTGAAGGTCTTCATTACTCAAGGAAAATTGAGATTTAAAAAAAAAATGTATGAAGTGAAGCCATTTAAAAAGATGGAAATAAATGAATGTTTGTGACTTTATAGTTAAAAAGAAATGACAAATTATGAAATAGTTTGTTTTAGCTTATGTTTAGAATAGGCTGTGAAGGCAACTCTTTTTAAATTCTTTGAACAAACAAAGAATAAATCAAATGTTGATTTAGCAGGCATAATTTTCTGAATAGATTGTCTAATAGTGTGATGTAACATCCTTGATTTCACTTTTGACCTTCATAGCACAATCATAAAGAGGACGTCTTTGCAAAAAAAAATACGATAAAGCTACTAAAATTAAAATATTCTGGGGCTTCCCTGGTGGCGCAGTGGTTGAGAGTCCGCCTGCCGATGCAGGGGACACGGGTTCGTGCCTGCCCCGGTCTGGGAGGATCCCACATGCCGTGGAGCGGCTGGGCCCATGAGCCATGGCCGCTGAGCCTGCGCGTCCGAAGCCTGTGCTCCGCAATGGGAGAGGCCACAACAGTGAGAGGCCCGCATACCGCAAAATAAAAAAAAAAACAAAACAAGAAAATATTCTGATATTAGTAGATAAACAAATAAATCAGTGGAATAGAATAAAACTCCAGAAATAGACTCAAGTATATATGGAAGTTTAATATATGATAAACAAAAGATACCTCAAGTCACAGGGAGAAAAGGCTATTTTAATAAATGGTACTTATTATGGGTGAATTGTGTCCCCCCAAAAAGATATGTTAAATCCTAACCCCCAGTACCTCAGAATGTGACCTTATTTGGAAATAGGGTTATGGCAGATGTAATTAGTTAAGGTGAGGCCATACTGGAGAAGGCTGCGCTCCTCATCCAATATGACTAGCTTCCTGATAAGAAGGGGAAATTTGGACACAGAGACACACACAAAGGGAGGATGATACAAAGACATGCAGGGAGAATGCCATGTGAAGACAGAGGCAGAGATTGGAATGATGTACCTATAAGCCAAGGAACATCTGGGACTACAGTGAGCTGGAAGAGGCAAGGAAGGATTCTCCCCTGGAGGCTTTGGAGGGAACAGGACTCTGTTGACACCTTGATTTTGGACTTCTAGTCTCCAGAACTGCGAGAGAATAAGTTTCTGTTGTTGCGAGCCACCCAGTCTGTGGTACTTTGTTTTGGCAGCTCTACCAAACTAGTACAGTAACAGATAACTAGGTAACCATTTGCAAAAATTTAACATTGAATTCATACCTCACCTCGTATATCAGGGTAAATTAGAAATGTGTCAGATGGGCTTCCCTGGTGGTGCAGTGGTTAAGAATTTGTCTGCCAATGCAGGGGACACGGGTTCAAGCCCTGGTCCAGGAAGATCCCACATGCCACGGAGCAACTAAGCCCATGAGCCACAACTACTGAACCCGCGTGCCACAACTACTGAAGCCCGCACGCCTAGAGCCCATGCTCTGCAACAAGAGAAGACACTACAATGAGAAGCCCACGCACTGCAACGAAGAGTAGCCCCTGCTCGCTGCAACTAGAGAAAGCCCGCGTGCAGCAACGAAGACTCAATGCAGCCAAAAATAAAATAAATAAATTTATATATATAAAAAAAGAGAAATGCATCAGAGAAGTAAAAGGCAAAAGTAAAACTATACAAGTGCTGGGGAGAAAATGAGTGAAGTCCTTCCTAACTATGAACTGATATCTAGATGCATGAAGGAAAAGATTCATATATTCAACGGTATGAAAAGAAAACTCTTTTGCTTAACAGAAAAAGCACTGCTAGCAAAAGAAAAAACAAAAGAAAAACTGGAGAAAATATTTGTAATTTATATCACAGATAAGTGGCTATTCTCTCCTACATAAAGATCTTTTCAAAATAGAAAAGAGAGGGAATTCCCTGGCGGTCCAGTGGTTAGGACTTTGCCTTCCAATGCAGGGGGTGCAGGTTCGATCCCTGCTCGGGGAGCTAAAATCCCACATGCCTCTTGGCCAAAAAACCAAAACATTAAAAAAACAAACAAACAAACAAAAAACCCAGAAGCAATATTGTAACAAATTCACTAAAGACTCCAAAAATGGGGTCCTCATCAAAAAAACTTTTTAAAAAGTAGAATAAAATAGAAAAGAGAAATACCCCAAATCTGATGAATGGACATAGGACATGAACAGATAGTTTACTGAAAAAGAAAGGCAAACAGCCTTTAAACCTATGGAAAGATGCCCACTCATTAATCAGAGGAACTTCAAGTTACACTGAAATACCATCTGTCATTTATCGAATTGGCAAAAATCCCAAAGTTTGACAATAAATGCTCTTGGTGTGACCCTAGAAAAGAATGCCCAAGTGTGCACGTGCACACCGACCCCCCCCCACAAGCGCTTGTTTTCATTCATTGTGGGATTATTTATAACAGCAAAAAACTAGAAAGAATTTGCATCAGTAGAGGACTGCTTAAACTAATTATGACAGAGCCACAATGAAGCACCATTCAGTGGTAAATAGAAATGAGGATAATTTCGACGTACTGACATGGGACAGAAAAGTGTATATAGTATGCTGCCATTTGTGTAATTAGAGGGGGATATATTTCAAAGATAAATACCTATTTGTTTATATTTGCTAAAAGAAATACTGGAAGAAGAAACCAAAAACTAAATAAATGAAGTGGGGTGGAATTCTTAAGGGACAGGAAAAGAAGCAAGAGTTCTCCAGAAATGCCTTTCATACAGTCTTGACTTTTAAATCATATAAATATTTTACATATTCCAAAATTATACTTAAACTTTGTTTAAAAGGAAATCTTAGAATGGGAAGCAAATGGAAATAAATGAATCTAACTGTATATCAGTATATATATATTTTAGTAATTACATCAAGAATTACATCAAGTGATTTTAAAATTTAGTACTCTTAGTGGATATCTTTGGCGAGATATAGTCCAAGAACAAAAAGAACTGCAAAATATTTTAAACTTAATTCAGTAGTTTATTGTAAGTAATAATACTGCTATTGTTATTTTGAAATCTTTTTAACATAAGATAAAGCTAATTAATATTATGTTAATATTATCAGGAATCAAGATATTCAGTGTAAGAGAAAAAAGATAAGTTAGGCAAAAGCCCTATAAAGAAACGTTTGAATTAGAAATATCAGTTTGACCTCCTATCTTTTATGGCTTTATTTTTTTATGATGAAAAACTGTGATGACTTAGAAAACTTTATTTACTTAACATATCTAGTTATCTTATGGAACCTATGTCCTATAATTGCATTCTTTTATATAACATTCACTTTTTCTCCTTATTAATTGTCACTGAAGGGATTTTGACTAAATATAATCAGTGCATGAACTATATTCTAAAATCATCGATAATACTAAAAACAGCACTGTTTTTATTCTACAGTACCTATTGAAAGTACAATGATTTCTAAAACATGCATTCCTTAGCAATGTTTACTGCAGAGGTCTAGATGCAGTGATACTCCAGTAATAGTGAACATCCTTGTTCTCCAGAGTTTGGTTTCAAAGATACCCATCCTCATGGAAAGGTACCAGTGTCTTTTGGAGAATACTTGATTCCAGGTCTGGAGTAGGGAAAATGCAATATGAATCTGGACAGCTTGTTATGCCTGAGAGGAAGAAAGCATTCAAACATTATGGCACCATGTCCAAAGAGTGCAGAAACAAGTGTGAAGGGACCCAAGGGCCAAATGTGGGACAATTTGAAAATCAAAAAATAAATAATGATGGGCTGAAACACACTGCATATTAAAAAGTCATGAGTTGACATCAAAAGAATACAAGAGACTTCTGGCTCTGGTGATGATGATATAGCAGCTAGTATCAAACAATCATCAGCCACAAACAATCATAAAACCTGGACATACATCCTTCAGGTTACTTCCTGGCAGCTATCCCGCAGACTTAGAACCATGCTGCATACATCCTCTTAGCCAGTTTGCTCAGCTAAGACCAAGTCGTTGCTAGACTGCTCAGGGTGCCAGACCTCATCCATTCCAAAATATGTCCGGTGTTATCTGTCTGGTTGCTCCCATTTAGTATTATGGTCCCATAATACTAAATAGGAATAGATACATATTTTTGGTTGCCTTAAATTACAGTTGCTTCACTTTGTAAATTTATGCAAAAATTTCATATTCTGTGCTGTTTTAATACCTTGCTTATATAGGTGAGGGAGGAGAGAGACCAAAGTAATGTTTAGTCCCTGTATTTGGCTTTTGCCAAAGAAATCTGAACAATTTCTAAGAGGCCATTCACTGAGGCTATTTAAGAAGATTTTACATGACCCTTCTAATTTTAAAATAAAGAACCTTGAAAGTCAACTGAAACTGCATTTTGCTTGTGATGGGTTCTATATATAGCAGATTTCATCAGCCAGAATTGAAAGGTGATTCTGTTTTACTAAGGAAAAGAAAATCTCGTGTGGACAATAGTCTACTAATCTTTCATTCCTGCAGGCCGACTTCAGTTCCTACATTGTTTTATACTAATCGAAAAATCATAGTTTATTTCCACTTGTGATTTAGTTTTATGTCTGTAAATAAATATTACAGACAAAGTTTCATTTAAAAACTATTAAAGCAGGGCTCCCCCAGTGGCGCAGTGGTTGAGAGTCCACCTGCCGATGCAGGGGACATGGGTTTGTGCCCTGGTCCGGGAAGATCCCACATGCCTCAGAGCGGCTGGGCCCGTGAGCCATGGCTGCTGGGCCTGCGCGTCCGGAGCCTGTGCTCCGCAACGTGAGAGGCCTGCGTACCGCAAAAAACTATTAAAGCAGACTGTCATGTTAAAGGTATTGCAGAAGAAATATAAGTCTAACTTTGGTTCTTTTACTTAACGTATTATTAATTCAGATAGTCACTGTAGTGTGCTGTCCAGAGTACTTTTCAACATGTTACTCTGTTGGGTTGCTGGCTTTCCAAGGTCCTCAGTGAAAGCCCCGCCCTCGCCAGCTGTGTGTCTTCAGGGTAGTCATACCTCCGCCTTTTCCCTGACGTCAGGGTGGTGAGGTAGCAGATGGAAGCACCTCTGTGCTCAGAGGTGGGTGAATCTAAGTTCCCCATCTCCTCCCTCCTCAAACTTTGGCCTTAGGTTCCGGCAGCATCCACGTCATCTCGGAGCTCATATACACATATATGTATCACACATACAGAATCTCGACTCCCCCCAGACTCACTAAGGCAGACTGTGCATTTTAATAACATTCCAAGATGATGTGTAGGCATGCGAGAGTCTTAGAGTCACAACCCTTGATAAACTGCTTGGAGGAAGTTGTCTGAGTTCTTTGTCCCTTCAATTTAGTCCTAAATATTGCTATTAAAAACATGTCCACTAGAGGTCACCAGACTCAAGTGATTAATTGATTTGCCACCCATTTGCTTGGAAAAAGAAAAAAATGTCAGGACCAGGGCTGGGAGTTACCTCAAAGAGTCAAATCCTCCTGCACCCCCATCTCCCCCAAAACAGGAACTTTCTGCCCACCTCCTCAAAGGCAAGTTTAATCAGAAATCTGCATTTGCAAAAGGTGCACCATCAGAGGTCAGAGCACTGATCTTCAGGTGAAATCCGTGCAGTAGGGGCCAGCCTCACGTCATGGGGGAGCCAAGGGTGGGGTGCTGAGTGCTTGTGCTGCCCCCACTGCTACAGGGTGACCTCAGGCAAGTGGATTCTCCTCTCAGCCCACGTCTCCATCCATAAAGTGCAGGCAGTCGGACCATGAGATTCCCAGGGTCCCCTGAGCTTGGATGCTGTGCGTCTCTTCCTGTTGCAGCTTTCTGTCTTGTGCCCCAAAATTTGCCAAGGAAATAGAACTAATCTCCAAGCTCCTGTCTCCACCCATAAGTTGTCTTCATGGCTCTCAAGGCCATGGGAGACCAGGCACTGGGCCTGGAATTCAGGGTGTCTGACAGGCCTGGAGTTTTAAGGCACCCAGAGGCAAAGGCACATTTGTCTCTGTGTGGTACAGTGGGTTCTGAGCGTGGCGAGAGATGTGTAAGATGATGGAGGGACAGAGCTGGAGGCCCCAATCCAATCATTTCACAGATGGGGAGACTGAGGTCCAGCGAAGTATGTGACTCTATCCCAGGTCCCTAGGGCCCTGAGTCAGTGACGGAGCTGGGACTGGAATTCAGAAATTGCTGGTGGAGAGGACAGTGGAGGATGCTTCTTTTCGTGGCTCAGAACGGCCTAGAGAGAGGCCAGCAAGCGCTTCTGTCTTTCTGGTCTCCTGTCCATAAATGTAAGTACTTCTTTTGGTTTATGTTTAGATGTTTAGTTACTCAAATATGTCCTAGTCCACCCAGGAAAACCCCTACGAGGGTGTGTGTAGTCCTGTCTGGCCCACAGCAGGAAGGTGACAAAGATTTTTTAGGTGACCTAAGAAAGGCATTGGGTTTGGCAGGAAAGGGAATTAACTACAGTTAAGGCTACTTACTGGTGCCAAGTTTTGTGCAAATCACTTTACATGGGGTTAGTGACCTTGTGCACTACTCACAAAAACCTTTGAAGGCAGGTATTACGCCCATGTTACAGATGGGGAAACTGAGGCTAGGAGAAGGAAAGATACTTGCCCAAGGCCAGACGGCTAGCTGAGGTTCATCAGTGTGTTGGTTAAGATGCTAGTTGCTGTAACAAATAATCCCCAGATCTCAGTAGCTTAACCAGTAGAAGGTAGTTTTTGTTCTTCAACAGTGCAATCTGGTGATCCTGGTTGGTGGGCTGCCTTCTTCCACGTGGTGACTCAGGGACCCAGGCTTCTTCCAGCCTGTGGCTTCAGTCTTTCCAGGGCCTCACAGACCTTCCTCCTGGCTGGCAGTTGGAGGATGAGTGTGTAGAGAAGGCACATGCTTCTTTACATCCACAGCCCAGAAGGGACATCATTTCTCATGCATTCCATTGGTGAGAAGTAGTCACATGGCCACATACAGAGCAAGGGGTGCTGGGAAAGGTAGTCCCCAGCTGAGTAGCTGCACTATGGAAAGAGGGGTACACATTTTTGGAGGACAGTTCATTGTCTCTGCCACAGCGTGACACCAAAGGTCATGCCCCCTCACCCAGGGCACCATGCATCCATGCATTGGACTGAAGGAGCATGGGTGGGCACCACCCTCTGGGTGTGACCAGCACTGCAGTCTTGGTTGTGATAATAAATCTTGCAGCATTGGGATTAGAAAGGCTCCTAGAGTCTTTTTATTTTGGCTCTGCTGTGCATCTTGTGGAATTTTAGTTCCCCGACCAGGAATTGAACCCAGGCCCTCGGCAGTGAGAGTGCGGAGTCCTAACCACTGGACCACCAGGGAATTGCCAAGGCTCTTAGATTCTGCTCGTCTATCTGAAGCCCCTCAGCAAAGTCCATGGCAAGACAGTGATGCAGCCTTTGCTGGGCATGGCACAAATACCCAGTGAGCCGAAGCTCACCTGCTGGTGAGACAGCTGCCCGTAACCAACGTTCCTGGGGTGATGCTGACCTGAGGCCTGACTGTCAAGCCCAGTGGGTCAGCGAAATAAGGAAATATAGGGGCGTGCTGGCCCTTCTCAGTCACGACTAGTCCTTCCTTCTTTTGAGTTGAAATCTTCCTCCCTGTCTCTTCCCCCATGTCCTGCCCTCTGGAATATCCCAGAACATATATGCTCACCCTCCCTCAGGAGACACTGGTCATCTGGTTAATTAATTGATTGATTGGTTCATTCATTCAACAAATACCATGGACTGGTTGCCAGGGATAATGGGTGTACTGGGTTGAATAGCATCATCCCCAAATTTATGCCCACTTGGAACCTCAGAATGAGACCTTTTTTGGAAATAGGGTCTTTGCAGATGTAATCAAGTTAAGTTGAGGTCATCCTGGAAGACGATGGGCCCTAATCCAATGATTTACAATCTCTTAGAAGAAGGGAGAAATTTGGGCACAGACACAGAGGGAAAACACCACGTGAAGACACAGACAGCCAGGGAGAAGGCCACGTGGTGACAGAGGCAGGGACTGGGTGATGCCATCACGAGTCACGGGCACCAAGGACTGCCAGCCACCACCAGAAGCTGAGGTGGCGTCCTGGAACGGATCCTCCCACTGAGCCCCCAGGAAGTAACCACCCCAGCTGACACTTTGATTTTGGACTTCTGACCTCCAGAACTGTGAGAGAAGAAACTTCTGTGTTTTAAGTGCCCCCCACTCACTTTGAAGCACTTTGTTAAGGCAGATGCAGTCGAGTGACTGAAACAAGCATGGCTCCTACTGTCAATCTACTTACAGGCCTAGTAAGGAAGAGAGATTAAAAAATACAGTTCACAAACAAATAGGGGACACTTAAAAGGGCCTGCAGCAGGGTCAGTAATGCGTGGGGTTGGCGGGACAAGCATGCCGTGGAAAGAGCGGTCTGGGAGGAAGGAGGGCACGGGGCAGCTGCATGAGGAGTGCGTCAGGGAGCGATTGTGGGTGGAAGGAATAGCATGGGCAAAGGCCCTGAGGCGGGAAGAGCTTGATACCCTCGGAGAACAGAAGGGAGGCCAGTGTGGCTGAGTAGGTGGGAACAGGGGAGACAGCTATGAACTCAGGTAGGGCAGCGTCACTTAGGGAGGCCAGGGAAAGGAGCGAGTTTTTTCTTCTGTGTGCATCGGGACATCTTTGGAGGGTTTTTAAGCAGGAGAATGATATGATCAGATTGATGTCATTTTGACTGCTGTGTGGAGGATGGGAAAACATTCACTCACTCACTCATTCATGCATTCAATGACTAATAATACAAGTAAACAACCCAGAGCCATGGCCAGGCCTGCAGATGGAATGCAATGGCCAAGAGAGTGCCCTGGGGTGGTCAAGGCGGTCAGAGGATCCCACACTGGTAAGACGAGCTTCAAGCAGAGACCCGCTGAGCCAGGAGAGGGGTAGGGGACGGTGCCCCCAGCCGCGGGCGCAGCAGCGCAAAGGCTCCACAGCACTCTCCTGCTTCCACAAGCTGTATCTTCACCGGGCTGGATGTGATGGTTCCTGCAATTTTTCTCATAAGATCCTTTAAATGTTGTAATAATTTCCTGACAATGATGCTCGCAGCTTGCTATCCAAGAGCTCAGTTGTTCTGCAGGCCTTACCAATTATGTTTATCATCACAAGGTTTCATAAACACTTTATAATTCGCAGAGCCCTTTTGCAGTTCTGTTCAACACACCCTCCCATGGCCCAAGGTGTGGGGAGAAGGCAGATGTTCAGATCGATCTTATTTCACCTCCAGAGAGGTCTAACTCCATCCATTCATGCAGGATAACCGCCTGCAAGCTCCAGAGACAGGTGTAGATAAAGACCCACACCCAGGGGCAATAATGTGACGGTTCAATGGTCACTGAGCGATAACAGCCAGATATACCAGGGAGCCGTGGTCTTTTGAAGACCATAAAATCTGGCAGGCTGGTAAAGAGCTGGCTCTGGCAATGTGGACTCAGGTCCAGAGGCCCCAGCCAGGAGGGAAAGACAAGGTTTGGTCCCCCGGCTCTCTGGCCTTGAGCAAGTCTCTTAAGCTTTCTGAGCCTCAGCTACAAAAGAGGGATGTCGTTTGAGTCTCACAAGAGGCCCAGGAGGGAAGCTCTGAGTGGTTGAGAGTAGGTCAGGCTGCTGGGCGTTAAGTCCTGCCTCTGCCACCAGGACCTGCATGACCCTGGACATGTTACTTAAGGACTCTGTTTCCCTATCCATAAAATGGGGGGAAAGATAGCATCCGCCTTACATGGTTGTTGAGAGGATCAAATGAGATAATACTTAGTAGGGCTCAGTGAATGCTAACTAGCACTATCCTGGCTTAGAGATGAGGAAGAGAGGTAAAGTCCCTAAACGTTACTCAGGTGTTTTCCTGCTATATTTCCTTGTTGATGATGATGGTGATGAAAGTGGTGGTGGTAATCATGATAGTGGTGGTGGTGGTGGTGATGATGGAGATGGTGGTGGTGGTGGTGGGATGATGGTGATGATGGTGGTAGTGGTGGTGATGATGGAGATGGTGGTGGTGGTGGTGGGATGATGATGGTGATGATGGTGGTGGTGGTGGTGATGATGGTGATGATGGTGGTGGTGGTGGTGATGATGGAGATGGTGGTGGTGGTGGTGATGGTAGTGTTCGTGGTGATGATGGTGATGATGGTGGTGGTGGTGGTGATGATGGTGGTGGTGGTGGTGATGATGGAGATGGTGGTGGTGGTGGTGATGGTAGTGTTCGTGGTGATGATGGTGATGATGGTGGTGGTGGTGGTGATGATGGTGATGATGGTGGTGGTGGTGGTGGGATGATGGTGATGATGGAGATGGTGGTGGTGGTGGTGGGATGATGATGGTGATGATGGTGGTGGTGGTGGTGATGATGGTGATGATGGTGGTGGTGGTGGTGATGATGGAGATGGTGGTGGTGGTGGTGATGGTAGTGTTCGTGGTGATGATGGTGATGATGGCGGCGGTGGTGGTGACAGCAAATGGGTTGGTGTGTGTTGGAATAGTTATTTCCTCAGCGCTAGGATCTATTGTTGCCGGGGATGCCTGGAGCCTCTGGGGGCCAGTGAGCACCCACAGGAGCAGCCTTGCTCTAATCTGAACAAGTGCCATTTTCTCTGTGAGCTGTGACTCGACAAAGGCTGAGAAGCCCTATTTAATTTGATGCTGTTCATATCATTCTGCCCTCTATTTGTTGCTTAGTAACACTGACTCCCTCTTCTTCCTATTTTTTTTTCTCTAAAGACAAAGTCTTCCCACTTGCCCTTTTCATTCAATTCAACAGATTCTTTTAAAAGGTCCCTGGACAGTTGGTGAACGAGAAGATCAGAGCCTCGATCCTAACTACTGTCTCCTTAGATGAAATATTTTCCCATTTTGACAAGTGCCTTTGAGGACTGTGTGATGAGGAAAGAGCCCTGGCTGGGAGCCAAGGACTTGAAACTGAGTTCTGATTCTGCCACTACCTCAGCCTGTGACATTGGGCTGGTCACTTAACTTCCTGGGGGGTTCCCATGCTGCGGTAGATTAAAAATGGCTGTAAATTCTTCATAACCCATCATGTTGAATGTGGGCTGGCTCCCCTGTGACTTATTTTGAATGACAGCTTGTGAACTTCTGGCGGAAATGGATGCTAGTTTCTGGGGCTGGGTCTCCAGGGATGTGCAGCATCTGCTTTTGCCCCCACCTTGGAACCTCTCTCATGTAAGCCAGCTGCCATGTATGAGTCTGACTGCCCTCAACCACCATGCCAGGAGGTTCTTCTGCCTGGACCCACCTGCTGTGTCACTTCTCCAGGCCTTTGCATTCAGCCTGCCTTCTTCCCGGAAGGCCCTTTCCCTCCTCTTCCTACAGCAAACCTCTGCTCCTTCTTTGGGATCTAGCTCAAATGTTACCCTTTCTCCAGCTGCCCCCAGGCTACCTCTGGACTCTACAGGCCCTCACGAAGATGTCTGAGCCTTATTCTGAAAATAACTCTGCTGCCCTTGGTAGGGCACATCCTGGGCCCCAGCGTCTCTCCAGGCAGAAGGTACATGCTGACATCCGGCCAGACCGTCCTCCCCTAGGCTCAGGGAACCAAGGTGTTATGTACTCGAGGACGGCAGCTTGTGGTCCCTGCATTGGGGCAGCACAAAGGCAACCTGAACTGTGGATAACAAGTGATACCATATTTTCTCCAGGAGAAAAACTTCAATTCAGTGAATTTCTGCAGCATTTCATGTACCACGAAGTAACAGTCTCAAGGCAACAGCCAAGAGAATCCCTTGTACCCAGGCTCCTTCTCCTTTCTTGTTCCAGGAGTTCTTTCGCAAGTCACAGAGCAAGTTGCAGCCAGAGTCTGACAGTTTCCATTGTATCAAAAACTTGGGGGAAACAATTATCTGTGATCACAGTAAGCCTTCTGGGTAATTTATATTTCTAACGATTATCAAAAACAATATCTCTTTAGCTAAACTGTCCAAACTGCTCCCACAAATATCAAAAGTGCTTTTCCCCCCCAGCTTTCCCTGCTAGTCTCCGCGTCGACACCTATCTGTGGTATTCTGATCGCTGCTGCTAAGTGGGTGTCTGGAAAGTTTTGGGGAGGATTTTGAACTGGGTAATGTTCAGCTCCTCTTGACATTACCTAAGTGCTTTATGCCTGAGTTTTCTTCTATTGTTTCCTGCTAAAATGAGCGAGAAGTTGTCTCCCACCAGCTCTGGCTTTTGTCAAGATGACAGCGGGGACTTGGACTGAAAGCTTGTCACTTCAGAAGGGAGGGAGGAAAAGCCGCAGCCCCATGTGAAGGCACGGGAGGAAGTTGGGAGCCCACAGCCTGGGGGTGTTTGTTTAAAAGGGGCCTTTAGTGACACGTTTTATCTTCCTCAGAGCCACCTGAACCCCTGCCCAGGTGAGCTTGTTGGGTTTCAGACGTGGGGGCTGGGGGTCGTGTGGCACTGTAGCAGGGATTGGGGACAATTGGACCAAAGAGGTGTCACAGCATGACCTTGGGCAGACCCCTCGACTTCCCAGAGCCTCTGACTCCCTGTCCATAACCTGGGGACAATAGCTACCTCCCAGGGTCCTTGTGTGGATTTAATGAACCACCAGGTGTAGTGACCATTTGTAAGGAGGGGTGATGATTTTGGGGGTGATGTGAGGGAACCAGGATGCACTGGTCCCACTGTGCACTGGCCCTGTGCTGCCACTTCCCCACAGGTTAGTTCACAGACCTTCCCAACAACCCGTGGGGTACAGGGGTATCCTGAGTTGATGCTCAGGGAGGTCTGTGAGTCTCCTGTGCCAGACTTACCTAATGACCCTCCATGCTCGGTTCTCTGATGTAAGGTCAGTACCTCTTGGGAGCAGCCACGACGTCCTTCAGTAGGTGATGGACGGATAAACCGGTACATCCTCACCATGGAATACTATTCAGTGCTGAAAAGAGATGAGCTATCAGGGCATGAAAAGACATGGAGGGAACTTAAATGCATACTACTAAGTGAACGAAGCCAATCTTATAAAGGCTCCATACCACGTGATTCCAATTATATGACATTCTGGAAAAGGCAAAACTTTGGAGACAGTAAAAAGATCAGTAGTTTCTGGGGCTGGTGGGGGGAGGGATGAATAAGATTTTTAAGGGAGTGAAACTCTTCTGTACGATACTATAATGGTGGATACATGTCATCATGCATTTGTCAACCCCCATAAAATGTACAACACCGAGAGTGAACCCTCGTGTAAACTATGGACTTCACGTGATAATGATGTGATAATGCAGGTCCATTGATTATAACAAGTGTGCACTCTGGTGGGGGACGCTGATAGTGGAGAAGGCTCTGGGTGTTGGGGAGTAGGGGGTATATATTAGAAATATCTGTACTTTCTGCTCAATTTTACTATGAACCTAAAACTGCTTTAAGAAATAAAGTCTGGGGCTCCCCTGGTGGCGCAGTGGTTGAGAGTCCGCCTGCCGATGCAGGCGACGCGGGTTCGTGCCCCGGTCCGGGAAGATCCCACGTGCCGCGGAGCTGCTGGGCCCGTGAGCCATGGCCGCTGAGCCTGCGCGTCCGGAGCCTGTGCTCCGCAACGGGAGAGGCCACAACAGTGAGAGGCCTGCGTACCACAAAAAAAAAAAAAAAAAAAAAGAAAAGAAAAGAAATAAAGTCTACTTTTTAGAAAGAAGAAGAACCAAAAGAAAAAAAAAGTAAAGTCGACACCTCCACCAGGGAGACTTCCCTGACTACTGTAGCCAGTGGCAATTTCTTCCCATGCTGGGAATCTGCAGACCAGCACAGCTTCTGCCCAGTTATCTCATTCCTGTTCTCTAACAGGTGGCTGGTGTTTCCAACATCTGAACCAAACCTCCAGGGCAGGGACAGGGGATGTGCCTTAGAACCTTCCACCTCTTGCTGAAGAACCCAGGGAGGAAACGCGTAGTAGGTTCCCGGCAAATACGGCAGCTGCTGCGGGGTCCAGACCTGGTGGCACAGTGCCCTGTGGCTTGTTGACCAAATCATCAGCATCCTCTGAGCTGCCCTCAGCAACGCCATGACCAGGCCCCCATTTTGGTGGCTTTCATGGTCACTCCTCTCCACCGATCCCAGGGCAGCAGGCTGAGCCCACTTCTTAGGTGAGGGACCCGAGGCTGGAGGAGGAGGTGCACCTCACCTGGTGCCGCAGTGACTGTGATGGTTAAGTTTATGTGCCGACTTGACTGGACCAAGGGGTGTGCAGAGAGCTGGAAAAGCCTCATTTCCGAGTGTGTGTCTGAGAGCGCTTGAGTTAGGACTGAGTAAGGCAGATCACCCTCCCCAGTGTGGGCGGGCATCCTCAATCTGTTCGGGGCCTGAATAGAACAAAAAGGCGGACAAAGGGTGAATCCACGCAACTTCAGCTGGGCTGTCCCTCTTCTCCTGCCCTTGGCATCGGCTCAGGCCTTCTGACTTGGATTGGAACTACCACCAGCCTTCCTGGGCCTCCAGCTCTACAGAGGGCAGATTGCGGGACTTCTCAGCCTCTGTGATTACATGAGAATACCTTGTAATACATTTCTTTCTATATATCCATATATGTCCTCTCGGTTCTGTTCTTCTGGAGAACCCACCTATTGACCTAGTGGGGTGATGAGGACACAGAGGTGGGGGTTCTGGGATGTGCTTCTCCTCTGTGAGGACATTTGTCCTTCTTCTGCTCTAAAGTTGCCTTGGCATCCTCAAGCTCTTTTTTCCAGTATGAAACTTCTCGATGTACTTGGTGACTCATCAGAAGGCCCCTAAGTGGCAGTCACTGTGCTTTCAGAGATGAGGAAATCACGACTCAGACTCATGGGGGCTCAGAACTACCCGGCAACAATGCAGCGTGTGTGGGGTGTGCATGTGGGGTGGGTGGAGGTTCAGGCCGGCGTGGGTAGGTGGGGCTGCGGGGGCCCTGATGTAGCACCCAGCCCTGGTGACACAGAACCACGTGACCAGTGCCAAGCCCTCTGGCCGCTTCTGCTGCAATTTTAAGAATTCTTCAGAGTGGACTGTGAGCTCAGGTGTATAAAGGAACATAGGAAAGGAGGGAGCGGGAGGGGGGATGGTCAGAGAAATGGGGGATAGAGGGAGCAGGGTTTGGGAGCCCTGCTCCCAAAGGCTCTGCCACCGACCAGCTCTGTGATGTGTGATCTTGGGGAGCCACCACCTCCTTGGAGACGGAGGGAGGCCACCTGGTCGGTCATGGTGTCAGGAAGACCCATTGAGATGTAACACCAAAGAGAGTTTCCTATCTTGGAGGTGGACAAGGGCAGGTGGGACAGCCTCCAGCAGGGAGGCTGGGAAGGGGTCTGTGGGAGCACGGCTGGAACGTGCTCCAGACCTTGCTAAATGCTGAATGCAGCTCTTCTGCTCCCAGCTATCCAGGACTCCCCATAAATCCAAACTTCTGGCTCTGTTGGCCTGGGCAGGATGGGCTCTCCAGGTGGTTCTAATACTCGTGCAGCCTGGGCTGGGAACCTGCAGCCCACAGCAGGGCTCCTCTGACTTTACCATCTACATGAATCACAGGAGTAGCTCTTTGAAATGAAGACTCTTAACTCAGGAGGTCTGAGGTGGGATGGGTTTCTGCATCTCTAACAGTCGCCCAGGTGAAGATCACACTCGCAATCACTCGCCTTTACAGTCATGGGCCTTAAATTTCCCTGCGCATCAGAATCCCCGGGGAACCTGTTAAAATGTGGATACATGGGTGATCCTGGGGTCTCACAGTCCTAGATGTCCAATGTGTGGCTGACATACCCCACGTGCTGTTCTGATCTCACTAGCTCAGTAGGTTACACACTCAGGACCTAGGTCGCTGAGTCTGCGGAACACTCGGCCTGGTCGTTCAAGGGCAATTTCCCAACTCTCAATACTGCTTGTTTATCATCCTGGGACCCACAAGAGGGTGATTTGGCCCCTTGATTCCTTGATTTTGATGAGTATATGTTTGAATGCCAAGGGGTTGGTTCAGTACTCCGGTTATGTTTATCCAAGGCTGCCCTTGCAAGGGTTGGAATTTCCATGCCTCACCTAAGCTCATCTGCAGGACCCCAGTGGACACCAGATGACGGCAAGACTACAGTCCCAACACAACATTAGGATTATATTAATCTCCTGTGGCTGCTGTAAAAAAATTGCCACAAACTCAGTGGCTTAAAACAACAGTTCTGGAGCCAGAAATCTGAAATCAGTATCATTGGGCTGAAATCAAGAAGAATCCACTTCCTGCCCTCTTCCAGCATAGAGGCTGCTGGCATTCCTTGGCTTGTGGCTGCATCACTCCCATCTTCAAGGCCAGGATCTTCCGGTCTCTCTTTGCTCCATCTTCACATCACCTTCTCTATGTGTGAGTCGAACCTCCCTCTGCCTCTCTCCTTTAGGGATACTTGTGACAGTCTTTAAGGTCCACTTGGAAAATCCAGGGTAATCACCCCATTTCATGTAATTACCTCACATGTCATTTAGTCACAAGTGCAAAGACATTTTTTTCCAAATGAGGTAACTAACATTCACAGTGTCCGGGAGGTAGGACCTGATATCTAGGGGACCATTTTTGGCCTAATACACTGAGGGTCTGAAAAAGGCCCCAACTCTGCTGTCCTTCAGATGAAAACTCACGAACGTCCTTCCTCACTTTTCTCTGTACGCTTGGCATGTAGCTCAATGCCTGAAACTGGTAGGCACTGGGCTACATGCCAAGCATACAGAGAAAAGTGAGGAAGGATGTTTGCTGAGTAAATTGAAATGGACTTTAAATAGGAAAGAAGTGGGCAAGCACATGAATGCAGAATCTGAGAACAGGGAGACATCAGAGGACTGCAGATGGGACAATAGGACTGAAGTGTGGGAGGCATTTTTAGATATCCCATTAAAGGGTCTGGACGCTGTCCTTATGAAGCCATTCATTCCTTCATCCATTCATTCATTCAGTACTCAACAGCAAAGCACAGGTTTCGACTTCGTGGGGGAGTGAAGACAGGCCTCCTAGAGAGATGGCATTGAATTAGGACAAGAGCTGTGTTTTAATAAGTTCTCTTAGTATCTCCAAGTTGTTGCCCTATGAGTTTGGGTGCCATATCAGTCAGGGTTCTCTAGAGAAACAGAACCAATAGGGGATATCTCTATCTCTATCTCTATCTCTATCTCTATCTATCCCTATCTCTATCTCTATCTCTATATCTATACCTACATCTAGAGAGAGATTTATTTTAAGGAACTGGCTCATGTGATCATGGGGGTTGGCAAGTCCAAAATCTTCAGGGCAGGCTGGAAACCCAGGGAAAGGTTGATGTTGCAACTTAAATCTGAAGGTCATCTGCTGGCAGAGTTCTCTCTTCCTCAGAGGACCTCAGTCATCACCTCTTAAGGCCTTCATCTGATTGGGTAAGACCCACCCACGTTATAGAGGGTCATCTGCTTTACTCAAAGTCTACTGGTATAAATGTTACTCTTGTCTAAAAAAGTATCTTCACAGCAACATCTAGACTGGTGTTTGGCCAAATCTTGGCCTTGACAAATTGACACATAAAAGTAACCATCACAGCTGCTGTATTTTCTGATGCATTAAGATTTATGACTGTTGAATCTCTGTGGATTGTACCTTGCACAATTACATAATACCCCTCTTTGTTCCTGTGAATGCTTTCTGCCTTGAATCCTTTAGACAACATTAGTTTGTCATTCTTGTTATCTTTTAAATTTCAGTTTTCAAATGTAGACTATTTTGGACTTCTATTCGTCAGCATTTTTGGTGTCTGCCTTTGTAAACAGCACTTAAACTAGATTTGGATTTTATCCCAGCCTTACGGGCTTGTGATAGGAAATTCAGCCCATTCACATTTCTTATGAAAGTTGATATCCATGGTTTTAAATTTTTCATCTTTTATTAGATTTTGTTGTTATTGCTGTTATTTCCTGTGTCTCCCCCCTTTCTTAATTTTGTCTCTTTACTCATTCTCTCCACCCTCCCTACCTCCGCCCATTAATTCAGAAGTTCTACTCAGCTTCTTTTTTACCAGTTGGTGCTTTACAACTCCTGATACTCATAATTAAACGATACTTCCCTGTTGATGTATAAAAAGTAAATGGTAACAATGTCCCCCTCCCCAATGAGATTTTTCTCCCCATCTTCCCTGGCACCAAATCAGACCCTTGTACTTCTCCACTTCACTCCTTGCTCAACTCCTGAAGATCAATTCTAGTTTTTACTTTCAGGCTAATACAGGTTTCCCTTACAGTATGTGGCTTATGTTTCAAGAATCCCTATTTAGCAGTTATTGTACAGAATCCCAGGCATATTTAGATTAAACCACATATTTTGCAAGGGTCATTGCTCACCACTATTTTCTGTGTCTTATCTCGAGATTTCTGCTGTGATTGAACTATGTCGGTGAGAGGGAAACTTCCACGGGTCAAAGGGGCCTTCTCTATGTCTTGCCATGTTAGATATTTTCCTTCTTCTGCCCTGACACATGAATTCCATCATAGCAGGGCAAAGGCGCGTTGATCAGACAGTCAGAATCCCTGGACATTGTCCCAAAATTGCCTAGGAATCTGGCACCACTCTGAATCTCCTTGTTTGGGTTGTGACCGCTTTTTTCTGGAATTCTGCAAGACTTTCTCATAACTTATCCTTGGAGTTGGAGACTTTATGGCATATCTTCAGCCCAGAGACATTTTCTTCTAGCATTTCTTTCATTTGTTTCCCCTCCAGCTCCTTTTGGAGTGCCTGTTCTTTACATGCCGTACCGCCTGGAACTGCCAGCAAGCCTCTCATTTTCTCCCTGATGATTTTCATGTATTGTTCCTCCACATTTTAAGGCATTTATTCCACATTATCTTCCAGTGCTAATTTTTCTCACCGCGACTATTCTCTTTCTGAATTTACCTACAACTTTTAAAGTTTTTAAAATCCATGGCATATGTTAAATGTTTCTGTGCTCTGACTGAGGTTCATTTTCTCTCTTGCCTCCTCAGGAGGAATTGTTCAATCTGTCCCCTTCCCACTGTTTATTGGGTCCCTTCACAGGTTTTTTCCTTGATGGTGGTCTCCTTGATGGTGGGCAGTGACCAGCCAGTGGGGATGGATGACAAGCTGCTAATGTTCTTGTAGACAGTGACAAATGAGTTGGAAAAGTCCTGCCAAGATAATGGAGGAGGGGTCTCTGCTCCCAGCCTTGCAGGTGCGAGGAGGGCTGCTGATCCCAAGGGTGGGCTGCAGGAGCCATACAGGTCAGCCTCCAGCCCTCCATGCTGAAGGAGAGGATGGGCAGTAAAGATGGGTGGGTTAGAAAGAAAAGAAACTCATCTGATTAGTTTTCAAAGAGCCTCTAAGCTCCCAATAGACAAATGAGAAAGAGAATCCTTCTCAAAATTAAGAAATATGAAATGTCCAGCCTCTTAATTACCATGGAAATGCAAATTGCAATTGCAAAGGGACCATTTTTCATTTGCCATAGTAGGCAAGGCTAAAAAAATAAAGTAATTCTCCAAGCCAGTGTGTACCCCTCGGAAGTAAACTGGAGGGAACTTTGAGAAACTTGTTTTGGTAAAATGTATCTATAGATCTGAAGAAGCCTATCAGGATCCAGTGATTCTGCTTCTAGGACTTTGCTCTAGTGCACACACACATATACCAACACATGCAGTGTGATCACAGTAACTTCTGGAAACCCTTTCTTAAATATGCATAAACCCCAAAATGTAAACAGTAATAGCCTTTGAGTGATTTTTTTTCTTCTTTCTACTTTGTGTTAATTCTCCAAATTTTCTGTAATTAGTATACTGCAAGGGGGAAAGAGTTCTGTGTGATTTTGGACAAATACCCGTCTATGTCTGAGCCCCAGGCTTCTCATCGATAGAAATGCGCCCAATGTCACCTGCCTCACGGTGATATTGGGGATAAAATGAAAAACCTTGAGGTGTGAAAACCCCCAAACTGAGCCTGGGGCAGAGTGGGTGCTGCTCGACGCCTGTTTCCTTCCTTCCTCTGTGAGCCTCACCGGGTCAGACACGAAGATGGGGATCGGATGGAGGGGGCAGCTGGAGGATAAAGTGAGGTGCCTGATGTGAGTCTCGTGGCTTTAACAAAAGTCCCCGAGGTAGTGTGTTCAGTGGATAGAACTCATCTCCCAAACCATCTGGAAACTTTGCTCCCGAAATATTGGTCACATATTCCCGGCAGCCATTCTGAGCAGCAGTTTCTGCAATGATAACCCAGAACAGGCATCTCAGGTTGGCTGTGAGGACCAGACAGCAGACACAGCCCAGGAGGCGCCCCGCACCGCCAACCGGTGCTTCACAGCCCCAAGGCCTGTCTCAAGTATAGACCTTTGCCCCTATCTGCAAACCACACCTCTCAGACCCCAGGGAAGAACCGAAAGGAGGGTTTCCAAACTGCCTTAGCCTCGCGCCACACATTTACCTTGTGAAAGCGTGCTACGTGGCACTTCATGCATTTAAAGCAGCCCTTGGTTACAGGTACACATTTAAATGGGCCACATCTTCCTATCCCTGTTCTTCTGTTAGGGGAGCCCTCTCCATCTTTGGTGAGGCCGAAATTAAGGCGTCTGGTGCATAGTAGGCGCTCAACGTGTTAGTTAATATTGCAATAACAATGATAATGAATCTGAACTTGGGGACGCTGAGGCCAGGGTAGTGTGTGAAAGGTGGTCCGAGTCTCGTCCGAGGGTCCAACCACCTGTTACTCACCGAGTGCACGTCTTTCCCAGTGACTTGACGGTCTGTGGGCGTGGAGTGGCAGGGCCGGGTCTGTGCCAGGGCCCGAGTCCACTCGGAAACTTTCGCTGTGGGCGGGTCCGACCCGCCCACCCGGCGACCTCTTCTCTGAGGCCCTGTGGGCCAGTGGGCCGCTGTCAGGCGAGGCGCTCTGTGATTGGCAGAGGAGAGCAGTGATTGGCAGGCACGCCGGCCGCTCAGCGGGCCGAGTCGGCGCCGCGTCCTCCTGGCCGCGTCGAGAGTGGAGGGCAGCCTGCGGCCCCGCCCCAGGCCCCGCCCCTCCCCTGCCCTCGTTGTGGGCAGAGCTCTCCCGCTGCTACTGTAAGCTGCGCCGCCCGCTCGGTCGCGGTTGCTACCCTTTGGCCCCGGTCCGTCCAGCTCCTCTCGAGCAACTTTGCAGCGAGCTCTGAAGCCCAAGGGCGTCGCGGCGCCGCGTGAGGCCTACTAGCGGGCCGGTGAGTACTTCACGGCAAGGGGCGGTCGCAGGGTGGGCTGGAAAGAGAACCGGGAGCACCCGGACTTGCAGCCCGCCTCGGCCTCAGTTTCCCCATCTGAGCGGACTGGCGGCTGGTACTAGTGTCCCCTGCAAGTTCCCCAGAAGTTGGAGGGCCGGGGTCCCGTCCTCTCCGCGACGCTCACGGTAACCCCTGCCCGGGCCTCGATCGCGTCTTCCTTCCGGGGTGCGCGCCCCCTCGTCCCCAGTCCGGGCACCCCGGGCATCGCGGGGCACTGCGCGCTCCGAGCACCGTCACGCCCGCGAGCCTGGCTTAGAAACCACACTGCCGGCGGGAAAACCGGCCTCAGAGGCAGGCGGCTTGTGGCGCTGGGGACCCGGCGAGTGGAAGGGGGCGCGCCTGCCCTGCGTCCCACAGCACCTGTACCGAGTTGCCCAGTCATGGCCCTTCTTCCGCGGCCGTCGGCTGGCTCTCTGGGACTCCGGGCCGCCCTCAGTGCCCCCGGGACCGCTGGAAGGCGCCTGGGCCTCATCATAGGGGCTGCTGGGTGTGTGTGTGTGTGTGTGTGTGTGTGTGTGTGTGTGTGTGCGCGCGCGCGCGCGTGCTGCGGGTTCACTCCCCAAGCGGGCACGTGCCCTCCTGAGGGGGCTGATTCTGAGACTGAAGCCCCCACTGCCCACTTAGAATCTGTGTAGCAGTTACTCTCCCCTGGTGCTCCTCAGTAAGGCATGGCGAGGGGCAGTGGCAGCCCCTGGGCCCTGGCTGGTGTGAACCTGGCCCTCAGGAACATCAATTTCTGTTTTGATAGATGGAAACTTTCTGGGGAACCTGACTTTGGGGCGTGGTGGAGCTGAGCCCTCTCACACCATTTATTGTAGTTGATGTTAAGAAATTCCGAGGAACTAACATTTGTACAGTATTTGGCCCTCGCAGTAGTCTTAGGGGTAGGAATTATATCCCTATTTGACCCATGAGGAAGTTAAAACCCCACAGCTGATCATGCAGAGCCTGGTGGGAAACCTCTGCCCCTGGGCAGGTGCTGAGAACCAGTGCTTGCCTCTCCTCACCTTGGACAGTGACCCCTGGCACTTGGCCCATTTGTAAAGGGCTTTCCCTTCTGCTGTGATGCATCACTGAGGGAACGATGCCCTGGGTACCCACTGTGCTGGCTGCCTGACCTCACTGCAGACTCAGTGAGGAAGCCACGCCAACAGAAACCCAGAGGCCATACTCTCCACTGCCCGTCCTGTCAGCTCTGTCTCCAAGGGGCTGTGATTCTCACTGGAGCCCCTCGGCATCTGATCAGGGATTCAGAAGAACGTTCCTTTATATACTTGCTCCCCCAGCAAATGGACCTTTGCCTGGACACAGGAAAGTTTGCTGGGAGACCGCATCTCATCTTCTTTCCCAGGATGGAAGGGTATGTGGAGGACTCCCCACTCAGGCCTCCCCTGCCCCACCCAGGCCAGGGCTGGACAGGCCTTTGGGGCTGGTCACAGAGGGGAACCTAGTTCAGTCCCTGACCCCCAAAATGCCTGTGCTGTGGGACAGAGACCAAATCCTTGTCCACAATAGTGGTGGTAAGAATTATGACAGCGAGCTTGCTCTATGCCTCATATGGCTCCCTCCCCTCTCCCAGGTACCCTCCTCACAAGTGGCACCAACACCATGGCCCCAGGACACAAATCAGGCCCCATTCTGCTCCCCGCTGCCCACATTCAGTTGGTGATGCTTCTGTTTCTCCTGGCCCAGGAGCGCACTCAGATGCCTGCCCTCGGCCAGGCCGCCTCACTTTCCCTGGAAGACCACCCAGCTCCCTCCCTGGTCTCCCTGGGCCATCCCCATACAGCCCTGATGGTTCTTTAACTGCCACTGCGCTACAGCACCAGCCTGCATTTCCTTCTGCCCTAGGTTCAACCCCACACTAAGCCTGGCACTTGTTCAGGCCCTCGGGACCTGCCCCAGGTCCCAGCTGCCCGCTCAGCCTCTTTTCTCCTTCCTGTGCGCCCGCCCCAGAGTCACTTCCGCACCTTCCCAGCCATGTTGCATTTAAGCCATGTCCGTTGCCCTTTCTCCTGGGCAGTCCCCCACTGAAATGCCCACACACCTCCATTCCTCCCTCCCTTCACCCTTGCCTGGCTCATGTCTGCTTGTCCTAAAGCTTTAGTCAAGGCCACTCATCCAGAATCCCCACCCTGCCCCTTTTCCACCGCTGAGTGTGGCCCCCTTCTGTGCTTGCAGCCCCCAAGAGCTCCCTCTTTGTGGTTGTCGGTTTGGGTGTCATCCTTCCCATCTGGACTGAGTTCTCTGAGGAGGATCCTATAGTCCTATAGGATCCTCTCTGGGGCCTGGGAGGCCCAAGTTGGGGCCCGGCACAGGATCGGCCCACAGTCCATGTGCGCTGACCCACCCCGGCCAGGCGAGGAGCATTCCCAGCTTATTCCCGCTTAGTCCTGGGAACTTGGCACATTGGGTGGAGCCGGAATGTCCCTTGGTTTGGCCCTTAATACTCTAGGGCAAAAATAGGTACCTCCAAGGGCTATGTGCCCTTGTCTTGAGGAGCAGCCCTGTGCCAGGCTGCTGGGCTATCCAGAGCAGACATCCCAGACCCTGGGAACCCCTGGGCCCTCTCCCTTCAGGCTCAGTCACAGACGGGTTTTAGAATAACATTTTGTGGTAATTCCAAAAACCTTGCACGTTCATTATAGAAAATTAGGGAAGTACATTTAGAAAAAGAATAAAATAAAACTACCTGTAGTCTCTCCACTCAGACATAGTATAACCATTGTGGGGGCATTTTCTTCCATCTTTTTGTGCAGACGAATTTTGTTTTCATCCTAAATAGACTCAGGTCAATAGCTCATGCTGCTTTAGATCCCACTTAACAGCGTCATACAAACATTTCCTTATCTTTTTTTGTTTTGTTTTGTTTTGTTTTTTTGCGGTACGTGGGCCTCTCACTGTCGTGGCCTCTCCCGTTGCGGAGCACAGGCTCCGGACGTGCAGGCTCAGCGGCCATGGCTCACGGGCCCAGCCGCTCCACGGCATGTGGGATCCTCCCAGACTGGGGCACGAACCCGTGTCCCCTGCATCGACAGGTGGACTCTCAACCACTGCGCCACCAGGGAAGCCCAACATTTCCTTATCTTTAAACGTTCATATACAGGTCCTGGTTAACAGCTATATAGTGTAGCACCATCTGGAGCGGCTGTGAGTTTCACACCTGCCCTCTCTAGACGGTGCTGGAAAGTACAGCTGTGATGGACACCAGAGAGGTGCTCTGCAAGAGCAAAGGCGTGGAGGTCCACAGTGGCACGTGGATGTGGGGGAGCAGCAAGTGGGCTGAATGTGAAACCGTGGGCATCCCTGGTTTTTCCCCTGGTCTGGGATCCTGCTGGTGGAGGCTCTGCTCAGAGGGTGTGTGAACATCCTTAAGGCTTCCCATGGGGGCTTGTTTCAGAGGTCGGGGTGGCCCCCCTGGGGGGAGAGCAGAGTGGGGCCAGCCTGAGCAAGGGTTAGAGAGCTCGGGCTGAAGTCCACGTGAGATCATTCTCCACGGCAGTAGGTGCATGATCCTAGCAGCCCTCTCAGGGGGTGGCAGCCCCTCAGCCGAGCTCCGTGATGTTGGCATTTTGTGTTTTGATGGGATAAAAATACGCCTGGGTGCTCATGTGGAAAGAATGCCGGCCACTCTGGTTTTCTGGATCTTACACAATGACAGGTTCGAAGCCATTGCTCTGGTCATGGGGCGGCAGTGTGGATTGACTGCCCCACTCGTAGGCATCGGAGGAGTCTTGGAGCTGGGGTGGAGCGGGACGCTGATGCTCTCATCCTGCAGTCAGGAGTCTGGATTCGGGATTCTGGGGCCAGGCTGGAGGGAGGGACCTGCTTCCGATCACACAGTGAGATGGGGCAGGCTCTTCCCCAGCCGGGCTCCTTCCCCCAGGCCAGGCTGCCTCGGGTGTACCTTGCAAGGCAAGCAGGCAGGTATTCTGAGTGAATGAGATGTAGCCCCTGCCTTCAGGGGCCCCAGTGTCACAGGAAAGAAGACAGAAAAGAAAGCACCAGACACCATGCGGGTCCTTCCACCGGGAGATCACCTGTGATCCTCCCTGTGACCCATCCATGGCAATGGATCATTTCGTTTGTTTTAAAATAACAAGGCCTTTGATTCAAAAA
Organism: Phocoena phocoena; assembly: GCF_963924675.1. NCBI lineage: Eukaryota > Metazoa > Chordata > Mammalia > Artiodactyla > Phocoenidae > Phocoena > Phocoena phocoena. Next base: position 20,255,584 of record NC_089223.1, read on the forward strand.
GGGTTTGGCCAACTCTCAGGGAACCTGAAAATTAATCCTCCTTTATTCATCCATTCTCACTAAGCAGAGATTTTACTTTAAACAGTATTATTTTGATTGTAATGTGACATGCATAATACTTAGCCCAACAGGCCAGCCAGAACCTGTGTTTTCCTGAAATTCCAGGTCGGACGTGGCTCCATGTGGTTTGTCTCGGGTCAGCCAGTGACCTGCACAACTGGGTTGTCTGCTAAATCACTGGCTGACTTTCCCCGCCCACAGCTGGCCGCCTGCCTAATGGGTCTGCATGTGCAGGCAGATGACGAATTTCACAAAAGTTGCCTCTTTGTTTGGTTCCGGGAAGCCTGGTGTTTGGAAGTAGCACCAAGCACTGTGTTGGTTTCCAAGCAGATCCATGTGGCTTGACTTGCTTTTGGTTTGCAGCCAGGGGGATGTTTTAAAATAAGGGCTCAGTCCCTCTGAGGGAGGAATGTCCAGATTGAAATCTCCAGGGTTCTTTGGCGGACAGAGATCTGATCTCTGGGACCCATCTCTAGTAGGAATGGAGCAGACATGGTTGTGTAGCCCCGGGGAAGTGGCGTGTGGCGCCTGGGGCCCCCTCCGACTCTTGCTGTGTGAGCAGTCTGCAGACACGTGTCAGGCACCCACTCTGGCAGGCTCGGGGCAGTCTCAGAGCTTGGAGCTGGGCACCGGGGATGCCTGGGAACCTGGTCCCTTGTGGTCTCTGGTCTCATATGGTCCTCACAGTGTCCCCAAGTGTAAGACGATTGTCCCCATTTACAGTTGAGGAAACTGAGGTGCAGAGAGGGACGTGGCCTGCTCAGGACCACAGAGCTGGTGGACACAGCCAAGGGCGCGACAGCTACGACGGGTCAGTTTGGGAGCCAGATTCCTCATTGCCGGGCTTTCCCTGCTCTGTGCTCATTTCCTCATCTCAGTGAAGAGGACGGATATGGCCTTGAGGCTGTGGTGAGGGTCATGGGATCCTTGGGGATCCCCCGCACAGTGCACGTGGTCCCGACTTCTTCAGGGTCTGTGTCTGATCCTGGTTCTCTGGCTGGGGAACTCCTAGAGCTCTCAGCTCCACGGTCTGGGGCTCATGGTTGCCCTTAATTGTGTCAGTGGTGGTTTTTGCTGTTTTGCTAAATGGCATTATTGACTAATGGAGCCCTTCCCCTGTGGTAGACACTCTGTGCTTGCCAGTCTGTTCCAGTCATCTCTTCTGACACACCAGCTTCATGGTTTCCGTCACTGCACATCTAGTATGTGTTCATATCTGGTGCATTCAAGTTCCCTGATATTTGTTCTGTGGTTCAGGCCTAGCGTGGAGGGCTTGGGAGGTGGGCAGTTCTGACTACATCCTGGCTCCAGGGGCTGTGTTCCCCCCTTCTCTTCCCCTCCCCATTTCGCTCCCCCTCTCCCCTCCCTTCCCTCCTCCCCTCGCCCTCCCTATCCCTCCTCTTCCCCTTCCCCTCTCCTCACATTTATTTAACTTTCACTCTGTGCCAGTGTATTCATTTCCTAGGGCTCATATAAGAAAGTTACAGAAACTTGGTGGCTTTAAACAATAGAAATTTATTGTCTCATAGTTCTGGAGGCAGAAGTCCGCGATCAGGATGTCGGCGGGGCTGGTTGCTCCTGGGGTCTCTAAGCAAGAGTCCTTCCTCGCCTCTCCTGGCTTTGGGTGTTGCTGGCGATCCTTGGCATCCCTGGGCATGCAGCTGCATCTGTCTGACCTCTGCCTCCTCCTTCACATGGTGCCCTCCTCTCTGTGTCTGTGTGTTTCCCTCTTCTTATAAGGATACCAGTCACTGGATTAGGGCCCACCCTAAGTCAGGATGATCTCATGTCAAGATCCGTGATTGCATCTGCAAGGACCCCTTCTTGCAAACAAGGTCTCCTTCACAGATTTTGGGTGGATGTACTTGGAGGCCAGCTTTCATCCCAGCACAGCCAGGCACTGTGCCCAGGGCGCCGTGTGGACCATCTCACTGAATCCTCACGACATTCTACATCCCCACTTCTCAGATGAGCACACCCGAGGTCCCGTGGCTCATGCCTGGTGAGGCAGGGACTCAAGGCCTTGAGTCTTAGGGCCCAGCTCATGCCTGCTGTGGGACTTGCCGAGCCAGCCGGCCTTGAGTGTTTCCTCCCTCGAGTTCCTGCTCTGTAAAATGGGAGTGTCTTATGGGGGCTGTTGTGAGGTTTAATGAGATCACATAGAATGCTGGGCAGCCCCCACCCTGTTTCCCTTTTCCATCCCCTCTCTTTACCAGAAACTAGAGGCCAGAGCAGACTGGGCTTGGCTAGCCTCATGTGTCTGACCCTCTGCTTTTCTCGCTGCAGAATGGCCTCTGGTGCCTGTCCTCCGAGCCCCTCTGGCCCACGGTCTCCACCGCTGCCACGACAGCCCCAGGCCCGCTCACGGCTCAATGCCACCACCTCGGTGGAGCAGGAGAAGAGTGGGACGCCCCGAGCTCCCGGACCCCAGGTTGGACCTGGACGAGATGTGAGAGACACGGCTGCCTCGGCCGTGCCCCAGGCCTCGCATGCCAGGAGCCAAGAAAGGGTGGATGGAACAGGTAAGGGGATGGGGCCTGGGAAGCTGGACTGTCCTCCCCCGGGGGTGTTCTAGAAGCAGGGCGAGCACCCGAGTCCTGGCATGTGGTCCAGACACCCCTGCGAGGTTCCTCCTGCAGGGCACCCCCTGTGGTTGGGGGCCCACCTGCTCCACTCAGGGCCCCTCGACTCTCACCTTGCAGCGGGCTTTGCTCCTAAGTTCACAAACTTGGGCTGCAGCAGACTTCACGTTTCCTTATTTTATTTATAATCAAAAGCACCAGCTCCCACCTGCTCAGGGTCCCCACCAGGCACTGTATGGGGGGGGGTGGCAGGAGGAAGTCTTCCCCACCCCAGCTGGTCCCGCCCAGCACTCGGGGCAGCCCATGTTGTTCCCTGTGCACCGTGGCCACTGCTCAGGGGCCATTCAGTCAGGCAGCTCTGCCCGGTCTGGGGGCCCCACGTGGCCACTCCCCTTGGGGACTGGCTGCCAGCCTGGAATATGGCTGGGCCCAGGCCCAGGTCCCCGCTGCCCTCTGGACCACCATCCTCCATCCCCAGGCCAGGCTTCCAAGGGCTTCCCCTCTCCCCCAGTCCACTTCTGGGCCTCCTCAGGTTTCCACTCTATCCCAGGAGGCACCTCCCAGGCGAAGAGATGAGATAGTGTGAGGACCCGGGCGTGACGGGACAGCTGGTTGTGGTGCTGGCAGCCTTGCTGACATTGGGGGAGGGACACCAGGGTTTGGTCCGTCCTCTGTCCACCTGCTGCTCACTGAGCATGGCCCTTTGCTGGCCCTGAGTGGCCATCGGCAGCACATCCTCAGGCCTGCCCCCTGCCTCCAAGGAGTCCACGGTCTCGTGAGGAGCATAGAGGTGGCCCTGGGCCTGGCGTTGGGGAGGTGGGGCCCTGCTCTGTGGGAAGAGATGACGCCTGAGCCTGGGGAGAGGGCACAGCGCAGGCAGGGCCAGCGGGAAGAAATGACCTCGCCAGGGGTGGGCTTGGGGTAGAGAGAGCCCCGGACCTCCAGGTGACGGGGTGGCAGCGAGGAAGGAAGGCTCGGATTGGTGATGCTCTCATGTCTGGCCTGCGATTTGAGCTACACCAGGAGTGAGCAGGGGGCAGGGCCAGGCAATGGGCTGTAACAGGAGCCTTGTGTGAGAGGCTCCTCTGTGCTTTCAGGACTGTTGCAGGGAAAAATCCTCAAGTCTACTGTGAGTTCCAAGAAAGGGAGGATCCCTGGACCTCTGGCTGTGATATTTGGGGAAAACATAGTTGGTATCGACGTTACTTTTTCTAATAATCCACTGAGTGCTTCTCAGTGTGTCTGTCTTATTCTCACAATGACCAAACCTGTGAAGTAGGGTCCTTGGCTCCGGTTACAGGTGCAGCGATCAGACTGGAGCCCGCTGGGGACATCGGGTCTAAAAGCTCCGTGGGTGGTGAAAGCCCTGTGACTTCTTTCCATGGATCACCGCCCTCTCCTCCCTGCTCACCGAGACCATCCCACGTTCTCCAAATCCGCCTCCGCCTTCCCTGTTCCCCCACCTCCCCTTTGCCACGTGGGAACCTCTGCCCAAAATATGCCATCGCCATCTCCACCTGTTGAAATCCTACCCAGCTCTCAAGGCACTGCCGCCTCTTGGACTTTCTGACCTCCTCCCACAGCAAGAAAGATGTGTGCTGTCGTAACCGGACTCACACACCCACGGGCCTGCACGCACACACGCACACGTCCAGTGGGAATGGAAATTTCCAAAACCATACTTGTCCTCAGTGTGTGTGTTGCTGTCTGATAGTCTCCATTCTGTTGCTTTTATTTAAAAACAAATGCTGCTTGTGGGCAGTAAATTGGTTCCGTGACCTTCTGGGTCGAAGTCTGTAGTTTGAAAAACGCTCTGTGGTTTGGTGCCAGTGCACCCCAGCCGGGACTCTGGAGTACATCTGTCCACATGAACTGTTTATTTACTGAGTGTCGGGGCCATGAGGTGGTGCAGGAAGATGGTGCCGGGATGGCCGAGGTGGGACGCTTGGCTGGGCTGGGCTGGTGGCCTTGAGCTGTGTGCCCTTGAGGGAGTTGGGAGGCCTCGCTGAGCCTGTCTCTGTATCTGTAAAGTGGGTGCAGTCATACCAGCCATGTGGAGTCCACGTGCTAGGACCCTGTGCTCTGGGCATGGCTCATGGGACGAGGTGCTGAGTCAAGGCCCCTCGTCCCTTAGGTGCCTGCCCGGTGGTGCAGAGAGGGTCCGTGCCTGGAGCTCGATGTGTTTCGTGGATGTCATCAAGCCTCCTGCCCCCTGAGCCGGTCTTACTTCCTATTCAGGCTTCTCCTGGGGTGTTGCCTCGCATGTCGGGGCAGCCTTCCAGTTTCACGGCCCCACTCAGTCCCTCTTGGGCGACCGGTCTCAGTGTCAGCTCCAGGCTCTGTGTGTCTGGGTGTAGGGACTTCACGTGTGTGTCAGATTCTTCTCTCCCCCAGGAGGCTGTTGTGCTGCAAGCTGTGCGTGTGTGCGTGTGTGCGCGTGTGCACCCACGTGCTTCCTTGTGTCCTGCACGAGGCAGGACGCCGTGACTCTCTCGGCCGCCGCTGCTCCAGGTGCTCTGTATGAGTTAGGAAAGTCCCCGGCCGTGCCCCGCCCTTCTCCAGCTCGCCCAGCCTTGCCGTTTCATTTTCCCCCTTGAGAAGCCGGCTGCCTGAGGTGAGCACCCCCAGCTCAGCACTGCCCCCGCCCCATGCAGGGGCCCCAGACCCGTGGTGGGGAGCGTCTGCCATGTGCACTACAGACCTGGGGGCTTTACGTGACCCCTTACGGTAGCTCGAGAGGGAGACTCTGTTCTTGTCCCCATCTAGAGATGAGGAAACTGAGCCATCAACTTACCAAAGCAGCCAGTGCTGAGTGATGGGCACAGGGGTGATCCCAGTCTCCTGTCCCACGCTGCCCCCATGCCCAGCGGAGCTGCAGGGACCTCCGAGCTCTGGGTGAAGAGGGCCTGAGCTCTGTGGCTCCATCACACTGGACTAGTGCCTGATTGTCCCCAGAAACGCGCCCCACTGGGCTTTTCTAATCTCCACATCTCCTTCAAAGATCACTGCATTCTCTGCTTCGTCTCCAAGGCATCTGGGCAGGCTAGGGCCTGATCTGGAATCTCTGTCCAGCCACAAAGGCCCCACAGCTGTGGGGCCAGGAAATGGGGGCTGGGAACGCGCTTGGTTTCAATCTGGGTGAAGCAAAACGGCCTCAGAGGATGGACCAAGTCAAGACTGCCAGTTTCAGATAAGAAGAGTCAGGAAACACATGTGGTCTCTGTTTGGCTTCTGACCCCGAGGGGAGGGGCGGGGAGCACTGAGCAAGCGCTGGGCCGGTTGGCACCCTCGGGGTCCCAGCCCGCCACAGCTGGGCCCTGCTGCGTCACTTCTCTCTGTGGCGTCACTGTCACTGAATTGGACACAGCAGGAAACGTTCACCCCAGTGTTGACCGAGGGCCTGCCTGCTCAGCGGGTGCAGGAGACAGTGGGCAAGGCAGGCAGGGCCCACCGCCACGTGCAGGGCACAAAGGGCTCCCAGGCTGATGGCTCTGGGCAGGGGTTGGATGCAGGGTCAAGAGGTCGGCCAACTGAGTGGGGTCTCAAATGGTCGGGATAAGGAGAATGGGTGTTCTGGGGAACGTTAGAGGATTTAAACCAGAGGAGCGGCATGACCTCTGTTACGTGGAGATGACCTGTGGGAGCCGAGGCCGGCAGGGAGGCACGTGGCAGGTGGAGAAGCCCCCGGAAGCTGGGCTGACTCCAGGTCTCTGGCTGGAGCTGCCAGGTGGGTGCAGGGCGTGGGCGGGGCAGTTTCCCAGCGGGGTTCAGGGCGGGATGGTGGGATTGGGAAGGTCAGGAGACGATGTGGTGCGGGAAGGGATGCGGAGTGCTGAGTCCCTGCTGTCCTGGGGACAAACCACAGCCACAAACGACTCGCTTTCTCCTTGTCCGGTCAAGGTGCTGGCTATTGAAGATTTAGGGAGTTTTGTACACACGTTATTTTATCCTGACCCTGACTGAAGCCCTGGTCTGTCTGGTTGTCAGGCCATCACTCCGATCCCCTCACTCCAGGATGACCTGTCGTGAGGACAGATGGCAGGGGCGGTGAGGCTGTCTCCGGCCTGGTGGCTTCCTGGGACCTTTGGAAACTTGGTAGCATGCCCTTCATCCCTAACCTTTAACCTCCCCTTTGCATTCCAAGTCTTGGGTGTCGCCTCTTCCAGGAAGCCCCTGCCATCAGGATTGATGATTCCTGGCACCTCCACCGCCCCCCTGAGCCTGCACTGCTGGAATGTGATTGTCCCCGTCTGGCCCCTGGGTGGGTAGGGAGGGCGGGGGTCCTGCCTCCTTCAGCTCAGTGCCCTTGGCTCCTGGAGCTCAGGCTGGCCCGGAGCCAATGCTCAGTAAACGTCTACTGGGTGAGTGATGATGGGTGAGGTCCATGACCCCTGCTTGGGCCTGTGGGAAGCTCAGACCTCCTGCCTGGGACCCCTGCCTTGGAGCTTAGCCAGCCCCTGGAAAAGACGGGGTCGCAGGGATTGTCCTTCTTGTGTGTTCATGAGAACCAGAGTCAGCATCACGAAGGCTGCTGGGACACCCCCTGGTGCAAGGTGACCCCGCCGCCCACAGCGATGAGGAGGACATGTGGGATGCCCTGGGGTTCTTATCACCTTTCCCTTCACGGCAGCCCACATGGTGGGTGTCAGGAGAGGACCAGGGACTCTAAGGCCTAAGGCCTTAGGGAGCCTAAGGCCTTGTCCAGGGCCAGCGAGTGAGGCAGTGGAAGGGCAGCAGCCCCTAGAGACAGGAGTACGGCATCATAGTTCCTGTGTGTTTCAGATTGTGCTCTTCTTTTAAGAGCCTTTGGCGTGCGTTCAACAATTTAAACAATGTGCTCCAGCAAATCTAGATCTCAGCAGTTGTGGAAAATGGAAGCCAGCTTCTCTCTTGCTCTCAGCTATCTCTGGGGAGCTGGCAGAGCCCTCGGGACTTCTGGGAAGGGACGCCTGAGGCTCCCCAGCCCACGGCCCTGGGGTGGGTGATGAGTGGGAGCATGACTTGCTCGCCACCCACCTTTGTCTGTTTCTACTCAGAACCTGCTCAGATCAGGGAGGTGAGCTTGGCAGTTCAGTCTCCAGGCCAAGAGTGTGCTGTGTTCCAGGCCCTGTGCAAGGATTTGGGGAGACAGAGATGAAAGCTTGAGACCATTCCCTTGTCGGTCCCCTGTCCATCCCTCCCATCTGTTCAGCATTTGCTGAGCTGTGTCTGACACTGGGGGATGGAGATGGGTCAGACCTGTGGGACACAGATCATCTCCGTAAAGGCTGGTGGGACCGTGAGAGACGCAGGAAAATGGAGATGGGCTGTGCTGGGGGGGAGGGGACAGCATCCTGGGGACTCTCCTCCCATTTCATGACAAAATGAGCATCAGTTACTAATGCGGTGTGGTGGATACAAGTCTCTCAAATGCGTGGGATCTGCAGGAGATAAATAGTATAAAGGAGGGGGTGTGCTGGTCCTCTGGATCCTCGCAGAGGTGAGGAGACTACCCAGGGCCATGCAGCTCTGCCATTGCCGTTTTGTGATTGATAGAAAGACTTTCAAAAATGAGCTAGAGTCGGGACACTCTCAGTTGCTGGTGATGTTGAAACTCGTTGTAAATTAACATAAGCAAAAAAAAAAAAAGAAAAAGAAAAACAGGGTGTGGGGCTTCCCTGGTGGCGCAGTGGTTAAGAATCCGCCTGCCAATGCAGGGGACACGGGTTCGAGCCCTGGTCCGGGAAGCTCCCACATGCCGCGGAGCAACTAAGCCCATGCGCCACAACTACTGAAGCCCGAGTGCCTAGAGCCCGTGCTCTGCAACAAGAGAAGCCACTTCAGTGAGAAGCCCGCGCACCGCAACAAAGAGCAGCCCCCGCTCGCCGCAACTAGAGAAAGACGCGCACGGCAACAAAGGACAAAAGCAGCCAAAATAAATCAATAAATAAAATAAATTTATTTAAAAAAACCCCCAAAACAACAGGGTGCAGGGGATTTGTTACTTCCATATGTCTGCACAGTGTAGAGTATCCAGGGACTCAGATGACATGATTGGGAATCTGCCCCCAGCTCTGCTTTCCTGCGTGCCCTCACTCTCAGGTGGGCTTCCCCCAGGGCAGCCCTCGGCCTCCAAGCTGGTGTCTGTCAGCTGAGATCCAGCAGAAGGAAGAGACGTTGCCCAGCAGCCAGCACAGACCCCACTGTCCTGACTTGGGTCTGTGTCCCTCCCTGAACCTGCTGCTGTGGTCAGGGAGATGGATGGGCCAGGTAGGCTTGCTGCAGCCACCCTGTGAGAGTGGGGGAGGGTGGGTCCCCAAAGGGGACATCAGGTTAGGGTTAGGAAGAGGCCAGGAATGAGGGTCAAGCCCACAGAGAACTCGTGTGTTCAGTGGCCCTCGGTATCCACACTGACGCAGCCAGCGTCTGGCGGTGTTCTTTATGTGAGGGTTCCTCCTTGGCTGGAACAAGCCAGAACCCCCCGATTGGTTCATAGCACGAGCCCAACATTTGAGTAATTGTAGACCTATTTCTGCCAGTGCCAAATGGAAAGCAGGGTAATGAGGGAGGTGAGGTGCATGTTTCAAAGAGATTCTGTATATCGAGGAGACTTCTTGAAATGTCAGGCTGTGGACAATGTCTGCGAAAAATTAATCATGGACAGTATAACCTTTTTAGCCAACAGATCTGTGCCTGAATCTTCCGTATTCTGATTTAATAAAAAGGTCTTTGGACTTGTGAATTTAGTGAGTAAAGAAAAGAGCTGTGAACTCCGAGAGGTGCCTGGTGTTGGGCTGGGAAGTCTGGCCTCAGTGAGCCAGGAAGGCCCTGGGGTCAGCCGAGAGGTGGGACGTGGGGAGGGGAAAGGAACGCACACTGGGAACGTCAGCTCTGGACCAGGCACTTAATACGAAGCGTCTCATTCTTCATAAACTGTCCTACTGGATGGATATTGACGATGGGATTGAAAATGACTCTCCCTTGGTCATGCGGTACTTTGACGCTAAGGGTAGATTCACAGGCAGGTCAGATTTCTCTACACACACACCCTCCTTCCCTGCGAGCCCACCCTTCCCATTTGTTCTCTTTAGTCTGAGCCCTTGGCCAGAAAGTCCATTCCTGCCCTTGCCGAAGGGGGTGACGGCAGCCGAAGGGAGAACTGACCTTGATGACTCAGGAAGCACCAAGGTCTGGGGCCATGGGGTGGGATGAATGTCCTGGGCCCTGAAGCCATCTCTGGGTTAGGTCCCTGGGACCTGGTCAAGGGAACCCAGGCTGAACTCCTCAGGGAGAGGTGTCATCATGTTTGCAGGCTGTCCACCAAGAGGGTCTCAGTACAGGCGCCTGACCTGTGGGTCCCGTTAAGAAGCCTCCTTTTGAGCCGTCCCCAGACACCCCCACCCGGCCCCCGTGTCCTCTCCAAGCTAGGTGTGACCTCTGCCTTTGAACCTCCTAGGCTGCGTGGCTTTAGGCCCCTGCCCTGCTGTGTCCCCCGGGCTCCTGGGTGCCGTAGATTTGGGCACCCTGCACACAGGGGCTGGCTCTGAGCCTGGCGGACCTGGTTCTGGGAAAGGCCTGGATGAAGGGGTAGGGAAAGCTGGTCATCCGGTGGCTGTTCCTGGGGACTGTTCATGTTTCCCTGAATTCTGCCTTCTGTTTCCAGAAATGTCTAGAGAGCAAGAGTCTGTTAATCCCAATTAGGCACCTGCTAAGGTGGAGTGTGGCAATGGCCGAGGCAAGGTGTGGTGTCGGGCATAGGCCCGGGTATTGGTTGCTTAAAACAAAGAAAGGGACTGGTAAAAAGTGATCGTTTTAAAAAAAGCTTTTGTTATGCTGCCCACTGCAGGAGAGGTTGTAGTGAAATCAATGAAGTTACGTGATGCTTTTGTAACTTAGGATAGCTTTTTACAAAGAAAATATAGCACGAGCTGTATGATGTTTGGACCCTTGGACCTAGTAATTCACCTGAAGAACCTGTGCTGGGAGAATGACCCCCCCCCCAATAAAAAATACACCTACAGAATGGTTTGTTGGCACCGTTTTATAAAATTAGGGAGTATGGCAATAACCTAAAGGTCCTATGGAGAGGAGAGGCCCAGAACCCTGGTGGGATTTCTGAGCCATTGAAATGGTGCATTTCACTGCCGAGCAACATGGGAAATTGGTTGTGATTCACTACTTTATATATATATATATACCAAAATGTATGTACCGTGATTATGACCTCCAAAAATCAGTCGTGTGTATAGACGACAGTCTTGGAAAACATGAATTTGGTTTGTTTATTGGGGCACTGGGCATTGGGGTGCAGGTTCTTCAGGTCAGGGGCTTTTGAACTTGAGCCCTCGGATCTTTCTAGAACTCCGTTCAAGCCTGAGCTCAGCCGCTCTGGCTGCAGTCAGCTGAGGGGGCGATGGTGGTTACTGGTGCCCCCCTCTGTCCCTTGTCTCCCACCACGAGCTCTGAGCAGACACTGGAACCGCCGCCTGGCAGCTTTGTGGTCCTTGCTCCCAGGAAAGCAGCTTCCTGGCGCCTTCTCTCTGCATCTGCTGTCACGCTCTTGACCTGGGGCTGAAGTCTGTTCCTGCCGTCCCCTCCCCTCCTCAGACAAGTGACAAGGACCAGCTTGGTGACAGTCCATCTGCTTGTTCTCCCGTGTTAAAGGGCCTGCGAAGGGAGATGTGGACACCCCCTTTGAAGAGGTCCTGGAGAAGGCCAAGGCTGGGGACCCCAAGGCACAGACGGAGGTGAGCACTGCTGTCTGCGGGAGACTCAGGCCGCGGCCTGCAGCATGGTGGGTCTGGGAGAAGCTGGTGCCTGCAAGCTGGGAGCTGGGAGCTGCCTGACTTTGCCCGCCATGTGCCAGGCCCCCGTTTGTTGCGTTTCCGTGTTCATGGTGTCGTTTCTTCCCTCCGCCCTCTGGGGAGCACATACGTGTTCACCTCCTCTGTCCAGCTCCCACCTGATCTTGGGCATCACCTCCTCTGATACCATCTCTGCTTCCTGCCTGTCCTCATGCCCCCACTCCCTCTCTCATCGCATCAGTGGGGGAGGGGTCCTGACACCCCCCTCTGGCAGGGAGCACCGGGCGGAGAGGGAGAGGGAGGCCGAGGTTGCCCAGCTGTGGGGAGCAGCTCAGGGCAGGACGTGGGAGCCCGGGCGCTGTGTGTGGAGGCCGCTGCAGCACATGGAGTGGCGGGGTCCTGCTTGCAGGTGGGGAAACGCTACCTGCAGCTTGCCAGCGACGGGGATGAAGAGGTCAACAACTGCACTGCCGTTGACTGGCTGACCCTCGCCGCCAAGCAGGGGCGGCGCGAGGCCGTCAAGCTTCTCCGCCGGTGCCTGGCGGACAGAAAAGGTGGGTCAAGAGGCCTGGCGGGGGGGGGGATGCATGAGGCATGCCGTGCTGCTTTGCTAAATTAACAACTAAAGTAGCAGCAGGAAAACTTGCTGTTGGCAGTGCCATTGAGCAATGAGTGTGGTTTCTGTTATGCCAGTGGCTTTGCCATTTAGACATTTTTGGAGTATAACGTGTGATACTTAGGGAGTGAAGCCATTTTCATCCTCTTTAACTTGTGGTGGTGTCTACAGGGAGATACCCTCTGGGTTCTAATCCAAATTGAGGAGTAGATCCTGGAGCCAAGTTGGAGAACACGACGGGGGCCTGAGGTCAGAATGGCACTTTCTGAACTGACTTTCCATCCAGCCTGAGCCGAGAAGCTGGGGACCATGGGCCAGTGAAGACCCACTCAGGCTGGCACTCACTGCCAGGACGGATCTGGGTGTTGGGAGGGGCAGTGATGTGTAGCCTGCCCACGTGTGGACACTTACTAGGTTATCCTGCCCAAGGGAAATGGCTTGTTCCTGGTGTCAGGGAAGAGTGTTTCCTGAAGGTTCAAACCTCAGAAGAAAGATGAAAGTGGGTGTCAGAAAGGGGCCTTTTTTCCCTCAGGTTGTAGAAGTGTTTATTGTTATCAAAGAAAACTTGAACTATATAGAAAACATAAAGATAGAAATTACCCATCACGTTGAAACCCAGAGAGAAGTGCTCTGTAGTTTGGTATTTGTTTTCTTCTGGTTTTGCATTGTAATGTTTTAAAGTAACATTTATTATATAGAATCTACTCTCTCTGGACCTTAGGCTGATGCCTTTGACAACTTGGAATGGTCATATTTTGCTAGCCAAAATTTCTCACCAAGCCAGCTTCCCCGTTCCAGGGCAGGCAGGACGGCCTTGCACTGGCTGATCGAGTCGGTGCGGCCCGCACAGCTCACTGTTGGAGCCAGTGGTTCCCAGACGCCTTGAGGGAGCCAGGGCAGGCCCGAGGACCAGAGGGCGTGTGAGGGAGGGGGCCAGGCCTCGTGCGACCCACAGCCTCCACGTTCTCACAGTAGAGTGCTTACCGATCATAAACGTGGGCTCTGGTTGAAAGTTTCGGAGACGTTTCAAAGGAGAAAAAGCCCAATCCTCCATCCCTAGTCTCTCTGCCCTCTGGAAGGGCCTTGCTGACGTCCAGGTGGTTGGGGAGCAGGGGGAAAGGCAGCTGCTGACCAGCCCATGAAACCTGCTCCCGGTCTCTCCATGGGTGAGTCTTGCCTACCTGGGAAAGGGCCGTCTGTGCAGGGACACAGTTGCTCCTGGCGCCCTAGGAGGGGCGGGCGCTGTGGATGCAGGGATGCCCCGCTCTTGCACCCAGGCCGCTCACTGCAGTGAGACTGACCAGGGTCTGAGACCGGCTCTGCCTCCCTGACTCGGTGGCCTTGGCAATCCAGGCCGCCCCTGTGTGCCTTGGTTTCTCCATCTGTAAGGCGGGAACAGCAGCATCCCACCAGAGGGTCCTTGTGAGGGTGAAATGGGGAGGGGGGAGCAAGCCAGGAAGATGGGGAGTCCTTGCCCAGCACCAGGCCACCATGGCCACTTGGTGAGTGTCTGCTGAAAGCCCAGGCCGAGCCGCCCACCGGCCGGGACTTTGGCCAGATGCCCTTTCGGTCAGATGTTCGTTTCAGCCCTGGTGACAAAGGTGCCTGCAAAGCTGCTTGCAGGAATCCCTTCCCAACCCCCTCAAGCGGGCTGGCCAGGGCCAGGGCGTCACTGGAAGCTTCTGGGCAGGTGAGGCGAGGGCTCTGATGCCTCCGCTCTTTCAGGCATCACCTCCGAGAACGAGCAGGAGGTGAGGCACCTTTCCTCCGAGACCGACCTGGAGCGGGCCGTGCGCAAGGCGGCCCTCGTCATGTACTGGAAGCTCAACCCCAAGAAGAAGAAGCAGGTGGCCGTGTCGGAGCTGCTGGAGAACGTGGGCCAGGTCAACGAGCACGGTACGCAGCCTTGCCATGCGGCCTCCTGGGCCTTTGTGTTGGAGTCCTGGGCGCTTCCGCATGGGAGCCGAAGCGGGGGCTCCAGGGACCTTCTTGTGGGGACCTCACAGGTGTCCTGTAAAGCCGGGGAGCGTCCTTCCTAGGCATCCTCCTGTTCCCGGGGTCCCCGCCCTGAGCTGTGCCCTGAGCCCTGGCTCAGTCCGAGGTCTGGGCGCCCAGCAGGCCCTTCCCCTGGTTCTACCTTGATTTGCTCTGCGCCTTGGGGTTTCCTCCCCTCCTGCCCACAGGCAGAGCCACAGGCCTTGTCGTTCCAATGGTGTCCTGCTCTTCCTGAGGGACAGGGAGTGCGGGGAGGGTGAGAGGTGCGGGCAGGGACCTAGGTCCCCGAACCCCTGAGAGTCTGTCCAGGGCGGACCTCATTGCGAGCCTCTGCAGCCCTCCCCACCTCCTTCTAACTTGGCTTTCCGCAAAGGGCACGGGCAGCAGCCAGAAGGATGGATGGGGCAGGAGAATGGGCGTCCCTGACTGGGTGTGGCCTCTCCATTTCCCTGGGTTGGTGGCGCGGGGGGCACCTGACTCGTGACTTCGTTACCTCGAGGAGCCCCTGCCTCCCGCTGTTCAGAAAATGATTCTCTGCCCAGGGCTTCGCCCAGCCTTCTCCAGCCCCGAGGGGTAGATGCTGGGGGCTGGAGCTACCTGCCAACCCATCAGAGAGGACTGCTGGGTGGGCACCTCTGCCCCTTCTCCGGGGATCTCAGGGCAGGACTCCTGTCTGAACTGCCCCTCTGGGACGAGCAGAGGTGGCCGGGTGGCAGCACCCCCAAGAGGTGTGCTTGCCCCGTGTGGAGCCCAGAGACCCTGTGAGGCCTCAGCGCCACCTGCACGTGCTGCCCCCGCCCCCACTGGCCACTTCCACTCGGGGCTCCCGTGGCCTCCCTCAGTCACAGTGCCCCTCCTTTCCTGTTGTCACTGTCTGCGCTCTGGTCCAACTCCTGCCCGCCCCGCCCCTGCAGAGGTGCACCTCGGAGCCTGGCGCGGGAGAGCTGGGTGAATGCCTGCCAGGTTGGGGGTGTGGCGGTAGGGGCGGGCGCTTTCTCCTCCAGGGGAGCATCACGCCAAGTGACGACGCTAGCAGCAAAGGTGTATGGGGACAGGCTAGGCTGACCGGAGGGTATGGTGTGTCCAGTGCCAAGGCCGCGCCCGTACAGGGGATGGGCTGTGCCCTGTGGGGCCTGAGTCACCCTTGGGGGTGGAAGCTGAGAGGTGACAGTCCCGAGGGGTGGCCCTGGCACTGCCCTCCGGGGCTGCATGGAGGCACCAGGCCCTGCAGTCCTCGGGGTACACTGGCAGGTTCCCGGGGGGCTGCAGGGAATGGGGCGGTCAGCCTGCCCCGATTCTCAATCCGCTCTGTCCCCTGCAGACGGAGGGGTGCAGCCTGGCCCCGTCCCCAAGTCGCTGCAGAAGCAGAGGCGGGTGCTAGAGCGCTTGGTCAGCAGCGAATGTGAGTACGGCCGCCGGTCCTGCGCTTCCGACACCTCTTGCTGTGCTGTCTCTCCCACCACCCTGAGCGCCGTGTCTGCTCCCTCCTGCCAGTCCAGGCCTGGCCTCCAGAGTCTTGGAGGCGTGATGGATTTTCAGTCTCTCTGGGGCTGTTGACTGGGTGTCAGTGTTCTGGGCTCTGGGATCTGGACCCTGCCCACTGGGAGCATGCACTCTGGAGGGACAGGGAGGGCAGCATGACAGTCCCTGCAGGACAGAGAGCTGCCGGGGGCTGCAAGCACGCTGGGTGCCCGAGCCAGCGAGGGTGAGGAGGCAGCTAGCCCTCGGAGGGCACCGGGGGGTGCTCCAGGCCAAGCAGATGTCACAGGCAGAGGCCTGGGGGCACCCAGCATGGGCTGTGGGGAGGTGGGGGATAGAGGGCAGAACATGGCGGGTGGAGGTAGTGAAGGTGTGCCAGGCACACAGTAGGCCCGGCACACAGTAGGTCCTCAGAGGATACGCGTTGACTGGCGGGGTTAAGAGGGGGCTGAGCTGCAGGGCGTCAGTGCTGTGAGCAGCCAGGGCCAAGGGAGGGAAAGGATCACAGGGGCCCTGGCGATGACCGTGGCTGAGGAGTCAGTGTTGGAGCTGGGCTCAGGCAGCCCCTAGGCTTGAAGAGCTAGGGAGGGGGCCGCTTCGGGGGAGGGACAGCACATCACCAAGGCGAGGAGGCCATTGGCAGGCCCGTCTGCCTCTCTCCTCCCGTCATCCGGGCCCAGGGAGGGCTTTGCCTGGCCCAGCCAGCGTGCCCCTGCTCGCCTGGCCACGCAGGGTGACAGTGCTTGCAGTCTTGCAGACCCCATGTGTTCTCTTCTGTGCTTTAGCCAAGAGCTACATAGCGCTGGATGACTTCGTGGAGATCACCAAGAAGTACGCCAAGGGCGTCATCCCCGCCGACCTGTTCCTGCAGGACGACGACGATGACGAGCTGGCAGGCAAGAGCCCTGAGGACCTGCCCCTGCGCCTGAAGGTGAGCGTGGCTGGAGGCACCCGTGGAGGGCTCTCGGCCCGGGCCGCGCCCCCCTGCGCCCCCCAGTGCTCCCCGGGGAGTTGTAGGTGGGGGGCCTCAGGGACTGTGTAGCTTGTCCCTGCGGAGGCCTGTCCTGCAGGGACGTCACCGTAACTGCGTAAGGACGCGTCCTTGTGAAGGGAGGCCTTTCACGTGTGCTCAGGCTCTGAAACCAAGGGCACTGTTGGGGGCGGGCAGGTTCAGTGGGTGATGGACAAGCAGAGGCACCTTCTCATCCTTCCCTGCCAAACGCCATAGGGGGACAGGATGCCGTGCCCTGGAGGCCGCCTTTCACTTAGACTTCGTCATTTTGAAAAATTATCCGTTTATGGCACAGAGTGGAGGTCAGTTCCTCGAAGATGCCTTTTCCCTAAAGCAGAGTGCTGTGTTCAGTCGGCCAGGAGGCCCCTGCAGTGGTGCCTGTTTATCTGGATCTGCAGGGGCTCGGGGAGCAAGCCGGGTGTCGTGTGGAGAGAGTGGCAGGGAGGTGACCGAGGGCCGACCTGAAGGGGGGAGCGTGCGCTTACACCGTTGGCCAGCGAGCAGCAGTGGCATCAGGGAGCGAGGGAGGCTTAGCATGCCGACAGCCAGGAGTGGCCGCTCGTGTGGCCCTGGTGTCACAGCTTTTGTTTTCCTGGTCACGTGGTTGTGACTAAGGGTGCAGATGTACAGTGTGGCCACACCGCCCTTCACCAGATTTCCCCCAGTTCAGCTCACGGGCTTGAATTAGTTGTGTCTGTATCTCACTTTGCCGAGAACACCAGGATTTACAGAAGTCTGGCTATCTGGCCCCAGACAGGTCCATCACCACGACTGGCCAGGAGGGCCCCGGCCAGCACAAGGGCCTCTGAGCAGACGAAGCGTCACAGAGGTCCTGGCGTTAGTCACGCAAGAATCCATCGGGTTCTGTGCATCCCCAGCTGCCTTGGGACATGCGTGAGCTGCCGTCAGCCTGGAAGAGTGGGCTGTGTGTGTGCGAGCGGGGTCGGGGCTGGTGACAGGAAGTGTGCTGACGTAAGCACCGTGCTGGGGCCTGGAGATGGAGGCTCAGAAAGCTGCCCTCGGTGGGTGGGGAGGCCGACTTAGAAGCAAGTCCCACAGAGATACTGCAGCCCAGAGAGGTGGGTGTGAAGGCCACGCTCAGGACCAGCGAGCTGAGTGAGAGTCCCTGAGGGCAGGTAGGGTGTCCAGGGTGAAGGTTCTGAGACACAGGGTCGGGATGGCCCAGGAAGCCAACCAGAGAGGCCATGGCTTTTATTGAAGGCCCACTCAGAAGCAGGCCTGGGCTAAGTGTGTTCACAAATGACATTAGTTTTCTTATTAAAGTGAGCGAGGGAAGGTGGAGCATTTGCTGTGGTTCTTCGCAAAGAGGAGGTGCTCCCCAAATGCCAGTGAGGGTCAAAGGTGAAAGGGTAGTGGGAAAAGACCCATGGGCCAGGTGGTCCTGGCCTGGACACCATAGTTTGCATTGTTCTGGCATAATTACTAATAATGCCTGCTTTCAAAGGCATCCTGGTTTGGACAGCAAGTTATGTTACCCTCCTTACTGGTAACAAGCTCAGTGCTGTAAGATATCTGAAAGTCCTTTTTGGGAAAAAGAGATTCCGAAAGAATCTCTTCGGAAGAAGTATTCCGAAAAGAAATAAGGCTCTTTTTTTTTTTTTCTTTCAGTTTTTGAAGTTGTCAGAGCACTTTGATTCTTTTACAGTTTGTCTCATTAAAAGCCTTTGGAAAAAGAGAGGATGAATCCTAGCAGGCGTCTCCTGGAACTAAAAGCTGTTCCAGCCTTTATTAGCCCCCTGGAGGACAGAGAAAGGACGCGTGCCTGGGGAGTCCTCAGCACCCCAGTGGGAAGTGCCAGATGCCTCTCTGCGAGCTGATGTGACCCCCAGGGATGTTCCAGGCTCCGAGCTGCCTCTTCTCAAGCCTTTGGTGACAGATGAAACCTTCGTAAAGATGAATTCAGGAATATTTTAAAGGCATAATGTTTTTGTATTAAATTATTGAGAATCCAGCACATGAACATTCACTCAGGTCCGAGCAGAGTCTAGTTGACCTGCTGAGTGAGCGGTGGGTTCCTTGGTCGGCTTCCCCCGTTGTAAAAGGCTGTTTGCTCGGTTTCTCCCATTAGCCGAGCGACTGGTGACCACAGCCCTGGCCAGGTTGCCCTGTCCTGTCCTTTCGTGAACTGACTCCCTACTCATTTTTTTTGGCCACGCTGTGCGACATGCAGGATCTTAGTTCCCCGACCAGGGATCGAACCTGTGCTGCGGAAGCGCAGAGTCCTAACCACTGGACCACCAGGGAAGTCCCCCTACTTATTTTTAAAAATTTCTCTCCTGCTCAAAGAAAAGTTCATTTTAATTTGTTTGGGCTTTCTCTACAGAAAAGGTTTCTAGTCTCACAATTTGGTGGGGCCCCAAGAAGTAGGGCTTGGGTAAAAGCTACAAGGACAGAATTGGGACCTTAAAAGGAGAGAACTCCTGGTCATGGTGGCCCAGGTGCCTCGCCGTGCGGGCAGAGGCTGGCACCATTGGACATCAGGTTCTAGAAGCTTTGTGTCTTTTAAAGGTCCTCTCAACCATGTGATTGTGTGGCCTCATGGGCAAAAAAAAAAAAAAAAAAAAAAAAATAGTGTGAATGGTTTTGAGCATTAGGATAGGATTTCAGATTAGTTTTAAGGTCCCAGCTACTTGGGTACCTCCAGGCTAGCTCCCCCAAAGCTGTCCAGTGCTGGTTGTGCAGAGAGAGAACGGCTGTGGGAACGGCCGCCCTGGGGGGGCCTCTCATCTGTCTGGTTAGAAAGGCCTCGTCCACAGGGATTAGCCGAGAGGCCGCCGCTGACGCACTCACGGGCTCTTTCCATTGCTCTTTGCATCGCTGTTGCGTTTCAGCTGGTGTGTGTGGCTTTGGGTCGAAGGGGCCCCTCCCAGAGGAAGCCGGAGCAGGTTATTTTTGGAGACACTGGTTTGCTGTCTGGCAAGTGTCAGAAATCCACACCAAGCATTATGGCGTCCGACGTCCCCTAGTGCCACCTCCAGGTGGGGTGGGTGCTGTGTCTGCTTCTGGGAAGCTGGCCCCAGTGAGCTGGGGGAGCCCTTAGTTGGTTTACTGGTTTGTTCATTTTCTTGCCCATTCTAAAACAGAGAGTAAGTGGACCGTCACAAACACGTCAGGAGGAATGCAGCTCTGCGTGCATGTGCGTGTGTGTCTGTAGACATGCATGCACGCACACACAGTCTTACACACTCCTGTTTCCACTGTGAGCCCGGGTCACTCTCATCTGGGGGACTCACTCTCCTGGCTGCTCCCGGGCGTCCTGGTCATCCTGAGTTGCCTGCCAGCCACGGCTCTTGGGCAGATGACGGCCACTCAGTTGTACACACCCAGGATCCCTGCCCCTCCTCGGCCCTCTGGTGGGTGGGGCAGAGCGAGTCTGTCCCCAGGGTGTGGGTGGAGGCTGTGCTGCCCACCTCACCAGGGCGCTGACAGGGCTCTGGGCACAGCTGGGCTTTGCTGCCCCCAGGCGTGGGTGACCTCTGCGAGGACCCAGCCCCTGGTGCGGTCCTCCTTGAGGAGGACCGAGTGAGCAGCGGCACTGCCCACAGCTACTTTCTTTATTCACCCCCTTCGGCTTCCCTCCCGTCTCCCCGGAACCGTGGTGGGGCTGGAAGCCTCCAGGATTCTGTACAGAGAACCAGGCAGGTATGGGGGCCACCCTGGGTGGCAGAATCGCCCTCATTTCCCTCACAGCCCCTTATTCATCTTCTGTTGTGGAAAAGGCCTAGGGTTTCTGCTGCTCTTTGCAGTGAGCACAGCCCGGGGGAGTGGGACCCAAGGCAGGGAGCGGTGCTGCCCTTGAACGTGGCTGTGAGGGTTGTGCGTCTGTTCTGAGTAGTCGGTGTACAGGGGTGGGGGGTGCAGGCGGCTGGCATCGGGCCTCCTGTCGCAGTGAAGACGTCGCATCCGCCCCGTCGCAGCTGAACCCTTTCCATTCACATGGCTGCCGAACTCTCCTTCCCGGAGTCCCTGCTCCGCTCCTGGGCCGGTCAGAGCCCAGCGTAGGCCGGTAAAGCAGTGGTTCCTCTCCCCCTTGGTGGATGGGTGAGCCGCTGAGGCTCGGTGAAGTCCCCTCCACAGGGGTGGCTGAGACGCAAGCAGCCCGGTGCTCTGTCATCTTTGCAAGTGTGAGGCCCGTGGGGAGGGAAGAAGGGGCCAGGTGGGCTCTGCCAGGCGCCCCAGGTCTCGCAGCGAAGACCAGCCCTCATAAGTCTGGAGACCCTGGTGGAGGGTTGGGAGTCAGGGGTGGGCGGGAGGGAGGGGCCGGGCCCTGCAGGATTGGGCGGGATCGAGGGAAGGTTCGTGAGACCACGTGGAGCATCACCACCTGCAGAGGGTGTTACAGGTGGAGGGACCGTGCGGACCAAGGGCCCGGCCGTGGTTGAAATGACGGGCGAGTTCGCTTTGCCCAGAGCCGGGGGCAGTGCGGGTGAGTGACAGAGAGCAGCGACATGGCAGAGAGTGGGGCTCCCACCCTGGCCGCGTTCCAGTGCCCCTCCTTTGTCTGCACCCCTCCTCCCAGGTGGTCAGATACCCGCTGCACGTCATCATGGAGCTGAAAGAGTACCTGATTGATGTGGCGTCGCGGGCGGGCCTGCACTGGCTGTCCACCCTCGTGCCTACCCACCACATCAACGCCCTGGTCTTCTTCTTCATCGTCAGCAACCTCACCATCGACTTCTTCGCCTTCTTTGTGCCCCTGGTCGTCTTCTACCTGTCCTTCATCTCCATGGTCATCTGCACCCTCAAGGTTTTCCAGGACAGCAAGGCCTGGGAGAGCTTCCGTGCCCTCACCAGCCTGCTCCTGCGATTCGAGCCCAACCTGGACGTGGAGCAGGCCGAGGGGAACTTCGGCTGGAACCACCTGGAGCCCTACGTCCACTTCCTGCTGTCTGTCTTCTTCGTCATCTTCTCCTTCCCCATCGCCAGCAAGGACTGCATCCCCTGCTCGGAGCTGGCCGTCGTGTCCGTCTTCTTCACGGTCACTAGCTACATGAGCCTGAGCACCTCGGCCGAGCCCTACACCAGGAGGGCCCTGTTGACTGAGGTGGCGGCCGGCCTGCTCTCCCTTCTGCCCACCGTGCCCGTCGACTGGCGCTACCTGAAGCTCCTGGGCCAGACCTTCTTCACGGTGCCCGTTGGCCACTTCGTCGTCCTGAACGTCAGCATCCCCTGCCTGCTCTATGTGTACCTGCTGTACCTCTTCTTCCGCATGGCCCAGCTGAGAAACTTCAAGGGCGCCTACTGCTACCTGGTCCCCTACCTGGTCTGCTTCATGTGGTGCGAGCTCTCCGTGGTCATCCTGCTCGAGTCCACCGGCCTGGGGCTGGTGCGTGCGTCCATCGGCTACTTCCTCTTCCTCTTCGCTCTCCCCATCCTGGTGGCCGGCCTGGCGCTGATGGCTGCGGTGCGGTTGGCCCACTGGTTCTTGTCCCTGGAGCTCACCAAGGTTGTGGTCACCATGGTGGTCTGCAGCATCCCCCTGCTGGTCCGTTGGTGGACCAGGGCCAACTTCTCCGCGGTGGAGATGGTCAAGTCCCTGACACGGAGCTCCATCGTCAAGCTGATCCTGGTGTGGATCACGGCCATCGTGCTCTTCTGCTGGTTCTACGTGTACCGCTCGGAGGGCATGAAGGTCTACAACTCCACGCTGACCTGGCAGCAGTACGGCTTCCTGTGCGGGCCGAGGGCCTGGAAGGAGACCAACATGGCCCGCACCCAGATCCTCTGCAGCCACCTGGAGGGCCACAGGGTCACGTGGACCGGCCGCTTCAAGTATGTCCGCGTGACGGAGATCGACAACAGCGCCGAGTCGGCCATCAACATGCTCCCGCTCTTCATCGGCGACTGGGTGCGCTGCCTCTACGGTGAGGCCTACCCGTCCTGCAGCTCGGGCAACGTCTCCACGGCCGAGGAGGAGCTCTGCCGCCTCAAGCTGCTGGCCAAGCACCCCTGCCACATCAAGAAGTTCGACCGGCACAAGTTCGAGATCACTGTGGGCATGCCCTACAGTGGCGCCAACGGCACCCGCGGCCCCGAGGAGGACGACATCACCAAGGACATCGTGCT
The DNA here is from genome assembly GCF_963924675.1 of Phocoena phocoena. Taxonomy (NCBI): domain Eukaryota; kingdom Metazoa; phylum Chordata; class Mammalia; order Artiodactyla; family Phocoenidae; genus Phocoena; species Phocoena phocoena. The sequence continues at coordinate 20,278,198 of NC_089223.1, forward strand.
GCGGGCCAGCAGCGAGTTCAAGGACGTGCTGCTCCACCTGCGCCAGGGCAGCGTCATCGAGTTCAGCACCGTCCTCGAGGGCCGCCTGGGCAGCAAGTGGCCCGTCTTCGAGCTCAAGGCCATCAGCTGCCTCAACTGCATGGCGCAGCTCTCACCAGCCAGGCGGCAGGTGAAGGTCGAGCGGGACTGGCGCAGCACCGTGCACGGCGCCGTGAAGTTCGCCTTCGACTTCTTCTTCTTCCCCTTCCTGTCGGTGGCCTGAGGATGCGTCCTGTTGCAGGAGTGTCGGTGCATGTGGCTGCCAGGACCTCCCCCCACGGCCTCCCGGGTGAACAGCGCAACACTAACCACTGTGCGTGCGTGTGTGTGTGTGTGTGTGTGTGTGTGTGTGTCCGCACGCATGCGCAAACGCAGGGCTTTGGAGACCATTTGTCACGTGTAGTCTGCTCACACCTCTGTGAACGGGCTGACTTCTTTAGCTCTGTCCACTTTGACTGCCCAGTGTGGTTGGAAATGGCATGCACAGCCTCGACCCGCAGTCCCGACCTCTCCGTGCGCAGCTGGTGTGCCAGGCTAGGCCAGGATTACTGTGCCCGAGAAACACTTTACAGATGCTGCCCTCCCTCCCCCACCACCTCCACGCATGCCCTGGCCCCTCATTTACTTCTGTGTGGGTTTGTTATTTAAAGAACCAATAGTGCTGCTCTGTAAACTCAACGATAGCTTTTCTTATTTATTTGGTCACTGCTAAGCCTTGACAGCTGTTTGTAGATCCTGGGGACCTGCAGATCCGCTCTGTCATATGACCAAGGCCCTGCCTGATTCTGAGATCGGAGGCTGCATGCGCAGAAGCCCCGAGCTCTGCATCCTGCAGCCTGCCCGCCTCGCAGCTCTCCTGTCTGGTGGGTAATGGGTGAGTTTGCGAGGGTCTCGCCTGAATCCACCAGCACTAGGAAATAGAAGGAACCCGGGGCGTCCCCTCCCGGTGCTCAGAAACGTTAGGCCATGTTCAGAACCAGAAAGCAGAAAGTCAGGGTCCTAAAGCAGCCGAAATAAAAACCTTTGATGAAATCCACTGTCCTTTACTTTCTTTAAAAGAAACCTTTTTTTCGTATGTGTAAGAGAATCAACAGGTGGCTACCCTTGTACTGAGTTACATACAAGTGCAGCTGGGGTTACAAAGAGCAGAACTGATTCTCAGTGAGCGACCCCGACACTACTAGGTCAGGGGCCCCTGCAGTGTTTGCGCCATCACCCAGCTGTCTGCCCGGGTCTTACTAGGTGTGAAATGCTCATGGTCATGATTATTTGTGAAACTGAAATCACCACTGAAAGGGCACATACGTGGTTATTCGTGGTTCAGTAGCTGTGTTGTTCAGCAGTGTGTTGCTTGTGAAACCGTATCCTGTATTCAGTGATGAACAATGATAATTCCATAGAATTATCATCAGAACTTGAGCCATCTAAGGGGGGGCTAGAGCAGCTTGGGGTCCCTCAGCAAACTTAGCACCCTGGGCACAGGTGTATGCCTGTCTGGGTCCCTTGGGCAGGGGGACATGTCTGTCTGGGTCCCTCCGGCCTTTGGTTTCTTCCCTGAGGTTGAAGACAGCCTGGTCTCCTCCTGCCCCCAGGTGGGCAGTGCCCCCCACCCAGTGAGCTGCATGTCCAGTTCTTTGCTGTGGTCAGGAAACCTGGAGTTGTTCACACATCCTTCTGTGGTTTGGAGTTGACTCAGGGTGTGGCCACCTCCGTTTTGAAGACTCATCTCACCTTGGTGGGTGGCAGCTGCATCCCTGCATTGCTAACTCTTTCTGTTTTGTCTTCCTGCCTGGTCTGGTCTGCCTGAAATCCCATGTTGGGAAGTGCTCAGGAGGGTGGCATCCCTTTGTGCCTCTGGGTTTCTTCCCAGGTAATGAGATGAGGTTAAATGTCAGCCCCACTCCCCTCTCTGATCTGGAGGTTTGTGAGGCCATGAAGTGAGTTCACAGTTCAGCTTTGCCTCCCAGACTCCCCACTGATTGTCCGGAGGGCGAGGAAGCTGCCTGGCTTTCTGAGTGAATGCAGATGACCTCATATGATCCTCACTGGGCAGGGGGCAGGTGCCGTGACAGCCCTGATCCACAGAAAACAGGTTCCAGTATTAGACCGAGATCTGCCGGTGCCCTGTCCTCTGGGTCACGCTGTTATTCAGCTCCCGAGCAGAGCACCTCCTTGGAGCAGGGGGTGGTGTGGTCTCATGGGGATTGCCCTGCATCCGCCATTCAGCCCCTGTCCCTAGGTCCCAGTGTCCTGATCTATAAAATGTAAGTCTGGGTTAGGTCAGTGGTTTGCAAAACTACTTAGCAATGAAACGCTGTTTAAAAAACCAAGTGTGGGACTTCCGTGGTGGTGCAGTGGTTAAGAATCCGCCTGCCAATGCAGGGGACACGAGTTAGAGCCCTGGTCCGGGAGGATCCCACATGCCGCGGAGCAACTAAGCCCGTGCACCACAACTACTGAGCCTGCGCTCTAGAGCCCATGGGCCACAACTACTGAGCCCACGTGCCACAACTACTGAAGCCCACGTGCCTAGAGCCCATGCTCCGCAACTAGAGAAAGCCCGCATGCAGCAACCAAGACCCAACGCAGCCAAAAAATTAAAAAAAAAAAAGCCAAATGTATTTGATCAGATGGGCCTTGCTAGGTTCCTCCCTGTTTACCACACTTCGTTCAGTACTTTACTACAGTTATCTACGGTGATAACTCCTTCCTGGAACAGGCTTTCTGTCTTAAATATTTTAGGCAGTAAGGGTGAAGTTCAAAGGTTCTTCCTGAGTCTTTTGGGTCTTGCTTCCTTTCAGTTCTAAATAATCCACATGCCAGAGTGGCACATCTTGGAGCAGCTTGCCCCGAACACACCCCCATCAGTCTCAAAAGAAAGTTTTAAGAGAAACTTCTTTCACATTCTCAAGGAACAGATAATTGGTATAAACACGAATAAAGAAAAGAGCGACTTTGGATGGAAGAATCTTACAAGAGTTTATTGATGGTCTGATGTAACTTCCTCGTAAAAACCAGTGCCTCATCCAAACCCATTTGGGAAGGAACACTTTTCCTTAGGACTTTGTTAGCAGCAATGTTGCCTTTTTCCTGGTTTCCTCTTGAAGCCAAGGAGGACCTTGTGGGGCTCCTAGCCACAGAAGCCTTTTTGTGTCCCCTGTTTCTTGTTTGTAGGAAATAGGTTTCAGCCTCTGTGACCTTCCCTGAGTTCCAAAGGGCAGGTTCAAACAGCTGTTGACCAGGGAAAGGAGGTGATGCAGAGACAAGGGAGGAGCAGTCAAAAAACAATAGTGCAGCCTTGGGGCAGGTCCTGGTTCTGCCTCAAAGGATACACATAACAGTATCTCTGAGCTCTTCTACAAAACTAAAATCCCCAACAAATGGAGGATGTTAAGTGCTTGATGAAGCGTTCTTCATTCCAGAGAAGGTCACAGTTTGACAACCTCAAGAACCAGAGAAGCTCATCAGGAAACTACCTGAGGCCAGATTAAAGGAGTGCAGGCACCCGCACCCTGCCCGCACCCTGATAATAATCAGCAACCCACACTTGAGCCACTGCTATAAAACTCCTCACCAAAGCCTTGGGTTGGGACACACAGTTTTTGAGGGCAGAAGCCCGCTGTGTCCCCCTTTGCCTGGCAAGGCAATAAAGAAATTCTTTTCTATACCCAAACAAACAAATAAACAAAAACAAATGTACAGAACTCCATGCAAAAACAGTGTTATTTGTAAGTTCAGGTGTAACCTATGCAGCAGATGAGAACAGGAAGCCACCTGGTGGGTTTGAACCCCTCATCCCAGCTGTGTGACCTCGGGCAGATTCACACTTTCCAGGCCTCCGGTGCCTTTTCTGTAAATTGGGGATGTCACAGGGCCTGCCTCATCGGTTGTTTTTAGGATTAAACTAGTTAATTTTATCGCAGGGTGGTCACAACAGTGTCAGGCACTAGTAAATCTCAGTACACTTGTGAATGTTTTAAATGAAGTTAAGCATTCATGGAACTTTAGAACCAATTAAGAACCTTTATATAGGCCCTCACCAGACGAATGTCCCGTCTAGCTTTTAAAAAGTTTAACCTTTGTGAAAATAACCATGTTTAGCTGAACGGAACTTATTGGAGTGGCTTAATCCAAACAGGGGGACTGGTGTCAGACGATGCTCTGTCTGCATCCACCTCCCAACCACCAAACCTGCCGGGACACACAGTCTTGCCTTTCTGCCTGCATCACAGCTTTACTTCCTCGTGACTACGCATCCAGAAAAGGTTGGCTAATACGTATGACTTATCATCGAAAACATGCCTTATTTAACTTAACTAATGAGCTCTGATGGCGTTCATTGCCGCCCTCGAACAAATATTTATTGCCCTGTGATGCTGAGCAGATGCTGTAATTGCACGGTTGGAATCAAACCCAGTTTCCACCCTCAGGGAAATCACACAAGTCAGATGTGTGTGGGCCCCAGTGCAGAGTCAGAAGTGCCCTCCTGCCTTCAGACACAGGAAGTGCTATGGGGGCCCAGAGAAGGCAGAACTTCAGCCTGGGGAGGGAGACGGGGTCCGGAAGGCTTCTGGGAGGATGTGGGGTTTGCCCCATTTTGATAACAAGGGGAGAGACTGGATTTGGTGAGGTCAGAGGAACACTATTCAACCTTCAGGGCACCCATTGACGCCTCAGGCGTCGCCCAGGACACCAGGGGGTTCCAGAGGATAGAGCTTGGGATCCAAAGGCCAGGTTGGAATTGAGTCTCTGTCCTGCAGGCAGCTAGAGCCCCTCTCTTGACTCTGAAGCCAGGGTCCTCATAAGGTCAGGGCTGAGCTCTGGAAAATGGGTCAGAGGGTACTTTAAGGCACCGTGTGGAGGAGAAAGGAGACAGTGGAAAGGTCATCCCCCATCTCCCAGCAGACCTGGCCAGCTGGCCCTTTGGTGGTAGATACTACTTCTATGGATGCTTCCACGGGGCCATAAACACCAAATGGCCTTGACCCCTGTGGCCCTGAGGGTCCCCGGCCTGCTTGCTGTCCTCCTTTCCTGTTGGTAAACAGGCCGCTGTCTGCCGGGCCCAGGACCAGGTGGTAGGCGCATGGAGGGATCTGCAGAGGTCAGGCTGTTGGCGGCAGAATCCTGCTTCTGGGAGCTGATCCCCACCCTCTGTGAGGGGGGTAGGGGACCTAGGTCTCTGAGCGTCACTTTGTTTACATGAGGCTGTTTGGTCCTGAGAACTAGGTCCCATGGCCGGCCCCCTGCCAACATTTACACATGAGAATTGTTAAAGGTTCATGTTCACGTTGTGTGGACTTGGCCAAAGTTACATGGCCAGGAGGTGGCAGAGCTGGGACAGAACCAAAGCCTGTTCTTTTTACAGAGCCACAAAGAAACCACCATTTTCCTGGGGCTTAAAATCCCTTTTCAGGGCTTCCCTGGTGGCGCAGTGGTTGAGAGTCCGCCTGCCGATGCAGGGGACACGGGTTCGTGCTCCGGTCCGGGAGGATCCCACATGCCGCGGAGCTGCTGGGCCCGTGAGCCGTGGCCGCTGAGCCTGCGCGTCCGGAGCCTGTGCTCCGCAACGGGAGAGGCCACAACAGTGAGAGGCCCGTGTACTGCAAAAAAAAAAAAAAAAAAAAATCCCTTTTCAGAACATTGCCCACAGGGGCCACGCTTGGGCCTGCCAGGAAAGAACTGTGCTGACTGCAGGGGCCACCAGCAGGTCACACCACGTCTGAGCGCCTGCCAGGCCTTCATCTCTCTGGGCCTGTGGGAGCACCGGGGGCTGGTCTGTGGTGGTGGGTGGGTTGTCTCACGACGCTTCCATGAAGCATCAGAGCGTTTGCGCTGCTCGGGGAAGACCCAGTTGAGGCCTGGAGAGGGTTTGGCACCAGAGCTTCCCACGCATGGCAGTGAGACCACCCCCGCTTCTGAGTGCCCCAGAGGGGTATTCTTTCACGGAACCTGCCCTGTCCATCCTCTTGAGGGGCGGACAGCAGTATCAGAAAGGCCGCACTCCCCTGTGGACGTGCTGCTAAAGACCAGCTCTTCAACGTTCAGTTATTCAAATGCTCTTTTCCATTTTTTCATTTCCACTCCTATATCCCAATCACACGTCATGTAACTGCAAAAACCCAAATTTCTGCATGTACCTGTTTCAAAGTTGTCCATAAAGCAGGACCTTGTCGTTCCTGAACGTGCCGTGAGACAACAGAATCCTTTAACCATCCCAACTCCCAATCTGCATGTCCAGATGTCAGGGTTAAAGCCACACCAGCCTGCTGTGCACACGTAAACCTCACCGAGAAGCGCTGGGAGAGCTCCCTGCACCTGGCAGGGTCTTCACCTGGGGAAAAGTGCTGCTTGTCATCATGGAATAAAGAAAATTCATTCGTTTAACAAATGCTGAGCACCTACGGTGTGCTGTGTTCTTCTCAGGTACAGGGGATGCAGCAGTGAACAGAGCAGTCCCCACCCTGGTGGGTGTGACGTTTCCTGGTGGGGGGCTGGGGGGACCATCAGCCAATAATAAAGTGACATAATGCCCAGTAGAGAAAGGGGCCACAATTACCTGCCATGAGCGCTTTAGAGGCTCCTGTCCAATTTGCCAGGGTTCGTGTGTTTTCTCCTTTAATCATCATGGCAGTCATTGCAAGATAGACATTTCCACTTTGAAGATGCGGGAGGGAAAATAACCACCCCCAGAGGTGTCTATGTGCTAATCCTCTAAACGAGGCAAAAGGGACTCCGCAGATGGGTTAAGGGTTTTGAGATGGGAGAGGATCCTGGATTAGCCAGGTGGATGCAATGCAATCACAAGCGTCCTTACGAGAGAGGGGTAGGAGTATTATCAGGGAGAGAGAGATTGAGGATGATATGCTACTGGCTTGAAAATGAAGGAAGGGACCATGAACCAAGGAATGTAGATGCCCCTAGAAACTGGAAAAGGCAAGGGATGGATTCTCCCCTAGAGTCTCCAGAGGAAACCGGCCCTGCTTGGGAGTTTTCATCTTGATATTAGCCCGGTGAGACCCATTTCAGAGTCTGACCTCCAGAACGGTAAGATAATGAATGTGGATTGTTTTGGGTCACTAAGTTTGTGGTCACTGGTTACAGCAGCCACAGGAAACTCATACAGAAATGGAGTGGGTCAGGAAGTTAGTGTTCTCTTCCAGCCCACACAGCCGAGTCTTAATGCAGCTCAGACTCAAGCCCCCCTGCTGGCCCTCTGCCTGGCCATTTCCTCCCAGCTCCATAGAGCAGTTTGAAGTTCTCTTCCTGTAGTGGAAGCTGAAGTACACATTTATGGCGGTACTGAGCGAGGAGGAGAGTAGCCGTCCTCCTGTTACACGGGGGACAGAAGACCTCTGTGTTCTGACCATAAGTGCTCTTGACAGGTGGAAATTCCCAGGGGCCTCAAAACCTTTCTGCAGATAGGGGGAGATGGGGGGTATAAATTATATATGAAATGAATGGATGAAAAAATAAAATGGACACAGTAGTTACTTTTAGAAAGCAAAATGAGTAGATTAGGATATCCTTAAAAGGGTACCTAGCTACGTTTTTTTTTTTTTGCGGTACGCGGGCCTCTCACTGTTGTAGCCTCTCCCGTTGCGGAGCACAGGCTCCGGACGCGCAGGCTCAGCGGCCATGGCTCACGGGCCCAGCCGCTCCGCTGGGATTCTCCCGGACCGGGGCACGAACCCGCGTCCCCTGCATCGGCAGGTGGACTCTCAACCACTGCACCACCAGGGAAGCCCCATGAAGGTTTTTAAAGGGAATAAGGGAAATAATTTCAGTTAATCATTGAGATGGGAGCTCAGGGCCGTCGCCATCTCCCTCTGTGTGCAGGCTTGTGTGCAGACTTGTCAATTCCTCACGACCTTTCTTTAGATAATATCTTGTTCACACAGTTTGTGAGATTACTGAAGGGGAAGCTAGGGAAGCGATCTGGTCATCTGTTAATTACTTATTCTTTATTCCTACTTCTTGATCTACAGAAAGAACCAACAAATCAGGAAGGTATTGTGTGAGCAAAAGATTTGAAAGGTGTGCTTGGGCCAGAGATGAGTAGGGCATGGGGGCGCCTGATTTAAAAGTTAGTCACGATGTAGTTTTGCTAAAGTGACAAGAGAAAAGGGATTTCCTGCAGAGGACTGTTTCCTGCAAAGAGCTATTTACAAATCCCCCCCCTTCAGATATCATTCCATTTCTATGGGATTAAGGATGAAGGTCCATCTTCTGTAACTGCTTAATCCTGAGAAAGGGCGTCGAGGTCTTAGAGTGAAAGGTAGCGACATGGGTTTGAAGCGTCTCTGTGCTGACAGTTGTAGCTGCCCAGTTACATATACGGGCAGAACAAGCTACTATTATTTTGATGCCCACAAAGATATAGATTATTATGAGCTGTAGTGTTAATCCCGTTCTCTTGAGGGCAGTTCTTGGAGTTGTGCTGGCCACAGATTCAATACTGCTCAGGAAAGAGCGGCTTATGTCATGGCTGCAGTCCTGTCATCATGCAGTTAGCTTTCCCTCTGGTGGCAGTTATAGTATCTGTAAAACAACTCAGGAATGTACATCAGCTACTGAATCTGTGACTCTATCGTCCTCATTGTTAACTGCTCGAGCCTGCTCTTTTGTGACTCAGGGAGGCCTGGGAGACCTCAGCTTTTATACAAACAAGAGGCAGGGGACATTGAGGGACCTTTGTACTTGGGAGGGGGCCCGCACAGGGTTCTGCACGGTTCCAGCATGAGCAGATACCAGCACCACTCCACTTATCTTTATCCCTCGCAGGTGCCCTTCTTCTCTGGTAGTAGAGCCCTGACCTTGAGCTGGACCTTTGGCTGCCCAGGAACAGCCCTGTTTCCCAGCCTCCCCTGCTGCGGGCCTAATTTCTGGTCACTGGAAGTAATTGGAATGGATACAACATTCTTCTCCTGTCCTGAGAGTCAGGGGAGAGGTTGGGTTGGCCTCGCTTGGCTCATACACTGACCCCATGACTAAAGCAGGCAAGACACTCGGTCCAGCACTGCACCCAGCCTGCACACATGAAGGAGCGGAGGTTTCTCCCGAACCAGCTCATAGCCCAGTTACCAGTAGAGGGGAACGTGGCTGCTGGTGGTGATGAACCGCATCCCTGCCCTCCCAGCCTGCGTGGCTGCAGGGACTCCAGAGTCTGGCCAGCAGTGCCAGGGGTCCTGGGGGTGCATGCAGAGCCCACACCACCCTCCTGAGTGGTGGCGGTGGTTTGGTCAGCCTGCTGGCTCCGGGTGTAGCAAACCCCTCTCCTCCCCGACCTCGCCCTCCCCCAGCCCCCTCCTCCCTCCCGCAGGCTCCCTGCTGCCCTCCGCGCAAGGCGGCTTCATTCTCAGCATGGACACAGGCTACCCTGATTTCCCACAGGGACCGAGCTGCAGGGTTTGGCAAGACGTCACTGAAGCTTGGTCCCAGTGCGAGGGCAGAGCGATGATGTCATTCAACATGCTTCCAGGGGGCCAGGCTCCGCGCTGACCACTTCTGCCAGGATTTTCTTCTTTGATCTGCACCACCCCACGAGGTAGGTGCTATCATTCTCCATGCTTTGTGGATGAGAAAACTGAGACACGGGAAGGGTAGGTAATGTCCCCAAGATCCACAACGGTCATCAAAGCCAGGCTTTGAATCCCTGAACTGGGCTCCAGCGTCCCTGCCCTGAACCACTTAGCCTCTGTGTTGCTCACATAGTGGGCACCCAAAGAACATTTGTCGAGCGAACAAATGAGTGATTAAGCAGGTTTGTAAAGGTAAATGGTGAAGTTAGTTCTCATCTGGCACCCCTCATAGGTGTTACACGTGTATTAAATGAATAAGTCACTTCTCCAGCCATCCATCTCTATTTTGCATGTTTGTACATCTTTTTGCATCATTTTAATAATGGATTCCTTTCCATTTTTATTTTTACTTTTGTCTTCCTAATATTGCTGCCTTTTGCGGATGTCAGTTCCTCTCTGAAATTCATTGTCACTTGACTGTGTGGGCCCCATGTGGAATTCTAACAGCATCCAGGTAGCGACAATGGGGCTTTGTTTTTTAAAAGAGGACATGGCTGTTTTAAATGAATCACTCACAACTCGGGCAATTATCTTGAGCTCTATAAGCTTCTCCGTTGCTAGGAAACCATCCCTCCAAGCTGGTAAGCCTTTGCTAAAGTATCGTCGTCGAGTGGTTCCACTTCTGCAGGCCCTGAGCCAGCCTGCTGTTCCAGTTAGTTCCCAGCAGAGGAAAAGCAGCAGTGGCCCGAAAACACCCCTCGGACGGCACCCATGGGGACCTGAGGTGGCTCAGGTGGCGGCGACCCCAGGACCCAGTCTGGGGGCACACTGCCTGGGGGCGGATCCCCAGTTTGTGGCCGTGGGTGAGGTACCCCTCTCTCTCTGTGCCTCAGTTTCCATCTTTGTAAAATAAGGAAATCACAGCATCCTCATTTACGGTGACTTGCTGAGGAAATGAGAAAAGCTCACAAAAAGCTCTCAGCACGGTGCCTGGTGCAGTGCACGGCTCAGAAGTGCCCGCTGTTAATACAACAACGACACGGAGCGTGAAGGGTAAGGATGCTGACAGGGCAGCTGGGCAGGTCACCGAGGGGCCCGTACTCCAGGCCAAGGCTCAAGGGCATACTCCAGTGGGTGTCAGGAGCCTCAGAGGCTCAGGGCTCGGGGGAAACAGGGTGATGGCTCTGCTTTCACCTGAGCAGAGGGTGGTCTGCAGTTGGGAAGAGGTCTGGCGAGGGGAGCAGAGTTTGAGCCTTGTTTCACATGGCCCCTGGAGCGCTCGCCCTGTGGCCTGCCCACAGCTCAGCCCGGGGGCTCGTCCACGTGTGCCGCTCTGCGCAGGGCCCCGGCCCTCTAGCAGCCCCACACCCCTCTGTGCTACCATCTGGCTGCCAGCCCCTGAGCACGGCTCAGAGCTCCCAGCAAGGCCCCACCCTGGCTGCCCCCAAGAAGGGCCACGTGGAGGCCAGTCCCGCCTTTGCTGCTCCACCTGAGGCGAGTACTTGGACCTCTGGGGTCCTCACCTGTGAAAGTGGGCAGGAATCTGCCGAACGTGTTGGCTGTGAGATCAGAATGAAGGGACCTGAGTGTGTCCACTCCCCAGAACCACTGCGACAAAGGACCACAAACTGGAGTGGTTTAAAACAACACACTTATTCTCCTACAGTCTGCGGCGGGGGGTGGGGGGCGGTCAGAAGTCCCACCTGGTCTCACTGGGCTAAAATCGATGTGTCGGCAGGGCTGTGCTCCTTCCAGAGGCTCTAGGGGAGAATCCATTTCCTTGCTTTTTCCAGCTCCTAGAGGCCACCCACACTCCTTGGCCTGTGGCCCCTTCCTCCATCTTCAGAGCCAGCGATGACAGGTGGAGTCCTCATGTCACATGTCTCTGACCCTTTTTGCACTGCTGCATCTCCCTCTGAGTACAGCCAACAGAGGTTCTCTACCTTCTGGGACTCATGTGACAGACTGCTCCTCCCTGGATAATCCAGGATATGCTCCCCATCTCAAGGTCCATCATCTTAATCACACCTGTGGAGTCCCAGAGCTGGTGCTCAGTCAGTGCTGGGTGGGGCTGGATTTGGTAGGGCTGAGACCACGGTATCGTCACCATCCTTTGGGCATCTGCCATGCGCCGGCACTTCCACCATCTGAGTTTGAATTCAGACTCCTCAACTTACAAGTTCTATGAATTTCGGCACAAGTGAAATCTTACTCTCCCTAAGCCTCAGTTTCTCCAGGTGTAAAATGGGTATAACACTAGTACTCCCCCCCTTCCCCCACAAAAAGGCAAAACATGAAGCCTAAACGAGATACTACCATGGGTTTAACAAGGTATTTTTTATTACCTCACTAGTCATCCCAGCAAGAAGGAGTGGCATCGCCCTCTATTTACACATGGGGTTCAGAGAGGTTAGCCCATTGTCCAAGGTCACACAGCCCGGAAGTGGTTTCCCCTCCTTTATCAGTGTCCTGGGGTGGAGTGGTTGATGGAGAACTTAGCCAAAGTCCTGCCAGCACACCCACCAGCACAGCCACTTCCTTCCTCCTGCTGGGCCCGAAGTTAAAACACCCTCTTGAAAGTGGAGGCAAGGCCTGGGCTCCCAGGAGGGGAGCAGGGAAGCCACGGGGTACATGAAGCGCTTCCCCACACAGTCTCTGGCTTATCTCAGCCATTGCAGCATGTGGGGCTGGGACTCTCTGGCTTCCAGAACCAATCCAGATGCCCTGTGGTCTGGTTCCTCCCAGATCCTGTTCCCCAGGACACTGAAGCATGTGTGGTGGTGCTGCTGGGGGAGCACCGTATTAGGAGTTAACTGGACCAAACTAGAAACGTGGCTCCAGCACCTGCTAGCTGTGTGATTTTGAGCCAATTCCTTCACCTCTCTGAACCTCAGTTTCCTCATCTGTGCCATATTCTCAAGTTGGATGTGAGGCTCAAAAAAGGTGAGGGGAGAGTGTGAGAATGTTTGAAAATCATGGTGGGCTATGCTTCCTTGCTTCAAAACAAAACAAAACAAAACAAAACAAGACAGCTGTCATTTATTGAGAGCTTACGTGCCAGGCACTGAACTTTGCAGGCCTTATCCAATTTAATCTCACCCCTCCCCTCACGACCCCAAACCACGAGGTCAGTACTATCATCAGCTCCATTTCCTCAGTGTTGAAATCAGAGCTCGGAAAGGTTAAAGGCTGCCGTAGAATCTGGAGGCAGGAAAGCCTGGAAGTGAGCCAGGCTTCCCATGTGTATCCCCATCCGCCATATGTGCCTCCCGACGGGACCCATGGCCCATTAAAAACAAACAGCATTCCAAGCCTCATTTTCCATGTAACATTTGTTATTTTATTGGAAAAAGCTGGTATTAACATATTTATAATTTTATTCAACAGTTGGATAGTTTGTGAGACACCAAAGAAAACAAGAATGCACCTATGAGTTACAGAGTCCAAAATGGTCAGGCCTGTCTACTCTACCACCACTTATCCGATGCCACCGAGCGATCAGTCCTCAGAGAGTATTGAAATAAAAACAAAAACAACTCAACAACTTCACAATGACTATGTGAACGCCCGTACATTCAAGAAGAGCAGAAAATTTAAACGGTAAGGAAGCAAAGTTTGTGACTATGTTACTGGCCCTTCTGCCATGTCTAGTTTTGCCCCTCCCCCTCAGCATCTTTTCTCAACACACATTTTATTCATAATTTGCTTTGGACATCACTATCTTCCAGGGATCCAAAGGCATGCTTTTTCTTCTGAGATCTTTTTCTTTCTTTCCCTTTTTTTTTTTTTTCCTTTCTGGTTTGGTATCCAAAGTTTAAAACAGAGTAAGGAACCAGGAACTGTATTAAGACCTCCTTTTGAATACAGATTTGCCCTTTGTAGAAATGGTCCATGTTAAATCTATGATCTGACAGTAACCTCTATCTGCAAATGCAAATTTCCTCTCAGCATCTGAATCACAAAGGGAAATGGATCACACCAAATACCCCAGTAATTGTGTAAGGCCCTCAGAGCTGGATTTTGGCTTCAACAAGATTTCTATACAATTTACCACATTTTGAACCTCTTTACAAAGGGAAAAAGAGGAATCCATCCCTGTGATTGTTAACTTTAGTTAGAATAGATATGTACATATAATACTGTCCAGGTCACCTGGATTTTACAGTGATATATAGACAAACATTCTTCATTCATGTTGATTAAAAAAAAAAATCAATGGACCCATTTCCTTGTGTAATTATCGTATGGCTGGAAGTGAGTGCACATGCGTGCTGTGCTTTGACACACACAAAAGTAGACCATTATCTGTTGAGAAAAATCTCGGGTTGGGCCTATTTCCTGGGTTAGGTTACATCTTGTAAAAAAAAAATGTCGGATTCGGTTGGGCCTCTGAACTCCGCTTTTTGAATCAAAATGCAAGCCACGTGGCTCTGCTGCCAGTTCCAAGGGCAAAGACAAGTGGGCGTGGTGGGTGGGTGGGCCGATCTGGTCCTGACAGCGGGAGGAACTGTCCTGGAAATACCGCATTCTCTGTGGCCCGAGGGGAAGTGTCCTTCGGGACTGAGGGTCATAAAAGAAAATTTATCCTAAAATGGTCATAACATGCAATTTTCTTTTGGAGGCAGTTCAGTGCATCTGGAAAAGGAGCTGGGGTACAGATGTGGGGTGGAGAGAGGGCGGAGTTCCTCGTTACCCAACAGGTGAGGGGCACCCCGGGGGTCTTCTGCATTCTGTGTCTCGATTCTCCCCGGACCCTCGTCATTGTCCCACCTGCTCTGTCCTGCTTCACAAGATGAAGAGATGTTTCCAGAAGCTTCCAGGCTAGAATGCTGCTTTAACATAAGCCACCAACGTGGTGGGTTATAAAGGGCCTTGTGGGAGCGCCTGGATGGGATTCCTGACTCCCCCCTTGGTTGGTGCAGGCCTTGGGCCTCAGTTTTCTTGTACGCACAATGGGAATGACAAGTTATTCACCTTTAATCCCTGGCACCAGGCACAGAGCCTGGCACTCAGTGCGCAGTTGGCATTTATGGAGGAAATGAATAGGCACCCAGTTCACAGGGTCGTGATGAAGATGCAGAAAGATCATGGAGGGAGCCAGTATGAGTTCCCACGAGGTGTCAGTGACGGTTGCAGGATGACAGGAGAGCCACAGGGCGGCTGCAGGGACAGACGCATGGGCCTGGGGGGCTGGCACCACGCCCAGCACGGGGCAGATGCTCACGAAGGGTTGTTTAAATGGTGAAGAAAACAGGCACACACATGGGATTCCATTCCCCTTCCTCTCAAGAAACTGTAACAGACCTGGGATATTCAAAGACATTAAAATAACCTAAAAGAGCTTGCAAATTCTCAGCATGAATTCACGATCCAAAAAGCAAAACAGTGAGACCCTCGGCTCTGAAACAGTGGCAATTGCTCCATTTATCATCAAAAGAATCCCTGGCTGGCTTGTTTGAGCTTCGTTCTCCGTCCCCAGAGCCCTGATCTGGGGCCAGTGAGGCGCGCGAGAGAAATGGCTCCGGGGCTCCCTCGTCCCCAGAAAGGAACCTCTGGAGTGAAAAATTAACGCGCAGAGGTAAAAATCCTAATAAGGTGGGAACGACTGCACGCGGTTAAAGTACGGGATGAAAGAACTGAACTTCAAGGCCGACAATCACGTCGGTTTACTGTGAATCCTTTTTCCTGTTTTCAAACAATCACCAGCAAAGGCGGTCCGGCCCCGGGATGCTGGACGGACGGCCCGGCGCCCCCTGGTGGCCACTCCGCGCATGGCCGTGTGGCGCCTAGTGCATGTCGGAGTTCACCTTGTCCTGGAAGATGTACAGGTTGTTGGTGGCCGCGATGGCGATGATGTTCTCGGCCGGGTGCCAGGCCGTGTGCAGGATCTTTTTGGTGAAGTCCAAGCTGTCCACGCTGATGTCGTCCCGCCTCCGCTTGCCGCCCACGCACACGCGCCGCGGCTTGAGCACCGCCCGGGGCTTGCTGCTCTCCCGCGACGCCTCCAGGGTCACATCCCGCTTGGTGTTCCGGTCAAACATGCGAAAGAAGTTGTTGTAGGCCCCGGTCATGATGACGCTGGCGGGAGACGGAGCGGCGTCAGGCAGGGCAACAGAAGAGAGAAGCCCGCCCCTCCTCCCGGGGCTGCAGGGCCATCGCCCGGGAAGCAGACGGGGGACACGCCTGCCTCTTCCCACCTTCTCTTAGGGTCTCTTGTCCTCCCTCACATCTCGGCTGCCTCAGCACACAGACTTAGGGCCAGGAACTGAGACCCGTTTAATGCTCTGCCCCAAACATTATAAAAACATTCCCTTGTACTTTGTTTGCCCTTTAGTCCAAAAGAGAGAGCCCTAGACTTTCAGTAAGACTAACAACAGAAGAAGACGAGCAAAGTGAAACACAGGAGACACTGGGCTACAAACTCTGCGCTGACAAAAGGCAGGCCCCTGAATCAGCCAGATGTGGCCTCCTGGTGGGGACCCAGGACCCTCCTGTTGTCTGAATAGTTGAGTGACTAAATGATCACTGTCTGCACACCATCAATGTGCAGGTGTTCACAGACCTCCCCTGTTCTCCTAACGAGCATTCTATATTTGTCTAGCCACTCCCCACCTCTTCTCCCTACCTCTCCTAAGGAGAAGGGATTCCTGTTGGACCAGAGGAAGGACGTTAATCTACACAGTAAGAGATGGGAGAGAAAAGAATACCACCTACATGGGCCTGGGCCTGGAGAAAGGGGTTGGGTTTTGGAGCAGCTGGGGGCAGGCCATACAAAGTAACTGGGGAGGTGGGAGTGAATTCCAGAAAACGATACTGAGGGTAAGGAAGTGGTCCCCTTCAATGTTCTTCAGGAGAGATGCGGACAGACTGGAATCCCTCCTCCCTTTAGGAGATGAACTGTGCTTCCTGACGGTGTCATTGCTCCAAGATGAGCCACGAGGACCCCTCGGTTTACAAGGGTTATGCACATAAGCCATGTCTTCAGTATCACTCAAGTCACAGGAGTAATCCCGTGCACTGGGCTGTGTAGGGTCAGATGTTCAGGCTCCCCGAATGACGCTGAGCCACAGGCTGAAAGTGACATATGTCCTGGTAACATATTTCCTTCTTGTGGGAGAACCTGAGCTGACACCAGGAGAGTGTGGTACCTGAGGCCCCAGCCTGTAGCATCTTCACCTCCCCTGTAGCCCACCTCCCCGGGGCCCACATGAGAATGGACAAGTTGTCATCACAAGTCACCCGTCACCTCGCCTGTGGACCATGTCTTAATGTCGGTCCTTTCTAGATGCTGATGGCCTGGGTGTGGGTTGGGGAGGCCCCTCTGCTGCCTGGTTCCTGAAACTGCTCAAGGAGAGGGGTCTCCCCAGCAGAGGGAAGAGGGTAGAGTGGCATCCGTCTCCCAATGTGATTGATACAGCACTTTGTTTCCTTCCTAACTGATAAGTCTGCCCCTCCGGCCTCTGATCCTTCACAGAAAGGACCTTTCACTTGGCTTGGGGCCTGGCAAGTCTGGGCCAGGAACCCCGTTTAGGTTCCGGCCCACAAGCAGCTGCCTGCCCGGGCTGTGCGGTTCCTGGAGATGGCCGTGTGCCCGTGAGGCCAGCCTCCCACCAGAGCCACAACCTGCAGGTTAGTGCTTGGTGCCACCTCCCCTCGACACCCAAACCGCTCTCTCTGACCTTGTGTTCAGAGATGGATGGGTAGGTATTTGGGGGCAATGAGGATGGAAAACCCCTTCTATAAAGTGGCACTTCCGCAGATGTTCCAGGGGCGTCCAGGCGGAAGGGGGTGAGGCCCACCCGGGCCCCAGCAGGGGGCAGAGGGCACGTACCAACTGGGTGGTAGGAGAGGCGCTCCATAGAAAGACTGTTCGCAAATGTTCTGGAAGGTTCTAAGGGAACACAGGGGAAGTGCTGTGCCCTGGGACTGGTACATTTGGAGATTTTGAAATTACCCGGAGGCCTGAGAGGGAAGGGGAGGGAGGAGTCACAGGAGAGAGAGAGAGAGAAAGAGACAGAGCCAGAGAGGTCTGTGTGAAGGGGGCTGTCCTCTGCAGGGAGCTGTGCCCAAAGGGACACAGTCAGCCAAGATGACAGGAAACAAGGGGGAATAAACGCTCTGGCCTCTCTCTCCACCCTCAGTCTCCTTCTAGGGTCCTCAGTGGTTAAACCCGGCCAGAAGCCAGTGGGCACGGAGGCCTGTGGATGCAGCCCATGGGGTCGGCCTCCAGGTATAGTCTCTGTGGAGGAGGGTGGAGATGGGAGCTGGAGGGGCAAGTGGGGAGCCCTCCCGGCTCACCTCGCAGCGCTAATCGCCCGTGGGCCAGCAGCGCCCGCCTGTGTCTCTACCTCTCCGGCAGAGGCGGGGCGGTGGGGGTGGGGGGGCTCCCGGCGCAGGTGTGTCTTGTCTGAGTCCCCAGGGCCTGGCTTGGCCACCTATGTGGGAAGTGGTCCTTGAAAGAAAGACAACCCCTGGCAGCAGCGGACAGGAACAGACCAAGCAGAGCCGCCCAGCCCTCATGCCCCGGGGACGACGAAAACTCAGTAAATGCTTTGTAAACCAAATGCACTGAAGGGCCAGAAGCTTCTCTCATTCACTGCCAGACCTGCAGGTTCAGAAGGTACCTGCCCCCAGTAGGGGCTCACTAAGTATCTGACGAATGAATGAATGAACGAGTGAATGGATCACTGAATGCCGGGGCAGGGTCACACACAGTCACAGCCACCCTCGGAAGACTTAGGAAGGCATGAAACAAGCTGCGTGGCCACCCCCCTGCACAGGGACAGGGGACAGGCCAGGGGTGAGTGGAGGGGGCTTCTCGGACGCTATCTGGGGAGGGGTGGCACGTGGCAATCAAAGGGTTCTGCCTTTTAAGAGGTTTGTGTAATCCCCGGACGTGAAGGGCGGGTGGTGGAGAACTCTAACGCGCTTTCTGGCTATAGTCTCTTCTGTTCTGAAACCTTAACTGCTGTGAACAGATCCGAGTGCTGCAGAGGAAATGACATGCTGCGGAGGTGCTGGGTGGGCGTGAGGCGCCCCCCAGCGCTGCTGGCGTGGGATAGGGGGGTGGGGGACAGTGCCCTCTGCTCCCTCCTTCCCAAAGAAGCCCCCCTTCTCTCCTCAGAGGTCAGCTCACACCAGGGAAGGCTGGGTTGGCTCTGATGTCGCCTAAGTTATGGCCCGTGAGACTTCACGACAGTGCCACCGCCCATGCGTCACTGGAGCGCAAGCCCAGGTCTCTCGGGGCTGCCCTGGGGCTGCTGTGTGTGCCAGCGGCTTCTCCTCGGGGTCCAGGAGTGTGACCCTTGCCCGGGTCATCACCGGAGTGCAGCGGCTCAGCCAGCCAAGGGTCGGCCTTGTTTGGGCCAGAAGACAGGGAGGAGGGCAGGGTGAGGTTGGGCCTCCGAGGGGCTGGGGGTGGGGTCAGAGGGGCCATCCTGCCAGCCAGCGCCCAAGTGTCCCAAGGCCAGGGGATGGGCGGGGGGGAGCAGGGGGTGCTGCAGGGACAAGGCCCGTCATATTGACCTTGGCCTTCCCACACAGCCCGGGAGGTGATGCCGGGGAACCGCTCCCTGGATCCGCGCTCTCCACTGCCCTTCTTCCTGCCTCTCAGACGCAGCAGGGCTGGAGGGGCGAGAGGAGGGCAGGCGAGCAGGGGGCAGCGACCAGGGGCCGCTGCGGGTGCAGGGAAGCCGCGCCCGAGTCTTCGTGTTCAGGAGAGGCAGTGGGGCTGCGGGCACAGGCATGCAGGGCCGGACAGAGGCCCGGAGCCCCTTCTGCAAGGTGAGCGAGGAGGACCCGAGGCAGGGAGCGGGAGGGTGCACTGCGCTAGCTGCCAGCGTGCGTCTGTGCGTGTGTATGCGTGTGCACGCCCTGCGGAGGGACTCCTCAGGCCTCGGGGGTCGGGGGTGACCAGTGGGGATGAACTCTGACCTCCCGACTCGGGGCAGCAAGCCCACCAGGCCTGTCTGGTTCCACAGACAAGAGGGGGGCCTGCCTGGGACCCCGCCAGACGCCCCCTGTCCCTCCCACAGCTGGCGTGCGCTGGTGTCAGGCTCTGCATCAGGCCGGGTCGCGGGGTGGGCCCCCGGCACTGGGGCCCAGGCATAGGAGGTCAGTGCCGATGGAGGCAGGAGGGCCGGGCTTCATGATGAGGGGACTCCTGCTTTTGGTCCTTCCTGATCGCCCGCTCTGCCTGGCCCTGGGACACTGGGTGACACTGGGATGACACTGCTAAGCCAGCAGCAAGAGAAGGTGGATTCTCTCCTTCTTCCACCCCTCCCTCATCTCCCCTCTCCTTGCGGTGTCCCTCACCCCCACCCTATGAGGTGGTCCTCCCAGAGCCTGCAAAGGAGGAGGGTGGCCTGCAGGGGCACAGACCCACCTAGAAGCTCTTAAAACCCATACCAGCCCCGCAGCCTGGGGGTAGGGGCAGCACGTTGGATGGGGGAGTCAGAGAGTCCCAAGGGCCAAGGCCTCCCTTCCCTGGGCCCAGAGCAGCTGCTGTGGAGCAGAAAGGGTGGAGCTCACCAGCTCAGACTGGGGTCAGGAGCCGGGCAGGAGGCCCTGATGCCGGGTGACCTGGGGAAGACAGGGAAGGAAGCCTTTCTCTCTCCACCTGCTTTACTTGGGCCTAAAACGCAAAGGCAAAGGCACACTCCACAAGCACATGCAGTGTGGACAGTGCTTGGGTCGGGTCAGCCACCTGGGTCCAGATCCCAGCTCTGCCCCTGACATGCTTCCTAGCTCCCCGTGCAGTTTTCCCATCTATAAAATGGGGTGAGGGACCCCAGCCCCTGGTGAGAATGGACTGGATAACAAGGTAAAACAGAACAGTGCTGAACTCAGTAAATCCCACCTCCTGTTATGTATTAAATGCCAACAGGTATTTCTGAATTCTAACCATCCGTGGGGCCTGAAGCCCCACCCACCTGTCTGACTGGGAGCCCAAGACTAGGGAAGCAGAAGGAGAGAGTAGGAATCTGCGTGCCAAGGGGCCCGACCAGGGGGGCCTCGCCCCCTCCCTCCCTGCTGGCAGGGGCGAGAGAAGAGAGAAGGCAGCCCTCCCGCGACCCATTTCTCTAGGGAACAGTTCACAGAACCCGGTGGGTGCTTTCACACAACACCCATCCTTCTTCTGAGCCATCAGGGGAAGGGAGAGTGAGATCATTCAAGTTATTTGTAACCCACACAGCTGCTAATCCTCCTTCCATTTGGCTGCGGGATCCAGCTGACACCTCTGGGGGAGGGGAGGGAGCCCCACCACACCTGCAGGGAGGGGTCTCTCTCACCTGGGAACACCAGGTCTCAGCACCCTGCAAACCACACTGGGACAGAATGGCCCATTGCTCCCATTCTTAGGTGTTCTCTAACATTCTAGAAGGTTCTTTTAACAGGTCCTGGCTGCCCTTGTCCCCAGGCTCTCTTCTTTCCACTGGGGAAAGGCTCCTGCCCCATCCCTGTGGTTCTGGAGAGTGTGACAATCATGGTGCTCTACTGCCCCCTGCTGGCCAACTGTGGCATGCAATAAATCATGTCCATGCTGATTGGCTCAAAAGTGAGCATGTGACCCAAACAAAGCCAATCAGATCCTTCCATGAGAATTTTCCATATACCTAGAAGGGTGATTGTGGGCTGGGAGGACAATGGAAGGGGGAGTATTTGGGGTCACCATCCCGAATAGCAAGGGGGAGCCATCTGTAGTAGGAGAGGATGAGGCTAGTGTTTAAGAAGAAGCAGGGAGGCTCAGAGATGGGAGTGGACAGAGAGGAGATGGCCCCAAAGGTACAGCATGAGCCCTGGGGTAGCCTTGCTGGAACTTCTCAGAACAAGCTTAGGCTTATCTGATTCCTGCAACTGGAAGATACTTGGTTGACACAGATACCTTCTTCCCAGGCAGAACAGATCAAGGGGAACTTCCTAGAAGAGGTGGCATTTGAGGTGGGTCTTGGTGGCTCCGCAGGGTTCTTTCAGACAAGACAAACAACAGACCGGTGTGTGCAAATCATCGGACCATCTGCTGCCAATATGGAGCCATGGCCTTGCCAGGAGTTTCACATACAGCGTCTTATCCTCAAAGCAGCCCTTGAAAGTCCTGATTTATTAGAACTACTTTCCAGGTGACCAGACTCAGAGAAGTCAGGTGGCTTATTCAAGCATGCAGTTGGAGAGTGGTGGAGCACGGTCTGGAAATCGAGGGTGTCTGACCCCCAAACCTCTGCCCCTTCCTCGCCCCCAGGCTGCCCATCTAAGTCTTGCTAGAGTTGGGTAACGGGCGCTGTGAGGGTTATCAGATGTCCACCTGCTCTGTGCTGCTACCTATACAACTGGCATGCTGGAAGCTTCCCGTTAACATGAGAAGGACAGAAAACGCTGAGCTGAGGGATTCAGGTTTGCTTTGGTTTTCAAGGGTGGGGGCCCTGGAGGGCAGCACTTGCTTCTCCCCTTTGCCTCTGAGCTCCTGGAAGGCTGGGACCAGGCTTTATTTACCTTGGGATCCTCCTCTATGGGGCTTGCTGGGCTCATGGGATGCTTGTGTTGAAGTGGAAGGAGGTGGCATACCCCTATGCCTTCCAGAAGGTCAACAACCACTGACTGGACACTCCTGAGGCCCCAAGTGAGGGGCTCAGGATGGGCTGAGCTACAGTCCCACTCCCAGCGACACCTCAACCAGTGGGGAAGGCAAACAGAGGCAAGATGAAAACATGTAATAAATGCAAAGACACAGAAGGAAAACCCAGGAGGCTGGGGGTGTCAAGATGCAGAGGACCCTGAGGGCTTCCTGGAGGAGGTGGCCTTGAGTTGAGTCAGTAAAGTGAGGTGACAGCAGGAGTGAGCCAGGTGCAGTGTGGTCAGGGTTCCACGGGGTGGGAGTAGAGCGGGTTGTGGAGGAAGGTGCAGGGACTACCAGGGCTGGGGTGGCTGGCATGTAAAGTGTATGGCAGTGAGAGGCAGGACAGCAGCTCCAGGCTGGGCACCCAAAAGCCAGGAAGAGAAGGCGGCTCCTGTCTCTGGAAGCCCAGCATGCCCGTTCATGGACGCCCCCTGGTGGTGATGTGAAGGAAAGGCGGGCAGTGGTCACAACCACTGGGAGCCCAACACAGAAAGACAGACAGGCAGACAGACACACACACGCAGTAGTACTGGAATCCCCTTTTTGCTGTCTTCTGAGATTCTAATAGACTCCCCAGCCCCAGACCTACTGCCGGTAATCCCTGGGGAACCCCCAGTGTGTCAGCCTGTGGGCAGGCCCCTGGAGGGAGTGCCGCGGGTCCCCTCTGACCCCGCTGCATCAGCCCAGTCTCAGGCCAGGGCCTCCACCTGGTTTTCTAAGTGTCCTTCAGCGGACCCCCTGTGCCCACCATACTGGTCCCTCTGAGAGCACTGTCCACTTGGAGACTCCTGAGCCCCAAGATGCTGGCAGAAGCTCTAGGGGATCCTCCACTCCTGGACACAGCAGCTCGACCCCCCTTGCGTCCCCACCCATCTTCCCTGGTGGTCCCGGTGGGTCTGTGCTCACAGCCACACAGGGTGGTAGCACAGAAGCTCTCACATGACCACGGCAGTGCCAGACACACTCAGAACTCGGGGACAGCCCAGCCTGCTCCTGGCTGGACACGCAGGACTGACGGGGTCCACGTGGATGGACGCGCCCCGGGATGGCACCTGAGTTGAAGGCTGCCGGCTCTCACTCCGTGCCTTCTCCCTCGCCAAACCCGCTCCGCTTGTGAAGTGTGACGGGCAACAGGCCGATATCCTGGCCAGAGTGCTTTTCAGCCCTGCAAGTTCTGGTCACCTGGGTCCCTGCCCTGGGCCTTCCCTGTCCACACTCGCCCTGGGCTGAGCCAGGTGATGGGGAAGCAGGAACTCAGGTCAGGTTCAGAGCCATTTCCCAGGTGGGTGGGGCTGTGAGAGGCGGCTGCACCTGTGGAAGCCCCCAGCCACAAAAGGTGCAGCAGCTCTGCCATGCTCCCCGGAGCCCAATGGGCCTGAAGCTACAACCACGATGGCCGGAGGAGGGTGGAGGTGGGTGTAGACCAGTGGCTAAAGCCCTCCCCGCCTCGGGGCTCTGGCACCTGAACAGCCCTCAGTCCTGACAACGTGGGGAAGGGGCTGCACGGTGAGGGACCCGGAATTGACTAAAGATGTTTCCACTACCACTCAGGAGATGTTAGGTATAGTTTCAGAACATGAAGTTTCCTTTCTGCCCTTGAATCTGAGAGCTGAGAGCTCAAAGCTGCTACAAGAAAGACTGGGCCTCCTTGGAACACCTTGATTCCTCAGGCTTGATAACAGTTAGTCCCCCTGACACATCCCGCCCAGGTCACCAGCCGGCCCTGCAGAGTGGAAGGTCCCTAGTTAGGTGGGTGGGGTCCAAGGTCTGAGGTTACCTGTCGCTCCCATTCCAGGCGCATTCGAACTTGTCAAAAATGCAGTCGTTCTCATACAGGGAACAGAGCTTGCTCCGAAGGTAATCGTGGACCTGGTGAGAGAAGGGGACGGGGTGAGTCGAGGGGGGCACCCCGACAGTCCTGGCCCCCGTCCAGGAGGAGGGTCTCACTGAGCAGGGCTGTGTCCTCCGGGGTCTGGATGGCACTCCCAACTCAGCCCTGCTCATCAGGAAGGGTCCATAGTCTGGCACACGGCTGACCCCTGAGCTGTGGCCAGAGAGGGGACCAAATCCTGGCTTTGCTCCTCCCTGGCTGTGTGACCCTGGACAGTGACCTCACCCTCTCTGAGCCTTGGTTTATTCATCCTTAAAGTGATAAGAGCACTCACCTCATGGGCTGTTCCAGGATCAAATGTAAGTGACTATTTGGTATAGGGTCATGTCCTCTGAGGACAGGTGGTCACCGTGAGCACATTGGTGACCATCATGGAGAAAAGGGGAAGGAGAATTCACACAGGCCTCTCAAGCGTGATCTCGGCAGACGCCACCTGTCCTGTTTTATATAGATGAGGCACTGAAGCTCAGAGGTTAAGTAACTGGCCCAAAGTCACACAGCGTACAAGTGGAAGGCCAGGATCCTCTCCCAGGGTTACCAGACACCACAGGAGAGATGCTGATGCCCCATGACCTGCGTCCATCTGACTGTAGCCCCATCCCACAAGCTCTATAACCACGGGGCCTCCTGGGTGCCAGCTCTCTTCAGGGACATGGCCCTGCCCTCTGGGTGGCGGAAGGGGCAGGTAAATGGGTAACATGAAGCCTGAACTCCTGGCTCTGCCCCTTTGTGACCCAGGGGAGTCACTTAGCTGCTATGAGCCTCAGGTTTCCCCGTCTGAAAAGAGGGTCATGAGATTCCCCCTGCCGGAGAAGCGCATGAGGGTTCAGGGCAACGACCATGGGGCAAAGCACCAGGGAGGTGTTTGCGACCCCGATTAACTATGGAGGGATGGAGAGAAAGAAGTGTCCAACTCCTGCTGGGCAGTGACATTGGCCACAAACCAAGGGTCAAGTGCAGGGAGGGGTGGGGAAGAAAAAGGGGGGTTTTGTCCTTTTCCATCGGGGAACCTCTTATTCATCTTTAAAAACCCAGCTTTAGAGTAGGTCTCCTCCTCTGGCAGCCTCCCTGGATTCCCCCAGGCTGAACTTCTCTCTCTGACTCCTCAGAGCATCCAGTGCACCTGAGGCTCCTGCCCTGACTTAGCGTGTGTTTATATTGACCCCGCAGGCTGGAAGGTTCTTAACACAGGACTTCCTCAGGCCTCGGATGGCATGCCCCACCCCAGAGAGGGCTCCCTGCCTGCCCTGCTCGCGAAGCTTGCTCCACCGCCCTTCTCTTCCCACTCAACCTGCACTCCTGCTTTATTTTTATTTTGGGGCCCTGCCTCACAGCTTATGGGATCTTAGTTCCCCAATGAGGGATTGAACTCGGGCCCTTGGCAGTGAAAGTGCTGAGTCCTAGCCACTGGACCATCGGGGAATTCCCTGCACTACTGTTTTAAATTCTGTCCATACACTGACATCACCCAGATGTTTCTCTCCAGCCAGGACCTCTCTCCCCAAAGCCCACACTGGACCGTCCAGACCCCTCAAGGCTGGTGAACCCTGATCCCTCTACCGTCCCCCATCCTTTCTGGACAAAGGTACAAAGGCCACAGGTGACAGCGTGTTTCCACACACTTCTTGTCTCTCATACCCACACTCAGCCTGTCCAGGATCCAAAGCAATCCGGAGCCCAGTCCCTTCTCACCATATCTGTCCTACGTTGCCACCCTGCTCCAAGCACCACCACCCAGCTTATTGCAGACGACTTCTGGCTGCTCTCCCTGTGTCTGCCTACACCCCAATCCCCAGCCCTGGTTTATCTTACAGGCAGCAGAGGGATCCCTTTGAAACCAAGCTGAATCACGTCATGCCTCTGCTCAAAACCCTCCGGTGCACTCAAGTCCCCCCGGTCACCTCTCTGACCTCAGGCTCTTCTTCTCTCCCATATGTTCACTCTGCTCCAGCTGGCTCCTCACCATTTCTTTGTTTTGGCCATGCCATGCGGCATGTGGGATCTTAGTTCCCTGACCAGGGATTGAACCAGTGCCCCCTGCATTGGAAGCGCAGTCTTAACCACTGGACCTCCAGGGAAGTCTCTCCTCACCATTTCTTGAGCGCACTAACCATGTTTCTGCCTCAGGACCTTTGCACTTGCTCTTCCCTCCTCTGGGAACACCCTCCCTGTAGAGGGCTCATGCCCGTATTTCCCCTAGGCTTCAGCATGCCTATTTTCTCTGCCTCAGCCCCTGGTTTGTCACTCTTTTGGAAGCTTGTGATTATTTCACCTATTTGCTAGGTTTCCGGTCATCTTCCCTGCTGAAACGGATGCCCCTCTAGGCAGGACTTACTTGTCTTGTTGCCTAACAATTTCCCAGTGGGGTGCACAGGGCCTGGCACATCACAGGGCCTCAATACATTTTTTAAAAATAAATGAGTGGGGTTATATGGAGATGGTGGGGCTGGGCTCCCCAGGTGGGCCACCTGTCTGAAGAAATAGCAGGGCCCTCCCCCTGCTGTTCCCCTTTCTCCACTCTGCTTCCTCAAAAGCCCTCAGCGGCTCTCACGTGGTGTGTGTCTGTGGCTAGAGGTCTCCTAGCCCATGGCCACAGCAGGCTCAGGTTCACTGTGTTCCTGTCATCTGGGACCCTTGAGGGTGAGGCCACGGCTCCTCCCTTCTTCTGAGCCCAGGGTCTAGTGGGGCACAAAGCACCAGCCCAGTATGTGTACGACTAAGATGAATAGGGATCAATGGTGCCTGAGGTCATTTCTGGACACAGATTAAGATGCTCGTGTTCACCCCTCCAGGTTGGCACGTTTGTGTGTGCTCCTTGCACTCAACGCAGCCTCACTGATGCACTCGTCCAAACACACGTGCTGTTCTCTCCCGCGTACTGAGTGCCTCCTGCCCTCTGGTGGCAGGGTGAGGAAGGGTGTTGACTATGGAGTAAGAAAGACCAATCTAAGGTCGGCTGCTTGCTACTCTACCACCACAGATATGCCATTTAACTCAATTTTCTCCAAATAAAATGGGATAGAGAGAACACTGTCCCCACCGCCCAGGACAGCTGGGAGGCTTAGAAGAGGAAAAGTGTGCCAAGGTCTTAGGTCAATGAAGCATATGCTAAGGCTCACTCAACACCCATCCCTACCCTTTTCTCCCTGTCTTCTTCAACCACAGAGGCCGTAAGCCTACTAATTTTTCCAGCCTGGTCATGGGCCTGTTCTAACCAATGAGTTGTAAGAGGTCTTCTCAGGAGTGTTCTGGGAAAATTTTTGTGTTCATAATAAAACATAGCACAGATCCAAGCAGCACAGCCTTTCACACTTCCTCCTTTCCTGAATGGAGGTCAACATAGTTCCTGGAGTTGTGGCAGCCGTTTTGCCACCATGAGGTATCAAACATGAAGGCAGAAAACCAACACTCAAACGATAGTGAACTAAATCACAGAAGTGGCTACTGGGACACTGGGCAGGTCACAAAGCCACTACTTAGTGGCCTAGATACTCCAGGCGTCCTGTGAAGGGAGAAAAGCCCCTATCTATTCAGTACTGCAAGCCAGCCAAACACAATTCTGCTTTACACAATTTCTAGCACCTAACAGCTAAAAGATGTTAGTTATGTTGGTTTTACATAAAGATTACTATTTTAGAATCAATAGGTCAGCTGGGCCAGAAGCCAAGCACCCAGCTTTGGACCTGGTCCTCCAGAGCAGTGATTCTCCCACTTTATTGGGTCCTCATGTGCTTTGGGAATCTGAAGGCTCTGGACCCTCTCCCCACAAAATGCTCACATTGAACACTGTCCCTAGCTTCAGGGTCTGGGGGCTTTTGCTGACACCAGGGACACGAAAGGCTGAGGGGCCTCAGAGGGCTGGACACAGTCATGTCCCTGGGCAGGCTCTGGGAAGGGCATGCTCTGGGAAGGTGCCAGAACAGTCAGTCCCACAGGCCTGAGCAGGGGTTAAGTCATTCCCGCCCCAGTCTCTGACCCCTCCCATTCCCAAGGGTAGAGGAGGGGCTGACCCCTTCCTGGGAAGTGCAGTGGGAGCTGGAGGCCTGCAGTAAACACAAGTGGCTAACACAGGGGTCCTTTCACGAATCCGTCATCCCAAGGAAGCTGGGGGACGGGGCAAGGGCACCGGAGCCGCCCCGGACGTCCCTGTGGGTGTGGAGATGCCAGAAGCACACGTGTCCCAGGTCAGGCTCTGAGTACCCCGTCTTCCCCTCTCAGCTCTGTGCCCCCTCCCAGTGGGGGCCCTCTGCCTCCCAGGACACAGCCCTCCCCCAGTCCTTGGCAGGGAAGGAAGACAGGGAAGGGAGCTGTGCAGCTCCCATTTGGGCCCCGAAGCTGTCACTGCCCAACTGCAAGGCAGCTCCCCATATCCTAAGCTCTCAGTATCCCAGGTTCCCTTCCTGTCAAGTGGGGCTGATATCACCCCATTCACAGGGCCAGTGAGGAATAGAGGAGAAAAATATATGTGGCACTCTGTGTGCACCCAATACTTGGTGACACTATGAGGGTTTGGCTGGGTTTTCTAGGGGGTGGGTACTGTTTTCCCACTCACATCTGCACAACCAAATCTTACTCATCCTACGAGGTCCAGCACAAATGTCACCTCCTTCAAGAAGCCTCCCAGACTGCCCCAGCTAAAGACATAACTGGCGCAGCTTTAAAACAGTCCAATATTTCCGCCAAATTTTAACATCACATGAATTTTGTTTTCTATTCCCTAATATATATGGATGAATCATAACAGAAAAATAATAAACGACTTTCCAGGAAGGTGTCCCATGCTTCATCCTGTATGCCTGGCTGACAAAGCCTGCACTGAGGATTTAGAAATGTACCACGCTCCCACTTCACCACTGTATCACTAGCTAAGGATGCTCCCTGGGAGGGGGCAATGCTTAGCCTGCGTTAATGGTAGGACTGCAGACGCCGGCTCCAGGGGAGGGAAGCCATTGTCTGCTCCCTCAAACTGAGCCCAGCCTGATGCTCACCTTTGTCCCCTGGACCTGGGACTGCAGACCTAGTCACAGCCCTGCCTCAGGGCAGGAGCCAGCAAGCAGATGACACACAGCTTCCCGTGAGGCGGGGCTGAGCAAGTTCTCCTGTCCTTGGCTGAGCTAGGTGGGATGAGCTGTCTGATTTCTCAAGCCTCAGTGTCTTCACCTGCAAAATGGGCTTATGAAAGCCACCCTATAGCTGGGAAAGCCCCTCAGTGTGAGTTCTCAGCACAGGGAAGGCGGCAGCGGGTCTCCCACCCGCAGAGGGGCTGCGAGGTTTTCCAGGCATCAGTGCCCACCTGGTAGGTCTCTATGGGCCGCGCCTCCATGTTCAGGTCCCAGACCTTGACTGTGAGGTAATCGCGGGTGAGCATGTACCGGCCGCTGTGGCTGAACTTCACGTCCGACACGGAGGAAATAATTTCCGAGAAGAAGGAGCGGTTACTGGGGTCCTCGGGCTCTTCGAATACTGCGGAGACAAAAACAACCACCGTCACTGGGCTGCTCCCACCCGTGGGGTCCAAACAACAGACGACTCCATTTCCACTCTGGGTTCATGCGGTAGGTCATTTATTCATTCATCAAACTTATAACTAAATACAGGTCAGGCCCAGGCCCAGACGGATCCTCCAAAGAAGGAAGAACCAGCTCTTGGAACAGTGTTTATTGAGCATTTACTCTAAGCCAGATTCTGTGCTGAGCCTTTCCCGTGTGTTACCTTATCTAACCCCACAATAAAAATATCAGGTTGGTACCACTAATATTCCCATTTTATAGCCAAGAAAACTGAGGCATGGATGGCCTCAGAGCTGGAAAAAGTGGTGGAGGAGGGATTTGAACCCAGAGCTGTACTCAATGTGCTGCTCTCTGCTGCCTCCTGCTGGTGATGCCAAATGCCAGGACTGTGAGGTGTCCGGGCATCCTCGAAGCTGCTGGACCACGTCCTGGACTAGGCTGGGCACCACCTGTGGTTCTAACTGGCTCTGGGGCCTCTGTTCATGGTGCACTGGGCACACACGGTCGAGCACCACTCATAGGTATGTTCCGTTTGTCTGCCACGCGGGTTGTAGCAAAATCAAACCTCGCCACCACGGATGCAGCCTGAGTCCCGTTTGCTGCCTGCCACCCACCTCCTCTTATTTTAGACCAGCTGCTCCACACAGGAAGTTGCTTACCTGACCCCTGAAGGAAACAGCTTGCTGCCTTTACCAGAGATCCCAGAGTGGGCAGCGAGCGGCTCCCCAAGCAGCATCCCTTCCCTGCTGTCCCCCATAGCCAGGGCTTCCTGACACAGGGAGGTCCCCATGCAGCAGGACAAGCTCTTCCAAGTTCCATGTCTGTTGCTGGCTGTCCCAGTAGTTTGCCCACCTCACTGGACAATCAGATCCTACAGTGGCCCTGGTGCTGCAGCAGGATGGAAATGAGGGTCCCTGCTGACCACTTAGGACCTGGGCCATGGATGGGCCTGGGGGTCAGGGAAGAGGATGGGGTGGTGGGTTGGCAGCCATCTACAGCCAGTCTGGAAGGACTTTTAAACATTTGACAACCTGACCAGCTGTCCCCATGGGCACCGGCTGAGTGGCTGCCCTGCCTACTTGTCTCAAGGCTCCAGGCTTAAAACAGGGAAGCAGAGATCACATGTCCCCAGAGGCTCACAGGAGTGCCCTTCCTGCTGGCCCCTCCTATGTGGGAAAGTCCCATATCCCACTTCCTAGGTCTGTCCCAGCCCCTTACCCCCATCTGGGAACCCGTTCTTCTTCTTGTCCAAGGTAGACACTGCTCCTGCCTTTCCCAGAGATACAACTCCTGCCCAGCTCCCCTCTCCAGGGTGGCTGGAAACATTTCATGCCGATCGGATGCTCTCATGTGGTCATGCCTACATGCATTCACTCATCCTCTCAGTTAACCAGTCCATACTGAGCGCCCACCATAGCCAGGCACTGTTTGAGGTCCTGGAATGCTGCAGTGAGCAACACCCCCATTCTCCTGGAGCCCACAATCTCCTCCCAGAGACAGACAGTAAAACTCAGTGACATGTGATACCATTGGGCCGTGGTGGAAGAAAGATAAAGTAAGTGAGGAGACAGAGAGAAATGGGGGCTGCTGATTTGGATAGACAGGGCCTCTGTGGGAGAGCACATCTGAGCAGAGACGTGAATGAAGTGAGATACCAGGGAGTAGGACTCCAGGCAGAAGTCATAGCATGTGCAAAGGCCCTGAGACAGGGATGAGCCGAAGGCCACGTAGGCTGAGAAAGGCGAGAGCGAGGGGCTGTAAGCCATGGGAAGGGCGTCATCCTGTAGGCAACAGGGAGCCACAGAAGGGCTCGGAGAGAGGAAGGGCATGGCAAGATTTGGTTTTCTCCAGGATTCCCCTCCCTGCAGTGGGGAGGAGACCTCCTTGTGGGTCACCTTTAGCCTCTAAAACCTCTGCATTCTGATTGGTCATCTCACATAATCGTGTTTTGTGCCCTGGTACACTGACACCTTTATTTTTGCAGGTATAAACATTCGTAAGTTTTCTTTGTTAAGCCAAAAAATTTAAATCAATGACATTTCCCTCTTAGATGCCTGGAATAAAGACAAATTCAGTATTTGATTTCTTACTTAAACTAAAGCACTGAGATTCTGTATTGTCTTTAAATGAACAGGGGTATAGACCTAATACTTGGGAGAAATGGGGCAGAAGGTTTGAAAGAAGATGCACCTCAAACTCTCTTCAGGGATCTGGGTAGCCCCCAGCACTTCCCCTGGTACGTGGCAGGAACTCTCTCTCGACTGAATTAGCATCTCTGCTGCTAGGCGTCAGACAGAAGGTAAGATATAAAAGCATAAAGCGGGGTCTGTCTCTTGCACCCCGACTCTGTACCCCTCGCCTGCCTCGGTGGATTCCTCCAGCCTCCACCCAAACCACTAGGGCTGGTCCTGCTCACTCCGCCCTGCACCCGGCAGGGCTCCTGGCACGCTCTGTGGGGTTTTGGTAGGCAGATGGGGACCAAAATCACAGAGGAGCATCCGCACCGGATGTCACAGAGCCAGGGGCTGCGTCTTCTGCTAGCTTTAAGGAGCAGGAAACCACAAAGGTCAAGGGCTGAGAGGATGACCTAATCCATAGTTGAAAACAGAAGCACCAAACGGCCCACTGCAACCTCAGTTCTGGCTGTACTTGGGCACTTCTGATGGTTTCTTTAAGCACAAAATCACCAGAACTGAAAAAGATTAGCGGGAAGGATATTAACAAGCCTGAAAAAAGTTATACCTAGAAGTTCTTAGTTTTCTTGTCAAACATTTCTATGAAATTTTTGATACAAATATTTTTTGTCAAAAGACTGCAGAATCTTCCGTATCAATCCCTCCCCCTCCCCCCAGACACAACCTGCACGTCCCCAGGCCATTAATAAGAGATAAGAGGGTCTCCCTTCTAATTGACGGAATCACTAAGGACATTTCACAGTAATTATTGCTGCCGAGAGTTCAAAGAATTGCATCCCAGAGCCCCTGTCACTTGTGGTGGGCTCTATCCCACCTCTCTCGCCTGCCCTAATTATTTTGTAGTTGGAGGGCTCCGAAACAGCAGAAATCTCTGTCCGATCGTTTTTTTTAAAAAAATAACTTTGCATAATTAAGGCTCTCATGGCCCTAGCTGGTTCCCTGACAATGGCATCCTCCTCTCTGGGTGTCACTGTTGTCACACACGGGGGAAGGGTGAGGAGACCCCTTCCTGCCTCCCTCGCCTAAGTGAAGTGAAGGGACCCTGGGGAGGTTCTGAATCACCCGTGATCCAAGGAAACAGAAGTGAAGCCTGAGGTGCGGGCCAGCCTTCCTCTCCAGCCTTGCACACAACTCTGATGTGTCCCTCTTCTGCTTAAAGCCCTCCATTGTTCCCAGTGCCCGCAGGATCAAGGTTCAAGATCCCACATGTAGCTGCCAAGCTCCTTCCTAACTGGGCCCCAACCGGCCCTGCTGCTCCAGCTTCACATACCTAAATTCCCAGGGCCTCGAACAGGGTGAGACAAGCAAGACCCCTAGGGCACCACACGGAACAAGTCACTCTGGGGTCGCCTTAAATGAATGCCTCCTTCAATGTTGTGACTTAGGCATCTCGCTTGCCTCATCCTAACCCTTGCCCGGCCATATACCAGGCAGCAGGGCAGAGCCAAGCTCTGGGTGACCTCAGACAAACCCCTTAACCTCTCTGAGTCCAAGTTTCCTCACCTGGAGGACAAGCATGGTTAGACCTCCAGAGGTAATACCTAGAAGCACCGGGCCCAGTGACAGACTTGAGTAGCTGTTCAATAAAACTGCATAACTGTTTTTATAGTTATTTTTCACATTGTTTTCTCTCCCTGAAATTTCCTTTCCCATTTTTAGCCTCTGTCTTTCTCACCAACTCCTGTACATCCTTCAGAACCCCAACTCAAACATCCTGTTCTCTGTGCAGCTTGTCCAGATGTTCTCTGAAGAAATGAAATGCTCACCCTCGCTGCCCTCACAGCCCCGGGATGCCCTCTTGTATGGCATCAGTGAGGATGCCTGGTCACCTCATGGGGCTGGGAGCTCTTGGGGCAGGGGGTTCTGCCTTTGTCATCGGTCATCCTGGCATCCCTGCCCAGCCTGGAACCAGGCTCAGAGCCCAGCCTTGCTCACAGAGTGGACAGGACCTTCTGGTGCTGCCTGCCTATGTGGCCTCTTCTCCGTGCCTTTCCTGACATATTTCTTTCCCCACCTGGTATGATGCCACTTACATATCTAGGCACAGCAGTGAAACCTGTATCTGCTAGAAGTGGCCTCTGGGAGCCCGTGGCTTTTGCTCTGTGTCCCTCTCAGTGGCACCAGCTATGTGCCACTCCTCATTGTCAGCACGTGGGTGGTCTTCTCTGGGCATGGGTCGGGAAGTGGGGGGTAAACTGAGCAGGCAGAATTGATCAGATGGGGCTGGGATGAAGGGAGGTTCAGGGCTGATGGAAGAGCTGCCCTGGCTTGAGCCATACGCTCAGGGACAATGGCGCAGGGCAGTGAAACCCTGAGAGAAACATGGCCATACGGAAGTGGGGCTGCAGTCTGCGGAGGTGGACAGCACAGGAGGAGACGGGCCTGAAGGAGCAGACGGGTCCTGCCCAGTCCTTGCTCCTGGCTGCCCTGGTAATGGGTCCCTCCTCTGCTCTGATATCATACGAGAGCCTCCACTTGAATGACGAGCACACGCATCCAGCCTAGTCCCACCTTCCCACCTTGGGCTCCAGGAGGAGCTGCGGTGGGGAGGTGGTCCCTGCAGCCGAGGGAGAAGCGGTGGGGTTGTGGACCACAGGGTACCTGTTGCTCCCGCACGATGCCACTGTTGGGGGAGATGCCTCCTGCGAGGCCACCTTCCCGCCCCCGCCCCCCTGCCACCGGGAAGGCTGAGGCCGTGCGGCGGGGCCGGGACAGGCAGTCACTCGAAGGCGGTGGGCACAATGAACTCTTCTCTGCTTATGACTGTCCCCTGCTCAGCACCGTGTGATGGACTCCGTTGGACAAAATAACGTCCACCCCAACTGTGGCCCCCCGCTGTCCCTTCACCCCACTGCAGCCAAGCCCCTCTCACGGAACGCCCCTCACCCCCTTCCCTCTGCCACCTCTCGTCCCAGGCTCACTCTTTTTCATTCTTCAAGGTGCAGAGATGCCTCCTCCGACCACCTTAATTTAAAGCTGACCACATCAGAGCAGCCGCAAAGCCTTCAGAGACTTGCCCGCTGTCACACTCCCATTTACTTACTAGTCTGCTTGTTCCATAAAGCCAGGCGCCCTCTCTCTGCACAAAGCCTGCGGCCACCCCTCACCCTCTCTCACCCTCCATTCTCCATTCAGTCCGTGGGCAAAGCCAACCTTCCACTCACTGCACCCAGCCCGCTCGGGGTGTCAGCATCCTTCATCTGGGTTACTGGGCTAATCTCCCAGCTGGCCCCCCACTTCCACCCTCCTCTCTGCAGCCAGGAGGCTCCTATTAAAACACAGCCAGGCAAAGCCCCCTGTGGCTCCTGTCCTTTCAGAGTAAACCCAGAGCCCCCACCATGGTCTGTAAAGTCCTCTGCATGTGGACCCTCTGCTCTCCACATGTGCAGCCTCCTCTCTCCGTGCGCCTCTAACCTCACCCCCACCTCCCCCGACTCTGCTCCTGCCACACGGGCCTCAGGATCCAGCTACAAGGCCCTGGCTGTGCCCTCTGTTGGGGGCTTTACCCTGGCTCTGCCCCCAGATATCTGGAGCCTCTCCAACAGAGGGGAGCTAGGTCTGGTCTTTCTATCCCAGCTCCATTACCAGGGATGAGTCCTGGGAGTCTACCCCACCCAGACCCTTTAAGTGAACCTGGCTCATCCACAGTTTCCATAAGAGTTCTTTGTTCTCAAGGCTTCTGTGAAGATTAAGTGAGAAAGAACACAGGCTGATAGGCATGAGACTACTGGAGCCTCTATCCTGGTTCCACCTAGCTGTGTGACCTTAGGGAAATGTCTTAACCTCTCTGTGCCTCTGTGTGATAAACGATAATGGCCCCCAAAGACGGCCGCATCCTCAGCCCTGGAACCTGTACATGCTACCTCACATGACAAGACTTTGTAGATGTTAAGTTAAGGGTCTTGAGCTGCAGAGATTATCCTGGGTGGGATTACAGGTGGGCCCTCTGTAATCATAAGAGAGAAGGAGGAAGGTCAAAGGCAGAAGAGATGGCATGATGGAAGCAGGGGTTGGAGTGATGCATTTTGAAGATGGAAAAGGATCGTGGGTGACCTCTAGAAGCTGGAAAAGACAAGGAAACAGATTCTTCCCCGAAGCCTCCAGAAGGAATGCAGGCCTGGCAACACCTAAATTTTAGACCTCTGCGCTCTAGAACTGTAAAAGAATATATCTGTGTTGTTTTCAGCCACTGTTTGTTACAGCAGCCAGAAGAAACCAATACACTCGGTTTCCTCATCTATAAAATGAATAATCGAGTACCTCCATCATAGGGTAGCTCTCAGAACTTAATGAGATGTAAACTTCGAGCAGCTCGGGGTGTGTAGCAAGCCCTTGACCAATGTTAACTGCGGTTCCTGCTTCAACCAGCATCGGGCTGTCACAGAGTAGGGGTTCCACCAGGGGGAGCAATTGTCATTACCACCTATTCTAGGGAATCTTCGTGCTTCGGCACAGCCCTTCCTTTTGGCAGACTCTGTGCTGTGAAAAGCAGAAATAACTGTCTATTTTGAGGATTCAAGCACAGTCGTTTCCATGGTTACCCTGTCATAATGACTAGCAGACAAAAGACCCGGATTTCTACTGCTTTGGAGAAACACAGCAAGCTGTGGGCTAGGTAGCAGCAGCCCGTGCTTCCTGGCTCTGCCCTTGACGGGGAGGAGCCTGGGGAAGCCACTGCATTTCTCTGACCTCGGTTTCCTCATCGGCCCAACGGCAGAAGTCAACACGTGATCCACTTGTGATCCGGGACGCCCTTCCTTCAGAGAACAGAAAATCACGGTCTTATCTGTTGAGAAAATGATGCTGTGACCATTCATCTCTGGGGGTGTCTCTATCAGCCATCCCCTGAGTTCTGAGTACTAACTAAGTAAATATATAGAAGTGAGATGCAAAGAATGGGTCCTAACCTCCAAGTCTCTTTATAAAGAGACCTGGCTCCAATAACAACCATTTGATCTGATTAAAAATAACTACCTAATTGGCAAGACAAGGCCTTGCCAGACAAGGGCTAAGAACAAACGCGATCTGGAGAAAGCAAACAGCAGGGCAGATATCTCCTCTACTCACAACTTATGGCAAATTAAATGAGGGAAGGAAAACAGAAGCTGTAATGTATTGTACAAAGACTGATGAACAATCCTGCCACTGGCATTAATGAGAAAGTGCAGAGTATTGAGTTTGAGAATGAAAAGAAAATTCTAGAAAAATTTAACATACATTTTTGATGCAAATTAACTCCCATAGAAAACCTATATAAACCAATAATCAAAAAAGATTTACACTTGAGTTTTACTAAGACTTCAAGGAGCTGATATATTATACTAAATATTCTAGGGAAAAAAGAGAAATCGGCCAGCTCATTTTACAAGAGAACCATCTTCTTAATAAAACTGGGCAAAGAGTGTAGGCAAAGAAAATTAAAGGCCAACTTCATCTATGAACATTTATGCCAAAAGCATAATTTTTGCATTTATGCAAAAATTTCCTGCCTTCAGTGTCACCAGCCACTGAAAAAGCCCCTGGTAGTCAAAAGGTGCGATGTCCCTCCCTTCATACCTTGGCCGTGCCAAAGCCTTCTGGAACTTCTCCAGAGGCAGACTCCTCCGTGGCCCTATAGTTAATTAATACTCATCACAGCCCCAGGAGAGGGGACGAGAAATTCAATGGAGTTGAGTCATCAAAATAAAGTTACAGCTCTTGCACTTGACTTTGTGGGCTGATTCACACGCAGCTCCACACCACCGGGCGTATGACGAGGACGTGCCTGGAATCTATGCTTGTGTGCCTGGGCTGGGGAAATGTATGAGTGGTGGCCGCCCTGGTGGGTGGCTGCTTGTTCAGACCCCAGGGAACCAGCTAACACAGTTACAGAAGCCAAGAGGAGCTCTGACTCTCACATCCAGCCCACGAAGAACGTCATTCAAGCAGCGTGGGCGGACACAAAACCATCTCTATTCTCCCTAAATTCCATCCTTCCTGCACACACACTCAGGGACAATTTCTGGAAGTATTTCTTTCCATGCTTTTCTGTTTCCATTCTTTCAGTGAAGTAGCCATTGCCTTGCTTTTCTCCCCCATGGAATCTTTAAACATCATTCCCTCATGTCATTAAAAACCTCCTAAGTTAGTATTTTAAATGTCTGAACAATATTCCATTATACAGACATCATCATCTGGCCACACTGGTGCCTTCCCATCTTGGAGCCTTGCCCCCTGCAGTGTCCCCCCTCTAGAAGATTCTTCCCCCAGAGATCTGCATGGCGCACTTCTTCAGCACCTCAGAGAGACTGTTCCACTGTAACCTCCTCAGTCAGTGGCACTGACACGACCCTCCCTATACTCTGCTTTTTGGCGGCTGTTTACTAAACCACTCACCACTCTGGACATCACATCACCTGGTTAGGAGTTTATTGTCTGTCCATTGGTTCCTGCTGCAGCCCTGTGTCAAGAATAGTGCCTGGAGCATGGCAGGTACAGACAGCCTGCCTGGATGGCTGTGTGTGCCCCGCTGGCCCTCGCTCCACCCAGAGAGGGAGATCTGCCCTCGCCACCCTGAGTGCTGACACCTCAGCCCTCAGGAGAAGGCTCGGCGCACAGAGAGGGGCTGTTCCCAGGACTCCGCTGGAGGAGCCCTGGGGCTCATGGACGGGGGACTGCAGCTCCAACAAGTGCAGACCCAGACATGCCCCGCCGGGCATGCGTACTTACGTTTGGAGTGCTTGTCGCACAGGGCGGCCGCACGCATGTCGCAGAGGCGCAGGGAGCCCTTGCTGCTGCTGTAGACGAAGAGGTTACAGTGGTGCGGGTGGAACTCGGACGCGGTGATCACCTCCGTCAGGTCCTCCATGTTGGCCGGCTTGATGTCCACGATGTCTGGGTGGCCGAGTCAAGGAAGGGGCGGTGAAGGAAGGGCGCCCTCGCGGCTCTGCCTTTCCCAGCTCAGAGACCCTCGGGTTTCCCGACGCCTCTCGTCGGCACACCCACCTACCCCGCATCTGAGCTGGCTCCGTTCCTGAGACTCCTGGACAAACACCCCGCCACGCAGTCCCCAAGCTGCAGACCTGACTGTCGTCGAACAACTGCTGGTTGTCTCTTCTGGATGCCCGCCCACTGTTCCCATAAGGCGGGACTGCCGCCTCCTCCCTGACCTGTGCCCTTTCTCCAGCCAGTGCCCATCCGCCGCCCTGCCCCACGCAGGGCAACCCTTGAGGCTTCTCCCCTCTGCCCCTCCTCTTTCAGTTGCCAAGCAGGAGGCCAGGAGCGTTTGTTGAGTGCCTACTACATGCTGGGCTGTGGACACACTAGGTGAACAACTGCAGTTCTCCCCGTCACTCTGTGAATCGTGTCTGAGCTGAGTGGACAGGTATCGGTTGGCTCCCCTCCGCCCCCGCCCCGCCCTCCCCCTTCTCCCCTCTCCCCTCCCCCCACCCCCCACCCGCGCCCACTCCCTTCCGCCCACAGCATCAAGACTCTGCTTTGGGGAAAAGGTTCTCTGCTTTTCTGGGTTTTCAGCTCTAATCCGTGCCTTCCATTCCCACTCACAGTCACCACGAGGGATAGCATCTGGTGTCAGATGTGCCAGGGGAGGGGCTCCAGACTTGGAATACTGGGAACGCTGGGATGCAGCTCTGTCATCTCTGCGGGCTGGGTGGTGTGGAGAGGAAGGGACTGTATCTGCTGCCATGACAAGGGGAAACCCGGAGCCTGGGGCTGGGGCAGACCGCCCCAAAGACAGAGTGGATGGAGAGAAAGATCTGTCAGTACCTTTAGAATCCTAGGTGAGGATTCACCCGAAAATGGTAACCCCTGGACGGTTAAATATAGGGCCCAATAAGTCCATTTTCTGTTTAGTGTCAAGAATTTTGTTGCTTGGAAAGGAAGTATCTCTGACTGAAATGCTGGAGCCCAGAGAGGGTAAACAACTTGTCCAGGGTGGCTCAGCAGTAAGTGGTGAGGCTGGATTCCTGGCCATTCGCTGTTGCCTACAACAGCAAATCATAACCCCTTGCTGTAGCATTCAAGGCCTGGCATGCCCTGGCCTCTCTCTACCTTTCTGGCTTCAGATCCTACTAGTCGCTCTGCCCTAAAGGCACTTTCCTCTCGAACAGCGACACCTTCGGTCTCTGGTCTCTCCAGTCCCCTGGGGGCTCTGCACAGCCCGTTCCCTCTTATGGAAATGCCCCCTCCTCCCTCTTCTTTTCATGTGAGCTCTGGATTCAGAGAATGCCAGCTCTGCCACCTCCTGGCTGTGTGATCCTGGGTGAGTCCCCCCACCATCCAACCAGCTCCCCATGCCTCAGTTTCCTCATCTGTAAAATGGGCTAACAGTTCTATCCTCATAGGTTTGCTGTGAAGATGAGAAGAGGCAAAGCCCTCGGCAACTGCCTAACACATCGCAGAGCTCAACGAATGTCAGTTGCTCTTATTATTATTATTATTTTTTGCAGTACGCGGGCCTCTCACTGTTGTGGCCTCTCCCGTTGTGGAGCACAGGCTCCGGATGCGCAGGCTCAGCGGCCATGGCTCACGGGCCCAGCTGCTCCGCGGCATGTGGGATCGTCCTGGACCGGGGCACGAACCCACATCCCCTGCATCGGCAGGCGGACTCTCAACCACTGCGCCACCAGGGAAGCCCTATTTTTTATTATCTGGAAAATACTGATTGAAACTCTGACATTCATCTGCTGTCAGCACCCCCTCCTCCACCTGCCCCAGGCTGCTTCCTCTCTCAGTAAGAAAGAGGCATTTTCTGACTTCTATAAACAGTAGAATTTATAAAACATCAGAAAAGATGGTTGAATCTGTGCAATCAGAGGAGGCTTTCTGTGCAGATGCTCAAATCTTGCTTGCTAGAAGCACACCATTAACCAGAAACTTAGAATCACATCAAAATAGAAAGAGAGGGAAAAAAGGAGCTATGTCGTCAGCGCCTGAATTGGTTTCCCAGGAAACTGTGGTTTTCTGGTACGATAAGAAGCAGAGATTAAATCATGAAAAAGTGAGACTAAAGGTTGAGAGAGAAAAAGAGCCAAGACTTCTGGAATGTGAATTCCATCATCAACCTGCAGCCCCATCCTTCTCAGCCTGAGCCTCCGCTCATGACTTTCCATGGGCTCTGCCTGCTTAGAACGGCTTTAATTTCCTACTGAACTTCAAATGGTGTCTGGAGAAAAAGTGCCGTCGTTTAAGAAACGCGCATGAGTACAGCACCTGTCAGATGTTCTGCAAACGGGGACTGAGGTTCTCCCACAGGACTTGGGACACAAAAGCCAAAGAGGGCCTGGGAGAAACAGCAGTGCCAGGCCTTAGGGCACGCAGGTCAGGTTTGAGTCCCGGTTGTGTCGCTTGTCAGGGGACGTGGGGTTTTACCGTGTTTCCCAGGGTTATACCCTCCTCAGGGAGTAAAGATGCCTCGCCTTGTAGGTGGTTCCCTCAGCACCCCAGGGAGACCTGTCACCCGGCCTGAGGGGGCTCAGGCCGTTGTGACTTGTTGCTTTTGCCAATGAATGGAGGGCAGAAGCGACAAGTGATGCGTGTCACTTCCAGGCTGAAGTTCTGAGAGCCGGCACGTACTGTGCCGTGAGCCTCAGGGCCAATCAGCAGGCTCTTGTCACCTCTGAGACTTTCTGATTATTACTTCAGGATCACCTAACCCCCTTGACTGCGTCAGTGTCCAAACTCTTTCCTTCCCGGCCTCAAGATGTTCTGGAATCCAGCCCAACAGAGAAGGGATCAGAGGTATGACGTCTGAACTCTGGCTCTTGGAGACTGAAACTGGGGTTTATGAACCATCTTTCTAACCTGGGAGGCTGTGGACGCCAGTGGCCAGAGAGAGGGCAGTGTGGTGGCGTGAAGCCTCCTCTCTCAGGCCCCCAGACGCTGGTCCCAGGCTCACATAGGGGCCAAAGCCAAGCAAATGGGTGTTGCCTGATTATAGTCCACGTGCTTCCTGCTTCCTGTTTCCCGTGACCCACAGCACTCCAACTGCCCCCGACCGCATCACAACCACCATGTTCAGCTTTGGCCTGCCTTCTGCAAACACTTGCTAGAACTCTGAACGAGGCCATGATGGCTAAGTCTGCGGGGTTCAGTCATGTCTGCAGGCTCTACAGCTAACATGCCTGAACCAGGGCTACACAGAGCCGGCCATGGGGGGAACCCACGTGGACCGGGGACCCTGTGCATGGGCTGAGGAGACAGAGTCTCCAATGCCTGGGTCCCATCAACAGCCGTGGACCACGGCTCTTACAGCCTATGCATCACTCGGGGAATCTCTCTTGCTGTTTCAAACAAAGGACAGGATACAGTGGGTGCTGGAGAAAGATGATGTGAAGCACAGAGCTTCCTTTCCACCTGATGCTGGGGGAGGAAGACAAAAGCACAGTCATGGCCAATGTGTGCCTCTGAATCCCAGGGCCCACAGCCTGACCCAGCACCTCCAGGACAGCACAGCGTCCTTCAGGGCGTGGCCATCCAAGCGGGTCCACCATCACCCAGTCCCGGGACGGCTTCTCCAAGACCTCTGGCTCCGCTCATCACAGGACGAGGATCTCCCTGTGGGTGCCCAGCTCCTCACCGCCATCGGGTGTGTGAGAGCCAAATTATCGAGAGGGTATGTCCCTACTGAATCCCCATGGCCACATCACAGAGCAGGGGCCTGGAGACGGACTCCTGACCAGCGAACTAGGTGCGGAGAAGCCTCCAGAGCACGGTAATTACGTCCCAAACAGACACCACAAACACTCCTCCGGGACTCCCACCTGAGTGGCCACATGCCTGTGGACTTTGAGACACTTGACCATACACAGTGGCCTAGACTTTGGCAGGACCAGTGCTGGGTTGGAAGTTGGGGGCCTTGGGCCAGGGTCTGGTTTTACCTCTCTCTGGAATGTTCAGTTCCACATGCAGAAATCACTTCCATCTGTAAGTCTCGGTTTCCCCTATCTGCAAAATCAGGGGTTGAGTATGACCCTGGAGCACGCTTTCATTTCGGGGATTAACCCACAGGTGGCTTCCCCCATGCCCACTTCAGAATCAGCTGCATGAATCCCACGTGTAGCCAGTGCTTTTTTCATGGCAGGACTGACCTCTCTTGGGAAGGAGCACAGTTAGACTCCTTTACAAGCCCCCCGCCCCCTGGCAAAGCTGGATGAATTATTCATGTTCTATTTTTCCATCTAGTTGTCCTCCAAGTGTCTGATGGCTTTTGCTTAACTTTCAATCACACTTTGGCAGCTAAGAACAATTTTCCCTCCTAGGAAAGTGTCAGACACAGGTAGGCGGAGAGGGGAGCAGGTCACGCGGAGAGGATGAAGGGAGAAGGTAGACTAGCTCTGGTCCACACCCCTTGGCTGAGCGCGATGTATTTTCCTCCAGTGCAGTGTGTTGAATGGTGCCTCCCCTCTGCCCCCCCAACCCAAATACATGTCCACATCTTAACCCCCACAGACTGTGAATGTGACTTTATTTGGAAAAAAGGGTCTTTGTAGATATGATCAAGTTGAGATCTCAAGATGGGGTCTTCCTATATTACCTGGGTGGGCCCTAAATCTGATCACAAGTGTTTTTATAAGAGACACCGAAGGAGAAACAGAGACACCCAGAGGAGAAGGCCATGTGGCATCTGAGGCAGAGGTTGGGGTGATGCCTTGGGCCGCAGGAGCTAGGAGAGGCGAGGAAGGATCCTTCCCAGGAGGCTTCAGAGGAACACAGCCCTGATAACACCTTAACTGCAAACTTCAGGCCTCTGGAACCATGAGACGATAGATTTCTGGTGTTTTAAGCTGCCCAGTTTGTGGGAAGTTATGGCATCCATTGGGAACTCAGACACCCAGTCTGCTTCCTGGAAGCTGGGGAAAAGACACGGGTGCAATGCTAGTTATCACGGACAGCTTCCTCTACCTCCATTCCAGACCTCTTCTTTCCCTGCAGTTCCCTGTTTTAGCAGCCCCAGCCCTGAAACGCAGAGCCAGGAGTCAGGGCGGCTTCTGGATCCCTCCCTCTCCCTCCATCACATCCAACCTGCCTCCGTGGCCTGTGCTCGTCCACCTGGAGGTCCCTCTGCTCTGGCCCTCAGCCCAGGCTGCCTAAGCCTCAGTGGGGCTCCCCGCCTCTGGTTAGCCCCCCAGTCTCAGCTAGAGTGAACTCCCTAAAATGGGGGTTGGGTTCCCCTACTCCCCACCCACAAGAGAAGGCCTTCTGTTCAGGCTGCAAATACTGGCTGACCTATCATCTGTTTCACTCATCTGGGTGCAGGCAAGACCATTTATACCCCAAGCTCCAGTTTATACCAGACTGGTACCTGTGCCCACCTGAAATGCCCTGCGGGCTGATCAGATAGCTTCACATCTGTGTCTGTTCAATCCTCTCCACGTGTGAGTGAGGTGCCCCCCCCCTT
Organism: Phocoena phocoena; assembly: GCF_963924675.1. Classification (NCBI taxonomy): domain Eukaryota; kingdom Metazoa; phylum Chordata; class Mammalia; order Artiodactyla; family Phocoenidae; genus Phocoena; species Phocoena phocoena. The sequence goes on from NC_089223.1 coordinate 20,322,361, forward strand.
TCTGTGGCTGAGGAAATGGGGGCTCCGCAAAGAGAAGCCACTTGCTTGGGGCCAGGCAGAGGGGGAACCAGCCTGGGACTGGAACTGAGTTCCGGAAGCTGCAATATGCAGTATGCAGTATGCTGTGACTTGGGAGGCAAAGCAGAGTGGGGACGAGAACTCCGGCCCCTGACAGCCTGGGGCTGAATCCGGGCTCTGTCTGCTTGCTAGCTGTGTGTGCAAGTTTCTAAAGCTCTCTGTGCCTCAGTTACCCCAAGTTCAAAATGGCAATGGTACGCCTTACCTCCTAGGGTAGCGGTAGGATTAATTAAGATGGCGCACGTGATGTGCTGAGGACAGGGCCTGGCAAGGAGTAGGTGCTTTGGAAGTGAACTCCTAAGAAGGCACATGGCATAACACGGCAGGCAAGTGGCTTAAATCTGCCTTAGATCCATGCGGCGCCTCCCTTGGGCCAGTCACTCAACTTCTCTGGACCAGTGTGAGCTGAGGCTCCAGGAACACGAGAGGAAAAACACAGCCACGGGAGTGTGGACAAGTGGGCAGGAGGGGCTGCTGCCTCCCTGGGGCACCCGGGGGCCTGGGAAGATAGCTCTGGTTCGGGCAGCTGTCTGGCTCCAGTCCCCTTTTCCTTCAGTGGCCAAGTGTGAATGAGCACACATGTAACCCTCTAGACCAGGGGTTGGCAGACATTTTCTGTAAACGGCCAGAGGAAATATTTTAGGTTTAGCAGGTCACAAGATCTCCTCTGTCCAGGCTGCTGAACTCCACTTCTGTGATGCAAAAACAGCCACAGACTATATGGAAATGAATGGGTGTGGCCGTGTTCCCATCAAGCTTTATAAACTGGTGGATTCATGCTCCCACCTCTCCCCACTGGTGTAGAAGTAGCCCAGGTTTAGAAGAGGGATTGCAATCTTGCTGTTGTAACAGAAGCCCCCCTTTATTGCTAGTGTGCCACACGCCTGGGGGTCAGTAAAGCGCAGAAACGGGTTTGTCCTGTTCCATTCCAGAAGGAAGTCTGTGGTTCTTACTGCCAAGGACACAGGAATGTAATCCAGGTGAGCCTCTGCAGAGTCATCAGGTTTGCAGAGATTTTTATAGAAACTCCTTCATCTCTTGCTGCCAAGAGCATCGCCTGGTGTCCTGAAACCAGTGGGGTGACACCAGCCCCAGGCACCATGGCCGATCAGTTCCAAGCCACACCGCCCTGTGGGATCCCACTGGGAGGGTCCTGAAACTTTGGAGAGAAGGTGGCTATGCTGCTGTGGCCCTCACTCCTTTGAGGTCTGAGGTGCACTTCTCAGAGCCTTGGTCTCCCTTACCTATCCCAGGAGCACCGGTATGAGGGCCATCACTCATCTCTTGGGCAAATCTCCGCTGACCATAAAATGAGTCAGGCACGTGAAATGAATAAACATCATTGGTTCGTTCCACTGAGGGGCTCCAGCGAGAAATAGGTATGTAAAGCACTCCATATATGCCAAAGAATTACACAAGTATCAACTACTGTGATGGGGTTTAGCGGCTACGCCACGACAAATGCTTGTAAAGACACAGCCAGTAACTGAGCTCTGAAACACAGTCAAGCCCTTGGAGGGCTGGTGAGGGCAGCCCCCTTCAGGTCGGGGACCTGGATGTCCCTGCGGAAGGGACCACCCACCCTCCAATCCCACAAAGGAGGAGAGGGAGATGAGGGTGGGGAGGTGACCGGCACAGGGTCAGAGGTGGAGGCAGAACAAGGATGGAATCCTGGCTTCCGAACTTCCAGCCGGTGTTCCTCCCACTGCCCACTCTATCCTGGAGTGAATGCACCTCCACACAACGTGGAGTTCTCCCACGGGGTCAGCGCCCACAAAGGCCCTGCTGCTGGGGCTCGCTGGACTGGCTGTATCCTGGGCAAGCTGGGTGTTGAGAGTGGGCAAGGGCTCCATGAGGAGAAGGATGTGGCCTTGAGCTCCACTGGTTGAACTGACCAAAGTGTGGTTTATCCAGATGTCCTGGTAGGAGCATACGCTCAGGAGCGGGGTGGCGGGGGGCCTGTTACCATGGTGACCAGGCAGCTGCGGAGTAAGGATGGAGGCGGTTCTGCCAAAGGCCACACCGCCCGAGGTGCCCTACACAGGCCCCCCAAGGACACTAGTGTGGAGGGGCCTGTAGGCCTCCTGCACAGGGAGGCAGTCTCGCTGGGGTGTGGCCAGCAAAGCTGCTTTTTTTCAGCAAATTTTCTCCAAAAGATGACCTGGCTACAAACATGAACTGTGAACAATCTGGCCTCATCGCGTCAGATCCTACTGGAGGTTCCTGGCTACCTGTGCCTCTGTTTTAGTTTGCTCAGGCCGCCATAGCGAAATGCCACAGTTGGGTGGCTTAAACAATAGGAAATGATTCTCTCACAGTTGTGGAGGCTGAAAGTGCAAGATCAAAGTGTCATCAGGGCTGGCTCCCTCCGAGGCTTCTCTCACTGGCTTGCACGTGGCCATCTTCTCCGCGTGTCCTCATGTGGTCATCCTTCTGTATGTGTCTGTGTCCTGATCTCCTCTTCTTATAAGGACACCAGTCATACTGGATTAGGACCCACCCTAATGATCTCATTTTACCTTAATCACCTCTTTAAAGACCCATCTACAAATACAGTCATATCCGGAGGCGCTGGGGGTTAGAGCTTCAACATACAGATTCTGGGGAGACAAAATTCACCCCACAACAGCCTCCTTCCCTTCCCTGCTCAGAACCTTATTAACTATGATGGTGCAATCTCACTCAAACAGAAGAACCAGGTCGCTGGGACCATGCTGGGCCGTGGGAGAAGGGCTGTTCTGAGTAACCGCTCACTGCGCAAGCCCACTGAAACCCTGGAGTGTTTTCTCTGTGTGATGAGCCAGACTGCACACCTCTTCCAAAAGCCAGCTTATGTGATTCCCAAATGCTTAGACAGGCAAGAAATGACTTCTGAGTCACAAAAACCAGGGCTTGACAGTCTAGCCCCACCGAATAACAGCTGTGTGACCTCTGGAAAACTTCTCAGCCTCTCTGTGCCCTGCTTTTCTCATCTGTAGAATGAGTGGATACCATCTGCTTTGCAGGGCTGTAATGAAGATTTAAGGAGATGACATCTCCTTCATCAAGGAGATAAAGGTCCTAGCACATGGCTGGTGCTTTTGACAGCAATTAAAGTGAGTTAAATCAGAATCAGTATTTCTCTTCCTCTGAAACAAATATGAAATTAAGCAGGGTGCAAAAGGTATAATGTTTGTTGCCTGGAAGGACACTCTGGAAAGACAGTGAGGGTTTGTGCTGGATTACATGCCTGGGTTTGTATCCAACCCAGAGTTGGGAGGGGAAACCCAAGGTGGGACAGAGCTTGGACACACACCTAGGTGGCTACCTTCTCATGGCACCGAGAAGGGGCAAACCAGACCCTGTCCCAACCTCTCAGGGCTCCTAGCCCAGCAGTGAAACCAGATATTAGCCCCATGATGGATGCTCCAGGAGAGACATACAGGGTGCACGTGATGAGATTTATAACAAGGCCCTGACTGGTCTGGAGAGTCAGGGAAGGGTCCTCTGAGGCAAAGGCATTAAGCCGAGGCCAGAGGGTGAGCAGGAGTTATCCAGGCAGAGGGTAAGGCTGCTGGAGCCCCAAGACGGAGGGACACAGGGCAGCTGACAGGGCTGTGGTCTGGGGTCAAGGGGGTTTTAATCAGGAGTGTGTTACAGAAGTGCCACAGAGGCCTTTCAGGAAGAGACAGGAAGCGCCATAGAGTTGCATGTCCCACCACCCAGAGGAAATGTTAGAAACATCAAACAGCCGCCAAACCCCATGCATCCGGCCACTTATGTTACGAATCAATCCCCACTCTGTCCTGCAACAGTGCAAAAAGCACCTGCTTCCCTTAGGATGTAAAACAAGAGCCAGAAACGTTATTGCATTGACAGGACTGGACGGACAATCTGAGTGGCTGAGGGCTAGGAGGGCCATGGGCAGGTGCACCCACTTCTCAGAATGGAGAGAATGACAGCGCCACCTACACGAGCTGCCGTGAGGATTAAGTGTAGTAAGTGCGGTGCGTTCAGCTCGGTGCCTGCGATAAACGTGCAGTAACAGTGGCCGTCCTGGGGGCCGTTACCATCACGACTGAGGGGCAGTGTGGCGTGACAATGACATGCATGGGTTCTGCGTCCAGAGGCCCCAAGTCTGAATCCCACCCACTTGCCAGCTGGGTGACTCTGGGTAGATTACTTAACCTTTCTGTGGCTTAGTTTACTCCCCGCTAAAAGGGGGATGTTAATCTTGTCTACTCCACAGTGATGTCGGGCGGATTACATAGGTGAATATGTGCACGGTGACAGAGTGCTGTCTGGCACAGAGAAAGCACTCAGTAAGAGGTGAAGGTGGTGTGGGAAGTGGTGAGGGTGATGGTGGGATGCAGCTCTGGTTTCGGATGGGGTCAGCACCACGGACAGCGCACAGGAGCCATCGGCTGCCGCGGAACCCAACCAACTGCCTGGCCTTGCTGAGCCCCCAAAGCAGTGGTGCTGATAACAGTTTAACAACATGCTTTCTGGGTGAAATGTTGACTTTGGAGATTCAGACTCAGGGCATTTCTAAGCAGACTCGCCCCACTTTCCTTATCTGTGGGAGGATGAAAGGAGGCAGCCTGTGAGGTGCTTGATGGTGGTCATGGGCTGGTATAGGTCCTGTGTTTATAGCCTATCAGCCCCTATGCTCACCTGCCGTGCTGCTCTCACAGCCCCCAGCACAGGAGGCACACCCCTTTGAATGGAGGAGAAAAGTGAGGCTCAGAAGGCCTGAGTGACTGTCAGGGTCGCTGTGTGAGTGTTGAAGGCAGGGTTGAACCCCAGGCTCTAGGGTTTTGGCCAGCACAGAGTCTGGTACATGGAGGGGCCTTGGTCGATCCCCTCCTTAGCTCCCTGTGCAGAAAAGAAGCCCAGTCCACAGGTGGCCGAGTGCTAACCAAGATTTGGAACTGCTTCAACATCCAGCCTAGCTTCAGCACCTGCTCCATAAATAGGAATTAGGAATTTGTTCCAGGCTAAGACTTGGTGTGATGCCAGCTTCCACCATGAGAAATCGCTCAGTGGGGAGAAAAATCAACTGAACCATCTTTAGAAGTTTCTGGGTGCTAAAAATAAAGCAGAGGTCCGTCAGCTGAGGCCTCCTGTGCAATCTGTTACCTTTAAGATGCTTCAAACTCAAGAAAAATCACCCAGTGCCGCCTAAGAGCCTCAAAATATTGGCATTAAAGGACTGAGAGGTTGTTTAAATAGATGTGGAGATGGCACTGGGGAAAAAGGGCTTCAATGACCAGAGAAGATGAGAAACAGCCTTAAGTATTTGAGGGGCCACCGTCTAAGGGAGAAAATAATACCGGCCAACTGCCAGGCCCCTTTATGTGAATGCTTCCTTTACTCCTTACAAATATCCATATGATAAGGAATTTGGCCCATTTTGCAGTCATGGAAATCGATGACAAAGGAGGTAAAGCAATGAGTCTGAGCCCAATTCTGCCGGAGCCCAGAGCGCTTCTCTTTAGTGTCTGGGGTCTCGGAGCCCCCGACCCTGGAGCCCAGGTTTGCAAGGAGGCATCTATATCCTAAGACCAGATGGAAACTGTGAACTTCCTCCCTCCAAAGTCACCATTTACAACCATTCATAAGCACCTACGATGTGCCAGGCCCTGCATTATGCGTGGGGACACAGAGAGGGCTCAGCCTGGGTTCTTAATCCCAAGGGTTTCAGCAGAAAATGGGGGAGGCATTCATACTAACAGATGATGAAAGCCCACTGTGACCAGGGAGTGTGGGCCCAGAGGGACTTGGACCAGCCTGGGAGGGGTGCAGGGTGGACAGAGCAGAGGTGACCAGGCAAAGGGGGCTGTCAGTGATGCATGTGGGCAAACGGGAGCCAGCCAGGCTACAGGAGGGAGAAAGGCTCCTCCAGAGAAGCATCAGCAGAAGGCAGAGCACTGCCCCCACCCCTGTAACACGAAGGGAAACCCAGTGATGTGAAGGTGTGGGCAAGCCTGACGCACAGGACTCTGGGGAGGTGGGCAAAGGCTGGTCACCAAGAGCTGCTGGGCACTGTTGAGGGATCTGGACATTCTCCAGATGCTGCTGGGGACCACTGAGAGCTCTCCACAGGGGACTGATGTGGTCAGACCAGAGGCTCTGATGAGCCACTCTCAAAGCTCTGTAGAGGGCCAGCTGGCTGGGCAAGGTGGGATTCAGGCAACAGTCCAGGCAGGAATGGTACGACCTGAGCTGGGCCTTGGTTCGAGTGGAGAGGAGGGCATGATTCCAGAGCCATCGGGGGAGAATGGAAAGTGCTTGGCACGTCTTTCCATTTTGTGGGTGAGAGAGAGGAAGGAGGCTGGAAGCCTCGGTGACAGACAAAGGCGCTGCACCGTGTATGTGCCTGGCACATGGCAGAGGCTCAGGAAGTACCAGGCTCCTCTCCCTCTGTTCAGAGCAGCCAAGTCTAGAATTAGAAGAGGAAAGGTCCTCTGAGTCAGCTTTATCACTATTCTTACTGGTGAAAACAATGCACACTTTTTCTCCTTTATTAAAAAGGTTTTCCTTTCTCTTAAAAACCTTTGCTAAAAAATCAATTCTGCCTAAGTAGAAAGTGTTACTATTTGGACACAAGGAGATGGTAACATAGCAGAAAACTCCCAGTGGCCTTGAGGACTGAACAGCAGCACCAGGGCAAATCAAGACATTGAAGAGCAAGAGTTAAAGGAATGTGAACCCCTAGGTCCAGAATCCCCCAGGAGGTACTTGCTCAAAAGGTGTTTCAAAATTCAGAGCAATTCCCCAGCTCAGCGTGGAGTCACAGCTGCCTTTCTGGCCTCCTCCCACGTTGGAAATGCAACGCCTCTTCTAATTACTTGGCTGCTATCAGACCCATCATCACACCTACGACCCACAGTCCTGACACCTTTCTTGCCAGGGGAGGCTGAACGCCATGCGACGGTGCCAGGTGTCTCTGCTCTGGGTCCCTGTGTCTTGTCACTCTAGTCGCCAAGCCGCAGCAGGCCATGGGGAGTGCCTTGTGCAAAATCATTCCCTGATGAACTGATCTCATCAAGGGACATTTCCACAGCCACCACATACCCTGGAGACTCCACTCAGCTGCTTCTGCCTGCCTAATTGGTACTTAGGTTCTACAGGCCAGGGCTGCCGTGAGCCCCGCCCTGGTGTCTCCAGTATTCTGTAACGCTCACACTCTCCTATCTCTAAGGGCCAAAACATTTGTATATTTTGATCAACTAACAATTCATTTTCACAAAATTAAAGGCTACACACAGGTTCAACAGAGTTATGTGGCAAGATCTGCAGCCAGAGAAGCCCCTCTGGCATCCCTCGGGGACCCCCCAATCCACTGATGCTCCCCCCTTGTCACTAGCTGTCACCTCCTCAACCTGGCTTAGAGTCTGGAGCCAACCATTATTTTCACTCCCTTGCATATGCCATCAGCCCCATGTCTGCATCTTCACTTTGCAAACCCGCTACCCTGGCTCCCTTTCCACCTACTCTGCCCCTGCAGCCATGCAGCAAAACGTGGCTGGAGAAAAACTCACACGACTGTGCTCACTGGTCCCACTCATTCCCCACAGCACTTATCGCCTGCTCATGTACTGGATACTTTGTCTATTATACTAACGGTTTATCAACATTACATTATATGTCCGTTCCAGGAGGGCATGGATCTTTGTCTCTTTAATTCAAGCACTGGGCACAGGGCCTGGCACACAGTAGGTGCTCACTAAATATACTGGCGAACGGTGTACCCTCCAATGTGTGGACAGGGCACCATCTGTGTTAGGAGGTGAAGCTGACAGTAATGACTGGGCAGGTCTGCCTGCAGTCCTGGGATGGATTAGTCCTCTTTTCTTAATAACAACTAACCTGTTCCAATGTCCCCTGGCCACCTTAGTCCAAAAGTCAGTTATGATACAGCCCCATATCTACGAAGTCTATATTTTAACTATCGCTCTACCTCCCGGCTTCTTGCCCATGGCCACGCTCCACCCTACCCATCTCCATGTCTCCCTGGATCTACTCGGTCTCCTGGCTTCCAGACTCGTCTGCTGGAATCCATTCCACCCACGACATACACCCACAGCCCTAGGGGGCCCCCTGCAAGGTGACCAGTACTGCTCCCCTGCTTACAGCGCAGCGATAGCTTCTTATTACCTGACAGCAGTTAGGGAGTTGGACAGTCTTCAGAACACAGACTCAGACACCAAGCAAGGCTTTCAGTTATTGATACTTTCTAGTCCTTTTGCTGAACGAGGGAGGAGCTCTCTGTTTGCGGGATCATATCTCTAACACCTGAAGTACTTCCTCGTCCCCACGTCCGACAGAAAGAACTTGCCTCGGGGTCTAACACGCGGCATTTACGGGTCTGCACGTGTGGCTATTTAACTCGAAGTGTGAATTCATTCAGACTATATGAAATAAACATTTCTGTTCCTCAGTCACCCTAGCCACATTTTAGGTACTCCATAGGCACACGTGACTGGAAGCTACCATACCACACAGTGCAAACAGAGAACTTCTCCAGCATCACAGAAAGTTCTACTGGACAGGGCTGAAGATGGATTTTATTCCCCCCCGCTTTTTTTTTCCACGGCATTTATCTCTATAGCTACCTCCTATTTATGGTATATGATACGTTTCACTTTCATTTATGCTAGTAAAATTAAAGTCCCTTTCAAAATGCATTTATTTAGGCAAACTTAAAGCTACTTGACTTAAAGAAAATTAATACAAATTAGAAAAAGATTGGAAAAGTAAATGAGAGAACGCATGGTGTACAGACGTAGTAACACTTGCAAAGGAGGTTTGCAAATGATCGATGTTTGGAGATCGGGGTCCCCAGGAGTAAGTCCCCCACTGACACCATCAGCCAGGCCCGCTGCAGCTGTCCTGGCCACCCCCCACCTTCCTGCCTCGTCACGTCACCCCCGTGCGCCCTGGGCCCTGCGGTAGCCTCCTCAAGCCACTGGGAGCATCCCAACCCTGCCTCCTCCTCAGTCCTCCCTGGTAGCCCAGGCACAGTGTGGAGACCTGAGTTACAGCAAGGATGGCGCCACCGGTACCACCCAGGTCAGGGCTGGGTCTCCCAGCAGTGCATGAGGCCCTTGAGGAAGAAGCTGAGTTTCTTTTATTTGTCCCTGTGTCCCCCGGGCTCAGCATGGAGCCTGGGACAGAAGAGAAATTGATGGTTAAACGAACAAAATTAAACAATCCCTTCCACAGCTGCAGGGCTTTGCAATTTTTAAAGGGCCTCAGCATTCACGGTGTCATAGAATCCTTATAATAGCCCAGGGAGATAAATTGGTCAGGGCTTACGGTCCCCACCCTAGTCCTAGGATAAGGAAACCCAGGCTCCAGGAGGGTGGGTGCCGCTGTCCCAAGGCTGCAGCCCGAGGGCAAGGCAAGAAGCACTGGGCCAGGCCACGGGACTCTGTCCCCGGCGGGGGGACTTTGGGCCAAGCCCCGGTCTCCCCAAGCCTGCATCTCCTCATCCATAAAGTTGGGTGATGATAACATTGCCACTGATGGGTGGCTTTCATGCCACTGTGAGCGCCAAGTGAGACTGTGAATGGCAAGCTGCTCTCTAAGCTGTAGAGTGCTGTGCAGGAAGCTGAGTCCCACGCCTGCCCCGTTTGCAGACCTGGAGCTCCTGTGTGACTCCTCATTTCATTCTGCTGGGAAGCAGGTCAGCACCTCAGACCTGGCAGTGGATGTCTGTCTGTGCCGCCCACCACGAGGGGCCCCCAGCTCCTGGAGCAGTGCTTCTCCCAAGGAGACCACCCTTCCCAGATCCAGACACTGCTGGAGGTGGAGCTGACCCCTCCAGCACCAGGGAGGGTCCTGGCCAACCAGAGCATTGCACCCCCAACAGAAGTGGGTTCAGGGGTGCCCCTGAGGTCCAGGCAGAGCCCACGGGGTGCCACCTGGGGACTTGGTGGGACAGTTCAGAGACAGCGGGTCTCTTTTCTCCCGGACTTTACTCTGGGAGGGCGGGGCCTGAACTGCTGGTGTCAACTCACCACCATGTGGAGGCTGAAGCCAGAGCAGAGATCAGAAGCAAGAAGCAGAGAGAGCCATCCCAGGACACTGTCTGAGCCCCTGGATCCACCTGTATTCGCAGCTCTCTTGGTTCCATAAGTCAGTAAACGTCTGTTTTGCGTGAGCCAGCTGGAGACGGGTGTTCTGACCCCTGACTAGCTGGTGTCTAAGGACCAGGGAGGGGTGGGACCTGCTGGGGTCTGTGCCTGAGTGGAGGGTCCAGCAGAGGACCAGCCCAGCCCGGCCCTCTCCATGCGGCCAGACTGAGTTCCCACCCCTCAGAGCAGCTCCAGCCCCAGCTCCTCCTGGAACCTTCCCGACCATCCCAATCCACTTCTGCCTTCCAGGCCCCGAGCACTAAGGAGGGAGGAAGCAAACAGATGCTAACGTTTCCTGACACGCTTTAAGCACCGGTGTGGTGTTGGGTGTCTCACGGGGGCTCGCTGAACGCTGCCGTCCTATGGGGGAAGGGTCAGGGAGGAGACCGAGGCTCAAGAGGGGTGCAGTGACTCACCAAGGTCACAGAGCTTAACGTGGTAGAAGCAGACTCCCAGAGACTCCCAGTGGCTCCTCCGAAGCCCAGGCGTTTGCCCCGCACCCTCTTGCTGGGCTCAGGGAACATCAGATGCTTGCTCTCAGCCCTCCCAGCTCCGAGGTCTCCCTGACCTGTGGTCTCTGGCCAGTTTCTGGCTCTCGGCCCCCCAGAAGCCGTTTATCACTCCTTCTCTCCTCTAACCGCGCCCCCCACCCCACGACTGCTCCCTTCTCCACCCCACTCCCTCCCCGCCAGTTCTGGCTTCTGCTCCAAGGGACACAGCCCGATCCTGACCTGTGAGAGGACAGCACAGCAGGCACGACCCCCTGTGTTGGGAGCTTCTCGTGGCAGGAGCTGTATGGTCTCAGCTCTGGTTGTCCAGGGCCACCCGGCACCCAGCACCAAGTGGACAGTCAGAGACATCTCTTGGGGGGGGGCGGTCATCCCACCTTCTTCCACCCCACGTCTGGGCAGCATCCTTCACAAAGGGCAGTTGGGTGGAAAGGCTGGAAATGAGGACTTGGGGCTGGAGGGCCCGGGTTTGAAGCCAGCTTCCCAGTGGCTGCTGTGAGCTCTAACCACGTTAGCCCGGGCGCTCTGTGACTGCGTTTCCTCACCGTAGAGAACCTGCCTCCCAGGATTACTGTGGGGGTGAATCGAGTTCTCGTTAACATGGGGGTGAATCGAGTTCTCGTTAACAGGTGTTTATCAGGTACAGAGCCTCACTGGGCGTTATTCCTATTCCCATCATTGTTGTTGTTGCTATTTGTCTGTAGAGTAGTGGCACCTGTAGGTAGTAACCTGCCTGCTCTGTCCACTGTAGCCCTCGTTGGGCCAAGCCTCAGCCTGGGCCCCTCTTCAGGCCTATGTTCTTTCTTCACCAGTCAGTGGGGGCCGGAGTCAATCCTATAATCCTATTGCCCAGACACATGGGGCCACCAAGCGGGGCTGCCTACCTTGACCCCATCCAGCTGGGCTTATGACACCCCAGGTGTCCCTCTAAGCCCTGGGCGGGACCCCAAGGTTGTTCATCAAACACTGACGCGCCTGCCTCAGGCCCAGGGAGGAAGGTCCAGAGAAGCCTTCAGTCGACTGTCTCAGGGAGGTCGGCCACCCCTTGCCCGGGAGGGCTGAGCCAGGACTCCATCCCCTCCATGGTCCCCAGTGAGGCCCCCAGATGACGGGATGATGGCCACCCTGGAGGAGGCGAGGGGTCAAATGTAACCCTCAGCGGCCACGGTTGTAAAGTTTTCATAAACTCATCATAATTCCAAACCTCGGCCTCATTCACACTGTGAGCCAGGAGGCACCCCGCCAAAGAGGCTGAACAAAGCGGAAGCTCCCAAGCCCGCTGGCTTACAGCAGGCCAACTGACCTCCCACCTGGGAGCCACCCGGCCGGCGGCGTCCACGGTGGGGCCGCGCCACGGCAGGAAAGGATACTGAAGCTCCGGTCGGTGATGGCCAGGTGCCAGAGGTTGATGCGCAGGTCGTCCGCGGACATGTACGTCTCGCAGTCACTGTTGACGGAGATGGAGTTGATGTGGTAGGTGTGGCCATTGGCGAAGACCCTCCGGGGGCTCACCTCCACCATCAGATCCATAGGCTTCAGCACGGGAACCTGCGGAGGAGGAGGGGCGGTCAGAGCAAGGGGAGAGGTGATGGGGGAGGGGTGCTGGCAGGAAACGTCCAGGGCCACGTGATCAAAAGGAGAGGCCTGGAGCCCGCCAGTGGGTGTCCATCCTGCCCGTGTCAGAAGTCAGGAATGCCACGGGGCCACGTCCATCGGCACCAGCCCTGCAGGGAAGCCTGCCTCCTTTGCTTGGCCTCCTGGGATTGGTTCTGAACCTGCTGCGTGACTTTGAATGAATGGCTGAACCCCTCTGCACCCCAATTTCCTCACTTCTAAAATGGAAGGAGAAGGTACTGTGGCAGAGCCAGATTTTCCACCAAACATTTGTGTCCCCTTGTCACGGGGAAGTGGCTGCCCAGGCAGGGACTATATTTCCCAGCTGCCCTTGCAGCTGGGCGTGGCCACATGACTTTCCCGACCGCTGGGGTGTGAGCACACTGATGCCCGGCACCTGGGGGCCAAGGCTTAACGGTTAAGAGGCAGCTGTGCCTTCTCCGCCCTCTTCCCTTTCCACAGCCAGAAGGTGAGGATCCAGGCTTTAGGGATGGAGGCACATGGGATGGAAAGAGCCTGTGTCCCTGCAGGAGAGCCGTGTGCCATCCAGGATGCCTATACCGGAGCTTTCCTTGAGTGAGAAATACATTTCTGTGTACTCTGCCCGGGGGCTGTTACAGCCGCTGGTGTTAGCGGAACTCGTACAAACTCCCAGAGACAGTGTCAGATAGCACGGCTTTGCTTCTCTCTGCACCCTCTGCCTGGAATGCTCACCCCAACTCCTCCTGCAAGATCTGGAGTTAACAGCCCTTTGGATGTACAGCCTGCCACACCCCTGCTCACCCCCAGCACACTGCACACACTGCTATCAGGGCTCTCGGTGTGCACTGCGGGGTGTTTTGGGCACGACTCTCCGTTCCAGTAAACTGTAAGGTCTTCAAAGGTACAGACAGACAGACACGGCCTCACTGATCTCTCCCTGGCCCAGCCCCAGAAAATGAGGGCTGGCATTGCCATCCCCATGTGACCAATGAGAAGACTGGATGCCAAGATGAACTGGGCTTCCTAAGTCACAGAGGCAGGAAATGACAGAGCCAGGACCAGAAGCCAGGTGTGACTGCCCCCGGGGCGTCACGGCGCAAAGGTGTAGACCTGAAACCTGACTCGGCTTCAACCCTGCCTACTAGTGTTAACCTCCATTGCGGCCTTCACCTCTCTGGGCCTCAGTTTCCTTATCTGTACACTGGGTAATGCTGGTGCCTGCTCAGGGCTTCTGTGAGGATTCCATGAGTTGATGCAGGTCAAGTGCGCCTGGAACATCACTCGGTCCACAGTGCCCTCCTCCCCCTCCTCGGGGGGTGACTAGGGGTGGCTGAGCCAGGGCTTACACAGACACAGTTTCCAGAGTGGGCCTGGACGGGGGTGGGGGGAGGGGGGTGCTGCAGGGGCAGTGGGAATTGTGCCCAGGAGAGAGGCAGCAAGGCCATCCTCGGAGTGAGGAACAGAGCACATTCCGGTGAAGGGGGATGCAGACCTTTGTCAGCTACCTGCAGGGCTCCTGAGCCCCGGGCAGCAAGCACCAGGTAGAATGGCATGAATCCACTCAGAACTGGGTGGCAGCAGGTGATGGGGGACCCACTGCTTGCACTCACGTGGGAGAGAAGATGATAGGCTGATACATGTGTGTGTGTGTGTGTGTGTGTGTGGTCTCGGGAAGCAGTAGGTGCTCTAAAGAAAAATAAAACAGGTGAGGGGACAGAGTGACAGGGCAGCAGGGGCTGGTGCCTGGCTGGAAGAGTGACCAGGAGGTGACATATGGGGAGGGGCTGAAACAGGCTGACGTGGGACCCTAGAGAATCTCCTTCTCCCAGGGGACCTCCCCCAAACCCACCTACTCTTAGGCTAGGCCTGGGGCTCCCTGGGGCTCCCAAGGCCCTGTAATCCCTCATTATGGCCTTGACCACGTGGTAAGTTGTTGTCTTCTTGTTTGTTTCCCCAATGGACTGGGCAGCACTTAGGGGCGCTGTGTGTCTTCTTGTGTTCATCTCTGTATCTCTGGTACTCAGCCCAGGGCCCAGCACAGACAGGTCTTCAGGTGAATGAGTGAATGGGTGAGTCAATGAACAAATGAGCTATGTCCCTCCCTGGGGGACAGCTGAGATGGGAGGTGACAGCTTTGGTGCTGCAGTCGGGGTGGGTAAGCACTAAGCATTCCTTCTGGTACAAGGCAGCTCTGCAGCCACCGTGAGATGTTCTCATGTACCAGGGCGCCCAGTGTGAGCCTGTGTGGGTGTGTGAGCCTGGGTATGTGTGCATGAGTGTGTCAGCGTGCACATGCATGTGCCCGAGTGTGCATGCGTGTGTATGCACCTGGCTCTGGGTGGTTCTTGTTTTGAGCCTGTGCTTCGGGACTGTCTGCTCGCGCGTCAGTGTTGGTGTGTCTGGGCCCCTCTATGGGGCCTTCCGCATGTCCGCCGGTGTCAGATATTCTACGTCAGCTCTGAATCTTGCCTTCCCTTCCCTCAGGGCATGGCCACCACCTGCCCTGGGGATCCCTGGAGTCTCTCTCAAGCCACACCTGCTCCTGGAGAAGGTCAGGGCATCGCTGGCCTAACAAAGTCTCAGCATCTCAGTCTGTTCTCCCCTCCTTCCGGCAACGTTGTTTTCCCCTGGCAGCCCTGGAACTGTTCACCCAGTGCTCCAGCCATGCACCGCCATCCCCAGACCATATTTCAAAGCCAGAAAGCAAAAAGAGGAGAGGAAGAGGGAAGAGAAACCTGCCCTGAAGGTTTGGAGGTTTCATGAATAAAACTTTCCTCGCACCCGCGCTCTTCCAGAAGGTACAGTGTAGTCAAGATGAAGGCCAGGAGGACAGACACATGAACACTAAGGACAGAGCAGTGTGGGATGCAAAAGGCTAGAGGGGACAGAGAAGGATAAGGATTCATCTGGCTCGTGTAGGAAAGACTTTCAGAGGTGGAGGCTAATAGGGTTTTAAAGGATGAATAGGAGTTCACCAAATAAACAAAGTAGAGAAAGGCATTCCTGTGTGTCCCTGTGTCACAGAGCTGACCTCCAGTGTGGGGGTGACTCCATGTCTTATTTCCTTGGGGGCCTGGGTACACTTCGGGGGTAGGCACTCAATCTCACCTTGCTCAGCTCTGGGATCCCAGAGACCTAGCACAGGGCCTAGCAGACAGCAGGTTCTCGGTAAATAAAAGCTGCCTCTAGCACAAATGGCCCAGATTACGTAGAGAGCTTCCCAGGGTTCGGGAGGCTTGGGTGAACTGGGGAGGAGACGAGGTGAGAGGCTGGATGAGGAAAGACCCAGGCACCCACGTTCTTTCCCCCTTTCTTCTCCTTCAGCCTTAGTTTACAGTTAAGTGCCATTTCGGGATGTGTGTGACATACAGAGAAAAATCTCAGACGCTGGGTGGGAAATAAACAAGATTCTCATGGGCCACTGGCTCTGCCGCAAATGCCAGGCCAATCAAGAGGTGATAATTGCCTCCTCCCACCAGATGAAACCCTCATAAACTTTCTTGGGGCTTGGAGGTGGGGGGAGCGGGGGGCACCCTCACTCCCGTTATTCAATGTCAAAGCTAATTGGCTCCCCTGCTTTCTCAGAATTTATTTGTGCAATTTGCCAGTCATTTAGAGGCCAATGTGTTTAAACATTTATTCCTCCTTCTGGGAACAACACTGATTGCCATTTCATATTTATGACAGTCGGCTGGGTGCTGAGTGTGGGGTGCTTGCTAAGCCGTTGCAGAGAAAACGAATCGTTATCTCCTGTTTGCTGGTGAGGAAACTGAGGCACAGAGAAGGGAAACGGCCACAGCCATCTGACCAGCGGTGGTGGGTCTGTGAGCAGTTTGGGAGCCTGGAGGGGCCTTAGCACCACCGCGGCACCAGGCAGCACCACTGCCCGCTCGGAGCAGCAAACACAGCCACGGTAGGAACCCAGGGAGACAGCATTCCGTGTGATGTGAACTCAGACCTTTCAAATCTGCTGAAGAGTGCAGTCACCTCCTGACGCTCAACCTTGTTCAGTCTTGGGACTCAGGCCCCCTCCCTGAGCAGGGCCTGTCCCAGGCTTAGACCGGATCTGCCCCCAGACTCTTCATTCACTGTGGCCTCCTGGTGCCTAGAGCAGGGCTGGGCGGTACACAGCAGGCGCTCAGTAAGTGTGGCTGAATGAATAAATCTGGCATCACCTCCAGCAAACACAGGGGTGGCTGAAAGCCACCAGGTTCTGGAAGCCAGGGACAGACAAGGCGGCTTCAGTGTGCTTCCTGCAAGAAGCCGCTAACCATCCCCATGGCTCCCCTGGGAGGCAGGAGCTTCACTTCCACTTCACGGAGGAGACTGGATGCTGATGCTGACTGTGGAGCTAGACTTCCCTGGGTTTGGATCCAGCTCTCAGTTTCCTCATCTGTAAAATGGGGATGACAATCACGTACCCTCTATAGGATTTTGCTGAGGACTGAATGATTTTATAGCCAGAGTGCTTGGGAGACACATGCTCAAGTGTCTGTTCTTGTTCCAGATGAGGAATCAGAGGCTCGTGGTGGCCAAGAGCCCTGCCCAGGGTCACACCGCCAGGACGCGGCGGAGGCAGGATTTGAACCCGGGTCCTGTGACTCCAGAACTCTTTCATATCTCCCAGCCTCCCTGCTGAAGAAACATGAGTCCTTTTGCTTTTCACCGCATCGGGAGCAAAAGCTTGCCTTCACACGGCTCTGCCACTTAACCCCTCCAGGCCGCTCTTACATCAAGGCAATCTTTGCACTGAGCCTTCATAAAGGCTGCAAGAATCACAAGTTCTGGGTGTCCCTCTGGCCCTCGGCAAAGGGCCGGGAACCCACAACGCTCCGCTCACAGGTTCTCCTCCTGGCTCTGCCACTTGCTCAGCTGAGCTGCTCTGGGAGAGTTGCTGCCTCTCTCTGGGCCTCGGTTTCCCTATTTGTATAACAAGGGATTAGAGACCCTGCTCTCCAGCCTCGGGGGCAGCTGAAAAGGGCTTCATGGACACGCATCACCTTGCCTCATCCTCACGGGACTTCCAGAAGAAAGATGATCCTCTCTGCTTTGCTGGGGAGGAAACTGAGGCACAGAGCAGGAGAATGATGGCGGCCACCCAGCAAGTAAGCAGCCCGGCTTCTTAAAGTTCTGGATCGGAACCTGACCGTGGTTCAGATCGCCATGGCCCTTCCAGTCCTGAAATCCTCGCTGTGTAATAAACAAAGCACAAACTGCTCTTCACTTGCCAGAACTGTCCGTGTGTCACATCTTACCTGCAGTGATGTCACCGTGGACAGGTCTTTAAGCTTCCCCTCCTCATCTTTCAGGTTATAACCCTCGGGCCTCTTATCACGTTCGGTAATCTTCCATAGTTTGATAGTTTTATCTTTAAAAATAGAACAAAGTGAAACAAGATACATGATGAACACCAGCATGGAGAATGGAGTTCCCACTCGGGTCTGCTAGATAAGGGTGCATGAACCCACAAGTTCCTTAACCTTGTCCTGTTCTTGGACGTGAAGTTTCTTTCTAATTTGACTCCTGTCAACTGATGCTATGAACATCTTTGCAAAGGGAACGTTTGTCGTCATGCTCGAGCTCCTCACAATGGATCCCAAAGGTGAAAGTGTTGGGTCAAAGGGCATGACCCTTTCAAGGGCAGTTATCAGTCTTTCAACTAATCTCCGCAAAAACTGTACTAACGAAGCTTCCTGTTTTTTACACTTCATTGGCATCCTATTTCCTGAGATGCATCCCGCCCATCCAGAAACTCAGCTCTCCGGAAGCCTCACTTCTCTGGAATCCTGCCAAGAACATCAAAAGAGTAACATTTCCCAGCTGTGACGGTTCATTTTAGATGTCAACCTGGCTAAGCCACGCTACTCAGATATTTGGTCAAATGTGTGGATGTCACTCTGAAGGTATTTTCTAAGGTGAGATTAACTTTTAAATCCATGGACTAAAGCAGATTATCCTCCACCATGTGGGTGGGCCTCCCCCAGTCAGCTGAAGGCTTTAGAGAAAAAAGACCGAGGTCCCCTGAAGAAGAGGGAGCTCTGCCAGCAGATGGCCTTCAGACTCCCAGGCCCTTCGCTGGGTCTCCAGCCCGCCCTGCAGATTTTGGACTTGCCAGCCTCCACAATCAGGCACGCCAATTCCTGAAAATAAACCTCTGCTTATATATCTATACCTAAGTCTACGTCTATATCCATATCTGTCTACACTCACACACACACATACACCCATCCTGTTAGCTCTTGGTACAGCACCCAAAACAATCACCTCCATGCTCCTGAGGAGGAAGGGGAGAAACTGCTATCAATTACACACTTGACAGGTGCCCATGGACAGGCTACTAGGAAAGGGTGGAGCTGGGATTCAAAACTGGGGGTGGGAAGCTTTGAGGGTGTGGGTGTTAGGAAATTCCTGAAGCTGCCCTTTCCTCCGAAGAGGCAGGCAGAGAACGACACTCTGTTAAATGATTAAAAACAAAAAAGCAACACGTGAACGAGGCTCAGACGCCGGCCCTGTTCTAAGCTCCTTACGATGTCATTTCCTTCCAGCTTCCCCAAAACCCTATGAGGCAAGAACAGCCATCAAGTTCAGAAGAGGAAGTGGCAGGACCAGGGTGTTAACTGCATTAGGGACTTCTGCCCTGGGTGACCTATTCTGGTGGTGGGGGACCTCTCATTACCTCTGTTCCAGCACCTGGGAAGGGCCCCTCTGCCTCTGAGACGGGGTTTGCTGAACATGACTCCGTGCCAGGCACCCCTCAGGGGACACAGACAATCAGAATGGCAGGAGCTCCATAGGGCAAGCCCTGGAGGGTCGGCAGGGGTGGGAAGGCCCACGGGAGGGACACCTCACTCTGCTGAGCGGGCAGGGAAGGCTCAGTGGGAGCTGACACCCAGCGGAGGCCTAAGGGGTGAGGCGGGGTGTTGGCCGGGTGGGGGCAGGGAGAGCCGGCCTTCGGACACAGAGATGGGGTGGTGGCTTGAGTCTGACCGGTTTAAGGGATGCCGTGAAGACCGCCCTAAGGAGTCTGACTCCCTTTGGTAGGCAGGTGGCATCATCTTATAAGATTCATCTACCCTGAAGCAGTACTGGCTGGCCTTGGGGTGCTGGGTGGGCAACACCTCCCTCCACCCTTGTTGCAACTCCAGAGGGAGTACAGGTGAGGAAACTGAGGCTCAGAGAAGCAAGGCCACTCCCCAAGGTCCCCAGGCTGGGACAGAAGCCAGGACCCTCCTAACTCCCACCCCAGGCGCCTTTTATGATGGGGCTGAGAGGTGAAGGAGGATGAGCGGTGGACGTGAAGGTGGGAAGCGGGGCCTCTGGCTCCAGGCCCACTGCCGGCAGAGGCCAGATGGCCCCAGGAACCGCAGCCTCTGAGTGGACCGCAGCAAAGCAGGGGTCTGGCCGGGAGCCTCCTTGGGGGCTTCCCTGGGGATGCGTACCGTCTCCCAGAGGCAGATGGCCAGCGGCCGGGCAACCAGCGCTCCTCCTGCACCATCCACTGAGGACCCCAGATCACCCGGTGACACCCTCCACTCTGGGGTGGTCTGGGATTATGGGGGTTGTGGATAAAGAGGCAAGTCTGAATTGAGTGTTGACTGTTTTCCCTGACCTGGCCTCCTTTGTCCGTCCCCAAATTAAAGTATTCACGGACATGCTCAAGGAGCTGCTAGTTACAGCAGAGGGAATAAGCCCCCAGCCGACCACCAGGAGACGGTGAGCAAGTGTATTCGCTGCATGGAATTTACCCGCTGCTCAAAATACTATTTTTCAGGAGTTCTAAAGACCTAGGAAAAAGCTCACAATGTAAGTGAGGTGAGACATGGCATTTGATGACAAACTGCTACAGTACGTGTGCATAAGAGCACGCGTGCCTGCACACACGTGCACACACACGCCTCACCGTTGGTGGACAGCAGGGAGTGGGCGGCATTCTGCTGAGGGAGCCACTTGATCTTGTTGATCTTCTCCTCTATCTCCAGACTCTTGAGATAGTCGAACTCCGGCTCGTGGCTCTGGAAAGTGCTGTAGACGTCATACTCGCCCTGGCTGTGCGGCGCATTTTTACTCTGCAAGGAAACCAGACCCTGAGCTCCAGGATGGTGGGGCGGGGCGGAAGCCGGCACTGGGACAGGGACGGGACTGGTCCAACCCACGCAGGGCCTGGAACAGCCATGGTGACCGGGCATCCGAGCCAGGGTCCAAGGAAACTCTCTGCTTTTTAAATGGCCGGTACCTTGCTGTGCAGCCATGGCCAAGCTCCATCACCTCCTCCGTCCAGTAAGCAAGAACAAGGGCAACCACGCCAGCTCATGTTTACTGAGCACCTACTGTACACAGGACACTGAGCTAAGTGCTGCTCACGCCTCCTCTCATTCTATCCTCGACGCCCCTCTGTGATGGGCACCATGACTCCCCCCACTTTACAGATGAGCAAGCAGAGGCTCAGAGGTGAGTCGACCCCCGCGCCCCTCCCCCAAAGCCACATGTCCACAAAGTGCTGTCACTCACTCCACTGAGGTCTGTCTGGCACCAAGGCCAAGGCTCTGATCTGCTCCCACATCCTTGTGTCCAACTTGGGTCTGACTGGAGGAATGAACGCATTTTGGAGCAAATTTAACATTGGGGCCAGACACCCTGCAATGTCAGACAGACACGGGGATAGACTGGGATAGCGTATCCTCCCCCCAGCTTTCCTGAGTGGGTCCCCTTCTGGTTTGGTCAGCCAAGCTCATTATAGTAAGGACCTCCCGGTGGAGCCCCCAAAATAGTGAGGTGGTGAGTCCATCGCAGGTACCAGGGACCACTTCCTGGTAGACAATTCAAGTTTATATGACAACATGAAACTACAACTAAAACTGCCCGGGAGCAAAACAAAGGTAGTCAACCAAGCACAATTTCAAGTTTTCTGTTGGTTTTTCAAAAGTATCTATTTATATATTTCTTTTCCTGCTGTGTTTTTGGAAAGCTTTAAAGTTCTTCAATATTTTTGCCTCTAATTCACTTCATCTCCTGTAAGCACTGGCTATGGAGAAGGTCAGTGGGACCAGAATTAAGAAAAAAATTAAAGGAGAAATATTCAAAACTGAGAAACTTGCGCACCTACCAATTTAATTTCTTTCTGCAATTTGGCAAAAAGAAGACTTGGCTTTGCAATCCCCAGTGGGATCCTCTGGTCCTTCTCATGAATCAAAGTGCTCCAGCCACAGTACTGGGCTCATTGGATAAGCAATTTCTCAGCTACCTGCTTTCTGGCTCTGTGCTCTTGGTAAGTTATTGCAACCCTCTGAGCTCTGATCTCCTCATCTGTAAAATGAGGATGACAATAGCACCTAATGGCACCACGAGGGTTGTCATGAGGGAGGGTTATGGGAGTGAACACAGGTGAAGTCAGAGCTCAGGGAACGTCAGCTGTGGGGAGGATGATACTGCAGCTCCTCTCCCCCCTTCATCCTCTCTCCTGCCCCCTCTTCTCCTTCTGTTCCTCGTCCTGCTTCCCCTATCCTCCCTCCCCCATTCCTCTCCTCCCCCCACCTTGGTGTCACCTTAGATCCTGTCTTCAGCATCTAATCCCAGCCCTGAAAGGCAGGGTGGTGTGTGAGTGACAGACCACACCCAGTCCTGGTTTCCATCCCTGGTCTTTGCTCACTAGCTGGGTGACTGTGCAGGCATCCTCATCTATGAAACGGGGTGTCAGTCCCCACCCTCAGAGGTGGGCAGTGAAAAGTAACTGGGAAAAGCACGTGGAGAACAAAGTGAGGAGTCTGCATGTAGTAGGTGCTCAACAAATGGGGCCTTTTAAGCACCAGGTTCTTCCAGTGGTTCAGAAACATTGCCTCAGGTAGGCTGTTCCAGACAGCAGACCTCACTGGGGCAAGGCCCGGGGCTGAGCAAAAGCGCCAACCCCAGACAGAGGGCCACCCACAGCTGCAGAAGGGTCCGTCCTCCCCTCCACCCAGCTCTGGCCGCACAGCACCAGCTCTCCAAGGCAGAGGGCAGTTTAATCAGGAGTCTATTTCTCCAGGGTCTAGGACACAGTGGCCAATCAGCAAACTTCCACTCAGCGGAGGGGGTTCAGAATATGGTGCTGTGAGTCGACCCGGTGGACTCCCTTCCCTGGGCCTGCCCGGTCCCATCCCTGCATGCCGCGGCGCCCTTTCATCCAGCCCAGGCATCCCGGCAGGATGCCCAGAGGCCCCCTGCGGGTTAAAGCCCGGGCTGAGCCGTAGTCCCCCTCCCACCAGGCCCCGCCGCACCTCCGGTTCCCGCTGGAAGATGACGACCCGGCCACCCTTGTCGCCGGTGGCCAGCAGCTCCCCCGTGTGGTTGAACTCGACGGTAGAGATGATATCGGCTGTGGTGGAACAGAGACAGGAGGATGTGGCTCATTAGGACCCAGTGCTGTGCAGGTGGCCAGAGCTGCGCGTCCAGCCCCAGGGCCCCCATCGGATAGCAAGAGCACTGACCAGGGGCCCGGCCCCCTCCCCGCTGGCCGTGGGACAGAGACCCGTTCACGGGTGTCTTTCCTTCCTTCCTGCTCCCCTTCCTCCTGAAGCAGTCTGGGGTTTCCTCGTGTGCTGACCAGGTGACTGGGATGCAAGTCTGACACTAGCCCAACTCTGGGGGGCCACAGAGACCAACTGTGCCCCTCCCTGCCTCCACTGAGCTCCCCATGGATGGCGCCCCTGTAACCTTCCCATTCCTGGCCTGGACCCTGTAGGCACCAAAGGCTTCAGCACAATGGATCTACTTTCAAACAAACCACACATCTGACTACTCCTCCCGGCAGCCCCACGCAGGTTCTCGTACTGTGTCCTCCTTCCAGCCGCCAGGATGATGGGTCACCCCTCCCCCACCCCGACGCATGGGGTATTTCTGCTCAAACCCCCTCGTCTGCATCCTTCCCTGCCTCAGATGAAGGCAGTTCCATCCTCCCGCTGGCTCGGCCCTGAGCCTTTGGGTCACCGTGACTCTCTCCTCTCTCTCTCTCACCCTCCAAATCCAGTCCTATTGTCTCAACCTTCAAGATACATCCAGATTCCATCACTTCTCCCGCCTCTCGCCTGGATGACTGCAACAGTCTCCCATCCGATCCCCTCCATTTCTCCTGGCCCAGACGCAAGCTGGCCTCCACAGAGAAGCCACAGGGAGCCTTCTCGGACCCCTCTAGAGGCTCCCCACCGACAGAGGAAAAGCGAAGGTCTTCAGAGTATCTAAAGCCTTGAGCGACCTGTGGCCCCCCAAGGCAGGCCACGTCAGGAGCCCAAAACTTCACCCTGTCCCGCACTTGCCCCTGGCACTTGGCATTGCCTCCCACCCTGAGCCGGGTACCGTGCCCTGTGATGGGCTTTGGCCTGCGGGACGCCAGCAGACAAGCCGCCGTCCTGCGCTTCTGCCGCGGCCCCGGAGGAGGACCTGCCCAGGCCCGCAGCAAAGCCGTCCAGCTGAGCTGCCTGGTCACCCAGTCCAACCAATCCTAGATCAGCAGGGCTGGCAGATGTGTGACAAAAAATGTTAGTGCTGAATGCCCCGTGTTTTAACTCAATGAAAGGTAACGGATCCCCACCCCAATTCCTACTACTCTCAGCCCTGCTCTCCCACTCCGACTCAGGCTCCTCGCTGATTCTCAAAATACCAGCTACCTTTTGTCTCAAGAACTGCTCTCTCAGCCTGCAGTGGTTTTCCCAGTCCTATTTGCTATTCCATACATGCCTTTTCCTTTTCCAATCACGTGCCTTCAGAGGCAGCTCCTGACCCGCACTGGCCTCTGAGCCACAGGTAAATGCCAACTCTGACGGCAAAAGGAAAGAGGACAGAGGGAAGGCGGTTCAGAAGCAGGATAATGGGCTGGATGTACTCACTGATCAGGATGAGAGCACATTTCATTAAACTTGAAAATAAAGGGAATAAAAAACAAGGAGAGCCGCTCTTTGGGATCACGGAGATGCTCTCTGAGTGTGGAATTGGCCCGGCTGCCTGACACTTGTCCCTGTGTGGGCAGCCTGCCTGGCCCAGGGACACAGGAGGGCCACAGCCGGAGGCACAGCCCAGCAGTGCCGCGTTCCTGCCCGTGGCTCTGGTTCTTGCTGTTTCATGTCAGCACGCCCTTAGGGGGGAAGAGCAGGATATAAAACTGTATGTAAAATGTCTTTAATTATATAGACCAGTGATCACAGCCATGTTGAACAGCAAACAAACTGGGCAGAGGGAAAACAAGCTGGGAGAGACTTTTCTACCACGTTAAACAGAGATTGCTTTAGGGCGGTTGAAAGAAAATATTTTTTTTCCTTCTCTTTCTATGTTTCCATGTTTTCTAGATCTTCTGTAATGAATGTATATTTCTTAATAGCTTTACTGAGGTGTAACTGATATACACAAAAATGCACATTTTTAAAGTAGGCAATTTAATGAGTTTGGACATATGCATGATATATATTATTTTTACGATGGAAAAATAACAATACTATTAATTAAAACGCCAATGTAACCACTGGTATCCAGAGCAAATGTGGTCCATAAATGCTGGGCAGCTACCACAGTAACAGACAGTAACACCTGCAGGAATTTACAATTTATATGTCAGTTTTATATCCACTGCCTCCTTTGAACCTCATGCCAGCCCCTGAGGGAGATATGACTATCATTTCTATTGGCAACTGAGGAGATGGATGGAGGCCCATCCACAGTGACAACCCCCTGAGCTGTTCATGGACCAATCTGAAGTCCTGGGTTGGAGTCCTGGCTTCAACGCCTGGGCTACGTGACCTCGGGTGGGCTACCTCACTGCTCTGAGACTCAGGTTGTCCTCTGTAGCATGGCTATAGTACAGTCTTCCCGTGATTAGAAACTCAGGAGAGATGTTGGAGGTGAGAGGGTTTGGGAGGGTTGAAGGACCGTAACACCAAGGAATGATGACTAACCAAAATTTACCAGACAGAAAGTCAAAGCTTTTTCTCATCTTTGCTTCTGGCCTGCCAGCTCAGAAATGTGCCAGATAAATCTGAGATTCAACCTCACTGTACACATTTGGGAGTCCTGACCACCAGCCCCTCCAGTCCCCTTCTGCAAACATCTACAGAGCAACTACAGACCTCAGGCCAGGGCACTGCTTCCTCCGTCCCAGGAAGGGGCTGGTGGGTATTTAACATCCATTCATTGTTACAGTGTCTTCTAGAGCTTGCCTTAGGAAAAGTTACCTCCCCTGAGAGCTGGAAGTTGTCATCAGTAAAATCATGCAATTGGAAAGTCCATGCTCTCATTTTGGAATGTTTGACACATCTCCAGCCTCAATACCACCTCCCCCAGGAAGCCTTCCTGGAGAGCCCTCCTGCCCCCCAGTACAGTAGTCTCTCCTACAACTGTGGTCTCATGCCCACTATGTGCCCCTCATTAGATGTCAGGCCCTGCAGGGGAGACAGCAATCGGAAGAAGAGGCAACACTGGGTGAACTTCTTATTTTCACGGCTTTTAGCCTGAGGACAGGTCCCAGTCTGTGCCACGTGGCTACTGAAACTCAGATAGAAAGTCATACTTTAGGCTCTATAAACCAGAAGACAGAATCTGGGGAAATCCTAGTAGCTGCAAAATGAGGTATTTAATCCTGGAAATGGGGTCTAAAGAGCAGTCCCCAAATGCAACACATAAACTCTGCCCCAATCTTTAGCTGGCTGCAAACTGCACACGTACACACGACAGACTCCAGGCAGAGCTGCTAAGGTTAAAAGACATGAGCCAGGATTTGTGCTGGGACAGAGTTCGAACTTGAGTTCAACCAAGTTAACTGCCTACAAATGCAAAACAAAACCAAACCACTCTTTGGAGGGACACACTAAACATCTAGAGTCTCTACGGTATTGTCATTCTCAACACCCAGGATATTCGCCAAAATTATACGAAGATATACAAAGAAATAGGAAAATATTACTCATACTGAATAAAAAGACCATCAAGGAAAGAGACCCTGAAGTTCCCTGGATCCTGGGATTAGCAAATGCAGATTTTTAAAGTAGCTATTATAACTATGTCCAAGGATATAAAGGAAAATTTGCTCTCACTGCATGAAAAGAAAGGACATTTCAACAGAGAAATAGAAGCTATTTTAAAAATAGTTAAATGGACAAAATCCATAACTGAAAAATACCACGTATGAAAATCACGGAACTGCTCAACAGGAAATTTGAGATGACAGAAGAAAGAGTTAGTAAACGTGAAGATATATCGGTAGAAATTACGCAACCTGAAGAACAGAGAGAAAATAAATTTAAAAAGATAAAGCACAGAGCCTCGGGGATCTGCCGGAAAACATCCAATGTCTGTGTGTACTTGGAGTTGCAGAAGGAGAGGCGAGAATAGAGTAGAAGAAAGACTTGAAGTAATGATTGAAAAATGCCCCAATATGGTAAGAGACTTTAATTTACAAATTTAGGAAGCTCAGCTAACTCCAAGTGGGAAAAATACCAAGAAATCACACCTAACCGTCAAACTGCTGAAAACCAAAACAAAAATGAAAATTTGTAAGCAGGTAGAACAAAAACCACATATTATATTCAGAGGCTCCAAGACTCAGATAACTGCTGATTTCTCATCAGAAATAACAGAGTTCCGAAGGCTTTTAAAGTGATGAAGGGAAATTTAAACACCTGTAAACCCAGACTTCTGTATCCAGTGGAATTATACTTCAAGGATAAAGGGCAAATAAAGACATTTTGGTGAAAGCTCTCCACGGACCAGTGACTGGATCTCAGGACAAACCCACTGCCCTACCATCACTCACTCTTTACGGATAAGGAACTTGGTCAGGAGGTGAGGCATTGGCCCAAAGTCCCATTCAGGGCAGGGCTTTTGCAGTGTATTCCCCTGGCAGGTCCCAGTCCCTGCACCACAGGGCCGAGTTGCCAAACAGCTGATGCCTCAGGCTCAGGGTCACAACTCAGCCACTGGGAGAGGTCCGCCAGGCCCACGTATGAGGGTGCTCCAAGCCTCCCTGTTGTGGGTGATGACAGCCCCATGAAAACCCAAGGTGCCCTTCTACTTGTGAGGTCCCTTTTCTTTCTGCTGCAGCTCTGGGAGTCCCCCAAATGGCAAGGCAGAGTTGGAAGGGGCAGCTTGGACCACTGGACAAAGAGGCAGCAGTCAACCCCCTGGGACTGGGTATGGCGCAGCTCTATCAGTGCAAGCCCAGAGCCAACTGGTTTGGGAGCCAGAAAGCCACACTGTGGTCCAGCATGGGCTCAGGAAGAAGTCAGGAGTGCTGTCCCAAGTGACCAGCCCAGTGACAGGTGCACTGTGAGAGCCAGAGCCAGGGACGGGCAAAGACCATGCTGTGGGTTGAACGGGGTCCCCCAAACATATGTGGATTTCCTAACTCCTGGTACCTGTCACTGTGACCTTATTTGGAAATAGGGTCTTTGCAGATGATCAAGTTAAGATGTGGTCATACTGGATTCTATGGGCCCTAAATCAACGACTGGTGTCCTGAGAAGAAGGTCATGTAAAGACACAGGGGCACACAGACACATGGGGGGAAGGCCATGTGACAATGCAGGCAGAGACTGCAGTGATGCATCTACAAGCCGAGGAACATCAAGGATTGCTGACCGCCAACAGAAGCTGGAAGAGGCCTGTGACAGATCCTTCCCTGGAGCGTTCCGAGCAAGCACGACCCTGCTGGGTACCCTGACTTCAGACTTGCGGCCTCCAGAACTTCGGGGGAAGAAACCTCTGTTGTTTTAAGCCACTGAGTAGTTTGTCACAGCTTCCCCAGCCAACATACGGAGAGAACAGAGCAGAAACGAGAGGCTGTGCGGGCAACGCTCTGCAGACCCAGGCCGCACCCTGGGCTGCGGCTCCTCCTGGGGTCACGTGGGGAGGATCAGCCCTTGGATCTCACAGGTGCCCCTTGTGTCTTTTTCATCAAGAGGAAGGCATTCCAGTCCCAGCCTCGGTACCTATTAGCTGTGTGACTGCATCCAAATCACGCTCTGAGCCCTAACTGTCTCACCCATAAAATAGGAACTGTCATCCCTGCCTGGTCACAGTTCTCCTAGGGATTTTGTGAAATTCAAAGGATTCCGTGGACTGGAAATCTCCCTGGAAATCGTGGCAGAGGCCTGCAAATTCGAGGAGGAGATTAAGCTGCTCATCAGGGAGACGCCCCCCCGCTCATCTCACCATTCATCACTGTAAGTGCTGTCGCCACCATTAATGGTCCATCGGCATCACAGCTCACGGCAGAGTGAGGGCCCTCAGAAAGCCCAGCTTCATCCTCCTGATGGGATTGCTGCGTTTAATTAGTATTGTCAGAGGCATCAGGGCTGATGAGGAGGGAGGTGGGAGAGGAAACAGGTTCTGTCTGCTGCTGAATGAAAGAGCTCGGTGCGAGGAAGGAGGCTCCGTGTGCCCAGCGTCCGCCCAGGACGGGACTCTGTGAGCAAGCATCTTACCCAGCCTCCTCTCTGGGTTTGGAGAGAAGGGGCCAGGCTGGACCCTGGGGATAAGGAGCCTGTCCTCAAGGGCTGCTCTGGGTCCAGGGAGATGCACAGGAGGTGAAGAGGTGGCCAGGGGAAGGGACCACTTCAGGATGGGGTGAGGTGAGATCCAAGAGGGCCTCCTGGAAACAGTAAAATGGGAGTGGGGTCTTGCAGAACAAGGAAAGGTGGCAGACTTAACGTTGATGCCCCATCAGCGGCTTCCTGTATCCACATCTTATACAATGTGATTCCGGGGCTCTTCCCGTCCAGCGACAGAGACTGTTCGCCCATCCTTGACTCTGCATTGGCTTGTGACTTGCTTTGGCCAACAGAATGCAGAGGAAGTTAGGGGGTGCCGGTCCAGGCCTGGGCCTCAAGAGGCCTTCAGTTTCTGCTCTCTCTGGGACCCCTGCTCTGCCACGGAAACAACCCCAAGCGAGCCTGCCGGATGACGACGAGAGGCCATGTGGGCGAGCCAGTGCAGCTGAGGCCATGCTAGGCCAGCCCACAGCCAGTTCACCCCTGAACATGGCAGCAAGCCCAGCAGAGATACCTCCTGACCCAGAGCTACCGTACACGTCAGAATGAGCACTGCCAATACACGAGGAGATGCCTAGTCGGCTTAAAGACTAAGGGGCAGAAGCGCACGCTTGTTGTTTGCAGCCACTGAGCCCTGGGGTCTGTTACGCAGCAGTAGCTGACTGAGACAGAAGGGCTGCTGGGTAGAGCGTGGCCATTCCACCCAGCTCTGCTTTGTAGATCACCCTTTTTTGGAGGTGGGGAAGTCATTTCAAAGGAAAGACTTTCCTGATCAGAAAAAGCTCTTGACTGTAGCCTAGTTTTTCAGTAGGACTCACACCCACACCCCACCCCATCCCCACCCAACCAAGGTGCCTTGTATACGCTGTGCTCTGACGGCAGCACTGCTCCTTCACGGCTCACCCCGGCAACCCTAATCACTCTTCTGGTCTCAGCTTGTGTTGCTGAAGCCACCCGAGTGCTCTTTCCATTGTACAGGTGAAGAAACTGAGGCACAGAGAGGATTAATAAGTTGCCAAAAGCTGCCCAGCTGGTGTGTGCGGGGCTGGGATTTACCCCTTGACCTTGACCCCCAGGCTGGTGCTTCTCAAGACATTTAAAGGAATCAGAGATGGCTGGGGGGCTTCCCTGGTGGCACAGTGGTTAAGAATCCACCTGCCAACGCAGGGGACACGGGTTTGGGCCCTGGTCTGGGAAGATCCCACATGCTGCAGAGCAACTAAGCCTGTGTGCCACAACTACTGAGCCTGCGCTCCAGAGCCCGCGGGGCACAACTCCTGAAGCCTGTGCATCTAGAGCCCGTGCTCCGCAACAAGAGAAGCCACCGCAATGAGAAGCCCGCACGCCGCAACAAAGAGTAGACCCCCACGCGCAGCAACGAAGACTCAATGCAGCCAAAAATAAATATAAATAAAATAAATAAATTAGAAAAAAAAAAAGAGAGATGGCTGGGGATTGGTGAAGACATTTCCTGGGAGAAAGCAGATGCTGAGGGAGGGTTTCCACTTACACCTTTTGGGGGGAATGGGGGAGGGTGCCACCTTCCCTCCCCAAGCCTAGTGAGGCCCTCGCAGAGCTCCAAAGTATGTTTCCTGAAGGTAGGAGACCCCAGCCTGAGACTCGGAGAGCAAAAGGGGTCTAGGGTCTGGACTCTGACTCTGCCCGGGATGTGGAAAGACGAATGGCTTTTATCCATGTGCTTCCCGGGGACAGGAGAGAGCAGGCTGGCTTATGTCATCTTAGTCCTGCCTGCTGGCTCCCCTGCGGGCAAAGAGAAAGCGGCAGAGGGAGGCCACTGTGCCCAGGGGCTGAGGAAAACCACGGGACGTACAGCTCTGACTGCCCAGGTCAAGGGCTCTGCAAGAGGTAGCTTGGCAGGAAATTTCCAGACCACCCAATGCAGAACCCGTGAGAGAAACGGGCAGCTATATCCACCGGCCAGGCCCTCCCAGAGCAGGAGAGCCACCAGCAGGCTCACGGCCAGTGGTGAGCGAGAGGCTGCAGGACCCCGTCCCCTTCCCCACCGTTGGCCTCCAGCACAAACAGGCCCTGTTGTGGAGGTGCAGAAGGAGAAAGGCCACGTCTGGTTCGGAGTCTGGACCGTTAGCTGGCACCAGACATTCAGCGCTGGATGGGGGCCACTTAGCTCTCCGAGGGTGATGGGAAAGGCGTGGACCTGCCTGAGTCCCCGATCCCCAAGCAGGTCTGGTGAGAAGTTCCCTCCTGCAGCCTGAACTTGGTGGAGGGTGAGGGCAGCTCTCGGGCCGGGGTCAGAGGCGGGGTGGGGACAGCTGGGATGCCGTGGCTGGGCCAAAGCAAGTCCCCCTGGACAGTGCCTGGGTCACCTGGATGGAGGTAGATGTGAAGGGGCTGGTGGGAGGTTTGGGAGGGTTTGTGTGGGGCACGTAGCACCCTCCACCTCCCACCCATGCACCCCGGAGGCCCAAGACCCCGGCTCTGCCTGTGAGGGGCCGGAGCTCTCACGTTAGGGCAGGAAGGGGGTGTCAAGCCCCAGCTGCCCACAGGTGGGAGATGGAACTGGCCACGCTGCCCCCTGGAATCACACAGGAGCCATGGTCCCACCTCACGGATGGGACATCCACCCTGCACCCGAGATCTAGTGCCTGTTCCGCCTCTTTCTGACTGGTGACTCAGGGCAGGTCACCTCCTCTTTTTCTGAGGACGAGAGGCAATGGGAACACAGACCAAGAACCTGAGGGCCAAGCACTGTGCTGGGAACTTGCCCACGGTGCCACATCTCATCTTCTCCATGTCCCACAGGGCCAACTGGGTGAGTCCTGGATCCAACGGCACCCCGTCAAGCTAGCTTTTTAAAAGGAAAGTGCACCCAAACAGGACACCCAGTGGATGACAAGTTATGTAAACATTTAAACTGGGCCTAGTACTGATTAATCTTAAAGGCTGAGAAAAACACTTCCATTATCCCGGCACCTGCTCCAAGAGCTCCAGGTGAAATGGAATGTTGGAACCTTGAATTATGGTTCCCATAATATATATGTGTATATATGTACATATATATAAAATATAGTCAGTCAGCCAGAGCTGAGTATGCTTGGGAATATTTGGCTCAGATAATGACCTTTGGGGAGAGGGGTAGCAGAGGGAAGTCTGGGTACGGAACAGCCAGAGGGTCTGTGGCTGGTTGAATTTAGGTCCTTAAAGTGTAGTTATTCCATGGTTCTGGCACTGCCTGGTAAGGGGCAAGATCTGTGTTCAGATCTCACTCTTACTAGCTGCATGACCTTGGACAAGGCACTTCACCTCTCTGAATTGATCTGATCGTCTGTGAAAAAGAGATGGTCATACACACCCTCCAAGGCTGCTGGAAGGTTTACCCACGTATCACCTAGCATGTGGCAGGCACTCAGTAAATCTGTTCACTGTCCATTTATTATTCAAAAGAATATTAATGGGGAGCTGTGGTTTAAGTTATAGTTTAAAGGGAAAATGTTGGCTAGAGTGTGATGTTTTTAATGTGGACTTTGGATAAAAGACTCAAAAAAAAGAAAAGTACAGAGTTTCTGTGTGAGATGATGAAAAAGTTTTGGAAATGGATAGTGGTGATGGTTGCACAGCACTGTGACTCTAATTAATGCCACTGAATTGTACACCTAAAAATAAAGTGGTAAATTTTATCTTATGTATATTTTATCATAATAAGAAGTTTAATTTAAAAAATTAATTGAGGACCTACTGTATCCCAAGCACTGTTGCAAATGCTGGGAACTCAGCAGTGTACACACCCCACAAGAAGCTCACTCTCTAGTGGAGAAAACAGACAATAAGCAAATTTCTGGGAAGGAGAAAAGGGCTAAGATAAAAGCTAAAGTATGATAAGGGATGGGAGAGTTGGAGGTGCTGTTTTAGCTGGGGAGGTCAGGGGAGACTTCCTGGAAGAGGAGCATTGGAGCAGAGACCTGCAGAAAGCAAGAGAGGAAGCCACACAGATATCTGGGGGGACAGCACATGCAAAAGCCCTGAGGTAGGAGAGAGATTGGTCTGTTGCAGTTCAGCAAGGAGGGCAGGGTGTGATGGTGACGGGGCAGGACATGAGCTCAGAGAGGTGGGCTGCGCCAGGTCCCTGAACCTTGCAAAGAAGAACTTAGGATTTTATTTAAGTGAAAGAGGAACCACACAGCATTTTGAGCTGGGAAGTCATGATCCAACTTGGGTTTAATGACACTCCTATGTGTATCCCTCGCTAACATAGATGGGCTCTTCCCTTCTGCGCCCTGTCCAGGGCCTGGCACATGGGCGACTGCTGGGAAGGGTTTGTTAAGTAAATACCAGAGAAGCAGATGCTCACCAGGCATGTGGGGGATAGCAGGGGCCTCTGTGTCATCCCTGCCACTCACTTGCCTAACGCAGTTCCTCTCTCTGGGCCTCACTCTGGTTCCTCGTCTATTAAGAAAGGCGTTGGCAACATGATGGTTTTACCGTCGTTGCTTTTACTTTACCATTTAAAAAACTGAGATGTAATTCAGGTAACATAAAACTCACCATTTCAAAATGTATACGTAAGGGGTTCTGAGTACATTCAGTGTGTTATGCACCCATCATCACTATCTATACCAGAACATTCCCAGCACCCCAAACAGGAACCCCATACCTTTTAGCAGCAGTCATTCCCCATTCCCTCCTTCCCCAGCCTCTGGCAAACACTCGTCTGCTTTCTGTCTTTAAGGACATTTCACATAAATGGAACCACAGAGTGTGTGGCCTTTTGTGTCTGGCTTCTTTCACTCAGCATCACATTTCCAAGGTCTACCCGTGTTGCAGTGTGAACCAGGACTTCAGTCCTTTTCATGGCTGAATAATATTCCATTGTGATCATGATGGTTTTGAAGGCAGGCCCCAGAAAGAGGGCTTGAAGGGGGTTGGGCACCTAAGAATGGCCCTGTGTCCCCAGAACCCTGACCCATGGTTGCTCCCAGCTCTGCAGGCTGAGGGGCTGCTGCAGGAGCCAGAGTAAGGGTGGGACAGTGCTGCCCCTACAGTGGGTGCTCCAGGAGGGTCAGGGTGCGAGGGAGGCCACGGACCATGGCTGCCACCTCCTCCGCGCCAGCCCAGACGGGCCCCTGCTAAGTAGCTGTTGGCCTGACTGGCACAGAGGCAGATGGGCTTGGCAGGGGTGCAGGGCAGCTGTGGATTGGCCTGTGGTCAGCAAGACCCGGTCAGCCTGCTGGGTTTGACGCTAGGACAGGTTGGATTGTGCTCACAGCAGGGATGACTCCCCACATCAGACTGAAGCATGGCCCTCCAGGCCCCTCAAAGCAGCCAGGTGGCCTGAGGCCAGCAGCTGGCCTCAGGACAGGGTCAAGGTGAAAGGGACAGAGAGAAGACCACCTGCTCCTAGCCTGCCTGCTTTCAGCACAAGCTCCTGAAGGCCCCACAGCACAATTGCCTGGGCTTCTCTCCTAAAGATGAAGATTCCGAGGGCCCTGCTCAGACCCACGGATCAGAATTGCTGGCACCCGGAATCTGCATTTTGATGGGTTCTTCAGTGATGCACTGAGGTTTGAGAGCCACTGGTAAAGTGCTAAGAGGTTTGGGAGTGAGAGCACTCACTTTAGTGGGGCTGCGTGATTCTCAGCAAGTTACAGACATTCTCTGAGCCTCAGTTTTCTGATCTCTAAAATGGGTATAATACTGTCATCTCAGGGTTGATCGGGAGGATTTAATGAGGCAACAAGAAGCTACTTAAAAATCACTAGCTGCAATTAGTAGTATATTATTATTACACGTGCAAACCTAATCAGAGAACTGTCTGGATTTTAAAAGAAAGTGGGGTGGGGAAGAATTAATAAATGAGAGAGAGAAAGAGAGAGGTTTAAGATATGGAGAATTTGCTGTTGGGGGGAACCTGGCTCTGAATCCCACCCAGTTCTGGCTGTCATTTCATCCTTCAGTTTTCCGGTTTGTGCGGTGGTGATGGTAAGAGCTGGCCATGCTGGAGGGCTCTGCAAGCTGTAATATGCTGTCCCGTGCCAGGGCAGGGAACGCAATGCGAGGAGGGGGATGGAGGCCTGATGCTAATCTAGACTGATGGCTTGAGTCTGGGCCGGGCCAGCTGGCCGGGGCTGGCTTCTGCCCTCTCAGTGCCTGGCTCCCGAGGGCCCCATCCTTTCTGTATCAGTTCCTCAGGCCCCAGCCGGCAGGCGGGCAAGAGGGGCCAAATGCCACTGTGACAAGAACACCCTTCAGGCTCCGTCACATCAGTGTGTCCATCTGTCCCCTCGCCAGGCCCGTGTCTGCGCCAGGTAGGCGGACGGGGCTCAGGCGCTGAGCTGGGTGCTGAGGTCATGCTTGGCAGAGCCGGCTGGGTCCTCTGTCTGCCTCTCCTCTGTCTGCCTCTCCTGCCTCTGCCCTGGCCTGGGCCATCGTCACTTCTCTCCTGGACAACTGCGGCCGCCTCCCCTTTGGGTTTCCTGCCTTTATCCTGGACTAGGCCACCCGGTGACCAGAGGGACATTGCTGAAACTGAAAACTCATCGTACCCCAACCCTCCCTAGAGCCCTATGTGGCTCCCCGTGGCCCTCGCCAGCCCTCTGTCTCTCCACTCCCAACACGACCCTCACCCTTTAGGCACCCCAGCGGGGCCATTTATTTATTCAAGAAGTATTTACTGAGCCCTAATGCTAGGCGGTGGGAACTGAGAGGCGGCCTAATGGGCACCTCGCAGCCCCTCCCACGCCCACCAGTCTGTCCCGTGTCCTGGGGGAGACAACCAGCCTGCTCTTCCTCCCCCTTCCTATTTTTAAAATAATTTTTTTGTTTTAATTGAAGCGTAGTTGATTTACAATGCTGTGTTAGTTTCAGGTGTACAACAAAGTGATTCAGTTATACATCTATAAAAAATTATATATATATTTTATATTGAGTATAACTGTGCTACACAGTAGGACCTTGTTGTTTACCTATTTTATATATAGTAGTGTGTACCTGTTAATCCCACACTCCTCATTTATCCCCCTCCACTTCCCCTCTGGTAACCATAAGTTTGTTTTCTATGTCTGTGAGTCTCTTTCTTGTTTTGTAAGTGAGTTCACTTGTATCATTTTTTAGATTCCACATGTAAGTGATACCATATGATATTTGTCTTCCTCTGTCTGATTTACTTCTCTTAGTGTGATCATCTCTAGGTCCATCCATGTTGCTGCACACCTCGCCCGTCCTCTTGAAAGACCCCGTGTCCCAGCCTCTGGGTGACAGTCTGGTAGAGGGTGACAGTTCATCCTGTTAAGGTGTGGCTGAGGCACCCCCCTGAGAGGGGCTGAAACAGCCTGGGATGGGCTTGACAGGCAGATGGGCAGGGGCGCTCCAGCTCTGCACTGGCTGCAGACCATTGTTAGCTCAACCTCTGGAGGCTTGGTTTCCTCACCTGTAAAATGGGCACAAGGGTGCATCTGAAATGAGATGCTGTGGATGGAGGCTCAGCATGGAACTCGGCGCACAGCAGGCCCACTTGTTTTGGTGCTGTCATCTCCAAGGGACCCACTTTGCTGGTGGGAGCTCCTTAGGCCACCAGGCTCGCTGCCTAGCTCCCTGGCAGAAAGAGTCCCAGCTTTCCTGTGGCTCCCTTCTCCAGCCTTGAGGCCGTTAGCACAGCCGCTCCACTTGGATCACGGGGCAGCGGACAAGGAGTGGCTTTGGAAGTGTTCCCATCCTGGTTACACATTGACCGCCTGGTGGGAGCTGGGTCCTGGGGAGGTCACATTCACTGGGCACCAGCTAGGACCCTCACCCACCATGTGCATTAGCCCGCGGCAGACCGAGGAGTTTGTGGCATTCTGCCATTTCCACGTGGGGAAACCGAGGCTCTGAGGGTTGAACTTGTCCTCCTGCTGGGAACAGGTGGCTTCTCTGCACCAGGTGGACCCCAGGGCCTGCGCTCCTAACACGGTAAAGTGGGTCAGGCCGGCCCCAGGTGCCTTCACCACGTGCACCTCCACGGGATGTGATGGGGCCATGGTCTCCCAGGCCACGTCTCGTGCCTGGTGCCCTGCACCCGACCACACCAACACCCCTTCCCACCCAGGGATGCCTGCACCCATTATAAAGATGAGCAAACTGAGGCACCCGCAGGCAGGACTTGCGGGGCCGGGCAGGTCTGGAGCCCTCCTCTGCCCCGTCTGCTGTGGGTTCTGGGGCTCCCTTCCTGGGTTTTTCCTGGAGACATAAACTCCCAGCATGCCATTCAGCAACTGCTGAGTGGATGACTGCTGTCGGCCAGCGTGGTAACCGCCCTTCTATGTGGCTTCACGCTCCATCTCGAGCACCTCACACCCAGGACCTCAGTTACAGGTTGTGACCCCACTTCCAGATGGCGAAACTAAGGCTCCGGTGTGCTGGTGAACACTGACCACTGGCTCTGCGGGGGCGGGGAGGGGGTGTGGAGGAGAAAACTTGGAGTCGTGGCTGAGTCTGTGGGCTTCAAGCCACCCATGGTTTAACGACCGGCTCATGAAACTCCTAAAACTTGAACAACCAGCTCACATAGTTCCTGAGCTGAGATGGCCCTGACACACCCTGAGTGAAGTAAGGTCCCAAGTCCACACTGGCAGAGACAACCTGGTTCAGGGCTAAGTCCCAGCCTTCGGCGTCTGAGCGAGACTCTTCCGGCAGCCCCACTGCTGGCACCCTGAGGGCAGCCTGCCCCTGGAAACCCCATGTCTCCGTCAGCAGGACCCTCCCCATCCCTTGCAAGCCCCCACCTGGCCTGGCATCACGGATGCCAGGACCAGACGCCCCCGTACACCACCCACTGCTCCCCCCTAGCTGCGAACAACCATCACCCCCATGGGAAATGCCGGGGCCCAGCTTCAGAAAACAGAAGTTTACTGCCTGGGAAAGAAATCCGGGTGATGTTGTCAGTGCTGTGCGAGTCTGAGGCTGTGGGCGCAGAGGGAGGGAACTGGGCCTCGGTGACGGTGACAGCCGGGTGCCACGTGGGTCTCCTCCACCGACCTCGCTGGCTTGGGCGGGAGGAGGAGGGGGAGGGTATATGGGAGCCAGAGGAGGCGGGCAAGCAGCATGGTGGGCACAGCAGCATCCATTCCAGCCGCCTCTCCCCTCAATCTGCCCCTCTTCGAGGGAAACCTGTTCCTGCAGCTTCGCGGAGCCCCTTTCCACCCCAGTCTACTCTGCACCGGCCACTGGCCGGGAGGAGGTGCCTGCAGGCCCTAGACCCTCCCCTCCTCCTTCACCCTCCCCTCTCCCCTCCTAGAAGCATATTAGGCATCTCTGTCTCAACAGCATGTGCGGGGCGACCTGGAGGCGGGGCTCAGCCCTACACCTGGTGATCCTTGTGTCCCTAGGAAAGCTGCAGCCTCCCCATCCCTGCTGCCAGCCCAGGCCATAGGATTCCGCCTCTACTTCTTCATCTGGACAGTAGCTCCCAACTGAGGTCTTGGGCTGGCTGGGACCTGGCCCTCCAGCCAGAGCTGACTGGTGTCCACCCACTCATCCATTCATTCACCCAACATTCACCAAATGTCCGCTCTGCATCAGGTCCCCCCAGGGCTGAGTCACAGTGATGGATATCCAGACAGTCTCTGTCTTCATGGAGTCTGCAGCTTACAGGGAGATGGACAAGGAAACTGATAAACTCTTTCCAGCCGCCCAGGTGCTGGGGTGGAGGTCTGTACAGGGAATGGGTAGAACCCAAAATAGAGGGCAGGACTGCCTAGTGGTTAAGACCAGGACGCTGCAGCCAGACACTCCAGGTTCAAACCTCACCTCCACCTCTCAGTTACCTAGGAAAGCTACTCATCCCCTCTGAACCTTAGTTTCCCTCTCCTGTAAAATGGGTTCGATACTCATGAAATAATACTGCTTCAGAGGGTTGCAAGGATTGAATGAGTAAATATGTGTTCGTATTAGAACAGGACATAGACTCGCAAAACAATTTTACAAAAAAGGAACAAAGTTGGAGGACCTAGCCAACCTGATTCAAAGATTCACTCTAAAGCTATAGGAATCAAGCCAGTGTGGTACAGGAAAAGGATAGACACATAGATCAATTGAACAGAGAATCCAGAAATAGACCCTCCAATCCATGGTCAATTGGTTTTTGTTAAAAGCACCCAAGCAATGAGGAAAGGATGGTCTTTTCAATAAATAGATAAAATGGGGAAGAAAATTAACATCTGCCCTTACCTTACACCATATATAAAATTATGTGGAAAAGGCTCAAAATATAATTGTTGAAATGAGACCTAAGTATAAAAGCTAAAGCTAAATAACTTCTAGAAGAAAATATCAAAGAAAATCATTGCAACTTTGATTTCTTAGACAAGACATAAAAAGCATCAACAACAAAAGAAAAAATGGGTAAATTGGACTTTATCAAAGTTCAAAACTTTTGCTCATTGAAAGAAACTGTTATGAAAATAAAAAGGCAAGGACGGAATGAGAGAAAATATTTGCAATCCATACATCTGACAAATCACTTGTAGCCAGAATGTATACAGACCTCGTACAACTCAATAATAAGAACACAAACCACCTAATTAAAAACAGGCAAAAGATCTGGACAGACACCTCTCAAAGCAAAACATATGAATGACCAAGAAACACACGAAAAGATGCTCAGAAGATTAGTCACCAGGGAAATGCAAATTAAAATCTCAGTGAGATACCAGTGTATACACTCATCAGAGTGGCTAAGATTTAAAAGACTGATAATATCAAGTTGGTGAAGATGTGGCACAACCAGGAATCTCCTTCACTGCTGGTGGGAACGCACAACCATATCATCCCTTTGGGAAACAGCTTGGCAGCTTTTTACAGAGTTAAGCATATGCCTATCATATGTCCCAGCCATTTCTCCCCATTAGGAGTAACGAAAGCCCACGAACACCCAAAGACTTGTACACACCTGTTCCCAGCAGCTTCACCCACAGTTGCTCAAAACCGGAAACCATCCAAATACCCATCAACAGGGGAATGGACAAATTATGATAGATCCAAACCATGAAAGACTACTCAGGAATAAAAAAGAAAAAACTATTGACACATACAACAATGGGATGAATGTCAAAATGATTATGTGGAGTAAAAGAAGCCAGGCAGAGTGCGCCCTGTATTATATTCTATTTACATGAAATGCTAGAAAGTGCAAACTAATATATACTGTCAGCAGGCCAATCAGTGGTCACCAGGACACAGAATGTAGTCAGGGATGGACCACACAATGGAACAAGGAAATTTTGGGGGCTGATGGAAAATGCTCTGATTCTTAATCCTGGTGGTGGTCTCACAAGCACATACAGCTGTCAAAACTATGGAACTCTACACTTTAAGTAGATGCAGTTTATGGCACATAAGAACATGTTTTAAATTAATTAATTAATTATTTTATTTTTGGCTGTCTTGGGTCTTCGTTGCTGCGTGCGGGCTTTCTCTAGTTGGGGCGAGTGAAGGCTACTCTTCATTGCGGTGTGCGGTTTTCTCATTGCAGTGGCTTCTCTTGTTGCGGAGCACAGGCTCTAGATGTGCGGGCTTCAGTAGTTGTGGCTCACGGGCTTAGTTGCTCCATGGCATGTGGGATCTTCCTGGACCAGGGCTCGAACCCATGTCCCATGCATTGGCAGGCGGATTCTTAACCACTGAGCCACCAGGGAAGCCTCATAATAACATTTTTTAAAAGTCTTTGTTTGCAGTAAAGGGGAAAAAACAGCAGCAGCGGCCACCTACTCTCTTCTGAAGCCTCCAGAAAACTGCTGACTTAACACCCTACAGGCTCCATGGGCAAGGCGACCACCCGAGTAATTACATCAAGGGAAACAATCATTTGGTACATTTTTCATCAACTGAGATCATTTATATTTATCAAGCTTCTAATTCATCTAGATTTGTCCCAGGAGGTCTGACCCACCCTGGCCTGGGCATGAGAAATGGATTGTGCCAGGCACGTGGTAGAATCTCATTAATTGCATATGTTGAATGAATTAATAATCGCCCCGCCTTTCCAAGTGCGCACAGCTCGTCAGTGGCCGACCGGAAGCCAGAAGCCAGCGTGGGCAGCCTGAGCTGACCCTGGGAGAAACCCAAGGCTGCGTTCC
Source organism: Phocoena phocoena (assembly GCF_963924675.1). Taxonomy (NCBI): domain Eukaryota; kingdom Metazoa; phylum Chordata; class Mammalia; order Artiodactyla; family Phocoenidae; genus Phocoena; species Phocoena phocoena. The sequence continues at coordinate 20,363,256 of NC_089223.1, forward strand.
TCCGCGGACAAAGCCCTTTCCAGGGCACGCTCAGATGCCGAGGCTTGAAACAGCGAGAAAAGGCAAAGTCAGGACCATTCTGATGTGGCATTAGGGGGTGGGGTGACCACGCAACACAGCAGAGAAATTTGAAAATCAGTGGGCAGCTGATATGGGGTCAGATGCAGGCTTCCTCCAGAAATGTCCAGTCCAGGGGCATGATAGAAGCTGCAGACAATATCTGTAGCTGGATAAAATAAAACTGCTGGGGACAGTTGAGCCAAAGGGTGTTGGCTGGGGACCTGAAGACAAGCCAATCACTGCTGTTATTTCTCTTTTGGTCCAGCTCCAGGCTGGATGCTGTCAGAGCCCTAAGATGCAGCTTCCTTGTCAATGCAGGAAGTGACCTGGGGATCACATGCTTTCTCTTCCACCTTCATCTTGAGCCTCATCAATCACCTAAATCAGCAGTTCTTAAGACTGTGGTCCAAGGACCCCTGGGTGTTCTTGGGGTCCTTCTTTTCCAACGACGTATCCGTGTGATGTATCTGTGTGGCGGAAACCACATTTCCACCAAACAAAATAGCACAACAGACTGAATGCAGAAGCTGATGTGAGAATCCAGCTGTCCTTTATTAAGCCAGACATTAAAGAGATTTACAAAAATGCCACTCTTCTCACTAATTTTTTTTTGTTTTGGAAAACAGTTATTTTTCAGAAAAAATATTATTTATGTGATGGTTTGTTATTTCTATGTTTAAATGGATTAATATATAAATATTTCTAAATGTTTCAGTCTTAACTTCTAATATGGTAGATATCAATGGATACAACCGACATACACAGAAGCTCTTTGGGATCTGAAATAATTTTTAAGGGTTTAAGAGGATCCTAACATCAAAATGTTTGACAATCACTGTCCTAAAAGTAGCTGGGCAATTTGAGTATTTGACCTATTAATGTATCTATTGGTCTGAGCAACATTCCTTAGTGCTTAGAGCTCCTGGCCCATGGAGGACTCTCCCATGCTCCTAGGATGGTGCCATTTGTCACAAAATGCCCAGAGCCTAAAGGAGGAGTTAAGGTGAGTCAACGAGGCATGATGATGAGCTCATGGCTCCCATGTCTCGGATAACCCGCTGCCTCTGCTCACGGGGTTGTTACAGTCAAGGGTGTGTGTGAAGGAGTCTGAGCTGGAAGGGGCCAAGAGAACATCTCAAGGGGAAAAAGGGTCTCAACCCACATAGACACTCTGTCAAAAGTATACACGTTGAGCTTCCCTGGTGGCGCAGTGGTTGAGAGTCCGCCTGCCGATGCAGGGGACACGGGTTCGTGCCCCGGTCTGGGAAGATCCCACATGCCGCGGAGCGGCTGGGCCCGTGAGCCATGGCCGCTGAGCCTGCGCGTCCGGAGCCTGTGCTCCAGAACGGAAGAGGCCACAACAGTGAGAGGCCTGCGTACTGCAAAAAAAAAAAAAAAAAAAGTATAAAGGTTTCCTTGGGCTTCCCTGGTTGTGCAGTGGTTAAGAATCTGCCTGCCACTGCAGGGGACACGGGTTCAATCCCTGCTCCAGGAAGATCCACATGCTGTGGAGCAACTAAGCCCATGTGCCACAACTACTGAGCCCACGCCCTAGACCCCGCACGCTGCAACTACTGAGCCCACGCACCACAACTACTAGCTCACGCCCTAGACCCCGCACGCTGAAACTACTGAGCCCACGCGCCACAACTACTGAAGCCCGCGCGCCTAGAGCCTGTGCTCCACAACAAGAGAAACCACCGCAATGAGACGTCTGTGCACCGCAACGAAGAGTAGCCCCCGCTCGCCACAACTAGAGAAAGTCCGTGCACAGCAATGAAGACCCAATGCAGCAAAAAAAAAAAAAAAGAAAAAAAAAAAAAGAAAGTATACACGTTTCCAATGCACATTTTGGCCAAATGGCACATGGCTGGTACTAAAATTGGTATTTGAAAAAACTAAAATAAAATGAAATTGGTATTCGGCCAAAGATAATTATCACCACAGAGAAAACTTCTGCATTATGGGAGTAAGTCTGAAATTGTATCTAACATTTGAATTATTAACCTTGTTAGAAATTATTCAGCTTGCCTGCCCTTCTAGAAAAATCTGATGGAGACTTTTCTCTCCATCTCCGAGGCTCCGTTGATGGTAAGGATGCAGTTTTATGAAGCAACCCCACAAATGGACACTGCAGCAATGCTTAACGAAGGTGCTTCTGTGTACTTCCAGGAGCGGTCTTAGGCTGCCTCCCTCATCTCCACAGTTAAGTATTTTTACACGTGCTTCTCCTGTAAGTTGTTTCACGCGTTGGCTATGAGGGTGATCTTCATAAACCTAGGACCTCTGATCCCAGACAGCTCATGGATGAAAAGCTGCAGCTATCCAGCCTCCCAGAGACCAAGGGCAAGGCCAAAGTGTGGAACAGCAGCCCGGGGCTCAACACATGCAAAGCCCTAAGCTCTGGCGCATCCTAGCCTGAGATCCCCTTGGAGCTGGGCTTGAGGACTCCATTCTCCTCTGCAGGACTGTGAGCCTGAGAGCCCTCTGTCATCGTGACTTTATCCAAGTGGCTCCGGGGGGCCACAACCGTGGAGCGGTGACCACAGATCAGCTCCAAGCGCGCTGGCAGTCAACCCACGGAGGAAAGTCACAAGCTCAAACAGCAGAATCCACGAGGGGGCATTTCCCACCCGGACACCACGGTGGGGGACAACAGTGCTCAAGAGGGTGCTGGGGATGATGACAATAATGGCTGCCACTTAAGTACCTACTGGATGCCTGATGCGGTACTAGAGCTTACATACCTCAGGCAGTGGAGCAGAACAGTCAAAGGCACCAATATCAGAGTCTGGGGACCCAGGTTCCAACCCTGGTTCTGACACTCACTAGCTGTGTGACTTTGGGCTAGCTTTTTAATCTCTCTGTGCCCTGGCGTCCTCCTCTACACATTGGGATTAATGGTATGAGGGCATCGAGTAACTCACGGGACTGCTGGAGGATAAATAGTAACATGTGGGAAGCAGATATTGCCGCTCTTATCCCCTCTGGTCCACCGGGCAACCAGGGAGGTGAGGCTTATGGTCTCTACTTTACGGCTGAGGAGACCCACGCTGGAAGGCTGAAGTGCCCGCCCGAGGTCCTGCGGCAGGTGCAGCTGGGCTTTGCGCCCACACCTGCCTCACTTGAAGCCTCTGTGCTTTCTGCTTTACCTGTGGCTTCTCTCAAAAGCTGTTCCTGTTTCATCAAATCAAAGAGAAACTCATCCTTGCTCCTTTAGACCCAAGATGGAAAGCACGATGAACTAGCAGGTGGGGTGCTTGGCTCGGCAACTTTCCAGGCACACGTCCCTGGTCTTCTCCTCTGCAGAATGGCTAAAATGCTGCCCACCCTCCCTCCATTCCTTCCTTCTCTCCTCTCCTTTTCGTTGTTTCCTTTCTCCTGCCTTCCATCTCAGCAGACATGTGCTGTGCCACCACACCAGGCCAAGGGTGAATTGGACGCCGAGGCCCCTGCCCTCAGGAGCTCCCAGTCTCATGGGGGAGTCAGAGCGGTAAAGAAGCACCACGTGGGGTGGCCAGTGCTTCCATGTTGGGGTGGCTTCCTGGAGAAGGAGGTGCCCAAGCTGAGTCCTGACAGGTCACTGCTGGTGGGGAGGCATTCCGGCGGGAAGGGGCGTGCACGTGCACGGCTGAAGCACCCGTCCTGTGGACGATGGCAGTGGGGCAGAGGGAGGCAGACGGGGCCTCCAGTACCACCCGTCTGCAAGGCCCTGAATGGCCCACTGCGGTGACCAGCCCATCAAGGAAATCTGTGTGTCCTCTTGCTGTCTCTTGTCTAACACACACGTTCTAGGACCGGCTGGTAAACCAGGAGGAAGAGGCACTGTAAATTCTACCAAGGCCAGAAGGAGCCGCTTTGGGCTAATTAGAACCGCAGAGCAGTTTGAGGACTTCAATTACCGCTCTCGGCAGGAAGGCGCATCCCCACATCTGTGGGATAATTAAATCCGCCGGGATGTCACTCACAGTGCAATGCATTAAAAAAAGGCGGGGTCCCAGAAACACCAGGGCAATGCCCACGTCAGGAATTGGTCTGCAGACGAGAAAAAGAAGAACTCTGGTCCTTCCTCCTCCTCTGCTCCCCTCCCCCTCCCCAATGTTTCATTTGATTAAAAAAAAAAAGGCAGAAATGAGATGGCGCTTAAATCACAGCTCTGTTGCCGAGTGTGTGAAGTTTATGAGAAATGCGGGTGGGAGGTGAGGCTGCTGGGGTCCCGGTTCCTAGAAGCATCACAGTCGTTACTCAGGCAGCGGGTGATGCTCTCTCAGCTCAGAACCTTTTCCTCTGGTTCCGGGGGCTTAAAAATACAACCCCCTCTTATCTGAGGGGCTGTACTGTGCCACTGCACCCCCATCGCTGTCACAGTGGAAGGGAGGCACTGGGTGGGGGTCAGGGACCCAGCTCCCTCCCAGCTGGCCACCGCCTCGCTGTTTGACCCTGCCTCTGGTGCTTGCTCATCTGTAAAGTGGGCAGTGGCGGCTGGATCAGAAATTCTGCAGCTCTACAACTTCCCAGTGTATCTAGGGACTAGAGTTGCCAGAAAAGGTCAGGACACCCGGTTAAAATTGAACTTTAGATAATCATTTTTCAGTATAAGTATATCCCAAATATTGTATGGGACATACTCATCCTAAAAAAGAATCGTTTCCTGAAATCAGATTTAATTGGGCAGTCTGTCTTTTTATTTGCCGCACGTGGCATCCCTGTCAGGGATACAACCTATTCTAAGTTGTATCCTTGGAGTGATTCCCACAGGGTGGGAGGAGGGCAGGGAGGGGAGACAGGGGATGGACCTCCCAAGAGAATCGCTCCAGATCAGCCCCCTTTGGTGAGAATCACCAAGCCGGGAAAAGCAGAGCCTACGATTTCCGAGCGGAAACTGAAGCTCTTGGGGACACACCTTGCTCGGGATACTCAGGTATGTGCCTCCCCAGCCGTGTGTTTCTCATGACAGCCCAGGAGGGGGTTAGGGGCCTGGCACGGAGGCTCCCATTGTAAAGATGAGGAAAGGGAGACCTAGAGTGTGGAGGGACTTGCCCAGGTTCACGGCTGGCCCAAGGCTAGAACCGCCCCGAGAACTGGGCCCCCAGGCCCACCCGGAGGACCCCCAGGTCACGTGTCCCATGCAGATGCTGGTTTGAGCTTTGGTTTCTGCAGCTGCTCCTAGCCAGGTCTCACAGGGCCTCCTTTGAAGCTGCCCTTCCTCATGTCTTTCAACTGAGTTCCGGTCGGCTGACCATCATGGACCACTGCTACATACCAGCAGCAGGCAGGCCCGCTGCCGTCTTCCTGGGAGTTAGTCATCCCCCCCCCTCCCCCAGCTGCTCCCTGTCTCTGGTTAACATGAGGTTAATCAGCTTTCACTGCATGTCAGGCTTTGCCTCACTGACCCTCCCCCACCTCCTATAAGGTAGATTATTATTATACCCACTTCTCAGATGGGGAAGCTGAGGCTCAGAGAGATCAAGTAACTCATACCTGGCAGAGACTAGAAACCACCTGTGGTGTCTCGGGTCCCTGCTTCCTCCTGGAGGCTATCAGAGTTTGTCCACTCTGAGGAATTGGTATCCCTGGGAGGGGACTTGTGGGGATTTCCTTCCTTAACCAAGAGGTGGAGTTGCTAGTGGGAGAGCGCTGGGCACCTAATGGGCCTCTGGAAAGCTCCTGTGGGTCTTCGGTGGGGCAGGGGTCCCCATCCAAGGCCAGGCTGAAGGTGCCTTAATCTCCCTGAAGTTCAAGTTCCTCCAGGGCACCAAGGCTCCCCAGGCCCGGCAAGGAGCTGGCATACAGAAGGTGCCCTACAAATGCACGCGGAACTTGCTCTTCCATAGCCGGGAAAGCAGCTACATGTAGATCCTTCCACCCCATTCTACCAGAGCCACCGAGGCCCACAGGGAAGGGATGCCCCTGAACTAGTCCCTCTGCGTGGCACTTTGCAGATCCAAGGTGCGTCCTCTGAGTGTGTTTAGTTGAACATTTGGAACATCAACTGTGAGACATCCAAGCTGTCAGCTTGTCATCCTAGAGACAAAGGAGCTGAGACGTGGAGGGATGACCTTTCTGAGTTGGGGGGAGGACTGGGGTAGAGCCCAGGAAGCAGTATTTAACAGTCTCCCTGGGGGAAGCAGGAGCACACGGGCAGCGAGGGTCTGCAGCGGGCACGAAAGCAGGGAGTATGGGAGAGCGAGGTGGATTCAGGGCCCCGGCCAATTGCAGTGGAGATTCTGACATGGAGTGGGCAGCCCAGGAGAGTGGGGTCCCACGCGAGCCAAGAGGCAAACAGAGGAGTGCTCCTGGGAGAATGAGGTGCGTTAATAGATGAACAGTGTTCAGAAGAGTATCTGGCACAAAAGCAGTGCTACATAAGGGTTAGGGGTTCTGGCTGTCACTGCCCTGTGACAGGCAGCACATTACATCCACTACCTCCTCTAATTTTCGTAGCCACTCCGTAAGGTAGCTACTATTACACTAGTCTCTCTATTTTATAGATGAGGAAGCCAAGAGAGAAGGGTGAAAGGAACTTCCCATGATCCAGAGGCTGCTGAGTAGAAGAGCCAGGTCAGGGCACTCCCACAGCCCTTCCTGCCTGCTCCCACCGCAGCCTGGCCACCTCCCACACTGCCTGCGGGGAATGGAAGTACTGCGCTCCAAACTGGCTCTAAACAGGCACTTGACAGTGGTTTTCTGAACAAACGAATGGATGGATACATGAATGAACAAATGAAGGGGCTGGGAGGGGGGATGAAAGGATGAATGAATGCCACAGGGAGGATAAGCCTTCTCAAAGGCAGGAGGATCCCCAATTTAATGACGGGGATGGTACCCCCAGGGCAATCCCATGCCAGCAGTAATACAAGCACTTTCATTACTGTTTATAGCTTCCTGAGCCCATTAGCAAATCCTCCAGGCTCCTGGGGGCGATTAGAAAGGGGGAGGGGCTGGGCTTGCTCCCGGGGCCACACTGGAGGGTCCGGGTCTGGGAAGCAGCCCGTCTTGAATCCAGATGCTGACACGAGAGCATCAAGAAAACCTCATTTGCAAACCCAAATTACTGCCATTCTGACGATCATATAAAAGAAGGATGGGAATATAAAGCAAGCCATGAACAAGCATGACCGTGGGTAACGGCATCAGTGAGGAGCTGGGAGAGCTCATAAACAAAGGTTTTTGCCATCAAAACCCATTTGATGACTTACGGATTCAGCTCAATTCTTTGCTTTGTATCCTTGCAGGGGTCTCTTTTTCCCTTATTTTACCTATCATCGGCCGCATTAATAATACAGAGGTATATGATATGGGTATAAATATATAATAATGATAATTACAATGATGATGATGAAATGTAGCATTTATAAAGTGCTGGTGCTAAGCCTGGCCCTATTCAGAGCATGTTACAAGCATCACCATGTCTACTTTTGAACAATTTCTTGCCTTTCTGCTGTCTCTCAGTTTGCTTTCCTGAATGCATCTGACATACCTGTTTATCAAATTAACCCCCATCCAGTCCTGGCCAAAGTGATCTGAACCCCAGACCATGTGGACCAGCACATCCCGTTACGTGGGAAATGATGCCGAATATAGCTGGCTTTTCATAACCCACTATTATTGTATGTATTTCAAAGCTTAGAAAAATAAAACGCCGTCTCGTCCTCCTTGCTTCTTCAATCTTACTGTCACACATTAGTGTTACACTGGGGTGGGTTAAAAGGTGACCCCGCAAAAGATGTGTCCACATTCTAATTCTCATAACCTGTAAATGTGACCTTACTTGTAAAGGTCTTTGCAGATGTAATAAAGTTAAGGGTTTCAAAATGAGATCATCCAGGACTATCTGAGTGAACCCTAAATCCTGTGACAAGTGTCCTTATAAGAGAACACAGGGCTTCCCTTGTGGCACAGTGATTGAGAATCCGCCTGCCAATGCAGGGGACACGGGTTCGAGCCCTGGTCCGGGAATATCCCACATGCCGCGAAGCAACTAAGCCGGTGCGCCACAACTGCTGAGCCCGTGCGTCACAACAACTGAAGCCTGCGCGCCTAGAGCCCATGCTCTGCAACAAGAGAAGCCACCGCAATGAGAAGCGGGCGCACCGCAACGGAGAGCAGCCCCCGCTCGCCACAACTAGAGAAAGCCCGTGCACAGAAACAAAGACCCAACGCGGCCAAAAATAAATAAATAAATTTTTAAAAAAGAGAGAGACACACAGAGGAGAGACACACTGACAAGAGGAGGCCACGCGATAAGGAAGCAGAAATTGGAACACTGTGGCCATAAGCCAAGTAATGCGGGCAGCCTCCAGGAGCTGGAAGAAGCAAGGATTCTTCCCTAGAGGCTAGGGGGGAATACAGCCTTCCCAACAAGTTCATCTCAGACTTCTGGGCTGCAGAACTCTGAGAAATAAATTTCTGTTGTTTTAAGCCCTTGAGTTTGTGGTAACAAGTTATGGCAGCCCCAGAAAACAAATACACTCACTGATCAGAAATGCACATTGATGACGGGCTACCTGGCCTGGTCAGCAAGTACCCGACATAAACAGGACACAGTGAGTCAGGATGGATGGACTTAATCCTCCAAGACTCCAGCAGATTTTATGAGCACTTCCGGTTGGAAAGCCAACATTTTAAAGTCAAATACTCTTAACCAATGGGCTGTCAAGTCCCTAAGCTATTTTTAACTATTCAAAAGGGGGTAAAAATACATTCAAAAGGATATAAAGCAAGGTCATCATTCAGAGCCGCACTGTCCAATACAGTGGCCACCAGACACATCTGGCCACTGAGCCCTTGAAATGTGGCCAGACCGAACTGAGATGTGGTGTCAGTGTAAAGTACACACCAGATTTCAAGATTTAGTATGAAAGACAGAATGTGAACTATCTCATTAACAATGTCTATATGGATTACGTATTGGTCATATTTGGGATAAGTAGGTAAACTATTAAAGCTAATTGCACCTACTTCTCTTTACTTGTGTAATGTGGCTACTAGAACATCACAATTTACACAGGTGGCTCCTGTTACATTTCTACTGCTCAGTGTTGATTTAGAGTATGGTGAAAATTTAATAATTATTGGGAACTAAAAAATTGTGTGTGTCATTAGGTTGGTTAAAAAACACTTAAATGGGGCTTCCCTGGTGGCGCAGTGGTTGAGAGTCCGCCTGCCGATGCAGGGGACGCGGGTTCGTGCCCTGGTCCGGGAGGATCCCACATGCAGCAGAGCGGCTGGGCCCGTGAGCCGTGGCCGCTGAGCCTGCGTGTCCGGACCTGTGCGCCGCAACGGGAGAGGCCACAACAGTGAGAGGCCCGCGTACCGCAAAAAAAAAACCAAAACACTTAATGGCAGAAAAGACTAGGAACCCCAAAGGGGTCAGATGTTAGATAAGCTGATAAACTAACAGCAGCAGTGACTTCATTACTGCCCCTAAGCCCTGTCCACCAACTGGCATCAGCAGCAACAGGGTTCTTTACCATATGACCACATCCTCACACTGACCTCAGCTGATTGGAGCAAGAGGTAGACATCCCCTTTTACAGGCAGCCAACCACCAGGCTGCCCAGAGAGCTGAGCCAATCACGTTTCTCTCCAGAGTGGAACCCAGACCAGGTGTGAGCGGGGAGCTCAGGAAATGTAAGGATTCCTAGGGGTTGCAGGACCTGCAGGCTGAGGTCACAGAGAAGCACAAATAAAGCTGGTCCTCAGTGGGTTCTGCATCCTCAGATATTTGAAAAATATCTGAAAAAATATTTGAAAAAAAAATCCAGAAAATTCCCAAAAGCAAGACTTGAATTTTCCCCGAGCCTGGCAACTATTTACACAGCATTTATATTATATTAGGTATTTCAAGTAATCTAGACAACTTTAAAGTATACAGGAGGATGTGTATAGGTTATAAGCAAATACTTGGCCATTTTATATCAGGGATCATCAGCTGAGTTTGGACCTCTTGGGCCCTGGAACCAACCCCCCCGTAGATACCAAGGGATGGCTGTAGTCTAGAGCAGGGCATGGCAATTACATCAGTGCTTGTTAAGAATTCAGATTCTGGGGTCCCGCCCCAGGAAGCCTGGGTGGGGCCTGGGAATATGTGTTTTAAACAAGCCCCCGAGTGCGTCTGCTAAAGGTCTGTGGGTGACACTGTGAGAAGTCCCAAGGGCAAAGGTTGCGGAGGCCAGTGGGTAGAGGGGCCTACCTACTGAGGAGGTAGACCAGAAGCAGACCAGGGGTGGCTGCCTTGGGTCCAATTCAGCAGGGCAGAGCCAGCTGGGGGCGTCGCTGTCTCAGAGGCCCCAAGAGGATCCCAGGGCACCCTCACCATGAAGCCCCCATCCGACGTGGCCTCAGTGAGCTTTCTGGAGAACTGGCCAGTGAGTGCCAGGTACGCAGTTCACTAGCTTGGAGCAGAGGGACCTGAAATGCCCTTCCCGTCTTTCACTTGGCAGTTGTTTGATAAAACCTCCGTTTTCACCTCCACCTAAAGCCTTCTCTGGTTTCAGAGTTTGGGGAAATCTTCTCTCAGGAAGCACAGTTTATACAAAGGAGCCAGCCTTGCGTCACCATCTAAACCTGACATGTGCCCCTCGGATGCCCTTAATTAAACAGAGGGCCCCAGCTCCGCACCACTACCAAGCTGGCAAGAGATGGATATGCCTGCTTAGAACTGGGCTTCTGAGCCTCAGGGCCACTTTCTACGGGGCCCAAAGGCAGGAGCCCGCCTGGCGGCCTCACGGAGCTAATGAAGCCACGTGTAAGCTGTAATTACAGCTGCATGTGAGGCGGGAGCGGGCTGGGCGTGCTTGTTCACGCAGGGCCTAATGAAGCATCCCGTGTTCTACAAACCTCGCTGCATGATTTAATTAACCCTCCGCTCCGGGTGTGCCCTGGCCACCCACCGCGAAGGAGGAGACCTCAACCCAACTCCGGAAGCAGCCGTAGTGACAATAATTGGGAGTCTTCACTAGAGGGAGATCCTGTAGGGCAGAGGAGAGCTCAGGCACCCGCTGGGGGGTCTGGGATTTGAGTTCAGATTTAGGTAGAAGGTAAGATATCAAAAAGATAATGGGGGGCGGGGCACGCTGAGTGACAGGTACCATGTGGTGCAGTGGCAGGAGTGTGTCTGGCATGGAAAGGAACGGGCCATGGAGGTGACCATCCTGGCTGGTGTGTGGACAGGTGAGGATGAAACCCGGCCCGGCCACTTAGCATCCGAGTGAGTCTGCACAAGTCGCTCTTTTTTAGAAATGCGCACAATCAAAGTCATTCATGTACGCTGATAATTTCATCCTCACGATGGCCCTGTGGACTTGGGACTATTATTTACTCCCATTTTAATGATGAGGAGACTGAGGGTCAGAGAGGGGCAAGTCAGGTGCCCACAGTCAAAGAGCCAGGAAGTGGTAGGGCCAGGATTCCAGCCCGGCTGCCTGCGCCTACCTCCAGTGCTGGTGCGAAGATTAGTGCTGATGGCGTGATGCTCCGGTCTGGGGCCTGGCACACAGCAAAGAGGATCATGAAGGAGGTTCCCTTCTCCCGGACCCTTTCAACCTTCTTCCCGTCTTTCCTCCTTATGCTCTCCCTCTGCTCCACACAAATTGTGTTTCTCCCCAAACCAACCACACACTTGTAAATTTTCAAGCTTGTGTCTCTTCTCCACCTGGACTTTTCCAACAGCCTCCTATCCTGGTGGCTCTGCCACTTACCTCTGTTACTTAATATTCATGATGCCTCAGTTTCTTCATCTGAAAAATGGGGATAATAACATCTCAAGGGATTGTTTTGAGGATTAAATGAGTTAATAGTTGAAAATGACTTAGAACAGTGCCTGGCAAACAGTAAGGGCTATTTATTTATTTTTTAAATTTTATTGAAGTATAGTTGATTTACAATGTTGTGTTGATTTCAGCTGTATGGCAGTGATTCAGATATATATATATATATATATATATATATATATACATTCTTTTAAAAATTCTTTTCCATTATGGTTTATTACAGGATATTGAATATAGTTCCCTGTGCTATGCAGTAGGACCTTGTTGTTTATCCATCCTATATATAATAGTTTGCATCTGTTAATCCTAAACTCCCAATCCTTCCATCCCCCACCCCTCTCCCCTTTGGCAACCACAAGTCTGTTCTCCAGTAAGGGTTACTTAAGTGTTCATTAATAAAAAGAAGGTCAGGGGCTTCCCTGGTGGCGCAGTGGTTGAGAATCCGCCTGCCAATGCAGGGGACACGAGTTCGTGTCCCAGTCCGGGAGGATCCCACATGCCGCGGAGCGGCTGGGCCCGTGAGCCATGGCCGCTGAGCCTGCGCGTCCGGAGCCTGTGCTCCGCAACGGGAGAGGCCACAACAGTGAGAGGCCCGCGTACCGCAAAAAAAAAAAAAAAAAACCCCAGTAATAAAAAGAAGGTCAGTCGCAGGTTCCTTCTTTTCCCCTTAGCCCTTCCTGCTTGTGGCAGTGGGTGTGACAGGCCCTACATCAGACTGGTGATGTAGTTGGGCCACATCCGCCAGCCCAGCTCAGTAAAGGAACTCTCCAGGGGTCCAGGCCAATAATAAATGAATAATGATCACGGCAGCCACGTGGACTGAGCATCTCCATGCGTTGCACACCCGCTGTTCCTCTCGCAATCACCATGGCAACACCAGGAAGTGTTCATTGAATTCGCATTTTACAGATGAAGAAACTGAGGGTGTTCTAGGGATTTTTCCAGTGTTACTTTGGACAGTGCCATGAGGACCGGGGCAGACAATGGTCTGAGCTGCCGTCTGCTGGGGAGCTGGGTTCAATCATAGCCGAGCTACTTTGGGGGAACAGAAACAAACCCAAGTTCATTCTGAGCCGAGCACTCAGGGGGTACAAGGAGTCCCAAACCCTTTTGCAAAAGGCACCCTTGAAGAAATGTGGGATGTTTAACCAGGAGAAGACAAAACTCAGGGAAGACAAGGCTCACTGCTAGGTATCCTGGAGGTTCTTATTATTAAGAGTGAGCTGGCCTGGTCTGTGAGCGGAAACGGGTCCAGTGAGTGGAAACTCAGGGAGAGAAATTACCAGTTGCAACAGAAGGTAGAACGGCAGGGAGGTGGTGGGCTCCCTGTCACCAGAGGTGTGCAAACAGAAGGGGCAGGTTCCCTCATAGAAAATGTTGTGGAGGGAAACTGAAGCATCATTTAGGCACTGGGTTTCTTCTGGCTCTGAGACTCTCAGCCCGAGCCCACCCTGCGCGTGAGTGCCTCAGAGCAGCTGCCAACACCTCCCAGCAATGGCTTGAACAGGGCCTGTGCCCAGTGAGAAGCACACAGGGTAAATCCTCACTGGATGACTTTAAAAAGCTGCCTTGGATAAAAGGTCAGTTTTGATGATATTATAATAATAAAAAAGCCGTTCTCTTAATGACTTCAGAAGTTGATAATTATTTGCCAGTCGAAAGCAGCCAGGAGAAGGTGAAGAGATGGGACATAATATTTATTTATAAACAACGTGCCGGGTGTCACGCTAGATGTTGCTGTTACGCATTGTACTGTCCCTTCAAAATAACACAAACGGTAGGTGGTATTACCCCATTTTGCAGGTGAGGAAGATGAGGCTTAGGGAGGCTAAGTCCCCTGCCAAATATTATGATAATTTGCACCTTTATTTTTTTTATTTTTTGCGGTACGCGGACCTCCCACCGCTGCGGCCTCTCCCGCCGCGGAGCACAGGCTCCGGACGCGCAGGCTCCGGACGCGCAGGCTCAGCGGCCATGGCTCACGGGCCCAGCCGCTCCGCGGCACGTGGGATCTTCCCGGACCGGGGCACGAACCCGTGTCTCCTGCATCAGCAGGCGGACTCCCAATCACTGCGCCAACAGGGAAGCCCTGCACCTTTATTTTTATGTCCCCAGGCACACAGTAGGTACTCCTTAGGTGCCGACTGTGTGCTTGAACAAAAAATGAAGAACTGTCAAAGCAGCACAACTTCTGAGGGTAGAGTCAGGACTCGGATCCCAACCCGAGTACCTCAGAAGGCCCCACCTAGAGCTTTTGTGTACTTGGAACTTGACAATTTTGCCTTCTCTCGACGTCCGACAGCACCCTCATCTAAAGCCCTGTGTTAGAAAAGTCAGCCAAGCACCAAAGCTGATTCTAAGAGAGTCACAGACCGCCCGCCGCCCCCCGCCCCGCCCCACTTATGCGACTGAGAGAGTCACAGACCGCCCGCCCCGCCCCACTTATGCGACTGACACATAAACATTTCTTTAAAATTTCCTGCTCTTCCCCCTGAGAATAAACAGAGTGAACACACACACGCACTCATACTCACTGACACGCACACACACTCCACCAGCTGAAGCTGAACCCTCGGCTTTTTCAGCTACTTGGGGTCAAAGCCAGAGTCTCCACACTTGATCCAATTTTATCGCTGATGAAGCCCCATCGGCGACGCCAGCAAAACCCATCTCAACCCATAATTTAATTTGTCAGAGAGATGCTGCTGGGTGCCTATCCAGGAAGCCACGAGTACTTGCCTTGGTGTGGTCATCAGAGCCAGGGCCTGACCCCTGCTGGGTGAGAACACCCTGGCCGTCCTCTCTGCCTACACAAGAGCACGGGCCTTGTTTCCTGGGATGATGGCAGCAAAGCAAACTCAGATTTCCACTGCAAGCCGGCGCATGAGCCCCACTTTTATATTTTAACATCCCAATAACCCTCTTGTTGGCAAGTGGAGAAACTGAGGCCCAAGAAGCGGGGTGACTGGCCCAGGATCACAGCCGGCAAGTGGCAGGGCTGGAGTCCCCACCCTGGATCGGCCACCTCCCAGCCCCTCACCATCGCCGGAAGCCGCAGCTCATGCCCTCCTCTTCCCCCGGGGCTTCATTCTCCTCCTCCAGCCCCGGCCCCAGCCCCCGTCGCTTCTTTACACTCCCTTCGTCAGAATCAGTGGCTCTGCAGTCGACGCCATGCTGCCAGTCAATTGCCAAGAAGGAGGCCCAAACCCGCCAGTGCCGGCGGGGCCGCTGTTACAGCCCACACGGGGTCTCTGAGCCCCTCTGAAACTACCAGCGACACATCTCAAGGTGAGTGAGACCTCCAGCTGTTCAAATCCATTTGTATTTGGTGGCTGCTCAGTATCTTATTGTAAAGGTAACTTTGTGCCTGTGTTACTGCTTCTGCCCAGCCTGAGGCCCAAGAGTGTCTGGGCCACGGTGACAGTGACACTTCGGAAAGGATCTCTATGTCCCAAACGCTGTGCAGAGGCCAGGCAGCCGTCAAGGGCTTTGAAGAGCTGCGGATGCTCAGAAGGGCCCCTGAAGGCCATCCAGTCCAACCCTCTCTGGTGTCCTCTCTCCATGGGCCCCCAAGGAGATCTCCAGCCAAGACTCTCATACCTCCCTTGATGGGGAACTCACTGTCTCCCTGCACAGCCCATTCCAATTTAAGGCAGCTGTGGTGGTGAGAACGTACTCCCCTCAGGTCTCCCCCTAATGGTTTCCCCTTTTGTCCCAGGTCTAGCTGAGCCCACACAGAGCGTCCAGCTCCTGTATCCACAGGACAAGTGATAAGGACCTCAGGTCCAACTCTGTTCCAATCCCTGCTTGTCAAGCTGAGTCTTTCTATTTGGATTTTCACCAGCAGTTTAAACACAAGATGTCTAGGACTGAGCCCACCGTCTTCCAAAACAAACCCACTCCTCCACTACCTCCACCCGTCAGCCCCCTTAAAGCTGGAGTCAGCTCAGTGCCCCCTCCCACCTCCCTTGTGATAACATATGGGCCAGGACATGCTACCTGTATGCCCAGCCCCAGACTGCGTGCTTTACATGCACACAACCACCCCACAGCGGGGAGTATCCCCATTTCACAGATGAGAAAACTAAGGTTCAGAGCGGTCACACAACTTGACAGTCATCCTGCTCCCAAGAATGGGAGCCAGTGTTCAAACCCAGGTCTGCCTCTACCACCCGACAAAAATGCCACAGCCAATCCAGCAGCACAGCCTGTCTCTTCTGTCATCTTCATGTCCCTTGTCATGCTCCTCTGGGACCTCCAGCCTCGGCCCAGCTTAGCACCTCCCACCACTGCCTCCAGTCTCGCCCACCCCAACCCCTCTTCAGCTGCTCTCTCCAGGACGAAGTGGGAGCCCTGGCCAGGCTGGTCACCAGGTCCGGGCTTCTCTGTCATCCCGCTCTGCCTTCTCTCACCTCTGCTCCAGTTCCACTGACCCTCTGGCCAGTCCTGGGCTGCCAACATGCCCTCCAGCTGCACAGATGCCTAATAGCAGAGCCAGGCTCTGCATCCAGATCCTTCTGTTTCTCAAGACTTCGGCTCTGACCACTGGGCCACACTGTCGCCACCCTGCAGGAGGGCTGGGACCATTTGACAGGGTTGGGGGAGCAAAAGACACCTCTTCCTGACTCCTGCTGTGTCCTCCACCACAAGCACCCGGCCTCTCCCCTCCTTGGGAGGGAGGGTGACCCACTCTGATCAGTGCATCTGGAAGGAGGGCTGGGTGTGAGGGGCGTGGCCCCTCCTTTCCCCTCCCTGGGAGCCCAGTGCCCATGGGAAGCCTGCTCTGCTCTGCCCCTGCATGCCGCCAGAATCCAGAGATGTGTGGGTGTGCCAGTGAATTCTGGGCTTCAGCAGCAGGAAGCCCATTTGGCCAGCACACCTAAGCCAGGTCCTCCAGTGTCCACAGCAAGGTGCCAGGAGTGATACTGTGCTGCTCTATGCCGCCCCCTTTGGCCAATGTCTCGATGGGGCACCTGTAAGGACATCACAAAGGACGAGGAGCGGGAGGGACTAAGTGAAAGGGGACGGGACGAGGCTGGTGGTGATGCTGCTTCTGAGAAAACAAGAAAGAAAACAAGAAGAGTATAGAGATCCTTAGGCCCCATGGACTAGATTTTCACCTGGATCCTCCTCTGGGTTACATTCATCAAGGGCGCAGCCCTTCCCCCAATTCTACTGCTTGTTGACCCAGGCTTCAGGCCTCCTGGGGAATCTTCTGCTAGAAAGCACCACCCTTCCCGGGGCTCCTGGTGCCCCTGCCTCTCTGTGACCTGGGTTTGGTGTTCCTGGGAGTGCCCATCCCCCTCCCTGCAACAGGCTGAGCTCGGAGCTCCTAGAATCCCAAGGGCACCTCAAGTGGGTTCATTTCCAGGGCCCAGCCTGCCTGGTTCCCTCTGGTTGCTGCTCTAGCTTCTGGGTAAACACATTCTCCTGCAGAGGCTCTCAGGTAGGGGAGGCCCCAGAGACCCCCAGTCCATGGCTTCAGCCCTGCAGCAATAATTCAAAGATGCTTCTAGTTGAGGGCAAGCAACAGGCCTTCTCAGGGCACAGTCTGATTAAGGCAGGAGAATCTAACTAAGGATGGAATCTGGGCTGTGTGTGCATGCATGGGGAGGGGAGGGTGGGTGCCTGGAGTAGCTACCATGGGGGTGCTCGGTGGGGTCACCACGCCTCAAACGGCAGCCTTCCCCACAGATTTCTGCCATTCAGTCCAATGATCTGAGATGATGGAGTGTTCCCTTAGCTCTGGCTCATGTGCCTGACCGTCCACAGCTTAGACAACGCCTTGAGCAGGCAGTAACCCGGACGGGGGAGAAGAGGGTAGGAAGAAGACCGGGCCGGGTCCCCATTCTTCCACTTGCCTTGCCTTGTAGCCTTGGGTAAGTCACCTCCCTTGCTGAGCCCGTTTCTTCATCTGTACAGTGAGGTGGCCATGGCAATCCTCGGACAGAGCCAGGATGGGAAGTAGCCAAAGGGGTAGGGGACACAAACCCACTCTGGAGGAAGAGAGGCCTTGACAAAAATGCAAGGCTTTATCAGTCAGAGCCACCTAACAACAGAGCTGTCGCTAAGCGCAGGTACCCTGTGTGCCAGGCTGCGCACACCTCACCCCGTCCTCAGGATAGACACGACAGGGAGGGCTTGTACTCTCCTGGAGTGGAGGCTGAAGCCCAGCAAGGTTAAGACATTCACTCACAGTCACACAGCAGCCAAGCAGCAAAGCCAGCATTCAAATTCGGGTCTAACGCCAAACTCCGTGCCCCCAACACCAGCTCATGCTGCTTTCAGAGATCATTTCCCTTTTCTCCCTTTTCTCTACACTCCGCATCTCCTCGACTGAACTTCTGGCTGTGCTAGGGTTGACTGAGGCTCCAATTGGCCTGGACGATACCTGTCAGAGGTACCTCACTTTGGCTGACTCTTCACCCCTTCGCCATCAAACACTGTACAGAGGTGACTCAGCCAGAGCACCTGCCCTCCCAAAGCGACAATGACACCGGGGAAGTCACTGCTATGGAAGAGGGAACTTGGACAAGTACCCAGACCAGAGAGGGCTTCCAGAAGATTCCTTCAAACAAATCTCCCCTGAGCTCCCGATATGCCAGGCCCTGTGCCCAGCACCAGGGAGTGAAGTCGAACAAGAGAGACAAGCCCTGGGATGGACACAGGGAGGCATGTCCCTGCCCAGCACTGTCCCCTGTGGCCTTCCTTTGGGAAAACCAGTCATCATTCCCACTGACAATTCTGAAAACTGACCCCTGGGGGCTCCAGACTGGCTCCTTCTTCGTTGGCACATGGCCCAACAGCAGAATCCATGACCATGTGGCCTGATGACGGACTGGGTCTCCCTACAGGCAGAATTAATGCCTGGAGTTCCAGGCTGGCAAACTGTAGCCCGTGGACCAAATCCAGCCCAGGATCAAGGATGGTTTTTGAATTTTTAAAGGATTGTACAATAAGACAAACAACAAACCAAAGAAAGATATACAACAGACACTGTATTTTAGGCCCGCGAAGGCGAAAATAGTTACTGTCTGGCCATTTACAGAAAAGGTGTGTCGCCCCTGCTTTAGTCCAATACCTCACTTTGCAGATGAAGAAAATTGGAGTCAGAAAGTTAGGGGCTGGGGCTGTGTCTTCATTTCCTTTCCCACTGCAAATGGAGAGGCCGGAAACGATAGAAATGTATCGTCTCACAGTCTGGAGGCCAGAAGTTCAAAGTCAAGGTGTCAGGAGGGTGGGCCCCTTCTAGAGGCTCTGAGGGGGAAGCCGTTCCTTGTCTCTCTCAGATTTTGGTGTTTGCAAGCAACCCTTCGTGTTCCTTGGTCTACAGATGCGTCACTCAAGACTCTGCCTCTGTCTTCACGTGACATTCTCCCTCCTCCTCACACAAGGACACCAGTCATTGGATTTAGGGTCCTCCCTAATCCAGTATGACCTCATCTTAAGTAATTACATCTGCAAAGATCCTATTTCCAAACAAGGTCATATTCTGAGGTTCTGGGTAGACATGAATTTTGGGAGACAATATCCAACCCACCATAGTATAGAGCTTCCAATTTTTTCCACCCATTAATACTGCCTCCTCTGGGGAACTGTACCATCAGGGGTAAGGACACTTCTGTCCTACACACACACACACACACACACACACACACAGGCAGGCACACAGATGCTCTACCCCACATGACAGGCGGGCAAGACTTCCCAAGGACAGGCTGTGCGACGACATGCAGGCTGGCACATGGCCACGACAAATGGCTTGTTTCTTGCGAAGCCCCACTGCCAATGTCTCCTTCCATGAGAACTTACCACTGGCAGTAAAGGTGAGGATAAGCTCATTCGCTGTGCTCGAATCAAGAGCATCACCTCCCTCCCACCCAGTGAACAGGCAGCAAGGCTCTCACAAGGCCCAGCTGGGATTCGGAGCTGCCCATGTGGCTTCTGGTACCGGGGACCAATGTACTTTTTCTACAGAGCTTCGGCCACACCCCTGCCTGTGAACCCCAGGGGTAGGCCCCTCACTGCTTCCCATCACCCACCTCTCACTCCCACCTGCTCAGGTCCAGAAAGGGACCTGCTGATGGCCGGTGACCTGCTGGGGACACGGTCACCCTTAGACTGCATGACCGTGCTCTTCAGTCTACTGCAGGGCATGCTGATGGAAGTGATGGATTCTGGGACCTTGCAGATGGTATTAAACAGAGTAAGACAGAAACCTAACGCCTGAGAAGAGAGAGCTGGTAAACATGAGATAGCATGGCCATTCAGTGCAAACCCTGACAATGGTGACACAAAGGAGTATCTGACGCCAGGGGCCAGGACTGTGCTTGCACTCTTAAATGCTCATAAATATGTGCTGAATGTTACTGATGGGATATTTCAGGCGAATGTCCAGCATGTTTATCAAGCCCCGGCTTTTCCCAGCCCACCAACCAGCCTTGGGAGAGAGGCTGCTGCTGCCTGCA
The DNA here is from genome assembly GCF_963924675.1 of Phocoena phocoena. Classification (NCBI taxonomy): domain Eukaryota; kingdom Metazoa; phylum Chordata; class Mammalia; order Artiodactyla; family Phocoenidae; genus Phocoena; species Phocoena phocoena. The sequence continues at coordinate 20,383,558 of NC_089223.1, forward strand.
GTGGGGGGGGCAGTTGGTTCTCCTTGGTGGGCTTGGGGAGGGCTTCCTGGAGGAGGGGGTGCAGGGGCTGGGCTCTTAAAAGGGTAAAAGGTCTTCCAGGCAGAGGGACCACTGGGATCAAAGGCAGGAAGCACGACCCCATGTCGGCACCGCGTAACAGAGCATGGCTCTATCCGAAGTCTGATCTCCTCCTGTCTCCCTTCACCCCAAACGTGCTGGGGGGCATGCAGTGGGAGTGGTGGGCTTCCATACTCCATCTAACCGGTCTGCGTGAACTCTCTTGTTATTTGGGGCGTATCTTCACTGCACACGGTCCACAGAAACGAAGGTGTCAGACCCTTCCCTCCGTCCTCCCCCATACAGGGCATGTGACCTGGGATCAGCCAATCACAGTGCTTCCTGGGTAGCACCTGACCGACGTGGGCCAATCAGATACTCCCCTGGACTCAGGCAGGAATGCTGCCGAGGGAGAATCAGTCTTCGACTCGATCCGGGACTCAGTGGCCCTGGAGGCAACTGTGGGGTCGAGCGGCTGGTCGGCCCCACTGAAAGGCAGTCACGTGCTTCCTGCTTCTTTGCTTCCCAGGCTGCCATTTAAAATTCTGGTTTTCCAGTTCTCGCCGAGTCTTCAAGCCCCAGCTGGAGACCAGGCCCGTCCCGTTCCTGGCAGTTCAGAGCACCCCAATTGGCACCTAAGTGCTTTGTAAGTGTTTGTGGATCACCGTGACAAACAGCTCTGGGTAGCGTCACCTGCTTTGTGCCAGGTCCCCACTGGCTGCCGCAGACCTGGCTGGCATGGCTCACAGGCAGATGGGCCACAAACTGCAAACCAGCGAGGTGACTTCCAAGGGGAGGGGGCTCAGAGTAAAGACGAGAGGGCTCCTGGCACAGGGCTGCCCAGGGAGGGAGCCGCCTGGCTTGCCGGTAGCTCCTCCACACCTGCTGAGACCCGGAGGATGAAAAATTACAGTCCCTCCCCGTCCACTTACAGGGATCATGGCATCAAATGAAAGATGGGGTGTAAAAGGGCGTGGTGAACGGGCCAGGTACAGACAGTCTACAGAAGGACCGTCATTTTACTTCACCTCCCCGTAACCAGATGCCCACCATGTGCTGAGCTAAATGCAGGGTGCTGAGTCAACTTGAAGGGAGAAAAGAACCCAGAATTCCTCATGTTTCAGGAACAGCTTCAGGCTGCATAAATTGAGTCCTGCCCCTGAGACTACAGCCCTGATGCGGCATTGGTGGACTTTTTTTTTTTTTTTTAAACTCAGTAGAGGATTGAGTGGTAAAACCCGTGTCTCACAAATAGTTTACAACCCTGAAGAGGCACAGACCCAAAGGGGAAACTGAGACCTAAGTCTGGGAGGCTGATGGGGCTCCTACACCCTCATGTCACTGTGTGACTTTGCAACCAGCCAATCACGACACTGAGATTTCAACGGCCACCTCTGAGCTTAGCATCCACTTGGCCTGAACCAGCCTTGGAGAAAGACACGTGGACCAGGGTTCAAATGTCAGCACCAACACCTACCAGCAAGTACTGTGACCTCTCTGAGCCTAAGCAGCCTCATTTGTAAAAATGGGAAAAGTACTCCCCTTCCAGAGCTTAAAGAAGTAACTTAGGTGCTTATTCTCTCACAGTTCTGGGTGTTAGAAGTCCAAGATCAAGGTGTCGGCAGGGCTGATTGCTTCAGAGGCCTCTCTCCTTGGCTTGTAGGTGACCACCTTCTGTGTTCCCAAATGGTCATCCCTCTGTGTATATCTGTGTCCTAATCTCTTCTTCTTATAAGGATCCCAGTCAGATTGGATTAGGACCCATCCTAGTGACCGCATTTTACCTTAATCACCTCTTTAAAGGTCCACCTCCAAATGCAGTCACATTCTGAGGTGCTGGGGGTTAGGGCTTTGTCATATAAATTTGGGAGGACACTATGCTGTCTTAACACAGTAACAAATGCAAAGGCCCTAGCACATAGTAGGGCCTCAAGAAATGTCACACGTGCTCGACTGGAGTTTTTAAAATAAAAACTACCACTGAGCACCTGCTAAGTGCCAGCCACACAGTGTTCATTTTACACGCACCATCTCTAATCCAGGGAACAACCTGTGTTTGTCATCTGTCCCAGGCCTGTCGGACACTCGCTCTCTGCCACGGCCCTGCATGGAAGGGACTGCAGCGCCCTCACCCAGCACTTACTCAGTCCTTCCACAGATATCCATGGAGCCCTGCTGCGTGCCAGGCCCTGCGTTATCCCTGGGGGTAGTTTAGTAAGCATGCAACACATGGTCCCTGCCCTTAGGAAGTTTCACTCTAGTGGGGGAGACAGAGCCCGAACAGGTAGGCGTTGTCGGTGAGGTGCACCTGCACGAGACCAGGAAAGGCCTCCTCAGAGCAGGCCCTGCTGCAGGTTCCTCACTGCTCATGGGCTTTGACAGTGTAGGCAGAGGGCTAGGGGTGCAAAGGTGTGGGGATAGGACCACATCCCTGTGTTTGGAACTGTATGGGACCAGCTCCCACACCTCCCACGAGAGCTGGTACGAGGACCTCACCTTGGAGACTCTGTTTCTTCACCTGTAAATGGCCAACCAAACACCCTGGAGCCAGACTTTCCGGTTCAAATCCTGACTCCACCATTGCCTAGCTGTGTGGCCTTGGGAAAGTTAGGTGGCCTCTCTGTGTCCCAGTTCCCTCCTTTGTAAAATAGGGATACAAGAGTCTCCTCCACCTTTAGGATTGTCTTGAGGAATAATTGGTTTATATGGACAAAGAATTCAGCCTGAGCCTGGTGCCCAAAAGGTACCAAGAAAGCATTTGTTATTCTTATCCTCATTCATGTGGGCTTGTCGTGAGGACGAGAGGAAGAAAGTGGCAGTGCTGAGTGCCCCGTGTGAGAGGCTGCATGAAGGTCAAGGGCCTTCACTGCTGTGTCCCTACAGCAGCCCGAGCTGCTCCCTAATGATCCCTTCACTGTCTGCCCCTCCCAGGACACAGCCAGCCCCCAGGGCAGGCACTCGGCGACATCCATTCCACAAATTAAGAACAGGCTCGGGAGCCTGATGCTGGCCGCACTCAGCTCTTCGTGTTGCTGTGTGTCCCTGACTCACGCATAACCTCTCTGATCTAAACCACCTGGGGGCAGTGGTGTCACCTGGATATCGGGTCATGCCAGCCCCTGCCCGGGAGTCTGGTGAGGACTTGGGGTCAGCCGGGTCTTACAAAGGTGCAGCCTGAAGCCCGGGGGTTCCTGCCATCTCTCCCTGAAGCAGCCTGCTCTCAGCTCCGTGGGGCTCAGAGCACATGTGCAGAAGCAGAGACTCAGGAGCGTATGTTCACCTCTGCCACCTGCCCAGGTGTGAACATGTGGCTTTTGGTTTCTGAGCAAAAGCGAACCCCTCTGCCTTTCTGTGGGAGCAGAGGACAGGGCAGCCTGAGCAGTTGGGATTTCTCACTCGGCACACACAGGACCCTTGGGAAAGCATGTCCCTCCCCGTCCCCAGCAAAGCAGCACAAGCTGGATGTTTGTGAATCCACTCTACCTTTGGAACCCAGGGGTTGTGGACTGAATGTTTGTATCCCCCTAAATTCACATGTTGAAGCTCTAACCTCCAATGGGATGGTATTTAGAGGTGGGGCCTTTGGGGGGTGTTAGGTCATGGGTGTGGAGCCCTCATGAGGGATTAGTGCCCTTATAAGAAGAGACAGGAGAGCTTGCTTCCTCTCTCTCCATTGGTAATGTGAGGACACAGTGAGAAGGTGGCTGTCTGCAAGCCAGGAAGTGGGTTCTAACCAGGAATCGAATCTGCTGGCACCTTGATCTTGGCCTTCCAGCCTCTAGCACTGTGAGAAATCAATGTCTGTTGTTTAGCCACCCAGGCTATGGTACTTTGTTATAGCAGCCCGAGCAGACTGAGATAGTGGGGAAGGGCATCTGCTCAGGCAAGTTGGTGTGCCCAGAGGACAGGGCCCCAGAATCAATGCTTGGGCACGCCTTGGAGAGCTCTGTAGCCCATCAGGACCGGGTCGGGTGGGGGTGGGATGTGCCGTTTCCCAGAGACAGGCCCTGCTGCCCTTGCGTCTCGGATCCAAGGACCCAGTTGGCACCCAGTTGTTGCTATGGTGCCCACAGGGCCACACCAATCGCCTCCCCTTCTAACTGGCTCAGTCCTGGGGAGCAACTGGGTCTCTTTGCCCAGCCTGGGAGTGTCAGGAAGCAGCTACTTGGATAAGACAGTGGCCAGGAGCCTGCAGCCCTTGCAGTACACACTAATCGCCTGGTAGCACCAGGGAGGGAGGGGTGGGAAGGTGGCCTTGGGGTCCAGCTTACTTCCATGGTCAGCTGCAAAAAATCCCCACCATGAGAATCCTTCCATCCACATGTGCATTCTCTGCAGGCACCTCCTGTCTGCTTACCGCGTGCCACAGGCTCCAGGCTGAGGACTGGGGTGGAGAGACACAAGAAGGGGCCCTGCCCTAGTGCTTGTGACCTCAGGCCAGGCCGGACAGATGTCCTCAAAGGGTTTGGGACCCAGACTGGCAGTGGCCTGCTCAGTCTGCTCGGGGAAGCATGCAAAAGTTTGCTGCAGCCATTTACACCCACATGACAAGGGTGGTCTTTATGTTTCAGACATGAGGACAGTATCATCCCACAAAGCCTGCAACGCTCCCACTTCATTCCGTGCACCCTGCCAGCGTTCTGAAACACTCAGTGTCAGGTTAGAAGACACAGAATGGACTACCATGGAGCAGCGTTGGAACAGCATCCTGGAAAGTGGATGCTGGATGCACCATCGAAAAATTGCATTCAGCCTCCTAGTTTTATATAAAGAAGGACAAGCCCCAAGAGGTTGGCCCACCTGCCCAAAGTCATCCAGCGGTCAGCTGGCAGAGTGGGATTTATGCCCAGCCCTGACTGCAAGCCTGCATCTCGCCCACCTCACTGCAGGTCACTCCCACTCCCCTCTTTGGCCCAGAGCCCTCCTCTTTGCTCGTGAGACCCACACGGCTGGGTTGGGCCCAGGTTTGGTCCAACAGTGCCCACAAGGCACAACACTTGAGCGATTCCTGCTCACCCAGCTTTGCGGGCTGCACTGTCCCTGAGAGCCCCAATGGGGAGAAGCCAGTTTCAAAAGCTAACTTTAATAATCGTTTCCATGGGTCTGAAAGTGAGCTGGAAACTGGCACACACCACAGAGGGTGCGTCTGTGGGGGGGTGGTTTGTGGTCCCGTACTAAGCTGCTGCCACAGGGAGATGACTAGTAGGGTGGGGCTCACACCGGTAGGTCTGTTCCACCTTGACCTGCACCTTCACCTCCAGCAGGGACAGAGCAGAACTGCAGTCCAAGAAGAGAAAATCTGACCTGGAAACAGTCTGTGTCAATGTGTGCCAAAGTGGGTGAGGGTAACACTCTAAGCCCTGGTACTTATGCTTTGCACGCATGGAGCCTGGAGGGCCAGGACCAGTCTGGTGGGCCCTTGCTGTATACCTGATGCCTAGAACAGTGTCTGGCACACAGCAAGTACTCAATAAATGTTTGTTGAATGAATGAAAGAACTGAGCTGGAGAACAAAGTCTCAAAGTTCAGCACCTCAGAGCTCAAATGAAGCCTGGGAGATCCTAGCAGGACAATTCCTCCCAACTAACTCAACAACCGTGTCCTTGGTGCTGTCATTTACAGCCAAGCCATGGGTTCCCACTGGGCCTGGGTGACCGCACAGTCCAGGGGCTTATTTGGTTCTCTTGAGGGGGGTCGGGGACAGGGAAGAGATCAATGTCACAGAGCCACCTGTGACTGCTGACAAGGGTCAGGGCCACCATTTTTCGGGTTCAGAAACCACATCTTGTCAGGGCAGCTGGAGCTTAGCAGGCCTGAAGGGCTGACTCATTTGGGCCAAACGCACAAGAGACTGATGAATAAGCCAGACAATTCATTCACAGTAATTGACAATGATGGGAACTTGGCACCCAGCAGGTGCTGGGCCCCTTGTTAAACGTGTCAGTCACGAACAACAGCCCTGCAAAGTGGGCGGTATTTGGTTGAAATTTATAGGTACAGGAACAGAGCCCTGAGAGGTGAAGGGATCAGCTCAAAGTTGCAGCCAGGACACCCAGAAAGACTTGATGCTGCAGTTTGAGTCCAAATGCATTTGCTGCAGAACTCCCCTCTGCCCAGAGGAGGTTAATCTTCCTTCTATTCAGGCTATCAACTGATTGGATGAGGCCCATCCACGTTACGAAGGATAATCTGCTTTACTCAAAGTCTACTGATTTAAATGATTATCTCATCCAAAAACACTCTCACAGAAACATCCAGAATAATGCTTCACCGAATAACTGGGCATCACAGCCCAGCCAAGTTGACAGACAAAATTAACAATCGCAATTGGCAGTCTTTCTATAAAAGCCAGATAGTCGATATGTAAGGTTTGCAGGCCATGCGGCCTCTGTTGCAACTTCTCAGCTCCCCCCTTGTAGTGAAAAAACAGCTGCAGACAATATGTAAATGAACAGGCATGGCTGGGTTCCAATAAAACTTTATTTACAAAAACAGGTGGTGAGCCGGATTTGGCTCACAGGCTGCTGTTGCCACCCTTGTTTTAAACCACACAACAGCGCAGAAGCAGTCTTAATTTCTGACCACGACATTACCTTTTTTCTAACTTAAGCACCCCATTCAAATTTTCATTTCTAAGCTAATTTTTCACATCCCTTAAAATAATTAATGTGTGGCTCAAATCAGATAATCAATGACCAATTAACAGTAAATCTCAGGCCCCAGCCCCTGGTAGGAAGACAATAACGAAGTTCAAAAGCCTCACTAAGATGGGTTTTAATTGAAGACAGCAAAGAAGAAAAATCATTAAAGAGATCAACACATTTTCAAAAGAAACTTAAAAGTAAGCAGTTGAGAATGATGATAAATTCCCACACCGTGGATCAGAATTACAGCTGAGAGTCTGAAGTTACAAACAGCATGAAGTGCTCGGCAGGCCTGACCATTGCTCTAAATCAAACACACTGCGGAATATACCACGCTGCTCTGTCTGGCTTCTCGCTTTCTGTACTAAGGAAGCTCTGACAGGAATGAAAAGCCAAACTTATGACCCATCTCATACTGTTTAACTAGCTCCTTGAAGCTTTATTGTGTGCTGACACCACGGACATCGATTCTTGATCGAACTCCTGGTGGGAGATAAACAAACGCCCAGTCACATCCAAGAAGCAAGGGTCTGAGAGTGCAGGACGGCCCTTGAAGAGCAGGGCGTGGAATGAGGGCCAGCTGTGCCTCCACTGCATCCGAGAAGGTCTGAGGACCCTCTATGGAGGTGGCCTGCTCCACGCAGAAGCCCAGAGAAGCCAAATGCTTTGCCTAAGGTCATATATTGCAGCCACAGGAGCCTGACCCCCACCTGTATCCTCCAGTATCCTTCGTAATCTTAGTATGCTACCCAGGGCCTAGGTGGTCGTACCACCTTGTATCCGGGCCAGCATCAAACTTGGGGATGTGAATTTCCCAAGAAATGGCCGTGTGAATCTGTGTCCTTTTCCATGATGAGCTGCATTTTCCCCTGAACCAGAATCAACGAAAGTTGCCACAACTATATCCTTGATGGGTACAGTCCTTCATGGCAGCCACCTGCACTGTCTCACCTGACTCCCTTGAACCCTGGGGGTCCATGAGGATCATCCAGATTTCCCAGAAGGAAGCTGAGGCCCAGAGAGGTGAAGCAAGTACCCTGAGGTCACAGAGCCTGCACCAGTGGTCTGGCTCCTAAGGCCATGCTTCCTCTGCTCCACCCCTACTGCCTTGTATCAGTGAAATGCCCAAGGGGCCCACAGGTCCTGGAAGAGAGAGGTGAATTCCGTATGTGACAACCCCTGCCCCCAGGGTGCTTGGGAGAACTGGTTTTCAAAGTCTCAGTGTGAGAAAAGGCCCAAAGCCAGAGGTTCCCCATTATACTGAACACCCTTAACTTCACAGTGAATCTCCTGCAGATGCGGCTGGAAAAATCGTGGCCATTGGCCACTATAAAATGTCTTTGATACGTTCATTTAGAAAATTCAGGTCAATTTTGTAATCTATTCATTCCTTCTTTCACCAAATTACAACTTTGAAGATACTTATCGTTGTTTTATTTAATGTAAATATTAGAAGAGGCGGATGTTAGAGCTGGGCACCCGGCCACCTGCCCTACTTTGAGAAGAGTGGCCTTAAGGGAACCCACTCATGAGGGGAGGGTGCCTGAGATTCTAGATGACAGATACTGTTCGGTTTTCAAGGCCAGAAGTCAGCACAATCTAGCAAAGGGGGAGAGGAATTCTGAGGGAGGAGAAGGTCTGAAAGGCAGGCAGGAGCGCGCTGGCAAAAGTTTAACAACTGTCTGGGTCCTGAATTGTAGCATCTGCCCACATTCATGGTGTGAATATTCCCACCACAGCCAATTTCAAACTACCAGCCAGATGATGACCAGCTCACAGAATCAAAGCTTTCACAGTTGGCTCTCAACAGCTAGTATGAGCCTCCTAGAATGCCCCTGGATGAGGCCCACCTCCTGGGTAAAATAAGGCAGGGCCTCAGCGGCTTCCAGAGGCCTCCACACTCCAGGCCCACAGCAGTGTGGACAAGCTCAGGGCACATCTGCAGAGCTCAGGCTGAAAATCCCTTCACATGCAGCCACACCCTCCCCCAGCCTGTCTCCCCCAGCTCGCTCCTGCCTGGTCTCCCCTGGCGACACTTCCTTAACAAATCACTTGCGCTCCCACCCTCAACTCAGGGTCAGCTTCTGGGGAACCCGCTGAGAGAGCCTGGAGCCCCAAGATCTCAAGCGTGCCCCTGACACTGTCCAGCTGTGCAGTCTTGGGGTGGAGGATGGGCCAGCGTTTAACTAGCCCTTCTGGTGGCTTCCCTGGTGGCGCAGTGGTTGAGAATCCGCCTGCTGATGTAGGGGACACGGGTTCGGCCCCTGGTCCGGGAAGATCCCACATGCAGTAGAGCAACTAAGTCCGTGCACCACGACTACTGAGCCTGCGCTCTAGAACCCGCGAGCCACAACTACTGAAGCCTGCGCGCCTAGAGCCCGTGCTCTGCAACGAGAGAAGCCACCGCAATGAGAAGCCGGTGCACCGCAACGAAGAGTAGCCCCCGCTCGCCGCAACTAGAGAAAGCCCACGCGCAGCAACAAAGACCCAACGCAGCCATTAAATTAAAAACAAAACAAAACAAAACAAAAAAACCAACTGGCCCTTCTGGTCTCCCCGCTCCCCTTCCACACTTGTCTGCTCTGAGCCAGCCTCCAGGGACCTTGCCAAGCACAAGTCAGACCAGGTCCCGGCCCTGCTTCTGTATACCACAATCACACCCTGGGAGGATCTGGGGTGTGCCAGCACTCCATACTCAAACGCACTTCTATTTTGGTAGCAAAACACATGAAAATTTACATTAAAAAGATAAAGACTTTAAATCAATTTAAGACATCAATTTAAGTCATGTTTTCCTGCCAAACAAGTTACAAAATATCTTTTGGCTTTTGGAGCTTTTGGGATTTTAGAATACTGTTGAATGGATTTCTATGTGTGTAGCTGCAAGAGTTTTTCTATCCTATTTACCGAGAAAGGGACTAGCTGGGCTGTAGGCCTGGGACATCTTTCACATTTCTACATGTTGGAAAATTCCTTTCCAAGTGGTTTCCTCTCATTTATGTTTCCGATGGAAGTGTATGTGACCCTCCATTTCTCCACCCCCATCCCACACCTGGTATTACAAGACTTCAAGGTCTCTTTGCAGATCTGAGGGGTGTGAAATGGTACTGCCCCATTTTCCCATTCATTCATTAAGACCCAGCAAGATGGGCTTCCTGGGCTGCCTCCCTCAGCATGAGCTGGTGGTCCCCTCCTTAGCACCCCTCTCCAGACCTCTTACTGCCTGGCTGTGGCTGATCTGTTGGAAAGTCAGCCATCTCCACTGGGCCAAGAGGTATGTGGGCTCCAAATCCAGACCCTGGGTTCAACCACGGACACGGTAATAGAATAGTTAATTTGACTATACTTGTTACTGCCAGGTTCTGTCCTAATTATTTCACTTGAATAAACTCACTTAATCCTCAACAACCTGATGAGGTAGTGTCTTAGCCCACTTCAGATGCTATAACAAAAATACCTTAGACTGGGTGGCTTATAAATAACAAACATTTATTTCTTGCAATTCTACAGGCTGGGAAGTCCAAGACCATGGTGCCACACATTCAATGTGTGGTGAGGGCCCACATCCTCATAGACAGCTGTCTTTTCACTATAACTTCCCATGGTGGGAAGGACAAGCTAGCTCTCTGAGGTCTCTTGGACAAGACACTGTTCCCAGTCATCAGGGCTCTCCCCTCATGACCTCATCAACTCCCAAAGGCCCTTCCTCCTAATATCATCACCTTGGGAGTTAGGATTCATCATATATATTTTGGGAGGACACAAACATTCAGTCTATAGCAGTAGGTACTATCGTTAACTCCATTATACGTATCTGAGATCCTCAGAGGTGAAGTAACTTTCCCAAGGTTACATCTAGTATGTGGACCAGCCAGCATTTGGACTCAAACAGCTTAGGGCCAGAAGCTCTCTAAGCTGTGTAGCCTTTGGTTATGCAAAGGGTACAACAAAACTGACAGTGAAAATGAGCTTCCCTAACACCCTTCTCCCTCTGTACCCAGCTCTTCTGCCTAATGGCAACCACTGTTAACAGTTTCAAGTGCATTACCCTATTAGGAATACTCTATGGACAAGCAATCATAAGATACCGTATTTTAATCATAAACAGTGCCATACTTCATCCACACTTCTGCACCCTGCTCAACTCACCCAAGAATCTCACACATTGTTCTGTATCGGCGTACATCAACGTGTTTCATTCTTTTCATTACTGTACATGATCATACTCTGGAATAATTGATTTAACTAGTTCCCTATTGACAGTCATTACAGCTATTTCCATCCTTTTGTAGTACCATCAATGCTATGATGAATCTCATGGACAAATGTCATTTCTCACTTGTGTGAGTATCTCTATTAGATAATGGTTAGAAGTGAAATTTTTGAGTCAAAAGTTCCTGAGAGTTCCTGCTTGCCCTACATCCTCACCACCATGATATATTATCAGATATCTTGGACCTTGTCTATATGATAGATGAAGTTGGTATCTCATTTTAACGTGAAATTTTCTTATGATGTGTGGGATTGAGTACATCTTTTCATGTAAAAGATATCTATATTTCCTTTTATTTGAACAGTCTTCTTATATCCTTTATTTTCTATTGAAGTTTTGGGAGGTGTTCTTTTTGATTTATAAGGAAATTAGTCCTTTCCCTGTGATATGTCTTTGTGTTGACTTTACCATATCAATATATCCTCAGTCACTTACTATATTCTTTTTCAATCCATAAATTCACATCTTATGTATGGAAAGTTTTCTTGAATTGTATAGATATTTTAAAATTTAATTATTTCCATTCTCATCTTCAGGGACACCAATTATGTGGATGTTGGATCCCCTTCTGCCTTCTGTATCACTGTTTTTCTACCCCTCTACCCCTTCTTTACTTACATGAATTTGCCTTGCTTTTACCAACAACTGCTCTTCCAGATCTCTCGCTGTGTTTCCTGCATTTCCTGCTGTGATAATTCCACTGTGGGCTTCACTTGTTGTTGGGCTTATTTTTCAGCCCATCTATTTTACTGAGCTCTGCTGTATCAGGTTTCATCCTCTTCTGTCACATTGCCACCTCTCCTGAGTTCTTGTATCTCAAATTTGTACTTTTGTTTTATAGGTGGGATTGCCTCCAGCATGTCTTCATTAATTGAAGACATTATGTACAGTTGAAATGTTCATCCCTGTTGTGGCAATATTTTTCTTATGCATATTCTTCACCTGTTACTTTCTTGGTTGTTTATGGTAACTTAATATAGAGCCTGTGCCAGTTCTTACAGATTATGACTCATCTTTGTATGAGGTGAGTTCTTCCTGAGCCATCAGTTTATACAAGAGTCACATGTAAGATAGTCCAAAAAGTGAGACAGCTCTTATGATCTAGGGTGTGAGGATTAGTTCTTTCAGCCTTTACTTTTTTTCTGGGCAAGGAACAGAGGCTGCAGGTCTGTACCCCATATAAAGCCTCTTTTCCCTACCCTGTCTCCCCAGGAGATGCTTCTATAAACTATGGTTTGTCCATGTGAGACCATGTTCAGTCCAAACTTCTCTGCTTTTACTTTGTTTAAAACTAGATCTGATGGATGAATGTATAAAGAAAATGTGATATATATATATATGTGTGTGTACCTATATGTGTGTGTGTGTGTGTGTATACATATATATGGAGAGAGATACAATGTAATATTATTCAGCCATAAAAAGAAGGAAATCTTGTCATCTTTGACAGCATGGATGGACCTTGTAGGCATTAAACTGAGTGAAATAAGTCAGACAGAGAAAGACAAATACCTTATGATCTCACTTATATGTAGAACCTAAAAACACAAAAAACGGAGAGATACAGAGAACAGAATGGTGGTTGCCAGAGACAGAGGTTTGAGGGTAGGCAAAATGGATGAAGTGGTTCAAAGGTACAAACCTCCAGCTGTAAAATAAATAAGTCACGGGGATGCAATGTACAGAATGGTGATGATAGTTAATAATTCCGTATTGTATACTTGAAATTTGCTAAGAGGGTAGTTCTTTTTTTATATAAATTTATTTATTTAATTTATTTATTTATGGCTGTGTTGGATCTTCGTTGCTGCATGAGGGCTTTCTCTAGTTGTGGCGAGCGGGGGCTACTCTTTGTTGCAGTGCGTGGGCTTCTCATTGTGGTGGCTTCTCTCGTTGTGGCTCACGGGCTCTAGAGCACAGGCTCAGTAGTTGTGGTGCTCGGGCTTAGATGTTCCGCTGCATGTGGGATCTTCCCGGACCAGGGCTCGAAAAGTGTCCCCTGAATTGGCAGGCGGATTCTCAACCACTGCGCCACCAGGGAAGCCCCAAGGGTAGTTCTTAAAAGTTCTCAACACACAAAAAAATTGTAACTGTGTGGTGACAGATGTTAACTAGGCTTACTGTGGTGATCATTTCCCAATGTACACAAATACTGAATCATTGTGTCATAAACTAATAAAATGCTGTATGGCGATTATACCTCAATTAGAAACAAAACCCTAGATATGGGGGGGGGGTCTCCCATGCTAGCAGATGCACTCAGTCCTGCTCCACAAAAGGGGCTGCAGCTTTTGCCCTCTGTGTGCACAACACGGGGTGCAGAGCGTTCCGCTCTCCTGCTCTGTCTGAGCTCTTCTGCAGCTGTGAATTTCCTCTCCCTCTGGACCTCTCCTGCATCCATTTTTGACCTTTACTGGACTTCCCCATGTATGAGTTTCCAGATGCTCTGGTTTCATCAAAGATGGCATTTGCATTTCCACCTGTTGCTTCAGGATAATTTCCAAAAGGAGAAAAGGGAAATGCTGTCTTTACTCTGTCATTTTACAACTGGAATTCCCTGAGCCAGGCTTTGAACTTGGGTCATCCGGGCTCTAAATCCAGAATATTTCCCTTGCCCCATAAAGACTCTATAATATAGACCGGGGTCAGCACACGTTTTCTATAAAGGACCAGACAGTAAACATTTCGGGCTTCACAGACCACACTGTCTCTGTCGCAACTACTCAGTTCTGCCGCTACATCATGAAAGTATCCACAATCTCTGAACCAACCGGTGTGGCTGTGTCCCCTTTGAACTTCATTCACAGAAGCGGGCCGCAGTTTACCAACCTCTCTCTCTCTATAGAGTACAGAGCAGAGTGCAAGTGCCCAAGTTGTCTGTTGGTGACTCAGCCCACACCTGAATGCTTAAAAGCTTCTCAGGAAAGATTTGATATAAAACCCCAAATTTCTTATTTCTTTTCAGAAATTGTGAGCGCTGACCACTCTAGAGCCCCACAAGGCTGTGCTCGCCCCCATGCTACAGTCCCCACCACTCCGAGGCCTGGATGTCACCTTGCCTCTCCCAGCATCACACTGCACTGTTTTCCCTTACACATTTTGTACTTTGCTCATTGACATGCCCCTCCTGGTTTCTTTGGACATCCCAGTTTAGTGGTCACCAAGGTGAAGGACAAGCATCTTGCTCTATTTCCTCAAAAAAAGCCGGGGAAGTGCTAGGCTGGGCTGTTAAGAAATGCAACTGGAATTGCTCATATCAAGAATATCTCTCGCTTAAGCCATCCCTGTACTCTGCTGGCAATAGGAGAACTGAGATGTAAGGCCTGAAAAAACCTCTTGGGTCCATCTGGCACAAACCCTTTCTTTTAAAGATGGGGAACTGAGGCTCAGAGAGGAGTAGGACTTGACCAGAGCCAGAGGAAGCTGGGAACAGAGCTCATCCAGGACTCCGTCATTTATAAATCTGCTGGGGCCCTTTCTTCAAAACTGAACTCCATTGTGGCAAAGAGGAGAAGCAGAAGGAGTTGTGTCCCCTGCCATCTGTCTTCTGTGTGTTTACTGAAATGTACTTGTAAAGACTCATAAATAGGCCCTGGAACTTAGTGCACAGAGAAAGGCACAGCGGCCAATGGTGTGTGTCATCCTCTCCCAACCTCCTATGGAAACAACAGGTGGTGTCACTCGAGCATCTCCTTTACCACTTCAATGCCATCGTCCCCACCTCCACTGTCTTCTCCTTCACACCGTGTTCACTGAATCCTCACAACAACCCCATCCAGATAAACTGCCTTCACTTTTGTGTAAGTGAACCGGGGTCTCCTGCCTCTATAAGTAAGTTTTCCCACCATAACAGAACCATGGACCTTTGGCAGGGAGGGTATAGAAATTCTGGGCTAATTTTTCTTCTTTCAAGCTTCTGGACCAAAGAGTTCTGCTGTTGGCTTAGCTGCAGTTTCACGAGGTTTTCTGGAAGGCAAACAGACTGCATTTCATGGATCTGTGCCAGAAATTCCATAAAACCTCTCTTTCCTGTCCTTTTTCGTCCCAGGAACTGGATTACGAGTTCCGAACCACAGCTCTGTCACAGCCATCTCTAGCCTGCATTGAATCATGCTGCTTGCCATGGAACAGCCAGTTCTGCTACAACCACTGCAAATTAGGTCATACATGATTCGCTAACAGGAGAGTGCTGTCAGTTTAATGTGAAAGTCGGATTGGTTCAAACACAATTTGTCTCAGTGTGTTTTGTGCCAGCCAGTGGAAGCAGCTGAACGCGAAACACACAAGGGCTGAACCTACCTAGCAGCTGCAGAGGAACCCAGCACAGGAAACCACGCCCTTCACTGCACTTCTTCCTTATGGCTCAGTCTGGAAGTGTTTGGTGGGCCATTCCCTCTTCTGTACTTGGGACTTGTTACCATCTGTACTTCAGCTCCCTTCTTTATAGCCTTTTCCATCACACGACCCTTGCCTTTTTTTCGAGATAAAGTTGTATAATTTGCTGGAATATTTATTAGGAATTTAACTTTTTTTTTTTTTAGAACCGTGCTAGATGTTTATAGGATTGTTACTATTTTTGTTAGTTCTGGTTAGAAGCTGCATGGGTTTCCGGTGGTCTGCCCCAGCCTTATTCTGTCCATCAGCCTGGATGGTGGTAAGCATGCAATTTTGCAGATTAAGAGGTTTCTCGGGAATGCGTATATCTTACTTGGGCGGAAACACCTGCACTTATCTTCATAGTTACTTTTTGTTTTTGGCCCGGTTTGCTGGCTTCCATTTATGATAGAGGGCCAATTTTTAACAAAAAGTACGATGTGAATATATGAGTGGTATACAAGTGATTCCTGACTCACTATAGTTTAGGGGGTAGAAACCTGACATGGCGTGATGTGGGCACAGAGAAAACATAGTATGTGACGTGCTCAGTCAGAGGACCTCAGAACACACAGGGCAGATTACTTGTGGACAAGGGACCCTTTTACACTGAATCCCTGAACAGTGCCAGGGATGTGGTTAGACCTCAATAAACGGTGTTTGTTACTATGATTGCCAAAAAGAAAAGGCAAGAGTGAAATAAATAGGATGCTTCCTCTCTAGAAACAGGCAGAAGAGCCCGTGGTGACATTCACGGCAACAGCAAAAGCAGTTCAAACAAATTTGCTTTCCATTAACCCTGCATAAGCATTGCTTTGCCAGGATCAGCAGAAATGACTAATTACTCTAGTCTGAAGCCTAAAAACATAAAGAATTAGATTTATTATAAATGCAAGGGTGTGCACTCTTGTCGTAATGACTTGTTCTGCAGTTCGTGACGTGCACTGATTTATGGCACTACATTCATACAGGGCTGCTTTTCCAGTTTCTAATGCTCTAAATGAGACATGGATTAAAAGGAAAATTAGAACTCTAACTTTAGCATGGTTCAAAATAGCTCATTTCCATTCCAGAAGAGCAGAGATGAAAAGTATCTTCTCATTTTCTTCTAAATTAGGGAGACAAAATCTGGGCTGATGGACACTTCTGGTCACAACCAGGCCCTGGACCCACTCCCCTCCCCTGGAAAATCTGCAAGTCTCCCCACCGCCCTCCTTCCTCCAGACTCCCCCATCTTGTCCACTCTTCCCTCCAGGTTACATCCATGGTCAGGTCCAAGAGCCTTCACACACTTCTCAGAGTCCTTACTAGCCAAATCCACACTTCCAGCCCCATCCTGGCCAGCCTGAGCTTAAACCACACCTTGCTATCTGCTGTTCCTTGTGCCATCTCACACTTTTTAGGGGCCAACACCTCCACCCAGCCTGCCCTCTATTTTTACTTCACTGTCTGGAAAACTCTTACTGATCCCTGACCAGCTAAAGGACCACTGCCCCACCATTTTCCATCTCTCCATCACTACACAGAGGTCTCACAGCCCCGTGGCCCCTTCTTTCCTAGAAATTGCCAAGATGACACTGTAGTTGTCTCTTTGTCCAACTGTCCTTCTCTACACAGGTACTTCCCCAGGGCATGACTATAGGAACCTAGCGATCTCTAGGTCCCCAGTGCCTAGCAGGGGATCAGCCAAAAATTGGAAAGCAACACAAGCTGGATGGACAGATGGACAGGTGAGCAAATGCCCCATGGATTCATTGTCTGGGAATATCTTAGAAAAGGGTACCTACCTTTAGAACTTCAGGCCTAAACAGTCAGTCCTATGCCCTGCCAAGCTCAAGCCAGAATCTCAATCTTATAAACAGGAAAGCAGAAACAGGGAAACCCAGAGTCCTGTCAGCTCCTGTCCCTCTGGGCCAAGGATTTGCAGGGTGGGTGTCGGGAGGGTGGAACAGCCACTCTCTAAGGGAGGCCCAAGGCCCTGGGCACCATGGTACTGACCAGAAGATGACCTGGCTTTCAGGGGTGGGAAAACAGGCTGGATGTAACACGCTCGATTCTTTAAACCCCACTGTGGTTTCTGGGGCCCAGCCAATGGAGAGACCCTAGGTAGTAGGCAGGGGGTGGGGCTTCCCTGGAGCTGTCCACGGTGCAGAGCAACACAACGGCATTTCCTGACTCTGTCCATGGTGCTGACTCCCGGCCTCGGGTCCAGCCCATAGCCCCAGCACTTCCCTCCCCACCTGGCATTGCCTCAGAGCCTCCTGGCACAGCTGACAGCCACTTCCTGGGTCCGGTCTCTTGACATGTCCCTGAACTTCCTTTTTTTTTTTAAAGATTTTTCTTTTTTTTTTTTTTGCGGTACGCGGGCCTCTCTCTCTCCCGTTGCGGAGCACAGGCTCCGGACGCGCAGGCTCAGCGGCCATGGTTCACGGGCCCAGCCGCTCCGCGGCATGTGGGATCTTCCCGGACCGGGGAACGAACCCGTGTCCCCTGCATCGGCAGGCGGACCCTCAACCACTGCGCCACCAGGGAAGCCCTGAACTTCCTTCTGAATGAGCACGAAGTTGGCCTCTTCGCTGTCCTGTATTAGCTTGGGTCCAGAAGCAGACCTGAGGCAAGGATTTGCGAGGAAGTGATGAGGAAGTGTTCCCAGGAAAAACCAGGAAGGGTGTGGGGAATGTGACCAGGACGAAAAGGAGGCCAAGAGGGCAGTGAGACCATGAAAAGTCCCAAGGAGGGCGACTTCGGCTCAATCTTGTGGGGAGCTCTAGGGACCGCCGTAGGTCACCATCAGAGTGTCCAGATCAGGAGAAAGGGGGCTGGGGTATTTGTGGCACCACACCTGTCAGGCACTGGGTGAGGGCTGCCCCTTGGAAGACAGAGATCCCCAGGAGCTTCTGGCTCCCCGGCGCATAGGCAAAGGGGGATCCAGCTGCCTGAGGGAGACCCAGGGGCAGGCTCCTGGAAGAGAAAGCACTTTGGGGGCCTTTTGCATGAAAACAGTGCCGGGGTCTGAGGGGACATGGGCAGAGGCTGGACAACCTCGGTCACAGCCTCCACCTCCGATCTCCTCACCTTCAAGCCCCTCTCCACACTGACCACTGCAGTGGTCCTTCTCAACCCAGCTCCGGTCTCTTGCTCAGCTCAAAGCCCTGCCTGACCCTGCTGGCTGCAGGGAAAATCCAGCCCCTCAGCCTGCCCTTCGAAGCCTCCACAACCTGCACCTCGACGCCCACCCTGCACTTTACAACCCTGCTTACTGAATGGTCTGCAATCCCCCCCCACACACACACTTTCTCACTGCCTGGCCTTTGCTCAGGCTGTGACCCCCTCCTGGAGTGCCCCCCGAGGCATGCCTGCCTGGCTCACGGTCGGGGCATCACCTCCTGCTCTGCAGCTGTGTTACCCACTCAGCACGCCCGGGTCCCTGCCCCTCACCCCAGCCTAGACTTCCATTCCTCAGCCGGGCCTCTGCTCCCCTCGTTACCATCTCAGAGAGGAGGAAAGGGACCTCAGAGGTGAACTGCATCTGTCATAAGGGGTGGTGCTGTGGAAAGAGAGGAGATGGGGCCCTCACACCTGGGAGAGATCATGACTCCACCTGGCACCACGTCTCTGTGCAAGGACCCAGCACCTGAGTCTCAATGTCTTCATCTGTAACTCGGGGACACAGACGCTCCCAGCACTACCGGAAGTAAATGTCTGGTGCTCACAACTCTCGGTCAAATGTGGCTTCTTCCCTCTCCACCCTACTTCCTCCCTGCACAGTTCACAGCCCATGGCAGAAGGCGCCCAACCACCTGGTCAGACCCAGTACACAGCCCGTCTGAGGCACACACTGACTGTGGGTGGGAGAAGCCAGTTGGCCAAGATGACACCTCGCTCTCGGATTCATCCTGTTCCTTGAGCGGCTGAGCCCAGGCTGTCATGTTCTGATTTGACTCAGGAGGCTGTGACACGTGGCATCTTGGCAAGCGATGAGACTGCCACAGTGGCTCAGGTGGACCCAGGGCAAGGAGGCCACCAGACTAACATGCCATCTCTCTCACTGGGTCCCAGCACCTGGCCTGCCACTCCCGGCCATCTGCCCCCCCTCCCCGCCCCCAGCAGAAGGCCTGCGCTCCCCTGCAAGCGTCACACTGCAGACGATTCTCCTGCCTGGGGTGGTGGGAGGTGAGAGCATCAGCTTCTGCCTGCTCTTGGCAGGAAGGTGGGCGAGTGGGCAGAGGCTCGGGCTCAGGACCAACCTACTTGGACACTCCGGAACCCACACCAGGAAGCGGGCCACCGATCCGTGATCGTGACGCTCTGCTGACCATTCAGTTCAATTTCGTTCAGGTGGCATCAGGCCCCACTGCGCACCACAAAGAGCAAGGCCCCAGCGGAGAGGATGCGGTGAGGATGATTATGACCACGGCCAGGACCAGAGCCGCCAACATAAACTGAGCACTTGCTGTGTCCCAGGCACTCCCTAAGTGTTTTATGTGAATTAGCTCCTTTAAGCTTCCAACAACCCTAAGGCCTGAGTACAGTTTAATTATCCCCATTTTACAGATGAAGAAATGGAGGCACAGAATGATTAAGCAACCCACCTCAGGCCACACAGCGATAAGAGGGGCGGGGCTTTGAATGCATGCGGTCCGCCTGACTCCAGAGTCTAGGCTCCTACTGCCGCCCCAGCATGAAGCAGCTGCTGGCTGCACGGCTGGGCCCCGTGCTCTCCGTGATGCATTCTCGGTCCCCAGAATTCACCCAAGGGAGGCACCTATATTATTTCTATCCCAGCAAGGAGACTGAGGCTCAGAGATTTCTCATGACTTGCCCAGGGCCACAGTCTGCTGGGCTCTGAAGCCCACATCCTAAATCACACTGTGCTTGGCGGCCCCCCTGCCTGCTGTCATCCACCATCCATTTCCACACATTGTCGGAATCCCTGCTTTCCCCCCAGGGATCCTGGAGAACAAAGCCCTACGGTGGCCCCAACTTTTTAAACTTCCAGCAGAGATGAGGTCCCTGCCTCTCTCCTCCTCGGCCCCACTCTCACAATGACCCCAGCCACGCACCTGACAGCCGCCAGGACTAACTCTATACTCCAGCCAGATCAGCATTAACAGGACCACTGCCATCTCTCAAAACTGAATTTGGCTTCTCCATCTCCTACTGATTTTATTACAAAGGTTTTTTATAGGCAAAGGCATCTTGCGACACACACACAGGGTGCCCTCCAGACCAAACCTGCCCTTCTGGCTGACCAATACTGCTGCAGGAAGCAGTTCAAACTGGCATGCAAAAGCCCAAGGGCACCCCGGGACCTGGGGGTCATCAGGCGCCTTGAGAGGAGCCACCTTACTCTCGTGTGAGTCACTCTCTATTTATGGATATTTCCCACAAGTCACTGCCGCGGCACTTAGCTGGAACGGTGATCACGAACCTTAGCAGACTGGTGGAAAGAACATGAGCTAAGAGGTCAGGAAGCCCGGAGTTCAAATCCCGCCCTGCTACTTCCTAGCTGTGGGACCTTCGCCAGTGACTCAGCTGCTCTGAGCCTCATGTTCCTGGTCTGTATAAACAGCATGGCAATGCCCAGCTTGTAGGGCTATAAAGAGGCTCTGGAAGATTCTGGGTGCTCAGTAAATGTATTCCTTCCCAACTCCACCTCCCAGGAGTCCTTGCAGACCATCTGGTCCAAGGGCTGCAAACAGATGGCTCCTTGGGTGCATCCTACCCGGCTGCCTAGCTCGGCCCACGCAGGCTTGAAGGCGGTGTGATGAGGCCGGTATTGAGTCCGCCCGATCCAACAGCAGTGCAAGCCACCGTGCCCGGCCACATATTTTAACTGCCTGTGCTCTCTGCCTATGATGGAGTTTGGACCCAAACACCCGATCAGAAAAACCAGTAATTCTGCAATTCAGAGGCTACTAATGGGGCTGGAGGCTGACAAGACGTCTCCATGTTTCCAAGCGATGACTAGCTGGGCAGATGATTTTGCACTCAGCAGTTTCTACTGTGACACACGTGACAATCCTGCAGAGGTCAGAAAACGTCCGCTAGGCCAATAAGTAGGCTGCAAGAGTCATTTCTGTGCGGCACCTTCACACCCCTGGCCCAGCAGCACCAAAAACCTCTCTCCGAGCCTTTTCAGGGTGACTCCTAGTAATCTCTCTGTAACACCTAAGAATATTCCAGATTCTTGTGTTTGCTCCCCAGGTAAGATAGGACACGCCAAGATGATCTGCATGTCTGCGTCAGCAACTGTGCACTTAATTAATCCGACTGGAACCAATTTAGGGGAATTTAATTACCTAAGTTTGTAAAAGGACAGACTGTCAGAGGAAGTTCAGCCTGTACACTTGTTAACCAAATATTCCAAGAACAAGTGAAGCAACTGCTCTCATCTCCCACAAAAGCAGAGCTTTGTAAACAGGCTGCGGAGATGGTAAAGTTTTAGAAAAACAGAGTTCTAAGCATCACTAATCCAAGTGGCACAAGAGACCTTTCTAAGCACATGCTGAGACTCATATTCCCCCCAGTGTGGTCTTAACCCACCTCCACTGCAGGACTGGCAACCAGGCCACTGGGAGGCAACTGGACCCTTGCAAAGAGCAGTGCAGTTGGAGTCAGACCCGGGCTTGAGTCCCAGGTGTGAGCAAAGATCATGTTGCCTCCCTGAGCCTCAGTTTCCTCATCTGTAAAATGGAAATGAACATCACCCACCTCATGGGACTGGTGCAAGGATCAATGAAAACTACAGGTGGGAAGCCCGTTGCACGCTGTGCCCACGCAGGGGCTTATGAGAGTCTCACCATCCTGAGGGCTCTTGTGCAGGGGTCTGAGACCCCGACGCACTTCCCAGGGGTCTCCCTGCCTCCAGGAGCTTTGTCCATCAGCCACGATCCCGTGGCCATGGAAATATTGATGACACCTGCACAGCACTCCCCTCCTACAGCCCACCTTCTCATTGCCCCTCACCAGTCATCTATGAGGCAAGCAGGGCAGGCACCCATGTTCCCATTAATCAGATGAGAAAAGTGAGGCTCAGAGAGGTTATGCAGTCCACGTCAGCACTCTTTCACTGACCAAAGGATTCTCTGGTGCAAAAACAAATCTGCCGGATAAAGGAGTGAGTGGATGAATGCATGAGGGCTGCAGGAGAAAACCAAGGGGTGTACAGACTTCTCCAGGCAATGGCTGGTTAATGGGCTCAAAAGCACAGAGGCCCTCCAAAGGAACCCTGGGAAGCTGCTGGCTGCAGCTCAAGAGCCGCTGCAGAAAAGGGAGCTGCAGGCGAAAGCCAGGTCCTGAGGTCCCTGGGAGCCGGCTGGGGTCTCATGTGAAGGAGCCTTGGAGGCCTGGGTGGGCAGTGCTGGCTGGGCTCACCCTTGCTGGCCGAGGAGAGCATGCAGGGGGGTGCAGAGAAGGTCCCGGCAGAGGCGCCTACACCCTTCGGTGGGGGGACACGCAGCCGTGGCAACTCCCACTGCACAAGCCTTCAGAGGAGCCTCCTTCCACTCTCCGTTTCCATGGGAATCCCCTTGAAATAACCCCATAACGGCTGTTGTTCTTCTCTGCAGCGGAAGAGCTCAGGATAAATGCGACGGAGGGAGGCAGGCACTCACTGGCGCTCAGGACGCCATGGAAATGTCAAGGCCCAGCCCCACGCCACCTACCCACTCTCTCCAGCGGAGACGACCAGGGCCTCGGGGAAGACTTGGCCTTCACTCCCGCCTCTATGGGGGCAACAAGACCGTTTCCTTGGCAACTGAAGGACAAGGAGAAGACTGGCAATTGCATCTAAAACAACGTCCATCTGTCTCCCTTGGAGAAGGCTCACACCGGCCCAGGAAGGCCCAGGTTTGCAGGGACATGGCCCGGGGTCAAATCCAGCAGCGTGACCTGGACAAGCCCCTGAACTTAGAGTCCCCTTTTCTCAAGTGCCTTGGGTAACAGCAGAGGGATACAGAAGCACCCACACCCCCTGCAGCTCCGAAATCACTGCTTCCCTCTCCTCGCACTGGTTTCTGTATGCGTTTGTCTAATAATCCTAAAATGTTACGGAAAGTTTCTCTGGTTCATGCAGCAAATACCCGTCGAGCCCTCCTGGGGGCAGGAGAGTGGCCGGCTCCTTGCACGCCCTTGTGGGATGCAGTGGGCCGTCATGCACAGTCATATGAGAAGAGCACTCCTGCCTCAGCAGGGTCTCCAAAGACCGCCAGCTCCTGAGAAGTCTCTCCTGCAAACACCGGGCACTTTGCACCAGACACTTCCAAAGCCCTTTCCACTGTTTCCCACGTAGTTTTCACAGC
The DNA here is from genome assembly GCF_963924675.1 of Phocoena phocoena. NCBI lineage: Eukaryota > Metazoa > Chordata > Mammalia > Artiodactyla > Phocoenidae > Phocoena > Phocoena phocoena. The sequence goes on from NC_089223.1 coordinate 20,407,209, forward strand.
CACCCTTAATGTGAGATCTGTTATCCCTGCTTTGCTGATGGGCTCACTGAGGCCCCAGAGGTCACACAGAGATGGGTGGCCGGCCAGGACCTAGGCCCAGGTCACCTGGCCTTGCAGGCAGCCCTCTTAACAGCAGTCCCGGGACCTCCTTGCCCTGCCTGGGTTGGCCCAGCCCACCGAGCTGCGGAGATGAAGGCTCAGGCCGGGGTCCCAACGAGGCCCTCCGAGCACGCCGCTCCACGTCTCTGTCTCCTTGTGTCTGAATCACCCTGTCCCTCCCCCTGGTCCCAGGGCCCACTCCTCCCTCCCAGGGAGGGGCAAGCTGGGGCTGTGGAAGCCAAGTGACCCTCCCCAGGGCCTTCAGCCAGAACTCCTGGAGCAGAACTCCTGGAGAACTGCCACTTCCAAGCCCTTTTCATCTGTGCCTGGCTGGTCCCTCGTCCCAGACAAGCAAAGGGACCACAAAGCAATGGCCGTGACCCCAGAGGGCCGTGCTCCACTAAGAGGCACCTGCATCAGCAAGGGAAGCTGCTCACTGGTTAACCCAAAAGGTCCTGCTAAACCCGGGATGGGGGCTCAGTGCTCATCCTGGCAGATGGCTGAAATGTCCATGACGACGATCCTTCCAGCAGGGAGCCCCTCGCGGCCCCTGCAGGTGCCCCACGCTCGGCCTCACTAACCAACCAGCCAACCGCCACCCCTAAGAGGTATCCCTGCAGAACCCGGCCAGCTCTTGTGACCGAGGGCACCTGAGGGCAGGGACGGGGCACAACGTTCGGCTCAGCGTCTTCCCACATGGGCAGCCGGGGACTTCGCCGGGGGCACCGAGGAGGTCCCGAGACTGTTTCACAAAGAAAGGCTTTGTGCGGGTGAGGACTGGGGAAACAGGCACTGCAAACTTGGTGACGTTAATCAGAATAAAAATACATGTACCTTTTGACCCCCCAGTACCCACTTGTGGGAATTAGTCCTCAGATACACAGCACGGGTGTTGATTTGCAGCATCACGTGAAAGAGGAAAAACAACAACAAAAAACTAGACACAACCTAAAGTCTCTCTAGGTGACTGTTTAATCGACTGTGCTCCATTCTCACAACGAAACCTCTGCATCTGTTAAAGAGCACGGTGCAAACGCCATGCGCCAATTCAGGAAGAACCGTATTGCCACGTTATACCACTCTGCTACTCTAAATATTTGTTGCCATAGGAATACATGACTTTGGTTTTTAATAATAAAAGGAGTTTGATTTTTTAATGACTATAAAAGCAATGGCTAATAAAATTCCATGAAATATGTCTTTGAGAGAAAGTAAAACATAGAGCCGTACGGACGGAAGGCATCGCGACCCTGCAGCCCCTTCCCCGACCCCGTGCCCCTCAGCTGGTCCCCAACTCCGTGGGTCGGGGCTCCGGGGTCACGATGTCCACCGCTCCATGCATGGCAGGAGGTCTTCCTCTGGCTACCCAGTTCTCCATCTGGGCCCTGTGCACAAAACAGGCAGGACAGCAATATATTCAGCAGGGAGGAGAATCTCTAAGTCCTGGAAATCCGTGTCACCGGGGCAGCACGCGCAGGCCCCCTCCAGCCCCTGCCTGAGAGTTCTGGAAACGCATGACGTCCCCCACAGGCCCTGGTCTGAGAAGCCAGAATTTTCTCTTCTCCTTTCACCAGATGCCAAATGCTGGTGGGCTATGATTTCCAGAGAAACGGCCAGTCCTGGACGCGGGAATGGGGCTCCCAGGGCCAGCGAGGACTGAAAAGAGGCCGATCCCAATCTGCCCACAGAGGCTGCCATGGGAACCTCTGAGCCGAGTTTCTGTGGGATGCCCTCTCTTAATTTTCTTTCATCACATTGCCTGTCCTAGATCGCTCTGGGGGGTGGAGTTCCCTGCAGCAGCAAAATTAGCTCTGGGAGGTGCAGGGTATGGTGGAAACAGCATTCGCTTTGGAGTCAGGCAAGGCTGAGGCTGAATCCCAATTCCACCACCCTGCTGGCTGTGCAACCCTGGGCAAGGAGCCTGACCTCTCTGAGCCTCGGTTTTCTTATCTAGGGGATGGGGGTGGGTGGTACCAGCACCAACTGCAGAGGCCTGTTGAGATAAGCGTCGGGGTACCTCTGGCCAGTGTCTAGCACCTATTCCACAAACACTGGCTTCCCCTTGCCTGCATCAACATCCCCAGTTTTAAGCTAAACAAAGGACAGGTGAATGGCTACCCAGTTCTTCATCTGGGTCCAAGAAAGATCAAGCAATGGCTCAGCCGCACTCTCAACACTTGCCAAGCGCTGGAGGGAAACGCCAGATGATCTGCACAGTGGGTCAGCTCAGGGAATTCCGGCCCTTCAGCAGCCCAGCCAGTAACGAAGGAAGGCTGACGGCAGAGCCGGCCAACGAACCCATGTGCCATCCTGGACGTGGTACCCATCCCCGAGCCCTCAGTGTAAGGAGGTCCGTGCAGACCTAAGTGAGGGCTGATTTGGCCTCCGAAGACCTGGCTTCAAATCCCAGCCCACTCACTTAGGAGCTGTGAAGCCCTCACCTCCATTTCCTTGTCTGTCAATTAGAGATAACAATTCCACATCCTGGCGGGGCTTGAACAAGGCTTGTCGCTGCCTCCCCCTTCACACTGACTGATCCCTCCTCACCTTCTGGAACCCTCTTCCCCTCTCCCCCGACTCGTGCTCCTCCTTTAGATTCTGGAACTTGCTTGGGGTCCTGTATCTCCAACACCAATCTCAATGGCGGTGCAAAGCAGGCACTGATAAATATGCACTGAAAGAATTCACTTCTTCCAGGAAGCCTTCCCTGACTTCCCACCACCCGGGCCCCACTCTGGGCGGCCCAGCCCCTAGGTTCCTCCCTGCCACTGTCCCGTCACTGACCCCTTGTCCATCTGGTCTGTTCTAGGGACTCCTCAGGGCATGGACCTTGTCAGTCATGTCCATGGCCATATTCCCCACTCCCAGCAAAGCGCCTGATACATAGTATGTGCTTAATAAATTGTGGGCTGTCTGGGTGAATCCACAAACAAAGATTCCTGAACATCTTCTGTAAATTCTCTCAAACCTGTCAGTCTCCTTCCCTTCCTATATGGCCAGCCTTCTCAGCATGATTAAGTTTTCCTATTCTGGATATTTCCTCTCCTAAACATCCCATGCTCTCCAACTAAATCTAACTTTTTATTGTGATGAATTCCATCTAAAACATTAACAGCAAATGTGCCTTCTCTTCCATTTCCTGGATTTCTGTGCTCTCTGCAATGGACAGTATCAAACCTCTGAGTAGTCAGGGGAGGGGCAGGGAGAGTGGGAGGGGGCAGGCCAGCTGGCCGGTGGGGGGCTGTGGCTTTTGTTCCTTCTCTGTGCGCAGCCCTGGAGAAGAGGCCTCAGGTTATAAATCCAGCTGAGCCTGTTTTATGGAGAAGGTGCTCCACTGCTGATAGGTTTTTATAGCTGCCTGTTTACAAAGCCGAAGCATAATTAATTCTCGGCCACCTCCCGCAGTGCCAGCTGTCCCATGCAGCCAGGTTTGGGGTGGCCAGGCTGAAGGAGGACAAAGGATGTTCTCTCCTTTGAGCCCCATCAACTGTATTAAGTACCCTTCCCCCTCCACCTCCACCTCCATCCCCAGTCCTCTGAGGGACTTGGTTGGATTGCTTTGGCGACCCAGTAAATGGCACCCCTGTTCCTGTCCAAGTGTGAAACGCCTCGAGGGGGAGAGAAGAGTCAGGTACGTAGAATCAGGCATACATCAGGCATACGGGGTGTACATGCAAACCCCAGTGGGACCTGCTCTCCCAGAACCCAGAAAGGGCCTCACCCAGCACGCAGCACTGACCCAACCCAGGCCTGTACTTCATGTCACAACTCATCCCTAAACCCACAAATCAGAGTCAAGTCCCCATCCCCACTGCCCAGTAGTAGCCAAGTGAGGGTAGAGGGGGTCCGGAAGCACCCTCCCCCCAGAATGAGGGCTGGGGAGTGGGGTCCCCAGCAGCCTAGATGGGAGACACGGGGGACCAGATCCCTCTCTGCTTGTTGCAAAACCAGACTTGTGCCTTCCTTAGATACAGAAATGGATCTAGCCACCTCCTGCTGGCCCGTGGGCCATCTGTCCCTTCAGAATGACTTGCATGTCCCCCGATCAGATCCATCCGCCAGTCAGATCCCCAGCGTTATGAACATGGAAGTTTAACCCTTAGGGTGCAGCCGGCTCTTCCGCACTTCCCAGCTCCTGGGGCACATCCCGTTTCCCCTTCGTCCCATCTAAGTCCTCCTGGGTCATTTCCCTGGGTCTGCATGGGACCCTGCTCGCAAGTGTGCCTCATACCCACATGCCCCCTCCTTCGACACACGCGCCTGCTTCAGAGAACACACTGGCATCTACGCCCTCAATGCAGAGTCTTCATTCCACAAATGAGGAAACTGAGGCCCGGGGAGGCTATGCGGCTCCCCCGGGGTCACACAGCCAATCAGCAGCACAGCCTGGGCCTGTGTAGGGGTCTCTAGGCCCAGCGTCGTCACCTGTCACCATGCTGCACAGCCCCTTACAAGGATACAAGTCCAACCCCACAGTTTTCAGCCGTTGCCCCAATTTATCACCTGCCGTCCCACTGTCCCCATATGGACAAGCACATGTAGCCAGAAAAGTGTCCCAGTTTGGAGTAATGAAAATTGGGTCACTCGTAGGGAAGATGCCAGAACAAGGCATGCCTGGGGTTCACAGGGTGGACCACAGGGGCTCCCAGCTCCAACAAATGCTCCAAAGCATTTGGAAGCAAAGTTATCAACTGAGTCCTTGGCATAAAGCCATGTGGGTCCTTGGGGTCCTGCTGTCCTGTGGATGTCCTGGCCCAAAGCTCTCCTGGAGAGGTCCAATTCACCCTCTGGCCCAGCACAGATCAGGACCCTCTCAGAACACCACAGGGCTGCAGGAGACTGAGAGGCTCAGGTGGCCAGGCTGCCACCCTGGCAGGCTTGCCACCCACCGCCTGTATGGGTTGCTCCCCCATGCCCGGCTCCAGCTCCTCACGGCCACGCTGCAGGTCACCCTCGCTTGGTTAAAAGGTAGGACTGGGGTTCTGGTGGGTCAGAGTCAAGGGTCAAGGCCTTTGGAGCCACCCTGGAGCACCCTTTCCTGGGATGCTGATAGGCGTGGATGTGTTGGGTGCGGCTCCCTCCTCTGGTTCCACTGCTCAGCAGAAAGACAAACATCTGACGGGACCTTTCTGAGTAGCAGGTGCACATGTTATCTCAGACCACCCTTGAGGAGACCCCAAGAGTCCTCTGGCCCCGATTTAGAGCTGAAGACATGGAGGCAGGAGGGGGGCCAAGGCAGGTCAACTGTGCATGGGCAGTGGGTACCTGAGTCCCTTGGTGCCCGTCCGCTCTACAGATGTACACGCACCAGGGACAAAGCATGGGGGGGAGGGGCCCCCAAAGGGAAGGAGTGGAGTTCGAAGGCATCGGAGTGCCTGCGGTATCGGGAACCAGTCCCAGTGTACCCCAGCTCTGCCTCCTCCTGGCTGAGGGAGGTCTTAACTTCTGGGACCCTCAGTTCCCTCATCTGTAAAATGGACAGAACCACCCCCTCCTCTAGGGCTCTTCACAGTTCAGTGAGATGAGGTACAACAAGAAGATGCAATGGTTGGCAGGGGTGGGTGGTGGATCTGTCCCCACCGTGTCCCCTGGCTGGGGCAGAGGAGGGCCTTTGGGAAGCTGTCCACTCAGGAGGACACCGTGTGTGACGGGGCTGCGGCTGGTGCACGGTGGGGTCCCTCCTCCCCGCCTCTCCCTCCCGCAGAACAAGCCATCTTCTTCTTCTTTTTTTTTTTTTTGCGGTACGCGGGCCTCTCACTGCTGTGGCCTCTCCCGTTGCGGAGCACAGGCTCCGGACACGCAGGCTCAGCGGCCACGGCTCACGGGCCTAGCCGCTCCGCGGCATGTGGGATCTTCCCGGACCGGGGCATGAACCCGTGTCCCCTGCATCGGCAGGCGGACTCTCAACCACTGCGCCACCAGGGAAGCCCCCTGACCCCCCATTTCTATCAATAACTTCAGCCTGATGCACACAGGGAGGCGGGTCTGTGGGAATCTACTCTACCTCCTAAAAAAAGCTTTTACTCACCTCTTGTTTTCTGTATTTATTTTTTCCAACTTTATCGAGATGTAATTTACAAATAACACTGAATAAGTTTAAGGTATACAATGTGTGGATTTAATATACTTACATGTTACAAAATGATTACCACCGTGTTGTTAGCTGAATCACCATCCCAGCACATTATTACCATTTCTTTTTGTGGGAAGAATATTTAAGATCTACTTTCTCAGCAACTTTCAAATATATAATATAGTATTATTAACTATAGTCACCATGCTATAGATTATACTATAGATTATAGATTATATAATGTATAGATTATACATTAGATCACCAGAGCTTATCCATCTTATAACTGGACCCTTTGACCAACATCTCCCCATTTCCTCCACTCCCAGCCCCTGGCAACCACCATTCTAGCCCCTGTTTCTCTGAGTTTGGCTTTTTTTAGATTCCATATATAAGTGAGATCATACGGTATGACTTCACTTAGCATAATGACCTCAAGGTTGATCTACATTGTCACAAATTCTGTATTTTAATAGGCAAAAGCATGGGATGCTTTTCATATTTTTGGACAGAGAAGTGGTCTGGAGGACAAGGCCTCTGCATCCTGTTACTGGTCAGGGAGACAAGGGAGGTGCAGCACCTTCAAGGTCAGACGCATCCCAGGACGGATTTTGGCTCAGCCGGCCGTCTGCAGCAGACTGCTTCTCAAAGCGGGTCCCAGCACTGTCTCCCATCCCATCTGTTCTCCACAGTGTGACCTGGCCTGTCCCGAAACCAAAGGCAGAATCTAACTCCCCTCCACCCTGGGCCAGCCTGTGACGGGACTGAATTAAAGTCACACAACTGGTGATGGGAGACTCCGAGGAGGTCAGCAAGTCGGGTCTCGCACCTGGATCCTGGGACACCTGATCTGGCAAACCAGTGCCCTGACACCGCCATGCTGGAGAGGCCACGTCTATGGTCCCCAGGGAACCAGCCCCACCACACACGGAACACGTGAGCGAAACCGTCTTGGACCCTCGCGCGCCCAGAGCAGCCTGCCCAGCAGCCTAGAAGGAAGATGCAGCAGTTGCCATGTAGAACAGATCTGCCCAAATTCCTGACTTACAGAATCCAGGGCACATAATAAAACCGCTGTTGTCTTAAGCCACTAAGATTTAGAACGACTTGTTACGTAGTAGTGGTAACCATGACACCACCGTGTGACTTTAGGTGTGTGACCTGACCTCTCTGGGGCTCCGTTTCCTGGGATATAAAAGGGGGTCATTCCCACCACCTCTCATAGTGGGTATAAAGTTCCGATGAGATCATAAACATGTGTCTCATGATATCGTTGCAGTCAAGAAATGGCAGCTTCCCTCGTCATGGCCGTCACCATTACTATTCTACCATGAAGACGAGATACCTGTACACGCTAGAGAAGGGTCACAGCACAATTCCTCTCCTGTGCAGTCAAAGCCCCATCACCCATCAGACACACATCAAGAGACAATGATCACAGCCATAAGTCACGATGTACTGGAGCTGAAACTGATCCTTTTTTTTTTTTTTAAAGCAAGAGAGACAGAGACTGAGGGGTTTGCTATAATCTACAGATTACTCCAGAGCTGCATTATACATGTGGACTCTTTTAAAGATCACCACATGAAAAATTTTGATACATTTTATTTTTAGTTTAGTAGACATGATATTCAAATCCTTATTTAAGCCCTTTAAAAACACTCCTATGTTTTCATGAAGAAATTGCATTCCCATATAGTCAGAGATAGGAATAACCTGAAATACAGAAAAAATGTACATTCTCAAGGATGCTCAACATATCTTAATTTAAAACACCCAAAGTTGGGGGCTTCCCTGGTGGCGCCGTGGTTGAGAGTCCACCTGCCGATGCAGGGGACACAGGTTCGTGCCCCGGTCCGGGAAGATCCCATGTGCTGCGGAGTGGCTGGGCCCGTGAGCCATGGCCACTGAGCCTGCGCGTCCGGAGCCTGTGCTCCGCAACCGGAGAGGCCACAACAGTGAGAGGCCCGCGTACCGCAAAACAAACAAACAAACAAAAAAAACACCCAAAGTTGGGATATGAGTGTCCGAGAGTGGGAGGTCTCTCCACCCTCTACACACTGTCATCCACACCTACCAGCCTTGGGAACACGCTGGTATCGACCAGAGACGAGGAGAGGAGGCTCAACCCTCCTTTCTCCACCATGCATGCTGCCCCAGCCCTGCCTCGACAACCTCTCCTTCCCACCGCCTTCACCTCCATCCCCTTCCACTGCCGGCTCTGGGCGCCTCACTGGGGCTTTCTCGCCTCTCCTGGAAGTGCCCTCGTCCCCCTCTGACCCTCACTCCCCCACTTCACTCTCTAATCTTCCCAGAGACCTCTGGTCACTCTCGGTTCCCTCTTTCTTCTCTGCCTGGACAGATTACCAAGGCCCCTTTGTCTGTTCATCCGCCACGACTGCCCAGGAGCTCCAAGACCCACAAGTTAATGCTCCGGCAACCCTAGAGCCACACTGTTTCTCACCTGCGAGCTTCTGTCCATAACACCCCTACTGCCTGGGATGCCTTCTCCCCTGCGCGCTACTACCCTGCTGGACAAGCCGCTCCTCTGCTCTGGACTCAGCCTCTCCGCCCATCTGCTCCCAGGCTGCGACAGGACCCCACTGCATCCCAGCTCCCATCACACTGTATTATGATCACCTGTTCATGTCTCCTTGGCTCCAGAGGTTCTCAAGGGAGGGGCTGTGCCTTATTCCTGCTCTTTCCTGTATCCTCCTTCCCCACCCACATACCCACTGTAGGCAGCAAACCCCAGGCTGGCAGATGAAGCCTGCATAGCTACTGAATAAGTAATTAAATCTACATGATGGACTATTATGCAGCCATTAAAAACTGTTTACTCAGAGTCTGTAATAATAGAGGGGAATGTTTCAGCACGTTAAGTATTTTAAAAGAAACAACTGTATTTATATTACAATCTACAGGGGGGCAGTAAGAAAGAAATATAACAAAATTGGAACAATGTTTCTGGGGCAATGGAGTCAAGGATGTTATTTTTTCCCCCTCTTTATTCTACTTTCTGCACTTGCAAACGTTTCTGCAATGAGATAAAATAAAGAAAAATCTTGCAAGGAGCATCTTAACATACATGCACCTTAGCCCCCAGAGTATGACAATATGGGATACCTTATGATGACGGATTATATCTTCACAGCTTCAATAAAGAGCCTTACCTCTCCTTGGGGAAAATATTCAGGTGTTTTTTCTTTTTTAATCACCTTTCACATTGAAAGCTGGTATAGGAACCACTATCGCTCAGCCCTTGACTCCTTCAGCCAGTTCATTCCATGACGGATTGTTCCCGAAGCAGACAGGCTGGCTAGCGATCTGCACAGTGAAGACAGTGGACGGAAGTGCCTCTCTCCCACTGATCTACTGGCTGCCTAACCGTTTTTGCAGTGAGGAATCTGAGTTACCTAACTGTCTTGAGCTGCTGCTTTCAATAAGGAGGATACTAACTCCAATCCTCCAGCCATGGTTCAACATCACCATGCCCTTGACATGTGGAAGGGCCACACAGGATAGACACTGCCCATCTGGCATGAGTTCAGGGAGACCTCACTTTGCACAACTGTGTGGAACCCTAAAAATGACCGTGCAAGCTGAAACACTCAAAGTGATCTTAATAATCAATGTGGAAATTACAAAAGTTCCACGATCTTAAAAAAAAACTTTTTAAAGACATGAAAAACTCTCTTACTGATGGTTATAAATGTAGAGGGTAATAAAGAAAGAGTAAAACTAATATTTTATTTAGTACACATTCATGTAAAACCTTAGAAACACTGAGAATTCAAGTGTTTTATTTCTTGGTAAAAAGTGTATCCAGACTAGTTTCAACAGTGCTGGCTTCCTCTGCTTGTTGGATAACTTGCGACGCTGGGCAAACATCTTTTCTATGCCTTGAAGAACTGCCTTTCTAAGTTCAGATCCGCTTCCAAGATTCTATCCTCTGCACGTTCAACACTGTGGAATAGCTTCAAGAGTTCCTTTAACATGAAGTGTGCTGCCAGTGTCACCTCCCCTGGGACATCTTCATTTTTTCTGTCACAGGCACTTCTCTCATTTATGTCAATAAGTTCACCTTGACTTAGTTACTTAGTTCCGCTGGCTGCATATAAGAGTCTCGAATGGTCACAGCTTCAACATTCCCAGGATCAGCAGTTTCCTCTATAACTCCATTTACATCCAATCCAAATTTCTCTGCCAGCATTATTACTTTTCTTCTTCCTTTTATTTCTTTTTTGCTGAGCATCATCTTTGTGGGCCAGATTTCCTCTTTTGACTATCCATTTTTGTAAAATGTCATGTGGGTTTATCACCAGGAAACAAGGAGGCAACATCACCACATGCTTTTCTATCTACGTGTGAACCAACAGATACACAGGGACCAACCAGAGACAGACACTGAAAGAAGTGACTTGGTCTCAGATCACAATACTCGTCTGCAATTTACTTAGTGATTTGTGGGCTGGAGAGCAAATGGCGAAGTTTCCACTTTATGCAATTACTCACAGTTACCATTTTGTGGTAGCTGAAATCTGGGCTATGTGATTGGGGGACTGGCATCACTGAACCAAACTGTGGTGACTGAAAATCCGTACACATTGGAACTGTGCAAAGTTGAAGATCGCCGGGTGGAGGTGTGGCATTTGGGAAAATAATTGGACTATTCTGGGGTCAGATTTGAAGACATGCCATTTGTTCACTCAGTCATTCAAACACACATTTATCCAGCACCTAGTGGGCACCAGGTGGGTACCAGGTGCCGAGCTGTGTACAGAGGAAACAGGCATGTCCAAGATATATATCCGCTGATGTTGCATGAGGCAGGACTCCGGGTCCAATGTTTCAGAAAGGCCAGGTTCCAGTCCTGTCTTATGATCTGAGCTGAGTCGTCCCTCCTGGCTGGGACTGGGAATTAAGGTTCTTTAAGTTATAAGGAACAGAAATTGACTCAGGCTAACATAAGCAAGAAGGAAGTTACTGGAAGGTCCTGAGGGAGCCACAGAATCTAGGAGAGAGCACAGCAGCTGGACAAGGGGCCTCAGAAGGAGCCGGACAGTACTGGGAATTCAATTTCGGGGATCTATGACTATTCCAGTTACCTATCGCTGTGTAACAAATAACCTTATAACTCAATGTCTTCAAACAGAAACCTTTTGCTCCTGAGTCTGCAATTTGGGTAGCTCTTGGTGGAGATGGTGTGCACTGCTGAACAACCTGCCCAGGACCTCTCGGCTGATCAGTGGTGAGGAGGGGTCCTTAAAAGAGAGGGGCGCGCCCAGGGGATTCCCAGGATCCAGGCAAACACCTGTCAGCATCCGGTCCCATCAGGCAACTGGGATTCAGAAAGGGACTACAGACTGTGGGGATGAAACTGTAATCCTTACGAAACAGTAACGAATGTCTTTATCAAGTCAGGATGGAGGACTGATCTCCATCAGAAAAGATTTAAGAGACAGAACAAGCAAATGCAGATGCAGGACTTTAGATCCTGGGTCAAACCAAGCAACTTTAAAAAGACATTTTTGAGATAACTGGAGACATTGCTGAGGTGAACCAGAATGAATCAACCTGTTTGTTTATTTTTTACTGAAGTATAGTTGTCTTGCTAAGATGGACCAGAATTTAGATTGAAAGAAATTCGTACTCATTTTGTTTGGTGAGATAGTGGTACTTTCAGAGATGCCTGCTGACGTAGGGGTGAAATGACAGGAGTCTTGAATTTACTTAAATATTCTTAAGGATGGGAAAGTAAATGAAGAAAGTACAGCAAAATCTTGAGAGCAGCTGAAAAGCGAGGGGATGGATGAGGAACGATTCAACATACGATTTTCTCTACTTTTGTACCTATTTGAAAGTTTTCATTGAAACGTTATTGAAATTATAAAAGGAAATTCAAAAGCTGGTAATGACAACACAAGTAGCTCCCTTTTATTGGGGTGTAAGTGCAATGCGCACATTATTGCCCTTAATACAAAAAGCCCACGTGGCTAGTAGTTCTCCCTCTCTTTTAGGGATGAGTCGACTGGTTCAGAGGCTGGAGAACCTGCCAAAGGCTCACAGCCATGCCCAGGAGCAGAGCGCAGGGCTGGCAGCCCTGGGGGGTCAGGGCTGCAACCTCTGCAGGGCGTGGGGGCGGGAGGACGCAAGAGGCCAGGCTGGTTCAGAGGAGGCCCTGGTCTGCAGTTGGAGATCCCATCCCTGCTTGGGGCAGCCGGAACCTCTGAGCAGCCTTTGTTCTGCCTCAATGTGCCATTCAGCCCAGGGTTCTGGAGGACAATGGATCCCACTGTGCAAGGAGGCAATGCCATCCTGGGCAGCGCAGAGGCCCCAGGTGGGCCCTGGTCCCCAGGCAGGCTGGCAACTACAACCTGGGCTCAGGTAGAGGAGCCTAGATGCTGTCAAGGGACAAGCATGTGTAACTCTGCACATGCTGTTCTTTCTGCCTGGAATGCACTAGAAATCTGTGCCTCAGCACTCCATCACTCCCGACCCTGTGAATGCCACTCCCTGTAGCGCCAAAGCACCCGTCCTCTATAGAACTGTGATCATCCCCCCACTGATGCAGTGGAGGGGATCCCTTCTTCCACTGACCCACGTGGATTACCTTCACCACGTGTGGCTAGGAGAGATGCCGTGCTGCTACGTGTCCAGCGTTAGCACCATGCCAGGCAGTCCTGGGTTCAAATTGCGAGACCCTCTGAAGCTGGGTGCAAAGCCAGAACTGAATGGGCCACCTGTCCCTTCCCTGTTGGTCCAACAACCAGGCAATGTGGAGGTTAGGAGGATGGGTTTGCAGGCAGATGGCCGGCATTCAAACCCCAGCTCTGCCCCTTACAAACCATGTGACCCTGGGCAAGTGTCCAAGCCTCAGTTTTCTCCGTCGTAAAATGGGGTAAAACACACACACGTGCACACACACACTGGGGTTTGTGAGGATCCAATCATATGAAGCACTCAGTATCACATCTGGCATCAGTAAATGGTCAATCATAATAATGGCTATTATGTTCGTTTCATAATTATTTAATGCTGAAGACCAGGTGAGTAATTTTGCACAAGGGCTGACTGGTGAGGAGACCAAGGTTAATTAACAGGACACCCCAGGGTGCTGTGGGGCTGGCAGATTGCTTCAGCAACTCCAGACTTCCTCCTGAGGCAGCCCACTCTCTCACTGGCATCCAAGATCCTGGGAGAGATGAGCCCATGTTTCAAAGACACAGCCTGGCCTGTGTCCACGAAATGAAACCAGGAGCGTGGAGCTCTAGAAATGGTGCCTTCTGGGGCCTGGAGCATTTGTCCCAGGGCAGGAAGACTGGGGCGGGGGTGTCAGGTGCGTGAGGAGACATCCTGGAGAGCAGGTCACAGAGAGCAACCTATTCTGTGTGCCAACGGGGAGAACTAGGGGTGCAGACTATAAAGGCTCATGGAGAGATGGCATCACCAAATAGAATGCAAGGGAACCAGGTGCTGGGTGGGTGTGGGCACCTGAGAGATGCTTCCCAACGCTGTCCTGGCTGCTTGGCAGCATTTAAGGCTGGGTGACCCAGCTTTCTTCCTGCCAGCCCCCTCTCTCTCCCTTCCCTTCCAGGATTCTCTTCGTTTTGTGACTCCAGAGCCTTCCTGTTTTATCTCCCACCTGGGTGGCCACCAAGAATTCTCGTTCTCTGTCCCTTAGATGTTGGTGAACCGTGGGGCTCTGGCCTCAGCTCTCTTCCCTCCTTCCTGTCACCCCCACTTCACTCTCCCTGCCCAGAGACATGGGCTTCTTTTCTGCCTAGCACGTAGTGGGTGCTCCAGAAATGTTTGTTGAGTGAACGAATGAATGAATGACCTTGTCCTTCAATGTTGTACGTCTGGCATCTAACCTCCCCCTGGCATTTAAGGGGGATCAGTAAATGTCCGTTGAACAAAAGGGGAAAAATGTTCAACCTCATTGGTATTCAGACATGAATTTAAACAAATATTTTTCATCTGTGATATTGGCGAAGGTCAAACCAATGAGAATACTTAATGCTGATCAGCATGAGGTAAAATCTGTCAACGTGTGTCGAGAACGTTAAACACGTTCATGATTTTTAGGTAAAATTGCATGTCCGGGACTCTCTCTGAAGAAAATTATTCCAGATTTGGGGCGAGGGATGGGAATAGGGTGTCTTCCTACACACATAGCATTCCTTCCCTCAGTGTTAGTTATAAAAGAAAATAAACAACCTAGTTATCCATCAGTCGGGGGTGAAGAGTTGAACTATGACACCTATCACAGGAAGAGTGCGCAGCCAATAAAATGGTGGAATTTGGGGGCGGAGCCGAGGTAACCAGTTACACACCCTTCCCTGCGAGGACTTGAGAACACACGGGGAAGATGGACAAGAAGGAAATCAAAAAAATTCTTCTTCCTTGATGGTAAACTCGCGGCGGGGAGTGAGCTAGGGAACCCTACTCCACTGCCCCTCCTCTTGGGCCTGTGGGGAGAGATAGGTCTAAAGGCTGGACTCTGAAATGAGGGAAACATAGGCTTCTTCTTGGGGCCCCATGGGTAGGGGTGAAGCAGAGACTTTCAATACTACAGCCCCGCCCAACAGAGAAAAATTGTCCAATGAGTGACAGGTTCTCACCAGTTCCACCAATCACAAAAGCCAAGGGGGTGAGAGGCGGGGCCAAGGATTCCACCATCCCAGGAATTCCAGCCTCCTCCCTCCAGCAAAATAGGGCCAACTATAGCATTTGCGGACCCCGGTGCAAAGTGAAAATGCAGAGGATAAAAAGCAGGGAGAAGTATCATTAAAGGTACAAAAATATAAAGCTTCCTCATTTTTTTCCCATGACTTGTCTTAGTTATTTGCTATTTAATGACAATTGAAAAAAATTTAAATTATTAGCATGAATTGTATCGCTCATTCTGTTGTGTAATTCCAGCTTTAAATGCAAACAGAAGAGCACTGAACTCGAATGCAGAATCCCTGAATTACACAATTCGTATCTGGTAGCTCCTACAGGCATACGTAGCTTGTTCTTACCAGAGCAGTGGGAACACTGTACGTTTTATTTCACCTTTTGACGCTTGCACGTTCTAGGCACACACCTCCACCCTCGATGAATGACGGTTGAAGGGAACAGGAACTATGGTTGTCCATCTTTCCCTTTCTTTTGGTGCCATCATTTTCAGAAGCGTTGATTAGCTAGCCCAAGGATGTCACACGATTAACAAAGGATATGATAGGGTTCCTTGGTCCTTATGCTTCTTAGAATGTCATTGCCTCCTTTCTGCATTCAAAACAAGTTCTGATTCAAAAGGAAAGCGTGGCCTCTCGAGCTGTCAGTGCCCCTGTTTACGCAACCACAGACATGCTGATCGGTGCCTATGCTCAGAATTCTGGTGGCCCCAGGACGCTGGGGAGCTCCATGACACTTAAAGTGACACAAGGTAAGCATGTTACGGAAGCCACACAAGGAACAGCGGAATCGCTTGTTGCATGTGTCACTTGTGTTCACAGGTGTGCTCCATTGTCCCATCAGATGTCACTTACAAAACACGGGTCCAAAGATACAATTATTAAAAATTTCAAGATGGGGACAGCAGAGAATTAAACGGAGCGCAGGGTTCTTGGTCTTTCCGAATATGGGACCTACACGGGTTGCACACTCAGAGGACACCAGCTCTGCAGCAAAGCACTGGAAAATTCTTATAACCTCACACTTAAAAGTACCCTTCCAAATGGTTTATATGGAGAGATTAAAGCTTTTATTAAAAACAGACATGGGCATTTAAAAGAGATGGGCAGGAACTGTGGCAAATGGCTAACAACATGTATCTAGAGGCTGGTCTTTCCTCTTCATCTGCACTGTTACTCTGTAATCCTCCCCTTTAAGCCCCAGTATTTCATACAGCCACGCTTCAGGTGTCAAGACCTAAACACCTTAGAGAAACATCCCTTAGCTCTGCTGACTTTAAGGATAAAACCCCCAAACCGTAGCAAGTAAAAACCAGGAGATGATGCGGAAACATTTTACTAGCTCTTGATCTCCATCTTGCAGCAAGAAAATGAGAAAACCCCTACTTGGTGACTGCACCAACCTTTAAGTGAGGTCTGGCTTCCTTGACAGTTTGGGGAAACGGATAACAATAACCCCTTCCCAAAGGTGGACCTTTGGAGTCCACATGGTCTTTACTCCTCAGAACCTTGTGACAACCCAGGGCAGGAAGCAATGCAGGGAAACTGAGGCTCAGAGAGGTGATGTGACTTAATGGGGGACAGCCACCGGTGTCCCACTGCAGCCTCCTTCCCTGAAGTGGAGACAACATGAGCTCGTGAAAACCCAGGCAAACTTATGGAAGGGGTGCTCCTAAGTGGAAGCAAAGGGAACAAATATTTCAAAAATCAAAGGCTGGCTCTCCGCTCTCCTACTGGGCTGGCTCAGGTCCCTGCCAGACATAACTCCCCTCTCAGCACAATTTCTCTGGGGGTGGAGATGGAATTAGGTTAGCCAGTCTGATGACAGTTCTAAGGGCTAGTCTAACTCTAACCCCTGAAGAACAGACATAGTTATTTATGGACAATATTTATTAAGTACTGACTGTGCCCCAGGCCCTGGGCTGGGCACAATCACACACACCAAGCCATTTAATGCCATGAGTTCACTGAACATATTCCATTCATGAAGCACGGTGGGGAGTCCACAGAGAAGATGCTACAGCATCAAATAACTGCACGTCCCTTGTTTCAAGTGACCTAAGGAGCAACCTGGAGAAGAAACTAAGGCTCAGAGAAACCTGCCCAAGATTACAGACCCAGAGCGGACCCCACTGGGAAGGCAGGTCTCCAGACCCCACCAGATCTCCTGACACCAGATCTTGGGATACCTCATCTGGCTGGAAACGCGAGGAGGGGAAATCAGAACTCTGCAGCTTGGACTTGAGCGCGTGAAAAAAATCAAAGAGGATTTCTAAAACAAAAAGCAAACAAATCAACATCCCTCCTGGTTTTCTGTATCTCGCATCTCGTTCGTGAGTGACAGGGCAGTCTTTCTGTTTTCCAGATAGTCAGTAAAGGCTGTACGAGTCGGGGTACTGCTGGCTGCAAGTAACAGAGACTTGGTTGAAAGTTTGAAACAATGAGTAAATGTAACAGTTCACGGAACTGGAAGCCCAGAGGTGTGGTGGACATCAGGCCTGGTTAATCCAGGAGTCATAGATGTCACCGACATCCCCAGTTCTCACTCACTGTCTGCTCTGCCAGCAACGGTGTTGTTGGCTTCAGACTGGCTCCCTCCATGGTCTCAAGGCGGCCGCCAGCAACAATGGAGGCTTCTGTGTTCCATCACAAGAGAGGGACCAGCTTCCTGCAGCTCACTCTACTCTCCACTCAACCTCCAGAAAGGACTCCCACGTCCATTCTGGGACCAGTCATTGCAAGGGGGATGGGAGTACACTGGTCCATCACTGCCTGCCCAGGGCCAGACTCAGAAAAGGATGTGCTTGGTAAATGCTACTGCATGAAGGAGGATGAATGTATTTTGTAGATTCAATCTAGCCTAAAAATGTCTATTTAACCACCCTAAAGCTGAGTCCTGGGGCTGCAGCAAGAGATCACAGCCAGGAAGAGTCCTTCCAAGAGCCATATCTGGCTCTTGAGAAAAGCCTAAACAGAGACTCCTTGGCATTCTCCTATCCCTGGGGCCCCTTTCTCTAGGGCTCAGGTCCTTCTACTGTCAACTGTACTGTTCTCCCCAACACTCACCCATCCTTGCCAAGTTCTCTGTGCCCCACAGTGACATGCACTCATGCCTTATGATCACAACAGCCCTCAATCAGCCGAGCTGAGCTAAGAGTTAGAGGGGAAAAAACTGCTCTAATTCACACTAAGGTGTGAATGACTAACAAAACCTAAACTCTCCCCGAGGTATTTGAGATGTTACAAGAAGAAATTGAGGAACTCAAGCAAGACTCACACTGGTGAAGATGACATTTAACTTGAGACCTAAAGGATGAGAAGGAAGAGCAGGAAGTGGGTGTTCCAGGTAGTGGACGTAACCAGTGCAAATACCCCAAGAGAAAGAAAAAACTTCCTGCTTAAGGAACAGGAAGTAGATCAGAGCCACTGGGGTATTGTGAGTGTTTGTGACCAAGTGACCAGGTGGAACAGGAATTTGTACACCTGGTTCTTTTACAAACTCCCAGCATCCATTATTTGCTTGTGAAGCTCCTCCAGGAACAATACTTTTAAATGATAACAATGCCATTTATTAAGTGCTTCCAACAGGCCGAACACTGTACCAGGTGCTTCCTAAATTAGCAAAACCACTGATCATTCCAACAGCCCTGTAAGATGAGTCACTATTACTCCTCCCTTTAAAGGGAGAAAGTGAAGCCCAGAAACATTTAGTAACTTGTCCGAGGTTGCACAGCACCTGAAGAGTCAGAAGAAGGATTCGAATACGAGTCTGTCTGACATCCAAATCTGTAACTTACTCTGTGCTCTGAGCACAAAATGCAGGCAAGATCAACAGTGTGAAAGTCTGTTTTCATGCAGGGAGGCCAGAAATCTCATATAATTCTAATAATTATTGTTATTGCTTTCTCAAGGGCGGGAACTTCAGATCTTGGTCCTAGGTTCCCTAGGACCTGAGCTCTGTGCCTTCCACACTCTGGCATTCAATCTGGGACATGGACAAAGGCCACGCCTCAGTTTCTTCATCTATAAAATAGGGATGCGGGGTATGTGGAGCTCCTGTGAGGCCTCAGCACATAATGGGTCCTCCACATACCTGGGCTGCCAGTTCACAATCTGTAGTTCCGAGGCAGCTCTTTCATCCACCATCTTATCTGACCCTCACAGAAACCTTAATACCTCTAGGCAGAATGGTATTATTCACTCCCATTTCACAGATGGGGAAAAGAGATCCATCCACGTAACGGCGTTCCCTTCTAGAATACAGGCTGCCCACGGGACAGTGTGGGGACTGTGTCCAGTCCCCAGGGCTAAAACCGACCAGAACATAGTAGGTACTCAGTAAATATGCGTTCTATGAATGAAGAATTAAAATCATCACTTCTTACTCTGATAACTATGCACTTCTCCCTTGTTCCTCCCTTCTAAGAGCTGGTGAATTTGTGCGAGAAACAGCGGGAGACAGAATAAAGAAGGAATTAGGGTTTGCAAATGTCCGCTATGAGTCAGGCAGTGCTTTTTAAATACTTTAAATCACGGCGCCCAGTGCCCTGTCCCATCATCCTCAATGTAGAGATGGGAAAACGGAGGCTTCCTCCAGAAAACCAGACCACAATGACCTGCCAAGATCCCCTCTCTCTCCTGGCTCCAGCCAGACCACTGGGGCACCTGCCAGCAACCCAGCAGCCTTTTTACCTCTGCCTCTCAGCAGGCTGCCAGCAGAAAGAACACCAGGAAACACGCTGATCCTTCCTCAGTCTCTCCAAGGCAGGCGACAAAAGACCGCTTTCAGCTGCCTGGGGACGCCCCCCACCCCGAAACCCCTAGCTTGGGGCAGAGCCCTCACCCGGCCTGAGCAGCCCTGCCCCCTCTCCCTACACACACCCATCAGCAAAGCGTGACTCAGCACTTCTCCTCCGGGGAGCGGGGAGCGCCACTCTTCAGCATATGTCCGCCCAGGTTACACACCCAGCCTCTGCTCCCCTGGGTCAGGACGCCCAGGAGCCCACCCCGCGCTGGCCCAGTGCTCCCTAGGCCTCCGCAGGGCTCGGGCTACGGGCTCCTCGGCCTCATGTCCGGCGGAGCCAGGCATCAGCGCGGCGGACAGCACCCTGGAGTCGAGTCACCGCTCCGAACCCACACGGGTTCCTGACACAGGCTCCCACGCGCACCAGTCCCGTGGCACGCAAGGCCCAGGGCCCCTCCCACCGAGGCACCCATCAGGGGACCTCTTGCTAAAAACCCACAAACACTTCTGCAGCCAGTCCAGCAGCCCCCAGGGAAGATGCAGACGGCCCCTTCACCCGGGAAGGTCTCCAGCACAAGTGTCCCCACCGCTGCATGCTGACACCCCGCGGCTAGCTCTCCCCATCCTCAATGGAGGCTCCACTCCGCGGGCCCCCGGCTGCGGCCCGGGAGCTGTCCCCACCGTTCCCTGGGCAAGGTGGAGCAGAGGGACCCTTGGAAGTTACAGGCTTATAAGAGAGGGCCGCTTACCCTCTAGATCCCACCAGCCTCGGAGTGGCGGTTGGGCTTGGGCTGTAGGGCCAATTTAGGGGATTTCAAATGCAGGGCCTGTTTGGGGTGGCATGTCCCACTTTGGGGGAAAATTCTGACAGTTTAGGGCCAGCTGTTCCTGTCTTAGTTCAACTCGCCAGGAATAAAAGATGAACCCCAAACCAGACACCTTCTCCCACCCACTAAGGGGCCCTGCTTCTCGAGGTACAGGGAGGGGCCGAAGACCGCGAGCCTCTAGGGGAATCTGGCAATGGATTACCCCCACCCCCACCCCCGGGTCCCACTTCGTCTCCAGGGAGTGGGCAGCCTAGAAAATTCTGCGGGCTCTGGACAGGGCAAACCCAGTATTCTAAGCCACTAAATTTCCCCGGTATTTCTTCACCAGATTAGCCGCAGAGGTGGCCTTTTTAAAAATGAGGGCCAGGGCCGATTCAGGATGCCACCAGGCCTGGGGGCGGAAAGCTGCCTGCCGGAGGGCGGCGCGGAGGAGGGCGCTGCGCTCTCGGGCTGCTGGGCAGCGGAGGCCGGCGCCCTCAGGCTCCCTCCCTCCCGGACCCGGGGCGGGGTAGGGTAGGGTGGGGGGACACGACACACAGCGCGCGGTCCAAACCTTCGGAGGGCATTCGGTGCGACGGCATCCCCACGCCGCGGCCGGCCGGAGGGGGCCTCAGACAACACGTACGTTACCTTCAGTCACATAGCTGTGGTCCCGCAGGAAGCTGTGGTTAATTTTCCGCGTGTCCGTGTCCTCGCCCATTGAAGGCCGTGCCCGGTGCCCTGGGCATGCCCCGCCGCCGCACACCGTTGCAATCCGCAGAGGTCGCGCCGGGCGCGCGGGCCATGCCGCCGCAGCCTAGCAGGGGCGCGGGCCACCGGGGCCCCGGGGGGCGGGCATCGCGACCGGGGGCAGCCGGGGACGGGCGAGGGCGGCCGGGACGGGCGCCGCGGTCAGGCTTGAGCGCGGCGGGCGGGCGGCGGCCGCGGGTGGGGGCGGACCGGGGCCCGGGAGCGCATCCCGGCCGGCGGTGCGCGCTGCGTCGGTGCGCCCGGCGGCGGAGGCCTGGTGCCGGTGCGCCTGGCTACGGCGGCGGCGGCGGCGGCGGCGGCGGCGGCGGCGGGAGGGGACGCGCGCGGCGCTGCGCCGACCGAGCCGAGGCCGAGCCAGGCTGCTAGGGCTGGGGCCGCCGCCGCCGCCGCCGCCACTCTCGCAGGCCCCTCCCTCGCGCCGCCCGCTCCTCCGCCCCCACGTCCCGCGCAGCCCGCCGCGCGCGCGGGCAGCCCGGCACCCTGCAGGTGCGGCGGCGCCCCGGCAAAGGCTGCGTCTCCGCGCTCCCGGCCTCGCGGGTGGGCACCTTTGGTCCCTGGGTCTGCCAGCGGGGGAGGGAGGAAGGAGATGGCCACCTTGGGGGGCACACGGTCAGCTGAGCCTTTGAGGGTCACCTTGCGTGCCCAGGTACTCCAGTTGTGTATGGCCCATGGGTGGGGAGATTAGAAAAGGGGAGGACAGGTGGGCAGCCTCACAAGGCCGAGGGCCGCGGCGACCAGAAGAACAGGGAAGGGAGCGGGGCGCGGCTGAAGGCGAATCTGGAGAATGGGAGACTTCACAGCGGCCGAAGACCGGGGGTGGGGAGTAGGGACAAGAGCCCCCGTTCATTGGTAAAAGAGGGTAGGCAGACGCACTTCCAGGAACCTCCTAAGGGCAAAACTGGACCCGTGGGAAGAAGCTAGGGGACGGACTTGGGGGGGGGGCGGGCGGCGGGGGGAATCAGCACCCTACAAACAAGGCAAAACTCTGGATGAGATGGCTGGAGGTAGTAGGCCTCCTCCAGGCAGAGCGCCGAGATCTCTTCTCATGCTCACCTCTCTACTTACTGGTGAGATAAAGTGGTGAAACAGTGCTGGGTACGCTCCAAAAACAGGCTGGGAAGTGCGGGTCCCTCCTCCCTCTGCCAGGCAGGAACCTACCCCCTCCCTTCCCTTAGTCATAAGTGTACCCGCCACCCCCTCGCATCCTACACAGTGCTTCACATAGAGCAGGCGCTCAAAACGTATTTGTTCCCTCTTTTGGGGAGCTGCCACCTCCTCCAAGCTGACCCCTTGCCTGCAGGGAGCCCAGCCCCCAGTGGGTGTGTCAGAGGTGTTGGGTATGGATCAACACCCCCCCCCAGCACCCTCCCCCGACACACACACCAGCAGGCTTTCCTAGGTGCTCGGCAAAACCAGTTTGGAAAGGGAGAGTAGGAAGGGTTCAGACTGCCTCCAAGGGGAGCCAAAGCTGAAGGGGCCCTTGGCCTGAGATTGGGGGTGGTTCAAGCCACAGGAGGGAGGTGCCACTGGTCTCTCTCACTCCTGCAATTCTGTGATGCTTTCCTCTTCTCAACTGGCTTTCTGGGGACTCCAGGCATCTCCCCAAACTGCAGTGGGGACAGGAGAGTCCAGAAGGGGCTGGGGTAGGAGGATGGGTTTGTGAGAGAGACTGGGGAAGGTGGAAGCCACCTGAGGTTTCTTGCTGGGAGGTGAGAGGGAGTTTCTGAAGCTAGATATGAGCTTTTATTCCATAGAAATGCCCAGAATGAACCTATAAGGAGGTGAAAGTTTCTCCCCCCTCACCCCCCCCCCACCCCCCGCCCCAGCACCCTGGAGGGCATAAGTGAAAGGGCAGGACCCAGGAAGGGCCTGGGGTTCTGCCAGCGCCACCACCTGGTTGCTGAGTGAGCCGGGACAGGTCCCGCACCTGTCCCCACCTCAGCTTTCTCACAAGGTCCACCTCATAGCACAGGTGTGCAGATCCAGTTCCAAGGCCAGGTGAACGCAAGGACCCTCAGGATGTGAAAGAGGCTGACATCCAGTTCTCTATCACCCACCAGCCTGATCTGCTCAAGTGTCCCGCACCTAACAACAGAACTCAGCATCCCACTCTCTGTCTGTTCCCCACTCACCTCTCTAGCTCATACAGCAAGTGGCTGCAGCCTCAGATACTGGAAATTGGACAGTTTGGGTTCAAGTCCTAACAGTGAAGGGGCCCCAGGCAAGCACAACCTTGTCAGTTAAATGGACGTGATCACAGGCTGGTGTGCCTAGTTCACGCTTAGCAGGGGCCTGGCCTCATCGGTGCTCTGGAATGTTAGACGTTACCATCATCGTGCTGACCCTCGCCTCTCTGATCTTGGGGAGACCCCCTCACCCCCAGCCTCCCCATCTGGCAGTCCCGCTGAAATACCCACCCTGTCTTCCAGGATGCCCTGGATCACAGTGAAAAGGGCCTTGCCCTGGCCAAACACAAGGATCCACCCCTTTCGTCAACCTGTAAGCCAGGCTGGGGACCCAGGAGTCGATGGTCTTGAACCTTGCTGGGCCCCAAGGCTCAGCTTCAGCCCCTTGCACCCCCATGCAGTCTCCTCTGACTCCCTCAGGGCTCCTCTGGACTGTCTCTTCCATTCTCCTGAAGCACCCCTACGTCAGAGCCAAGGCCCCTCCCGTGCTCGTGCCCACCTCCACCCCACTCAAACTCATGCCATCCACTGCTTCCTCTCCTGTATCTGCAGGCATCCCTGCCCCTCGGCACATCCTGCCCCTCTGTTCTCCTGACCCCAACCTCTCTCTCTGTACCTCCTCCTCCCTTGTCTTTCATTAACGAAGACTATTTGTTGAGCATCTACTATGTGCAGGCCCATTTCCAGCACAGGGGTAATGAGAACAGAACAGACCAAACTCTCTGCTCCCATGGGGTTGACGTATTAGTGGGGCGAGGTCAACAAGACAATGTAAACGTATAACATGGAGGTCATGATGAGTGAGAAGAGAAAGCAGGGCGCAGGGATGGAGATGGATGGAGGGGTCTATTTTATAAAGGGTGAGTGGAGAGGACCTCTCTGAGAAAGTGAAATTGTGTAACTACCACCTACATCAGGCAAAGAGGCCACTGCCATCCTCATAAGGCCTCCCTCACGACCCACTCTCTCCACCCCAAAGATAATCCCCATCTCGACTTCTAACACTATAATTTTGCTGGTGGGTGTCTTTGTGTAGCGTCATAGAGTGTGAATGTTTTCCTATCTGGTTTCTTCTGCTCAATATTATGTGTCTGAGTTTCACTCATTATTATATACATGCAGCTGTAGTTTATTCATTTTCCACTGTTTTATAGTATTCCATTGTACAGATACACTGCAATGTACCCTCCTTGTGATGGGCACTTGGCTTGTTTTCAGTTGGAGGTTGTGACGAATAAAGGTCTGCCTGGACTTACTTCCGTTGGGCGTATATGCTCATTAGGAAATTGCCAAATGTTGGGATCTGTGTATGTGGAGCTCCAGTAACTGATATCAAAGAATTTACCAAAGAGCTAATGTAAGAGTTCCTGTTGCTCCACAACCTTGTCAAACAAGATATTACCGTTGTTTGTGATTTTAGCTACTCACTACCTCCAGCATTGCACTAGGTATCCTCTCCAGAAACCGAGACTGGCCCTCGTCCTCCTTCCCACTCGGGATGAGCTGGAGTCATCCTCGACCCCTCACCCTTAAGCCTTCACAGCCTGTCCATCTTTCAGTCCTGCTGACCTGCTCTCAGAGCTCTCAAACCCTCCCCCTTCTCATGCCGGCCTCACCACCCCACCAGCATTCAGGGGCTCACCCCTCCCTCATGTGGACTGAAAGCTGACCATTCACTTTCCTGCTTAAAATGTTTCAAGGCTCCCAGTTTCTACACGCTAAAGTCTAAATTCTAAGGTCTTTGTAATGTGGTCCCAAACTGCATCTCTAACCAATTCCCTGTATGCTCGACCTGTTCTGCAATTTTCTGAACAAGGCTGGCCCTTTCAAGACTCTGTGCATTTGCGCATGCTTGTCCCCTGCCTAGAATGCCATTCCCACATCCATTTGTCTCCATTTGGAATCAACCTAAATGTCATCATGAACAGTAACTCTAACAGCAGCTCCCATTCATCGAATGGCCACAGGGAGGTCTTCGTGCTGACCTCACACGTCCTGCTTCCCACCTCCTCCTGCGTACTGGATAGATCTGCACTTCCTGTCCCCTCAAAAATTAGGCATAGTCATAAGAAGGTGTAGTGAAATGTAAAGAAAGTGACTGGTGTCTCTTCTGAGTTAGAACTTTAAAAGCCTGAGTGTGGTTTGCCAGATTTTTTTTTTTCCCTCCTGACTTAGGGTCTTGAAAAAGCAAATGTCAAGATAAAACCATGATCTTTATCTTGATGATGGCTTTACCTTTGAATGATTACAAAGAACAGGGACCACATTAAATGTGTAGTGTGAGTGAGAAATAAACATGTGCTGTGCTTGGTCACCGAGATTTGTGGGTTATTTGCTACTGTAACATAACCTCACTTATCCCGACGGCTCCAACCCTGTATGCCAGCTGGTTGTAGTTAAACACTTTACAGGTGCTATCTCATTTTGTCCTCAAAACATGAGGGCTCTGTATCAGCCAGAATGGACTAGGTTGTATTGCAGCAATGCATGACCCTTGGAAATGCAGCGCCTTATAGAATCTATTTCGCACTCATGCCTCATGCCCGTCACAAGTTGGCTGCAGCTCTGATCATCGTCATCCTTACTCTGGGAGCCAGGCTGACCAAGCAGCCCTACATTTGGGCGTTGCTGGGGTCATGATAGAGGTGAACAAGAGATGAGTGTCATGAGCTCACTCTTACAACTTCACTGGCCCAAGTAAGTCACATAACCACGACTCATGGGTTCAAAGGGCAGGGAGGGACACTATAGGTCACATGACCACATGACCTCAAGGGCACATATAAGTACAATCCTCCCCCAAGGAGGGACTACAAATATTTTGCACTATAGCAGAATCTACAACAGTACCCATTTTATAAATGAATAAACAGGCACCAAGTCACTTCCGAAGTCATGCACTAGTAAGTGGCTGAGCTGAGATTTACCCAGGTCTGTGTGAATCCAAATCTTGTACAGTCAGCCCATACTAGCTGGTACTAATGTAACTACCTCTCTGCCACCTTTCCCCTCTGTGACTACCCAGGTCCCACAGGGAGTTCAAGGGGGTCTCTTGGTTCTTTTCGCCACTGGGAACTATCTGGAGAGGTGGCCTGAAGCAGTACCCGGATGGATTTTTCTCCAGTGAAAGGCTAGACAAAAACCCAGCCACCTTGGGACTTCCCTGGTGGTCCAGTGGCTAAGACTCCACGCTCCCGATGCAGGGAGCTCTGGGTTCGATCCCTGGTCAGGGAACTAAGATCCCACATGCTGCAACTAAGAGTTCGCATGCCACAACTAAGACCCGGCACAGCCAAATAAATACATAAAAAAAAAAAAAAAACAAAAAACCCAGCCACCCACCTTAGTCTAGGTCACAGTGCCTCTGGATAGAGAATGTCTAAGAACGCTGAAATGTGCTAAGACCCATCAAAGAGCAATGTTACCAGGGAAGGACCCAGGGTTGTCATCTGGCCACACACTCAAAGTTTAGTGGTGATTTTCTGCCACTGCAAAAGTAACACTCATGATAGAAAATGTGGAAAGAAAGGAAAATAGGAAGAGTGTTGTCCTGAATCCAAACATAATTACCAGAAACCTTTTGGAGTGTCTGATTCTGGGGCCTTTCAAGAGAGAGTTTTGTTTTTACACAAACATGATCATACTTTATTTTTTGTAGTGTATTTATTTTAATGAGATGTAAATAAACAGAGACTAGAGTATATTATTACAATCCCCCACCTTTTGAATATCGATTCAAAGGAATCAGTATTAAGATTCTGACATCTGGGCTTCCCTGGTGGTGCAGTGGTTAAGAATCCACCTGCCAATGCAGGAGACACGGGTTCGAGCCCTGGTCTGGGAAGATCCCACATGCCGCGGAGCACCTAAGCCCGTGCGCCACAACTACTGAGCCTGTACTCTAGAGTCCGCGAGCCACAACTACTGAGCCTGCGCACCACAACTACTGAAGACTGTGTGCCCTAGAGCCCATGCTCTGCAACAAGAGAAGCCACTGCAATGAGAAGTCCGCGCACCACAACAAGAGTAGCCCCCGCTCGCCACAACTAGAGAAAGCCCACGCAGAGCAATGAACACCCAATGCATCCAAAAAAGAAAAAAGATTCTGACATCTAATATGTTAGAATCTTTTAATGTAAGAAATAAAATCAGAGATATTGAAGCTCCTTTGCATCCCTTCCTAGTCTTAATCCTCCCATTCTTTTTACAAATTCTGCCCCCAAATTTATGTTTTCTTCTCATCCATGCTCTGTTCTTTAACACATGTACACGCATTATATCATTTTGTGTAATTTTAAAATTTATACAAACATTACCACATTGATTGCACCATATTGCAAATTGCTTTTTCTCTAAGCCTTATTTTTTCAGCTCTACCTAGTTTCTTTATTGATCTCGAATGCTAGGAGAAAACAAACAATGGTGTGCCGGAGCCTGCCCCAAGAACCTTCTTGCAGGAACGGATTGCGTGTTTCTCTTCCAGACTCTGTGTTCAGTGATGTCATGGTGGTAACTAGGAATCAGCCCTGGTGGGAGTTATTTACAGCCCGGAAATCAGCAAATGCTACAGATTCAGGCTTTTTCCCTTAGGTAGTAGGTTGTTAAACATTTATGAGCAGTGACTGCAATTAATTTATTATTTCTCCCATCCTCTCCACCCACTTGGATGCATATTTAGGTTGTTTCCAACCTGTAGGAATTTCAAACAATGATACAGTGACATCATTTTACCTGATTCCTCATAACAAGTATGGACACCTGGAGGCAGGGTTATGGTATATGTATATAGTTAACTTCGTACATGTTGCCACAGCAAGAAACAATTTACACTCCTACAGCAGTGTATCGAATTTTGAGTAGCACTTGAAACTGAGTAAATGCACCTCAAGTTGGTGGGTGAGCTGATAGATGATGGTTGTCTAATTTGCATCTCCTGATGACTAGTGAGGCTGAGAATCTCCATTTCCTCTTCTAAGAATTGTCTGATCTTCCTTTGCTCCTTTGGCTTTTTTCTTACTGATTCCCTGGAGCTTCTTATATAATTTTTTTTTTTTTTTTTTTTTTTTTTTGCGGCACGCGGGCCTCTCACTGCTGTGGCCTCTCCCGCTGCGGAGCACAGGCTCCGGACACGCAGGCTTAGCGGCCATGGCTCACGGGCCCAGCCGCTCCGTGGCATGTGGGATCTTCCCGGACCGGGGCACGAACCCGTGTCCCCTGCATCGGCAGGCGGACTCTCAACCACTGCACCACCAGGGAAACCCTTCTTATATAATTTTACTACCTATCCTCTGTTTCATCATGTGTGTTTCAAACATTCTCTTCTAATTTGTTGCTTTTCTCTTAAATTTGTTTATGGTATTGTTTTCCTTCAGAAGTTGCTGATTTTGATGTAGTGAAGTTTATCAATATTTTCTTTTAAGTATTTTGCCTTTTGTGTCCTCTTCAATAAAGACTTCTCTACCTGCTGAGTTATGAAGGTGAGCTATAGAACGTCTTTCTTTTATATTTACATTTAGCCCATCTATACATAATGTTCTGTTTGGGGTGAGGTAGGGATCTAATTATACACTTTTTTTCCACACGAAGTACGTAATATCCAAATCATTTATTGACTAATCCATCTTTCTCCCTCTGATTATAATGCCAGCTCTTGTCTATACCAAGTTCCTGTATATGTGTGGGTCTATTTCTGAACTCTCTATTCTATTCCATTGGTCTTTTTATCTGGCCTATGTGCCTTAGATATTATAGTTTTATCATAAGCCAGTATCAAGTAGATCAAATGGTATAGTCTTTGTTTTTCTCAAAATTGTCTTGACTATTCTTGGACCTTTGCTTTTCTATAGAAATTTTCAGTTTATCAGATCCCATTAAAAAGCCTGTTGTCATTTTCATTGAAACAGCAAAGAATTTATAAATTTAACCAGGGGAAAATGATATTTTTCTAATGCAGAATTGTCCCATCCATGGGCATGGTCTATCTCTATATTTATTCAGATATTCTTTCATGTTCAATTGTGCTGTAATTTTCTTCCCAACAATAATAGCAAACATTTATATGTGCCAATTACTGTTCTAAACGCTTATATTTAACTCAGAGGTACATATTATTGTCTCCCTTTACAAATGGGGAAACTGAGGCAGACAGTGGTCAAGTACTTTACCCAAGCCAATTAGCAGTAGGGCTATAATGTAGAACCAGGCATTCTGAGTTGGAGGCTCTTCTCTGACCCGTGCTGCTATATTGCTTCCATACAGGGCTTGTACATCTGTTCTTAGATTTCATCTTAGGTACCCTATAGATTTTACTGCCTTTGTGAATGGAGTTTGCCTCTCTTATATGTTCTCAATTGTATTCCTGTTCAGGAGAAGTGCTATTAACTTTAGTGTGCTGTCTTGTACCCAGCAGTTATGTTGAACTGTTATATGATTTTAAATAGTTTGAGAGATTACCTTGGATTTTCTATGTAGACAATCATGTCTGCAATTAAAGACAATTTGTGCCTTTTCTTGCCAGTCTTTCCCCATTTTATGTCTGGCTCAGCTGGTTCCAGTATAAGGTAGAGTTGAATAGCAGTGGTGACAGACGGCATCTTTGTCTTTGGTCTAGCAATGCTTTTAAATTTCCACATGAAAAAATGTTTACTGTTGGGTTTTGATAGGTGCCCTTTCTCACCCTTCCTAGTTTTCTGGGAGAGTTTATCAAGAATTACTGTCAAATTTTGTCTAATGTGGGCTTTTTTTGTTTGGCTAGTTGCTTTGTTTTGCTGTATCTATTGATATGATTATCTGGCTTTTTCCTTTTAATCTATTAATGGAGTGAGTTAAATTAATAGTTTGTCTTTAAACCATTCTTGCATTCCCAGAGTGGATTCAACATAGTAATAAAGTTTTACTGACACGTAGCCATACTCATTCATTTATGCATTTTCTATGGCCACTAATTGCAGAGTTGTATAGTTGCAATGGAGGTCATAATGTCCACAAGCCTAAAATATTTACAATCTGTTTTTTTCAGAAAAGTCTGTTAACTTTTCCTAGAAATTTTATAGGCTTGGGTTTTCCGTTTTGGTCTATGGTTCATTTTGAATTAATTCTTGTGTATGATGCGAGACAAGTTTCATGCTTTTTGAAGTATAGAAGTTCATTTTTACACACACACAATTGTTTTAGCACCAATTGTCTATTTATTCTCCACTGAACTACATTTTTATTTTTGTTCGAAATCAGCTGTATCAGCTGCCATAAATGTGTGGGTCTATTTCTGGGTTCTCTATTCTGTTCCATTGATCTATTTGTTTACCTTGACGTAATACCACCAATACCAATATCAATTACTGAAACTTTATAATAAGTTCTTGAAATTAGATCATATTAGTCCTCCAAATTTGTTCTTTTCTTTCAAAGTTGTTTTGACTATCTTAGATCCTTTGCATCGCCATATGAATTCTAGAAGCAGTTTGTCAGTTAAAAAAAAAAGCCTACTGAGATTTAATTTGCACTGGGCTGAGTCTATAGACTTGAGGAGCATTGACATGTTAACAATATTGAGTCTTCCAACCGATAGAACACTTTCTCCTTATTTAGGTTTTCTTTAATTTATCTTGTGTTTTATAATTTCCAGTGCATAGGTTTTTCACATCTGTTAGATTTATTTCTCCATACTTCATATTGTAAGTGATATCTTTAAAATTTAGACTCTGATTGATCTTATATCCTGCAAACTTGTTAAATGTATTATTAATTCTGGTAGTTTTCTGTAGATCTCATTGGATTTTTACACAGACAATCATGTCATCTGTGAATAAAGACAGTTTTACTTCCTTCTTTCTAATCTGAATGCCTTTTATTTCTCTTTCTTGCCTTATTGCACTGGCTCTAACCTCTAGTACAATGTTGAATAGTCATGGTACAAGTGGCTGTCCTTGCCTTGTCCTCTGTCTTGTGGGGAAGTATTCCATATTTAAGACCATTAAGTCTGTGGGTTTTTCAGACATGTTCTTTATCAAATTAAGGAAGTTCACTTCTATTTGTAGTTTGTTGAGAGATTTTTTTTTTTTTTAAATCAGGAATAGAGGTTGGGTACTGCCAAATGCTTTTTGTGTGTCTGTTTAGATGATTGTATAGTTTGCATTTTTTATTGTTAATGTGATGAATTACATTGATCAATTTCCAAATGTTAAACCCAGCTGGCACGCCTGGGATAAACCCATTCAGTCATGATGTATTATCATTTTTTCCTGTTGTTGGATTAGATTTGTTAAGAATTTTCGTGTTGTATATATGTCCATGCCTCTCTCTCGCCCTGTCACAGCTCACCCTTCCCCCTATACACTAACAAACGTAAGGTAGATAGCTAGTGGGAAGCAGCCGCATGGCCCAGGGATATCGGCTCGGTGCTTTTTGACCGCTTGGAGGGGTGGGATAGCGAGGGTGGGAGGGAGGGAGACGCAAGAGGGAAGAGATATAGGAATATATGTATATGTATAACTGATTCACTTTGTTATAAAGCAGAAACTAACACACCATTGTAAAGCAATTATACCCCAATAAAGATGTTAAAAAAAAAAAGAATTTTTGTGTTGATGTTCATGAGGGATATTGATATTTGTTTGTAGTTTTCTTTTCTCAAAATGTCCTTGTCTGGTTTTGATACCAGGGTAATGCTGCCTCACAGAGTGATTTGGGAACTGTTCCCCCTTTTTCAATCTTCTGGAAGAGATTGTGTAGTATTGGCATTATTTACTCATTAAATATTTCATAGAAGTCATCAGTGACTGGGCCTGGAGTTTTCTTTGTGGAAAGGTTCTAAATTATCACTTCAATTTCTTTTAATACTTATAGGACTACTCAGGATATCTTCTTCTACAGTAAGCTTTGGTAGTTTGTCTCTCAATGAATTTATCCATTCTATCTAAGTCACTGAATTTATTAGCAAAAAGGTGTTCATAATATTCCCTTATTATTCTTTTAATATCTATAGGATCTGTAGTGATGTCACCCTCTTATTCTTGCTACTGGTAATACTGTCTTCTCTCTTGTTGTCCTCATAAATCTGGCAAGAGGTTTATCAATTTTATTGATACAAAAGCTCAAAGAAACAGCTTTTGACCTCATGAATTTTCCCTATTATTTTTGTTCTATATTTTGTTAATTTCTCTTCTGATCCTTATGATTTCCTTTCTTCTTCTTACTTTGGGTTTAAGTTGCTCTTCTTTTACTAGTTTCTTAAGGTGGAGCCTAGGATAATTGGTTTGAGAACATTCTTTTTTTCCAATATAGATGCTTAGTGCTATAAATTTCCCTCTAAGTATTATTTTAGTCACAGATTGTGACACATTGTGCTATATATGCCATAAACCACACACTCTGTTGTCATTATTTTTGTTTCAAGAGCCAATTATATTTTAAAGAGACTAAAATAATAAGGGAAAATATTATATATTTACTTGTGCAGTTACCACGTCTGATGGTAATGCTCTTCATTCCTTTGTGTAGATCCATATTTCATCTAGTATCACTTTCCTTCTGTTTTGAAGGACATCCTTTAACATATTATATTTAGGATCTGCTAGAGGTGAATTCTTTTAGTTTTCATAGGCCTGAGAAGCCTTTATTTTGTTTTTATTCTCTCTTTTTTTTTTTTTTTTTTTTTTTTTGCGGTACACGGGCCTCTCACCGCTGTGGCCTCTCCCGTTGTGGAGCACAGGCTCCGGACGCACAGGCTCAGCGGCCATGGCTCACAGGCCCAACTGCTCCGTGGCATGTGGGATCTTCCCGGACCGGGGCACGAACACGCATCCCCTGCATCGCCAGGCGGACGCCCAATCACTGTGCCACCAGGGAAGCCCTATTTTGTTTTTATTCTTGAAAGACCTTTTTTTTCTGGATATGGACTCTAGGTTGACAGTACATATTTTTTCTTATTCAGTACTTTAGAGATGTTACTCCACTGCCTTCTCACTTGCATTGTTTTCTACAAGAAATCTTCTGTAATCCTTATCTATGTTCCTCTGTATGTAACATGTTCTTCTCCCCCCACCCTCATCCTTTCCAGCTACTTTTAAGATTTTATCTTTATTAGTGATTTTGAGCAATTTACTTATAATATGCCTTAGTGTGGGTTTTCTTCATTTTCGTTGTGCTTGGGTTCATTGACACTCTTGTATTTGTAAGTGTATAGTTTTCATCAAACTTGGAAAGTTTTTGGTCATTATTTCTTCAGATATTTTTCTATTCCTCCCTGTTCACTATTTCAGGGACTCCAATTGCACATATATTAAGCATCTTGAAGTTGTCTCACAGCTCACCAAAGCTCTGTCTCTCTTTTAAATTATTATTTTTGTTTTTTTATGCTCTGTTTCTTTTTGGATAGTTTCTACTGCTATCTTCAAATTAACTAATCTGTTCTTCTGCAATGTCTACCCTGCTGTTAATCCCATCCGTTGTGTTTTGCATCTTAGACATTGTAGTTTTCATCTGCAATAGCTTGGTTTAGGATTTTTTATATCCTAAACCAAATATCTTTAATATCCAAACCTATATTTATTGTATGTTCCATCTTTCCTCTAACTTTTTGAACAAATGGAATAGAGTTATAATAACTGGTTTGGCATCTTTGTCTGCTGATTCTAACATCTGTGTCAATTCTGGATCAGCTTCAACTTACTGACTTTTCTTCTCATTATGGGCTGTATTTTCCTGCTTCTTGGCGTGGCTGGTAATTTTTACATTGTTTTCTGTCTTTTATTTTTTTAATTTTGAAAACAAGTTTTTTGAAATAGAGTTGATTTACAATGTTGTGTTAGTTTTAGGTGTATAGCAAAGTGATTCATATATATATATGTGTGTGTGTGTATATATATATAGATATAGATATAGATATAGATTCTTTTTTAGATTCTTTTCCATTATAGGTAATTTTTTACTGAATATCAGACATTGTGACTTTTACCCTGTGGGATGCTGGGTATGTTTGTAGTTCTATAGCTATTCTTGAGCTATGTTCTGGCTTGTTGTTAACTCAGAAACAGTTTGATCCTTTCAAGTCTTACTTTGGTGATTTGCTAAGCACATTTGGACCAGTTCTCAATCTGGGACAAATTATTCTCCAAGGCTTGCCTGAGTAGGCTGCCCAGTGCCCTGTGAAGTGTGAATTTTTCCAGCAGGCACTCTTCCCAAATCTGTGTGTGCTCGAAACACTGTTCCCTCTGGTCCTTTTGGGTGGTTCTCTCCCTGACTTTGGGCAATTTCCTCCCACGTATGGGCTGAACAGTTCTGAGCTGAGTGCTCATGCTGGACCTCTCCATACCTCCAGAACTCTCTCTGTAGCTCTCTCCTCTACATTGTTCTGCCCTGGGTACTCTAGCTTCCTTGATTTCCCCAGAATCTCAGCTCAGTCTCCTCAGCTTGAGGATTTTACCAGACTCAGCTTGGACAATGTCTCCCTGACACATGGCCAGGAAACTCTCAAGGCATAAGCTGGAGCAATCATGGGCTCTCCTTGTGTGTTTTCATTTCTCAGTGATCACTATCCTTTACTGCCTGTTGTCCAGTCTCTTGAAAACCACTGTTTCCGATGTTGTGTCTTGTTTTTCAGTTGTTTTGGGTGGGAAGGTAAATCTGGTCCCTGTTATTCTTTCTTGGCTGGAAACCCATCAGGTACATTTTAAGCTTTGAGTCATCCATCCACACTTGGCTCCAGAGAATGGGCAGGTACCTCCCCTTCCTCCCACTTGGCAGTGTTAGGAGCCTCAGCACAGCCCCCTCCAGAGCAACACTCCTCACAACTTCCCATCATCACCCACCACCCTACCCTGTTAGGAAGGGGTGGAACAATCCTTGCAACCTGCTCTTAACATTTTTCTTTGAAAACCCGTTTTTTCATCTGGTTACCCACTTTGGTGTATTATATTTATTTTATCTGGATATCTCAGTGAGAATTAAAGAAGATGATATACATAGAGCCTGGTACCTCACAGGTGCTCAGGGAGTATGGATTGCCCCTCATTTCTCAGATTCTGCCAGCCCACCGCTCAAACAAGTAAGTCAAGCCTTGAGGGGATGGGGTGCTCAGAGCAACACCTCTTTGCAGTACCAGGTAAAGCAAGAGTCCCTCCCCCCATTTAAGCACCTGAATTAATCCCATCCACAGCTTTCAAACTTAATACCAAAGAGAAATGGACGGCATCCCGTTTTACCCCACAGACTGGATTCAAGCAAAATAAATGGGCACAGAACTAATCCCCACACACCAGGCCAGCCCTAGGGAAATTTGGAAAACAGGTAATTAGACACGATGGAGCAGTTTGGCCTAGGAGGGAAATGACCTTGCCTACACATTACTCTCTGGTGATCAATAATTCACAGCACTGCCAGCCAAGCGTGCAGCCTCCGCTCAGCCTCCCCTCTGACCAGACCTTGGGAGAGGGTCCTGAAGGCCCCATGCTCATCCCCATGTCCCACCCAGACCTGGCGGTATCAGGGAAAAAGACTCCAAGTCTCCTGAGGGCAGGCTCCCAGGAGATCGGTGCAGCAGCCCAGAGCCAGACCCTCATCTGGGGACACACGTTCATCTTTCAAGGGGAGGCTCCAGGACCCAGCCTGCCACAGTGAGACGGGGTTCTTCTTTCCCACTGGCAGTTCCAAGCCACCCTCTCGTGACACTTCCTCCATGAAGCCTTCATTGATTACTTCAATGTTTGAAGTCATTGCTGAGTCCTTACAGCATTTATTCACCATCCATTAATTTAGTTAGAAATTATTGATCACCATTAAGTATCAGGCCTGCAATGGACATTGGAGCAGAGACCAATGATTAACACACATTCCTGACTTCAAGGTCTCAAGTAAACTCGAGGGACAGATTCATGGGGAACCAGACGGACAGATGGACGAGAGCCATCCAGATGATCACAGACCACATTAGCGTTTAAACCTCAAAAATGAGGGTCATACTCCTCGCTTCTCCTGAGCGTAACATTCCTGGACACGGAGCATGAGGGAATCTACACATCTCAGGCCACGAAGAGAAGGTAAGATTGGGGAACCACTCACATGGCATTGTGCAAATGCTCTAAATGCATTATTTCACTCCACCCCCAAAACCTCAATGGGTAGGCACTATTAGTGTCTCCATTTCACAGATGGGAAAGTTGAGGCTTAAAGCAGTTGAGTAATCTCTATCAGATCACTCATGAGCAACAGATGGGAGGTGAAGCCCGGCAGCCTGGCTCTAGCACTGGGTTCCAACCTCTCCCCATGCTAAAAAACGGGCACCACCCCATCTAGAATTGCAGGTTTAGCCCCATCATTTCATACCCCCTGCTCTGCTTTACTTTTTATCTCTTTAGTAATTATCACTAACATAGCATATATTTTAACAACTTAT
This sequence comes from Phocoena phocoena, assembly GCF_963924675.1. Classification (NCBI taxonomy): domain Eukaryota; kingdom Metazoa; phylum Chordata; class Mammalia; order Artiodactyla; family Phocoenidae; genus Phocoena; species Phocoena phocoena. The sequence goes on from NC_089223.1 coordinate 20,443,959, forward strand.
CTTAGTGTTGTTTGTTTCCCCCGCTTCCCCCATTTCAACCTTGGAGAATGTCAGCTCCACAGTTGCAGGGAGTTTTGCTTGTGTGTTCAGTGCTGTGTTCCCACCCACCTACCACGCACCATCCCCCCCACCCCACCCCCACCCCTGGTGCCTGGCAGGAAGTAGAAGCTCATGCAGTACTTGTTGGATGGATTAATGAATGGATGATTGGGGAAGGCTGTCAGCAACGCAGATGGCCAGCCCCTCTCCTTCCCTCCCACCACAGTGGCTCCCATAGGGAGTGGTGCAGGCTGCCCCACAAAGTTTTTGCCATGGGCCGGTGGTGCTGGGCCGGCTCAGATGTCTTGGTGGGTCAAGCCAGGGGCCATGCTGGGTGGCAGGACCATCCCAAGCATCCCTCAGGGAACCAGAGAGGCAAGTCCAGTGGGGCTGTCAGAACCCAGGGGGCCTTGGAGAGCCAAGGCAGAGGCAACAGATTCATACGGGAGGGCACCTGGGCCTGTCACGGAGCAGGGCTGGAGTTGGGGCATCTGTCACTGTGGCTGGGATCTACCTACTACCTTGCTGCAGAGCCTGAGAACTAGGGTCCTTGAGGGCCCAATGGTGCCAGGGATGATGAGAAGAGTTGGCCAGCACCCTCGGGTTGCAAGTGACAGAAAGGCGGTCCAAACTGGCTTAGCAAAAAGGGGACATGAATCCAAGCCTCAGAAAGCAGACCCAACCTGGGGGACACATGGCTCCTGGGGCGTGAACTTCATCGGACATCATCCGCCTCTCCTCTCTGTTTCTCCCAGGGGCTGGCCTCGTTCTCCGCCTGCTACAGGCGGACTTCTCTGGGTGTGGGGAGACCACGGCTAGCAGCAGCTCACATCTCACAGCATCTCTGCTGGAGCAGGAAAGCCGTCCCTGCTCTCTGCACTCACAGACCCCAGCCTGGACACCTGCCCACTCCTGGACTAGTCCCTGAGTCCAGGGAGGTCCCATCTTTGGCCTGCCCAGGGTCATGGTGCTGAAGAATGAGACTGGTGCTGGGAAAGACGCCACGACAGCCTCCGCCGTCCTCTGGTTCTAGCCACAGCTGCGGTGGACCATTGGCCAGGCTCCGACTGGCCCGGCTGCCAGGTCCCCTCTAGCACTCTGGCGTCATGCTGCGTTCTGCCCCCAGGCCTCACCAACACCCCTGGGTCCTGAGCCCATGCAACCTGGAGTGCGGGGAGTCAGTGCCACCTGGGCACCCCTGACTTATTTTGAAGAAGAATCCCTGGAGAATTGCTGCTGCCCCTCTCCTTCAGGGATCAGTTCCAGAACCTTCCTTCCACGTCTCAGTGGACCGGAACCCCCTTTCCCCACAGCAGGGAGCAAGCGATGAGCCCTGGGATCCCCTCCCAGGTAGACTGCCTGCACCCACATGCTTTCCAGGCTCTGATTGCCAGGACCTCACACTCAGCCACATCACCGAGAGGGCCCAGGGCATTTGGGAGACTCTGAAACGTGGACACAAGGAGCAAGACGCCCCCCTGCAGCAGGGAGGTCTGTGTGCAGGGCACGGGCCTCGGGTCTGGGACTGGATTTCGGGGTCGGGATTCTGACCTGCGACCAGCATGAGAGGAGCACCGAGCGGTCGCTGAGGCTGGGGCGCTGCATGAGCCGCTCCCGCCCAGGGAGCCAGAGGGATGGCCACTCCCAGAACTGGAGGCTCTCACAGCTGTCCTCTCTGCCGTATGATGAGCACCTACTGCGTGCCAGGCATGGCGCTAGGTGCTTTGCTGGCAATAGACCAGGTGGGTGTCACGGGAGCCTCTTTGCAGTTGAGGAAGTGGAGCGTCCACGCAGCCGTGAGTTCCCCGGGCGGATTCAGGCTCTCCCTAGCCTCCTTCTCTGCCTCTGGTCCTTGTGCAAATATCCCCTTCTCAGATAGGCCTTCCTGGATGTGACGCCGTTGCAAATGGCAGCTCTGTCACTCTCCGATTCCTTCCCTGCTCCATTTTTCTCACAGCACTTAGCATTATGTGATAATTTAGAAGAACATAGTTGACAAAATATCATTTCCTTGTTTGTTTATTCACTCTCCATCTGTGTCTCTAGAATATACACTTCATGAGCACAGGGCTCCACAGCTAAAACAGTACTAGGCCATAGTAAATGTGCAATAGTTTCTCTACAAAAGTAGAGTTCATTCTTCTCCTACTTCCCCACAGTCACCAGCGTCCAGGTGCCAAGTCCTACACATTTGCTGCAATCCCCCATCCAAGCAGAGACCGAAGGGGGCTCTGAGTCAGAGAGGATGCAGCCAGAGGAACTGGAGCTGGGCTGAGACCCCAGAAGGCACATCCTAGCTTCTTGGAGGCCGTGCTGTCCCGCCCTTCAGCCCAGCTGCCTCCAGGCCCCTGGGAAGTCCCTGTATTGGTGATAGAGGTGGGATAGAGAGACAAGGGGGGCCTGCAGGGGTCTGTACAGGGTTAGGGCTCCAGGGGCAGCTACCAGTGTACACAGTGAAGATGCATGTACATATGTAAGTATGTATGTATGTACGTATGTATGTATGTGTGTATGTATGTACGTATGTATGTATGTACATATGTATATGTATGATGGGACAGAGCCCAGTTCTCCAGGACTGGGACCAGCACCTGCCATCTGAAAGATGGAATCCTGGAGCCACAGGACACACATGGGCCTGCAAAGAGCGTGTGAGTGTGGGAGAGACACAAACTGCAGTGTACGTTCCTCCCAGCTAACCGCCCTCTGCCCCATACATCACTCGTCTCTCTCCCTCTCTCTCACAGGCTGCTCTGCACATGTCCATCCACCCCCTCTACCTGCTCCCTCTCTCCCTCTCCCCTTCCCTCCCATTCATTTGTTCAATAACCACTTGCTGAGTGAGCTCTGGGGACCAGGTGTAAATCAGCCTGGGGACAGGCCCTGAAGGGCCCATGGTCCAGAAGAGGGATCCTAAGCCCTAATATAAGTGTGTGTGTCGGGGGGAGGTCCTGGGGCTGCAGGGACACCAAACACAAGGAGTACAGATGGGCTCAGCAAAAGCTTCAGAGGGAGCGAACATTTGAGCTGGGGCTTGAAGAATAAGTAGGAGTTTGTAGGAGGAAAATGCAGGTAAGGAGCCAGCAGGTAAAGGCCCAAATTCAGTCTCCGTCACTCAGCAGCTTGGACCTCCTGCTGGCCCTTCCCCAGGGCCCTCAGCCTGCTTGTCCATGAACTAGGTAAGTGAGTCTCACCCCTCTCAGATGCACAAACCCCCAGCACAGGACCTGGCACAGAATGGTCCAGTGAACTGCAGTTTCCCCTCCCCACCAAGTGCCCCCCTCTTCCTGCCACGATGTCCTCCCAGTGGCCTGAGAACCCCACATGATCTGCTTCCCTCTCCCCACTCCTCCCACCTCACTCCACTCTAGACACACTGGTCTCCCTGCTGTTTCTCCAACCTGCCTCAGGGCCTTTGCACCTGCTGGATTATCCCTCCACCTGTATTGTTCTTCCTTTATCTCCAAGGCTTAGTCTCTCACTTCCTTTAAGACTTTGCTCAAATATTTCCTCAGTGAGGCCAACCAGGGTTCTCCTACTTATGACTGCAGCCCCCACACAAAAGACACTCACCCCTACTCCTGGACCCCTTTACTTGGCTTCGCTTTTTTTACTTTGTAGCATAAAATACACTTTGCTTGTTAAGTGTGACTATTATTTAGTATCTGTTCCCCCCAACCCCTCCTCCGAATGTCAGCTCCACCAGGTGGGGACTTCTGTCTCGCTCACCCTGGAACCCCAACAGGGTACACAGAAGTATCAGAAGGTGAACAGAGCTGTTGAGAGGCTGGAGCCCTCTGTAAGCTAAGTGAGGACAATGACTCCTGCCCATCAAGATGACACACTTCACACTAGTTTTGCACACTAGCGGTGCTGTGTTAGAAATCGGACACGTACTAAATCAATTTACTGCAAACTAAAAGATAAATTCACGCTGGCGTCTTTCTGAAGGAGAAGCCATGTCAGCAGCTGGCTCTCCACCCTCGCAGCTGAACGCACCCGGGAAGGACTGCAGACATGGAGGGTTGGCTACCCTTGGCTTTGCTCTAATTGCTGCTAACCGTTCCTATCCTCTGGGCTGCATTTACACTCCCCCCCAGCCCCCAGCCCGATTAATCGTTTTTTCTTTGGTCAGGAGCCGCAGCTTTAAAATCACACCCGCCTCAGTGTACTCTGTTACCTAGCAACAGCCATAAATCAACAGAACATGCTGGAATGTTCAAGCCAAGCTCCCCGGCTGTTAGACGCTTCGGCTGTTTTTAAAGCCAAACATGTTCATTTGCCCCCATGCCTCTTCTGCACCCACCTTTCCACCACTGGCTTCACAGAGCGCCCGGGTTTGTATATTTTTAAACTATCTTATGCCCAGTCTGATTTTGCAGCAGGAATCTTTTGTGCTTTCTCCGAACTCTGGTCATTGCCCAGGAATGGGACCAGGCCTGTCTGTCCAGCCTGCATGCTTGCACTTCAGCCCTGCAGCCAGGGGACCTGGATCAACCCTGCAGAGTGTCTGGACACAGGGGATCTCGGTCCTTATTGCAGGTCCCCAAATAGCCTGTCCACATGGTACCCTGAGTGGGTTGGTATGGATGTGAAGTCCCTCCCCTGGGTACCCTCACAATGACGTCTGTCCTGCATTCACTCATTCGTTTGTTCAATCATTCAGTCATTCAACAAACAGTTACAGAACACCTCCTTCATGCTAGGCCTCTATAGGCAGAGAGGAATAAGGCCTGGTCCCTGCCTTCAAAGATCTCTCATTCCACTGGGGAGGAGCTGACCGGAACACAGCAATGCAGAAGCGACACAATCTCCCAGGCTGAGGCCATACTCAGTGCAGACACTCAGGCTACAAGAGGCAACAAGACAAACCCTATACCAAACTCTAGATGCTTGCACCACAGAGTGGCAAGCCGCACCATGCACAGAAGTTCACGGTGCACAGGGCGGGTTGGAGAAGGGCCACATGACTGGGCAGGCCAGACCAGCCTTCACGGAGTGGGGGCTGTCTGCCCTGAAGCTGAAGGAGTGGGAAGGCATCAGCTGGGCTCTAGGCATGGGAAAGAGGGGAGCACGGTGCACCTGGCCCCTCCCTAGCTGCCTGCCATCCAGTGTGGCTGGAGAATCAGGGGCTGACCCCGCAGTGCTGACTCCAGCAGAAGAGCTATGCTGAGCTGCTGCCACCAGGGTTTGAAGCCAGTGGGAGACAGGAGCAGAAAGTTTTGATCCGGAGGCCTCTCTCTAGCTGCTGGGAGCAGAGGCTGCCGTGGGGGTGAGGACGGAGGCAGGTTGCTGACCGGGATGTTGCAATTGCAGGGCCTGGGGTACTGGTGGCCTGGCTTGGTGACTCACTGCAGGCAAGAGGAGGGGAGACACTGAAAGTCCCAGAAGCTGGACTGGTCTGGTGCAGGGACAGAGGGGCTGTGGGAGAGGAAGGGAGAACCCTGTGCCTGTGCAACCAGGGAAGCTGGGCACGAGGGAGCAAGTGCGGGAAGAGGCATAGAAGAGCCTGGCCCCGCCCACAAGCTCCCCACCCGCCGAGGGCCCTATCTCCAGCTGCCAGCTCGCCTGCCAAGTGGCCTCCACAACCAGGACGAGAGTCCTCTAGCCGAGGCTGTGGTGTTGCTGAGCCAGCCAGCAGCTCTTTGGGTCCAGGTGGGAGAGCCTGGACCAGGCTACGGAGGGGCCGCCACACAGCCTGCCCCTCTGCCACTGGCACGGCCGCCTCACCAGAGCCCACACTAGTGACAGCAGGTCGGTGTCAGCGAAGTGAAGGCCACACCAACCAGCGAGGAGGCTGGGCTCCGGGACATGGTGGCAGGGGCAGCCAAGGCAGTTGATGGGCTGGACATGAGGTCCACTAACTGAGACCCAAGAGAAGGGACAGTGCCGGGCGTGGTGCTGGCACGTGGTGGAGGCCTAGGGCCTGGTGCAGAGAGATGACTGATCCCATGTGGGCTGAGTGACATTTCTGTCTCCCCCCACGTCCTCCCAGTGAGGGGACAGGCTTGAGGTCCCATCTGGGCTCATCCCAGGCTCTAGCAGTGATTCAGAAGGAAAGCAATGGTGGGGGGAGGGGAGAGGGGTGAGGACACTTCCTCTGCCTGGAAAATAAAGATAGAGGTCCCCGAGCCTTTCTCCTCAGGCTGCGGAGAACATCAACTCCAAGAGAAGGGATCAAAGGCTTTGGAACAGCACCACTGTCCAGGAGGGAGGAAGGCTCTAGGCTAGTTTTCCCAGCTCTCTCCTGATGGGTGTGTGAAAATGAAGCAAGTCAGGGCTAGTGGGAGGCAAGGCGGGAGGGAGCAGAAAGTAGCAAGAACAACTCAGTGCAGGAGGGTTATACCAAAAGAATAACTACCTGGTTCGTCTTGCAAGATGGTTCCAGAGGCTTGCAGGCAATGAGGCTTGATTTGAGCCTATGATCCAGCAGGAGTTACTCAGAGGAAAGAGGGAGAGGGGCGCCCCAGAGAAGTGAAACAGCACCAGTGCAAAGGCAGTATGACAAACAGTTGAGTGTGTTCACTAATGCAGGAATAGAGTAGCTAGTTACTTATCTTTAGAAGAGGAATGGATTTAGGAGGAGGGGCACTTGCACGATCAGATAACAAGACATTATAAAGCTTATTATAAACCTTAAGGCAGTGTGATATTGGTGCAAGGGTAGACAATTAGGAACAGAATAGAATCCAGACAACACATGTAAGGAGACTAGATGTAATGTGGAGAGGATGTTATAAATCAGTGGGAAAGAGTAGGCCACTCACTAATGGTGCTGGAAGATTTGTTCTCCCTTTGGAAAAAAATAATTTAGATCCCTACCTCAAACCCTACAGAAAAATCAATTCTAAGCAAATTAAAGATTTAAATGTGAAAAACATTTTGCACTTGAAACTTTCATTTGATATTATAAAAGAGTATCCTTATGACCCTGGGGTAGGATGGAATTTCTTAAGTCAAAAGAGGAAGACATTCTACTACACTAAATCGAGAACTTAAGACACCATAAACAAAGACAAGACACATGCAGGGAGAATGCATCTGCCACATATGCGATGAATACGTGATTAATACAGAAAATGTACAAAGAACTTGTAAATGTCAACAAGAAGTGAAAGAAGGTGATAAAAATGATTGCCCAAACCAGGAAATGTTATCTCCTACAGGAGACCATGAGAAGTGCCTGGAAACATATGAAAAGATCTCCAGGGAAAATTAAATTAAATTCATAGGCAAGACCATTAACATCCACCAGACTGGCAAAATCTAGAAGGTCTGTGAATATGGAGAGTTGGTGAGGTCTTCCGTTGCTGGGTATAGTCAACTGGCACAACGGATTCAGAACACTGTCAGTGTTCCATGAATAAAGCTGATGACGTGACACCCCAAACCCAGCAATCTCTCTCTAGTCAACACTCTAGAGAAACTCTTACAGCCCATATCCTGGGAGATACGTACAGTAATGGCCACAGGGCATCATCTTAAGAACAAAGCATGGGCAACAACCCAAATGTCCACTCACAAGAGGATGGATAAAGTCTGGCACATTCATATAAGGGAATGGTGCACAGCAGTAAAAGTGAAACGCAGAATGCTACATGTATCAACAAATAACCTTGAGTGGAAAAGGCAGCTCCTTGAAGGACACACACAGAATGTTCTGTTTACATAAGTTCAAAAACCAGGCTCAACTAAGCACTAGATGGTTTAGGGCTTCAGCTTTGTGATGAAACTGTAAAGAAACAAGGTGATGATAGAGATACCATTCAAGAGAGTGGTTACTTTTGTGGAGGGGGAGGGGGAGGGTTTGGGCAGGAAGGAGCACATAGAATAGTATGTTCTAGGTTCAGGGTAGGGTTCACAGCTGTTTTAATTTAATTTTATTATTATTATTTTTAAAAAATTTATTTTATTTATTTATTTTTGGCTGTGTTGGGTCTTCGTTGCTGCACGCAGGCTTTCTGTAGCTGTGGTGGGCGGGGGCTACTCTTCGTTGTGGTGCGTGGGCTTCTCATTGCGGTGGCTTCTCTTGTTGTGGAGCACGGTCTCTAGGCACACGGTCTTCACCAGTTGTGGCACATGGCTCGGTAGTTGCGGTGCACGTGCTTTGTTGCTCCACAGCATGTGGGATCTTCCCAGACCAGGGCTCGAACCTGTGTCCCCTGCACTGGCAGGTGGATTCCCAACCACTGTGCCACCAGGGAAACCCCACAGCTGTTTTTACTTATTGTTCTGCTCCATGATCTACACAGCATTATGGTATATCTATTTGTATGTATCAAATAATCCTTAATTTTAAAATATATAAAAATAGAAACTAAAAGTGCCAAGGATTTAAAACAGAAGTGAGGTGGGAATGATTCACTGGGTTTGCTGTGGAATATTAATGAGGGACAGCAGTTTGCCAAGGGGGCTGTGAAGGGTGACACCCTCAGTGTTCGTTCCAAGGCGTAGGAGCAGATGACTGTACAGAGCCTGGGAAACCAGGGCAGCAGAAGCCACCCAAGCAGATGTCTCATTCTCTTGTGCAAGAGACACCTGTGGAGCCCAAGATGCTCCCAGGCTGTGCGAGGGCCAGTGGGGGGGACACAGGGTGACTCCAACAGCTACCAACAAGGGAAAGGTCTCTTCCCTGAGCCTTGGTTACTTTTGTCATCTTTCCCCATCCTGGGAGGGACCTCATTATCTATCTTCATGAGGCTGGTATTGCAGCGGGTGCCCCTAAATCTAAACCAGAAATCAAGAGGGATTTGGTCTGGAAAGGAGATGGCTAGGGACCATCTCTGTCCTTTCTGATCTGAAGGGCTGCCTGAGCAGTGGGATGAGCAGAGTTGGGTGTGGTGGATTTCTGGGGAGAGGACAAGTGGGACAGAGGGCTTCTTTCCGTGTCAGAATGACGCTCCTGCCTTCAGAGCTTCTCAGCACTGGAACCAGTGGGCCCTGGAGCTTCCCCTGTCACACGGGCACAGGGTCCTCCCTTCCTTCCTCCCCAGCCCCTTGGCCCCTTGGCCCCTACACCCGTCCAGTCCCTCTTCTGGGTCTCCCAGGGTTTCCCCTCTCCTCCCTGCAGGAGAAGGCGGCTTCACAGGGCAGATACCAAAAGGCTCTGACAAGCTTAGAAGAACTAAACTGAGATTTTAGCTGCTCCGTTCTGCAAGGGACACATTTACTGTTTGAATTCAGAAGTTAACTATCTATAAAACAAAAAAAAGGCAACACTCTTAGGTGTAACATAATAGAATCCAGAGTGTCTACAACATTTTGCTCACAAAGTTCAGGGTACAAACCAAAATCACTTGACATAAGAAGAAACATAGGAATCAACTGGGACTGACCCCAAATGTTGGAATTTGCAGCTGATAATTTTAAAAGAGCTGTTATCACTGTGCTCGAGGATGTAAAGGAAAATAAGTTCGTAGTGAATTAAAAGATAATCTCAGCAGAAAAATAGAAACTACTAAATGAACTAAATGGGAAATCTAGAGCTGAAAAATATTGCACCTGGAATAAAAAATTCACTAGATATACTAAAAAGCAGTACAAATCTGAGAAGAAAAACTCAGTGAACTTGAAGAGAGATCAAAAGAATTTACCCAATCTGAAGAATAGAGGAGGAAATTTAAAGTAATAACAACCAAAGTCTCAAGAACAGGACAATTGACTGGACAGGGGAGCCAGAGATCTTTTTGAGGTGATGGGGTGTCCAATAGCTGATTTGGGTAAAGGTTACACATTTGTCAAAACTCATCAAATTGTACTCTCAGGATACACTTTACTGCATGAAATTATACCTTAATAAAAATTTTTTTGTTTCAAATGTTGACATGGATCTCTGTGTTATGACTTTGGCATTTAGGCAGAAGACAAGCCGCTGACACAAACCCCACCTGTAACACAGCTCCACCAATGTCCACACCAGATCCTGTTCCCGTGAACTCAGAGCACAAGGCAGCTACTGAGGCAACCAGCACACAGGACTGGTTGAGGCCTTTGAGAAGTGACCTTTGAAGAGATGATTGAGGAGAAGGGATCAATTGTGAAAGATCTGAGGAAAGAATTTTCAGACATGGAGACAGAAAAGGGAAGATCTTGGGTAAGTGTTCCAGTCAGCTGCTGCTGCATTACAAACTCTTCCTTAAACAGCAGTGCCTTTTCACCTTCCCTGGTTCTTAGACTGACTAGGCTTAGCCGAGCTGTTCCTCTTGACTTTCCTCATGAGGTTGCAGAGGGCTGGCTACCTTGCTGGACTCTCCCTTGGAAAGAGAGCAGCCCAGTCTGCCTCCAGCTGTTCTAACCATCCTGGCTGGGGCATCTTGAAACCCAGTCAGCATCCACATGACTGCTGGAGGTCACTGAGCAGGTTGACCAGCAGAAGAACCGCCCAGCTGAGACCTGCCCAGATTACAGATCATGAGCAAATAAATGGTTGTTGTTTTCAACCTCTAGATTCTGGGGTGGTTTGTTAAACAGTGACATCTAACTGATACACTAAGTAAGGCCCATCTATCCACTCCCCATGTCCTATCCTAAACTGGTCCTGTTCAAGATCAGCCCTCATTCTCTGGGCAAATCACTTTCCTTGCTTAGAGCACAGTTTCCTCATCTATCATAAGGTAGGGTTGATCATAGTTGCTGAAGTACATTTCAGCTCTGGAAATTTGCTAACACTGAAAGACCTGACTCAAAGTTAGAGTGAACGTCAGGGTGTGAAAACAACGACAATGTAGTGTTCAATTCTTAAGAAGGATAATCCAACCATTGTTTTAACCACAGTGTTGAAAACATCTCAAACTTTTCAGACAGGAAGCTAGGTGAAACTGGGTTTCCTGTGGTTGAGAAAGGACAATTACAAAGTTACAACACTCTAACTTTGAAAACAAAAGACTCAAACAGGAGACCTTCTTGAGAGATGGTGACTTAGTCTGCATCTCTGTTTTTCCCATAACAATCCAAAGACAGGGCTAGAGCAGTGTGTCAAGGATTTGTGAGCTGAAACACAAGAGATATTCAAGAGGGAAAGTTGAAATGGGAAATTTAGAAATCAATAAGTGCAATGAAAAAAACCAATTCAGACTGTGGCATAAAGTAAATGGGAGATAAACCTTTACACTAGAGGAAATGGCACGTTCAATAAATCTACCCAGAAATCCAACCACACAAATTCCAATTGCATTCAAGGGACCCACCTACCTCTGATCTGATGAAGCCACCCCTGCCAGGAGCTCACAGCCATCAGGTGTGAACAAGGCTACCCTGGACTCACTTTTCCACCTGCCCTTGAATCTGTCTCTGCTCCCTTCTATCTGTGTGAGCTGAGCTCTCCATACCTCAGTTCCTCCTTTGGTTTCCACAGTGCCAACAGCAGTGCCTTCCTTCTCTTTTCTTCTATTCCAACAACACACCTGAACGGTGTCTGGCCTTGGGTAAGTGTTCGCTGTCATCAGGGTCTTTAGCCTTCTTTCTTGCACCCCCCCATGTCTAACTGATCAGTTCTTGTTGACTCCGTTTCCCCAATGGATCTCAAATGCTTCTATTCCCCCACTTCCATGGTCATCACCACAGTCTGGACAACTACCGTCTCTTGCCTGGATGACCACAGGCTCCTTCAGACTGGTCTCCCCATCTTTAATCCTGCTTCCCTTCAATTCTGTCTCTACACAGCAGCATGAATGGCCTTTTAACACATAAGAAAGACCATGCCATTGACCTACTCAAAACCCTTCCCACTGCACACAGAATAAACCCAAACTCCAACCCTTACCCACATGGCCTGGCCTTGCCCCTCATCCCAACCTTACTCCAAACTCTCTCCCCTGCTCAGGACCCTGGAGACTCACTAGCCTCTTTCTCTTCCAAACATGGCTGGATTGTGGCTGGTGTGGGTTTTTGCACCTGCTGTTCCCTCTCCCTGGAATTCCGCCAACAGATCAACCCCTTGTATTTTCAACCTCAATTCAAATGTCACCTACACAGGTATTCCCTGACCAGCCAGTCTCAAGTAGCCCTGCCTCGTCACCTTTGTCGCATCACCCTGCTTTAATTGAATCACAGCACTTGTATCTCTCTGAAATTGTCTTTGTTCATTTATTTGTTTACTTCTTCATTGTCTGTGTCTTTGCCTCACTCAGATGTACACACCCATGCTTGCTTGAAGGCATGCGCATACACATACATGCACACACACACATACACATGCACTGTGGAATGTAAACCTCCTGCCTCTGTCTTCTTAGTTCTGTACCTCTCAGCCCCTGGATCGGTGCCTGATACTAGGATACCCTCTCAGAAAGTATTTGCTGAATGAATGAATGAGACTGAGCATCTGATTTGATTTTCAGCTCTTTCACTCACTAGCTGGGTATTTGAGAAAATCCCTGAGTTTATCCTAATATTAGTTTCCTCTTCTATTAAAAATTGAGATAATTGTGTCTGTTTTATGGGGGGGGGGGGTGAGGTCTACCTGAAAAAACATGTTAAATACTGAGGCAAGTGCCTGACATGGAGTAAAGTGCCCAATATTAGTTGTTCTGGTGGTGATGGTAATAGTGATAATGGTGGCGGTGACAGTGGTAATGGTGGTGGTGATAATGATAGTGATAATGGTAATGATGGTGGTGGTGCTGATGGTGATGGTGATGACTGATGAAGAAAACGTTCAGGATGAAGCGTCACCTGGGCCCAGCATTCCGTACGATGCTGGAATGTATATAAAAGTGCCCAGCATGGTGCTTGATGAAGGGTAAGAACTATAGATTTCAGTTCCATTCCATTCAGTTCAAAACAAATGTATCATCTTATGATAAAATTCAGTGAAATCAGATCCAATATAACCATGCTTATAAAATTCTGATTTAACAGCATTAGCTGGTCATATCAGGATTATGGAAAGGACTTCACTGCACTTTATTGCATCTTGGGGAATTTTTAAAATAATATAATTAAATTTGCTCTCAATGTGAGGGTTTTAAAAAGACTTGCTGCAGCTAATATAATTTGATTACATCTTAGGGCTTGAAAAATCTTCCAAAGGAGAACACCTGATTCAGTCACTCACCCACGAACTCATTCATTCATTCACAAACATTTAATAAACTTCCACTCAAAAATATGCTCAATTTCGAGGACCTCAGATATTAATGAATTGATTGTGTTACTGGAGGCCTTGTTTTTCAGTTCAGTGGGACGAACAGGCACTGGATTGGGATGGGGTCTGTCCGAAGGTTTTTTGCCTTCCAGGAGCTGTGGAGCAGCAGGAAGAGCGGGGGCTGTGTCAGCCCAGAGGAGCCCTCCCGGGCTGGGAAGGAGGGGGAGGGGTGAGCAAATGAATGCCTTCCTAGGAAATGGGATGCTCCACAGGAACTTGGAGGGAGGGGCTTTGGTAACCAGGCTGCGCAGACTGATGCCTGTTTGTGCGGCTCTGAGCCACTAGGTGGCGGGCTGGAGTGAGGCAGGTGACCATGAGGGTACAGGTGCATTGTGTGACAAGCCTGGGCTAGTTCATGAAGGGCATCCCAACCGAGCCAAGGAGCTTCAGCTTTCTTCTCTGGGTGATGCAGACTCAGGGAAAGGTTGCACCCAGGAGAAGCCCCTGGCGGGTTGGGAAGGGTGCACCTAGAGGCGGGAGGCTGGGGAAGGGTCCCTGCAAGCCCCCATCTCCTCCCCGCTTGCTCGGTTTTGTGCATCGGGGAGCACCCGCCCTGCAGACACCACCTATTCTCTCCCCGAATGAATCACCTACAGTTCAAAATAGGCAAATATTTTGCAAATCTCTGGTGAAAATAAATTAAATCAACACTAATTTTGAGGCATTCTAAAAGTGTTCAAGTGGGGTGTATAAATCGGGCCTCTTATATTTAGGAAGCTGAAGAATACAAAAGCAGAGCCATGTTAATGAGCAGTGAATTCACTTAATGTAGGGAAAGAATAACTTACCTCCCTTTCACATTTTTTTCTTTTTAGAAAGTACAAAACCTGGTATAATTGAGTTATTCTTTCCCCATGTATCTAAATTGCAGGTGAAAATATGGTGCAATTAATCTTTTCAATTTTGTGAGCCTATGATATTAACAGAAATTTAATTTCATCTATTGAATGAACCACCCCACTGGGGGTTTGTTATTGTATTCATTTCAATTCAAGAAACGTTTGTAGAAGATCAGGTAGAATCAGGTACTCTCCAGGTGTTTGCACATCTGTCCCACTTAGTCCTCACATCTCTCAAGGCAGTGCCATTGTGGCCACTTTTCTGGAAGAGGCGGCTTGAGGTGTTGCCCGGTGGGCCCAAGTTCTTAGCGCTGGTAAGTGACAGAGCCGAGCATTTAATCCACTACTGGCTGACTCCAGAGCCCTTGATTTTTCTAGAACTGCACCTCCTTGCCCTGCATACACAGAGATGTAATGCACAGAGGGGAGAATGTTCATGTCCTCTGAACTATTAAATCGAGGAAGTTCAGATACCTGAGTTCTGGAATATGCTGGAAGAACGTGGGGTAGAAGTTAGAAGAGGAGGAGCACAGTCGGCCTGTGGCGAAGCTTGGGGTATATATTCATTTCCTGGGGCTGCTATAACAAAGTACAACAAACGGGGTGGCTTAAAACAAGAGGAATATGTCCTCTCTTAGTTCTAGAGGCCAGAAGTGTGAACTCATGGTGCTCGCAGGGCTACACTCTCTCTGGAGGCCCAGGGAAGTTCTCTTCCAGGCCTCCCTCTAGCTCTGGTGCTGGTTAGCAATCCTTGGCATTCCTTGGTTCCTAAATGTATCACTATAATCTCTGCTTCCTTCATCACATGGCATTTTCCTTGTGTATCTCTGTGCCTCTTCTTCTTTTTTTTTTTAAAAATTCATTTAATTAATTAATTTATTTGGGCTGTATTGGGTCTTTGTTGCTGCACGCTGGCTTTCTCTAGTTGCAGTGAGCAGGGGCTATTCTCCTGTTGCAGAGCACAGGCTCTAGGCACCCGGGCTTCAGGGGTTGTGGCTCACAGGTTCTAGAGTGCAGGCTCAGTAGTTGTGGTGCATGGGCTTAGTTGCTCTGCGGCATGTGGGATCTTCCTGGACCAGGGCTCAAACCCATGTCCCCTGCATTGGCCGGTGGTTTCTTAACCACTGCGCCACCAGGGAAGCCCTCTGTGCCTCTTCTTATAAGGACACCCATCATGTCACATTAAGGCCCACCCTAATCTAACATGACCTTTTCTTAATTTGCTCGCCTTGGTAAAGACCCTATTTCCAAACTAGGTCATATTCACAGATACCAGGGGTTAGGACCTTCACATATCTTTTGGGGGGGACAGAATTCAATCTACAACAGGATGCTAATAGAGATGAGGGCCGGTCAGGGAAGGCCTCTTGGAGGAAGTGACAATTTTAAAGATAGAATCAAATCAGCCCTTATTCAGTGTATCTCAACCAGCAAACCAGAGGCTCTGGCAGCCTGAGGTGGGAAAGGAAATCCTTCTCTTGTTTGAAAACCAAGGACTGTCATAGAATCCCAGAACCTTCTCAGCAGAGCTGGGGAAAAGCAGTGAACACATATGGGGTAGTCAGCATGTATTGAGCACCTACTGTATACCGTGCCACCAGCAGGGAGGCAGTATTGCAGTGCTGACCAGCCAGGGCTCTGGACTTAGAGCAGCTTACAAGACCCTAGCAAGTGGCTTGTCACTCTGTGTCTTGGTTTTCTCCTGCATAAAATGAGAACAGCAGTAGTACGCTCCTCAAAGCATTGTCCTGTGCATCGATGAATGAGTACCCTATAGTGCTCACAGGAGCACACGGCACGGAGCAAACACAGGGAAAGTTCACTTCTCATCACATCCTCAGCTCTTTGCCTGCTATACAGCAGGCACTCAATAAACATCATTCCTTCAGCAAACATTTATCAAGCTCCCACTCTGTGCCCTACCTGCATTAGGCATTTGTGTCAGTTTGCAAGGCTGCCGTAACGGAGTACTGCCACAAAATTCTGGAGGCTAGAAGTCTGAAGTAGAGGTGTCAGAGGATCCTTCGTGGCCTTCCCCTGGGCCACCCTTGGCTTCCTCGACTTCTAGCTGCAGCACTGTGATCGCTGTCTCTGTTGTCACACGGCCATCTGCATGTGTGTCTGTTCTTACCAGGACACCAGTCATATTGGATTGGGGCTCACCCTAATCCAGTATGACTGCATCTTAACTAATTATATCTGCAAGAACCCTATATCAAAATGAGGTCATGGGGCTTCCCTGGTGGCGCAGTGGTTAAGAATCCACCTGCCAATGCAGGGGACACGGGTTCAAGCCCTGGTCCAGGAAGATCCCACATGCCGCGGAGCAACTAAGCCAGTGCACCATAACTACTGAGCCTGTGCTCTAGAGCCTGTGAGCCACAACTACAGAGCCCATGTACCGCAACTACTGAAGCCCGGGTGCTCTGCAACAAGAGAAGCCACCGCAATGAGAAGCCCGTGCACCACAACAAAGAGGAGCCCCCGCTCGCCGCAACTAGGGAAAGCCCGTGCGCAGCAAGGAAGACCCAACACAGCCAATAAAGAAATAAATAAATAAAAATGAGGTCACATTCCAAGGCACCAGGGGTTAGGACTTCAATATATATTTTGAGGGGACTCCATTCAATTCATATCAGCATTGGTAATTTCTTTTTCTGGCAGGCCTCTTTAGGACACACTTCTGCATGCTCCCAGCTGCCCACTAACTCCAGTGCACCCCCAGAACCCTGACCCAGGCAACTCCAGGGGCCCCAGGACCACCCTAACTGTGCAACCTGCAAAGGGGATCGTGACGAGGACTTCTCGTCCGGACAACAGAGCTACTGCAAATTCTCATCCATTGCCCCATCTCACTCTCAGTACCATCCTGCGAGGTGGGAGTCAGCATCCCTATTTGCAGATAAGCCAGCTGCATCTCAGAGAGGGGCTAGGTATCCTCTTCACCCCACACCCAAGGGACCCAGCATAATGCCCAGCCTCCCGATCTCAGGCCATCTGTCCATCTGTCCACCCTTCTGCCCTAGGTGTGGTCAGCACCTCAAAGCTTTAGGGTCTGGGACTCCCCACCACCAGGCCCCAGGGGCACGTGTTGTCCATCACTGTTTTCATCAGATTCTGGAAGGATTAGAACAGCTAGGACCCTGCACTGAATTTTCCATTAAACAATGTACTCAGTTCCCTGGCCGGCCCTTCATTCTGAGATTATGCAATTTCTTCTTTTTTTGGCATTAACAGAGTGTTTCTTTTATGACACGATGGTGATAATAAGTGATCCTGTTTGTACAAGTCCTTACTTGACAAAAGGAACAGCTGGCGACATGGCTGGCCCTTGAGTTTCCGTGGAAGATGTGTCTGGTTCGTGAGACCCTGCCCCAGCTGGCCCCGGACTCCTTTCCACTGTACGATCACCCAACAGTCGTGGTGCGCAGTGCACAGGCAGGGCGCTACCTATCTCGCCATCCCAGAAGTGTCAGGAACTCAGAAGGAGTCAGGGGCTATTTATAGATAAGCACAGTTGTCTTTAAAAAGCTCTGCCGCAGCTGGCTCCTCCACAGTTCCCCACACTCCTGGAAAACGACTTGGTGGGCCTTCCCCTTCCCCAGGACCTGGTGGCCAGAAAGAGAGCACGATGTGGATACCCACCCTCCTCCCCAGTGAGGCCACCAGGTGGCTCACCTGGCAGAAGGTGGGCAGACCCTGTGGGTCGCGGGGGTGGGATTGGCCCTCCCTGATGACGCCCACCCCCAGGGACTATTGCCGGGTACCTGCCCTGTGTGACAGGCACCATGCCGCAAACACAGCTCACCTGATCTCCACGCAGCAGGGTACCCTAGAAGCAGCCCACATCATGTCGTCCAAAGCCAGGCTAGGCAACTTGGCAGCTGGGTGAGCCCGGGCAACTTACTTAACCTCTCTGAACCTCGCCGCCTCTTCCGTGAAATGGTAACGAGAGTGACTACTTCCCAGGGATCATATGAAGAGTACATGTGACAAGGGAGAACATTACCACACAGAAAGCCCTGCTTATGTGTTAGGCACTGCTATTACGACCAGTCTCAGTACATATCATCCCCATTTTGCAGACGAGGAAACAGGTTCTGCATCACTAGGAAGTAGGAGAGAGAAGGTGTTACCTCACAGGCTACCTGGGAAGTCCTCCTACAGAGACGCATCCCTCCCTATCCTCCTTTCCTTCGTTCATCATTTCAGCAGGCATCCCTGGTTTGGGAAGGAGGGAAAAGTCGTGGGTGTGAAAACCAGGCAGACGGTGGTCAGATCGCAGTTGCTGCGCTCCTGGCACGACTGAGCCTCTGCCCCTCCCTGCCCTGGGTGTCCCGGCACAGTGGGGATGCCTGCGGTCCAGGGCTGCCTGGGCTTGGGGTGAGTCCGGCCAATTCTGGGGCTCAGTCTGGGGAGCCGCTTGTCCTCAGACATAAACCACATTTTCCATTGTCAGTTTCCTTGGTCACAAGGCTGCTATTTTGATGTCCCTTCTGCCCCCTTTTTGTGTGTGCCATTTAATTGGCTCCAAACCTGGCAAACAGGTGATTTATTGGCCCCTGGTATTCCACTCCCTCCTAAACCTACAGCCAACAGGCATGGACTTAACCTGCCCAGAACAAACCTGGGCCTCCGGAGCCTGTCCTCCCTCCCTCCCTGGAGGGCACCTCAGCTGCTTCCCTCGCCACGACCCCGGAATTCAGCCTAGCCTCATTCTCCCTCCTCTCCTCTTCCTATCTCCGCTGCAGCCTCTCCCCCAGGCGTCTCCCCTCACCTGGAGCACCTGGATGGAAAGTGCTGATCAGCCCTCCCCCCTGCCCTCAGCCCGCAGGCTACCCACGGCTTCCTGTCACTCCTGCCCTGCAGGCTGGGTTCTGGCACACAAACTGTCCCAGGCGCGGCCCTCCTCTGGGTGTTCCGGAGGCGCCTCCAGCTTCAGCTCAGCACAGATCCCCCTACAGACACCCTCCCACAGCCCTTTGCCCGGCTTCTTTCCCAGCACATCACACGCCCTTTCCTTAGGCTAAGGAGGTGCCTGACGGGAGTGGAAAAGAGCTTGGACTCCCAAATCTTCGAGACCTGGCTCAGCTCCCAGCTCTGAGCCAGCTGCATGGTTTTAAGCCGAATGGGGAGACTGGCAGCTGGTGTCAGATCCTGCTGCAGGGTCAGTGGTGGCCCTCCAAAAAGATACATTCGTGCCAAACCCTGAAACCTGGGAAGGAGGTCTGTGAGAGGTAATTAAGTTACGGATCTTGTGGGGAGGTCGTTACAAGAGGAAGGAGAGGGAGATTTGAGACCCAGGGAGAATGCCATGTGACGACGAGGCAGAGACCCAGGGTGATGGGTCTACAAGCCCCAGGGAAAGAGCAGTTCTGTCCGTGTGTGTCACCGTCCACCCCTCCTTTTGGACAAGATCTCTCTGTCCCACATTCGCGACAGCCCTGCCATACCATCCTGGTGAAAAACGACCCGGCCACACACAGATGAGGGGCTGCCTGAAACAGATGATGACAAGGCCGTCCTGGAGTGCCAAACACAGTCCCCAACAAATAAAACCTGGCAGCAAGACTCTGGCCTGATGCTCGGCTGAGCCTCATGGTTCAAGTCTGACAGGCACACAGTGAGAGCCACCATCCACCCACCACCAGGGCACTCCTCACCCCCACGTCAGGGCAGCGGGCGGGATGCAGGATGCGCTGGACTTGGAGCCTGAAGACTTGCCACTTTAGGAAGGGCCATGATGTGTCCGGGTGTGTGCGGAGTATTCTCTACTATGAGGAGACACACATCCTGCACCCCCCCACCCCCCAGCTGCACTGGGCACATAGAGAAACTGAGGCATGGGAGGGAAAGGACATCTCTTAATGACCCACGGCTCGAAAGGGAAATCCAAGTATGCCCCGTTTCCACACTCTTTGTACAATGCTCTGTTGCCTCCCTCTGACAACCACGTTGATTTCACCCAGGCTCAGTTTCTTCATCTGTGAAATGGGGAGGCTGAGCCTGTGTTATAAGGTCATTCTGAGAAGAGCAAGTTTAAATGGAAAGGAACCCACAAGACCAGTTTGGAGGCTCAAAATCATTACACAAACGTTAGATGTTATTGCCATGTCTCTCACAGGAGGCAGAAGAGGGTGGGAGATTGCATGCTCTGGTCAAAATCCTGACCTGACCACATACAGGTGAAGAAGATGGGCAAGTTACATGTCCTCCCTGGGCCTCCATTTCCTCATCTGTAAAATGGGCCTAACGAGGGCAACTTCTGTGGCTTGTGCCTTGGTGCAGACTGGCTGAGATGATATGAAGGTTTTAGAATTTACTTGGCCCCTGGCGAGTCCTCCAGAAATGTCATTGCAGTATTCTTACTGTCACCTTGGGGACCTCTGGGGTTTACAAACCTCCTTGTCCTGATGGAGCAAAATTCGGGTGAGGAACAAATTCAACTCCCTCAATTTACAGAGTCTGAAACGCACAAAGCTCAGAAAGTAAGGAAAATACTGTATGATATCACTTATACGTGGAATCTAAAAATGCAGCAAACTAGTGAATATAACAATAAAACAAAATCAGACTCACAGATACTGAGAACAAACTAGTGGGGACCAGTGGTGAGGTGGGAGGGGTACTATAGGGGGTGGGGAGAGGGAGGTAGAAACTCTTGGGTGTAGGACAGGCTCAAGGATGTATTGGACAACATGGGGAAATAGTCAATATTTTATAATGAATGTAAATGGAAAGTAACCTTTAAAAATTGTATTAAAAATTTAAAAAGAAATTTTAAATAAAATAAAAATTTTAAAAGATTCAATATTCTCAAAGAATATTTGAAAAGTAGATATGCATTTCTCTAATTTTTACCTTAATGAATGCACTTTAAAGATGTGAGAAAGTATAAATATGTGACAAGGGTGGGGGGAGAACAAACTGTGGCACCACAATTATAACACACACATAGACACACACGCAATCAACAAAAAATTCTGATCTGTTGATTCAGTTATAATGTGCTTTATTAACATAGATCATGACTTCCTTTGTGAATCATCACATATGCATTCATGGCATCATTTTCAAAGGCTTCTGTCCATTCCCAACACAAGTGTTAATCCACCCTCCACTGCTGCCTTTGATTTACTTTCAGACAAATCTGTGATGCAAACAACTCCGTGCTCTGAATCTTTTGGGGTATGGGGTCTCAGCTCCCCTGAGGACAGGTGGTCATGCCCTCCTCCCGAGTACTCCTGCTGGTCAAGTGGGCCCTGAGAGGAGAGGGGGCTAAAGGACCTGAGGACTAAGGGTATCTTTGGGTAGATTTCTAAGGGCCACCGTCACACAACCCTAAACCCAGCATGTGATCCCCACCAACCCAGCAGCATGTCCCCTAGGCAACAGCAAGCCCATACCTATTCCGGAAGGAGCTCAGCCCCTACGAATCAGGCCCAGGGAACCTGCACTTCTGGAAGTTCTTACCCCAAACCTTCACGCTACTCAGTGGTCTCAGGTGGCCTCTGCCGTATAGCTCTAGCTCAGTGCTACTGAATACGGGTCTGACAGAGTAACATCGGCACCAACAAAAAGCTTGTTAAAGATGTCATTTCATGAGCCTCACAGGAGAATCATAATTAAGAGTGGGGCCTGGGTTCCCCCCAAATTTGTAAGCGCTTTAAAGCCTTGGAAGAAATGTTTGCTGCGTGGCTCCCATGCAGTTTCTCGTTAGTATCACACGATGAGTGTTTAGCAATCACATCACCTGTGCCCTCCCCACAGCGTCTATTGGTCTGGGTGGGAGCATCTGCGTTGTTTTAACTCCAGGTGATTCAAAGGTTAGGCCCGGTTTAAGCGCGAGGGCTGCTTGGGTACCTTGATGAGAGTTGCTTCCAGTCTTTGGTCCTTTTGCCTCTGGGGAGGTGTCGGTGTCTGCTCTACGTGGGATTGGAAGGGGCAGGGCGGTGCAGCCCACTTGCTCTATGCTGTAGCAGAGTTTCTGGGCATCTGTGTGAGGGGAGAGCACGTGCAGACAGGAAAGAAAAAGCTCACAGTTTGGTCTCCACGCGGGAGCTCATTGTTCCTGAATCTCTCTTTTTCTGAAGGTTGGCATTTCAGCGTTTCAAGGTCTTTTGCCTGTGGGTATGGTGGGAACAGGTGAAGGAGCTGTGCTGTTGCCGTTGAAGGCGTATTCTCAAGATGCTGATGTGATTCCTCAACATGGTATCAATGAGAAAATGATCAAGAGCAGGAGGTAGAAGAGGACGAAATGGCAGCTTCTCAGGTAAATGTCCCGTCCTGGGTCAGAGGCTGTGTCTGCTTTTCCTCCTGAAATGTCCTGGATTGAGAACCTGCAAACCTTTCATTTTCTAATTCTGACGTTCCTCCCTAGCAAGGTTGTTTTCACCCACTTGTTTTTTTCCTTCTTGTGATAGTATAGTCAGCTCTTCAGAATATTTCTCCCCTGTTTTCCAGAGCCTTTTCCCCATTGTCTGCATCCAGGCTCCCTATAGAGCACGGAGAATTCTCACCATGAATTAATGACCTTCAACTCTCGAAATTCCTATTCCTTTTGTGAAAGATCAACACGGGAAGGCATTAGTATCCAAACTTCCCTATGGGATAGTTTCAGGTGTTGAGATATTAGTGAAGAAGGCGAAATGGAATGATTAATGTACATCGGAATGCAACATCAACTTATCACAACAGGATTAAGAAAATGCACTTTTAAATGGGATGGCATTAGTGGTCCAGATAACTCAAAGTTCTGAAAAAAAAAGTAATTAGGAGAGACTTGCTCTGTATATTGATAAGAAAGACTATTTAAATACAGCATTAGAGTCAGAGAACATGGGAGGTATATGTGGACTGAAATTTGCTTAAAACTGACATTTTTTTCGTGATAGATTCAGATTATGATTTTCTTATGTATTTTGCCCAGAATACCACGGCAGTGATAATGTTTTGTGTGCTTCAGTCACCTGATAATCATTTGTCCCATTACACCTCATGTTCACGGGTGCTTTCTGCAAGCTTCCTCCTCTATGGAGTTTTATGTTTTATCTTTAGCAAGGGTTTGGTGTGATTCGCTGAGAAATATGCATAAACCATCATGGTAAACCTGGAAACTCCCATTTCTGTTTAGTTTTCCTTTGCTTGTAGTTTGGTTTAGAAAGTGAACATTGCCATCTTTGTTTATTAAAGATATTGGTTTTTCAAGTGAAGTCTGTAATCAGTCAAGGCTTGTTCTTGTAAGTTTCCATGATACTCCACACTCATGCAACAGACATATGGTTCTTTATCACTTCGTTGCATTTTCCAGAAGGTTTACAAGGACCATATTATTAATGTATGCTCAGTTGTGTTAAATTTCTGAAATATAGCTCACCTCAAATGATAAATATTTTCAAAGACATCAAAGATTCAGAACCAATAGCTCTAACTGCTTTTATATCATTGTGTCTCCCCTAGTGTATTTATAAAATGCAAATTGTATCATCCACAAATAGATTCATAAGATTTATCCAGTTAAAAGTAATTCATATTAATTCTTCTTTAAAAGTTTGGTAGAATTCACCAGTGAAGCCGTCAAGTCTTGGTATTTTTTGTTGGGAGGTTTTTGAGAACTCCTTAACAGTAGTCAATCTCCTTAACAGTAATTTGGTCTGTTGAGATTGTTTTCTTTCTTTATTATTCAGTCTTTTTATTTTGTATTTTAAAATTTTTCCTTGGCTCACTGATTCTTAATGTTGTTTAATTTCCATATATTTGTAATTTTCCAGACTCTGTCCTGTTGTTCACTTCTGGTTTCTTACCCTTGTGGTTGAAAAATACTATGTAAAGTGAAGTAAGTCAGAAAGAGAAAGGCAAATACTATGATATTACTTCTATGTGGAATTTAAAATATGACACAAATGAACCTACCTATGAAACAGAAACAGAATCACGGGCATAGAGAACTGAGTGGTGGTTGCCAAGGGGGAGGGGTTTGTGGGACAGATGGAGTGGGAGATTGGATTTAGCAGATGTAAGACTTTATATATAGAATGGATAAACAACAAGGTCCACAGAGAACTATATTCAGTATCGTATGATAAACCATAATGGAAAAGAATATTAAAAATATAAAAATATTAAAAAAGAATGTGTATATATATATATATATATATGTATATGTAACTGAATCACTAAAAAAATGCTTAGTATGATATCAGTCTTCTTAAATTTGCTAAGACTTGTTTAGTGACCCATCACATGATCTGTCCTGGAGAACGTTCAATGTGCAATAGAGAAGAACATGTATTCTGCTGCTGTTGGATGGACTGTTCTGTTTTTGTCTGTTAAGTCCATTTGGTCTAATGTATTATTCAAGTTCAATACCTCCGTATTGATTTTCTTTCTGGATGATCTATTCATTGTTGAATGGTGGGTATTAAGGACCCCTACACTTTTTTTGTATTGTCTAGTTCTCTCTTCAATCTGTTAGTATTTGTTTAATACATTAAGGTCCTCCACTGTTGGGTGTATATTTATTTGAGTGTTGTCTTCTTGATGAATTGACAACATAATCATTATATAATCACCTTAAATTTTTTCTTGTTGCAGCTTTTGCCTTAAAGTCTATTTTGTCTGGTATTTTGTCTGGTGTAACTCTGGCTACCGCTGTTTTCTTTTGGTTTCCACTTGTGTGGAATATCTTGTTCTAAAGCTTCACTTGGAGCCTAATTTGTGTTTTTTCCACTGAAGTGAATCTCTGATAGGCAGCATATAGTTTGATCTTGTATTTTTTTCCTAATTTTTATGGAGTATAGTTGATTTACAATGTTGTGTTAGTTTCAGGTGTACAGCAAAGGGAATCAGTTATTCGTATACATATATCCACTTTTTTTAAAGATTCTTTCCCCGTGTAGGCTGATCTTGTATTTTTATCTATCTAGCCGCTCTATGACTTTTGACTAGAGAATTTAATGTATTTATGATTACAGTAATTATTCATAGGTAAGAACTTACCAATGCCATCTTATTGTTTCCTGTATGCTTTGTTGTTTCTTGTTCCTTTTTACCTCTTTTGTTGCCTTTCTTTGTGAATTAGTGATACCCTGTAGTGGTATGTGATGATTTCCTTCTCTTTATATTTTCTGAATCTACTATAGGTTTTTGCTTTGTGGTTCCATGAGGCTCACAGAAAATGTCTTATAGATACAACAGTCTATTTTATGTTGATAACAATTTAACTTCCATCACATCCAAAAATACCTACTCTTTTACTCCCCTCTGTGAATTTTTGTATATGGTATTACAATTTACCTCTTTGAATATTGTTTATACATTAAAATTTTTATACCTGCAGTTATTTTAATAATCTCATCCTTTAACCTTTATTCTAAAGTTAACTGGTTAACACATCACCATATCACACTATTAAAGTATTCTTACCTTAACTGTGTACTTACGTTTACAACTCTATGGTGTATTTTCATGTTTTCACGGTATTATTTAGTGTCCTTCTATTTTAGCTTGAGGAACTCTTTTAGAATTTCTTCTAAGACAGATCTAGTGATGATGAACTCCCTCAGCTTTTGTTTTTTGAAAAGATTTTTTTATCTCTTCATTTAAGGACAAGTATGGTGGGTAGGATATGCTTGGTTGGCAGTTTTTCTTGTCTTTTCTTTTTTATTGAGCAATTTGAATATATCATCACACTCTCTTCTGGCCTGTGAGGATTCTGCTGTGAAATCAACTTTTAATCTTATGAGGGTTCTCTTGTAAGTTATAAGCTTCTCTCCTCTAGTTGCATTTAAGATTCCTTGTTTTTGAGAGTTGACAGTTTTACTATAACGTGTTTTGGAGAAGAATTTTTTTTTTTGAGTTAAGTTTGTCTGGTGCCCTATGAGCTTCATGAACTTGGATATCCAAATCTCTCCCGAGATTTGGAAATTTCTCAGCCACTATTTATTTTAAAAAGCCTTCCATCTCTATCTTTTCCTTCTAAGACTCCATAATTCACAGAATGTTTCTTTTGTTGGTATCTATAGATCTCATAGTCATTCTTCAACTCTTTTTATCTTTGCTCTCCTCTGAGTGTATATTTTCAACTTACTGTCTTCTAACTCACAGAAAATTTCTTCTGATCTGTTTATTTATTTTCAAATTTATCCATTTATCTTTGGCTGCATTGGGTCTTCGCTGTTGCGTGCGGGCTTTTCTCTAGTTGCGGCAAGCGGGTTCTACTCTTCGTTGCGGTGCGCGGGCTTCTCATTGCGGTGGCTTATCTTGTTGCGGAGCACGGGCTCTAGGTGCATGGGCTTCAGTAGTTGTGGCTCGTGGGCTCTAGAGGACAGGCTCAGCAGTTGTGGCACACGGGCTTAGTTGTTCCGCAGCATGTGGGATCTTCCCGGACTAGGGCTCGAACCCGTGTCCCCTGCATTGGCAGGCGGATTCTTAACCACTGCATCACCAGGGAAGCCCTCTTGATCTGTTTAGATATTGATGATGCTTATTGTGTTTCTTTTATTTTTCTTGTAATATATTGAACATATAATATTATTTGAATTTAAGGTGTACAGCATGGTGATTTAATACATTTACATATTATACTATGATTGCCAATGTAGCAGTAGTTATCACAGCTATCATGTCACATAATCATTATTTCTTTACTGTGTTTGGAAAAATTAAGATCTGGTCTATTAGCAAGTTTGATCATAATACGATACCATTGTTTATGTTCACTATACATCAGATCTTTAAGAATTATTTACTATTAGTTAATGTTTGTACCCTTAAACAACATCTCTCCTATTCCTCACACCTCAGGCCCTGGTAACCTACATTCTACTCTTTGTTTTTATGAGTTTGGCTTTTTTTTAAATTTTATTTTACATATAAATGATATCACATAGTGTTTGTCTTTCTCTTTTTGACTTATCTCAGCATAATTTACCCAAGGTACATCAATATAAAAAACGGTCGAATTTCCTTCTTTCTAATGGCTGAATAATATTCATTGTGTGTATGTATATATACGTATAGCTATCACATCTTTCTTATCCGTTCATCTGTTGATGGATAAATACCAGAACAGGATAAACACCTGCCCCTAGGTTCTTCAGAACCATTGTTTTTTTTTTTATATTCCATATATATGTGTTAGCATATGGTATTTGTTTTTCTCTTTCTGACTGTAGCTCTATTTACAATAGCCAGGACATAGAAGCAACCTAAGTGTCCATCGACAGATGACTGGATAAAGAAGATGTGGCACATACATACAATGGAATATTACTCAGCCATAAAAAGAAACGAAATTGAGTTATTTGTAGTGAGGTGGATGGGCCATTGGATTTTTTAGAGAGATTTCTTTGAATCTACCAATGGCGGGTGTTGAGATAAGTACTTTTTTTTTTTTTTTGCGGTACGTGGGCCTCTCACTGTTGTGGCCTCTCCCGTTGCGGAGCACAGGCTCCGGACGCGCAGGCTCAGCGGCCATGGCTCACGGACCCAGCCACTCCGCGGCATGTGGGATCTTCCCGGACCGGGGCACGAACCCGTGTCCCCTGTATCAGCAGGCAGGCTCTCAACCACTGTGCCACCAGGGAAGCCCTAAGTATCTTATTTTTGATGCTATTGTAAATCAGTTTATTTTTTCAGATGTTTTACTACTTGTGTGTAGAAATACAACTGATGATGTATGTTGATTTTATATACTGCAATTTTACCCACTTCGTTGATTAGTTACAACATTTTGGGATTCCTTGGGATTTCTTATATGCAAAATCATACCATCTTCAAATAATGAGAATTTTTGTTCTTCCTTTCTGATTTGGGTGCCTTTCTTTGTCTTTCCTGATTGCCCCAGCTAATACTTCCAGTACTATACTGAATAAGAGTGATTAAGTGGGCATCACTGTCTTGTTCTTGATCTTGGCAGAATAGCTTTTACCTTTTTACCATTGAGTATGATGTTAGCTGTGGGCTTGTTTTGTATGGCCTTAATTATGTGGAGGTGTGTTCCCCCTATACTCAATCTATTCAGAATTTTTCATCATAAAAGAATTATATTTTGTCCAATGCTTTTTTGGCATCTATTGAAATGATTATGATTTTTATTTTTACTCTGTTAATGTGGTGTACCCCACATATTTATTTGTGTATGTTGAACCATTCTTCCCTCTCAGTGATAAATCCCACTTCGCCCCAGTGTATAATCCTTTTAATGTATTGTCGAATTTGCTAATATTTTGTTCAGAATTTTTGCATCTATATTAATCAGTTTTATTGGCCTCTAGTTTTCTTGAAGACTCATTGTCTGGCTTTGGTGTCTTGGAAATGCTGGCCTCATAGAACACGTTTAGAAGTATTCCTTTCTCTTCAATGTTTTGGAAGAGTTTGAGAATCATTGGCATTAATTCTTCTTAATAGGTTTGATAGAATTCACCAATGAAGTCATCTGGTCCTTGAGTTTTCTGCGTTGGGAATTTTTTGATTGTTGATTCAATCCCTTGTTATTGGTCTGTTCAGATTTTCTATTTCTTCCTGATTCAGTCTTTGTAGGTAGTGAGTTTCTAGGAAGTATCAGTTTCTTCCTGAGTATCTAATTTGTTGGCATACAATTGTTCATAATAGTCTCTTGTGATCCTATGTATTTCTGTAGTATCAGTTGTAGTGTCTGCTCTTTCATTTCTAATTTTGTGTCTTCTCTATTTTCCTAGTCTAGCTAAAAGTTTGTGAATTTTATATTTTTGAAAATCCAGCTTTTAGTTTGTTGATCCTTTCTATTGATTTTCTTGTATATGTTTTATTTATTTCCACTCTAGTCTTTATGATATCCTTCCCTCTGCCAACTTGGGAATAAATTTCTTCTTTTTCTGCTTCCTTGAGGTGTAGAGTTAGATGTTTGAGAGCTTTCTAATTTCTTGTTGTATGCACTTATCACTATAAACTTTCCTCGATGAACTGCTTTTGCAGCATCCAATAGGTTTTGGTATGTTGTTTCCATTTTCGTTGGTTCTGAGATTTAAAAAAAATTTCCTTTGGCTTTCTTTTTCGACCTACTTTATTTTTTGGAAGTGTGCCGTTTAGTTTTCACATATTTGCAGATTTTCCAGATGTCGTCTTGTTGATTTCTAGTTTTCTACCACTGTGTTCAGATAGTTGGTATAATTTTGATCTTCTTAAATTTGCTAAGACATGTTTGTGTCCTATCATATGATCTATCCTGGAGTATGTTCCATGTGCACTTGAGCATAAGTTGTTGGATGTAATGTTCTATATATGCCTGTGAAGTCCATTTGGTGTAGTATATAGACCAGTGTTTTCTTGTTGATTTACTATATGCATGATCTATCCATCGCTGAGAGTGGAGTATTGAAGTCCCCTACTATTAATATATTGTCTATTTTCCCCTTCAGATCTGTATTTGCTTAATCTATTTAGTTACTCTGATGTTGGCTGTGTATATTTATAGCTTCTTGATTTATTGACCCTTGTATCATTATATAACGACCTTCTTTGTGTCTTGTCATTGCTTTTGGCTTAAAGTCTGTTTTGTCTGATATGAGTATAGCTACCTCCACATTATTTGGCTTCTACTTGCATGGAATATAATCATCCATCTCTTTACCTTGAGCCTATGTGTGTCTTTAAAGCTGAAATTAATGTCTTATATAAAGAACATAATTGGGTCTTATACATTTTTATCCAGCCAGCCACTCTATAGCTTTGATTTGTGAATTCAACCATTTACATTTAGAGTGATTTTTGATATGTAAGGACTTCTTACTGCCATCTTATTAATTGCTTTCTGATTGTTTTATAACTCCATTGTTTCCTTTTCCCCTCTGTGTCTACCTTTGTAAATTGGTGCTTTACCATGTTGCTGTGTTTCCTTTTTTTTTTGCGGTACACGGGCCTCTCACTGTTGTGGCCTCTCCCGTTGCGGAGCACAGGCTCCGGACGCGCAGGCTCAGCGGCCATGGCTCACGGGCCTAGCTGCTCCGCGGCATGTGGGATCTTCCCGGACCGGGGCATGAACCCGTGTCCCCTGCATTGGCAGGCTGGCTTTCAACCACTGCACCACCAGGGAAGCCCTCCAGTGATCTTTAATAACCAAAATTTACAAGATAAAGACCATATTCTCCATTATGGTTTTAAGTAGGACTCTCCCTCGTAGACAAAACTTCTAGTTTCAGGAAAGCCTCAGCTTAAAAAATGCAGACCTTTTCATCCCCATAGGTGTCTATTTTATCCTGTTTCCCAAATTCCAGTCACTTGCACACTGAAGACAAATCAATGTTAATTAATAGCTCCCTACTGACATTATAACTTAATATTTTCCTATGTGTTGACTCAGTTTCTTATTAATTTACTAATATTTTCCTTTATTTTTCTTTCAGTTCTATTGAGATATTATTGACATACAGTACTGTAGAAATGGTGGGTGTACAGCATAATGACATATGTTGTAAAAGGATCAGCAAACAATTTAAATTTTTAAAAAGTTTACTAAATACTTCATATGACAGTTTGGTGACCTCCATTTAAAACAAGTTCAATTTACACAATTCATAACATTACATGAAATGGGCTGTGCAATTCTCAATATTATCTGATGTTCTGAAATTTGTACATAAACCACAGCTGGGGAAGTGCTAATTCATGAGACAAATTCTGCTCCTTTCTTCTTTTTTTTACTCCAGTAGTCGCCTCTGAGCCCTGTTAGCCTGGAGGCTGAATCTTCCGTGCCTTGGGGCAGGGCGGGTCACTCCCCTCAGAGGAGACCCGAAGGTCCTCCTGGAGAACGTGGACTGGGACATGGGTCAGTATCACCCAGGTTCCTCTAAGAGGTGAAACATCTGACTTGTAGGAGAAGGCTTCTTAGGAGGAGGAAATGAAAGGTGTTCTGAACCTGGAGCCCTCCCCGCATCCCTTGTCCCATCATGAAGACAATTCTGAGGGGTTGGTCTGGAACATGCGTAAGATGGTGGAGGTTGGGGGACAGTGCAGGCCTGGATTGGGCTCAGGTGAGGTGAGTTGGGTAGAGGCTGGGAGTCAATGCTTAGCATTGGGGCAGGTGTCCTTATGGTCATTTGGCGTGCCTGTGTGAATCCAAGTCCAGTTGTACTGGGAAGAGGATAAAGGCTGTGGATAATTCCACAGATCAGGTCTCTGAGTATCCTCAGAGGATAAAAGGGTCCTGAGTCTTACTTTTTTGTGAGAAGGGGGTAGGTAGGAGGGGAAGACCTAGCAAAACAGGATGGAGACCCAGGCAGATCTCTTGCCTGCTGCCTGAGTTTGGAGTCCTGATCACATTTATGTTTGACATTCTCTGGTCTGCACATTGAGTCTACACTTCAGTGCTCTGTGGTTGGTGACATGGTCCAGACCAGATGTATGGTGACAAGCTGGGGAACATCATACGAGAAGCTCCCAGGCCTGTTGGCAAGGATGTTTGAGCCTTGACCAATGTGCTTCGGCGTAGGTTGTGAGGTTTAACGATATCCTCATCCTGTCCTTTAACTGGTCCACAGGTTGAGAGCAAAGAGCTCAGTACAGAGCTCTTGATGTAAGGCTGTGCATGGCAGATGGCCCTCATATCAAGTGTCTTGAGTGATGGATGACCTGTGAAAACAAGTTCCTTGACAAATTTTTTTAGTGACTGTGTGCACAGCAATTGGCTTGGAAGGATGTGGGAGAAGACACCACAACTCTAAAGTATATTTGAATTGCCTCTCAATCAAGAGAAAAAATAGAAGCAAACAAAAATATCTGGAACCTATGAAATTAAATTTCACTGTAAAAGAAAAATGATCATTTTACATATGAAGAGGCACCGAACCTCAATGATGGTCAGGGGGAAATAAATTACAAAGCCAATGTAATCATTTTTCTTCTCTTATATAGAAAATGTAAAGTGCCTTTGTAGCATCTCTTGTCAACATCAGTGGAAACAAGCCGTTTGATGTACTCTTGCAGGGAGTATACATGACTAATATCCCTTTTGAGGCAGTTTGTCCCCTCGTTTGCTTCTAGACGTTCTGGACTTTAGGGGTTCTGTGGTGCTGATGTCTGTGAGATGATCTGGAAATTTGCTATGTCCTTCCACCTCTGGTCAATCTCCTTCAGGCATTGATAACTTGATTTCCTGAAGTAGAAGAAAAAAGGCAAAAAAAATCATATACACATTGAAACAAGACAGTGGAATAGAAGGACGTGGAGTTCAAAAAGAAAAAAAAAAACAAACCACCAAATAGTTCTGTCTCATTACTTCAACCTCACGCTTCGCCCCCAGATAAATCCCAACTCCTGGAAAACCACTCTGCTGAGGGAGCTGTCCTCTGGAGGTGGGGAGACTGTAAGGGAGGAGGCTAGAGGTGAGAAACTCACCAGCAAGAGACCTGGCGACCAGGTAACTTTTCAGAGCTCTTCCAGCCCAGAGAGTCCACCGTCCTTTGGGGGGATGGGGCTTCGTTAGGGGTAGGAGTGCCCACCTGGATCTGGAGACTGTGGTCCCACGCAGATGGGACCAGGCACTACAGGTCCAAGGAGGGCTCAGTTGCTGCACCATCCTTCCCAGGTCCCTCTGTCCCAGGTCAGCCCAGCCTTGGGACCCAAGCCGGCTCATATTCTAGGGATGGCACAGCGGCCCGGGTCACTGAGGCCTGAGGGGAACGCACGAGGCATTGTTTTAAATTTAATTTTTATTTTATATTGCAGTTTACTTATCATATTGTGTTGTTTTAGGTGTTCAGCAGGTTGATTCAGTCGCACGTAGACACATATATGTTCTTTATTCCTATTCTTCTCAATATAGGTTATTAAAGAGTGTTGGGTAGAGTTCCCTGTGCTAAACGGTAGGTCCTTGTTGATGATCAATTTCATACATATTCCGGCATATATGCTAATCCCACCTTCTCATTTGTCCCTTCCTGCTACCTTTCCCCTTTGGTGAACACATGTTTGTCTTCTAAGTCTATGAGCCAGATATTGTTTTATAAATTGATTCCTTTGTATCAGTGTTTGAATTAGACCTATAAGTGATAGCATGTGAGATTTCCCCTTCCTTTCTGACTTACTTCGCTTAGTATGATCACTTCTAAGTCCATCCGTGTTGCTGCAAGTGGCATTATTTCCATTTTTATGGCTGAGCAGCATTCCATTGTCTATATGTACTCCATCTTCTTGGTCCATTCATTGATCTGTGAACATTTTCTTTGCTTCCATGTCTTGGCCATTGAACATACGGATGCTACGGCCGTTGGGGTACACAGGTGTTTTCAAATGCTGATTTTCTCTGGATATCTCCAAAGGAGTGGGACTGCTGGATCATCTGGTCTCTTTATTATTAATTTTTTAAGGAACCTCCATACTGTTGTTTATCGTGGCAGTTACCAGGTTCCATTTCCACCAGCAGCGTAGGCAGGTTCCCTTTTCTCCACCCTCTCTCCGGCTCTTATTGTTTGTAGACTTTTTGATGATGGCCATTGTGACTGGTCCGAGGCCCAGCCGCTCCGCGGCATGTGGGATCTTCCCGGACTGGGGCACGAACCCGTGTCCCCTGCATCGGCAGGCGGACTCTCAACCACTGCGCCACCAGGGAAGCCCCCTTCCTTGTAGTTTTGATTTCCGTTTCTCTGATAGGTAGGGCCGCTGAGCACCTTGACTTTTGCTTTTTTTTTTTTTTTCTTTTATTCATGTGTGTAGAAGTTACCTCTTTAAATTGGCTTCTTCACGGTCGTCAGAGTTTTAAATTCTTTTTTCCATTTCCTACCCAAGGACATTTCTTGAGGGCAGGTGTCCTTTACAGCCCCCCAGGCTTTGCGAATATGAAGTGCTCAGCACTGGTTTTAAAGCTGTCGTTGCGGTATCGGCCACAAGGTGGCAGGATTTCTTCATCCCCAAAGCTGGTTATTCTCGCCACAAGAACCTGAGAGAAAGTTGTTATTTCTGGGTGTAAATTCGAGTGGTATGGGACTGAACAATCAATCAAGGAGACTTCCCTGGCGGTCCAATGGTTAACACTCTGATCTTCCAGTATAGGGGCTCGGGTTCAATTTCTGGTCTGGGAAATTGGATTGCCCATGCCACGTGGCCAAAAATAAAAAATAAAAAAAAAGAAAAGAAAAAGAAAAAAAGAGAAAAACAACCTAAGGGGTTGCGTCTCATTAATTCTTTGCCCTTACACTTCACCCCCGGGCAAATTCCAACCCCTGGGACACCATACTGCAGAGAGAGCTGTCCTCTGGAGGCAGGAAACTCACCAGCAGGAGACCAGCTGACTTTTCAGAGCTCTTCCAGCCCAGAGAGTCCACCATCCTCTGGGTGCACTGGGCTTGGTTCAGGGGTAGGAGTGCCCACCTGGATCTGGAGACTGTGGTCCCATGCCGTCGGGACCAGGCACTACAGGTCCAAGGAGGGCTAATTTTCTGCACCATCCTTCCCAGGTCCCTCTGTCCCAGGTCAGTCCATCCTTGGGAGCCATGCCGGAGATGTGACACAAGCGCAGGTCACCGAGGGCTGAGAGGGACGTAGGAGGCATTTCGTTTTTGAATTTGTTTTATTTTATATTGGAGTAGATTGTTTAACAATGTTGTATTGTTTTAGGTGTTCAGCAAGTTGATTCAGTTTTACATAGAAATATATCTGGGTTTTTTTCCGATTCTTTCCCCATATAGTTTATTAAAGAGTGTTGGGTAGAGTTTCCTGTGGTATACAGTAGGTCTTTGTTGATTATCGATTTCACATATATTATGGGGAACATGCTATACCTCATTTGTCCCTTTCCACCGCCTTTCCACTTTGGTATCCATACTTTTGTTTTCTAGGCCTGTGAGGCTGTTTATGTTTTGTAAATTAGTTCCTTTGTATTAATGTCTGGTTTCCGCCTTTAAGTCACATCATGTAATATTTCTCTTTCCTTTCTGACTTACTTCACTTAGTATGATCACCCCTAAGTCCGCCCGTGTTGCTTCAACTGGCATTATTTCATTTTTTTTTTTAACGGCTGAGTAACATTCCATTGTCCTGGGCGTATAAACAGCAAAAACCAGAATTTGAAAAACTTTCACCCCAACATTCACTGTAGCACTATTTACAATAGCCAAGACATGGAATCAACCGAAATGTCCATCAACAGATGAATGGATAGAGAAGAACTGGTACATAGACACGACAGAATATTATTCAGCCATAAAAAGGAAGGAAATCATGCCATCTGCAGCAATACGGAGGGATCTCAGACGATCATACTAAGTGAAGTAAGTCAGACAGAGCAAGATAAATATCATGAGATAACCCTTATAGGTGGACTCTAGAAAGTGATACCAGTGAACTAATTTCAAGAGAGAAACAGACTCAAAGTTAGTTATTAGAGACGTGCAAATCAAAACTACAAAGAGGTATCACCTTGCACCAGTTAGAATGGCCATCACCAAAAAGTCTACAAACTGTAAATGCTAGCGAGGGAGTGGAGAAAAGGGAACCCTCCTACACTGTTGGTGAGAATGTAAACGGGTCACAGCCACTAGGGAGAACAGTAGGGCGGTTCCTTAACAAGCTAAAAATAGAGCTACCGTATGATCCGGTAGTCCCACTCCTGGGCGTGTATCAGGAGAAAACCAGAATTTGAAAAACATGCACCCCAACGTTCACTGCCACACTAGTTACAACAGCCAAGGCATGGAATCAACCAAAATGTCCATCAACAGATGAATCAATAAAGAAGAAGTGGTACATAGAGACAAATGAATATTATTCGCCATAAAAAAGAATGAAACAATGCCATTAGCAGCAACGTGGATAGACCTAGAGATGATCACACTAAGTGAAGTAAGTCACATAGAGACAAAAAAAAATGTCATATGATATCACTTAGTGGTGGAATCAAATAAGTGATACCAAGGAACTAATTTGTAAAAGAGACACAGATTTAGAAAAACAACTTATGGTTACCAAAAGAGAACGTTGGGGGGAAGGGATAAATTAGGAGGTTGAGATGTACGTAAACACACTAATACAAACGAAATAGCTAATCAACAGGGACCAGCTGTATAGTTCAGGGACCTCTACTCGACACTCTTTAATAACCTATTGGGAACAGAGTCCGAAAAAGAATAGATAAATGTATATGTATAACTGAATCAACTTGCTGTACACCTACAAATCACAACATTGTAATTAAACTTTACTCCAGGAAAACAACAAAAATTAAATTTTAAAAAAAACAAGAAGCGATTATCACAGGCATTTGGGTATATGTTCTGGTTAATTCCCCTGTAATTTACGACGCACAGAGGAGTGCAACTAAGGCTCTGGTTGCCCCAGTAACCAGTGTTGGGCATGAAGAAATCCTTCCACCACTCTGTGGTCATTTTCTTTAACAGCAAGTTAAAAACCAGGTCATTTGGGCACTTCATATTCACAAGCACTCTGGGGCTATGAATGACACCTACCCTCAAGAAATGTCCTGGGGTAGGTAATTGAAAAAGAAGTCAAAGACATCAGCCTTTCAAGATGCCAAGTTCAATAGGTAAATTTTACTCTCACCATTAAAAAAAAAAAAAAAGCACGTGAAAAATTGTTCAACATAGCTAGCTGATTATTAGAGACATGCAAATCGAAATCTCAACGAGGTATACCTCGCGCCAGCCAGAATGGCCATCATCAAAAAGTCTACGAACTGTAAATGCTGGCAAGGGTGTGGAGAAAAGGCAAGCCTCCTACACTGTTGGTGGGACTGTAAACTGGTCACAGCCACTGGAGAACAGTATGAAGGTTCCTTAACAAGCTAAAAATAGAGCTAGCATATGATCCGGCAGTCCCAGTCCTGGGCGTATACTTGGAGAAAACCAGAATTCGAAAAACATGCACCCCAACGTTCACTGCCACACTAGTTACAACAGCCAAGGCATGGAAGCAACCAAAACGTCCATCGACAGATGAATCAATAAAGAAGTGGTACATAGAGACTACTGAATATTACTCAGCCATAAAATAGACAAATAATGCCATTTGCAGCAACATAGTATAATCATCCCTAGGTCCATCTGTGTGAAGTAAGTCAGATAAAGACAAATATCATATGATATCACTTGTAGGTGGATTCTAAAAATTAATACCAATGAGCTGATTTACAAAAGACAGATCACAGACTTTGAAAACATATTTATGTTTACCAAAGAGGAAAGGTGGGGTAAAGGGATAAATTAGGTGGTTGGGATTAAATATACATACTAAGACATATAAAATAGGTGATCAAAAAGAACTACTGTAGCACAGGGAACTCTGTTCAACATTCTATAATAGTCTATGTGGGATAAGAATTCAAAAATGAATAGACATATGTATATGTAGAACTGAAGAAGTTGATGTTGACCCACAAAGGAACACAACATTGTAAATCAACATTACTCCAACAAAAAATAAAAATTAAATTAAAATTAAAAAATAGGTAATGAGACGCAAGCTTTTGGGTGTTTGTTCTGGTATAGTTGACGCTAATTTACAACCCAGGAACGTGAATCCCACTAAAGCTCTGGTTGCCTGAGTAACCAGAGTTGGTCATGAAGAAATGCTGCCGCCTTGTGGCCGTTTTCCATAACAGCAAGTTAAAAACCAGCGCTTCTGGGCATGTAACACTCACAAGTACTGTGGGGCTGTAAATGAACTTGCCCGGAAGAAATGTCTTGGGGTAGGCAATCAAAAATCAATTCAAAAGAGGACATACTTTGAAGAAGCCAATTTCAACAGGTAAATATTACTCACGCTGTTAAAAAAAAACACGTGCAAAGACGCTAAACATCACTAATTATGAGACATGTAAGTCAAAACTACAAGGAGGTATCACATTGCACCTGTCAGAATGGCCATCATCAAAAAGTTTGCAAACAATAAATGCTAGATAAGGAAACCCCTATGCTGTTGGTGGGAATGTAAACTGGTCACAGCCACTATGGGGGTTCCTTAACAAGCTAAAAATTGAGCTACCTATGATCTGGCAGTCCCACTCCTGGGCATATAGCCAGAGAAAACCAGAATTTGAAAAGACACTTACTCCCCGACTTTCACTGCAACACTATTTACAATAGCCAAGACATGGAAGCAACCAAAATGTTCATCAGCAGGTGAATGGCTAAAGAAGAAGTGGCGCATGGGCACAATAGAATATTATTCAGCCATAAAAAAATAATGAAATACTGCCATTTGCAGCAACACGGGTCAACCTAGAGATGATCATACTAAGTGAAGTAAGTCAGAGAAAGACAAATATCATATGATATCACTTATAGGTGGAATCTAGTAAGTGATAAAAAATGAACTAATTTGCAAAAGAGAAACAGACTTAAAGACTTAGAAAACAAACTTACAGTTAACAAAGCTGACGGGTGGGGGGAAGGAATAAATTAGGAGGTTGGGATTAACATATACACACGAATACATATCAAATAGATAATCACCAGGGACTAACTGTACAGATCAGGGAACTCTACTCAACACCCTGTAATATCCTATATGGGTACACAATCTGAAAAAGAATGGATATGTGTATGTGTATAACTGAATCAACTTGCTGTACACCTACAAAACACAGCATTGTAAATAAACTTTACTCCAATAAAAAAACTAAATATATAAAAAAAACAAGAAGTAATGAGACAAGTTTTGGGGTGTTTTTTTATGGCACATTCCACTCTATTTTATAACCCAGGAACTCAAGTTCCACTATGGTTCTTGTGCCCCAGGAACCAGAGTTGGGTATGAAGAAATCCTTCCACCTTGTGGCCATTTACTGTAACAGCAAGTTTAAAACCAGTGCTTTTGGGTCTTTTAATATTCACAAAGACTTCACGGTTGTAAATGACAGGCGCCCCCAATAAATGTCCTGGGGTAGGTAATGGAAAAACAATTCAAAACAGGGCAGACTTTCAAGAGGCCAATTTCATGAGGTAAATTTTACTCACACTGTTTTTTTTTTTAAAAAAAAGCACATGAAAAGATGTTCAACATCACTAATTATTAGAGACATGCAAATCAAAACTACAACGAGTTGTCACCTCCCACCCGTCAGAATGGCCATCATCAAAAAGTCTGCAAACAATAAATGCTGCAGAGGACCTGGAGAAAAGGGTACCTTCCTATGCTGTTAGTGGAATGTAACCTGGTAACAGCCACTATCAAGAAGAGTATGGAGGTTCCTTAAAAAACTAAAAATAGAGCTAGTATATGATCTGGCAGTCCCCACTACTGGGCGTATATTGGGAGAAAACCAGAATTCGAAAAGACACATGGTCCCCAACGTTCACTGCAGCACTATTTACAATAGCCAAGACATGGAATCAACCAAAATGTCCATTGACAGATGAATGGCTAAAGAAGTGGTACATACAGACAAGCTGAATATTACTCAGCCATAAAAAAAGAATGAAATAATGCCATTTGCAGTAACGTGGATGGAACTAGAGATGATAATACTAAGTAAGTCAGATAGAGAAAGACAAATATCATACAATATCACCTTTATGTGGCATCTAAAAAAATGATAGAAATGAACTAATTTACAAAACAGAAAGAGACTCACAGACTTCAAATATCCTTTAGGGAGAAAAATTTTAAAATCTATTACAGGTCATTAAATGTCAACCTGAAAAAAATGATTAACATTGTAAAGGTATTTATTCTCCTCCAATTACCAGGCATTAGCACACCAAACCTGCAGATCACATCCAGCCCACCATCTTCTTTTGTAAACAAAATTTTATTGAATGGCAAAAAAAGAAACCCACGAGACATCACGTCACACCTGTCAAAATGGCTATTATCCAAAAGTCTACAAATAACAAATGTTATTGAGGATATGAAGAAAAGGGAACCCTAGTACACTGTTGGTAGGATTGTAAATTGGTACACCCACTATGAAAACAATACGGAGGTCCTGAAAAAACTATAAGTAGAACTATCATATTTGCCAACAATTACACCGCTGGGTATTTGTCCAAAGAAAATGAAAACACCAATTTGACAGGATACATGCACCCCAATGTTCATGGTAGCATTATTTCCAATTGCCACAATATGGAAGCAAACTAAATGTCTATCAACAGATGAATGGGTAAAGAAGATGTATACACAATAGACTATTACTCAGCCATTAAATAGAATCAGATTCTGCCACTTGCAACAACATGGATGGGCCTAGAATGTATTATATCTAGTGAAATAAGTTAGAGACACATGCTCTATGTTCTCCCTTGTATGTGGAATCTAAGAAATGCAAGAAAGGAATGTATACAACAAAATAGGAATAGACTCAGAGAATAAATTAGTGGTTACTGGTGGGAAGAGTGAAGGGGGGAGGGAATGATGGTAGTTTGTTTCTCTTAATCCAATACCCCTATGTAGAAAATAAACAAATTAGGATATATTGTACAACCCAGGGAAACATAGCCATTATTTTGTAATATCTTTAAATGGAGCATAATCTATAAAAATATTAAGTCAATATGTTGTACCCCTGAGACTAATGTAATATTGTAAATCAACTATACTTCAATTTTAAAAATCCATACAGTGGCTGAGTGGATTAAAAAAAGATCAATTATATACTGGGTACAAGAGATTCGTGTGAACTTTAAGGCCATACGTAGGATAAAACTGAATGACTGGAAAAAAGATATTTCATGCAAATGATAATTACCTGACTAGTCTATTATCAGGCAAAAAAGACTTTAAGTCAAACCTCTCACAGAAACAAAGGTTAGCATATAATGATAAAGTGATTAATTCATCAAGAAATTATGACAATTATAAATATGTATATATCCAGCATTGGAGCCTCTAAACATATAAAGAAAATATTAACACATATAAAGGGGAAAATGTGCAGAAATGAAATAATGGTAAGAAATGTCAATACCCAACTTTCAACACTATAGATCATCTGGACAGATTATCAATCAGAAACTTGAACACACACTTGATATCAAGTGAGGCTAACAGACATATATAATACATGCCACTCAACAGCAGCAAACTTTCCATTCTTCTTAAGTACACATAGAACATTTTCTAGGATAGATCAAATGTTAAGCCACAAAAGAAGTCTTCAAAAATCCAAGAAGATTGAAATTGTATCAAGTAACTCTTCCAACCACAATGGTATGAAGCTGAAATTCAATATTAAGAAGAATAATTGAAAATTCAAGAACACTTGGAAATTGAACATCAAGCTTCTGAAGAGCCAATGCATACAAGAATAAATCAAAAGGGAAATAAAAGACATAAAGCAAACAAAATTGGAAACACAAAGTACATAAACTTATGGAATACAGAAAACACAATTCCGTTCAAAGAGTTGTATTTACAGTTATAAATGCATATATTTTAAAAAAGTTCTTGACAGGGGATCAAGATGATAGAGTAGGAAGATACTGAGCTCCCCTCCTCCCATGGACACACCCAAGTTACAACTTACACAGAAATTACCTCTGTAATGACCTGAAGACTAGCAGAGAAAATTTTCCACAACTAAAGATATAAAGAGGGAGAAACCACAAGGCGGGTAGGAGGATTGGCAACACAGTCTAGTTAGAGCCCACACCTCCAACACAATGACCCACAGTTGAAGATCTCACAACTGCATAGGTCCTCCACAAGGAGGGCAAGGTCTGAGCCCTCCACTAGGCTGCTCAGCCCAGGGTTCCTGCATTGGGAAGAAAAGAACACAGTGGGTCTGGCTTTGAAAACCTGCAGGGCTTACTTTCAGGAGAGCTGGAGGCTAAAGGAAACCGAGACT
Organism: Phocoena phocoena; assembly: GCF_963924675.1. Taxonomy (NCBI): domain Eukaryota; kingdom Metazoa; phylum Chordata; class Mammalia; order Artiodactyla; family Phocoenidae; genus Phocoena; species Phocoena phocoena. Next base: position 20,485,756 of record NC_089223.1, read on the forward strand.
TTGCTCTCATATGGCACACACAAAATCTCACATGTTCTCAGTCCCTGTGCAGTGCTGGTGGTTTGAAAGATACCTGGCTCAGACCTACTTGCTCATCTCGGAGAGCTTCTTGGAAAGGCAAGAGGCAGCTCGGACTCTTGCTAGGGACTGAGACATTGGCAGGCAACATTTTAGAGTCTTCCCTCTAACTGATTAGTATCAAAGGCCTGCCCCATCAACCACCACGCCTACAGCACTTCTGCACCACCAGGCCTCACAACCAGACACACTGGGGGCCTACCCTATCTACCTGTGCACCTGGAGCGCCACACAGCCACCCATAATGGAGGTGTGCCTTTCCTACCAGCACCCACGGAAATCACATAATGCTGGGCCTCACGTCAGTTTAGGTCAGTGTCCAACACCGCCTCCCAGCTTGTCCACAGTAGTTGGCTCTGCCAGAACAGAAAGGTGTATGAAGCCCAGAAAGGGGACACCGCTGGAACATCTGGCTCCGCTGGCCACAGGAGAATGTGCTGCTGGGCCCTATAGGCCATCTCCTGTATAAGGCCACTTCTCCAAGACCAGGAAAGGTAATGAACTGGAGCTAATGACTAGAAATGCACAGAGAATTAGGAAACATAATGAAAGAGAGGAGTATGTTACAAATGAAGTAACAAGACACAACATCAGAAAAAGAACTAGATAAAACAGAGATAAGCATTGTACCCCCTCCTCACACACACCAAGAAAAGTGTTCAAGGTAGTGATTCTAAACACGCTCACTCAAGTCAGGAGAAGAACAGATGCACATGGTGAAAACTTCAACAAAGAGTAATAAAATATCAAAAAACCCAAACAGCTGAAAAACAAAGTAACTGAGATTAAAACACACACACACACACACACACTCTAGAGGGAAGCAACATTAGATTATATAATACAGAAGAAAAGATCCGTGATCTGGAAGACAGAGTAGTGAAACTCACCCAAGCTGAGTAACGAGAAGAAAAAAGAATTAAGACAATAGGTAATGGGACCTCTGAGGCAACATCAAGAATGTTAACATGAGCATTATAGGGGTCCCAGAAAGTAAAGAAGAGAGAAAGAGGCAGAGAACTTATTAGAGGATATAATAACTGATAACTTTCCTAACTGGGGGAAGGAAACAGACATCCAGGTCCAGGAAACACAGAGTCCCAAACACGATGAAGACAAACAGATCCACATCAAGACACATTATAGTTAAAGTATTAGAAATTAAAGATAAAGAGAGATCATAGAAGCACTGAAATGAAAGCAACTAGTTATGTGCAAGGTATTCCTGTAAGGCTAGCTGCTGACTTTTCAGCGCACTTTGCAGACCAGGAAGGAGTGACAGGATATATTCAATGGGCTAAAAGGAAAAAAGCCTACAAAAAGAATACTCTACCAGCAAGATTACAATTCAGAATTGAAGGAGAGATCACGAGTTTCCTATACCTGGGACTTCCCTGGTGGCGCAGTGGTTAAGAATCCACCTGCCAATGCAGGGGACACAGGTTTGATCCCTGGTTCTGGAAGATTCCACATGCCACGGAGCAACTAAGCCAGTGCGCCACAACTACTGAGCCTGCGCTCTAGAGCCCACGAGCCACAACTACTGAGGCTGTGCACCACAACTACTGACGCCTGCGTGCCACAACTACTGAAGCCCACACGCCTAGGACCCGTGCTCCACAACAAAAGAAGCCAGTGCAATGAGAAGCCCGTGCACCGCAACGAAGAGTAACCACACTCGCTGCAACTAGAGAAAGCCTGCGCACAGCAACAAAGAACCAAGGCAGCCATAAATAAATATTTTTTTTAAAAAAGGTTTCCCAGACTAGCAAAAGCTAAATGAGTTCATCACTAATAAAGCAGCCTTATAAGAAATGTTGAAGGAATTTACTTAAGCTTAAAAGAAGTGTCATTAATTAGTAACAAGAAAACACACAAAAGTAAAAATCTCACTGAAAAAGTATACATATAGTAAGGGTAGTAGATCAAACACTTATTAAGCTTCTGTAAAGAATAAAAGACAAAAGTAGTATTTTTTTTTAAAGAGAGAGGGTCCAAATAAATCAGCAATGAAAGAGATGAAGTTACAAGAGACACCACAGAAATACAAAGTATCGTGAGATTACTACAAACAATTATACACCAATAAATTGGACAACCTAGAAGAAGTGGATAAATTCCCAGAAACATCAATCTTCCAAGACTGAATCAGGAATAAATAAAAAATCTAAACATAGCAATTACTAGAAATGAAATTGAATCAGTAATCGAAAAACTCCAATAAACAGAAGTGCAGGACCAGGTGGCTTCACTCATAAATTCTACCAAACATTCAAAGGAAAGTTGACATCTATCCTTCTCAAACTATCCCCCATAATTGAAGAAGTATTGTTTCCAAACTTATTTTGAGGCCAGCAACACCCATGGATGAAAACCAGATAAAGACACTACCAAAACAAGTAAATTACAGGTGAAAAGCCCTGACGAACATAGATGCAAAAATCCTCAACAAAATATTAGTAAACTGAATTCAACAATATATTAAAAGAACCATACACCATGATCTAATGGGATTTATCTTGCCAATGCAGGAATGATTCAATATATGTAAATCATTTAAGTGACAGACCAGATCAGCAGAAGAAAGGATAAAATCATATCACCATCTTCATACCTCCAGCAAAAGCAGATGGCAAAATTCAACAAAATTCAAATTTTGATTTATGATAAAAACTCTCAACAAAGTGGGTATAAAGGCAACATACATTTCTATAATAAAGGGCATGTATGACAAAATCAGAGCTAACATCATACTCAATGGTTAAAAGCTGAGAGAATTTCCTCTAAGAACAGGAGCATGACAAGGATCCCTACTCTCACCACTTTTATTCAACACAGTATTAATAGTCCTAGCCACAGCAAGAAGACAAAAATAAAAATAAAAATTGGGGGCTTCCCTGGTGGCGCAGTGGTTGAGAGTCCGCCTGCCGATGCAGGGGACACGGGTTCGTGTCCCGGTCCGGGAAGATCCCACATGCCACGGAGCGGCTGGGCCCGTGAGCCATGGCTGCTGAGCCTGTGCGTCCGGAGCCTGTGCTCCGCAACGGGAGAGGCCACAAAAGTGAGAGGCCTGCGTACCGCAAAAAAAAAAAAAAAAAAAAAAAAAAAAAAAGGATCTAATTTGTAAAGGACGTAAAACTGTCACTGTTTGCACATGACGTGATAATATGTAAAAAAAACCCTAAAGATTTCACCAACAAATTAGGATAAATAAATTCAGTAAATTTGAAGTATATACAATTAATGTACAGAAATCCGTTATTTTTCCCTGCACTGATAACAAACTATCAGAGAAATTAAGGCAAAAACATTTATTATTATATTAAAAATAATAAAATGCCTGGGAATAAATTTAACCATGGAGGTGAAAGATTTATATACTGAAAATTATAAGACATTGATGAAGGAAATTGAAGATGACATAAATAAATGAAAAGATAGCCCATGCTCTTGGATTGGAAGAATTAATCTTTTTAAAATAACCATATTACTCAAAGCAACCTAGAGAGTTTAAGCAATCCCTATCAAAATACCCATGACATTTTTCACACAGAACTAGAACAGATAAGCCTAAAATAAATATAGAACCACAAAATACCCACATTGTCAAAGCAATCCTGAGAAAAAAGACCAAAGCTGGAGATAGCATGCTCCCTGACTACAAAGCTACAATAACCAGTCTTACAGACAGAGTTTAAAAATTGGTGGTTGCCAGAGGGGAGGTGAGTGGGTGTTGGAGAAGACAGGTGAAGGGGCATAAGAAGTTCAAAATTCCAGTTATAAAATAAAAATTGACAAGAATTTAATATACAGAATAAAGAATATGGTTCATGATATTGCAATAACTGTGGATGGGGACAGTTGGTTACTAAACCCATCATGGTGATTATTTTGTAATAAACTTAAATGCTGAATCATTATGTTGTACATCCGAAACTAACATACGACTGTATGTCAACTATTCTTCAATTAAAAAAAAAAGAAAAGGAATGCATGCCTGACAGCATTTTAACGGAGCCATTTCTTGGGAGTGTGTTTGTAACAAACAGCCTTGAGGAGTGAGGTAATGTGTCTCCCTCAGACAAGCAGTAAGCTTGCTAACCTCTCATTTTAAAAGCAATGGAATCCTCAAACTCAGTGGAGTTCATCAATGTAACACAACTGAGTACACATAACACTCCACTGGATCCCTCTGTGTCATCCCTGTTGGAACTGGTGGGGGGAGGGAAACCCAATACAATATTGTGCTCACGCTTGCTGTGCCATAAGTAATAAAGTCTTTTGTCTCTGAAAAAAAATCTCAAATAAAGAACCTAACTTTACAACAAAAGGAACTATAAAAAGAACAAACTAAGCCCAATATTGGCAGAATGAAATAAATAAGGATTAGCAGTTATAAAAGTAATAGAAGGACCTACTGCATAGCACAGGGAACGCTACTCATTATTCTGTAATGACCTATATGGGAAAAGAATATTAAAAAGAGTAGATATATATATATATGTGTATAACTGATTCACTTTACTGTACACATGGAACTAACACAACATTGTAAATCAACTATACTCCAATCAATTTTTTTTTTAAAGTAATAAAGGGCTTCCCTGGTGGCACAGTGGTTGAGAGTCTGCCTGCCGATGCAGGGGACATGGGTTCGTGCCCCAGTCTGGGAAGATCCCACATGCCGCGGAGCGGCTGGGCCCGTGAGCCATGGCTGCTGAGCCTGCGCGTCCAGAGCCTGTGCTCCGCAACGGGAGAAGCCACAACAGTGAGAGGCCTGTGTACAGCAAAAAAAGAAAAAAAAGAAAAAAAAAGTAATAAAGACCACATATAGAGTAGAAAGATAATAATATTAAGGAGTTTTTTTGGAAAAAGATAAAATTGACAAACTGTTAGAATAACTAAGAAAAAGCGAGTATATATACATACATTTTATATATATATATATATATATATATATATATATATATATATATATATATATATAAATAAAGCCATTACACTGATGCCACAGAAATACAAAGGACAATAAGAGACTACTAAGTATTATGCAAACAACTTGAATTACATAGAAAAAAATGGACAAACTCCTAGAAACATACAACCTATCAAGACTAAGTAGTTAAGAAACAGAACATCTGAACAGACCAGTAATGAGTAAAGAGAATGAAACAGTACCGAAAAACCTCTCAATAAATAAAATCCCAGGACCAGGTGGTTTTACTGGTGAATTATGCCAAATATTTAAAGAGAAATTAAAGCTAAGACTTCTTAAATACTTCCAAAAATTTAAAGAGAAGGGAACACTTTCAAACCATCTTATGAGGCATTACTCCAATATCAAAACCAGATGAGGGCACTAGGAGAAAAGTACAGATCAATATCCCTTAAAAACATAGATGAAATATACTCAAAACACTGGCAAACTAAGTTCAACAGCACATTAAAAGGATCATTCACCATGATCAAGTGGGATTTATGCCTGGATGCAGGATGGCTCAATATATGCAAATCAATAAATGTGTTACATCACATTAAGAGAATAAAGGGAAAATATGGTCATATTAATAGATACAGAAAAATTATTTGACAAAATCCAACTTCATTTCATGAAAATTACTGTCAAGAAATTAGTTATAGAAGGAATATACCTCAGCACATTAAAAGTCATATGACAAGCCAAAACTAACAGTATATTGAATTATGAATCATGAAAGCATTTCTTCTAAGTTTTGGACCAAGACATGGTTACCTATTCTTGCCTCTTCTATTCAACATAGTACTGGAATTCCTAACCAGAATAAGTAGGCAAGAAAAGTAAAGAAAGTAAATCCTAATCATAAAATTAAAGCTAAATTTTCTCTGTTTGCAGATGACATGATTTTATATCTACAAAACCCTAAACATGCCACCTCCAAAAAACTGTTCAAACTAATAAATAAATAAAGCTGCAGGATACAAAATCAACATACAAAAATCATTTGTGGCTCTATACACTAACAACAGAAACTATCAGAAAAGGTTAAACAAGTCCCATTTACAGTAGCACCCAAAAGAATAAAATACTTACGAATAAAGTTAACCAAGAATGTGAAAGACCCATACACTGAAAACTATAAAATATTGATGAAAGAATTTGAAGACGCAAAAAAATGGAAAGATCACCCATGTTAATGGATTGAATAAATTAATACTGTTAAAATGTCCATACTATCCAAAGCAATCTACAGAGTTAATGCAATTCATGTCAAAATTCTGAAGACATTTTCCCCAGAAAATAGAAAAAGAAATCTTAAAATTCATATGGAACCTTAAAAGACCCAAAATATCCAAAGCAATCTTGAGCACAAAGAGCAAAGCTAAAGGCATCATGTTTCATAATTTCAAACCATACTACAAAGCATAGTAATCAAAGCAGTATGGTAGTAGTATAAAAACAGACATATAGAACAACAGAACGAAATACAGACCTCAGAAATAAATCCACATATTTACAATCCATTGATCTTTGACAAAAGTGCTGGGAATATACAATTAGGAAATGATCCTCTCTTCAGTAATTTAGTGGGAAACTGAATATTCACAAGCATAGGGAAGAAATTAGACCCATATCTCACACTATATACAAAAATTAATTCAAAGTGGTTTAGAGAATTAAATATAAGATCTGAAACTGTAAAATTAATAGAAGAAGATATAGGGGAAAAAAAACTTCTTTACAGTGGTATGTATGGGCAATGTATTTTTGGATATGACCCCCAAAACACAGGCAACAAAAACAAAACCAAAAACAATTGAAAAATAGATTGCTATAAAGGTTTGGACTTCCCTAGTGGCTCAGTGGTTAAGAATCCGCCTGCCACATAGAAGCAACCTAAGTGTCCACCAACAGATGACTGGATGAAGAAGATGTGAACATATATACAATGGAATATTACTCAGCCATAAAAAGAAACGAAATTGAGTTATTTGCAGTGAGGTGGATGGACCTAGAGTCTGTCATACAGAGTGAAGTAAGTCAGAAAGAGAAAAACAAATACCGTATGCTAACATATATATATATGGAAACTAAAAAAACAAAAAGAAAGGTTCTGAAGAACAATAGGGGCAGGACAGGAGTAAAGATGCAGACGTAGAGAATGGACTTGAGGACATGGGGAGGGGGAAGGGTAAGCTGGGACGAAGTGAGAGAGTGGCATGGACTTATATATACACTACCAAATATAAAATAGATAGCTAGTGGGAAGCAGCTGCATAGCACAGGGAGATCAGCTCGGTGCTTGTGTCCACCTAGAGGGGTGAGATAGGGTGGGTGGGAGGGAGACGCAAGAGGGAGGAGATATGGGGAGATATATATATATATATATATATATATATATATATATATGTATAGCTGATTCACTTTGTTATAAAGCAGAAACTAACACACCACTGTAAAGCAATTATACTCCAATAAAGATGTTAAAAAAAAAATCCGCCTGCCAATGCAGAGGACACGGGTTCAAGCACTGGGCTGGGAAGATCCTACATGCTACAGAGCAACTAAGCCCGTGCGCCACAACTACTGAGCCTGTGCTCTAGAGCCCGCGAGCCACAACTACTGAGCCCACACACTGCAGCTACTGAAGCCCGTGTGCCTAGAGCCGGTGCTCTGCAACAAGAGAAGCCACCGCAGTGAGAAGCCCCTGCTCGCCGCAACTAGAGAAAGCCCATGCCCAGCAACGAAGACCCAATGCAGCCAAAAATAAATAAAATAAAATAAATTAATTTAAAAAAAAAGATTGCATAGTTTCCAGGGAAATTATTTTTTAAAAAACTATAAAGGTTTGAACAGCAAAGGAAACAATTTACAGAGAGAAGAGTGTACCTACAAAATGGGAAGAAACATTTGAAAAACATATCTAATATATAAAATATATAATATGCTCAAACAACTGAGTAGGAAAAAAACAACAAACAACCTGATTTTATTTTCAATGACACTTTGCTTTGCTTTAATATTTGTCTTTTTCTGCCTTTGAAGTGAGCTCTTGATTACAAAATATCAAATGACAGTCAAGGGCTTCCCTGGTGGTGCAGTGGTTGAGAGTCCGCCTGCAGATGCAGGGAACATGGGTTCGTGCCCCGGTCCAGGAAGATCCCACATGCCGCGGAGCGGCTGGGCCCGTGAGCCATGGCCGCTGAGCCTGTGCATCCGGAGCCTGTGCTCTGCAATGGGAGAGGCCACAACAGTGAGAGGCCTGCGTACCGCAAAAAAACAAAACAAAACAAAAATGACAGTCAAAAATGCCAGCCACTGGCACAGGATGGAGAAGCCCACAAGTAAGGACATATAGCAGCAGGTGGCAAGAGGTAGGAAGTGATTGAAGCAGTGGTTACAAATGTTCACAAGAAGCTAAAACTATCCAACAGAGTGTGCCCTAATGTTAGTACAGGTTAGACTAGTCACTACCTTGGTGTGTGGCCTCAGTATTTTTGGCTTCAGATTGTACATGGCAATACAATTTCTTCCAGTTAAGAGTTCTTGGCTTGCACCAATGACGGTAGCTGGAGGGCACCGGACCAGTCTATTAGTTTTTCAAAACACTGTTGTTGACCTGAAAGATGTACTGGGAGACGTCAGGAGCTCTGCACTTAGTGACAGCGTGTAACTGGGGTTTCCTGGCTGGTCTACAGAGCTTGGCCAAAATCCAAATGCCATTAGTGAGCTTCACGGACTGATACAGAATGTCCTGGTCTTCCACACTCGTCTTGGCAATAGTATCAACATTGTTGTTTTGCAACTTGCTGAAAACAGTGTCAGCATTTAAGTGACATCCCGTAATCTGAAACTGAAGTTCATTTTCATTGGGAATATCCTTCCATGTTGCAAGGAAGACCTGGCACTCCATTTTGCTGTCTTCTACAAAAAAGCACGTTGAGTGGGATGAGGCAGCTGAAGTAGAAGACATCAGTGCTGTTTTTCACAGCCACCTGCAGGTTGTTCAGAGGTTCTATCTTCATGAATGGGCCCAAGATGCTGAGAGGCAGGGAGCCATCAACGCTCTGGTTTGGCATCAGTGGTGTAGGGATGGCCAGAGGAGTGCTGGGGATGACACCAAACCTATTATCGTTAAACTGAACTGCAAAGTCTGTCATGTGCTGCAGAGCTTTGTTGGTGAAGGTCATTTCCATATAGATGTGCCCTTGGCGGTGAGTAAATATTCCCGAAATCTCCTTCAGCCTTTACTGCAGGCAGCCAGACAGCCTTTGGAGACACATATCCACCAGGCGCCATGCCTATCCTCATGGAGAGGTCAAATAGATCATTCAGACCACTGCTGACCACAGCAGGAGTAGGTGAAGGAGCAGAGGTTGCAGGCACTGATGATGGATGAAGGATTGTCCCACCAGACTATCTAGCCCTCCACCCAGGAGACCCATCTTTTCGAATTATAGTTTTCTCCAGATATATGCCCAGGAGAGGGATGGCTGGATCATATGGCAACTATACTTTTAGTTTTTTGAGGAACCTCTATACTGTTTTCCATAGTGGCTGCACCAATTTACATTCCCACTGACTGTAGAAGGGTTCCCTTTTCTCCACACCCTCTCCAGCATTTATTATTTGTAGACTTTTTTAATGATGGCCATTCTGACCAGTTTAAGGTGATACCTCATTGCAGTTTTGATTTGCATTTCTCTAATAATTAGTGATGGTGAGCATCTTTCCATGTGCCTCTTGGCCATCTGTATGTCTTCTTTGGAGAAATGTTTATTTAGGTCTTCTGCCCATTTTTTAAATTATTTTTTTTGTGTGTGTGATTGAGTTGTATGAGCTGTTTGTATATTTTGGAAATTAAGCCCTTGTTGGTTGCATCATCTGCAAATAGTTTCTCCCATTCAGTAGGTTGTCTTTTCATTTTTTTTTACAGTTTCCTTTGCTGTGCAAAAACTTGTAAGTTTGAATAGGCCCTGTTTGTTTACTTTTGCTTTTATTTCTATTGCCTTGGGAGACTGACATAAGAAAATGTTGGTACGATTTGTGTCAGAGAATGTTTTGCCTATGTTCTCTTCTACAAGTTTTATGGTGTTATGTGTTATATTTAAGTCTTTAAGCCCTTTTGAGTTTATTTTTGTGCACGGTGTGAGGATGTGTTCTAACTTCAATGATTTACATGCAGCTGTTCAACATTCCCAACACCACTTACTGAAGAGACTGTCTTTTCTCCATTGTATATTCTTGCCTCCTTTGTCGAAGATTAATTGACCATTGGTGTGTGGGTTTATTTCTGGGCTCTGTTTCATTGATTCATATGTCTGTTTCTGTGCCAATGCCATGCTGTTTTGATTACTGTAGCTTTTGTAGTATTGTCTGAAGTCTGGAAGGGTTATGCCTCCTGCTTTGTTCTTTTTCCTCAGGATTGCTTTCACAATTCTGGGTCATTTGTAGTTCCATATAAATTTTAAAATTATTCTAGTTCTGTGGAAAATGTCATGGGTGATTTGATAGGGTTGGCATTAAATCTGTACATTGCTTTGGGTACTATGGCCATTTTATCAATATTAATAATTCCAGTCCAATGGGATATCTTTCCATTTCTTTGAGTCATCTTCACTTTCCTTTATTAATGTTTTATAGTTCTCAGCATACAAGTCTTTCACTATCTTTGTCAGGTTTATTCCTAAGTATTTTAGTTTTTTGGATGCAATTTTAAAAGGGATTTTTTTCCATTTCCTTTCTGATATTTCATTTTTAATGTAAACATATGCAAGTGATTTCTGTACATTAATCTTGTATCCTGCTACCTTGCTGAATCTGTTTATCAGTTCTAGTAGCTCGTGTGGAGTCTTTAGGGTTTTCTATATATAGTATCATGTCATCTGCATATAATGACAATTTTACCTCTTCCCTCCCAATTTGCATACATTTCCTTTCTCTTTCTTATCTGATTGGTATGGATAGACTTCCAATATTATGTTGACTTAAAGTGGTGAGAGTGGGCATCCTTGTCTGTGTTCCAGAGCTAAGTGCTTTTCACCATTATGTATCATATAGACTGTAGGTTTGTCAGAAACAGCTTGTAGTATGTTGAGATATGTTCCCTCAATAGCCACTTTCGTAAGAGTTGCTTGTGAGCTCCCAGAGCTCATAGAGGTGGCACCAAGAAGGAGGCTGCTATGGCAGCTCTGCCCCTCCCTTCACCCGCCCCCCCAACAATGGTGTTTTGCTTCTATGGCTGGCCTGTGCTTCTTCTGCATACACCCAGGTTGGGCCGGTACCACACTCCAGCCCCTTCAGGCTGTCTTCATGCAGCCAACCCCAGTCCTCTCCCCTGGTTTTTCCTCTGAAGCCCCAGTTTTAACACCCAGCCCCACTCCACATACCAGTAGGCACACTTCTTGGGCTGGGGACTGCACAAGGTAGCACAGATCCTCTGTGCAGGTCTCTGTTTTGTCTGCTGCAAATGCTGCTGTGCTCTCCTCCAACCCTCTGAAGCTCCTTTTCTGCCCCAGCTGATCTCCTCACTGGTGAAGGGGCTTCCCAGGGTGAGGTAACCTTTCCTCTTTCACAGCTTCCTCCCAGGGGTGCAGGTTTTCTTCTTTTTTTCTTTTATCCTATCTCATTACATGGAGACCTTTCTTGCACTTCTGGGTGTCTCAGATCTTCTGCTAGCGTTCGGTAGGTATTCTGTGAGGACTGTTCCACATGTAGACTTTTTCTGACATATTCATGGGAGGAGATGAACACCATGTCCTTCTATTCCTCCATCTTGATTCAATCTCTATATGACTTTTTTGCCTTTTTTCTTCTACTTCAGGAAATCAGGTTATCAATGCCTGAAGGAGATTGACCAGAGGCCCAAAGACACAAGAAATATCAAGGTCATCACACAAACTTCAGTCCCACAGCACTCCTAAAACCAAGAACCTGAGGAAGCAAAAGAGGGGACAAACTGACTTAAAAAGGACGTTAGTCATGTATACCACCTGCAAGAATATATCAAGGGGCTTGTTTCCACTGATGTTGACAAGAGATGCTACAAAGGCACTTTAAGTTTCCAATATAATGGGGAGGAAAAAACTATTACAACACTGGCATTGTAATGTATTTTCCCCTGACCATCATTGACGTTGTGTCCTCTTCATATGTAAAATGATTGTTTTTATTTCTTTGACCGTGAAATTTAATTCCATAGGTTCCAAATATTTTTATTTGTTTGCTTCTATTTTTTTCTCTTGATTGAGAGGCAATTCAAATATACTTTAGAGTTGTGGTGTCTTCTCCCGCATCCTTCCAAGCCAATTGCTGTGCACACAGTCACTAAAAAAATTTGTCAAGGAACTTGTTTTCACAGGTCATCCATCACTCAAGACACTTGATATGAGGGCCATCTGCCATGCACAGCCTTACATCAAGAGCTCTGTACTGAGCTCTTTGCTCTCAACCTGTGGACCAGTTAAAGGACAGGATGAGGATATCGTTAAACCTCACAACCTACGCCGAAGCACATTGGTCAAGGCTCAAACATCCTTGCCAACAGGCCTGGGAGCTTCTCGTATGATGTTCCCCAGCTTGTCACCATACATCTGGTCTGGACCATGTCACCAACCACAGAGCACTGAAGTGTAGACTCAATGTGCAGACCAGAGAATGTCAAACATAAATGTGATCAGGACTCCAAACTCAGGCAGCAGGCAAGAGATCTGCCTGGGTCTCCATCCTGTTTTGCTAGGTCTTCCCCTCCTACCTACCCCCTTCTCACAAAAAAGTAAGACTCAGGACCCTTTTATCCTCTGAGGATACTCAGAGACCTGATCTGTGGAATTATCCACAGCCTTTATCCTCTTCCCAGTACAACTGGACTTGGATTCACACAGGCACGCCAAATGACCATAAGGACACCTGCCCCAATGCTAAGCATTGACTCCCAGCCTCTACCCAACTCACCTCACCTGAGCCCAATCCAGGCCTGCACTGTCCCCCAACCTCCACCATCTACGCATGTTCCAGACCAACCCCTCAGAATTGTCTTCATGATGGGACAAGGGATGCGGGGAGGGCTCCAGGTTCAGAACACCTTTCATTTCATCCTCCTAAGAAGCCTTCTCCTACAAGTCAGATGTTTCACCTCTTAGAGGAACCTGGGTGATACTGACCCATGTCCCAGTCCACGTTCTCCAGGAGGACCTTCTGGTCTCCTCTGAGGGGAGTGACCCGCCCTGCCCCAAGGCACGGAAGATTCAGCCTCCAAGCTAACAGGGCTCAGAGGCGACTACTGGAGTAAAAGAAAGAAGAAAGGAGCAGAATTTGCCTCATGAATTAGCACTTCCCCAGCTGTGGTTTATGTACAAATTTCAGAACATCAGATAATATTGAGAATTGCACAGCCCATTTCATGTAATGTTATGAATTGTGTAAATTGAACTTGTTTTAAATGGAGGTCACCAAACTGTCATATGAAGTATTTAGTAAACTTTTTAAAAATTTAAATTGTTTGCTGATCCTTTTACAACATATGTCATTATGCTGTACACCCACCATTTCTACAGTACTGTATGTCAATAATATCTCAATAGAACTGAAAGAAAAATAAAGGAAAATATTAGTAAATTAATAAGAAACTGAGTCAACACATAGGAAAATATTAAGTTATAATGTCAGTAGGAAGCTATTAATTAATTAACATTTACTTGTATTCAGTGTGCAAGTGACTGGAATTTGGGAAACAGGATAAAATAGACACCTATGGGGATGAAAATTTCTGTGTTTTTTAAGCTGAGCCTTTCCTGAACCTAGAATTTTTGTCTCTCTGAGAGAGAGTTCTACTGAAAACCATAATAGAGGATATTGTCTTCATCTTATAAATTTTGGTTATTAAAATTCACTAGAAATTGTATTTGGTTGGTTTCTTCATGATAATGAGATCCTCTCAATGTTACATATTGTACAGATACTTTCACTTCCAGTCATGTCTTATATGGTTTTTTGGTTTTGTTTTGTCACCAAGTTTTGTTGACTTGAGTGTAAAAGAGGATGTTAGTAGTCTCAGTGTAGTCTATGTCCCTAAACTGTGTCAGAGTCAAACTCTTAGGCACAACTCAGGCCTCCTGGAACAAAAACTGCATTTTAACAATATTCGCAGGTGACCCACATGCACAATGTTTACTAAGTAGGGAAAGTACTTATTCTCACTTTGACAGCAAAGTTGAATAACATGGTGATCTTTTAAAAATACTGATGCCCAGAAATACTATTTTACTGAATCATTTTCAGTCCTGGGCATGGGAATTTTTTAATGTTTTCCAAGTAATAATGATGTGAGGCAAAGTCTGAGAACTCCTATAGGTGAAGAGCAAGGGAAACAGTTCCCTGACTTGTTCTGGTCTTTAGCCAACATGGGAAGAAACTCTGACCTGGGTCAAGAAAGTGTGGGTGGTTTTATCTGAGAATGGGATTGTATTAGGAAGGGCAAAGAACCTAATCATTTTTCCATGTGAGAATCTGTCTCAGGGAAGCTTCTCTCTCTCTCTCTCTCTCTCTCTCTAGGATTTCTTCCCTTAGTGAGGAAGACTCCAAACGGCCTCCTGGTTGAGGTCTCAAGACCAAAGAAAAGATAAAAGCAAAGTAAAGGAAGCTCACGTTGAGTTACTCAATTTGACTTGAATATATTTCAGGGAGGAGTTCCATCAGCATTAAGTTTGAATAACATGTGCTTCATGTCCCCCTTCAACAACAACTTGGCTTCATTCACAGACAAGTGTCTTTGTGGGAGGTGTAGTATACAGCACCATACATCAAGGGGACCAGGAGGAATCTCACCCATCTGTGCACAGGGTAATAGGCATAGAGACCTCAGTCCCAGCTCTGGACTTGGCAGTCATCTGTTAACTGGCTTCTCTTGGATAAAGCCCAGGGGCACCTGGAAAATACTATTTTAATCCATCATTCATGAATAAAAGAGGCTTTGAGGATATCCAGGTTTCTAGTAGAGAAGTGCTAGCACAATGTTGGAGGGGGAAAATATATATATATATATATATATATATATATATATGTGAGTTTGGATACATTGGACAAAGTAAAGGGAATAGTTTCACTTTACCAACATCACACCTCCACCAAGATTGCACAATTTAGGGCCAAGAGAGATCTTCCTGGCCCATGATTTCCCCTGCAGGGGCAAGTGAAGGCATGTGAGTGAGCATGAAGCTTCTCCAACTGTGTGGGATGTAGCCAAAAAGGCCTGTTATTTTCTGGCCCCTTCCAGAGTGCTGAATCCTGAGCTGCATGACGGGGGTGGGGAAGACGTAGCAGATAGGATTCTGGTAAGGCATTAATGTGCTGCAGAGTCTACTAGCTGTGTTACAGACTCCATCAAGAAGCCCATCCATGAGCCAACAGGGAGGCCTCACCCATAGATCCTCCCAACTGGCCAATGGGCACCCTTGGTCCTCTGTAAATTGTACCAACACAAATCCTCACACTGTGGTCAGTTCAGCATGTGTGCTCCCAACCAAGGCACTGAGGGAAAGATTTGGCACACAGCTTGAGAACTCACACAGGTAGATGGCTCACATCTGCAGGCCAGAGACAGACCATAAATTTCTGCATTAGCACCACCCTTAGGAGAAGAAAAGAGGGGCTGTCAGTACCCAGCCTATTGTGTTGCAAGATCAAAAGACAGCATATAAGCTCAAGAATTCCGCCAAAGATGTGATAGGAACCGTGAAACAGGTTTATCCATAAAGGTCTGAGAAAGCTTCAGAATCTCTAGAGGGCTGGCAGAAGGTGTTTCTCTCCTGAAGACAATTAGTAAATGCTGGAGGAGGTGGCTACTACTTCAGAAGTGAAAACAGCAGCAGAAAACCCCAAGAAAATTTAAAAAAATCAAAGTAATCTAATGACATTAAAGGATTGCCAGTCTTTCATTTATCAATCCCAAAGACTTAGAAATCTACAATCCACCTAATAAATAATGAGAAAACACTGCTGTAAGAAAGCTCAGTGAGCTACAAGGAAAGACAGGAAAACAATTCAATGGAATCAGAAAAAACATGAAGAAAAGAAAAATACAACAGACAAAAATTGTAAAAAAGAACCAAAAAAAAAATCTGGAGCTGAAATGAATGAAATGAAAAAATTAATAGAAAAATGTATAGCTATGATAGTGTTTTAACAAATATGCAGATAAAATGAAGTACCTCATGACATAAAAATATGAAAGGAGAAGAATAAAAGAACGAAACACTTATAGGCATACAAAGATAAGTTGCTACTAGCATAAAATGTACTGTTTTAACTATGAGATGTTTTATGTATGCCTCATGGTAACTACAGAGCAAAGATCTTTAGTAGAATCACAAACATTAAAAAATTAAACACAGCATACTGACACGGTAAACCACCAACTCACAAAGGTAGATAGACACAGAGGGGGAAAAAGAAACAATGGAGTTACAAAACAATCAGAAAGTAATTAATAAGATGGCAGTAATAAGTCCTTACATATCAAAAATCACTTTAAATGTAAATGGATTGAATTCACAAATCAAAGCCCTAGAGTGGCTGGCTGGATAAAAAAATATAAGGCCCAATTACATTTTGCATATAAGACACTCATTTCAACTTTTTAAAAAAAAATTATTTGTTTATTTTTTGGCTGCGTTGGGTCATTGTTGCTGCATGGCTTTCTCTAGTTGTGGTGAGTGGGGGCTACTCTTCATTGCAGTGTGCGGGCTTCTCATTGCAGTGGCTTCTCTTGTTGTGGAGCACGGGCTCTAGGGCTTCAATAGTTGTGGCGTACGGGCTTAGTTGCTCTGCGGCATGTGGAATCTTCCTGGACCAGGGCTCAAACCCATGTCCCCTGCATTGACAGATGGATTCTTAACCACTTCACCACCAGGGAAATCCCCTCATTTCCAGAGGAAGTCCCCTAAGCTTTAAAGACACGCTTAGGGTCAAGGTAAAGGGATGGATGATTATATTCCATGCAAGTGGAAGCCAAATAATGTGGAGGTAGCCATACTTATATCAGACAAAACAGACTTTAAGCCAAAAACCATAACAAGACACAAGGAAGGTCATTATATAATGACACAAGGGTTGATACATCAAGAAGATATAACAATTGTAAATATATACACACCCAACATCAAAGCACCTAAATATATTAAGCAAACACAGATCTGAAGAAAGAAATAGACAATACAGTAATAGTAGGGGACTTCAATACTCCCTTCTCAGCAATGGATAGATCCAACAGGAAAACACTGGTCTATACCTTACATCAACTGGACTTAACAGGCATATATAGAACATTCTATCCAACAACTTGTTCTCAGGTGCACATGAAACATACTCCAGGAAAGATCATATGATAGGACACAAATATGTCTTAGCAAATTTAAGAAGATCAAAATTATACCAAATATCTGAACACAATTATATAAAACTAGAAATCAACAAGAGCATAAATGGAAAATCTAAAAATATGTGGAAACTAAACAGTACACTTCAGTGGGTCAAAAAGGAAAGCCAAAGAGAATTTTTTAAAAAAAATCTCAAAACCAATGAAAATGGAAACACAACATTCCAAAACCTATTGGATGCTGCAAAAGAAGTTCAAAGAGGAAAGTTTATAGTGATGAGTGCATACGACAAGAAATTAGAAAGCTCTCAATCTAACTCTACACCTCAAGGAAGTAGAAAAAGAAATTTATTCCAAAGTTGGCAGAGGTTAGGATATCATAAAGACTAGAGTGGAAATAAATAAATAAAACATATACAAGAAAGGATCAATAAACTAAAGGCTGGATTTTCAAAAATATAAAACTTTCAAACTTTTAGCTAGACTAGGAAAATAGAAGACTCAAAATTAGAAATGAGAGAGGAGACATTACAACTCATACTACAGAAATACATAGGATGATAAGAGACTACTATGAACAATTGTATGCCAACAAATTAGATACTCAGGAAGAAACTGATACTTCCTAGAAACTCACTACCTACAAAGACTGAATCAGGAAGAAATAGAAAATCTGAATAACAATGTAAAGCTATTATACTCCAGTAAAGATGTTAAAAAAAAAAAAAAGAAAATCTGAACAGACCAATGATAAGGGATTGAATCAGTAATCAAAAAAGCTCCCAACACAGAAAACTCAAGGACCAGATGAATTTATTGGTGAATTCTACCAAACCTATGAAGAATTAACACCAGTAATTCTCAAACTCTTCCAAAAAATGAAAGACTAAGGAATACTTCCAAACTTGTTCTATGAGAGGAGGATTTCTGGGACACCAAAGCCAGATAAAGACTCTACAAGAAAAGAAAACTGGAGGCCAATAAAACTGATTAATATAGATGCAAAAATTCTGAACAAAATATGAGCAAATCAAATTCAACAATACCTGAAAGGCATTATCCACTGGGACCAAATGGGATTTATCACTGGGATATAAGAATAGTTCAATGGTACACAAACAAATATGTGGGATACACCATATTAATAGAGTAAAAATAAAAATCACATGATCATTTCAGTAGATGCTGAAAAAGCACTGGACAAAATACAATTCTTTTATGATTAAAAACTCTGAACAGATTGAGTATAGGGGGAACATACCTTCACATAATTAAGGCCATACATAACAAGCCCACAGCTAACATCATACTTGATGCTAATAAGGTAAAAGCTATTCTGCCAAGAACAAGAACAAGACAGTGACGTCCACTGAATCACTCTTATTCAATATAGTACTGGAAGTATTAGCTGGGGAAATCAGGAAAGACAAAGAAAGGCACCCAAATCAGAAAGGAAGAAAATTCTCATTGAAGATGGTATGATTTTGTATACAAAAAATCCAAAGGAGTCCCAAAATGTTGTAACTAATCAACAAAGTAGGTAAAATTGCAGTATATAAAATCAACATACATCATCAGTTGTACTTCTACACACAAGTAGTAAAACATCTGAAAAAATAAACTATCTAATTTACAATAGCATCAAAAATAATATGATACTTAGGAATAAATTTAGTAAAGTTGGTGAAAAGTCTCTACATGGAACACTACTAACTAATTTTTGACAAGGTAACCAAGAACAACCATGGGGAAATAATAGTGTCTTCCATAGATGGTGTTGGAAAACCTGGATAAATGTAAGCAAAAATAAAATTGGACCCCTATATAAAGCAACTCACAATAATTAACTCAGGATGGATCAAAGACTTGAACCTAAGACTTGATACCATAAACGTCCTAAAAGAAAATGTAAGAAACTCCTCCACATTGGTTTTGATGATGTGACTTTTTTTTTTTTTTGGATATGACACTAAAAGCACAAACAACAAAAGCAGAAATCAACAACTGAGAATAAATCAAACTTAAAAGCTTCTGTGCAACAAAATAAACAATCAACAAAATGAAAAGTTAACCTACCAAATGGGAAAAAATGCAAACTACATATTCAATAAAGGGGCATACAATCAAAGTACATTAAAAAAACCTCATAAAATGCCACAAGATACCAACTAATCCAATGTACAGATGGGTAAAGGAAATGGTTTTTGTTTTTCCAAAAAAGACATACAAATGGCCAATAGACATATGAAAATGTGCTCAACATGAGTAATCATCAGTACAATGCAAATCAAAACCACAGTAAGACATTATCTCACACCCGTTAGAATGGCTATCATCAAAAAGACAAGAGATAAGCATTGGTGAGGATGTGGACAAAAGGGAACACGGGAACTGTTAGTGGGGATATAATTTTTGCAGCCACTATGAAAAACAATATGAAGGTTTCTCAAAAAAGTAAAAATAGATCTATTATATGATTCAGCAATTCCAATTTCTGGTATTTATTCAAAGAAAATAAAAGCACTAACTTGAAAAGATATATGCGCTCCCATATTTACAGCAACATTACCCACAATAGCCAAGATATGGAATCAACCTAGGTTCTTATCAACAGATGAATGGATAAGAAAGATGTGATATTTATATCTATATATTTATCTACATATACATACACACAATGAATATTATTAAGCCATTAGAAAGAAGAAAATTCTACCATTTTCTACCATTGATGGCCTTGGGTACATAATGCTGAGATAAATCAAAAATAGAAAGACAAATACTACCTGATATCACTTATATGTAAAATCCAAAAAAAAAAAAAGCCAAACTCACAAGAATGTTGGTTATCAGGGGGCTGAGATGTGGGGAATAAGAGAGATGTTTAAGGGTACAAACTTTTAACTAATAGTAAATAATTCCTAAAGATTGATGCACAGTATAGTGAATATAAACAATGGTATTGTATTATAATCAAACTTACTAATAGACTAGATCTTAATTTTTCCAACCACAATAATGAAACAATGATTAGAAAATTGAAATAGTATCAAGCATCTTTTGTGCCCACAACACTATGAGATTAGAAATCTATTTCAGGAAAAAAAAAAAAACTATAATAAACAGAACAGGTGGAGGCTAAACAATATGCTACTAAATAACCAAGAGCTCACTGAAGAAATCAAAGAGGAAATCAGAAAATACCTAGAAACAAATGACAACGAAAACATGATGACCCAAAATCTATGGGACGCAGCAAAAACAGTTCTAAGAAGGAAGTGTATAGCAATACAATCCTACCTCAAGAAACAAGATAAATCTCAAATAAACAGCCTAACCTTACACCAAAAGCAACTAGAGAAAGAAGAACAAACAGAAACCCAAAGCTAGTAGAAGGAAAGAAATCATAAAAATCAGAGCAGAAATAAATGAAACAGAAACAAAGAAAGCAGTAGCAAAGATCAATGAAACTAAAAGCTGGTTCTTGAGAAGATAAATAAAATTGATAAACCTTTAGCCAGACTCATCAAGAAAAAATGGGAGAGGACTCAAATCAATAAAATTAGAAATGAAAAAGAAGTTACAACTGACACTGCAGAAATACAAAGGATCACAAGAGACTACTATAAGCAACTATATGCCAATAAAATGGACAACCTAGAAGAAATGAACAAATTCTTAGAAAGGTACAACCTTCCAAGACTGAACCAGGAAGAATAGAAAATATGAACAGACCAATCACAAGTAATGAAATTCAAACTGTAATTTAAAATCTTCCAGCAAACAAAAGTCCAGGACCAGATGGCTTCACAGGCGAATTCTATCAAACACTTAGAGAAGAGCTAACACGCATCTTTCTCAAACTCATACAAAAAATTGCAGAGGGAGGAACACTACCAAGTTCATTCTACTAGGCCACCATCACCCTGATACCAAAACCAGACAAAGATACTACAAAAAAAGAAAATTACAGAGCGATGTCACTGATGAACACAAATGCAAAAATCCTCAACAAAATATTAGCAAACAGAATCCAACAACACATTAAACAGATTATATACCACAATCAAGTGGTATTTATCCCAGGGATGCAAGGATTCTTCAATATATGCAAATCAATCAATCTATGTGATACACCATATTAACAAACTGAAGAATAAAAACCATATGATCATCTCAATAGATGCAGAAAAAGCTTTTGATAAAATTCAACACCCATTTATGATAAAAACTCTCCAGAAAGTGGGCACAGAGGGAAGCTACCTCAACATAATAAAGGCCATATATGACAAACCCACAGCAAACATCATTCTCAATGGTGAAACACTGAAAGCATTTCCTCTAAGACCAGGAATAAGACAAAGATGTCTACTCTCTGCTATTATTCAACATAGTTTTGGGAGTCCTAGCAATCAGAGAAGAAAAAGAAATAAAAGGAATCCAAATTGGAAAAGAAGAAGTAAAACTGTCACTGTTTGCAGATGACATGATACTATACATAGAAAATCCTAAAGATGCCACCAGAAAACTAGTAGAGCTCATCAATGAATTTGGTAAAGTTGCAGGATACAAAATAAATACACAGAAATCTCTTGCATTCCTATACACTAACAGTGAAAGATCAGAAACAGAAATTAAGGAAACAATCCCATTTACCATTGCAACAAAAAGAATAAAATACCTAGGATTAAACCTACCTGAGGAGGCAAAAGACCTGTACTAAGAAAACTATAATATACTGATGAAAGAAATCAAAGATGACAAAAATAGATGGAGATATATACCATGTTCTTGGATTGGAAGAATCAATATTGTGAAAATGACTATACCACCCAAAGCAATCTACAGAGTCAATGTAATCCTTATCAAATTACCAATGGCATTTTCCACAGAATCAGAACAAAAAATTTTACAATTTGTATGGAAACACAAAAGACCCCAAATAGCCAAAGCAATCTTTTCTTTTAATTAATTAATTAATTTATTTTTGGCTGTGTTGGGTCTTCATTGCTACATGTGGGCTTTTTCTAGTTGTGGCTAGCGGGGGCTACTCTTCATTGTGGTGTGCAGGCTTCTCATTGCAGTGGCTTCTCCTGTTGTGGAGCACAGGTTCTATGCACTCAGGCTTCAGCAGTTGCGGCTCAGGGGCTCTAGAGAGCAGGCTCAGTAGTTGTGGCACATGGGCTTAGTTGCTCCTCAGCATGTGGGATCTTCCCAGATCAGGGCTCAAACCCGTATCCCCTGCACTGGCAGGTGGATTCTTTTTTTGTTTCTTGTTTTTTTTGCGGTACGTGGGCCTCTCACTGTTGTGGCCTCTCCTGTTGTGGAGCACAGGCTCCGGACATGTAGGCTCAGAGGCCATAGCTCACGGGCCTAGCTGCTCCATGGCATGTGGGATCTTCCTGGACTGGGTCATGAACCTGTGTCCCCTGCATCGGCAGGCAGACTCTCAACCACTGCGCCACCAGGGAAGCCCTGGCAGGTGGATTCTTAACCACTGTGCCCCAGGGAAGTCCCCACTGAAGCAATCTTGAGAAAGAAAAATGGAGCTGAAGGAATCAGGCTCCCTGACTTCAGATTATACTACAAAGCTACAGTAATCAAGACACTATGGTACAGGCACAAAAACAGAAATATAGATCAATGGAACAGGATAGAAAGCCCAGAGGTAAACCCACACACCTATGGTCACCTAATCTATGATAAAACAGGCAAGAATATACAATGGAGATGATAGCCTCTTCAATAAGGAGTGCTGGGAAAACTGGACAGCTACATGTAAAATAATGAAATTAGAATGCTCCCTAACACCATACACAAAAATAAACTCAAAATGGATTAAAGACCTAAATGTAGGGGACTTCCTTGGTGGTCCAGTGGTTAAGACTCTGCATTTCCAATACAGGGGCCCTGGGTTCAATTACTGGTCAAGGAACTAGATCCTGCATGCTGCAACTAAGAGACCGAATGTCGCAACTAAAGATCCCACATGCTGCAACTAAATATCCTGCATGTCGCAACTGAAGATCCCTCATGCCGTAATGAAGATCCCGTGTGCAGCAACTAAGACCCAGTGCAGCCAAATTAAAAAAAAAAAAAAAAAAGTAAAGACCTAAATGTAAGGTCAGACACTATAAAACTCTCAGAGGAAAACATTGGCAGAACACTCTTTGACATAAATTGCAACAAGACCTTTTTTGACCCACCTCATAGAGTAATGAAAATAAAAACAAAAATTAAAAAAATGGGACCTAATGAAACTTAAAAGCTTTTGCACAGCAAAGGAAACCATAAACAAGACCAAAAGACAACCCTCAGAATGGGAGAAAATATTTGCAAACGAAGCAACTGACAAGGGATTAATCTCTAAAATATACAAACAGCTCATGCAGCTCAATAGCAAAAAACTAACAATTCAATTAAAAAATAAAAAATGGACGGAAGACCTAAATAGACATTTCTCCAAAGACATACAGATGGCCAAGAGGCACATGAAAAGATGCTCAACATCACTAATTATTAGAGAAATGCAAATCAAAACAACAATGAGGTATTACCTCACACCGGTCAGAATGGCCATCATCAAAAAATCTACAAACAGGGACTTCCCTGGTGGTTCGGTGGTTAAGACTCCATGCTCCCAATGCAGGGGGCCGGCTTCAATCTCCGGTAGAGGAACTAAGATCCCACATACCACAGCTAAGCCCACACAGCACAACTACTGAGCGCTCGTGCTCTAGAGCAGCAGTCCCCAACCTTTTTGGCACAAGGGAGTGGTTTTGTGGAAGACAATTTTTTCATGGATGGGGGGAGGGGGGAATGGTTCCGGTGGGAATGCGAGTGATGGGGAACAATGCGGAGTGGCAGATGAAGCTTTGCTTGCTTGCCCACTGCTCACCTCCCGCTGTGCAGCCTGGTTCCTAATAGGCTGCAGATCAGTGCAGCCTGGGGGTTGGGGACCCCTGCTCTAGAGCCCGCATGCTACAACTAGAGAGCCCACTCGCAGCAAAGAAGAGCCCACATGCCGCAAGGAAGACCCAGCACAGCCAAAACAAACAAACAAAATCTACAAACAATTAACGCTGGAGAGGGTGTGGAGAAAAGAGAACCCTCTCACACTGTTGGTGGGAATGTAAATTGATACAGCCACTATGGAGAAGAGTATGGAGGTTCCTTAAAAAACTAAAAATAGAACTACCGTATGACATAGTAATCCCACTCCTGGGCATATACCCACAGAAAACTATAATTAAAAAAGATACATGCACTCCAATGTTCATTGCAGCACTATTTAAGGTAGCCAGGACATGGAAGCAACCTAAATGTCCATCAACACAGGAATAGATAAAGAAGGCCTGGTACATATATACAATGGAATATTACTCAGCCATAAGATGGAATGAAATTGTGCCATTTGCAGAGACGTGAATGGACCCAGAGACAGTCATACAGAGTGAAGTAAGTCAGAAAGAGAAAAACAAATATGGTATATTAACACATATATGTGGAACCTAGAAAAATGGTACAGATGAACGAATTTGCAAAGCAGAAATGGAGACACAGACTTGGAGAACAAATGTATGGACACTACGGGGGGAAAAGGGGGGGGTGGGATGAATTGGGAGACTGGGATTGACACATCTACAGTACTATGTATAAAACAGATAACTAATGAGAACCTACTGTATAGCACAGGGAACTCTACTCAATGCTCTGCGGTGACCTAAATGGGAAAGAAACCCAAAAAGGAGGGGATATACGTATAGCTGATTCATTTTGCTGTACAGCAGAAACTAACACAACATTGTAAAGCAACTATACTCCAATAAAAATTTTAAAAAAAGAAATAATGATTATGTGACATGATAAAGGTGATAAATATTGCTACAATGGCAATCATAGTATAATATGTAAATGTATCAAATCACCATGCTGTACGCTTTAAATTTAAATAATATTATGTGTTCAATATATTACAAGAAAAAAATGCAATAAGCATCATCAATATCAAAACAGATCAAGCAGAAGAAATTTTCCATGAGTTAGCAGATGGTAGGTTGAAAGTATACACTCAGAGGAGAGCAAAGATAAAGAGTGAAGAATGACTATGTGATCTACAGATACCATCAAAAGAAACATCCTATAAATTATGGAGTCTTAGAAGGAAAAGATATAGACAGAAGGATTATTTAAATAAATAGTGGCTGAGAACTTTCCATGTCAGGGAATAGATTTGGATATCCAAGTTCATGAAGTTCATAGGGTACCAGACAAACTTAACTCAAAATAAAAAAAATTCTTCTCCAAAGCACATTATAGTAAAATTGTCAACTATCAAAAACAAAGAATCTTAAAAGCATCAGGAGGAGAGAGGCTTATAACTTACAAGAGAACCTTCATAGGATTAAAATTTGATTTCTCAGCAGAAACCTCACAGACCAGGAGAGAGTGGGATGATATTTTCAAATTGCTCAATTAAAAGAACAAAAAACCCCCTGCCAACCAAGAATATTCTATCCATCATAACTATCCTTCTTAAATGAAGAGATTAAAAACTCTTCAAAAAACAAAAGCTGAGGGAGTTCATCATCACTAGATCTGTCTTAGAAGAAATTGTAAGAGTTCCTCAAGCTAAAATAGAAGGACATTAATAGGACCATGAAAACATATGAGGATACACAGTAGACTTGTAAGTATATAGTTAGGTAAGAATACTTTAATAGTGTGATATGGTGGCGTGTTAAACAGTTAAATTTAGTATATAAAGGTTAAAGAATTAGATTATTAAAAATAACTGCAGCTATAATAATTTTAACGTGTAAACAGTATACAAAGAGGTAAATTGTAACACCATATACAAAAATTCGCGGATGGGAGTAAAAGAGTAGATTTTTTGTATCTGATGGAAGTTAAATTGTTATCAACATAAAATAGACTGTTGTATCTACAAGACATTTTCCATGAGCCTCATGGAACCACAAAGCAAAAACCTACAGTAGATTCAGAAAATATAAAGAGAAGGAAATCATCACATACCACTACAGGGTATCACTAATTCACAAAGAAAGGCAGCAAAAGAGGAAAAAAGGAAGAAGAAACAACAAAACATCCAGGAAACAATAAGATGGCCGTGGTAAGTCCTTACCTATCAATAATTACTATAAACATAGATATATTAATTAAATTCTCTAGTCAAAAGCCATAGAGTGGCTAGATAAATAAAAATACAAGATCAAACTGTGTGCTGCCTACCAGAGATTCACTTCAGGGTTAAAAACACAAATTGGCTCAAAGTGAAGTTTAGAAGAAGATATTCCATACATGTGGAAACCAAAAGAAAGCAGCAGTAGCTAGAGTTACACCAGATAAAATAGACTTTAAGGCAAAAGCTGCAACAAGAAAAAATTTAAGGTCATTATATAATGATTATGTTGTCAATTCATCAAGAAGACAACACTCAAATAAATATACACCCAACAGTGGAGGACCTTAATGTATTAAACAAATACTAACAGATTGAAGAGAGAACTAGACAATACAAAAAAAGTGTAGGGGTCCTTAATACCCACCATTCAACAATGAATAGATCATCCAGAAAGAAAATCAATACGGAGGTATTGAACTTGAATAATACATTAGACCAAATGGACTTAACAGACAAAAACAGAACAGTCCATCCAACAGCAGCAGAATACATGTTCTTCTCTATTGCACATTGAACGTTCTCCAGGACAGATCATGTGATGGGTCACTAAACAAGTCTTAGCAAATTTAAGAAGACTGATATCATACTAAGTATTTTTTTAGTGATTCAGTTACATATATATATATATATATATATATATACACACACATACACATTCTTAATATTTTTAATATTCTTTTCCATTATGGTTTACCATATAATATTGAATATAGTTCTCTGTGCTATACAGTTGGACCTTGTTGTTTTATCTATTCTATATATAAAATCTTACATCTGCTAAATCCAACTCCCACTCCACTGTCCCACAAACCCCTCCCCCTTGGCAACCACCAGTCAGTTCTCTATGCCCGTGCTTCTGTTTCTGTTTCATAGGTAGGTTCATTTGTGTCATATTTTAGATTCCACATAAGAGATAACATATGATATGTCTTTCTCTTTCTGATTTACTTCATTTACTAAGTATTTTTTCAACCACAATGGTAAGAAACCAGAAATGAACAACAGGACAGAGTCTGGAAAATATACAAATATGTGGAAATTAAACAACACGATCCTCAGGAATCAATGGGCCAAAGAAAGAGTTAAAAAATACAAAATAGGGCTTCCCTGGTGGCGCAGTGGTTGAGAGTCCGCCTGCCGATGCAGGGGACACGGGTTCGTGCCCCGGTCTGGGAAGATCCCACATGCCGTGGAGCAGCTGGGCCCGTGAGCCATGGCCACTGAGTCTGTACATCCGGAGCCTGTGCTCTGCAACGGGAGAGGCCACAAGAGTGAGAGGCCCGTGCACCGCAAAAAAAATAAATAAATAAAATAAAAAATAAAAAGACTGAATCATGGAGAAATAAAACAATCGCAAACTGACAAAATTACTATTAAGGACATTGAATCAGTTCTCAAAAACCTCCCAACAAAAAAATACCAGGACTAGATGGCTTCACTGGTGAATCCTACCAGACTTTTAAAGAAGAATTAATACTAATTATTTTTAACTGGATAAATCTTACGAAGCTATTTGTGGATGATACACTTTGCATTTTATAAATTTACTTGGGGAGACATACACTCAACGATATACAATAAGTTAGAGCTATTGGTTCTGAATCTTTGATGTCTGAAAATATTTATCATTTGAGTTGGGCTATATTTCAGAAATTTAACACAATTGACATACATTAATAAAATGATTCTTGTAAACTTTCTTCAAAATACAAAGAAGTGAAAAAGAACCATATGTCTGTTGCATGAGTGTGGAGTATAATGGAAACTTACAAGAGCAAGGCTTGACTGACTACAGACTCCACTTGAAAAGCCAATGTCTTTAATAAACAAAGGTGACAATGTTTATTTTTCAAAGCAAACTACAAGCAAAGGAAAACTAAGAAGAAATTCGAGTTTCCAGACCTACCATGATGGCTTATGCACATTTCTCAGCAAATGACACCAAATCCTTACTAAAGATACAAGAAATATATGAGCTTCATAGCCAAGGAATCTTGCAGGAAGCACCTGAACCAGTGAACAGCAGGAGTAATGGGACAAATGATTATCAGGTGACTGAAGCACACAAGACACATTATCACTGCTGTGGTATTCTAGGTGAAATACATAAGAAAAACATAATCTGAAACTAACATGAAAAAATGTCAATTTTATGCAAATTTCAGTCCACATATACCTCCCATGTTCTCTGCCTCTAATGCTGTATTTAAATAGTTTTTCTTATCAATATACAGAGCAAGTCTCTCCTAATTACTTTTTTTTTCAGAACTTTGAGTTATCTGGACCACTAATGCCATCCCATTTAAAAGTGCATTTTCTTAATCCTGTCGTGATAAGTTGATGTTGCATTCCGATGTACATTAATCATTCCATTTCCCCTTCTTCACTAATATCTCAACACCTGAAATTATCCCATAGGGAAGTTTGGATACTAATGCCTTCCCGTGTTGATCTTTCACAAAAGGAATAGGAATTTCGAGAGTTGAAGGTCATTAATTCATGGTGAGAATTCTCCGTGCTCTATAGGGAGCCTGGATGCAGACAATGGGGAAAAGGCTCTGGAAAACAGGGGAGAAATATTCTGAAGAGCTGACTATGACTATCACAAGAAGGAAAAAAACAAGTGGGTGAAAACAACCTTGCTAGGGAGGAACGTCAGAATTAGAAAATGAAAGGTTTGCAGGTTCTCAATCCAGGACATTTCAGGAGGAAAAGCAGACACAGCCTCTGACCCAGGACGGGACATTTACCTGAGAAGCTGCCATTTCGTCCTCTTCTACCTCCTGCTCTTGATCATTTTCTCATTGATACCATGTTGAGGAATCACATCAGCATCTTGAGAATATGCCTTCAACGGCAACAGCACAACTCCTTCACCTGTGCCCACCATACCCACAGGCAAAAGACCTTGAAACGCTGAAATGCCAACCTTCAGAAAAAGAGAGATTCAGGAACAATGAGCTCCCGCGTGGAGACCAAACTGTGAGCTTTTTCTTTCCTGTCTGCACGTGCTCTCCCCTCACACAGATGCCCAGAAACTCTGCTACAGCATAGAGCAAGTGGGCTGCACCGCCCTGCCCCTTCCAATCCCACGTAGAGCAGACACCGATACCTCCCCAGAGGCAAAAGGACCAAAGACTGGAAGCAACTCTCATCAAGGTACCCAAGCAGCCCTCGCGCTTAAACCGGGCCTAACCTTTGAATCACCTGGAGTTAAAACAACGCAGATGCTCCCACCCAGACCAATAGACGCTGTGGGGAGGGCACAGGTGATGTGATTGCTAAACACTCATCGTGTGATACTAACGAGAAACTGCATGGGAGCCACGCAGCAAACATTTCTTCCAAGGCTTTAAAGCGCTTACAAATTTGGGGGGAACCCAGGCCCCACTCTTAATTATGATTCTCCTGTGAGGCTCATGAAATGACATCTTTAACAAGCTTTTTGTTGGTGCCGATGTTACTCTGTCAGACCCGTATTCAGTAGCACTGAGCTAGAGCTATATGGCAGAGGCCACCTGAGACCACTGAGTAGCGTGAAGGTTTGGGGTAAGAACTTCCAGAAGTGCAGGTTCCCTGGGCCTGATTCGTAGGGGCTGAGCTCCTTCCGGAATAGGTATGGGCTTGCTGTTGCCTAGGGGACATGCTGCTGGGTTGGTGGGGATCACATGCTGGGTTTAGGGTTGTGTGACGGTGGCCCTTAGAAATCTACCCAAAGATACCCTTAGTCCTCAGGTCCTTTAGCCCCCTCTCCTCTCAGGGCCCACTTGACCAGCAGGAGTACTCGGGAGGAGGGCA
Source organism: Phocoena phocoena (assembly GCF_963924675.1). Classification (NCBI taxonomy): domain Eukaryota; kingdom Metazoa; phylum Chordata; class Mammalia; order Artiodactyla; family Phocoenidae; genus Phocoena; species Phocoena phocoena. Next base: position 20,516,188 of record NC_089223.1, read on the forward strand.
TGACCACCTGTCCTCAGGGGAGCTGAGACCCCATACCCCAAAAGATTCAGAGCACGGAGTTGTTTGCATCACAGATTTGTCTGAAAGTAAATCAAAGGCAGCAGTGGAGGGTGGATTAACACTTTGTGTTGGGAATGGACAGAAGCCTTTGAAAATGATGCCATGAATGCATATGTGATGATTCACAAAGGAAGTCATGATCTATGTTAATAAAGCACATTATAACTGAATCAACAGATCAGAATTTTTTGTTGATTGCGTGTGTGTCTGTGTGTGTGTTATAAATTGTGATGCCACAGTTTGTTCTCCCCCCACCCTTGTCATATATTTATACTTTCTCACATCTTTAAAGTGCATTCATTAAGGTAAAAATTAGAGAAATGCATATCTACTTTTCGAATATTCTTTGAGAATACTGAATCTTTTGAAAATTTTATTTAAAAAAATTTTCAATTTTTAAGATAATTTTTAAAGGTTAGTTTCCATTTACATTCATTATAAAATACTGGCTATTTCCCCCATGCTGTACAATATATCCTTGAGCCTGTCCTACACCCAAGAGTTTCTACCTCCCTCTCCCCAACCTCTACAGTGCCCCTCCCACCTCCCCACTGGTCAGTTTGTTCTCTGTATCTGTGAGCTTACTTCTTTTTTGTTATATTCACTAGTTTGTTGTATTTTTTAGATTCCACATATAAATGATATCATACAGTATTTTCCTTTCTCTGACTTATTTCACTTAGCATAATGTCCTCCAAGTCCATCCATGTTGCTGTAAATGGCAAAATTTTATTTTTTCATAGGTGGTGTTGTATATATAGTAAGCCCCTACATACAAACAAATTCTGTTCCAAGAGCACGTTCGTAAGTCCAATTTGTAAGTCCAGCAAAGTTAGCCTAGGTACACAACTAACACAATAGCTATATAGTACTGTACTGTAATAGGTTTATAATACTTTTCACACAAACACATAAAAAACAAACACAAAAAATAAAACATTTTTAATCTTACAGTACAGTATCTTGGAAAGTACAGTAGCACAGTAAAACAGCTGGCATACAGGGGTTGGTATCGAGTGAACAGGCAAGAAGAGTTACTGACTGGAGGAGGGAGAGGAGGTGGGAGATGGTAGAGCTGAAGGATCATCAGCAATAGGAGATGGAGGGCAAGCTGCAATTTCACTTGCTCCTGACGTTGATGGCACAGGTTCTGGTTCCTTTCTGAAACCAGATGCATGTTTGCATCTTTGAAACTTGATGGTTTGTACGTAGGGGACTTACTGTGTGTATGTATGTGTGTATATATGTATATATATATATATATATGTACATGTATATATATACACACATACATACACACACCACATCTTCTTTATCCATTCATCTGTTCATGGACACTGAGGTTGCTCTTATATCATGGCAATTGTAAATAGTGCTGCTATGAACATTGGGGTACATCTTTTTGAAACAGTGTTTTGTGGGTATTTTTGGATATACACCCAGGAGTGGAATCACTGGGTAATATGGTAGTTCCATTTTTCGTTTTTCAAATCTTTTAGTATACCCCAATAAGTGTTTCAGGCTCCACATACCAATGTCTTCAAGATTTTAGTGATTTTTAAAAGAGGCTTTTTTTTTTTTTTTGGTTGCAAAGCTTCTGGGATCTTAGTTGCCTGACCAGGGATTGAACCCAGGCTTCAGCAGTGAAAGCCAAGTCCTAACCACTGGACCACTAGGGAACTCCCAGACAAATTAGATTTAAAATAAGGACTGTTACAAGAGATAAAGAAGGACACTACATAATGATCAAGTGATCAATCCAAGAAGAAGATATAAAAACTAAGTATTTATGCACCCAATATAGGAGCACATGAACACATAAAGCAAATATTAACTGACATAAAGAGAGAAATTGACAGTAACAAAATAAAAATAGGGAACTTTAAAACCCCACTTATAACAATGAACAGGTCATCCAGACAGAAAATCAATACGGAAACTCTGGCCTTAAATGACACATTATACCAGATGGACGGATATATACATATATGGCACATTCCCTCCAAAAGCAGTAGAATACAGTTCCTTTTCAAGTGTACATGGAACTTTCTCCAGGATAGATCACATGCTAGGCCTCAAAACAACCCTCAGTAAATTTAAGAAAATTGAAATCACATCAAGTATATTTTCCAAACACAGTGCTATGAAACTACAAACTGACTATAAGAAAATAACTGAAAAAAACCCCAAAACACATGGAGGCTAAACAATATGCTACTAAACAACCAATGGACCACTGAAGAAATCAAAGAGGAAAAAAAAAAAAACCTAGAGACAAATGAAAGTGAAAACACAACAATCCAAATCTACAGGATGCAAAAAACGCAGTTCTAAAGGAGAAGTTTACAGTGATACAAACTTATCATAGGAAACAAGAAAAATCTGAACTGTACAACTTAACCTTCCACCCGGAGGATCTGGAAAAAGAAGAACAAAGCTCAGTTAGTAAAAATTTTTTTAAAAATCATAAAGATTAGAAAAGAAATAAGTAAAATAAAGAGTAAAAATCAATAGAGGGCTTCCCTGGTGGTGCAGTGGTTAAAAATCCTCCTGCCAGTGCAGGACACACAGATTCGAGCCCTGGTCTGAGAAGATCCCACATGCCACAGAGCAACTAAGCCCGTGCACCACAACTACTGAGCCTGCGCTCTAGAGCCCATGAGCCACAACTACTGAAGCCCACACACTCTAGGACCCGCGTGCCACAACTACTGAGCCTACACACCTAGAGCCCATACTATGCAACAAGAGAAGTCACCACAATGAGAAGCCCACGCACTGCAACGAAGAGTAGACCCTGCTCGCCACAACTAGAGAAAGCCCACACGCAGCAACAAAGACCCATGGCAGCCAAAAAAAAAAAAAAAAAGAAAAAAGGACAATAGATTTGAAAGATCCTCTTTCACAAAAGAGGGTATCAAAATGGTCAATAAGTGTATAATATGCTTGTTTAAGAGTCATAAGATGTTATTACTCATGAAGGGAATTTAAATTTAAAAAAAAAGAATTGAGGATTCTAATTTAAACACATAATTAAAGCTAATAGGAATAAAAGAGAAACATTTCAGTACACAGTAGGAAAGCAGGATGTGTGTTTTTAGTTATAAGGAATGGAATTACATTTTATTGAGGAAAAAAATTCTGTGCATGGTCGGGATTAACTAAATTTAGATTGGAGTTAATTAAGTAAATGGATTTGTACTAGTAAGCTAGTACAAGACTGGAAGCTGAACAAAATTTCTTACAGTTTTCCTTTTTGATAACAGATTGCGTGAGGTTCTGTGGCCTTAAGTGATCTGTATTTTTTTTTTTAATCTTTTTGTGACTTTGGTTAAATAAGTATTGTTTCATAGAGACCTATGATCCTGCTGTGTTTTAAAACCTTTTTGATATTTTTAACAAACTTCCCAAATATCAAAATCTAACTAAGTCTCTTTTAGCCTCCAACTGACTCTGGGGTGCTTTAAGGAGCATCCTGAGACAGCTCAGAGATGAATGTTACAGTAACTAAGTTTATTTGGTATGTTAACTTACTTCAAAACATTGTCAAGTGATGGGAGATGAACCTTAGGTTATAGTGTATGGATAGATGTTATTAATATAGCTATTCCAAAATTTATATGAAATTCCTAACATCTAATATAATGTCATCAGCCATAATCCTAGTTATTCTAAAATCTTATATTTCACAGAAATATCCAGTTTCCTGATAATTGCACTGTCCTCAAATCTTTAACCATGCTCTTTTAAGTTTTGTCCTTTATAGACAATCATTATTTTACACTGATGCTTTTACAAAATGAAGATTTTCAAGAAGACTCATGAAAAGAACTTTTAAACAGATGTAAGTTTCTGACAGCCTTTAGATAATACCACTGAACTGGGTAACAAATGACAAAACTCTAATGGAAAACCTGATTACTTCATCCATATCAACAGGAATTAATTACATGGGACTGAACGAACTTTTGTTTTCCAGAAAAACCTTTTCTCTTATGCTATGACCTACAACAAGTTGATAAAGCATACCTTTGTAAACAAAGATGAAACATTTATCTTTTTCTCTCTACTTGATCCTTCCAGAATTTGGCTTCTCCAGCTGGCTCTCTTGTGGACTTGATGGTTTATTATTGGGTTGGCCAAAAAGTTCGTTCGGCTAGTGAATACGTCGTTCAGTAAAGTTCTTTGTGAAAATGAAAAACGTGTCTTGGGACTTCCCTGGTTGTCCAGTGGGTAAGACTCCGAGCTCCCAAAGCAGGGGGCCCGGGGTTTGATCCCTGGTCGGGGAACTAGATCTCGCATGCATGCTGCAACTAAGAGTCTGCATGCCGCAACTAAGAAGTCCACATGCTGCAACTAAAAGATCCACATGCTGCAACTAAAGATCCCACGTGCCTCAACGAAGGCATGTGCCGCAACTAAGACATGGTGCAGCCAAAATAAATTAATTAATTAATAAATTAAAAAAAAGAGCCTGGCACAAAGTAAGTGCTCAATGTTAAAAAAAAAAGGAAAAAAGTCTTTTAACTTAAAACGAACGAACTTTTTGGCCAGCCCAATACAACTGGATTACAACTAGTTATACTAATCATTGTTTTAATTTGGTCTTTGTTTCCAAATTGTTTATGATTTGTCTCCCTGCTGCACTATGACCTTGTCAGTGTTACTACCTACATTACTTATACCCTGCCTATTTTGCTGTCTCTTACAGTACTCAATGTGTAACCAGGCCTCCAACGAAATTGATGGCTAAACATCTTGAGGAAATAAATCACATTTGTAACTCTACATAGAATAATTGTAATAGTGTGATCCGAGGTATGGGAACAAGCAACAAGGGAAAATATCTCCTGGATCATAATAGACTAGTAAGACAGAGGATCCAGAGAATCTTTATCAACAGGGCCTAACCCAGAAATTAGCACCTGGAGTGGCGTATCAAAACGAATTTTCGCCTGATCTGGGATGAGCCTCCCAGCGCCACGGGACAAAAATTGGTCATGAAATGTCTTCCAAATATTGGTCGAATTTCAGACCAAGAGGAGGAACTGATAAATGGAATATTGCCTGCCATATCAATAAACAAAAGATGTCACAGTCATCAGCCACCTCATGGTGAGCTGGTGAACCCTGAGGGAACTCAGGAAGGAAAAGAATACCTGACATCTAGCAGCCATCAGACTGCAGCCACTCACAAAGGTGAGCCCTGAGGAACCTCAGGATGTGAAAACACAGGATACTGGCCCAGATAGCTGAGGTGCACATCAAAGGAATGATTTCAGTGAGCCGCCCAGACTCTTGCACCTTCCCATACATACAAAAGCGCTAAATTCCTTAACTTGACATATCTGTCTTTCTTTAACTAACAACAATCTTTTGACATTCAGACTACCTGCCCTTTGTCGCAAAACTCCTGTATATGCTGGCTCACGGAGCAGTTCTCTCAGGGTTACTTGACGTGCTGCCTCCCAGCTTGAAGTCCTAAAAATTCCTGCCAAATAAAACTTTCAACTTGGAGGCTGTAAAAATATTTCTGAGTCGACAGGTGTGACTTCCAGGGCAGAGATGCTCTCCTAACCCCGCTGTCTGTAGTGGCCGGCAGCCGAGGGGACCAAAAGGACCACAGGGTGTGAGGCGGCCCTGGCGCCCCCAGCCCTGCTCCACCCTGGAGCCCAGCAGCCCCGCAGCGCCGCTCCTCCACCCAGCCCCGCAGCGCCGCTCCTCCACCCAGCCCCACCGGCCGGCCGCCACAGCCGTGCTCCAACTCCACGTCACTGCCCAAGGCCAGCTTGGCGGAGGCGGCAGCCAAGGCCCCAAACGCACCGGCGCCGGCGCACAGGCAGCTGAACATGCCCCAAAAGCGGCGCCGCATCGCGCCGGCCTGCAGGCGCAGGGGTAATCGGGGGGAGGCGTCGGGGAGGGCAGCGCACACATACAGCCGCCAGCAGCCTGCGACCTCGCCGCCACGGTGCGCTCCGCCACACCTCCTTGGGTCCCCTGCCCAGCCACCGGCACGGCGGAGTGCGCTCCGCCATTGGACGGCGGCCTCACGTGACGCGAGGCTTACGTCAGCGGGTTGGCCAATGGAGGCTCCGCGAGGGCCTCGAGGGGCGGGGCCGCCGGCTGCGGTCCTGTTGCTCTTGTCCCCAAGGTGAGCCGCCGCCCGGTTAGGTTTAGGCTTTCCGGGGAGCCCTCCCGGACCGTTGTCCGAGGCTGACAGTGGTACTGTGCTAGCTGTTGTAGAATAACTCTTCGTGGTCTAGCAGTTTCAGTCCTTGCCACTGCGGGAGGTCAAGCATCAGCTTCCCCAGGGATTTCTTAAAACGCCGAATCCCGGTCCTGCCCCACACCCATTGAATCAGAATCTGCCTTTAACAAGACTCCTAGGAGACTGACCTACATACACCTCGTTCCGGAAAGGACAAAACGTAGAGATGCTTCGGCAGAGGGTGCTAGAGACCTGCAGACTCAGCAAGAAAGCGGGCTGTGGGGGTGGGGCGGGGGGGTGGAGGTTAGGGCGTCTCACAAATCAAATGGCCCAGATGGATACAAGTTCATTGTAGGAAATTTAGAAAGCATAATTAGGAGAAAATGTCATCCGTAATCACGCCACTCAGATAATCAGGATTAGCATTACTTCCAAATTCCAATGCACTTAAATACTTTTAAAATGTTTTCGTTAAAGAAGTAGTACATTTCTTTGAAAATAAACTGCTATTGAGGTGTATAAAGGCCTACTTCCGCCCTCCAGGAAAGTCATTGTTATTACAGAACTTTTTCTCTATGTATAGCTTTATATATAGCACACGTTAAAAAATAGTATATGTGTGGAACTTTTTTTTCTAAACATGATTTCACAGTGTGCATACTGTCCAGCAGCATTCTTTTTTTCCATTCAGTAAATTTTCATGTTAGTCCTTACTTGCCCTTCTCTCTCACAAGGTGGCTTTGTGGCTCTAATAAAAGCCAGGAAGGTTAGGGACTTCCCTGGCCAGTCCAGTGGTTAAGACTCCATGCTTCCAGTACAGGGGGCACTGGTTCAATCCCTAGTTGGGGAACTAAGATCTCACATGCCTGCAGTGCAGTGTGGCCAAAAAAAAAAAGTTACAAATTGTCTCATTTTGCAGCTGAGAAAATGGAGGCTCAGAGAGGCACGGTGCCACTGAACAAAGAGCTGTGTGAGGTGATCCCCTTGGAAAGCTCTTATGTTACTTGGAGCCTACAGGAAATTGAGTGGTGTTGCACTGGATAAACTCTTCATGCTTTATAAGGAGTTTTCTTAAATGATGCCTCCACCTAGCACAAGAGCACCTCAGAGCTACCTCCTCTGTAGGACGAGGTTGTGTGGTTATGTGTCTGTTTCCCTGTTAGCCTGCAAGCTCCTTGAGGGCAAGGACACATTTATTTCTTCTCTAGGTCCCCAGTGCCCAGCACAGGGCCTTGTTCTGGTGATGATGGTTGAGTTGATACCATTTTTCGACGCCCTGCTGGGAAGTGATTTCTGTCTCCTGGACAAAAGCTCCTGTGTGCATACATATCACCTGCTAGCAATCTTGTTAAAATGAAGATTCTGATTTAGGTCTGGAGGTGGATTGAGGTTCTGCATTTCTACCAGGCTCCCAGATGGTGCTATGCAGGCGTGGTGGGGTGGTGAGACCACGCTGATTAGCAAGACTGTAACTGACCGTTGCCCTCAGCATACTCACACAACTTGCTGCATACTTGCCTCTCTAACCGGGCCCCATCAGGCAGATGCCATGCATGTTTTCTCTTTGTTTCTGCCACAGTGCCCAATACTGTGACCAGCTCCTGTCCTTGCTACAAGTGTTTGAGTGAACAGACTATGGTTTGATTATAAAAGATAAATAAAATTTAAAACTTACTAACAGCATTGTAACCGAAAGTGGGGTCCGGCTGCTTGCCACTCAAAAGCCAATAAACCGGCAAGATTGGCGGAAAGGAAAGTTTGCTTTATTGCAGATGCTGGCAACAGTGGGTTGGGGGCAGACTCCTCCCCAAAGGCTGACTCACCCCCACCCCAACCAGTGGGCAAGAGCTTTTATAGGCGGAGGGAGGGGGCTACGTGCAGAAACAGCACCGTCAGCTCTGACAGTCGTCTTGAAATTGGTCATGCGGTGGTCTGACCAGCGTCATCTTGATTGTTTTAAGTACGGTTAATCTTCAGCTCCAGGGTCAATTTGTTCCATTTCTTTGAGGCCAATTCTCAAATTGTGGCAGCTTATGTCATGCTTACCTTCTGGTTGTCATGTAGTTAACTTCTTCCACCTGATGGGGGTTTCAGTATCTCTAAGACAGCTCAAAGGATGCGGCTCAGAATGTTATCTGTAGCCCTTGAGAAGGAACTAAAGGTCCTTGACTATGTTTAATGACTAAACTATTATTATTTGGTCTCCTTTGACTGTTTTCCTTTGTTTCTGCATTTTCTCACTTCTCTGATTAAACTTATTCTTTGGCTAAAACTTTTCCACAGACAAAAGGCAGGCTGAAGACATGGGGGGAAAGGATTATAGGGTCCTGATTCAGTTCAGCATCATGGTGCAAACTGGAGCACCCTGAACTGGGAGTATGGAGGGGAGGGAATACCTCATCCCACATTTATTTAAAAAGTAATGAAAACAAACCTCAAAGATGGCTTATGGACAAAAGATGACCTGTTGAGTTCTGGGAGACCCATTCAAACTCTCCCTCAGCTTTAGGGGCTAAAGTCACACATTTAAGAGGCCTTAGGGACCAAGGAGGGAATCTAAATATGAGAACCACACCACCCCACCCCCACGTGAGACAGGAGGGATGGGTGTGGCCTGTGACAATCTAGGGAGTGAATGTCTTCTCTCTCTCTTAAGCCTCCTCTCCAAACTTACCTCAGTCTCTTCCTCTCTCTCTTCTCTTTTCACTGTGTCCATTTATTTCTCTGCCCAATTAAACAAATGAGCACACAGGTACCCTGGGCCAGGCCTGTTCCAGGCAGTGGAGTTGCCAGGATGACTAAGATCCCTGCACTCCTTGGGTTCTGGGGTTTTGCAAAACATTCAGTTCTAACTCCCTGTCCTGAACTGGCTTAAGGCTTTATCTCCTTTTCCTCGCTATGAGTGATGTTATGGGATGAATTGTGCCCTCTCAAAAGATATATTGGGAAGTCCCTGGTAGTCCAGTGGTTAGGACTCCGCACTTTCACTGCCAGGGGTGTGGGTTCAATCCCTGGTCCAGGAACTAGGATCACACAAGCTGTGCGGCAAGGCCAGTAGATAGATAGATAGATAAATAGATAGATAGATAGACAGATGATAGAAGTCTTAATCCCTGGCACCTGTGAATGTGAACTTATTTGGAAATGGGGTCGATTGCAGATGTAATAAAATTAAGATGAGGTCATTAGGGTGGGCCCTAATGTGACTAGTGCCCTTAGAAGAGACAGAGACCCAGGGGAGAATGCCATGTGACCACAGAGGCAGAGATTGGAGCGATGCATCTACAAGCCAAGGAACACCAAGGGTTGCCTGCAACACCACAAGGTAAGACAGGCATGGAACAGTTTGTCCTCTGGAGGCCTGAGCCTTGCCAACACCTTGATTTTGGACTTATAGTATCCAGAATTGTTAGAGAATAAGGTTCTGTTGTGTTAAGCCACCCGGTTTCTGTCAGTTTGTCACGGCAGACCTAGGGAACTCAAACAGGTGACCAGACCCAAGCCTCTTTATTACCAGCTTCACTACTCCACCTTCTCCCACCTCCGAAGCAGTTAGAGCCAGACCTGTAAGGGATGCCTTTGATTCAAACAGTCTCCTTAAATCATGGGACTACCGATGATTCAGTCAGGACTCTTGTATCAAGAGGCTCCCGTTGATTCAATCAGCCCCCCAAAATACACAACTCCCATCGATTGAATCAGATCCTTAAATAGCCTCACTCCCATTGATTAAGTCAATTCCTTTAACTATTGGGACCCCTGTTAAATCAATCGTCCTCCGAAAATCTCTTAAAGTTCATTAAACCTATCAAATGCCTTAGATTTCCTGACTCCCATTAAATCAACCCTCCTTCTTAACTCTCCCTACACTCATTAAGAAGGATGATTGATTTAATTAGGGTCACCAATTTAAGAAGGCATATTGAATCAATGGGAGTGCAGTGATTGAATCAATGGGAGTTCCCCCTGGCGGACAGCCAGGGAGGGGTGCTGTTCCCCATGGGGGATGCTCGGGAGCCCCGTGTAAATTAGTTCATTTGTACCAATTTTTGGATTCCACCTATAAGTGATATTATATGATATTTGTCTTTCCCTTCCTGGCTTCACTGAGTCTGATCACCTCTGGGTTCAACTGTGTTGCCGTTAAGTGGCATTATTTCATTCTTTTTTATGGCTGAGCAATATTCCATTGTCTGTATGTACCACATCTTCTGTATCTTTTCATCCGTCTGTGAACATTTTGGTTGCTTCCACATCTTGACTGTTGTAAATACTGCTGCAATGGACGTTGGGGTGCGTGGGTCTTTTCGAATACTGGTTTTCTCTGGATATACCCCCAGGAGTGGGATTGCCGGATCATCTGATAGCTTTATTTTAATTTTCTAAGGAACCTCCATGCTGTTCTTTATAATAGCTCTTACCAGTTTCTATTCCCACCAGCAGCATAAGTGGGTTCCCTTTTCTCCATCTCTGATGATGGCCATTGTGACTGGTATGAGGTGATACCTTGTTGTTGTTTTGATTTGCATTTCTCTGATAATTAGGAATGTTGAGCATCTTGTCATGTGCGTCTTTTTAAAACAGTGTGAGTAAAAATGACCTCTTGAAATTGGCTTCTTGACAGTCTGCCCTGTTTTGAATTCTTTTTCCATTCCCTATGGCAGGACATTTCTAGAGGGTAGGTGTCAATTACAGCCCCCCAGGCCTTGTGAATATGAAGTGCCCGTAAGCATGTTATGAGAGGCCCCGAGTTAACAGGATTTCTTCATACTCATCTCTGGTTATTCTGGCAACAAGAGCCTTAGAGAAAGTTGTGCTCATGGGTTGTAAATTCGAGTGTTATGTGCCAGAACAAACACCCAAGGGGACTTCCCTGGAGGTCCAGTGGTTAAGACTCTGCACTGCCAATGCAAGGGGCGCTGGTTAGATCCCTGGTCGGGGAACTAGGATCCCATGTGCTGCGTGGCCAAAAACAAACAAACAACCCAAGGGTTGATTCTCATTACTTCTTCCCCGTTACTCTTTACCCCTGGGGCAAATCCCAACCTCTGGAAAACCACTCTGCTGAGGGAGCTGTCCTCTGGAGGTGAGGAGACTATAAGGGAGGAGGCTAGAGGTGGGAAACTCACCAGCAGGAGACCTGGAGACCAGCTGACTTTTCAAAGCTCTTCCAACCCAGAGGGTCTTCCTGGATCTGGAGATTGTGGTCCCATGAAGAGGGCACCAGGCACTACAGGTCCAAGGAGGGCTCATTTGCTGGCACATCTCTCCCCGTACCTCAGTCCCAGGACAATCCAGCCTTGGAACCCAAGCCTGCTCAGGCTCCAGGGATGTGAGTCCAGCCCAGGTCACCGAGGTCTGTCGGGAACATAGTAGGCATTTCTTTTTTTTTTAAATTTAATTAATTGTTATTTTATATTGGAGTATAGTTGATTTACAACGTTGTGTTGTTTTAGGTGTTCAGCGACTTGATTCAGTCCTACATAGACGTATATCTGTTCTTTTTTGGATTCTTTTCCCATATATGTTATTATGAGTTTTGAGTAGAGTTCCCTGTGCTAGACAGTAGATCCTTATTGATTATCTACTTTATATATATGTTAGGGTGTATGTGCTAATCCCAGCCAAACATGGCCAAAAATAATAAATAAAATAAATAAATTTATTAAAAAAAATAGTGACTCAGATCATGCCATTGCTCTATGGAATCTCTTTCCATTGCAGTTAGAATAAAATCCAAACTATGTACACTGGCCTGTCCATCCTGATCGCTATTAAAGACATTTTATTGAATCAAGTCCTGCTGGTTTGAGCGCAATTTTTCTTCTTTTTCTGGTGACTTTAGGTAGCTCTGCTCTGATCTTAAAACAGCTCCCAGGGGGCTTCCCTGGTGGCACAGTGGTTACGAATCTGCCTGCCAATGCAGGGGACACAGGTTCGAGCCCTGGTCCGGGAAGATCCCACATGCCATGGAGCAACTAAGCCCATGCGCCACAACTACTGAGCCTGTGTTCTAGAGCCCATGCTCTAGAGCCCTCATGCTACAACTACTGAAGCCTGCGCACCTAGGGCCCGTGCTCCGCAACAAGAGAAGCCACCTTAATGAGAAGCCCGCACATCACAATGAAGAGTAGCCCCCGCTCAGGCAACTAGGGAAAGCCCACGCACAGCAACGAAGACCCAACGCAGTCAAAAATAAATTAAAAAAAAAACAAAAAACGGCTCCCAGAGAGTGATTTTTAAGTTCTTGAGGGAAGCCTATGGTTCTGAGAACAGTTACCATTATCATTAGGCAGGGTACATTCCACTTACTTTTACCTTTTCTTAATTACTCAGGAATATCACTGTGAGCATCACTTACTGGACTACACTGCAAGGCCGAAATGCCAGGCTTCTGTGCTCTGCCCAGGCGACGTGATCCATATGCAGGGTCTCTGGGAGTGGGGTCCAAGAATCTGCATAGGTAACAATTTCCCAGGTGATTCTGCCCCTGAGGTTGGAGGAGGACTGGCTGAGAACACTGTCAGAGATTGCTAAGGTACGGAGCTTTCAAGCCATGGTGCTGAAAACCCGGAAGAGATTTTTAGAAAACCAGCTGCATTTCTCTGATACTTCCCCCTTCCCTGTGTCGCTGGCTGTCACACCTCATGGTTCAGAGGACCTGAGGCGGGAATCTCGTGCTCCTCACTGGCTGTGTCAAGGCAGTTCTGCAGGGCAGAGTGCATGAACTTTGAAATAGCTACTGGCTGCTCAGAAGTCCCTTACTTTCAAGTTTCTGCCTGTGTCCCACATAGCTGTGGGTACTATAAGTCTTACCTAGGTAAGTGGTGTTCCTGTACACACACACACACACACACACAAGCAGAGTGCTAGATTTGCTTTTTTTAAAAATTGTAGTTGATTTAAAATGCTGTGTTAGTTTCAGGTGTCCGGCAAAGCGATTCAAGCATTATATGTGTGTGTACACACATATTTATACACACACATATATATTTTCTTTTTCAGATTATTTTCCATTATAGCTTACTATAAGATATTGAATATAGTTCCCTGTGCTATACAGTAGGTCCTTGTTGTTTATCTATTTTATATACAGTATTGTGTACCTGCTAATCCCATACTCTTAACTTATCTCTCCCCCCAGCCCCCTGCCTTTCCCCGTTGGTAACCATAGTTTGTTTTCTATGTCTGTGAGTCTGTTTCTGTTTTGGAAATAAGTTCATATGTATCATTTTTTTATAAGATTCCACATATAAGTGATATCATAAAATATTTGTCTTCTTCTGTCTGACTTACTTCACTTAGTATGATCATCTCTAGGTCCATCCATGTTGCTGCAAATGGCATTATTTCATTCCTTTTTATGGTTGAGTAATATTCCATTGTGTGTGTGTGTGTGTGTGTGTATATATATATATATATATATATATATATATATACCACATCTTCTTTACCCATGCATCTGTCGATGGACATTTAGGTTGTTTCCACATCTTGACTATTGTTAATAGTACTGCTATGAACACTGGGGTGCATGTATCTTTTCAAATTAGAGTTTTCTCTGGATATATGCCCAGGAGTGGGATTGCTGGATCATATGCTTCTAGAGTGCTATATTTTGAATGGTTCTACTATATAACAAAATTTTGAGAAATTTCTCTAATATCTCAATTCTACTGGGATAAATTATAGGGTTGGCCAAAAAGTGCATTCGGGTTTTTCCATTCAATGTTATGGGAAAAACCCGAACCAACTTTTTGGCCAGCCCAATATTTTCCTTTTAGGGACCAATTTCAGTAGTTATGAGATAAACATTCATACTCTCCCCCCCAGTGTACATTCCACTCACATGGTAAGCTTGAATACGACTCTTTTTATTTCAAGCTACTTAAGATTTCCTTATTTTGGAGAAACTATATTCCTCTGCCCCAGTCAGGAGTAGATTCTAGAGTTTAGAATAAGTTCAGGAAGCTGGTTGCCAGTGAAGGTATCTACACGCTTCCATTTACTCTGTATAGTTCATGCATGTGGTTAACTAGGAGATAACTTCCCCTGGTGATCCATGACCCTTTCACCACCCCACGGGTGACTCATTTAAAAATAAATAAATAAATAAATAAAATGATAGGTCAGGGAAGTACAAGATAAGATTGATTTAGGACTAGTGAACTCATAACCCATGTTTTGCAGAAAACTGTGCTTTTAAAGAGCTACATGCCCTAAAAATGCTTTTTTTTCCGGTTTGTTTTAAAAGAAAACCAAGCTTCGTTCAACTTAGTTTTATTGCAAGCTCCAAAAGTGCTATTAGACCTTTGGAAATTTGGGCTTATTTAAAAAATAAAAAAAGCCCTGGAAATTGTGTCTTCATTTGTCTATACAAAGTTCAACCTGATAATGGGAATAAATAGACATCAGCCCAGTTTTCATGTTTGTTTTCAAAATGTATCAAATCATCCTTTTGCTAAAGTTCTTTCGGATTCCTGTCAGAAACAGTATGAGAATAAATGCTCACCACAAGGGGGAGCTGGACCACGAAGAAATTAATGGGTTGTTTTGGAAATAGAAATAAAAACTGGGAGAGTGCAGGTGATTCACGGTAAAACCATCAGGATTGGCAGGACTGATATTCACAAGTGATTATTCCATTCTTTTAGTTGTTCAGACCAAAGATCAGAGTCGTGCTTGATTCCTTACTTCCCAATGAATTAAGCCTGTCTTTCTCTTCTGATGCTTTGCCATCTGGGGCCTTGCTGACCCTGGGCCACCAATTCCTTGAGACAGCAAACAACTCGTCCTTTCACATGCAAACCAACCAATCCAGAGCCCATCTTGCAACCGGCTTCTTTCAGGGCTCTTAAAAGAAGAGCCCAGGCCTCTATCACCCCAAGGCCAGGTACCAGGTGACTAAAAGCAGCCCCTATACCGCAGAGCCCATTGAAATTATTCAAGCTAATTCTAAACCTTCCTGCCTGTTTCTTCCCCCAGAAAGCATAATCAAGCCTCTTGTCCCTGTTTTCGCCTGTTCCCTCTGCCTCCTGACCGACCCTGGCGCTTCCCTGCGTGGCCCCTGTGGCTTGGTGTCCCCTACCCTTGGGAACTGTGAGTAATGAGCTCTCTTTTCCTTCCATGGCACTGATCTGTTGGCCTCCCTGTACCTGAGAAATAATAAGACCAACACCTTAAAATCGCTACCCCACATCTCAGCAAATCCTACTGTCTCTGCCTTTATGGTGTAGCCCCAGTTCAAGCACTCATCGCCATCACCCCTGTGTCCCACCCACCATCATCTTGTTCTTCCTGTTTCCACCTGCCCACCACCCCACTCCCTGCCCCCTCATTCCAGGCTATTCTGCACCCTGTGAACAGTCAAGGTGAGCCTGTCACACGAGTAACGCAGGTCTTATCACTCTTCCCTTCAGAGCCCTCCAATTGAAGCCCTAACGGCAATTACAGTTTCAACAGCGTTTTTGGAACCTTCAGGAAACTAAGTTGGATAAAGCTGGTTTGTTTTTAAAAACACACAAAAGTGGTTCATGTCATCGGTTTACTTTCCATCCACTCTGAGTTAAAAACCCAGTCCTTAAAATGGCTTTGGGGGCCCCTATAGAATTGGGTTCCTGCTTGCCCTCTGAGCACAGCACCTGGCCGGCCCTTTCTCCTTACAGCCCTGGCCTCCACCCTACCAGACCCCCCGATTTGCAATCCCTCCCTCAGTGCGGTCCCCCACCTAACCGCCACACCCCTTGCCTTGTTCCATAGCACTTACAGCCATTGCTGGCTCACGATCAGGGTCGCCATGAAAACGTAAGCTCCACGAGGCAGGGACTTTGTTTTTGTTCACTGCCAATTTGTTAATGGCTTAGAATAGTGACTGCTACATGGTAAGAAATATGTGTTGATTGAATAAGCAAGCCGAGAAAATGATTTTTTTAAAAACGACACTCCAGCCCAGTCATTCTTACATCAAGTATTTGGAGAATGCTTTGTATGCATCCCGAAAGACACACTTGCTGGCCCCGAAGCCTGTCATCTAAGGGGGAGGCCAGCAAGATGTTTCACTCATTAAACAATCGAGAATACATTGTGGCCCGTGATGTCCATGGGTGCAGAAAAGCGGGGGGGGGGGGGCAGTGAGGGCAGGTCATGAAGAGTGAGGCCAGCTTCCCCTGCCCCCTCCACACCCCACCCCCCAAAGGTGGCGTTCCAAGGCAGAAAGGACACAGTTAGTGAGTCTGCTCCATGGGTCAAGCACTCAATCTTTTTTTTTTTAGGTATCATTATTAATGTAAATTTACAAGTAAGGAAACTGAAACATAAAGAAGTTTTATCATACAGTTGGGAAATGGCAGCGCTGGGATTTCAATCTAAGATGATTACGAAAGCTCTCTTAAACATTACAATCTGTGGACTCCCGTTCAGTTTATTGAGTGCTTACTATGTGCCTCATGTTAAGGATCCATCAGTGAATGAAACAGACTAAATCCATGCCCACCTGGAGCTGTAGTCTAGAGAGAGGAGAAAGACAGTGAACAAACATGATGGATAATGAAATTATATAGTAAGTTAGAAGGTGAAAGTGGTCTGGAGAAAAAGAAAGGAGGGTAAAGGGGTTCGGAGATGCTGCGAAGAGGAGGGTGCTGTAATTTAAGTGGATGGTCAAGGAAGGCATTTCAGCAAAGACTTGTAGGAGGCGAGGGAGGGAGCCATGTGGATCTGGGAGAAAGACACGCACAGGTGAGAGGGGAGCTGGAGCAAGCCTGGCATTTCTAAAGACAAGAAGGCAGTGAGAGTGACTGGAGGGGAAGGAAGAAGCTCAGGGAGGGAGGAGGGGTTGCAAAAGCTCAATCTTTACAATCCCCAAGCAACCCTGTGCAGCAGGTGTTATCCACGTTTGCTAGAGAGCAGTCTAAAGCCTGCTGTCCTTTGGACAGTGGCAGAGCTGATGAGAACCAGTCTGACTCCAGAGCCCAGGTCCCATCCATCACATGACCCTCGCCGGTGCCACCAGAGAGAGGCAGTGAAACCTCATCACTGAGGGAGCTGCACGTGGTGGGGGTGAGGAATGAGAAATAAGATGGGATGGAGAAGCTACGACTGGAATCAAGGCAGAGGGGGTGAAAGTTCCGGATCAGGGCAGAAGGTGATGAGAGCAAAACCGTAGGAAGGTGGTCTGGATACGCCGAAAGCTCAGCTTCTCTGTATACCGGTGCCGAATCAAACCTCAGAAACAGAGTTTGGGGTGAAGCAGAAAAGGATAGCTTTATTGCTTTGCCAGGCAAAGGGGGACACAGCAGGCTACTGCCTCAGAAGACCGTATGTCCCAACCTGGGAGGATGTGATGAGTTTTATGGTGGTAGTTCAGGGGCGGGGTTGCTGACAAGATGAGGGTGTGTGCAGGGTCTCAGGTGGTCCGTCTCCTAATCTTGATGGGCTTCTCTGGTCCCTGTAATCTGGCCTCAGGTGGTTTCTTAGCTGCTCCTCCCTTGATTAGCAACTGTTCGAATCTGCCCTTTGGAACTCAGGGAAGGTCACGGAGGCTGGAGTCTTGCCTATAAGAAACGGGGGACAAAAAGGCCTCCAGGTCCGGGAGCCCCACAGGGCCCCGCTCGCTTTCAGTATCGCATGGATTGGACCGAGGAGGGATGGGGCCTGGGAGATCAGTCGATTAGCTGGCTAAGCAAATGATCAAGGGAAAGAAGACTTAGACTAAGGATATTAATAGTTGGTTTTACCCTGTGGAGAGCATGAAGAAGTGAAGGGCAGGAGGAGAGAGGAGCTCCCATAAGTGTGGTTAGGAGAGCAGCCTGGAGCCCAGCTGCCCGGCTTCATGCTTTGCCTCTGCCACTTCCTTGTGAGTTCTGCGACCGGGTTACCTAACTGCAAGTCAAGTTACTTAACATCGGTATGCCTCAGTTCTTCCCTCTCTAAAATGGGGTGATAGCAGTACCTGTATCACATGGCTGTTTGTGAGATAAATGAATAAACTAAACATTTAAAACTGCCTTTAAACTTGACCTAAATGTATCTTTGTAGAACTCTCTCCCACACCAGCCACTGGAGAATTCTCGGAGTTGATTTGATTAATTAGAAAATCCATTTATGTATCTGAAGAAACTATTTCCTTTCTTCTCTGAAGAAAATAAGACAAACCCTGTGACGAAGAAGAGGCAGACACTGTGAGCGGTCAACCCAACTGTCTTTTCTCCTTTCTTCCTCGCTGGGAGAATCCCAGCTTCGTTCAGGCCCTCCGCCCTTCTCCACACAGCAGTAAGCTTCCCTCAGGTAATCATGGTGCCCCCATGGCCCTGCAAGGGATTGGTCTAGGTTTCCTCCATGGTAGGGACCATACAAGAGATTTTCCTTTTCACCCACTAGATGTTGCCAAATCTGGCTGTGATGTCTGCAACTGTGACACCCATGCTGTGACTGCAAGGTGAACTGGGCCCTCAGGGCAAACCGGACCTGCTAAGAATTGCAAAGCAGAAAGACAGAAAGTTGGTTAGAATTAACCAACTCCAGGGTCACTCAACACTTCTTGTTATGTGAGATAGTAAATCTTTATTGCTTCAGCTATATTGAGGCAGGTTTTTAGGCTTCTTGAAGCTGGAAGCATTCTGATACTTGCAATATCAGAATGATACTGATACCTGCAAAATCTGATACTTGCCAATAAAAATTTGGTAGCAATCTAGATGGAGCCATTCATCTTTTTCTATGTACATTATAAGAAGTGAAGCTCTAAATGCAAAACCATGGCTTTTGGTTTTCACAAAGAAACAAAACTTCAAGAGAAACACATACCAGTGTGTTGCAGGGGAGTTTGCATCATCTTTTTATATAAAAGGCAACAGCTGTTTTCTAAAATACTTTTGGGGCAAAACTTTCTAGTTGAACAACCCCAAACCAGTCAGATGCATAAAATCCTTCTGAATGATTGTTATCTAATTCTAATTCTAGAAATGAATAATTTCTGAAATAATCTTAAGTCTAGTGTGAATTAGCAGGCTGAATGGTCTGGAACATTAAAACCCAAAAGCAGATATTTAGTAAGAAGTATATGTGGGACGAGTATTGAGACTAAAATTTGGTTTCAATCTTCCTCACAATCCCTTATGCTACAACACTTGAGCCTACATCCATCTTAATCCACAAAAAGTTGCCTGTTCGAGAACAAACGTATGGACACCAAGAGGGGGAAGGCGGGGGTAGGATGAACTGGGAAACTGGGATTGACATATATACGCTAATACGTATAAAATCGACAACTAATGAGAACCTGCTGTATGGCACACGGAACTCTACTTAATGCTCTGTGGTGACCTAAATGGGAAGGAAACCCAAAAAAGAGGGGATATATGTATACATAGAGCTGATTCACTTCTCTGTACAGCAGAAACTAACACAACATTGTAAAGCAACTGTACTCCAGTAAAAACAAACCAAACATGTTGCCTGATTGTTCACTTTTGAGAGTTGAGCTTCTTAGACTTGCCCCAGTTTTATTCAATTTTTAATCTCACACCCCTCTCCCACACAAGGAGGAAGAATATTAATATTGTGTGTTAGTGGGCGAAACTCTGCCTTAAAGTTCCAGTGTATGGACGTGTCTTCATCCTAGTGGGGAAACTGATCTAGCCCCGTTTGGACTGAGTCATCTCACTTGCTTCAATGGAAGGAAGTGTGATAAGATCAAAGAATGGGCAACCGGGGGAGGTAAGATAAAGCAGGGGGGCTCATGGGCTGCTTCAGTTTGACACCCAGCTTACTGGAATTCACTTCTTTGGGACCATGGGTAGATGGCCCAGCTGATAGCAAAGTACAATTTTTACCTCCTTTGTCACTGGCCTTTCTGCTTTGGGAATGTTGTAGGGGAGAGTTTGGGAACGTTGACAGTGATTGGGCAGAAATAAGGGGTTTCTGGCTTCCTTGGCTCAAAGCTGTCCTAAGATCACCAAGATCTACCACAACATCTAACAACGTTCCTGTATCTTCAACCACAAGTGGAAGTTTCCCATTCTTCAGATATCTTCGCTGATCTTCTGATTTACGTTCAATATCCTTAACATTTATGGAGCCCATCAGATACGTCTGGCTGATGTGGCTAATTTTTCTGGATTCATGGGTGTATGGGGTGCCATGCCAAATACACAGCAGGCTCCTCACCTTTCATACCCCTCCCTCAAGTCTTACTATGATGCTTTGAAAAAGGTAAAAGGTTAATACAGTAAGTCCCCCACATACGAACCTTCAAGTTGCGAACTTTCAAAGATGCGAACGTGCGTTTCATCAGCGTCAGGCATGAGTGAAACTGCAGCTTGCCTTGCATCTCCTGTTGCTGACGATCCTTCAGCTCTACCATCTCCCACCTCCCCTCCCTTCTCCAGTCCCTAACTCTTCTTGCCTGTTCACTCGATGCCAGCCCCTGGATGCCAGCTGTGGTACTGCACTGCTGTACTTTTCAAGGTACTGTACTGTAAGATTAAAAATGTTTTCTTTGTTGTTTGCATTTGTTTTTTATGTATTATTTGTGTGAAAAGTATTATAAACCTATTACAGTACAGTACTATGTAGCCGATTGTTAGCTGGGTACCTAGGCTAACTTTGTTGGACGTACAAACAAAGTGGACTTACGAACGCACTCTCAGAATGGAACTCGTTCGTACGTAGGGGACTTACTGTAACATTTTTAAACAACTTCAAATGTAAAGTTTGCTTAGTAATTTAAATATACAGGAAGACATGGCAGAGAAATACGTTACTGCCTTCCTGCCCCAGGCAACCAAAGGAAGACAACGACAGGTGATTGTATATTTTGTTTAATACTTGCATTGTTTCTATAGCGCAATTATAGCAATCTTTAAATTTACTTTTCATTACAAATATTTGTCAAGTTTTGTTTCAGAAACATTTTTCCTACTCTTGCACATGCACCCAGACACACTACAAAAAACTCATTCATAACACAGTAAGGGCAAACATTATTCATGTAAACATCTTTCATTAATTTCCCATAATTTAAAAAAATCATAGAATTATAGATATTGAATAAGGCTCATAGATTTAGTTCAAATTCCACAAAAGACCAATCAAAGATGCTCGTTAACTGTGATGAGGTTAACTTTTGGTTGCAATAAATGCCGAAAGCATTCCCCTGGCTTCCAATCCTTAAACATACCTCACAACCTAATCAATGCATTTCAGGATAAAAAGAGAACACAGAAAACCCAGGAGGAAAAACTTTTGAAGTAGGGAGCTCAGAACCATGAACCCAACTTTCCTCTATGATAAGCAGACATCATGTAGTCCCTGTAGTTTCCCAGTACATGACTTGAGATGAATGACAGTCACCCAAAATGTAACCAAGTTGTATGTTAAGATACATTGGTATGTGTGTACATATTGCTAGTATACACAGTGAAAATTTGTCATCATATTTATTATTTCATTATATCCAGGACTAAAGCAGAAAAAAAAAAACCAAACCACTCAAGTTGAATATCATTATAAAGGAGTGTTCTAGTAAGAGTCAGGGGAGTTGGGAGGTATGTCCTAGAGGGAGTTGATTGGTCTTGATGTTAAAACGACTTCTAACAACGGTGTGTAAAGTCACAGACAGAGGAAGCAAGGATCTGCGTTATCCGAGGATGTCTCTCTCTGGTTGGAAGTTTGGTGCTTGGGTGCATAGTTTCCCAGAGCTGAGACCGGAAGTGTACTGTGCTGAGAAATGGGCCCCTTGCCAGCAGGACCCTCCTCCATCCTCTCTCGAGGTGGAGGCCCAGAGGCAGGGACTGCTGGCAAAACCGTGAGGTCCCACCCGGGGGTCTGAACCCCAGCTCCACTGAGGGCAGCCTCCCTGACGTTTGTGACTAGGCAGTAAGGAAAGCGGTGGATGGCGGCCAGAAAACCCGGTTCCGAGGTTCCCATGGCCACGTCTGGCTTCTGATTCTGCTGCCCTGCAAAGAAATTGTGCTCCGGATAACTGCACCGGTGTCTCTAATGCCTCTGAGTCACTCACGGGCCCCCAAAGGCCCGGAGTGATGTCACTAAGGGTGGACATACCTCCACGAGCACCTAACTTCCACCAGGAAGCGGCTGAGGCACTGGGGAAGCCTACGAGCTCTCTCCACATCAGGTGCAACAACGCGGGGAAGTTGCCATGAGTCAGAGTTTTTTGTAGGCTTTTTGATTTTGTAAAAATCAAAACTGATCTGCATTATATCTCAATAGACTCAGAGAATTCTCACCAAAAATGTTTGCAATTTGTTTAAATAGCACTGGAATAATTCAACTTCACTTAAATATATTCATTCTACCATGAAAATAGTTCATACAAACATCTATTTACATACAAACACGTTAAAATTTGTGAAAAGGGTTTCCATCCCTGTGGTTGTATGGCTTGAAATAGTTTTCATTGCTTTGAGTATGTCTGCACCCATTTGGCAAAATAAAACGATTACAATTTAGTATTTTAAAAATCAAAATGGATACTGAGGCTCCACATTCCTGAAGGGAAAGATCAAAGACAAAAAAAAAAAAGTCTATCAAGGTACCTCAAGTAGATGTAAATTCAATATATTTTGTGAACCTTTGATCTGCGGCAAATAAACATTACGACTGTCAGTCTTGCAACATGGTTTTGCTTGTTTTTCTAAAATGAAAGAAGTCTGGATTCTAAATCACTACTCTTAAGACAGAAACTTGAGGCAACTGTTTTAAAACAAAGCACAACAGAAAACAATAACCTTCCTGGAAGATCTTAAATGCATTTTGCAGTGAGTGATTTAAAATTTCATATAGTAAAGGAAGTTTACTAAAGTGCCACACACCACTCACTGAGAAGACAACCCTCGAACTCACTGTTCACAGTTACTGCAATTTTACCCTTACAATTAAATGTTGTCAATGGTTACACCTGGCCTTCACTTGGGCCTTTTCAGGTTGTTGGTGATAAGGAAATTGTTTTTCAATGTGAAGAACCCCCAGAAGGCAAATAAGTTTAATGACAGCCCCAGACAGGTTCAAAGGGGTCTTGAACAACGAATTTCCTTCTCAGTTTCTCAGGCAGACCAGGGATGAAGCAGGTTAAAATAAGAATAGGTAATGCAAAACTCAAGTCTTCCTTGCCTGTAGCTTTTAAATCTCATCATTCCTCTGTGTCAGAAATTCAGTCCTTACGGTTGTTTTTTGTGAGTCCTTTCAAATGCCCATTTGGGGACATACTCCTACAGATTAGTTCCTATTCCTAACTCTAACACAAGATAATATTTTGTCATAGAAAAGCTGCTAAGGAAAGATCTAGTCATGCAGGAGTTGGACTGAGACGGCTCTGAGTGAATCTGCTGGGGACCATGGCATCAGGCACCCTCCTCAGCACTGGCCCTTTTGCAGGAGAGCAGAAAGTTACGCCTTTATCCCCACCACCTGGACTCTTCCACATTTCTGTTACGATGCTGATGAAACTACCTGCTTCCTGACGTATTTCCTTCCACAGCGGACATCAAGATTCAGTAGAAAAATACATCCCAAGGCTTCCCCCTCAGCTTTGGCTCAAACAGGGAACAAACCCTATTCCCTCACCAGTTAATTCCTCATGGGACCCCAACCCCCTTGACTGTTTTATCTACCTACAGTGAATCTCAAGGCCCCCTACGACCCCACCCTGTGACAAAGCCTTACATTTGGTGTGTGTGGGGGTGTCAGGGGGACAACAGAAGCAGCAGAACCAGACGTGGACACAGAGTGATGGAGAGAGGTACTCGCAGAGGAACAGACAGACAGAGAGGGTCCAATGGGCCAGAGAGACTGGGAGGAGAGGAGGGAGAGAGGGAGCGGGCCGGAGGGATCAGCTGGCACGCTGTTATGTACGAACACCAGCCATTCTCACAGACAACAGAGAGAGAGAGAGAGGAGAGGGTAGGGCAGGAGAAAGAAGAGCCAGAGAACGAGACAGGAGAGAGGACGTGGAGAGGCTCAGCTTGGATGTACTGCTTCCTCTGATTTGTCTGAACGTCACAGACAGACACACTGCCGGGCTTTAAACTCAGAGAGTTATTCACTATCTTATTTGAAAAATGGATTCGCTGGTTAATCACTATTTCCAACTCTTCAGCCACTTTTGTCAAAAGAAAAGAAAAATTCCACTTGAATGGGGAAGCCCAGTGGGACAGAAATTACACACCATGGCAGCCGGCAGCCTGAAGTCCTTGCTTTGGAGTCCTGCGCCATCCTCCCCCGACCGACCGCACTCCCTGATCTGGCTCCACAACCCAACTCACTGGGGCTGATGAAAGCCATCTTTCTCCTGAAGACAGTCACTTACTTTGGGACGCGTTTGAATGAAAGCACCTATCAGAATACAAGTCCCAAGACTCTGCCCATCTGCCAGTTTATGGAACGGTCTCTTTCTACAGAATAGAAGCGATCCTATCCTGGTGCCTTTTAATCTAAAAACTCTATTCAGTTCACTTCGTGGAAGATCTTCCTGGCAGCCTCAGAATTTCTCACAAGTGAACCAGCAGCTTAGCTCCCTGAAACCATGGCCACCCAGCTGCAATGCTGGGGACAGGGGAGCTCTGGGAAGCCTGGATTTACCAAGGGAAAGGGCCACTTCTGTCACTGTCTTGAAGGCTGCATCCTGTGCCCAGGAGCTGCCAGAACTGAAAAGTTGTGAACAGTCCTGGATGAAGCACTTTTGTTAAATTCTTCCCAAGAGCAATGTGTAACTGACGTGAAATAGCAAACTTCCTCCTGCCTGTTTTTCTCTTTTCCTGCTCCCAGCAAGCCTTCCCTACTAGCCAGAGCTACAGTGTGGAAGGCTTCAGCTTTCAAGACCAAACTGACTCGGTGACAGGTGCCCCAGCTGACAGTTGCAACTTGTAGCAACTGCTGCTTTCCAGACCTCCCAGCTCCTCAGCTGGGCATCTGAAGAGGACACAGCTATGGCGTGTGGTGAGGGCACTTACAAAAACCCCAAACTCCCAGAATTCCCCCAGAGTAATCCCAGTCAGGTTACATACCTAATTAGCTAAACTAAAAAACAGGGGCTTTTCTCCTTATTTCTGCAGTTGTGATTACACACGGCTAGCAAAAATGGCTGAAATGCTATTGATACCGTTGCTTCTAAACTATACAGGTGTTAGTCTTAATTCACAAGGCTGTGAAGCAGATAAGTGCTTTGAAATTACAATGATGAAGAGTTTTACCATTAAGGTTTGATTTGTACCTAGTGATCAGTACGTCTCTCTTAACAGTAGCGATTAAAAAAAAAAAAAACGAAAAACAAAAAAAACCTTTTGAATTCTGTGTTATAATTCAAGTTTGCTATTTGACTTTTGAATTCAATGCACTGTTGCCACAAGCCAGGCTGCTCTGTTATGTACATTTAATGTGTACCCAAGGAGAAAAAAAATTACTAGCACTATTGAAGATATTGCAAAATTGCCACGTCTACTGCTTAGAAATACTAATTTCCCTCTCTTCTTTCTTAAAGTATATGTTACAACTCTTCCATAACTTAATGCAAACAAAGTAAATTCATTTCTTCTCACATCTTAAAGCAAAGATACCTTTGTTTCCATGCGAGAATAATAATTCTATAATAGTAGCCCGGCCCTAGGAGCCAGGTCTTTATATTAGGACATAATAATGAAACAGTGATATAGAGAGAGCCAGAGAGACCTACACACTGGCACTGAAACGAAATCCATTTGGAAGTTTTCTCTTGTGAAAGATACCTAAGATAGAGAAGAGGACTAAGGGGTGAAGTGACTCAAAAAGTGGGGTTCTGTTCGCTAGGGAAAAAACAAAGCCATTCTATTGCAAGAACAGATCAAAGGTTAAAAGGCAAATGATACTACATTTAGAGAATAAAAATGTAGTAATTCTCTGTCCTCCATATGGCGCATATGCAAGTGTGATAACGCAATTTGCACTGGCCACAGAAATAAACCTCATGGAAAAGCCACTGACTAAAAATGACTGAAAAACCCCCTTTTTCCCTTTTTTCAGTCTAATCGTTTGGCATCTCTGAATGTGGTACAGATTTAGTCTTGAACCACCCAAGAACATCACGCTGTCTTCTGTCAAGTGCTCAACAGTACCTCTCAGGAGGGCGTTGTTGCTAGCTAATTTTAAATCTGGTATGAGTAATACAGTCAGACCTAGTTAGTATTCGAGAAAGTTGTAGCGAACGCAGAGTGAGAGGATGTGATGTCACAGCAGGAGCAGTCCCTGGTTGTCCCGTTGTCGGATGAACGTAGTGCATAGATCCAAGTTTCTACTCCAGGTCTCTGAAGCCCAGAGCCAGGCCTTTCACTTCCGCTGGGTGGCCTGGAAGGCCTTCAGCTCCACCTGGTACCACTCGGGGGCTTCAGGCCCACTCTTCCCCGGGGGGCTGTGGTCGTAGCCATAGGCAACAGTGAGTTCCTCGTCGGCCTCCACGGCTCGGAGCGTGCGAATGCATTTGATGGGTCCAAAACGGGGGTGGACAAACCTAGACATCAAGATGCACATGGTCATTCCCGGGCCGGACCGGGAGGTCAGATGCAAAGGCTAGAAGGGCTGAGGCAGGAATCACCCGTGTGCTTGCTGCGCCCTGGACGCCACCGGCAGGTCCTCAGTGTGTGGGCCACAGAGGAGCCGGCGTCAGCTTCCCCTGGGAGCCTGGTGCTCACAGGGATACTCCCGGGCTTCCCCACCCAGACCTGGTAGTGGAATCTGCATTCTAACACCCCGCCCCCTCCCCTCCCCTCCCCCTCCCCTCCCCTCCCCTCCCCCTCCCCTCCCCTCCCCCGTGATTCCTATGTACATTAAGGTTTAAAAAGCACGGCCCTATCTTCCTTTCTGAACCTATTTGCCACTCTGTATTTGTAAATCAACAATCAGGATCTTCAACAAAAACCTGTCTTTAATGAGAAATCAGATCCAGTGTGGCCTGTCAGCATTTCAGATGTACCTCGGGGAAAGGCTTTGCCAGGGCACTTCTGGAGTTGTAAGAAAGGGCCCTGTGGATTTTCAAAAGCAAAACCCTCTGTTTTCCATCCTGTACCTACAGAGGAAGAGTTATTTTCTAGCATAAAAGTAAATGAAGGGCTTCCCTGGTGGCGCAGTGGTTGAGAGTCTGCCTGCCGATGCAGGGGACACGGGTTCGTGCCCCGGTCCGGGAAGATCCCACATGCCACGGAGCAGCTGGGCCCGTGAGCCATGGCCGCTGAGCCTGCGCGTCCGGAGCCTGTGCTCCGCAATGGGAGAGGCCACAACAGTGAGAGGCCCGCGTACCGCAAAAAAAAAAAAAAAAAAAAAAAAAAGTAAATGAAGATTTTTTTTTTTCCCAAGAGGGAAGCCCAGACCGCTCTGCCATCCTGCTTCTTTCAGATTTCCCTCCGATGCACCCTGTGATGGGAGAGGCCGGGCTAAAGCTAGGATTATGCTCCTCTGCCAGAGGCTCCCAGCCTGGCTCACCTGCACAGCTCCCTGCAGGGAAACGGGAGCTAAATAAGTATTAAGAGACTCATCTCCTCTAACAGCTGCTGAAACCCAACACGGATACCTGGAAGGCAGGCCAGAAAGAAATTAACTCTGTTCTCCTATGCATCTGGTCAAATCCATTCATTTATAGTTACATTTTGAACAAAGGGCATTGAAACACCAGAGGAGGAGGTTCCAGGCCCGGAAGTCAGAGGTACATGGGGCTTGATGGCAAGCGCTTGGTGGGAGAGGAGTGTGTCTGCAGTGTATGGACATATTTTGTGGGGAGTAAAAAGGAACAAGCACACCTTCACTCCAAGGGGGCCTCTATGTCCACCCCCTTTGGCTGTCCTGTTTCTTGGAAAGCACACTTGATTTGGGCCCGAAGACTTCGGTGTGAGTCCTGGTGCCACACATTATTACTGCCTCCTTCTGGAAAGCTCACCTCTGTGTCTCTGAATCTCACTTTCCTCACCTGCCAAATCATGATAACACCAGTAATCCTTATCCTCCAAGAGTCATTGTGGTGACAAGATAGGGTCACATAAATAAAGCACCACACGCAGTGCCTGGCACAACTGAAGACTCGTATCAGTTGTGACATGTGTAAGCAAGCACGTGGGCATATGAGAGCACACACGTGCACAGAAATCTCAGACTGTGCTCCAGCACATAGGACATCCCTGGATCAGGGATTTGGGAATTCCTTATTAAAATCACAACTCTTTGCCTCTAAATTAAAATATTTCATTAAAAAATAATACTCCTTACAATGGAATATTACTCGGCCATAAAAAAGAATGAAAGAATGCCATTTGCAGCAACATGGATGGACCTAGGGATGATCATACTAAGTGAAGTAAGTCAGACAGAAGACAAATATTTTATGATATCACTTATATGTGGAATCTTAAAAAAAATGATACAAATGAATTTATTTACAAAACAGAAACAGACTCGCAGACATAGAAAACAAACCTATGGTTACCAAAGGGGAGAGGCGGGGAGAGGGGGAGGGATAAAGTAGGAGTATGGGATTAACAGATACACACTACTATATATAAAATAGATAAACAACAAGGACCTACTGTATAGCACAGGGAACTATATTCAATATCTTGTAATAACCTATAATGGGAAAGCATCTGAAAATGAATATATGTATATCCAAATCACTTTGCTGTACACCTGAAACTAACACAGTATTGTAAATCAGTGATACTTCAGTAAAAAAAATACTCCTGAAATGGAGCTCTAGGTAACCTTCTGGTTCACTGGAAAAAATCACACAAGAAGCCTAAGATTTCTCTTAGCGTCCTCTTGTACTTTAATTTTCTTGCTCATTATCGTTATCCTCAGGGAGTAGAAAATGGACAGACTGAAAAGACAGAACTCAATCTCAGGCGCTGATTCTTCAAAGCAGCCCTAAGGCACAATGGTTAAGAGCACTTCTCCACTTTGACAAGAGCCCTGTGCTCCTTTTCTTTTTTTTTTTTTTTGCGGTACGCGGGCCTCTCACTGTTGTGGTCTCTCCCGCTGCAGAGCACAGGCTCCGGACGCGCAGGCTCAGCGGCCATGGCTCACGGGCCCAGCCGCTCCGCGGCATGTGGGATCTTCCCGGACCGGGGCAGGAACCCGTGTCCCCTGCATCGGCAGGCGGACTCTCAACCACTGCGCCACCAGGGAAGCCCGAGCTCTGCGTTTCTTGTCGCTGATCTGGGACCAGCGGTAATACCAGAAGCCCCATGAAGTTACTGGGAGGATTGAATGACAATGTGCACAGAAGGCTTTAGCACAGCACCGACCTACAGGAAGTGCTCAGGAAACACTGGCTGCACGATTAGCACTCAGACCAAACCTCTGGGCCACACTCTTCGGTCCCTTGTCAACAAGTAACCTATATTTACAGCGAGAAAAGTAGTTCCTGCCTATCTGTCCATTTGGCACGCTGTACCAGACTACAGTTAAAACAGCTTATAGAAGTGCTGTTCTGTTTAAGTTACAGTGTGCATAACAGTACCAGTGATTTTAGAAACAAATGAATGCCATGGATTGGTATCTGAATGTTATATTTGATTATTATTCAGCTAGTCTCCCCATGACCCCAAATAACTAATCGTTCACATTGGGCTTAGAAAAAAAAAAAACTCTGAGGAGGGAGTTGATTTTGCACAAATGGTTCCTTCTCTTGTCTCCTGTGCTCTCTTCTTTTTGATGAGAAAAATCATGTTCTTGCCATGAAATCACAGGACTCATTTGCTTTAAGGGGCAGCCTAAGTAGCATTTGTTATCCTTAGTTACCACTGCTTTAAAGGGTTGTTGTTCAGCTGTGTGCAGCCTGCAACGATGCTTTGGCCTAATTCACACTGGCCGTGAAAGCCTTGGAGTTAATAACAGTGTCAGTTTCATTCCACATGACACATGTCCTTTGCCGTTTCTACCCGCCCTTTAAACAGAAGTTGTAGCTTCAGTACTTGGTACTGGCTGCCAAGGAGAGCAAGTCAGTGCCAGAACAATTTTAAAGCCATCTCAGGGATGCAAGAAGGGACACTCAAATCCTGGCAATTTTCCTACAGATTAAATGCACATGATCAGATCCTGCTTATGTTAACAAGCTAGAGGACTAAGTGACAGCAAACTACAGCTGAGCAGAAAAGGTTGCACACAGCTGCGTAATTCCTAGACTCCTAGCCTGTCCTCAGGCTGAGTTAAGGACAGCAACAACATGGAATCTCAGCTGTATCCTTTAAGGCATAGTCGGAGATGCTTGCCTTTTGGAAGAGAGGGTTCAGGGGGCACATGAAAACTACTAAGATATTTGTAGGACTACTGTGTGGAAGAGAGACTGACACTGTACACAAGAAAAAAAGGCAGGTAATTAGGGCCAAGGGCTGGATATTACAGGGAAACCCGTAAGGGCTCAACAGAAGGAACTTTCTAATCATCAGAGCCCAACAGCTAATTCCATGATATGTATTTGTTTGTCCAGACAGCCGCCTTTGTGGATAATGGTAAGGTTCTCATCAATGGAGGTTTCCAAGAGGTTCAATGCACCATTGGAAGGGGAAGTAGGACTATTTGATTTTTTAAAATAATGATTTTGTTGAGATGTAATTCATGTCTTATAAAATTCATCCATTTAAAGTGTACAATTCAGTGGTTTTCAGTTGTGCAACCATCGCCACTAATTTTGGAAGCTTTCATCAGCCTCAAAAGGAACCTCCACGCTCATTAGCCATCAACTTCTACTCCGCCCACCCCCGCCCCCAGCTCTAGGCAACCACTGATCGCATTCTGTCTCTGCGGCTATAGTGGACTGTTCATATACATGGAAATCATACACTACATGCTCTTGTGACTGGCTCCTTTTTAAATATTTATTTATTTATTCTGGCTACACTGGGTCTTCATTGCAAGCATGCGGGATCTTCGTGGTGGCATGTGGGATCTTCGTGGCAGCATGTGGGATCTTTAGTTGCGGCACGTGGGATCTTTAGTTGTGGCATGCGGGATCTTCAGTTGTGGCATGCAGGCTCTTAGTTGCGGCATGCATGCGGGATCCAGTTCCCCCACCAGGGATCGAACCCAGGCCCCCTGCATTGGGAGCGTGGAGTCTTAACCACTGGACCACCAGGGAAGTCCCCATGACTGGCTTCTTGCACTTAGCATGTCTTCAAGGCTCATCCATGTTGTAGCATGTGTTCAGTATTTCATTCCTCTTGATTGTTAAATGATAGGGACTCTGATTTTACACGGTTTTTTCCAATACTGAGAGCTCACGCCCTAGGCTTAGGATCTTTTGGTTCTTCCTCGCACATAATAAAAGGATTCCCTAATCTCCACTGTGCAGTCATTTCAATTTGTACTATTACTTCAAAGGACACTACCCTTAATTTTCCAGAATGAGACAACTAAAGGACAAAAAAGCCACAATAAAACAGCAACCACTAAGTACAGCATTTCCACAGCATTTCTACTCTTTGAAGCACTTTTCCATTTCTGAGTTTCAAGTTATAACCATGAGGCCCCTGGCCAGAGGACCCTCGAATAGTCTGAGGAAGTCACCTTCCTCGAGGCAGGATGACACCTTTGAGGTGCCCTCCTCATTCTCGGGGCCCCAGCCACTGGCCGCTTGGTATCCTACTCACATGTCATAGATGCAGTTCGGAGTGAAGGAGTGATTTGCCTTGTGTCCTAAGGAGGCACAGTACTTGGATACACGGTTGTAGGGCTCAGGCACATCAATGACCGTTTCTTCATCGAGGGAGAGGGTGTTCCCATTAAGAGTCCAGTCCCTGCTATCAACCTGCAGAAAACAAGAAAGCGAACATTAGAAAGGCCCTTCCTCCCAGGAGCTCAAAGGACACCGGAGATATTAACTCATTTATCCTTAAACTTCACAGTTTGAGTGCCATATACATGGAAAGAGCCTAAGGCATCCCTTGCACCTCGATGGTGCAAACCCTGCACACTGATGGTGCACAAGGCGTATGTGGGCAGCGCCGGGCAGCTCAACTTAGCATTTATTGATTTTCCCTTATCTTATATGAAAAAAAGGATTTAAAGTCCCTTTACAAAGACACAAAAAAATAACCAGATGTCTTTTTTTTTAACATCTTTATTGGAGTATAATTGCTTTACAATGGTGTAAAGTTGGTATAAAGTTTCTGCTTTATAACAAAGTGAATCAGCTATACATATGCATATATCCCCATATCTCCTCCCTCTTGCATCTCCCTCCCACCCTCCCTATCCCACCGCTCTAGGTGGTCACAAAGCACCGAGCTGATCTCCCTGTGCTATGAGGCTGCTTCCACAAGCTATCTTTTTTACATTTGGTAGTGTATATATGTCCATGCCACTGTCTCACTTCGTCCCAGCTTACCCTTCCCCCTCCCCGTGTCCTCAAGTCCATTCTCTACGTCTGCATCTTTACTCCTGTCCTGCCCCTAGGTTGTTCAGAACTTTTTTTTTTTTTGGATTCTATATATATGTTAGCATATGGTATTTGTTTTTCTCTTTCTGACTTACTTCACTCTGTATGACAGACTCTAGGTCCATCCACCTTACTACAAATAACTCAATTTCGTTTCTTTTTATGGCTGAGTAATATCCCATTGTATATATGTGCCACATCTTCTTTATCCATTCATCTGTCGATGGACACTTAGGCTGCCTCCATGTCCTGGCTATTGTAAATAGAGCTGCAATGAATGTTGTGGTACATAACTCTTTTTGAATTATGGTTTTCTCAGGGTATACAGTGGTATATAGTGGCCCAGTAGTGGGATTGCTGGGTCATATGGTAGTTCTATTTTTAGTTTTTTAAGGAACCTCCATACTGTTCTCCATAGTGGCTGTATCAATTTACATTCGCACCAAGAGTACAAGAGGGTTCCCTTTTCTCCACACCCTCTCCAGCATTTACTGTTTGTAGATTTTTTGATGATGGCCATTCTGACCAGTGTGAAGTGATACCTCATTGTACTTTTGATCTGCATTTCTCTAATGATTAGTGATGTTGCATCCTTTCATATGTTTGTTGGTGATCTGTATATCTTCTTTGGAGAAATGTCTATTTAGGTCTTCTGCCCATTTTTGGATTGGGTTGTTTGTTTTGTTTTCAATAAATTTATTTATTTATTTATTTTTGGCTGTGTTGGGTCTTCGTTGCTGCGCACGGGCTTTCTCTAGTTGCGGCGTGAGTGGGGGCTACTCCTCATTACAATGGGCGGGCTTTTCATTGCAGTGGCTTCTCTTGTTGCAGAGCACGGGCTCTAAGCCCGGAGGCTTCAGTAGCTGTGGCACATGGGCTTAGTTGCTCTGCGGCATGTGGGACCCTCCCGGACCAGGACTCAAATCCATGTCCCCTGCATTGGCAGGTAGATTCTTAACCACTTTGCCACCAGGTAAGTCCCAGGTTGTTTGTTTTTTTTTGATATTGAGTTGCATGAGCTGCTTGTAAACTTTGGAGATTAATCCTTTGTCAGTTGCTTCATTTGCAAATATTTTCTCCTATTCTGAGGGTTGTCTTTTCATCTTGTTTATGGTTTCCTTTGCTGTGCAAAAGCTTTTAAGTTTCATTAGGTCCCATTTGTTTATTTTTGTTTTTATTTCCATTTCTCTAGGAGGTGGGTCAAAAAGGATCTTGCTGTGATTGATGTCATAAGGTGTTCTGCCTATGTTTTCCTCTAAGAGTTTCACAGTGTCGGGCCTTACATTTATAACCAGATGTCTTGAATTAAAAGCAGGTGAGTGTTATGTCAACGAGTCAAAGATGGCGTCTGTGTATGGGCCCCTAGGTTGTTTATTTCTTCACTGCTGGCTGAGATCTGTTACCTTAAAAGCCCATCACCACCAACCTTAAATTTTTACATACCCCACTGTTATTTTAAATAGCCCAAACAGAGCAGAGTTTTAGCCATTCAGAGTTTGCTTCATCCACAAAACCTCACCCCACATCTGCTAGGAGCAGGTAGGTAAACCCAGGACCATAAAGACGCCAGACTGTAGCTGTCCTTTGGAGTTCTTTGGCGCAGAGATCCCTCCCAGGCTACACATCACCTGGACATGTCAACCCCCTCTCTTTCCCAGGAGTTCCCTTGCCCTGCTCCCCTCTGGACCTTGGCCCCTGTGCCATAAGCCTCTGAATGGCCTCATGCTGGGAGGACACCCCCTCTCATGCAGCCCCGCCCAATCACCACCCAATATCTATAAAGCTTGTTGTGTGCTGCTGCCTCTTGTGGTCTTTTTCTTTAATCAGCCCTCAAATCTCTTGAACCTCTACAGAGAGAAGGATGAAGCCAAAGAAAAATGAAAGTAAGAACATCAAACAGAACCAGAAACCTAAGGAATGCAAAACTGAGCGCCAGAAAAGTCCTACACCTTTGCTGCAGGTGGGCAATCGGTGTGACCAGCAGAGTCACGGACAACCAGTGTGCTTTCTCACCCACAGCAGGACTCACTATCCGCTGTGCAAGCAGCAGGCATCCCTTCTCCCAACCAGTCCTGACCAACAGGCCCCAGCATCTGTGCATGCCAGCAAGGACAGCGTTTTGGAACCAACAGGATCACACTTTCATTCAAAAACTGTTGACACTCAGAGGTATACCACCTCTCCTGTCTGTAAGCTACAATTACGCTTTTATTTGTATCTGATATTCAATCAACAGATACTGACTGAGCACCTACCATATGCTAGGCACTGTTCTAGGTGCAGGGGATACAGCAGTGATGAAAGTGAAAAAATCTTCATGGATCTTAATATTCCAGACCTGTTATGTGATTTGATATATGATACTCAGTACCATCTTCCTTATGTTGCCACTAGTTGTGTATTTTTCTCATCTAAACTTCATGAAGGCAAGGAGGCACCCTCATTCATTTATATAGTGAGTTTCAGCACAGAGCCAGATTCTGCCGTTAGAAACCTTGCTTGAATTCTGCCAGTTACTATATTTGTGGCCTTAGGCAAACCGCTTAACCTCTCTTGGCTTCAGTTTCCTTAGATGTAAAACGTTTGAATAAATTATGTATCAGTATCCCAAGCCACCGTCCACAGGCTGAATTTCTTGGACTTTCTGGATTGACCATCACAAGGGGACACAGCGAGGCAGATCACAGCTCGGTTTCTGCACTGACACCTTTGCCTGGGCGGCTGCTTTGAATGTACAGTGACTTGATTATTTCTCGGCCTTTTGCTTTTTATCATTCCATAGGAACAAACGAAAAATGAAGACGTGAAGGTGGGATGTGAGTGATCGGCTTAAGTCCCACCCAACTTCACACAAGTGAGACCAGGATGGACAGAGCCCTAGCTGTGTTCAAAGCATCAAGCTTTCACCCTTAAGCAGACACTTAAGGAAGCTAGTTGTGAAGTAAAGAAACAAAAACAAAAAAACATATATGAAATCTGAGAAGTGTATCAAAGATTGTGTCTTAAAGGCAAGAGGTGATTCAACTCTTCAACTTTTAATTTTAATTTTTTTTGGAAATAGAACCCTTCCAGGTAAGATGGAGGCTATTGTATGGCTTTTGCACAGACAGAAGTAGGGGCCCTTCCTGTAAAGCACCCCACCCAAGGTCATAAATTAATTATTGACAGAGTCCAGTTGGATCTCAATTTTTCAGATACTGGGTGTAGTCCAATACAAAGCAATTACTGTCTCCCTGATGGCACCAGCCCACTCTCTATAAAATAGCTGTGGAATGTAAAAAAAAAAAAAAAAAAAAAAAAATCATACTAAAGCTCAAAATAAAGAGGAAAATTGGGACATCCCTGGCGGTCCAGTGGTTAAGATTCTGCATTTTCACTGCAGGGGGTGCGGATTCAATCCCTGGTCGGGGAACTAAGATCCCACATGCCGTGCAGTGTGGCCAAATAAATAAAAAAAAAAAAAAAAAAAAAAAAAGATGAATAGACTTGATTTCACAACAATTAAAAAAAATAAGAGGAAAATATCTGCTATAGACTGAATGTTGATGTCCCCCCTCCAAACATATGTTGAAATCTCATCTCCAATGTCAGGGTATCCGGAGGTGGGGTCTTTGGGAGGTGTTTAGGTCATGCCAGCAGGCAGAGCGCTCATGAATGGGATTAGTGTCTTATAAAAGAGGCCCCAGAGAGCTCCCTCATCCCTCCTGCCATATGAAGTTACAGCAAAAAGAGGGACATCTATGAACCAGGAAGCAGGCTCTCACCAGACACTGAATCTGTTGGCACCTTGATCTTGGACTTCCCAGCCTCCAGAACTGTGAGGAATCAATTTCTGTTGTTCATAAGCTACATAATCTATGGTGTCTTTGCTAAAGCAGTCTGAGGCTGGCTGTAAGACAATATCCAAGCATTTTACAAAAAACCCTAGCTTTTTGCTCCTTTATATTCCTAGTGAATATTAAAGTAAAAGGACTAATGAGATAATTAATAAGGGTGCTTGAAACAAAACCCTTTAACCAATCACGCTGATTTTCCACTTCTACCCCGCTCACCTCTTGGTGTGTAATTCGGACTCCATTATAAAAAGACATAACAGTATTGGGTCCCACTGCTACCTTTGAAAACAGTCCTTCTCCAGCACTGGAAATGAGAGATTCCGCAACATAAACCCTAAACAGAAAAAAGGGGCAAATAATGATTTTTTTTTAGTTTGATATGTCATCCCTTACATCAACCACCAAAATATTCTTATAGCTACGGAATACAAAATGTCAGTTCATAATAATCCAATGAGGAAGTAAGAAACAGAGAAACCACATACTTTGGCATTAGAAACTGGAGAACTGTTACTTATTTCTCTCACTGCTCTCTAATAAAGGGATTATTAGTATATATTCACAAGGTAACTCAGTGCTTGATAGAAGGTTTTTAAAAATTTGTCTGTTTTAATTAATGACAATTTCCACTGTCTTCCTAGACAAGGCAAACATTTCCCAAAGCTAATTAAAGCTATACCTAAGTTTCTTAGTGCCAAATAGGAGGGAAAGACTGTTTTAATGGAGCCCCAAGATGAATCTTTTACATAATAAAATATATCCAATAAGCACTTCCCAATAAAGGAGTTTATAGCAGATCAGCTCAAGGACCAAATCTGGCTGTGTCCATTTTTGTAAATAAAGTTTTATTGGGACACGGCCACACCTATCTGTTCAATATTATCTATGACTGCTTTAGCATTACAAAGGTAGACTTAAGTAGTTGCAGTAGAGACCCACAAAGCCTAAAATACTGACCACGTGGCCCTTTATAGGACAAGTTTGCCAACCACTGGTTTATAAGAAAACAGCACCCATGATTACGGAACTGGATTTAGTAAGTAAGTGCATGCCCCATCCACAGGATTTCAGTTCTTCTGGCCCCTGTGATGTAATGACTCTGGTGGAACTGGTCATCTGGGATTTTTGTTATGTAGATCTTCTGCTTATTTGATGGGCTGGAAGGCTGAATTATTGCTTTTACCTCTTGACTCTCTCCCAGGGACAGAATTATACGTCCTGCTGCTTGGCCGCACGACTGCCCTTCAGCTTGGGCTGAGGATACATCCCTGCCTGACTGACTTTGGTCTTGGCCATGTGATCCGCTTTGCAACTAGGCAGAAGTGACTGCAAAGCTAGGTCTTGGATATTAAGAAGCATGGCAAGTTTCTGCCAGCTTCCTTGAGTTTCCATTCATCTCCACAAGAAGAAGATGCTCTGGGGGGCTGTTGCTCCCTTAGCCTGAGTCTTGGAATGAAGGCATGTGAGACAGACTGGAACCCAACTTGAAACCTGGAGTGTAGCCTAGTCCAGCTGAGCTGAGTTGAGCCCAGTCAAAAGTGGCTGAACGTCAGCCAATCTGCAGAAGCACGAGTGTAAAAGAAAATGTTTGCCTTCATAAATCACTGATAGTCTGAGGGTATTGTTATGTGGCATCATCACAATGACAGTAACAAAAAATGACTGATGCATACAGTTATGGTACTGTTGTGTTTTGGGGGCTAACAAGAGACCAAACCTTTCTCCCTGCAAACAGGCCAGAGCCTCGTGTCAAGAAAGAGGCCATTCATCCATTGTGACATTGTGGTGTCAGTCCTGTCAGTTAAACCAGGGAAGAGGCCTTTTCTCCGATGGGGACGGGACAGAAACTGAATAGAAGCCACGCTTACAGAGTGAGGCCAAGAGAAAGCCAACTGCAGGTGGCACTCTTACCCACAAACAGGCCAGTCGCTGGGGAATAAGAACCCCAGGCAGGAGACCAGAGAAAACCATATCAGGAGCTTAGAGTTTAGCTAGGGTATGAAATGGAACAGGGCTTGACACTCTGGGAGGGATCTTATAGAATCAGAAAGTTGTAATTTATAAGCTGGAATTTTTTATGCTTCTTGTATTTTCTTTGTTTCAC
The DNA here is from genome assembly GCF_963924675.1 of Phocoena phocoena. Lineage (NCBI taxonomy): Eukaryota > Metazoa > Chordata > Mammalia > Artiodactyla > Phocoenidae > Phocoena > Phocoena phocoena. The sequence goes on from NC_089223.1 coordinate 20,554,800, forward strand.
TCCTGTCTTCCCTTAGTGAATAAAGAAATTATCTCACATTCCAGACCCCCTCGCTGGGCTAAGTAGAAAAGGAGGCATTTGGTCCCTGCCTCGGCTAGAGCTTTCAAGAGTGTGTAATGCTCCCTAGGGGCCAGCAGGGGCTAAGGCACAAACTGTGGCACCAGAGCCCCAAGAAAGGGGACACTTGAGCAGGGCATAGCTGGCTGCCTGGCCCAACTGCTGTCTTTGTAGAAGCTTCATTCTGGGACTGACACATAAGCTGTTCTGTGCTTTATGGGTGGAAAAACTTCCTTACAGGGACAGATTCTATATGACAATAAAAACACTCTTCCTCGGAATATATGAATTTTTTTTCTGCTCAAGAACTCGGCCTTAGCAGAGGGCCAATAATTCCTACCACAAGGGTTATTTAATCTCACATAAATGGTGCTGTTTAAACCACATGGAAAAAATTACCTCTCTGATTCATATGGATCTGGAAGAAGGGCATTGGTAGAAATGCAAGATGAAGTTGACTTATCAAAGTGGTACACCGAACCTAAAAAGCAAACAAAAATCTCAGTACAAGGCCCAGAGTTAGGGAAGAGCGTTCTCTCTATCCACAGGACCAGAGTTAAATAATGAAAAGTGTTATTCAAGTTAGGCCAACTAGAATGAAATTCTTCAATATAAATGGTTAGTTTTTAAAAATGATAATAGGTTTTTATGATAAGGAAGTTTACTGGAGCAGGTTAGGGGGAAAAAACGTTTACTTAATACTGAGTGTGCAAACACCATAAATGTCTTAGCTTCATTCTCCATCATATTCACATGAATCTCTTGGTGATTAAAATAACATCCATTATATTTAAGAGAATTTACGATTGTGAATAGATAAACCCCAACTCCTCGTTTTGTTACGTAGTAAAAGACACACATACGGGTTTGATTTCTTTTCCTGAATATCTAAGTGGAAAAAATACATACAGATAATCAGGAAAAAGTTAATCTAAAGAAATACTTTTTTTATATTACTCCTGAAATGCTTTCACTTTATTCAAGAATATAATAATGATGGATACCATGTTATACAGCATAATGTACTTTCTCTCTTTCATTCTACAAATATCTGGAATTACCTGGGTGCTCTACATCTAAGCATCATCCACACCATTTGGTACAACTGATGTTATACCTCTAAGATCATTTACGATTGGAGAATCATAAATATAACAAATATTGCCATAACATCAAATATTCTTATACGAGGGGATTAAAATCTGCTGTCTTGCTTGTTGAACTTTGTGATGTCGAATTGAGTTGCTAAAAGATATTTTTAGGTTATTACTGAATACAGCAATTGGATGCTTAGTAGATGGGAACGGTAACATGTGGTAATATTAGTTCTAATTAAAATATGTGATAGAGGGACTTCCTTGGTGGCACAGTGGTTAAGAACCTGCCTGCCAATGCAGGGGACATGGGTTCGATCCCTGGTCCGGGAAGATCCCACATGATGTGGAGCAACGAAGCCCATGCACCACAACTGCTGAGACTGCGTGCTGCAACTAGTGAAGCCTGAGCACTGCAACGAAGAGTAGCCCCCGCTCGCTGCAACTAGAGAAAGCTCACGTACAGCAACAAAGACCCAAACCAGACAAAAATTTAAAAATAAAATAAAATAAAATTTAAAAAATTCAATGCCAAGGGAATACTGTGTAAAAAAAAAAAAATGTGATAGAATGAAATAGTAGCTGACTGGCTAGATAACATGCTTCCTATAGGCAGGTTTACACCAGTCATTACAAATTGCTGTGCAAGATATAAATGGATAGTTTTTAGGTTTGTTCTGGAGTTTTGTTCTCAGGTCTTAATAAACAGCCATCAGAAGTATCTTTTAAAATCCCATTTTTGCTTTTGAATTTTCTTTATTCATATGGTTTAAAAGCTGCTTGTGTAATTACAATTTTTAATCAAGAAAAAGCTTTGTCATGAAAATTTGAGATCTCTCTGGTCAGATCAGATTGGATAATAGTTTTAAATTTTTCTTGTGGTTTTCTTCATACTAGACACAGTCTATAGAATCCAACCACCCACCCCTGGCAATTGTCTCCTTCACTAAAAATAAATTCAGCCTCAGCAGAATTAAGGAGAACAGACTGCTTTTGAGAAAGCATTAACAAAGTCATCTTATTTCTATTAAAGTGGTTCAGAAGCCAATTAGTAATTTATTCCAGAAACGAAGGTACACAACCGTCCTAGAATTAATGTTCGTTCTCTGCAAAGAATTAGCTTCAGAGCATCCTCCCAGAGCACAAGGAAGACATACGGTGTTCCAAAGGCTAATAAGTAAAGAAACAAGTTTTGGAACTGGAGGGCTTACTCCAGCAAAGTCAATTACTTTAGGTACTAAGGCATCACAAATTATTCCATTAAGCAATTCCTAAGTGGTTACCAATGGCTACCAGGTCCTCTTTCTGTTTCCTTTTTTTATACAATCAAAACCCAAATTAATGGGCTTCCCTGGTGGCACAGTGGTTAAGAATCCGCCTGCCAATGCAGGGGACACGGGTTCAAGCCCTGGTCCGGGAAGATACCACATGCCGCGGAGCAACTAAGCCCGTGTGCCCCAACTACTGAGCCTGCGCTCTAGGGCCCACGAGCCACAACTACTGAGCCTGCATGCCACAACTACTGAAGCCCACGCTCCTGGAGCCTGTTCTCCGCAACAGAGAAGCCACCGCAATGAGAAGCCCGCGCACCGCAACAAAGAGTGGACCCCGCTCACTGCAACTAGAGAAAGCCCATGCACAGCAACGAAGACCCAACACAGCCAAAAATAAAATAAATAAATAAAATAAAACCCAAATTAATGTCTCAAAGTAAAAGTCAGAAAACAATCCAGATCAGTCGGTGTCTAACCAGGAAACAGACCATTTGAGTATTTCAGAGAGAGAGAATTTAATACAGGGAATTGGTTACACAGAGGCTGGAAGAGCTGGGAAGCCAAACAGGGCAGTGAAGAGCCCAGAAACTGGCAAGAGCAGGAGGCCAAAACCCTGAGCCACAGGGACAGAGGCAGAGGCATTCCTGGAGCTCTAGAGCTGGGGGAGTCCAGGGAAGCTGGACCCGTGGGGGACCGTCCTGCTGGGAGATGGAATCAGGAGACAGGCCACTGCTGGGGACTCTGCTGGACACAGAGAGGGCTTCTCCCTGCTCCTGTCCCTCTCCGTGTCCCCAGCCTGTGGCCAAAACCAGACAGAAGCCCCAGGCACAAGAGCCTGGGGAATGCAGCCTGCAAGGGGCAGAAGCCCCATGCAGTAAAGCAGGGCAGGGAAAGGCTGAGGAATGCATCCGGACCAGCACACAGCCCATTAAAGGACGTTAGTTCAAAAAAGAAGAAAAAACCACTTTCAAACCAAACATTTCTGTGGAATACACATTCTATTGTGCAGAAATTCTCCTGTGAATTCCCATCTCCCTTCCTTAGACTAATACTTTCCTCATGAATGTACTAAGTGCCAACCACACGTAAAGCACTGTGTTAGGGGCTATGCAGATACCAGTGGGAGTCACATCTCTTCCTGCCCTCAAGGAGCTGATGCACCTTCTTCAGTGCATACCATCCCTCCCTCTACTCCCTTAGACAGGCCTGTGCTCCAGGCAAACGAAAGGAACCCTTTCCTTTTCCTCCTTTCCCCTATCGTTGGTACTATGACCTGTGACTAGAATTCATCCATTCACTTGACAAACATTACTTCTAAGAGGTGAGCCAAGCTGTAAAGATGGAATAGGCAGGGACTTCCCTGGCGGTCCAGTGGTTGGGACTCCTCACTTTCACTGCTAGGGCCCAGGTTCAATCCCTGGTCGGGGAACTAAGATCCCACAAGCTACGCAGCCAAAAAAATAAAAACTAATAAGGGCCTACTGTATAGCACAGGGAACTCTACTCAGTCCTCTGTAATGGCCTATATGGGAAAAGAATCTAAAAAAGAGTAGATATATGTATATGTATAACTGATTCACTTTGCTGTACACCTGAAACTAACACAACGTTGTAAATCAACTATCCTCCAATAAAAAAAATTTTTAAATAAAATTTTAAAAAATGGGAATTCTGATTTAATAGTCCCAAAGTGGGCCTGACAGCCTGCATTTCTAAGAAACATCCAGGTGATGCTGATAACTGTGTTTAAAAAGAAAAAAAAAAAAAAAGATGGAAAAGACATTAGCCAGGGAATGGAATTCCTATGGAAAGAGGCAAAGAGATAAGGAGAAAAGAAATTCCAGGCAGAGGCACAAGGAGAAACTCAGCAAGAAGTAAGTGGAGACAGAGAAGCAGTTTGTGGATCCAAAAGCACAGAGAAAAAGGAGAAGACGGTTGTAGGAGGATTTTAGGTGAGATACTCGATTTCTGTTTCCCTCTTCCCCTCCCTCAACCACTGGACCAGAGGCCACATGACCCAAAAGCCCTCATCTGTCAGCCAGTCAGTGGTTCAATCACTGTAACTGGAAGAGGAAGGAGAGAGAAACAAAAGGAGCAGAACACAGAGTAAAGACTGTGCCCGGTGCCTCCCAGTCACCCAGAGCAGCTATGGTTCCTGACCCTTTTGAGACCCAAATTGTTCAACCTATCCTTAAAAGAACTGGGGCCTGCCAAAATCTTGCCAATAAATCCACCCCCCCTCCTTTTTTTGGCCTTAAGTTAGTTTGAAGAGGGTGTTTGTTATTTGCAACCAGGAGTTCTAAGAAAAATCATCATTCCCCTCTCACTTCCCAAAATGTGTTTCGTACTTATACTAAGAAGAATGTAATAACCACAGTAACTTTCCTGATGGGGGCTTTATGGTAGGTGCCACTATCTGTATTTTATAATGAAAAAACGGGTTCTGAAAGGATAACCAACCTGCCCCAAACCATAATACAGTAAATGTTGGCACTGAGACTCAAACGAGGTGACTCTTAAGTCCAAGACTCTTGCCACTAAAAATGCTGCCACTTCCAAATGCTGCCACTTTTAAAATCTGCATCACCAAGTGGGATCCTCCCCTAGCTGGAGTCTCCTCATTCCTAAACCTTATAACACTCTCTCCTTTTGGAATGGATGTGAAGAGTGCAGATATTAGAGTTTGAAGTTCAAAGATTACTGTTACAACTTAAAAAACCCTTCATTTTGGAATGATTTTAAGTTTACAGAAAAGTTGCAAACATAGTACAGAGAGTTCCCAATGCCCCTCACTGCTTCTCCTAATGTTAATTTCTTGTGTTACATGGTACATTTGTCCAAATTAAGAAACCAACATAGCTGCGTTAGTATTGACTGAACTCCAGACTTTATTCAGATTTCACCAGTTTTTCCACGAATGTCCTTTTTCTGTTCCAGGATCCAATCCAGAATCCCATATTGCATTTAAAATGCCTCAATTTTTAACTTAAAAATACAAAACCAGAGACATTTATAACAACCCAAGTTGGACCTAAATGTAAAGTGCTAGGCTTCCTATTTTTGGACTACCACCCTTTGGAGAATCTCCTTCCAATCCAAACAGCTAAATATTATTTAGGCCTATCAAGGCCTAGATATATTATCTTTTCTTTTTTTAAAAAAATATTTATTTATTTATTTGGCTGCGCCAGGTCTCAGTTGCGGCATGCAGGATCTTTAGTTGAGGCACTCAGGATCTTTAGTTGCGGCGCTCGGGATCTCTAGTTGCGGCATGTGGGATCTAGTTCCCGGACCAGGGATTGACCAGGCCCCCTGCATTGACAGTGTGGAGTCTTAACCACTAGACCACCAGGGAAGTCCCTGTATTATCTTTTCTACTTTATTCTCCTTATACCTTAACTTGGATTGGAAATGCGTGTATGCATATTTCAAGGAATCAGACCGATTTAGCTTTCTTAATGTTGTGCCACTGAAAATACAAAATCTTGATGTTTTTCTTTGTATATTTTCCAGATTTTCTACAAGAAATAATTTTATACTCAGAAAAAATGTTTGGTGTGCCATCCTGTACTTCTAAAAGGAAATAGGATTTTTTCTATCATTGATTCCAATAGGATCATTCATGTATGGAATATGTCCTCCAAGAAGATGCTAGACTTTGAAGAGGGCCCGGGTGCCGATGTGCATTTATCCTTCCCAGTCAGAGCTCAGGCTGAATCAGCATTACAATCTGTACCAACTTGGAGATCTGCCTAATTTGATTCTTTATCAGTTAAATCATTAAACTGTTAAGTTTTTTTCCCTGAGATATAATATTTAAAACTGATTAAATTACTGCTGTCATTTCTTCACTCCTTCTGTGTGTTAGAATTATACAGCTATGCCCTTGTCAGATGACTTTTTAGCATGTGCCACTAAAGTGCATGGTGTATATGACCCTGTCTCACTGATGTCCGCCTTGGCCATGTGACTTGCTTTGACCAATGAAAAGTGGGTGAAAGGGACTTTGTGTCAGTTCCAAGCTGAGGCTTTAGGAGGCATCATAGGTGTCTGCTCTTGCTCTGGCTTCCTGTGACCACCTGAGAAAACTGACCCAGGCCACCACTGTCCCTTTAGATTGGGCCCAGAATTAAGACATAGAACAGACTCAGAGCTGACTAGAAGCCTAAGGTCCAGCCTGGCCTGGCCATGCCCCACCTGGACCGGTCGAGTACAGTTGCTTAGCAGACCTGTGTGTGCTGTTGTAAACCACTGAGACGCTGAGGTATCTGTTATGCAGCCAAGCTAATACACCACACTAGACAAAGAAATTAACTTCTCTTAAGCCGCAACAACCCGTTCTGGAATTAGAGCAACCCGTCTGAAGCAGATTCAACTTACTTCCAGGCATCAGTTCAAAGTGAGGCCTTCCTTCTTCAGTGGACAGAAGAGTAGCCAGTTTCCCTTCTATCATCTCTCCATCAATGAATTTTCCATACAGGGCAGTCCTCTCATCAGGGTACACGTATGCTATCTTCTCTCCAGTCATCTCCCCATCTTCATTTACTTCTCCTACAAGGCTGCCTCCATCCTGATGGGAGAAACCCAAAACCAGAAAATATTATATATAGCATTTATCTATATGACATGAGTTCAAGACATTTCTCTTGTGCACCGCCATTGTGAACAGCACTGATGTGGATCATAACAGTTTCAGAACGCAGAGTTTTTCACATGAGCATGAAAGCGTGATGCATCTCTCCCCTCCCCTCCAGTCCCCTATAAGTTACATGCACAGGGGGCATATAGCCTGATTTAGAGAGTCAAAGACGGAGTTGTGCTTTATAATCCTTGGACAAGCTACTGATACTCTAACTTGGTTTGTTATCTAAGAAACAAACATGTTGTATTTGTGATGTAAGTTACAATCATCGAAAGGAAATGTAACTAAGGGTTACTTTGGGGCAATATCAAATGTGATGAGGTAGCAGGACAGTCTTACTATTCCTATGATTTCTCTTCTCAAATATTGAATTCTGGATTTCTGGTCTAGTAAGAAAATCTTTAGTTCAAAGGTACTTAAGAATGAGTTCAGTACACATGAGTAATGAGAGTCATCTGCACTTTCTAAGGGATAAACAAAAGGACTTGTGGACACTGCCTTTCTGAGAATTCTATTCCATCACTTTTTTTGGAGTCAGAAGGAAAAGTGAAAAAAGATCAACTAAATTCTACGCCCTTCCCCATCACTTCTTTCTTCTCACTCGTCTTTATTTACTTCTCCCTTCTCCCTCCTTCCAGGAGAGGAGTCAGCTGTGCTTCCTCTTTAACTGTCATTTGCTTCATTCCAAAGGGTCATTAAATGCTTTAGGGCAGAGGCTATCAGAGAATTCTGTATCCTGGTACCAGTGCTAGGGATATAGTAGATGATATATTTTTAAAACTGAATTGGGATACTAAAACCAATAAATAATTTTTAAAAAATCTAATCTAGGGTGCAAGAGATGTTCCCCCCCCCTTTTTTTTTCCCCATCCAGAAGGTCCTTATGGTATAACTGAAAATCTAAGACCTTCGTGGGTCTGACACAAGACTAGTAAGCCCATGACATCTTCTAAAAGCTTGGATATTCCCCCAACTGAAAGGTTCTAGAAGCAGCTACTCAAAGTCAGTGACGTGGGACGACTTTTAAGTGATTCCAAATGCTGTTTACAGAGAGACAGCAGGAAGAAATACCACCAGGTACAGGATTTCTACAGTTCATCGTAGTCCAATTGCTCTTTGGAGAAAAAAGGTTATCAATTAAAAAATGAATCCCGGCACTGCCATAGAAACAAAAATACTTGGAAGCACTTTTCATGGATAGAAAGTGCATTAGCGACGTATTATTGCTCTTTCTCCTTCCCGAGTTAATTCTTAATAACCCAGCCCGAACGGGGATGATACTTTTTGCAAGATCTGCCTTCAGGCTTTCAGTGACTGAGCTGAACGGTGTATTTATGCTTCTTATATGCCGTAACTAATATAAGCCATCAACATGATTATTTCTTCAGAACAGGATTCTGTCTTTCTAGGATCTCACGTTTTTCTTCCCCCTTATGTGCTTTAAACTTCCAGTTTGGGGGGCAAATGATTTTATTTGTCTACAATGATAAAGCAGAGATTCTTCTTTTTTTTCCAAAAGGAGTTATGAGTTTGTTTTGTTTTGCTTTGTTTTGTTTGCGGTACGCGGGCCTCTCACTGTTGTGGCCTCTCTTGTCGCGGAGCACAGGCTCCGGACGCGCAGGCTCAGCGGCCATGGCTCACGGGCCCAGCCGCTCCACGGCATGTGGGATCTTTCCCAGACCGGGGCACGAACCCGTGTCCCCTGCGTCGGCAGACGGACTCCCAACCACTGCGCCACCAGGGAAGCCCGGAGTTATGAGTTTTTAATTAAAAACTTTCCATCACTGTTTCAAGGTCAAATTTTGAAAGAAATAAACTGTCCTTAGAGTGAGCTTACAAATCCTGTAGGGAGGATCATTATTTTTGCCTCCCCTTGTTCCTGCTTTGACTTCATGTCACAAACACTTCTTTGTTGGCTGTGTCAGGGGTGCTGGAGAAGAAACTGCTCCTTATTCTCCTCTGCTCAGTGGCTCCCCCTCATGGGAGGAGAAATCGTTCACTTGATTGGTGAGAAGGCAGGATCTGACACCCACTGACACCCAACTCTACTGGGTAGGGGTTAACAGCATAAAGCTGCTGCTCTCATGTGTTCTGCACTTTCGCTCACCTGTCCTGGGAACTGACAGTGCCCACAGGCTGCACCTGCTCCCCTCTCAGTCCTCTCCTCTCCCTGGGGAAGCTCCCCCAGGCAGCCCTACTCCTCAAGGGAAACCTGCAGCTTTCTAGCTGCTCTGTGGGCAGCTGGCCCATCCGTTTAGCTCAGAGGGGCAGGAGTAGAAGCCCAGGCCACATCTCCATTCCAACTCCGCCATAATGAAACCAACATCCTGATCCCTGATCCCTACGTCTATTTCTTAATTGATTCCCAGTCCAGAGAGCAGAGCAGTGGGGTGTGATTACCAGCCTCCCCCCACCCCGACCCCAAACGCCAACAGATACTATATACAAAGTGTTATCAACCAAGTTGATTTTTAAAGCTTGTAACTCTCCCTAGTGCTTCTTCCTTCCTAAGGCAGAGTCTTCTCTCGGTGCTTTAAAAGACAGTGATTAAGGCGGAAGGCCAAAATGCAGCTGCTCATTCTAGGTTTCAAAATGCAACTACATTGAGCCAATCGGATCCATTCACCTCAGTTCATCGTTGATCTCCTCTAGGGACTTAAATTGATCACAGTCACAAGTAAAATGACAGGTAGTGGGAGAATCTGGTAATCCATTACCTTTTTCCTAGACCCACCCTCATGAGGAATTCCACGTTCCCAGGCTTCAAGATTCACTGTCAGATCGGCAGCCCCCCAGCACTGGGCAGCAGGAAGCTTATCCTGCCTACTGATGAAGCAACGAAAGTTTCAGGCTTCCTAACTGGTAAGTACCTCCATCTCTTCTCCCTCTGTAACTGAAAGGACTTGTGAGCTATTGCGGATCCTACCAGGAGAATGTGTAAATGCTTTCGTAATTATTTTAAAAAATGTTTTACAATATTTTTTCTTATGACTAGAGTATAACTTACTTTTTAGGAACAATAACGTGTAAATAGATTTAGCTGGGACTACTCTTCTTGCTATACATGTTTTTATTAATACTTTTAAATCATAAGAGGATACGGTTAAGAGTAAGGAAAAAAACGTATTTTGACTTAAGCTCTGGACCAAATAAAATATTTCCTCAGGTTTATTTTCTGAAACATTTTCTGGAAATTCACTACAAACAGATGGGGTATTTGAAATGCAAACAAAAATTACAGCATTAATTCCCAGCCATGGGTTTTGCCACATTTTTTTTGCTCTAGTCAGCTCCAGAAAGATCATAAAATGTTATCAAATACTCAAAGGCAAGTTAATTTTAATCACCTTGATTTAAGCAAGATAAACCAGAAAGCAGGGAGTAGGATTGTAAAATCAAGTAACAATAGTGTAGTAAGTCCAAAAAGATGGGAAATTGCTGGATTAGTTCTTACATATGAGGAAGAATAACATTAATTGCAACAACGAGACATTCCACCATCTCTTTCTATATCCCAAAGGAATATTTTTAAAAAGCAACATATTTTTGTCTTTATTAGTGGTACAATCAAACCAGTTTGTCCCAGTTTGTTTTCATCATGACTAATCATTCCTTTCCAAAGCCACCCTGAGGAGGAATTCATAGTAGATCGGAGCACAACAATCAAAGTCAATAGTGAAAGAGTGAGAGGATGTCCCCCTAAGCTGCTGGCTTCAGCTACTGACTCTCAAGTTTCACAGCCTCACATTTCCTAAGATAGAGAATACATTTTGTTATTCATTGGGAAGACTCGAAGCATTGTCTTAAAACTCGTTACTTTCCAGCAAAATGAACAGTCGTGAGGCTTACTGGGTAATATATCCAGCACACTCCATGCCGAATGTTATCTTTATATTGTCCCTTGAAGATCAGTCTTCCATCTGTGTCGTACTCCTGGGCGGGTCCATTCAGCTCTCCGTCTACATATGTGCCCTGGAGAACTCCTCCATCCTCATAAGTGTAAACTCCCTGGCCCTGCAGGGCATCATCCACATAATATCCCTCCAGGGTGCTGTGAGAGAAGGGAGAACAAAAGGGAACAGTCAGACAGTGACTCAACTCTCTTAAAAGAAAGGATCACACCACGCCCAGCTCTGTTCCAATGCTGGCCTGTATTCAGTACATCCTCCTGAATTCTCCGAGATTGCTAGGAAAAAGGCTCCCAAGATATGGGTAGGATTAGATACTGAGAGGGAGATTTAATTCCTAATCTCCTGGTTCCTATTAATCCAATTTCTCTACTGGAGGAAATACAGAAGAAAGAAGCCACAGGTGGAAAAAGAACAAGCCTCATCTAAGTATGTTTCCAAGGCTAGATGCCAACCAATACCGGGCAATAGAAATTCTGGTGTTACCCTTTCCACACATAAACCACCCTTTCCACACACAAACCACTCATGCTTAATTTCCCTCAAGAGTTCCAGAATTCACTGGGAGTTCTCAAGGGTCTTTCAGATGGCTTGTATATAGTGGTCTCTAGTAATACAAATGTGGTTTAGAACGTGTAGATGTCTGCTTATCTGTCTTAAGCCATTAATGCATTATTTATCGGTGACAACCATAAGTGGTATCCAATCAAAAGTATCCCCATCCACCTCTTTGGAAGATATATGGGGATTTACTTGTGTGTGCGTGCGATCATGGGAAATAGGGGCAAGTAAGGAAGACAGGCCCGCTCAACCTTGCTAATATCATTAGCAGCCTGATAAAGTTTGAGACCCGTCGTCCTAGAACAGAAGAAAGCTCACAAGGGTGCTCATGGTGGTTTTACAAGAACCTTTTTCTCTCCTCATAAAACACTTTTGGAATTTCAATACATGTTTTCAGTGTCAGCCTCGCAAAGGCCATTATGCAATGAAACTAACTTTATCCAAAAATTCCCTTCATGAACTGGAATCTGGAATGAGGGGAAAGACCAGCTCAAATTATTTTTTACAATTAAAAAGTAAGATGTTTAGCAACAAAGTTTGATGATTTTAACATGTGCAGATAACACTCATTCATTAATTCAACTAACAGACATTTACAGGGTGCCTTCAAGTAGTGAGCGTCGTGTGAGGATCTAGAAAGCATGATGAACAAGACAAACACATAACCAGGAGACAGGTACTGGGGACAGGTGGGACCCAAAGGGGGCCATGGGGACCGAGGTGGCTGCACCTGAGTCTGCCTGGAAAAAGTGCTGTCTTGCTCTAATGAATGACAGAATGATCTGTAATTATTAAATGAAAAGCACAGTCTAAATAACGATAGCCTCTGATTACATTGTAATTATACTATTTGTAGTCTCCCAAGGAGATAAATCGTTCTCTTTCAGTTTTGTTTGTACTATCAATGATAAACAGGCCTAGTAAATTCATGAAGAGAAAAAGTGCACTTCAGCACAGCCCTTGCATCAATAATCAAAATTTTATGTCAGTGAGGTCGGAATTAAGGAGATTCGGCTGTCATTAGACTCCTGCCATGAAAAAAAAGAACCCTGGTGAAGGATTACTAATCAACTGACATAATGATGCAATAGACAGGGCAAAAAACGACTTCATCATCTATCTTCAGTTTGGGGATTGCCAGATAAAACAGAATATGCTCAGTTAAGTTTGAATTTCAGATAAACAACAAATAATTTTTTAGCATAAGTATGTCCCAAATATTGAACTGGATATAGTTTTACTAAAATATTTTTCGTTGCTTATCTGAGCCATTTTAACTGGGTGCCCTGGATTTTTATTTGCTAAACCTGGTGACCCTATTGACTTTGAATTCTCAGCAGCATTCAAAACGTTACTGTGTATGTTTGGGCAGAATTATCCCTTGACAGACTAGTCTGCCAATGTTTCTTAGGTTTATGATGAAAGCTACAAGGCATGGGTCTCACGAATCAGTTAACCAGTCATGTGGGTTTGCACATATTTCCCCCAGGTCATGTCCCGTAGTTTGTCCCGCCCTCCCTCAGAGTAGAACCTTCCCTTATTAGTAACACAATCCTAAGAACAAGCTGCTCTTTCCCGTAGCTCAACGAACGTTAAGATTCCCAAATGCAAATTCTTAGGTATTGGAGAGCAAAACTTACTGCATTGTTTTCCAGCCCCTGCCTGAGGAAACAGCTTAGCTTCCTTGGTACATTTTTTTGGTAGCTTGGATGGAATCTGATAACAAAAAGGGGGCATGTTATCACATGAACTGGGGTCTCCAGGGCAATAAAAAGTGATAAGGCTTTGAAATCCTTTTATTTCAAAGGAAATAAAAGCTTCTTAGTCTGGCGTTAAAGGCACCACCTTTCTTTCTAACTTTTTCCTCCAGAGGAGGCTGGCAAACCATGGCCGGCTGCCTGTTTTTGTAAATACAGTTTTACTGGAACACAGCCATGAACATTCCTTTCCGTATCCTCTGTGGCTGCTTTCATATGACAACAGCAGAGTTGAACAGTTGCAACAGAGGCCGAATGTGGCCCAAGAAGCCTAAAATATTTACTATCTCACCCCAGGCAGAAAAAGTTTGCTGATTCCCGCTCTAGAATCCTCTGCTCACATTAGTTTATTCACTGGCCCCAAGCACACATCTATGTATCTTAGCTCCTATAGTATGTTTTCCCTGCCTCTTCCCTTAAAACATATGTAACCAAACTTTTAAAATCCCTGAGGACACATTCAGGAAAAAAAAGTTACGGGTCACATTTTCCTTTTTTTAAATTCAAAACAAAAATGACTTTGGGAAAAGAATGAATATTCTCCAACCTCTGGTCTTTTTCTATTTCAGAAAGAAATCGACTATGAGAAAATGGCACTATTTTGTAGCAACTCAATCATTAATATCTGGTTATATCTGAGAAGTAGCTATGCAGGAATAACTTTCTAATCTTCCTTGCTGAAACCGGATTGGGAGCTGTGTTGTGGAGGAAGGTGTTCTCATCACTGGCCTCCCCAGAGCCTACCCATCCTCCATATGGAGCCCTACTTCCCACAGAGTCTACCTTGACCTCTGCAACCACAGTCACTGAAGCCTAGTCATGGACTAGTACAGGATGTGCCACGTCTTTATCCATGATCAGCTTACGGGTCCTATTTCTCTAAATAGATTGTAAGCCCTTTACAGGAACAAATTAGGCATTATGTATTCCGCCCTAACATATAAACACAGCATATCTTCAGGTGATATTTGCTAAATGAAAGAGTGGAACTGGGATAATCTTGCTTTGAGAAGAGAAAACTGAGAGGGAACATAAGGATGTTAAAAGTATTTCTCAAGTGCAGGGAGGATTCTTTATATGAAGTGTATGTGCATACAGTCTGCAAGTTAGGAAAGTTTCTTAAACGCTCTGCTTTATTTCTCCATTTGTAAACTGCAGCTGCTAATAGGGTTATTAAAAATTACATGGGTTAATACATATTAAGTGCTTAGAAGATGATCTGGGACATAATGATTGCTCGAATAAATAACAGCTATTATTATTAAGCATGCACCTTCATGTACATGATGGTGAGCTTTCTACTGAGAAACTTGGCCTAAAACAGCAGCAGCAGGGAAATAGTTATGAGACACTGGAATAGATAGTCAAAGAAACTGACAACACTGCTCTAAATCTACTTTAAAAAAAAAACAAGTAAGGCCTTCCGTGGTGGCGCAGTGGTTAAGAATCCACCTGCCAATGCAGGGGACACGGGTTTGAGCCCTGGCCCGGGAAGATCCCCCATGCCGCGGAGCAACTAAGCCCGTGCGCCACAACTACTGAGCCTGCGCTCTACAGCCCGTGAGCCACAACTACTGAGCCCTTGTGCCACAAACTACTGAAGCCCATGTGTGTAGAGCCCGTGCTCCGCAACAAGAGAAGCCACCCCAATGAGAAGGCCACGCACTGCAATGAAGAGTAGTCCCTGCTTGCTGCAACCAGAGAAAGCCTGCGCGCAGCAACAAAGACCCAACGTAGCCAAAGATAAATAAATTATATATATTACTTTAAAAAAAAACACACAAGTAAGAAAGATCCCTCTCTGTCTGAGGGAAGGATGGTATAAATGCTTCTTTAAGTGAAAAAAGTAATATGTATTCATTGTAAAGTGAACAAACAAATAAATCAAATACTACAAAGATGTAGAAACTCCCAGTACTCTTACCCAATTTGGCAATTTACCATTTAAGACTTTTTTCCATTTATATATTAAGCATTTTCCCACCTGTGTGGTGGTTTGTTTTTTTTTTTTTAACAAAAAAGGGGATCATATCATACACAATGTTCTTGACTTGTATTTTCTTAAAATTTCTTTCAACATGTTGGCAGATTTTTTAGTATATTAAGAAGCTGCAAAACTGGTTTGATTTTTCTGGTACCAGCATCTGAATCAAATAACTCGAAAACATGGAGAAAATTTAAAAATCAATTTTAATTAGATTTCTTTCTTTCCATATACACAGACCATTTTCATCTGTTTTATCAAAGCTCTTGTACTTAAATTTCCAGTATTAAATTAAATGAGAAAATCTAACTTACGAAGAAATGAAAATTTTTTATAATTGTTTACCTAGACTGATACAGCTGCAATCTATTCAACTATTTTCATTTTAAAATTCTCTTTAATATCTGAATACACAAAAGTGTTCTTAGGAGACTAAACAGCTTTGGCTTTTCCTTCATATTTTGGCCTCTAGAAGGTTTGGGGCTTTCCAGCTCCTGAGGCATAAACTGTTCCCTCCCCCACTGTGTTGCCTTTCTTTTGTCTGGTATAGAATCAAGAGGGAAATTTTAAATGAATGATAATTTTACTTTAAATTCCTGTCTCTAACCAAATTAAATTGTGACTCTTAGTATTAAAACATTGTCTTAACTAGTTATATGACAATATATATTATCTCTTTTTTTTAATTGAGATAGTACTGACATATAACACTATACTACACATTATCTCTTAAAATCTTGAAAACTAAGTAAAGAAGAACATCAATAACAGACCCAAATCATCCGCTGGGGCTATATGCAACGAGAAACTTCAGCTTCTTCCAAGATGTGACAAGCAAACTGAATGGAGCTCTGTAATGCTTCCATGTAATCCAGTGCACTACCTTCAAAGTTTCTTATCCTTTAATTAGAAGATCTATGAGTTCATAGGTTCTGATTGTTATAAAGGCTCAAGATAACAGTAAAATATTTGAAGGGCAATTAGTGAAATTTAGTTTTGTTCTCTAAAAATAAACCCTGAGAAAACCCTGCTGGCCATTGTTATCAACGGATAATAATAGTAACAGCAGTAATAAAATATAATAGTAATAATGATAACAATAATAATCCATCCTTGATCTTGAGGACCTTATGCTAAGTGAAATGTCAGGCAAAGACAAATACTGTATGTCCCCACTAATATGTGGAATCTAAAAAAGCCTAACTCATAGAAAGAGAGTAGAGCAGTGGCTGCCAGGGGCTGGAGGATGGGGAAATGGGGAGATGCTGGTCAAAGGGTACAAACTTCCAGTTCAACTTGGCTTGAATCTCAGCTCCAGCTCTTACCAACGAGGTCACCTGGGGCAAGTTAATTCATCTCTCTATGCCTTAGTTTCTTCATAAGTACAACAAAAAAGGATTATAAAATCTACTTCACAGACTGTTGTGAAGGCTACATGTCCAGCGTTTGAGCAGATGGTAGGTATTCAAAGTTATCCACCTCATTCCCTCTCCCTTTCTTATACATCACAAAAATCTTTGCCTCGACCAGAACTGTTCCTCAGAATACAGATGAATGTATTTGTTGAGCCTGGTTCCAACAAAAGCGATACAGAAGGGACTTTTGCCTTGTGTGGGAGGTTGGGATACATGAGTTCCAGCTCCAATTTCTCTAAAATGTGACCAAGCACTTTCTAAAAACCAGACAGAAGAACTCCTGCATGGACCTGTCACCTGGAAAACATCCGCCTCCTCAGTGGCTCATCAGATGGGCAGCTTCTCTTAGGTTACCTGGTCAATGATCAACTACAGGGAGCCCGCTTAGCCGGATTCGTTAGTGGAGCAAATCAACATCAGAAGATGACTTGGGCAGAGGAGGACAAGTCATGGAGTAGCAAATAATATCTTGAAATCTAATTAGCATGTCTGGAGGAAGCATCAATAATGTAAAAAAAAAAAAAAACCTGAATGAATTCACTTATCTCTCTCTCATAATCAGGCTAAAAATCACATGATGCCCTAATATCTCACAGCCCAAAGCCAATCTGCATTGAAATATCTCTTTCTTGTTACCATTCTAAGATTTCGAGAAGTCCTGCTAAATTGTCTTTACATCCACCAGTCTTGTTTGAGATGAGAACAATTCAGGAAAAAAAATACATTAACATGAACATCCAGAATCTGGGATTAGTATAAAAAGTAGAGATGTGTAGGGCTTCCCTGGTGGCGCAGTGGTTAAGAATCCACCTGTCAATGCATGGGACATGGGTTCGAGCCGTTGTCCAGGAAGATCCCACGTGCCGCGGAGCAACTAAGCCCGTGAGCCACAACTACTGAAGCCCGTGCTCCGCAGCGAGAGAAGCCACCGCCATGAGAAGCCCACGCACCGCAACCAAGAGCAGCCCCTGCTCGCCGCAACTAGAGAAAGCCCGCGTGCAGCAACGAAGACCCAACACAGCCACAAATAGATAAATAAGTAAATTTATAAAAGACAAACAAAAAAATATCTCAAAACTATCGAACATTCTGAAGCTTCTGAAGCTGACACAGTAGTAAAAAGGTAAAAATGTACATTTTGGCTATTTAAACTGGTTTAGAAATAGATAGCTAGTTCCTTATTTTACCTCGAGTATTCTCTGCCAACAGTGGCGGCAGAGAATAAGATGCTTAAATTCTCTGCCAACAGTGGTTTACCTCTGTGACCTGAGGACGGGGGTAAAAAAAAGGGGGGAGCATGTTCACTTTATACATTTCTGTATTTCTTGAAGTTCTTTTTTCTACCAAGTATTTGCTACCTATGTAATTAAAAAAAATAAAATATTCTGCTTCTGTTTTTCCAGGCCATCTTTCCTGGTGATCTGAATATTTAAAATTCTTATTCAGGTTTATCATATTCTATGTAAAGGGGAAAACTGATTCCAGAACTTTCTTGATATAAATTTTTATTTGTTTGAAACGTTCTCACAAACCACACACCCAGTCTATGGCATAGATTGCGGTGACAGTTTCATGAACGTATACTTAACTCCAAATTCATGAAGTTGTATATGTTAAATATGTACAGCCTTTTGTATATGAATCATGTCTCTAGTTTAGCTTTTTTTTTTTTTTTTTTTTTTTTTTTTGTGGGCCTCTCACTGTTGTGGCCTCTCCCGTTGCGGAGCACAGGCTCCGGACGCGCAGGCTCAGCGGCCATGGTTCACGGGCCCAGCCGCTCCGCGGCATGTGGGATCTTCCCGGACTGGGGCACGAGCCCGTGTCCCCTGCATTGGCAGGCAGACTCTCAACCACTGCGCCACCAGGGAAGCCCTCTAGTTTAAAAAAAAAATCGCAATCAGGTTTTATATAAGATTAGACTGCATCAGGCCAAATCTTCTGTCACTACACTAGAATTTTCCAAACACAGCCTCCTGTAACTGCAAATAAAGCCTCTGATGGGAACATAAGCGAGTACTACAGGTTTGAACAACTTTTTAAAACTCTACCATAAACCTTTTGTTTCCTCAACTGTTATTTCAAAACCTTGATGTCACCCTTTTGGGAGGAATTTTTCCAGACTAAAGCCTCCTCACTGGCAGTAAAAGCACTGAGTGCCCACTTTTTTTTTTTTTTTGCAGTACGCGGGCCTCTCGCTGTTGTGGCCTCTCCCTTTGAGAACAGGCTCCGGACGCGCAGGCTCAGCGGCCATGGCTCACGGCCCAGCCGCTCCGCGGCACGTGGGATCTTCCCAGACGGGGGCACGAACCCGTGTCCCCTGCATCGGCAGGCGGACTCCCAACCACTACGCCACCAGGGAAGCCCCCACTTTGTTTTACTCGATACATCAGACCCTAAAAATGGGGAGCAGTAACAGGGAGAAAAATTAATAGAGCAGTGTAAACTAAGTTGCTGCTTCATTAGAGGTGACTGACTTCTCCATGACCACTTCCTGCATCCCCCTTAGAAAGATCTAATAGATTCCACAGCCTTTATTTCAGTCATAAGACTCACTAACTTTTCCGCTAACCCTTTTAGCAGATGTCTCATGACATGATCATCATTGGGCTTAACGAACGAAGGTGACGAGGACCTTTTGAGAAACTGTCACCACACTGCTTCATCCCATGTCATAAAAGCAGCGATACTGACCTTCTCCTCTCAAGGTATTAACAAGGGTAAACTTTTCAGGTCCTTGCTAATACCACCACTCTCTGAGTCTACCATTGGACCCAAGTCCCTCCAGGTGTTTGAGTGGTAGGTATAAAAACCAGTGAATTCGTGCCTCTAAAAGAAAAAAGAAAGGCAATGAATTTCTTTCTATTCCATAGATAGTTACTGGCCTAGTGCTTCAGCCTCAGCCACTGCTCCAGCTTTCCCTGGTCATGACTCCCATGCAGATCACTGCATTTGAACAGCACACTGGGGGAACTGGATGAAGCTGGTCAGAGCCAGACGTGACTGGCTTGACACAGGGAGGGAGGGAGGCGCTTGGGAAGTCTCAGGCCCCACTCAGCCCCGCAGGGCTCATTCCTGACACACTGGTTGGGAAGCTCAGCCTAGCCCTTCAGCTCGCTGAGTCTCAGGTCTGTGAAGCGAGCCAGTAACCAATACTAAACTCAACGAAGCCTGCTGGACTGTTTTCCCAGAGTCAGTCAGTTACTGGGTATGACCTTCAAACTACGAGATTTAAAACAGCAGCGTGTGCGTGTGCATGTGTGTGTGTATGTGAATTCTACCCTCTTTTTTGTCTCCCATCCTCATTCAGCAAGAATTTTTTTTTTAATACCAAATTAACAGAAAGTGCTATGAAGCATAGAAGATGGAACAGATACAGACAGTGCCCTCAAGGAAACCGCTCTCCTGTAGGGCAAAGAAGACATTTATATAAATATATATTTGCTGAATGAATAAAAGAATAATTGCATGAGGTGAACAGTGACACTTTCCAGAAAAGAGTTATAAATAAACTTCTATGGAAGTGAGGCAGGAAAAGTTTCCTTCTGGACAGGTTAAAGGAATCGTGAGAGAAGAAAGCACTGATACCTCATCGAGTAAGAGGCTGCTATGGGACTCGGTTATCCACCAGGGCAGAAGAAAGGAAGCAGAATATTCGACCATTTAACATGAATAGTTTGGAAACCAATTTCTGCTAAAAAGAGGTGGGGTGTGGGGTTGAGGACAGTGGGAAAGAGAAGGCTGGAATTAAAATAAAAATTTACAAAAGTTCTCTGATAGGTTTTTATTGTTTTCCTCACCCCTCCTTATATCAGATAATTGAGAGCCTGAGGACCTGTTAATATTTTTTAAAAGCGACTCATTCCACCTACAGAAAAGGGATTGTGGGTTACAAGCCAGTCCCTGCGATCACCCTTCAAATATCAGCTTAGACGTTTTCTTTCTTGAAGGAATTCCAAGGAATAAGGAAGCTTCAGCTTATCACCAATGTCAAGAGTTTACAGTAAGCGGTGCTGTGGCCCACAGAATCCTATAACCTGCTTTAGCTAAATCCATTTCTGAATTACCCAGTCAAGTGGTATGAAAAGAGCTAGTCCTTCCATGGCTCTGAATTCCTCTAAATGCTGGAGAAATTCACACGACCACTTTTCATTTCTGAAGCGGACACGGCTTAAAAGTCACTGTTGGCCCATGCAACCCCATCTTCCACCTGTCTCAAGAGGGTGAGAAGCTTCTGCCTCACAGCGTTCTCATACAGGGGGGTAAAAGCAAGGTAAAAGAACCCTGCTGTGAAAAGTATTTTAACTAGTGGTAGAACACAGGAAATGCTAGTTCCGACATCAGCGTTAAGGTATCACACATCATGTCCAGTCATCCCAAAGACAAGCATTTAGAACACTGTGAGTCTGCAGCTGTACCCCTCCTATATCTACCCATCTTACTGCTTGGACCGTGATGACGTGGCTTTGAAGAACCCTGCTAAATAGTCTCTTGACTAATCTCAGGAGGAAAGAGAATATGCCGAGAAAATTATGAAGCCGCAGAACCAATGAGGTGGCTGAACCTTCTTTCAAAAGGAGATCAAGAAACTGGACCATGATGTCTGAGAGCGTGCTGAACACAGAGTGAGCGTGCATTACGCTTGGAAAAGAGCGTCAATCAGCCACTATTGGAACTACACACAGTGGTCCCTGACAAAAACGATCCCCACCTGTGTCACTTTATGGAGACTCATTATCTGAACGAGGAGGTGAAATCCATCAAAGACCTGCGTGACCACCTAACCAACCCGTGCAAGATGGGGGTCCCTGAATCTGGCACGGCAGAGGCTCTCTTTGACAAGCACACCCTTAGAGGCAATGGTGGCAGAGCTGAGTCTTAGGCCATAGCCACGGGGGTGTAACTAAGCAGGATGCTATGGGACCTTCCCGGGACAGACCCCTCACCCATATCCTCTGCTGGAGCTCCTCTCTGAAGTACCCAGATAACAGGAGCTGATGCACATTTCCGGAGTTGTTTTGCAGATGTTAAAACCACCACCAAATGGAAGAAATTAACTACTTGAGGTCATACATGGTCATGACTATGTAGCCCACAGACCTACTGGTAATGTTAACCCCTGTGACACCGCCCTGTTCCCTCACCATCAACCAAGCAGAGATATGTGTACAAGTTGATCACATACTCTGGGACTCCCCTCCCTCACCTGGTGTTTAAAAATGCTTTCCCGAAACCCATCTGGGAGTTCGGGTGTTCTGAGCACTAATTACCCTGGGTTCATTGCTTGGCGCCTGCAGTAAACACTGCACTTGCCTTCACCACAGCCAGATGTCAGACTGGCTTTACTGTACACGGCTGAGCAGACCCAAGTTTGGTTCAGTAACGGGGGTGGCTGACATCCCTGGTCCCCAAAGCAGTACATGCATGCTGGGGTTACTTTGACTTTTTCTATAAATTGTACTAAAATATTCACTTAAATTCTCTCATTCATATCATTCCTCCAAATAAAGTAATTTGGTACCTACTCCCCACCCCCCAAAAAAACAAAATGAAACAAAACCGTGAGTGCTACCTGCCATCAAAGAAGAAGAACTTCCCCCGTCCGTTCTTTTCTCCGTGAATGAAGTTGCCCTCAAATCTGTCTGTGGAGGAGTAGGTGACTGTGCAGAAGCCGTGCGGTAATCCATCATCATCCAGGTGCCCTGGAGAAAGGGAACCACAAGGCAAACCTTAACATCTTCCACGCTCACCCACCATCATCTGTGCTCAGATGCTGCCAGCAAGTGCCCCATGCAGCTCAAGGGTCCCTTCCCTGCCTGAGGGGAGAGCGAACACCAAGGTTTCCCTGCCCGCATCAGCACCATCAACTCCGCTCTTAGGTACACTTTAGAAAGGACGGGTCCACAATAGAGGGCCTTAGACACGTGTAAGGTTATGAACCAAAACCACGCTCATATTACACCGGGGACTGAGAGTTATTCTCAATAATAACACCTGCAGTGTGAGTTTCAGTTGACCCAGTACTTCCCCACAGGGTACTGCTCACGTTTGGAATTAACGCCCCCGAACTCTCATGCTTAAGGGAAACATAGCTGAGATGGCACACTGTCTTGGCAATAAGTTATCTGGTTCTAGAACTAAGTATACAATACGACTTCATACATCATTATATAGTATGTGGAGCACTGCTAGCCAGGCGCCCTCTGAAAAGGATAGAGCCACGTCTTCAAGACTGCCCGAATATCTGCACCTCACGGTACGAACACACGAACTCAGAGTCCCTCTAAGCTTAAACAAGCTTAACATTGAACTTACTGCTTTACTTTACAAAATCGTTCAGCTTTGAATGTTCGGTAATCACCTTGTCATACACCCTCTACCCATTGTGTTCAGAGGGTTTGTGCTTTAAATGTAGTTAGAAGTATCCACATGACCATTTAAGCCGTGATTTTGAACATCAACAGCAATGATTACACTGTGATCTTTAAACTGCTGGTTCTTCTTGGGTCACCGATTGGTGTACTCTTATATTTATGTTTACAGTCAATGTTTAGGTTTTTTATTATTATCTACATATTTCACAAAACCCAAGAGTCACCTCACTGGTGCCTCCCCAGTCATTCTGGTGAACTAATTTTGCAGAGGCGGGTGAAAATGAAGGCAGCAGTTAAATCTACTGGCTTTCTCCCGGGTTAGTGACCTGAGTCATGGATGAAAAAGGTATAAAAGCATTAAATACTGTGTGCAATGCGGGGACATTAAACACTTAAGTGTGGCTTCCAGATGGCTCACAGACATAAAAGAAAACACAAACCATTTCACCGCAACGAATGCTTTACTCTCCTAAAAGAACTTCTTCTAAAGTGATAAACGAATGTCATCCCTTAGAAGAGAGAGGAAGTAAGCTCTCTTACAAAGAACGAGAAAGCTCTTTATTTGTATTATTGATTACACAAACATAAAATAGAAATGAACAAATGCACTGTTTTCTTGCTACATCTGATTCTGCATAGAATGAACTACCTGGAATATGTTACGTTAAAACATGGCTACTTAAATAAATCACAATCAATAAGGTTCCTTTCCTCTTAACCCCAATTTTTTTCTAACAAGGGCCAGGAAATTAATGGTTAGGAGGGAAGTAGGCCACAATTGCTTCCTTCTTGCTTAAAAACCAAAAACTGTACCTGACATAATTCAATGACACTTGAGTCATATGAAGTGATTTGGACAATTATTTTCTAAATATCTACTGATGGCGTTTCTCTCATTGAAATTAATTATATCTACTCTTCTCCTTTCATTAAAAAAAAACCACTCAGTGTATAGTTGAAAGCTTTCTTTTAGGAAATGTTGCCCAGATCAAATTAAATTTAGCTATTTGCTTTCCTACAAATTTAGTCTTCCACTTCTGATTTAGGTATAGCTATCAGAATAATCGTTTTAACCTTATATTGAGGTACTTACTAATTTATTGAAAACACAGAAAACAGTTCACATAGTTCAGACTTTATAAAGTTAATGTTTGATAAAATTAGTTATTCTACTTTAGATCAAGAGTGGAATATGATAAACATGAACACTAAGGGGAAAAAAAAATCCCATGTTAATTCATTTCCACCTTTGCTCAGTTGCAATAGTCCTATCCTATTTCTGAACAAAACACTGCAGGTACACGCGCCCTCAGCAATGGCATTTAGATATTAGAGAAACTTGGAAGCATCACAGAACACACTAAAAGCACTTGAAGGACAGTACTGAACCCCACTGAGATGAAAGCAAAAAAAATCAACCCTGCTCCATGAAGGACGCTTATGCACGTGCCTCCTTCCACAGGCCAGTGAACAGAAGTCCCATCACCTTGTTAGGCTCTAGGGAGGGAGAACAGAGAAGCTGCTGAATGATGGCTGTTTCTCTGGTGACACTGTGTGTTTAGAAAGGCGGCTCAGACTTGTGACGATTCCCTGCGTTTCTAAAGGTGTTTAGGCTGCTTGTTGTGAGAAATCTCCCTCTATCAGATCACAGCAGAATCCTCTGGTTGGCTCATTTGTTTTGTTTTCTTCTCATCCTTTCAAAAGGAGGATGATGTGATCAATGACCAGGATGTGATCAATGACCGGGATCAATGAAAAGGAGCTAAAAGTTAAGGCTTGTGATAATTCAAGACTTCCACCCTGAATATGTAACAGCCGGGGGTGGTGTTCCTAGCAGTAGAACTTTATGTTTAAAACAACAGCCACAACCAAAACAATAACAACAACTAAGGGACCTTCCAAGGAAAGAAATGTCAGGAAGAGAAGACATTAGGCTGGGACTTCCCTGGTGGAGCAGTGGTTAAGAATCTGCCTGCCAATAAAGGGGATACGGGTTTGAGCCCTGGTCCGGGAAGATCTCACATGCCGCGGAGCGACTAAGCCTGTGGGCCACAACTACTGAACCTGTGCTCTAGAGCCTGCGAGCCACAACTACTGAGCCCGTGTGCCACAACTACTGAAGCCTGCGCGCCTAGAACCCGTGCTCTGCAACAAGAGAAGCCACCACAATGAGAAGCCCGTGCACCGCAAAAATAAATTAATTAATTTTAAAAAGAGAAATAAAGAAAAAAAAAGAGAAGAGATTAGGTTGCTGAGACCGCATATCTCCTATCAATGTTAGTGCGAGAGGAGCTTCTGGTACAACTCTTGTTCCGCTGCCATTTGGACAATAAGATCATGTAGTATGTGTCTTGCCAGCAACGGTCAATTTAATGGAGAGGGAGACTGATGTACAGAGAAGAAAAAACTCTGTATACCTACTATGCATCAGGCACTGGGTTATGTAATTTCCTGTTATCTAAATTAAACCTTACAACCATCCCTCAAATTCCAGTCTTATCGATGAGGAAGCCGCTGCTATGTGCCCAAGAAACACATTAACTGCTACCCTGAACGCGCTCATGGATGCTGAAGGCCCCTTCCCCCAATCCTCCAATCTCTCTTCTCTCTGGTCAAGGGCAAACTGGCCGAACACTCTTTCTTCCCTGCCCGTGGTGGAAGAAGCGACCTCTAAAGAGGGAGGTGTTCTCAGGTCCCAGGCAGAGAAGTGGAAGACGCCTTTGTAGTTAAGATAGTTCTCACAGAACCACCAGGATCTTCACCAGCACATCCTGGTGGCAAATGCCTGTCTCTTCCAAGTGTTACCCAGTGCAAAGAGAAACGCTAGTCCAGCTTGCTCTGATTGAGATCAATCTGTGCAATGCGCCAAGTCAGCCAACAGCCTTCCGGGCCAATTCCCACTCAACAGAGATTGAACGCCAACCCAAACAACAGGGAAAACCCACTTGAATGACTGCTCTGTGTTGGGAATGCGGTCCCAGTTCGTGTGCCATATATCTGTCTGCAGCACGGTTTTAAATATTGACTGAAGTTAGAGGAAGAGGGAATAAAACATAATCGTCTCACAAGTCTAGTTTTTCACTCTGTTCTAAAGATCATTATCTACTGAACAGAGAGAAAGTTCAATTTTTTCCCCACGGGTTCCCTCGGAGCTTTTCCCTGAACCCGATGAGAGCCAGGCCTGTATTCTATGCAGTGACGGTACCTCTCAGCACAGGAAATTCCCTCTGGATCGGACATCTGGCTGCTTACTGCCTCAGACTTATTCACAGGACATCTGAGTGTGTGTGTGTATATGTGTGTGTTTCCCTCAGAACCAGAGGCCCTTACATGCATTGCTGGTTTTGTACAATAGAACTACTTAAAAAAAAAAAGTAATAATAATAAAAAGGCAAACTTATTCTGTTTAGTGCAAAGAATGTGCCCTCATGATGATACACTTACGCTGGTGGTTAAAAACATAATTTGAGGGCTTCCCTGGTGGCGCAGTGGTTGAGAGTCCGCCTGCCGATGCAGGGGACGCGGGTTCGTGCCCCGATCCGGGAAGATCCCACGTGCCGCGGAGCGGCTGGGCCCGTGAGCCATGGCCGCTGAGCCTGCGCGTCTGGAGCCTGTGCTCCGTCCGCAACGGGAGAGGCCACAGCATTGAGAGGCCCGCGTACCGCAAAGACCAAAAACAAAAACAACATGATTTGAGTTTTGAGAGTAATCCCTTGCAAGAACTCAATTATTAGTTGCGAGGATCTTAATTTTAACGTGAGGCCTACACGTAGAGGGTGCTACCAGGACACCTAGCCTGTATTTTTCCTAAGTACATTGCATGAGCAGTCTTATTAGAAACAGGCAGGATGAGATACTAGGGGGACTGTTAGAAATGCTCTTAATATTTGAGGGGTTGGGACAGTGAAACATGGAGATGCTTGTTTTCATTCTGGCTCCTTAGTTCTGGAGACTCTGCTATTTCCCATTTTTGAGGATTCTTCCTCGATGTCTCCTTTATGTTTCGAGGCCTTTCTGTTTTTTCCTACCCTCGTCACCGCTACTGCAAAGAGCCTTTTAGGTGATCGCCTCACCCGCTCCCCACTGCCTGTTCATCCCATGCTCCCGCCCTCCCAGAGCAGAGCCTTCATCCTCCATTCCCAGCTCTAAAGAGCCCTCACACGGCCCACGGCCTCCAGGACAGAGTCCACAATCTCGGCCTGTGACGAGCCGCCTTTCCCTGTCTCACCTTCCACTTTTCTCCTCCTAGGCCCTCTGTTACAGCCGAACCCAGGGATTCGTCTCTGAATGTGCCTGCATAATTCCACTCCTCTCTCTCTCTCTTTTTTTCTTCCCTTTCTTTTTAATGCCTTTGTGCTCCTGGGTTAGTATTCAATTAGCTGAAACTCCTTGATGATATTAATGAATCACACGTTAAGGGTGTCCCTTTCCTTGTAGGATGATATCCGTCTCATTGAATTTTGTCAATCTAATTAGAGAAAACTTTTATCGCAACATTTTCATTTGTATTTATTTAATGAAATTGTGTCTTTTCAAATGCTTATTGGTCACCTGCGTTTTTCTCGTGAATTATAGTTTCATTCCACACCTCTCTTTACTCCCAAAGTTCCCCTCTGGACTGGACTCATCTCCACTCCACCTCTTCCGGGAAATCCCCCCCCCATCTATTTCCCCAAGCTAGATGCAATTTTTGCTTCCTCTCAACCACCATCATTCATCGGTTTAGATGTGATATATTTATTTCAAATTATATTAGGGACCACGTTGTATTCATCTCTGCGTCTACGGGGAGATGAAGAAATAGACGTAATGACGATTTCTATTCCCAAAGCTAAACATCACTCCCTGAAGAACCAATGAGCCTCTAAGAGTTTTTTTAAAAACCACAGCAGGAGCTCAGGTGATGTCTGCAGGCCTGCTGAGGCCCAGGGCTACCTTCCCAAGGGAGCACAGCCAGCGCTGTACACAGACACTCCCTCCACCCACCTGCCCTCGCGGATTCATCCACCCTGAGCTTAGAACTCCACCCAAGCCACAGTTCCACCCGACAGAGAACCAAAATGTACGTGAGGTGATAAAAGACTCAAGTCCTGAAGAGACCCATTTCTTCCCCAGAGTATGTTTCTAAGGAGGAAGAAAAAGAAGAAAAAGGGTATCTGTTGCAGAGGCTGTAAGTTAAATTCTCTTTCCCCAAATACATTTTTCTGAAAGTCACCAAATTCTTTCAGAACCAACCTCTACAGAGCGACATTAATAAAGAACGACACTGATGCAACATTTAACTGTGGCTTCCAAACTCAGTTACCAACTACTTCATATACTTGACTGACTCATTAAAAAAAAAGGAAAGATGTAGAGAGACAGTTTGGTATGGCACAGTGGGGTTCTGGAGGTCCAAGCCTGTCTCCCACCTGGCTGAATGTCCTCAGATTAGTTCTTAACTTCTCTAAGCCTCAGTTCCCTCCTTTGTAAAATTAGGATGATATTACTAGGCACGTGATAAGACTGAATGGATAATAGGTGTGTGAAACACTTAGCACGGAGCCTGCACATGTAAGGACTAAACAATTACAGCAATGGTAATTTCAGCTAAGACAAATAAACTACCGAGAGCACAGGCTCTGTAAATGGAGAGAGGTAGGTTAGTTGGTACTTCAACACCAAGATATTCAGACTGGCCTTTTACCAGTCCCCCATGCATGTGTTAGATGTTAAGTAAAGACTATTACAGACAGCTCTTAAAAGTCCAAGAATGGCTAAAGAAAAGCCTACTTTTACACATGCATGCTCTAGACACTGTGTGAGTTTGAGCCTTGGGTGCATCTAAGGATTTTTTAAATTTCTGTGTTACTCTAATTGTTTACTGTTAGGTACAACTGAGTCACCATGTGTCCCGGATTGCCCCAGACATTCAAGGTTTAAGCCAGTTGTCCCAGCATAAGTATTAAACAGTGACCCTTCTCAAGTATGTTCTGATTTTGGACAATAATGCATATGGTCACCCTATATAACAGAAACTTCCTTGCTTACATGAAGAAATTTCTCTGCTTTCACCCATTGAGCAATCTCAAAAACAACATCGGTGCATTTCTAAAGCTGCTTGTTCACATTCTGCAAGGAGCCTGGGACCGTGGACAACTGGGCCTTGTGTTTCCAAACAGCTTCAAAGGGGAAGATGGGTTAACCTCGGGAGCACTGCCTGTGATCAAGGGTTTGCATTAAATTTTTATGAGTAAAAGTAAACTTTGAAGAATGAGAGCCAGTCCTAACAATTTGAGATGAGCATTTTTCAATTATCTTTCGTAATATGAAGGCACACGTAGTCAATAATTTACATTTAAAGAAGGCTTCCAACTAACATCTTTGGGCCCCAGTAAGTCCCAGCATTGGCTTTACTCAATGGAGAGAAACAGTTCAGGACACTATGAAATTAAAACAACACCATCAACACTCCTTGAAGCTGGTTAAAGAAATAAGAAGTTTCAATAGTTACATTAAGACAGTTAGCTTTTATAGAATTGAGAAATATTATTCTACTTAGTCTCTCCTTAAGACCTTGGGACTACAAAAGGAGTCAATTATGTTGACATAAAAACTGATTATTTTTTCTCCCAAAGTAGCAATAAGTATGCATCCTCATGCATCTGTAAGGGTCGCCACTTTGTCTTCCTTTACCGTTTCTGAGAGCTTGCTTATACAAATTAGATAGAAACCATATTCAACCAAAAGCTTAAAAAATATTTACCTAGATATCTGGTTAAAATATTCCGGAATAATATCACGCAACACTGCAAAACATGACGACGTACTGTGTACGGCAGAATCAAATAAATAAATACGCTAAAGAGTATTTTCCAGTATTCACTGTTACAAAATCATAACATCTCCTGATACAAACAACTAGATTGTATAACGTCCCCACCTCGCTTTTTAGAACCAGCAAAAAAAAAAAAAAGGTGGAGAAACTCAGCAAAACAAAGTGGCGAGAAAAGTCGGGGGAGGGGCGCTGGAAGCGAAGGGGCGGAGAAACACGACACCAAGGCGGTGATATCACCCACAGCCAACTGCATGGAATTCAGAAAGTTAAGTGTCACCCAGCAATTTCAGTCCGGGCTTGCGGCGCGCCTGCACAGCGTGGCGGCGGCGGCACCCGCCTGGGAAGCAGGAAGGGGGAAGGGCGGTTTGACTGAGTTCGCTCGGGGGCAGCAGAGGCCAGGGCCGCCCGCCTCCCCGCCGGCGTGCGTTCAAGCCCCGGGTCGGGAGCGTTGTCCATGGCTCTGCAATGATTTCATCGTTTCGGAGAAGCGACCGCCCGGACCGCGGCTGCCACGTGCCTGGTCCGGCCCCGTGCGCTGCGCCGGGGGACGGACCCGGACGCGGCCGCGGTCACCGCGGGTCGCAGCGGCGAGCGGAAGGAAAGGGCTGCCGCCCGGAGAGGGGCTCGGGCTTGCCAAAAACGGGCGGGGGGATTGCTCCACGGAGACGGCCGGCCGCGGGGGGCTGAACTCCTGCGCACCGCCACCTCCCATACCCGAAAGGGGGAAGGCCGGAGTGCCCGGCAGGTTTCGCAACTCCGAAGGCGGATGCAGGCGGTGACCGGGCGGGATGGAGCAGCAGCGCTCTCCCGGAGACCCCGGCCCAGCCGAGACCCGTTCCCGGCCTGCGCCCCGCCGCGCAGTGCGCGCTCCCAGTGGCGTGGCCGTGGCGGTCCGGCCCCTGCCCAAGCAGCGGGCCACCCGCGTAGGGGACAGTGGCGGCCGCGGGGCCCGGCGCCGCGCAGGTCGCAGCCCGCCACTCCTTCCGCGTTCCGTGCCCTCGGCGCCTCCTCCCCGGGCCCCAGAGAAATGCTTGTACCTTCCACAGCCTCCTCCACCATCTCGTCGTCGCTATCCATGGCGGCTGGGGACCCTGCCCAGCTCGGGGCCGCGCGGCTGCCTCCCGTCCCTCCGGGTGCTCCCGGCGGCTGAGCGAGCGCTGGGGCTGAACCCTGCGAGTTTGGAGGAGGAGGAAGAGGAGGAGCAGTCGGGGCTGGCTCGCACTGCCTCCCCCTAGAGCCCTTTCAATTTCTTGGCCTTAAGCCGCTCCCGCAGCAGCCGTCCCTCCTCCTTCGCCCACTTGCCCCTCGCTTCCGAGGCTCCGGGGTGCCGCCGTGGCCGCCGCCGCCGCTGCAACTTTCTCCTGTAATACCCCCTCTTTGTTATCGAGCAGCTGATCCGCTGACATCACCCAGCGCCGGTGCGCTCCCTCCCTCGCTGATTGACAGTTCCCCGTCCCTTCCCAGAAGTGAGGCTCCTTAAAACGAAAGACGCTCGGGGTCCGCGCTGACGTTACGCCCCAGCCCACCAGCCCCCGGGCCCATCGGGGTTTATCTTCTGCTTCTGCGAGGCTTGGTGCGCTCCGAGCGCCAAGCCTGGTCCTGGGCGCCGCGGGCTCCTCGCGGGCACTTGGGACCTCCGGGTATCCGCCCTCTGGGGCTCAGAACTCCGACCTCCAACTGTGCCGGGGACCACTTGGAAGTCCGCGTGCAGTGCCCGCCAGTCCCCCCTCGGGACAGCCTCCAAAGAGCAAGGCAAGCTAAGGCAGCGTTCCTAAAGCTCCAGCGCCTCAACTTCCTCTCGCCCTCGCCCCCACTTCACCCCGTTTGCCACCCGGAGCTGCACGAGTGCGGCACGCACTGGAGAGCAGGTGTCTCCGCGTTGCCGCATCACATCCGCGAGCAGGTTTCCCAAACTCAAGGGGGTGACATCCAGCCCAGATGCGGGTCTGCGGCTCCCACCCGTGCGCGCTGCGTCCCCACCCTCCTCGGGACCGTCAGGCGTCTCGGGTGATTCAGAAATTCAGATCCAAATGGCAGCGGGCTCCTTATCAGGCAGGAAACAAGCGGCGCGGAAGGCCTGGCAGTTCCCTCCTCGCGCTTGTGGTGAAAGAAAAGGAGCCACTGAGCGGAGCTACTGAGGAGGGACCCTCCGTCTGGCACGCCTCCCCCCCGTACGTGTGATGTCCCCAGCCGTCTCCCTGTTTCTCCAAGTGCCAACCTTTCACAGATTCGGGCTCTTTAAGCGGAGAACATCACGGGGCACCCGCTTCGCAGCCCCGCCACTTAGCGTCATTATGGCGTTGCCTCTTACAGGTGGCGGCAAAGGGCGGCTGTAAATAGCTGGTTAAATGGATGCAAATGTACACAATGTGCCGTGGAATTACCGGGTGCCGCTTTGGGTGTCTGCCAAGAACAGCTACTGCACGGAGGGGGCGGGGGGAGGATAGGAGGGAGCCGAGAAAGTTGTTCCATTTTGTTTTCCTAACCGCGAATGAGACTTTGTGGATTTCAAAGTACTTCCAGTACCCGGGAGACCACGCCTTGCTTTTGGCTTTGTGCTTAAATGCCAGGTATTTTTATCGAGTATTGTGAGTTTCTTATTAAATTCAGTTTTTCCTCTGCGAAAAAAGAGAACAATGCTAGGGACATTTGTCCCATACACTGCCAGAAATGTCAACCCCTTTTGACTGTTTCAGAAAGAGAGGGAAGGGCCCTGGACCAGGCGTTAGGAAACTTGGGTCCTCGAGCTGCTCACCTGCCTAAGGGCCCTGGGAAGACACGCCTCCCAGCCTGAATTCCTCCCCTTGGAGATCACAGGCTTCGGCTACACTGGTATCAGGCCCTCCAGCTTAGACTAGAGGCTCTGAGGTCCGCCCAGCTTAGGCTAAACTGATCAGAGGTCCTTCCGGCTTAGTCGATACCTTTCCGAAGTCTTCTGGCTTAAATTGAACCTCCTTAAAGTCCTCCAGAGCAGATACCTGGGTTCCAAATCTGCAAAGAGAAGAGGTTCCTGCAGTGGAAGATGAAAGCCCCACTTTGGATTACATCATTTTCAAACATGACCCACAGAAACAGGATTTTATTTCTGATTAAGAAGAAAAACAAACAAAAACCAGCCATCATGTACTGAGCTTGGTCACTCACTGGTTTTGAGTTATATGATATTTTTTGTCATTTTCCCCTTTTAAACATATCATCTCCTCTCTTACATGTTACACTGATGCACAAAAACCCGCCAGATAATCATCTTCTCCAGTTTCCAGGGCAAAAAAAAGATGCCAAGGGACTTCCCTGGTGACGCAGTGGTTAAGAGTCCGCCTGCCAATGCAGGGGACACAGGTTCGAGCCCTGGTCCGGGAAGATCCTACATGCCGCAGAGCAACTGAGCCCGTGCATCACAACTGTGCTCTAGAGCCTGTGAACCACAACTACTGAACCCACATGCCACAACTACTGAAGCCCCTGCGCCTGGATCCCGTTCTCCGCAACAGAGAAGCCACCGCAATGAGAAGCCCGCGCACCGCAACGAAGAGTAGCTCCCGCTCGCCGCAACTAGAGAAAGCCCGCGCGCAGTAACGAAGACCCAACGCAGCCAAAAATAAATAAATAAATAAAACAAAATTTTTAAAAAAAGGTTTGCACATGAGGCAGGCAACACCTGGGACACAGTCCCAGCCCCCTCCCCCCACCACTCGTGCCTGCTGGCTCTGGGCCCAAAGTTTAGGCAAAATGTTTTGATGACTCCCTTAAGAGCCATTTGCATTTTGACACATCATTTTGTGTGTTTTCAATCCCCTTCTCTAGACTGACTGACTGATTCTTCCTTATAGCCCCAGAACCCAGCACAGTGCCTGGTACAGAAGGAAGGTGAAGCTTTGTCAGTGATGATTGTGCAGAGAGGAATATTCTGTTTTATATAAACAGTGCTGAGTCTTTCTCACACACTGCATCCTCTTCCTGTGTTTGGCAAAATGCTTTGTTTCAGTTCGAGTCTGAAGAGCGTTTTTGAGTTCTATTTTCCCACATCTACTGGCCCCAAATCTGCTTCCATTGCATTCTTTCCCACAGTTTTCTTCATTGAGAGCTCATTTCATAAACCCTCTTTCCACTTGGCTTCCCGCCAGTCTCCTCTGTCATACTGTGTCCCCACCAGTGTGGTCATGGGCTAGAAAATCAATCATTGAGCTCTTAATCACAGTGTGGGGCGGCGGCAGCAGAGCTCAGCTCCTAACTCAGCAGATCCCAATGCACCAGAACAAGCCCTACCAGGGACGAAAGGGGTGGCTCAGGACACCCAACAGCCAGGCTCTGGGGTGGGACTTGCTTCCACGCTCACACCAAGGAGTGGCTCTTCTAAGCTGCCCTGCCTTTCTTCCTCTGCATCCAAGGATAAATCCCTCTCTTCCCACTCAGCTTGGGAAACAGAAGTCCCTCTTCCACTGCAGGAAGCAGTCAAAATACTGAGTTATTTTATTCATTTTACCACCCATGTCTTTCCACAGAGAAGGCTGGTGCTTACTTACAAGACTGATATAACTTTTGCAATAAATATATTTTCATAGGCATCATGTATTTTATGCATCTTTTTACACTGAGGGGGAAAAATTCTGTCAATTCACCACTGTGTGTGCTGGCAAATAGCGAAAAGCCTAGTGGATGTGGGACTTGTGTGGAATTCATTAGTCTGGCTGTCACTGAGCCCTCATCCTGTCCTGCTGGTAGGGGCTGGAGGGGCCCAGGTGGTCTTCAGGGTCTTCATGCTCCTACGAGGCAGAGCCTCGTCAGGTGTCCTGGTGGATCTATGACTGGCGTGCCCGCTCTGCTTTGATCTATTGCTTACACTGATGGCAGGGAGATGAGGGCAGAATGAGTGAAGGAACTCTTAAATAATCATCAGTACTCTTATTGGCACTGCTCACCCCTTAACAAGACTTTTTCCCACCAAATCTGCCAATGTGATTGAGTTTTCACCCTGTTTGTTTTGGTTCCTCCAAGGGCTAGCCATGCAACTGGTCAATTAAGCCCTCTGGACCTTAGTTTTCCCATTTGTGAATGAGGAGGTTGGGCTACCAAAATGCTAAGCTCAAACCTTCTCTGTCCACCTTTCCTGGGGAAAAGCTAAATAGAGCATGAAGAGCTCCGGGGACATGCACAGAAAAAGAAAGGGGAAGAAGCAGGGGCAACCCTGGCAAATGGAATATTCAAGCCCCCGTGTCATCTCAGCGTAAGGGCACTGAGATCTGGGGGTGAGGGAGGAACTTTATCTTGCTCTAGGAAGAGAAACATGGACCTTTCAGAAGAACCAAGGTTCTTGGCTTCTGAATCACTGAGTTACTAATCAAGTGGCTAACTGTGTTAGTGACAACTGCAGAAGCTGGAGGGAGGGGCGGGAAGAGCAGCACTGAGGAGAAGGGTGTGGAGGAAGAGATGTGGATGAAAGGGAAGCATTTACAGCATGTGGAGCAAAGAGCAACTGGCAACATCAAGGGCACCAAATAAAGGTCCGGGAGCAAAGGAAGAGATGGAGAAAATTCATTCTGCTGGAAATAGACACGACTGCAGTCATGAAGAGGACTCACAAATTCAGGGTGACCTGATTTGATTACAGCAACAGGAAGTGCAGGGGAGAGAGGGCAGGATGACCTGACCTGAGGAAGTGAGTTAAATAAGAGAGAAGACATCCTAGTTGCCATGGCATTTAAATATCTTGCACCACATTAAGCTTATTTTTCTCTCTTTGGCTTGATTCTTGTTCTTGCAACATGTTAATGTCATCGCAGTATATCCTGTAAACTAAATTTAGCCCTTTGGGGGCATGGAGGAAAGGAAGACACAGCCCAGGTCTCCCTATTTGGGTCCACTCTGGACAAATATTCTTCCTCCGCAGTGTGCCTGCTTCTTTTGGTCTTTCCATTATGGGATATGAAAGCCCTTGTCAGGCTTGGGTCTGGTGAAGCTGCAGAATGACACGATTTGAAAAAAAAAAAAAAAGAAGAAGAAAGAAAAATTGGAAACGATTTCAAAGAGGTGATTGCTTTAGAAAGTACTTCAGAAAAATCAATAGGATGCAGGAAGTTGAAAACTACAATTACCATCAAAACCAAATGTGTTTTCTTAAGTATCAGTTTATTTTATTGCTTTTTAAAAAAATTATTTTCCTGGGCTATAATTAAAGTTATTGGGTCCTGTAATCAGTCATGTGCAAATGCTAACATTGCAGGGGTGGGTACATTGTGTATCTTTTAACATTACTGTCCACAGAGTGAATGGAAGGGCACTTCCAGCTGTCTTATTTATCACAAATGTCACAACATTCATCACGGCCGAGATCCTGACCTTCCTCAAATAAACTCGCATTAACCAGACCCCAGAGACTGATGGACGTACCCAAATTATGACCGGCAGACCAGAATACTCACGTTGCCATGCAAGATCAGTCTCTATAGATAAATGTACTTGAGAAGACAAGTTCCATCCAGATGTTTGCTTAGCCTGGAGTTAGAATAAATGAAATTTGTTGTATGGTCCACAGAGAAATGCCCCTGACACAATGCCCTGAAAGAATGAAGCACCCACCCCACACCCATCCATCCTTGCTTAGATGGCCCTGCCACCTTCTGAGAGTTTGGGCTTCCTTTCCGTATGCACTAGTCTCTTCAAACCAGTTTCTCCACACAGCATCCTATACACCTAACTAGGCAGACTTACACTTTTAAAGTCATAATCACATTCCATATCTACCTTCCTGATATTGCAGTCAAGTCACTTTGATGGGAATTTGGGGGTATTTCCAAATTCTTCGGTCACAAATTCTGTCACTGTCTTGGTCTACTCCCGCTGAATCCTAGTCCAATCCATCATACGCGCAGATTTTAGTCTAACTTTCTGAGGGTGACCTGGTTTCCAAATTCTTGGAGAAGCAGCTCATTTTGCTTCATGGGCTACCAACAGTGACCTAACCTTCCTTTGGCCACCATGCACTTTGAATAAGGAGATCAGGCTTATTAAGGTCCATAGGTCCTGTGATGCGATAGAGTTGTCCATCTTTTCCTGGGCACCCAACTCAAAGATATCTTTCCTCTTCTCTGCGTGAGAAGAGAGGCTGGCCTTTTGCTATGATGACTTAAGTTGTGAAATTTCACCTTGAGGATGCAGGTACTATCTACTCCAACATAGATGGAGAGCAAACAGGACTCTGATTTTGAACTCAATCCAGAGATGAAAATATTCACATGGCCTTGTTAACTCAAGTTACCAACAAGGACAGATTGACAGAGCGTTTCTGGAACCCCTGACATTGAAATGACATCCTTGACACATAGCTAGCCCCCACCCAGAGGGGCTTGTTGCTAAGCCACCCCTTTCCCAGATGGACTTTGTTGGGGACCTGCAGCCTTTTTAAATGTAGAGTGTCCTTTCAGGTCATTTAAAGTCCTATCGATCCTCCTTGCTGAGTCCATAGATCAGTTCCCAGGAAAAAGTGCTGTGGCCAACTTTGGAATATCTTTCAGCCCAATTTAAAGAACCCAGCTCAGATGCTCCGTGCTCAAGATAGAGGAACACAAAGAAGAAGCCCGGTGGCAGGACAGTGCAGGGCCTTGGAGAACAATGCTAGTTGAGCAGCCGTGTTATGTGGGCAGGTCTTCTACAAGCCCTGAGCATCGTTTCCCAACCGGGCATCTGGGCAGTTCCTCAAGCATGGGCTGAGCATGGGTTTTCTATGGGTGTGGGCAGCCTAGTTATTGCTCAGCTGGGAAGACGGGGCACGTTCTCCATGCTGACTATCCTCCCCCTCTCTGGACTGGCCTCCCCTGGGATTCCCTACCCATTCAGGTGTGACAAAAGATTGTGATTTGAAGCAGGCTAGGTTCATTCTAAGTTGTATATAAGAAAGAGGGGCAAGTCAATTTTCTCTTACTTCCCATCAATCCTGTATAAGATTTGGGTATTTTGCAATTAACTTTCCTATTTCAAAATGCTTACCGAAAAATTTGGGGTTATGCAGTGGATGTATCTCATTTATAGATTCATTTTTTCCCAAGGGCCTATTTCTCTTGTTACCATACTCTTCTAGTATTTGGAGAGCTCTATCTTGAGTGGAAAGCAACTTGGTGTCTATTATCTCATTAGTATCTCCAAGTAATCCTCAAGACCAGGATGATTTAAAGACTTGCCCAGGATCCCACATCAAAAACATGGCTGAATGGAGCTCAAATCAAGGCCCATTGGGCCTTCACATACCACACATCTCATGCAGAGTGATGAGATCCTTTAGATGGTGGGCATAGGAGGGCAGGAGACAAGTGAGAAGAAAATGTGCTCAGAGACAGTCTACTGTATCCCAGGACTTTGATCTATGTGATTTCACTTAATCCTGAAAATGACCTTATAGAGTATTATCTCCACTTACAGATGAGGAAACCTGAGACAATAAATTTAAATAACCCATCTGTGGTCGTATCAGTAGTGGTATTGGGATTGGAGCCATAGCTGTCCAGACCATGAAAAGCCACATACAGAGGAAAGGGGAATGACAGGACAGTGGTGGAGAAACAATTCTAGAAGCTGGCTGGGTAAAGGAAAAGTACTTGAGGAAACCCTACATCAATTTCCATGGTGTCAGGCAAAATGGAATTATGGGGGATGAAACCACAAGAGCATATATATACATGGCTGGCCTCAGACTGCAGAGGAAACTTTGACTTTATCTCTGAAGGTATGCTCACCCCCTCCCCCTCCCAGTTTTATTGAGATATAATTGACATACATCACTCTATAAGTTTAAGGTGTACAGGATAGTGGTTTGACTTAGATATACTGTGAAATGATTACCACAATATGGTTAGTTGGCATCCATCATCTCATATAGATAAAATAAAAAGAAAAAGCAAAAACAATTTTTTGTTCTTGTGATGAGAACCCTTAGGATTTACTCTCTTATCTATATTCCTATAGATCATACAGCAGTGTTAACTGTAGTCACCACGGTGTACATGACATCCTTAGTACTTATTTACATGGTAATTGGAAGTTTGTACCTTTTTTTTTTTTGCGGTACGCGGGCCTCACACTGCTGCGGCCTCTCCCGCTGCGGAGCACAGGCTCCAGACGCGCAGGCTCAGCGGCCATGGCTCACGGGCCCAGCTGCTCCGCGGCATGTGGGATCCCCCCGGACCGGGGCACGAACCCGTGTCCCCTGCATCGGCAGGCGGACCCTCAACCACTTCGCCACCAGGGAAGCCCAGAAGTTTGTACCTTTTGACCACCTTTGAAGGTATGCTTTTATGGGGGCGTCCCGGGTGACCTTCTCATGTTTGAGATGACATACTACTTGGCGCACATTGTTTGGTTTGTTTTTCTGGTGATGGTGGCTGAGGTAGAGGGCAGAAGTTATGTTTGCTGCTGCACTAGGCACTCAGGGTGCCTAGTACAGTCTGGACACGTAGGTGTCTAGGAGATGTGTGGGAGCTTGTTGCCAGGAGGTGTTCTCTGCCATTGAAGGACCAATCCAAACAAGCCCATCAGGAACAGGTTGCTGAGAATAGCCATCTTGGGAGCAATTTATGTCTGACAGATGATTTTTGAGCTATGGACATGGACTAGGACAGAAAAATGTTTTTTGAAGAACTTCATTAAATTAAAAACAATCCAGTCTTTTTTTTGGGGGGGGGCGGGTGGAGGGCAGTGCCGCATGGCTTGCGGGATCTTAATTCCCTGACCAGGGATGGAACCTGGGGCCCTGGAAGTGAAAGCACCGAGTCCTAACCACTGGACTGCCAGGGAATGCCCCAAAACAATCCAGTCATTTTTAAAAATTTTATTTTATTTATTTTTGGCTGCATTGGGTCTTCATTGCTGTGTGCAGGCTTTCTCTAGTTATGGCAAGCAGAGATTGCTCAGCAGTTGTGGCTCACGGGCTCTAGAGTACAGGCTCAGTAGTTGTGGCACATGGGCTTAGTTGCTCGGTGGCATGTGGGATCTTCGCGGACCAGGGCTCGAACCCACGTCCCCTGCATTGGCAGGCAGATTCTTAACCACTGCGCCACCAGGGAAGTCCCAACAATCCACTCTTTTTTTTTTTTAATTAATTAATTAATTTATTTATGGCTGTGTGTGTCTTCATTTCTGTGCAAGGGCTTTCTTTAGTTGTGGCAAGCGGGGGCCACTCTTCATTGCATGCGCAGGCTCAGTAATTGTGGCTCACGGGCCCAGTTGCTCCACGGCATGTGGGATCTTCCCAGACCAGGGCTCGGACCCTTGTCCCCTGCATCGGCAGGCAGATTCTCAACCACTGTGCCACCAGGGAAACCCCCCAACAACCCACTCTTAATGTATAATTTTAAATCACCATTTACTTTATTACTTTTAGAAGAAAAACACTACTTGTAGAGATATTAGAAAAGTAGAATATCGAAAAGAAGAAAGTAAAACTTGAAATCCTAGCAACCAATAGTAACCTCTATCAACAATGTGGTATGGGGCTTCCCTCATAGCTGGGTTTTGGTGTTAGTGTACAAGTCCCTCCTCAGGGAGGCCTTCCTGGCCACCCAATGAAAAGGAGCTACCTGGGCACACCTCTCCGGTTTAATTCTTCCTCTGTTTCATTTTCATCATAGCATTTGCGACATGTTGTTGTTTATTTGTATTATTCTGTAACCTAGTGTCAGTCACCCCACAGACCTTGTTTGTTCAGTCAGAATTTCCGCTGGAATACCTAGAACAGTGACCAGCTGGTTGTAACACTCAGTATATAGTTGCTGGATGATTTAATTAATTATGTAAATTATCTTTGTCAAGTGAATGAACAGTTCAATCACTTCCCACCACCTTCTCCTCCGAGGGCTGGTGTTTTCCCAAAGAGGAAGAAGGAGTCATATCGCTTTATTTCTAACCCTCTCTGCCAGTTAGAAAACAGATGATACAAACATCAAAACCGTTTATTTCTTAGGATCTCCCACATGTGGCCAGACTCATAGTTTTCCAACCCAGATTGAGACATTAAAAAAAAAAAAAACAGGGCTGACTAGGTTTCAAAAGAGAACCCTTGGAGGCTTTCACTCAGATACATGAGGCTGGACAGGCAGTCCCCACTCTACAAAGAGGTGGTGTTCACCACGTTTCTCTGTGTATGTTGTTTGTTTCCAACACAGAATGCATTTTTTACTGGAAACAATGTTCCCAGACTAGCCCACAAAAGCCTATTTAAACTCCCATGCTCAGTAGGGAAAAAAAAAAAAAAAAAAACCTTGGGAATCTAGGAAACAAAACTGGGAAAATGAATAAGAAATACAATTGAAATGTTT
Organism: Phocoena phocoena; assembly: GCF_963924675.1. Taxonomy (NCBI): domain Eukaryota; kingdom Metazoa; phylum Chordata; class Mammalia; order Artiodactyla; family Phocoenidae; genus Phocoena; species Phocoena phocoena. The sequence goes on from NC_089223.1 coordinate 20,595,983, forward strand.
ATCTTGAATACTAGTGCTTGAGGAAAAGCAGCTCCCAACAAAGGAGGATGGGGCAGTAGGGTGAAGGGTGTGGACGATTCAGAGGGATGCCCAGCTGTCATGGCCATGCCTCACTCCTGCATCTATCTGATGGACCGAGGCCGTTGACAAAAGCCACATCTCCTAGGCGCGGGCATGTCTGAGCCTGTCTGAGGGAGCATTCCTGCAGATCTGTGTGCCAACAGAGGGCAGGCAGGGCTGACACCAACTCTTCACACGCTTAATTCTAGAGGCTAGAATTAACATGTGAGAATTTTTCCATAAGATCAAGCTCCAAGTATGTCATACTGGTGACCCATGAGCTTTCTCAGGAAATTTCTGCTTGAGTTACCTACGTATAAACATGACAACACAGCTTAAAAAAGAATAGGTTCCGTTTTGGTTTCATCATTGAAAATCATCATTTCATCACTGAAAATACCACAAGGTAATTTCAGTCATGTTTTCCCTGTATCTGATCTTTGTGCTGCCACTTTGAGGTCAAAGCTTTTATTGCTTAAAAGTTAAGCTTCAGAAAGCAGGGGAGCTCCTTTGATGGGAGCTTCTAAAATTTCTTGTATTATGTTGCATAAGAAAGTGTTCCGTTTGGGAAAGACCCATTATCCTGAAACAACTCCAATCAACCCTAATTCTGGAAGTTTGTACAGAGCATCTCTAAGATAAAAACTTCACTCTCTGAAGTGGCTCAGTTTCGTCAACTGTAAAATAAAAACAGTCACACTTCTTATATCACTGTTTTTGTCACCTCTGTTATAAATACGTAGACTCAATCATTGATTAGCTTATATTAATAGAAGCAGGGTCTTATCCCGCTTATTTGATTTAAATCTCAGATGACTTAACTTAAAACCGTTTTACATTTTACTTAATGTGCTTTGGTATTTACCTAATTGTAGGTATCTGGCCTGCAACTTTACTTTAAACAAAATAATGACACTAGGCCATAAATATTGGCATCAGTAGTTGAGGAATTGCTTAGGTTTAGTTCTTCCACGGAGGCTACTCTAGGGTCAGCAGCAGTAAGGCTTTGGGGTCAGATAGCCCGAGATCAAGTTCACGTCCCATTCCTTTTTAGAGCTGTGTAATCTTCAGCAAATTTCTTAACCTTACTTGGTCACACCCACCTTCTTTAAAAAAATGGAGAGGACAATAAAATAAGAGTAGGGATGATAAATAAACCCATTTCATGGTTATCGAGAGGATTAAATGAGACCATGCACGTAAAACCAGGCAATAGATGGTGGCCATTATTGTTGTTGTTATTATCATTATTTTAAAGTCTAGGTTGGTAACTGTATTCGTTTCCTAGGGTTTCTGTAACAAAGTACCATAAACTGAGTGGCTTAAAATGACAGAAATGTATTGTCTCACAATTCTAGAGGCTAAGTCCAAAATCAGGGTGCCAGCAGGGCCCACGCTCCCTCTGAAACCAGTAGGGGAAGCCTTTGTCTTTTCCCAGCTTCTCGTGTTTGCCGGCAATCCTTGGCTTATAGTTGTATCACTCCAGGCACATGGCATTTTCTCCATGCGTGTCTTTACATGGTCTTCCTGGAGTGCATGTCTATCTCTGTGTATTATTTTCCTCCTTTTATAAGGACCCAGCCACACTGGATTACAGCCCACACTCATGACCTCATTTTAACTTGACTTCTGCAAATATCCTCTTTCCAAATGATGTCATATTCTAAGGTCCTGGAATTCAGACTCCAGCATATCTTTTTTTTTTTTTTTGCGGGGTTGGGGGTTGGAGACACAATTCCACTCATAACAGTAATAGAAGTTTAAAAAAAAAGCCTCCAGGGACTTCTGTGGTGGCCCAGCGGTTAAGTCTCCGTGCTCCCAATGCAGGGGGCCTGGGTTCGATTCCTGGTCAAGGAACAGGCTCCCGCATGCCACAAATAAGACTCTGTGTAGCCAAATATATTTAAAAAAAAAAAATTCTTTAAAGTAAGAACTAGCATCTCACGTTTTGCTGTCTAAAATCTCTTCCCCACCAGATGTTATTATCACTGAAATTTTGCTCATCAAGGATATTTAGATACAAAACATAAACTCTTAAGTTGGCTGTGTTTGTCAATAAACTAGAAAGCAAGGAATTTGCTTTGTTTGAAGGAGTCACCCTTTCCAGCAGGACTCTGTCAAGTACTTGTTACCAGTGCCCTATCCACTCCCTTCCATCCAGACAGATCAAAGCCAAACCCCATTCTCTTCTGGGTGGCAGCCAAGCCCCTCCCTGGGTCTTGATTTCAAATGGTCATTCAAATCCATCCTCATGGTCTCTGTTCTGCAACAGAAACCAGTGTCCCTGCTTTATGTGACATTTGGGATGTACTTGGCAATACCAGCTATGTGGTGATGCTATCAAGTTGCCCTTAGTGGGGTAAGGGAAACTATCATAAGTTCTTAGAGTTGGAAGGTATCTTAGATATCATCTCATTCAGTGGTTCCCAAATCTGGCCGTGGGTAGGGATCACTCAGGGAAATTTTAAAATATAGCAATTCCTAGGCTTCATCTGAGAGATATTCACTCAGAGTGGCAGGGGAGAGCTGGACCTTAAAAACGCTCTCCAGAAAAACAAAAACAAACAAACAAACAGCTCTCCAGATGAGGCCCAGAGAGGCTGACTGACGCTTCATGCTTGCTCAGTATTTAGTAGTTGACTGACTCCTAGTTAAGGGCTGGCTCCATGCTCCAACTTTCTTCTCCGATGGTGCCAGGGCTTTAACCCTGGTGAGGTTTGCAAGGTAAGCACAAAGACTCTCACTGCTGCTTGTTCCAGAGAGCCTTTCCAGGGCACAGCAGGTATTGGAGGCGTTTGTGATTTATTTATTCGTCGTGTAGCTTTGCTGTGGGCTGTGCAGGTTGATACGTCGCCTTCTAAGGATTCTGTCTTTTATGTTCTTTGTTCTGACATAATTTTTTACATCACTGAGCCATGCGTCCACGTTTTAAAATATGAATGTAGTTCTTTTTTTTTTTTTTTTAAAGGAGAACTAAAAGGATAGTTATGAAGAGCTGTCAACACCTTTCCATCGGAAACCACCCATGAGAGGTAGAGAGGTCGAAGAGAGCGGGGGAAGGGCAGAAAGAAAAACGGCAGGAAATCAGGTTCCCACAGAGGTGAGAGTTTGGGATATAGAAGAGGGAGAGGAGTACGATGCAGCTCCACATGTCAGGACACTGTCTGGCTCTCGGTGCAGCTTGGAATGAGTCAGCCGTCTCAGAGTTAAACCGAATGTAGAGGAAAGTTAGGAACACAGGTGTTGGAGTCAAGCAGACCTGGGTTCACATTCAAGCTCTCTCACCAATTAGCCACATACTAATGTCTCTGAGCCTCAGTTTTCTCATCTGTAACATGGGGGTAGTAGCACCTCACAGGATGGGGGTGAGACTTGGGGTGTCTGATACCTGGTAGACAGTATACAAATGGCGGTGCTATGATCATGGAAGAGTTATGTTTGGGGGACTTGTGGGGACATTTTTCTGTCTTGCTTGAGGCCTTCTGCATATATCGTTCCAAGAGAGAGCATACCACTTTAGCAAATCATGTGGTATGAATTGAACATGGCCCGACTTTGTTATCAGAGGGAGGAGGCCCTGTCTCTGGCCATCTGTTCCCCTTTCTGGTCTCTTGTTGCTGTATCTGAAGTAGCAACATTTTACTTTGCAAAAATGTGTCAATGCAGGAGAAGCAAGTTATGTTGGGAGGGGAGATCGAGGGGGAGGCCTCGAGTAGAAAAGTGTAGCTGGCTTTGGAGAAGACCTGAGGTGAGGCCAGAGAGGGTAAGCCCCAGACATTAGGGTGTTGGGCAGACATGAGGTTGAGGACACAACATCTACAAAGAAAGTGAGACAAAATGTAGGAGCAGAGAAAGCGGGGACGACAAAGACAGGACAGGCTTCTGAACCTTAGAGCTCCATCTAGGCCTACCTTACTGGGTGAACTTCATTTTTTTTTTTTTTTTTTTTTTTTTTTGCGGTACGCGGGCCTCTCACTGTTGTGGCCTCTCCCGTTGCGGAGCACAGGCTCTGGACGCGCAGGCTCAGCGGTCATGGCTCACGGGCCCAGCCGCTCAGCGGCATGTGGGATCTTCCCGGACCGGGACACGAACCCGTGACCCCTGCATCGGCAGGCGGACTCTCAGCCACTGCGCCACCAGGGAAGCCCTGGACTTCATTTTAAGCTTTGAATTCCTTTCTGGATGATGGCTCGTCCACCTGAGCAGGATGCTTCTCCACAAGTCCCAAGTTTTTCATCTCTAAGATGGACAAAACCCAAGGCCTTCCTCATACATTGGTTAGAACAAGTGAGGAGAGATCAGAACAGCTATCAAATTCTTGATTGTATTCCTTGAGGGATACATTAAGGGACCCTCCTACACTGTTGGTGGAAATGTAAATTGGTGCAGCCACTATGGAAAACAGTGTGGAAGTTCCTTAGAAAACTAAAAATAGGGCTTCCCTGGTGTCACAGTGGTTCAGAATCCACCTGCCAATGCAGGGGACACGGGTTCGATCCCTGGTCCGGGAAGATCCCACATGCCGTGGAGCAGCTAAGCCCATGTGCCACAACTACTGAGCCTGTGTTCTAGAGCCCGCGAGCCACAGCTGCTGAAGCCCATGTGTCACAACGACTGAAGCCCGTGCACCTAGAGCCCATGCTCCACAGCGAGAGAAACTATTGCAATGAGAAGCCCGCGCACTGCAATGAAGAGTAGCCCCTGCTCGCTGCAACTAGAGAAAACCTGAACACAGCAATGAAGACCCAACGTAGCCAAAAATAAATAAAATAAGCAAATTTATTTTAAAAAAACAACTAAAAATAGAATTGCCATATGATCCAGCAATCCCACTCTTGGGCATATATCCAGAGAAAACTCTAATGTGGGAAGAAACATGCACCCCAATGTTCATAGTAGTACTATTTACAATAGCCAAGACACAGAAGCAACCTAAGTGTCCATCGACAGATGAATGGATAAAGAAGATATGGTGTATATATAATGGAATACTACTCAGCCATAAAAAAGAATGAAAAAATGCCATTCGCAGCAACATGGATGGACCTAGAGATTATCATACTAAGTGAAGTTAAGTCGGACAGAGACAAACACCATATCATATCACTTATATGTGGAATCTAAAATATGACACAAATTAACGTATTTATAAAACAGAAACATAGAGAACAAACTTATGGTTACCAAAGGGGAAAGGGGGTGGAGGAAGGATACATTAAGAGTTTGGGGTTAGCAGATACAAACTACTATATATAAAATAGATAAACAACAAGGACCTACTGTATAGCACAGGGAATTATATTCAGTATCTTATAATAAACCATAATGGAAAAGAATATGAAAAAGAATATATATATATAATATATCTGAATCACTTTGCTGTACCTCCAAAATTAACACAACACTGTACATCAACTATACTTCAATTTTAAAAAAAGAGGTCCTTGAGGGCACATTCCCTCTCCCCTAGGGCTTTGGAAGGGGCAGTCTCTAGCCCTTGGAAGGACTCAGGCAGGTCTGTAGGAGCCAAAATGCATCAACCCTATTTCTAAACTTTCACTCTCTTTGACTGTGGCTGAATTAGTTGGGTTGTATTAACACGGGGTAAATGCTGAATTCTGCGTGAGTGCGCTCTTCATGCCTCAAAGACAATGCCCAGATGTTATTTTTATCTCAGATCTATTCTTGGCTTCTGAAGGTTTCTAAGCCCTTTGATATAGTGATTATCACTCAATCACTTAATACCTTAACAGCAAAGTTTCTAGACAAAACAGCTATCCAGGTCATATCTTCTCTCTGAGCCTCAATTTAATACGTAAAAGAAGGTCGTCTGAACAACAACTAAGGCTCCTTATTGTGATAAAGTCCTACATCTCGAGAAGCAATGGCCCCAGGCAGTCCTCGGTGGGGATAATGCAGGGCACGTGGTTGACTGTAGCAAGCAGGCGAAAGTAGGATAAAATGTGTGTCGAGCGTTCTCTCAAAGGGGAAGAATTAAGCCATTCGCTCTTCTTTTACCTTTCGTTTAATAAACATGTATTGAGCAGTCAGAATGCATAAAGGGGGACTTCCCTGGTGGTGCAGTGGTTAAGAATCCGCCTGCCAATGCAGGGAACATGGGTTCAAGCCCTGGTCCAGGAAAATCCCACATGCCGCGGAGTAACTAACCCCAGGCGCCACAACTACTGAGCCTGCACTCTAGAGCCCGTGAGCCAGAACGACTGAAGCCCGTGCGCCGCAACAAGAGAAGCCACCTCAATGAGAAACCCGCGCACCGCAACAAAGAGTAGCCCCTGCTCGCCGCAACTAGAGGACGTCCGCGCGCAGCAACGAAGACCCAACACAGACAACAATAAATAAATAAATATTTATTTATTTTTTTAAAAAAAAGAACGCATAAAGAAAGAGTGCAGAAAAGACAGGTTCTGAGGAAGCTCCCGATGGAAGGAGGTGGGGCGGAGCACAGACCTCTTAGAAGGGCTTGTGCTGGGGGAGAGATTGTCCAGGCGGTGACTTGGGATGTAATCTTTACCCTCTGATTTAGAAAAACCCACCTAGTTTCTCTATAGGTACCTTTCATTTGTGAGGCAGTTAACCCTATTTTGGACTCTAAACATTTGATCAGGGTGGCCATGGGATAAGAGAGAATCATGAAAATCACCCTCCGCAAACATCATCTGATATCACTTATATGTGGAATCTAAAATAATGATACAGATGAACTTACAAAACAGAAATAGACTCACAGACATAGAAAACAAACTTATGGTTACCAAAGGGGAAAGGGTGGGGAGGGATAAGTTAGGAGTTTGGTATTAGCAGGTACAAACTACTATATGCATAAAATCGATAAACAACAAGGACCTACTGTATAGCACAGTGAACTATATTCAATATCTTGTAGTGGAAAAGAATCTGAAAAAGAATATATATATAAATTATAAATATATATATTATAAAAATATTATAAAGAATATTATATATATATAGATCTGAATCCCTTTGCTGTACACCTGAAACAAACACAACATTGTAAATCAACTATACTTCAATTAAGAAAAGGCACCTTCGCAACAGGTGCTCAGTCGTCTGTGGGTCAGCACAGCCTCAAACTGGCAGATCCAGGATGAGGAAGCAGGTTCCATGATGTGTTCTAAGTTCCTAAATTGGCCCACCAGGGAAAGGGCTGTCCTCACCGGAGAAGAGACTGGTGGTGAGAATGATGTTCCACACCCAACACTGGCCTCTGATCTGCCAGTAGAAGTGGCTGGACATGTAGCTAGAGATGCAGCAAGTCAGGGCATACAAGATGGCTGCTGAGTTAATGGCCCCAGGATGGTGCACACTGAACACGCCCAGCAGTGCCATGACGATAATGCCTGCAGGGTGATAGTGGAAAGCCTGTGTCAGGTTTCACCCAACCCTCTTCTGGCAATTTCAGAGGAATCAGCTAGCTCGCTTTCTCCCAGACCCAGGGCTTCCATCCAAACAATATCCCCCAGTTCTGTTGTCTAGAAAACCCACAATAGAATAACAATAGAATATACACATCCTTGCTAGAGCCATCCACCCCTTAGGTCTGCCCCTCACCTTGGACAGAAGAGAAGATCTGCAAATCTTTTTCTGAACAGACCACCTACTTAGTCCTACCCCTTGAGAGAAATCCCTGATTAATTTTTTATCACCTCACCAGTGCCAAGGGCCAGGAACTGGGCACCCACACCAAGCACAGCACAGAACAGACCACGATATGGAGGGACGTGGAAGACATCTGTATAGATAATTTCCTCGCCATTGTCACCTTGGTCAAAGTCATCACCAGAACCTCCAGAGGTTGGCTCTTCATCCAAGTTGTACCGAGCCAGGTCCTTTCGAAGCACACGCATGAGAATGACAGCCACAAAACCCACCAGTAAAAGCACAAGCACCATGGAATTGATGATGGACTACCAATGGATTTCCAGTGTTTGGGGAAAGAAACCGCCATCATCACCACGCACCTGTCACTCCAATGCTCACCTGACGTCTCAGACCAGCGCATGCTGTAGGTGTGGGTGAGGCCTAGGAACTTATGAGGTCGTAACCCATCTAAACTGGGGGGCTTGACGTCCCGCACTGAGACTCTGGCACATATAATCCAGTCTCTGTGGAATTCTAGGTGGAAGTCTAAATGGGTCCAGAGTCCTGACTTGTGGCTGTGAGGCAGGAAGCCACTCTCCTCCATGTAGCCCACAAAGTCACAGATTGGCAAGTTGTCCACCACAAATTCAAAATAGTATAGTTCCTTTATGGCCTGGCGCAGCCGTTCCACCTACAAAGAGCAAGCCAGGAGTCAGACAAGGCTTCCCCAGGCATTGGATTAGAGCAGGGTTTCACCCTCAGCACTAATGAAATTTGGGGCTGGATAATTCTTTGTTGTGACGCTGTCCTATGCCTTGTACGATGCGCCATCCCTGGCTTCTTACTAGATGTCAGTAGCGTCCCCCAGTGGTGACAATCAAAAATATCTCCAGACATATCTCCAAATGTCTCTGAGAGACGAAAGCCCCTGTTGAGGGACTGCCCCGGTGGTCCAGTGGCTAAGACCCCTTGCTCCCAATGCACGGGGCCCACGTTCGATCCCTGGTCAGGGAACTAGATCCTGCATGCCACAATTTAAGATACTGCGAGCCGCAACTAAGACCCGGTGCAGCCAAATAAATAAATAAATATTTTTAAAAAGAAAAAGCCCCCTGTTGAGAACCACTGGTTACACCCTAGTATGTTGAGATTCTCCGAAATGAGCAAGTATTACTTGACAGGATGAAGGCCTAGAAGAAGAGGGATAAGGTGTAGGAAGGTCTGGAGTAGACTAAGGAAAAGTGCCCTAAGATAGAAATTGCTGAAGAAAAAAACATGACAGGGAAAATTAGGTAGAGTGTACAGGAGCCAGTTAAAAAAGCTGAGAGGTAGGAATGGAAGAAAATGACTACATAGGAGTGACAGTTGGGACCTTATTACCAACAGAGAAGCTTCGAGTCAGGAGCCCTGGGTTCTGATATCAACTCTACAATCCACTATCCATGTAATCTTGAAGTTACTTCTGAACAAGTATGTTTCTTCATCAACCAAATGCAAATAATACTACCTGTTCTGCCTGCCACATGAGGTTGTAGTTAGAATCAAATCAGATCCTTTCCCATAAAGGTGCTTTGAAAACCAAAAAAAAAAAAAAAAAAGACACTCTACACCTCTCCCCACCCTCCCAATCAGAGGGACAAGCCAAGGGCTGAAGTGGCCCCGTTTGCCTGCTTGCGGGTGTCAGTGCTGGGTTAGAAGCTCAGATTATTCATGTGCATGAGCTAGGGAGTCTTTAAAATCCTAGCTTTTCCCCAATTTCTCCCTGAGTTTGGGAGGAAGTGGGTGAGACTGGCCTGAGGTACCTTAGGGCCATCTCTGCCTGTGGCTCTTTTCTCTTAAAAACTTCTTTTCTGGAGGTTGAAATGAATCTCCCCATCAATCTGTGATGGGGGGAGGAGGGATTATTATCTCTCATATTTCACAGACAGGAATAGTAAAGAATTAAAAGCTTAAGTAATGTTCCCAAGGTCATGTGGTGAATTAGTAACCGAGACAGGGAAAGGATTCGGGTTTCCGGTCCTTTCAGTTTTGTTGCCTCAGCATTAGATCTTGCTGTCTCTTTAAATCTCACATGTAGTTAGGAGTAGGGTCTGTAGCTGTGTATTAGTTCCATCTTAACTTTGCTCATTAAAAAAAAAAAAAGTGGGGCACCCCTTCCTTTCCTAAACTTCTACTGCAAATCTGCTTTGTGACTTTATTGGGCGAGACCTAAAAGACGGTCGTATTTTCCCCCAGCACAGCTGAATATCCTTGTTCTTTTGGCTATTGGTGTTCTGCAGCAGCTGTCTGACGGAGATGGAGAGCTCCGACAAGGATGGGCCGGAACTCCAGCTGCTGGTAAGCAAGTGTTCACTATTTATAGCGAGAGGGGGGCTGCAAAAGAGTGGAATTTTTTCCTTCTGAGTCGTTTTGGTGCAACCAACAGGAAGTGGGCTCTGATAGATGCTAAATTTGATGACTTGAGTGAGGTCTATTACAGCACTTCTCAAACTTGTCTGTGCATCAGAATCACCCAGAGGGGAGGGGCTTGTTGAAACACAGACTCCTGGGTACCACCCCCAGAGTTTGTGAATCGGTAGATCTGGGATGGGGCTTGAGAAAGTGCATTTCTAACAAGTTTTTGGGTAATGCTGACGCTGCGGGTTGGAGAACCACTGCTTTATTGTATTGGGTGGAGTGTCCGGGCAAGGGCCATCGTACATGGTAGCAGATTGAACCCAAGAAAGGCACTGACATGCACCAAAAGACTCTTTCTGGTGATCTTACTGTCCTTGTCCAATCAAAATCAGTCACTTCTGAGCCGGCATTTCCAGGGCAAAGGTATTATTTTATAAACAAAGAAAATGGCCTAAGATTTAAAGGATAGGGTTCATAAGAAATATGTGTGTGTATTATTTAATAAAAATTATTCCCTCCCTCCCACCCCTTTCTCCAGTGAAAAAAGTGTGACTTGTTAGGTCATTTTATCACATCGTAATGTTTGGAGTCAAGACTGGCAGATTTCACCTCCACTTTCAACTCCAGCCAGAGACACACACCGGCCTTGCCGGCTGAGGTATCCACCTTTGATCGATGGCCAGGAAAAAGCAAGCAGACAAGTCCTGGGAGAACATGGCTAATCTGCTAAGTAGACCAAGACTTTGGCTTTGGCCTCTCAATTTCTGGTATGAGATGGGCCTGTTTAAGTTTCCTGCTTCTTTTTGAATGAATTTTGATATTTTATATTTTCCTCAAAAACGATCCATTTCACTCAGACTTTGAAAATAGGAATACATATTTGTACAAATGATTCTTTTACAAGAATTTAAATTTCTTACATACAAATATCAAGTCATTATCATTATTTTACACCTGAAACTAATACGATGTTTTATGTCAAATACATCTCAATAAATAAAGTTAAAAAAAAAGAGAATTATAGTTTCCTATATATGTGTGTCAATCCAGTTTCTAATTCCTAACTTTATTTGTATTTTTCCTCTTTTTCCTTGATTAGTCTAACTTAGTGGATTATTTATTATTGTAGCTGTTTTCTCTTTTCTGTGATGAACCAGCTCTAGATTTCTTTATCAATATGAAGACCTTCGAAGGGTCTGAGATTTTATCCTATTTGCAAGCTAACAGGTTAGTTAGTCTGTTGGTAGAGCATGCGAGTCTCCCAGGTGCAAGACAGCTAGAGTATCAGCATTTTTGCCGCTTCCCACAGGTCCTTGCCATGGAGGTCGCGTGATGCTTTCTCACGTAGTAGGTTGGAGGAGAGGAATCCAGATCCTAAGCTTAGCAGACCCAACTCTTTCATAAGGAAAGTAAGAACGCCTGCCCTTGGCTCCAGGTAGGGGCACTCCCTCTAGCTTCCCAAGCTGTTTGCTACACAAACCTCCTCGAAAAGATAAGTCTAGGACAAATGTAGTCAGTGTGTCTGCTCCTGAGATGTGCAGAAATTCAAGCCACCCATGGGAGCACTGTCTCCCAACAATCAATGCCACTGACTTTGTTTTCAACATCATCATATTCTGCTTTCATTTTAAATTCTATTTTCCTTAGATTTTAAAAGTTATTCTTTTTTTAGTCTTCTTGAATAGTCGCTTCCTTCATATTCATTCTTAAGCTAAAAAGGTTTTAAGATTATGACTTTTCCTCTGAATAAATCTTTGACTACATCTCATAGATGTTAGTAAGTAGTGTTCTCTTGATCATTATTTGCTGAATTATCTAGCTTTCCTTTCTTATTTAGGAGGTTCCAAGGGTTTGAACAAAATGAATCAATCATCTTTGGCTCTGCTACTCTCTCAGTTTACTCTGGAAGCTGTTGTCTTTTCCTCAAACTTTGTAGATTAAAGCCACAAAGCCCTTTTTAATAGGATCTATGTGACTTGTGTGCTAAACAAGTTTACATTGCACTTTATTGCAGTTTAAGAGGAAATGGGATTTGGAAGATGAAGGTTCAGGCCTGACTCTGCCACTTCATACTGGTAACCTAATAAATGCCCATTTTGAGTCTCACTTTTGTCTGCAGATGTCGGATTGAATTATATTATCTCTCATGTCCTTTTCAATTTATGACTGTAAGAGATTTGGAATTAGTTTCAGTTACACTCTGAATGATTTCTAGGCTGACTTGTTAGTGGAAGCAACACGGCCAAGTGGAAAGCTCTCTGGCTTTAGAAACTGGAAAAGCTGAGTTCAACCCTTGCCATGGGCAGCAAATGCTTGATTCCTCACATGTTTTCTTGTGTGATGCTTTCAGAGGAAAGAAAATCACATGGCCGTGGCAGCTCAATTCCTCCCCTTTTTGTAGCAAGAAGACAGCTCAGTTGGTCAGAGTGAACTAAGGAAGAAAGAGCCTGGGACTTCCCTGGTGGCACGGTGGTTAACAATCTGCCTGCCAATGCAGGGGATATGGGTTCGAGCCCTGGTCCGGGAAGATCCCACATGCCGTGGAGCAACTAAGCCTGTGAGCCACAACTACTGAGCCTGCACTCTAGAGCCCGCGAGCTGCAACTACTGAGCCCGCGTGCCACAACTACTGAAGCCTGCACGCCTAGAGCCCATGTTCCATAACAAGAGAAGCCACCACAGTGAGAAGCCCGCACACCCCTGCTCGCTGCAACTAGAGAAAGCCCGCGTGCAGCAACGAAGACCGAACACAGACAAAAATAAATAAATAAAATAAATAAAATTTTTTTAAAAAGGGAGGAATAGCCTGATGCTGGAGGCTGAGCCTGGAAGCTTCCCCGTTCTAACATGGCTGTCTGTTTCATGGCTCAGGAAGCGCCATTACTACAGAATTACCTAGATGTTCCCGTGCTTCTTTCTCTAAATGTGTGTAGAGCACTAAAGGCGTGGAACACCTCTCCTGGGATCTTTCCATGATGTGTCTGCCTCCTATGCTGAGTCCCACACACCTCTCTGGGGCACGATGGGACCTCAGAGACCCACCAACACTCGTTACTTCTATGCTTTTAAGTTTCCCCCTGATAACCTATTTTTAATTAACACCATGTGTGCTGTTAATATGTGTGTTCCTGTCCTTTTCATACAACCCATACTGTTTTGTTATTTTTAAAATAAATTTATTTATTTATTTATTTATTTATTTTTGGCTGCGTTGGGTCTTCACTGCTGCGTGGGCTTTCTCTAGTTGCGGTGAGCGAGGGTTACTCTTCCTTGCGGCGCACAGGCTTCTCATTGCGGTGGCTTTTCTTGTTGCGGAGCAGGGGCTCTAGGCGCGTGGGCTCAGTAGTTGTGGCTCACGGGCTCTAGAGCTCAGGCTCAGTAGTTGTGGCGCCCGGGGTTAGTTGCTCTGCGGCATGTGGGATCTTCCCGGACCAGGGCCGGAACCCGTGTCCCCTGCACTGGCAGGCGGATTCTTAACCACTGCACCACCAGGGAAGTACCCAACCCATACTGTTTGGTGAGCATCATACCAAGTGCTTTACACACAGCATTTCATTTAATCCCCATAACGAGCTTGACTGTCAGGTATATTATCCCCATTTTACAAACAGGAGAAACCTAGTGCTCAGAAAAGTTCAGCAATTTGCTGGAAGAGGCAGAGCTAGAGTTTGAATCAAATTGTTTGGTTTTCGGGCCTGTGGTTTTAACTCTAAAAGGGCTCCGTTCACATCCTAGACATCACAGATAATTTTCCTGCAGCTGGCGCAAAAGGGTCTTATTTAAAAAAAAAATCAGTATGTTAAGACAACTTGTTTAATAGATGAAGATAAAGTGTAAGGGATGCCTTTTCCAATGTGTCTGAAAGCACCGTGTGGATAAGCAGTAGCTCTGATGTAACATGACTATGTCGTGAGAGGCAATTCATACATGGTGATGAAAATGTTTTTAGGGTTGTTTTTTTTTTTAAGGAAAGGTTCAATTCAAGATGCATTCAGCACTCTTGAGAATGCAAAGCCCAGTCTCAGAGGGAGGAGGGAAGGAAGGGCAGGACTGGCGGTGGTGTTTCAGGAAGCCCAATACCTTGACCTCTGAAGTCCTAAGTCCAGAACATTCAAGGTAACCGCAGCTTCTCATTCTTTCCCTGCTGCTCTGTTGACACGATTTCCCAGAACTCACAGGAAAATTATTGGGAGCTCTAGTGTCTGTGAGAGTTCCACAGCACCGCTGCTTAAAGAAAATAATTTGTTGTCCTATCTGGTGACATGGTAGACTGTGACTAAGGACACCCGTATTACAAAGGCAGGTGGGGGAAATCTTCATTTTTAGGAAATTAACTTTATTATGTTTCATGAGCTAAAAATGACCCTTTGGATCCATAGTGCTACAGACCCACATGGGTCTGTAGAGATTCCCTACCTTCCTAACAGCATTTTGTTACAAAATACTCTTTAATTCTTTTCCATAAGGCTCAAATGTCCTACTTTGACATGCTATTTTCAGTTTTTGTGAGCAAAATACTCTTCTGAGACTTGCCAGCACTCACATTAACTCATTCCTTTCTTTTCTCCTGGCTCAGCAAATAACAGATTCTCCGGGGTCCGAGCAGGGCCTAGTCTTCTAGATTCCCCCTTGACTCGCCTGTCATCTGGTTTAAGCAGATTCTCACTTCAGGGGAGCCAGCAGTCCTCCAAGTGTCCCCGGAGGACTTGTGATAGCAAATATGTGTATATACTCTCAACACCCAGATATGTATAAGTATGCATCCTTGCTGGGCGATGTGCTAAAACAGTGAGGTGAATGACCTCACTGGGCTTGTGAAGTAAAGCACAAGACTTTGCTGGTATACCTAAATGCAGATGCATGGAGAGCCACACAGAAACACATGCACGTCCATACAGAAATAGATACATTACCCAGAGACAGCAGATGGAGGCTCGGAGGACTTCCTATAAGAGGTATATGTCAGGGAGGAAGAAATTTTCCTCTACCCTTCTAGGTTCTTTTGGCTGGTCTAAGAATTAATTTGACATGAGATGGATGAACAGGAGAAAATCAAACAAAAGTTTAATAACATGCATACAAGGGAGAGACCCAGAAGTGAGTAGCTTGCCAAAACGACCAAAACCCTCACCTTAAAGACCATCCTCAGTTAAAGACAAAAGAGGATGTTGGGAGTGGTGGTTTGGGATCTCAAAGGGGGAGGAAGGAAATTGACATGGAGATGGAAAAGCAAATGTTTGGTGAACAAATGTTTGCTGGGCCATGCAGAGATAACAAGACATGGAGAGGAATTTTAACAAACAGACCTTGCCAGGTTCCTCCCTGTCTGCACACCTAGTTCATACAATAGTTACCTATGGTGAAGGCTCCCTTCCAGGAACTGGTCCTCTATCTCCATCCTTTAGGCAGTTAGGGGGAAGATCAAGGGTTCTTCCTGAGTCTTTTGGGCCTTGATTGTGTTCAGCTCAAAATAATGCCAAAGAGAAATTTTTGGGGTGGTGAATTTTGCTCCCCTACACCAACAAATACCTTCAATAGACTTTTTTTTTTTTGCGGTACGCGGGCGTCTCGCTGCTGTGGCCTCTCCCGTTGTGGAGCACAGGCTCTGGTCGCGCAGGCTCAGCGGCCATGGCTCACGGGCCCAGCCGCTTCGCGGCATGTGGGATCTTCCCGGACCAGGGCACGAACCCGTGTCCCCTGCATCGGCAGGCGGACTCTCAACCACTGCGCCACCAGGGAAGCCCCTTCAATAGACTTTTGATTTCAAAGGATGCCAGGAACTGGGAGGCAGGTAAAATTGGCACAAACTCAAGAAGACAGCTGCCTTGATGAGAATAGGTTCACAGACAGCTCAAAGCAAAAAAATAGGGCCCTGGAATTTCATGTAGGTCTAGTTCCTAGCTTGGAATCTAGGAAAAGGAATAATTCTAACAATGTGACTTGCTGTGATTCTTCAGCACCACCAAGAGAGGGGAGAATTTGATCTACACAGGGGTGTGCCTAGTAGGAAAGTGGTTTTATGTAAGTTGTATGGGTGACTTGTGTGAATGTCCTTTAAACCTATGTAGTTTCCTTTTTACTGATCCCAGGTTCTTCTATATTAGCCTTCTGATAATTGCTTTGGCTCCCCGAGAGGTCTCTAACTACTGCTCAACTCAGCAGAATTGTAGTAATACCAAAGATAGTTTCCCTTGGAGTTTTTTTGGGTGCTTCCTAGAGAAATACTAAATCAGGTATGTCTCCCACTACAAAAATAAAAAGTATATCCTGTTGCATAAATTAGTCTCTTGAGAGTTGGGGTAATACAAATTCATTCACTAGAATTTGAGCTAAGAAAGTGGAGTTTATCTTTAACATCAGCCAGTATAGCACTTCCTAAAAGAATTCACACTAACCCTTCAAGAAGTAATCTCATAGCTTTCATTCATCCATTCATTCATTCACTCACTCATTTGACAAATATTTATTTAACACTTTATATATGCCAGGCCACCTTCTAGGCGGTAGGGATACATCAGAGAACAAAATACTCAAAACTCTCGTGGAGCTTATATTCTGGTGGAGTTAGTGCTTTGGGCTGTCCTTTTATGGAGCTTCACTCATTTGTGTGATCATTTGATTCATTTTTTTCCTCTTCTGTAAGGTCCATGAGGACTGGGTCAATTTTGCTGAGCATTGAACATCTAGCACGCACACAGTGCCAACTCGTAAAAGACACTCAATAAATATTTGTTGAATGAGTAAATTAGTAAATTCTCAAAGTTTCACAGCTGGACTCTGGGCCTCAAGCAACCGTTCCTAAACCCTTAGAACTTTAAGGAGTATGCGTGCTTGGTAATGGCTAATGGGCATTGCTCTCTTGGCAGGAAGTGACAGAGCCAGGATTCAAATCCAGTCTTTCTGACTCAAAAGCCGATGTTTTTATTCACTGTACCAGTGGTCTCAAACTGA
The DNA here is from genome assembly GCF_963924675.1 of Phocoena phocoena. Taxonomy (NCBI): domain Eukaryota; kingdom Metazoa; phylum Chordata; class Mammalia; order Artiodactyla; family Phocoenidae; genus Phocoena; species Phocoena phocoena. The sequence goes on from NC_089223.1 coordinate 20,613,011, forward strand.
GAAACCTATCCCGAAGGTATTCAGAGACATATCAAAGGGAATGTAGGTGCAGGAGCTCTTAAGGGTATGGTTGATTTTATTTTCCAAAAATGGCTTAAACAGTATTTCCATCCACATCCTTTTCTGGAAACTTGTCACACCCCCATCAGAAGGAGGAGTCTGTGTATCTTCCCCTTGAACCTGGGTGGGCCTTTATGAACATCTCAACTAATAGAATGGGCAGAAGTGATGCCACGTGACTTCTGAGGTGAGGTCCACCTGGACCCTTCTCTCGGATACTTGTTTTTGGAACCTAGCCACCGTGCTATGAGGAGGTCCAGACCTCATGGAGGGGCCCACATGAAGAGGAACTGTGTCGGGGGTCCCAGGGCCCCCCCGGGTTTGATGATTCACTATGAGGTCTCACAGAACTCAGCATATGGTTGTGCTCACGACTAAGATTTATTATATGAGCGGATACAGTGCCAAATCAGCGAAGGGAAAAGGTGTGCGGGGCAAAGTCAGGAGAAACAGGCACAAGTCTCTGGAGTCTTCTCCCTGTGGAGTCACACAGGGCGCGCTGAATTCCTCCAGCAATGAGCTGTGACCACGCGTGTGAAATGGCATCTACACAGGAGGGCTAAGAGACAAAGTGCCCAAGGTTTTTATGGTGGGCTTGTCATGTAGGCACCCTCTGCCTAGCATGTCCCAAGATTCTAGACCCCCAGAAGGAGGCTGGTATTTAGCATAAACCACATTGTTTGTATAAACAATTTAAGCACAGAGAGCCACTCTTATCAGTTAGGGAGGTGAGCACCCTCCCCAAATCCAAATTCCCAAATACTAGTCAAGGACCAGCCTTGCCAGTAGGCCTTTCTAAGGAGAGCAGTCAGGCCCGCTGCATAGGATATGAAGCCTGCAGCCTCAGCCCCGCCTGAGCTCCCAGCTGACAGCCATGGACAACTTGACATCCATGTGTTGTCTTGGAAACCCATCCCCCAGCCCTTAGCTAAGTCACGTGGAGCAGAGGCGAGCTTTCCCCTGTCAGCCCTACCCAAGTTACAGATCTGTGAGCAAAGTAAATGACTGTTCTTGGTTTAAGCTACCAAGTTTTGGGTAGTTTGTTATGCAGCAATAGATAGGGAATCCTTTGCAGATTTGAATGCGCCATTTGTCCTCTTCTAAAATTGATCATCTTAAGAATCCAGCATCACAACAGATCCTTTCACAAAGGCCAGTCTGCACTGTACAGTTAAGGTGTGTGGTCACCCTCCTGACTCTTACCAGGCGCTTTGTCCTAGATTTACCTGTAAAGGGTCATATAGCAGATATTTCAGAATTTGTGGGCCACACACTGTCTCTTTGAATGTTTGTCTCTCTCTCTGTGTGTGTGTGTGTGTGTGTGTGTGTGTGTTTTACAATCCTTTAAAAATGTAAAAACCATTCTTAGCTTGAGGGCTGTACAGAAACAAGATGGGCAGAATCTGGTCAGCACCAGCTGGCCTTAGTTTGTCAACCCCTGTCCTAGATCATTAAAAAAGCAAAAAAATCACAAACAAAACAAAACCTCCAGTGCAGCAAAGAAAGGGACAATTTGAGGGGCTTCCCTGGTGGCGCAGTGGTTGAGAGTCCGCCTGCCGATGCGGGGGACGCGGGTTCGTGCCCCGGTCTGGGAGGATCCCACATGCCGCGGAGCGGCTGGGCCCGTGAGCCATGGCCGCTGGGCCTGCGCGTCCGGAGCCTGTCCTCCGCAACGGGAGAGGCCACAACAGTGAGAGGCCCGCGTAACGCATAAAAAAAAAAAAAAAAAAAAAAAAAAAAAAAAAAAGAAAGGGACAATTTGAAATGATGGTGTCAATACTGAAAAAGAGAATGGTTCAAGTATTTGGTAACAAACGCTTTGCAAGCCAGGTGGTTTCTAAGTTTTTGCTTTCAACTGTATTGAAGGAGACCTAATCACATTTTTAGCTGGTAGGTCATAAAAAGTAATTCTAGATGTTAGATCACTATGAGATTGTTGGTCTATAACTTGGAAGGCATTCAGAGAATTAAGTAAAATTGCAGTTACATAATTCATTCCATTTTCATGTCAACAATATTCTTTGGTGCTGTGTCTATAAAAAATGAAAATTGGAATAGAATTCATATAGAAGCCTGTGTCATTCTAGCAATAAGTAATGTTAATTTTTAAAAAAAGGACTAATTTTGAAAAGTCCCATCTTATTAAGAGCTACGTTTCCAATAAAATTTCACTTTTCACCTTTAATAAATATATATATGTTGTTTTGTTCAATTGTATATTACTAATAATTATAATACTAACTTAATCCAAAATAAAAATTTAAAAAACTCAGAGCCTAGTAGTTACAGGAAATTTAAATAAATGTCAATTTCAACTTCTGTACATACATTTATGACAGATATGCAAAAGAGGATCAATAAAATACTTTTAAGAATAAAATATATTTACATTAGCATAAAATTCAATGGAGGAAATGGGATGGAAATAAAAGCTCAAGGAGAAAAAGGAGCAACATGAAATTTCCAATTGTCAAGAAGAGCTTATTCTTGTATTTTTAAAATCTGGATGATGTTGGCTCTCAAATTGTGCCACTTTTAGATTCCACTGGATGTATTTAAAGGAGTGACATGACGGTTTTATTTTAAGATGTCAATATTTACAATACAGCAGAACAGTAGTTCTCAAAGTGTGGTTCCTGAGCCTTAGCACTGGGATCACCTGGTAACTTTACAGAAATGCAAATTCCCAAGCCCCACCTGAAACTTATTGAATCAGAAACTCTGAGGACGGGCCCCAGCAATCTGTGTTTTCACCTGCCCTCCAGGTGATTCTGATGCCTACACAAGTGTTAGGACCACTGTGCCATCAGTTGCTGCCTTTGCAGTTACTTAAACTTATAATAGAAAAATTTTAATGTCAATTTAAAATGTGTGAGGTACTTCCCTGGTGGTCCAGTGGGTAAGACTCCACACTCCCAATGCAGGGGTCCCGGGTTCGATCCCTGGTCGGGGAACTAGATCCCGCATTCATACTGCAACTACGAGTTCACATGCTGCAACTAAGAAGTCAGTGTGCCACAACTAAGAGTCTGCATGCCGTAACTAATGCACTGTGGTATCCTAAATGGGAGAGAAATCCAAAAGGGAGGGGATATATGTATATGTGTGGCTGACTCATTTTGCTGTGTAGTAGAAGCTAACACAACATTGTACTCCAATAAAAATTAATTAAAAAAAAAGAAGTCTGCATGCCACAACTAAGAGCCCGCATGCTGCAACTAAAAGATCCTGTGTGCCACAAATATAATCCAGAGCAGCCAAAATAAATAAATATTTTTAAAAATTAAAAAAAAATCTGTGAGGGGACACACTGACTTATAAAAAATTATTTGATGCATACACAAGCAAAAATGTTTGAGGACTACTACACCAGACCCTGAACCTCTTGTATCTTTCAGCTAAAGAAAGTTTTCTCCTGAAGAGGAATTAGTGGCTTGGACAAGTACTGAGGATGGTTCCGCATAGAAACTGGATAGGATTTGGACAGGCACAAGAAAGGACAGCATGGTAGGCAGAGGTATGGAAAAGGCTCAGAGGTGGTCGAGCACAGGCGTGGGTGAGGGAAGAGTTGGGCTAGGCTGGAGCATGGGGTGTGGGGAGAGAGCAGTTGGAAATAAACCTGGAAAGACAAGATTGCAGTGATGCCAGGACTTTATTTTGAACAGGAGAAAGATACGGTCAGAGATGTGCTTTTATGGAATGAGTCTTGCATAAATCAGGTGGGAGAGACTGGAGGCAGTGAGATCAGATGCTAGGGCGCCACCTTGGAGCCCGTCCGCACCCCAGGATGGTCACTACCCTCTCTTAGCTGGAACAGTCCTTGTCTGCCATCACTGAAAAGTGTAGATGATGCCCACTGGGGTATAATAAGTATATCTGGACTTTCTCCCTGGTTCCTGGCACAGAACTCCTCAAACCCTTGGAATTTCCTGAGTGACAGGAGTGTCTTTTGTTCTTCATCAGGAGCCCCCTTTTGAGCACATCTGAGTTTACATTAATGAGCTGTCTTAAGGTGGGAGCCCTAGATCCCCTCAGATGGGGCTGGTCACCAGAAAGACCAAGTGATTAGAAGGTTGGAACTTTCAGCCCCACTCACAGGCTGGGAAGGGGATGGGGCGGGGGGGGGGGGTGCCACAGATAAGCCCTATTATAACTCTCAAACAATGAAATTTGATGAGTTTATGGATTGGTGAATGCATCCATGTGCCAGGAAGGTGGTGCACCCTGGTCCCCAGGGACAGAAGTTTCTGTATTCAGAACCCTTCTGGACCTCACCCTATGTACCTCTTCATGTGGCTGTTCATCTGTATCCTTTATAAATATCCACTACAGTAAACTGACAAATGTAAGTTAATGTTTTCTGAGTTCTGCGAGCAGCACTAGCAAATTACTCGAACCTGAGGAGGGAGTCGTGGGAACTTCCTGTTTACAGCGAGTTGGTCAGAAGCACAGGTGACAACCTGGACTTGTGACTGGTGTCTGAAATGGGGACTGTGGGACTTCAGCCCTGAGCCCCGTGGGATATGAGGCCACCTCCAGGTAAAGAGTGTCAGCGCTGAGTTAAATTTGTAGGACAGTCAATTAGTGTCCACTGAGAACTGGAGAGTGGCTTGGTGGTGCTGGAAGACACTCCAGACCACCCAACGCAGGACAATGTTCACCCAACCCAGCGAGACTAGCAAACCCTAGGGACAGAGAGAGTCATGCTGTTCTGAGGCAGCTATGCCCATCTGTTGCTTTGGGCTCATTTGAAATCTTGGCCGTTCCCTAAGTCGGGAGCCCACCTCCTGAGATCAGTGAGATGTGTGCAGAATGCCAGGAGTTGTTCAGGCAGAAGGAATTTACAAACCCCTGGAGTACATTGTTGTTATCTTTGTTTCCATTTAACCAAGGACTCACCAGGGAGAAAAGATATTACATCATCAAAGCACTCTCTCATTGGCTGCCCATTCCCCAAGGGGCAGGTTCTCTTTCCAGTTGCTTAGTTCTCCTAAGTATTATATGCAGGTCCTGTCACTTCAGTTTCCAGATTCAATGCCTCTGATGTCATTAGGTTATGGCAAGAGAGAGAGATAACACAATGATGGTAAATTTCAGTTGACAGTGTGATGCACCTTAGAGTAAGCTGCTCTGAGCCTCATGTTTTCCCCTTTAAGGTTGCTTTCGACTTTGCATCGCTACATTAATTCATAATGCAATATGCATGAGGGATGGGGATAATGAAATTGTGACACTAGCTCTTCTACTTAGTGTCTTACAAAATGGGATGTAAATGAATTGGATCTGTCGGTGCATTTTCTCACAAAGCTTTGATCTGCAGTTCCTACAAGGATTGCTGTCCAATGGGCTGATGAGTTTCAGGTGCCATCTCAGTTTTCATTATCTGTCTCATTTTTTGCAGGTTAATTGAACCGATTTTTTTAAAAGTCATATATAATTATGTTGAAGAAAAGGAGGAAATTGTCACAATTTCTTTTATCCAGACCTGAATTTGATGTTCCTTTTGGATGAGAAGAGTTAAAACGAATACCTCATTTTGGGGGAGCAGTTAAAAAGCAACATAATTCTAAAGTGAAATTTCACTTAGTCTATCACACAGTCCTAATCAGTTGAGGAAAAAAAAATGTCAAGAATAAAATTTCAAAGGGATTCTATTTAAAAGTAGCCACTGGACATGTACTGTAATGAAGCTTTTAATGGCCATTTTATTTTTCATTTCTGTGCTCATCTTTAGTGAAATTGATTGGTGGTGAATAGAACCAGAGTGATGGCCTGGGAGACAAAGCTCCTTGGTTTCTGAAATAATAACAAGTAGCATCCTCTGGTGACTTAAGACTCTTTCTCAGGAATTTACAGCTCCCTCGAAACAGGCTTGCCCCATCCCAGGCACAATCATTCCCTCTGGGCTAGAGGGGCTGGAGGGGCTGGAGGTGGAGAATAGTACTGCACCAGCCACATTTCTCCTGGTCTTCCAGACGTGGTGGTGAGGAAACCCTGGGAGGTGCCATACCTTTTCTGAGGATCCACAGTCCCTGATCAAGTGAAACTGAGGCCTGGGGACTCCTGGGAAGAGCCTGCCCATATACATATAGCTCTTCCAGAGTTACACACCCAGCAACTTCATGGTTCCAGAGTAGGGAGGCTGCAGGGGAGCCAGACCTCCTGAAGCCTCTCAGCATCACACAACTCAGGAGGATCTGACCCAGGATGTGCTTTTTTGTTGTTTTTTTTTCCCCTTTCTCACAGTAGTCTTTCTGGAACACAAATCAAATTCACTGTAACGATGTCCAAAGGAAACCTTCAATAAAATTGTGTTTTGTGAAGGGCTTTTCTGATTTCAGAGGGTGTTTGGGGTGATTTTTTACATCTGAATGTTAAGAACCAATAGAGTATTGTGTTCAAAGCTCAGGCTTTGGAGTTATACTGGATTGGGCTCCTGGATTCTGTGGTCTTGTTAATGGAAACTTTTTGAGCCTCAATTTACTTCTCTGTAAAATGGGGATACAAAATCTACATCAGAAACTTGGGGTATGGATTAAATAAGATTATATGTGTGTGTATACATATAAATAATATTTTATAGTACAAATATATAATGTTTAGCACAATGCCTAGCACATAGTAAACACTCAAAGTAATTCGATTTCTTCCTATTACCACTACTATTATAAATCTGATCCTTTGTTCACAAGTTCCAGATGCTGAATCCTTTTCTCCATGCAAGATAACCCAACAAACTCTGAGCGAACTGGGGTAGAGAAAGAAGTACTTTTTTTTTCTTTTCTTTTTTCAATAAATTTATTTATTTTTATTATTTATTTTTGTCTGTGTTGGGTCTCCATTGCTGCGCTGCGGGCTTTCTCTAGTTTCTGCGAGCAGGGGCTACTCTTCGTTGCTGTGCGTGGGTTTCTCGTTGCGGTTGCGGAGCACGGGCTCTAGGTGTGCAGGCTTCAGTAGTTGCAGCACATGGGCTCAGTAGTTGTGGCGCGTGGACTTAGTTGCTCCGCGGCACGTGGGATCTTCCCAGACCAGGGCTCAAACCCCTGTCCCCTGCATTGGCAGGCGGATTCTTAACCACTGCACCACCAGGGTAGTCCGAAAGAAGTACTTCTGATCTCCTCTTAAGGAGTCCCTCTCTTTCCTTGGTTCTGGGAGACTGGGTCCAGGCTGGGACAATTCCGTGGTGTCCCCAGCCCCACCCTGAGCAAACTGAGGATTTTCTGTCAGGTACAAGGGTACGTAGGTCTGCAGAGTAGCCATGGGATAGATCTCTCTTCCAAAGGGCTCTAACTGTTCCTATTTCCCCAACAATTTCTGTCTTTTGCTGGAATTGGAAACAGTCTACCAGGCTAATCATTTTAGAGGACAGAACATTTCCAATCCTTAAAAAAAAATCTTTCTAAAGAAGTGTCTCGGCTGGGGACAGAGTGGAGACTCAGATGGTCCTGGTGAGGACGGTGAGGCAATAGCCTTTTCTCCCATCAGGCTGTTCACAATCTCTGACTCCCCGAGGGCTGAGGAGCCTTCTGGGGAACACACGTCCTTACTGACCTTGAGGACCACTCACTGTAAAGGGCTGAACTGCCTTTCCAGAACTGCTTCCCACCCAGGCAGCACGACTTCATCCCCTGGGGGAGAAAAGGGCTTTGTGCCTGAACTGAAAGGGCTTGTGACTAAGGCTTATGACATTCTGAGGCTCAAGGACCCTTGTGTTGTCAATCCCGTAACTGAATGTAAGCAGGGAATGTTCTGACTTCACCAGCGAGAGGAGCTAGTCTTCTGCTCAGAGTTTCAGAGCTGTTCCGGCCCCAAGGACGCCCAGTGGGTCAGTGGCTCTGCGCAGCCACTAGCATGGAGGGGCTCTTCTGGGGTCAGGGCTGAGATCCCTTCTCAGAGAAGCTTACAACTTTAGGGACACTATAAATACACACCCTGGGGATTTCCTAATACACTCAAGGGAGGGGAATTTGGATGTCAAGCTGGTGGAGGCTGTGAGTCATGGAGATTTTGATATTAATATTGATGAAATCCCATTTGCGGTCACAGACCAGTGAAGCCTGAGATATTCCGGCTACAGGGACACAGAAACAATTTCCACAAGATGTATTTTTCAGGATTTAGCACTCGATTCTCTAATTAAACCATTTATTATCATTCACAAAAAAGCCAAAAACTGCTTAAGGTTTTAAGCTGCGTCTTTGGGATGACCACTTGGTGGAAAATCTAACCCATCGCTTCATGGTACTTCTCCCCTTTCCACCCCCCATGAATGATAAACAACTTGCTTAACTCCATTGATTGATTTGACCAGATGTTTGCCATCGTGTAACAGAATTCAGTCAAAATGGTGGCATTTTTTCACTCGTCTAATTGCTGTCTTGGTTCCCGGTGACTACACTATTCTCTAGCACTGGTTTAGAACCTTTTAAAACAGTTTCTCCGACTGATTTCCCTCGCAGTCCTATGAAGGATATAATAAGGCCTTCACCTCAGGAGCTCCAAATGAGGAAAATGCTGTGATTCCAGGCAGTGATAGCTCTTGACGGTTTCTCCTACCTTGTGTGGGGTTGAGACAGACGCCTTTCTTTCCCTTCTGGGTCAAATGCAGTAAACACTGACCCGGTGAGAAGGCTTTGCTGATCAAACTAATAACGCCAATGCTTTGAAAACATACTTCATTATGAAGAACTTCAGGGTATCTGTTATGATTTCAGTCAGATGCCACTGGCTTTCCCACACCATAAAAGAGGAATTACATGAAAATTGCACAATTTTATTATAGGAAACTGCAGAGGAAATTTCACCTTTCACCTGAAGCCCTAGGTCTGAGAATTTGCAACTATGATGCCATGGTCAGAATATGGAGTTGATCACTCCTTCCTCCTTCCAGCAATTTCTCCACTCAGCTTCTAGAACCTTACACATTTCTGTTTCTCCTCAACCTGCCCGACTTCTCTTCTCAGCTCTTAGCTGCATCCTCCGAACACTGGCATGGCTTCCCTCGTTTTTCTTTCTTTTTTCTTTGGCCGTGCTATGCAGCAATGCAGAATCTTAGTTCCCCATCCCCAGCCAGGGATCGAACCCACACACCCTGCCTTGGAAGGGCAGAGTCTTAACCACTGGACCGCCAGGGAAGTCCCATAGCTTCCCTCTTCTGTCTCCATCCCTCCCGGGGTTACATCACAGGCCCCGTGTCTTGCCATGCTGCTGCATCCTGGTACCTCCGTACTTATGGCTCAAGCCCTGCACTGCCCTCAGCTCCAGGTTTGCTCATCCAGCTGCCTGCCCAACATCTCCACTGAATATCAAGTAAGCCTCTCAGACCTGACGTGTCCAACACTGAGGTCCTAGACTCCTCTCCCAACTTCTTCAACCCATATCTTCACCATCTCACTTAATGGCGATTACATCCTCATGGTTGCTCGGGTTAAAAGCGTGGTCATTGCAGTGAATTCAATGGTGTCTCCCAAAAAGATACAGCCACGTTCTAACTCCCAGTATCTGTGAATGTGACCTTATCTGGGGGAAAGGTCTTGGCAGAGGTAGTTAAGGATCTTGAGATGAGATCATGCTGAATTATCTGGGTGGGTCCTAAATCCAATGACAAGTGTTCTTATGAGAGACAAAAGAGATGACATAGACAGAGGAGAAGGCCATGTGAGGGTGGAAGCAGAGACTGGAGTCCGGCAGCTTCCACCTAGGGAATGCCTGGATCCCCAGAAACTGGGAGAGGCAAGGAGCAGAATAGCCCCAGAGCTTCTGGACTCAGGGCAGCCCTGGCAACTCCTTTGTTTCAGCCTTCTGGCCTTTAGAATTGTGACAGAATAAACGTGTGTCGTTTTAAGCTGCCAAGTTTGTGGTGTTGTGTTCCAGCAGGCACAGGAAACTAGTGGAGTGTTCTTTAACCTTTCACTTCCTTCTTCCTCTTGAGCCAGCCTCCCAGAAAATCCTGTCGGCCCTTTCCCCAAAATACACCCAGAATCTGACCACTTCTTACCACCTCCATTGCTGTCTACCTGGTTTGAGCTCTTAACATCTCTTACCTGGAATATGGCAATCCTACTAGTCTCCCTGGTTCTGCCCTAACCCGAGATCCTTTTAACACAGAAGTCAGATCATGTCATTCCTCTAGCTGCCATCTCACAGTAAGAGCCAAAGTCTTACTAACAGAGGGCTACCATGGCCTTCATGATCTGGAATGACCTCTTTGATGTCTCTAACCTCATCTTAGACTACTTCCCCCTTGCTTACTCTGCTTCAGCCATTATGGCCCCTTTGCTCTTCCCTGTATGTGCCAGTCATGCATCTGCCTCAGGGCCTTTGCACTGACTTTTCCTTTTGTCTGGAATGTTCTTCCCCCAGATACTTCCATGGCTAACTTCCTTAATTCAAGTCTTACTCATATATTTCCTCAGTGAAGTCTCCTCTGACAACTCTATTTAAAATAACACCCCATATACGTGTTTTATCCACCCTCTCCATACTCATATTGCCATCTAAATACTGTATATCTTTTTTCTTTTATTTAGTTTTTTCTTTTTTTAAGCTGAATGAAAGATTCTTTAAATTCTATAGTGCTTTACAATTTTCAAAACTTTCACACACGATTTCATATAATCCCATAATGACCATTCCCCCACCCCTAAATTGCCCCGCCCCTTCCCTCTCCCCACTGATAATCACGTTTGTTCTCTATATCTGTGAGTCTGCTGCTTTTTTGTTTTGTTCACTACTTTGTTGTTAAATACTATGTATCTTACTTGTTTATTTTACTTATGGTTTTTCTCCACCTGCTGGAAGGTAAGATCCCTATGGATGAGAAATTTGGAGGACCTTTTTTGTTTGCTGTCAGCCTCTAGAACAAGGCCTAGTACATAGTAAATGGTCAGTAGATATTTGTTTAATGAATAATTGAAAATCAGACCACCTCGATGCAGTGGTCTACAGGAATAAATGCCACAAGATGGCACATCCTCCCTATTTTATGCTCCCTGTCATCTTCTGGAGACCAAGAAGAGGGAGGGAATTCTATGCCATCAAAAGCTGCACTCTTAAGAAATATATTTACTTAAAATTTTTAATTGTGGGAAAATACACAAGTTACCCTCTTAACCATTTTAAGTATACAGTTGAGGGGTTTTAAGTACATACACATTGTTGTACAACCATCTCCGTCATCCGTCTCCAGAACTCTTTTCATCTTGCATTCCAGAGAGAAGGTCACAGTTCCATAACCTCGAGAACCACAGAAGCCCGTCATGGGACTGCCTGAAACCAGCCTTGAAAGTTCTGAGATGATCCAGGGATGACAAGAATGCAAGCACTGCATGCACCCTGATTCTTTTTTGTTTTTTGTTTTTGGAGGGACTGGTTCTTTATTTCAAAAAGACATTATCAGTTTTCAGTATCAAAACAGTTACAGTATTGGTTTTTCTTTCTCCCAATCGGCCCCTAAAGAGACCACACCAAAGGAGAGTATATTCAAGCCAAGTAAGCTGTAGGATGCCCACCTAACAGACCTCACTGAAACCTCACCAAAAAGAGGGGATTGGGTAGAGAAAGAAACTTTCAAAGATCAGCACACTGCCAGCCCACAGACTGTAGACAGCTTTCACAGCCAGATGGTGTACCCTGCTTCTTATCTACAGCCCTGCTTCTTTGACCACTATTATATGATTCCGTGCTACCCTCCCCAAGGGAGGACACAGTTTTGGGGCCACTAACCTGCTGTGTCCCCCTTTGCCTGGCAAAGCAATAAAGCTATTCTTTTCTACTTCACCCAACAACTCTGTCTCTGAGATTTACTCCGGTGTCAGTGTAGAGAGGCCAAGTTCAGCGAGAATGTCTCCAGCTTTATTCTTCTTTTTCAAGATTGTTTTGGCTCTTTGGGGTTCATAACAACTTATAACAGAGAGTTACTACCTTTACCACCATTTTATAAATAAGGAATATGAGGCACAGGAGATAAAATGACGTTTCCAAGGGCACAGAACTCATAAATGGCAATGCTTGTTTTCAAATACAGGCAGTCTGATTCTAGGATTTATACTCAACTATTATAGTCTATTGCCTCCCAAGTCTTTAAAACAATCTTCACCTCTCTACCCTATTCATCTATCTATCTATCTATCTATCTATCTATCTATATCTCCTATATATTCATATATATATATATATATATATATATATATATATACATACCTCATTTCTCTCTAGAAAAAAAAACAAACTGCAAAATCTCACCATTTGAAGAGTCATCTTGCAAGCAGTTGCATCTTCCAGAAAGCATTTGCATCATAATGCTTGGGTTCTCGTTCTTTTTAAGAAGAACCTTGGGGACATCAGTTTCTCCTCTGGTGGGTTTATACAGATATACAGTGCTTTAAGCAAATAGGAAAGTGAAACTAGGAATATTCAAAACAAAGTCAGAGGGTGGTTGTTTACATTACCAAAGGACTCTTTAATTTAGAAAGGAAACCAGTGTTGAGTGCCTATAAATAGCAGCTCCCTTGTGCAAATCAGTGCTTGTTTATTTGACCAAATGGTTGAGGTCAGAAACACTTCAAACTCAAATGCTAACAGGTCAGCATGATCCTTGGAAAATCATCAGAAATGATGGTAAGTTATCGCTAAAATGATGATGTAATCGGTGAGAAAAAAATGTATTTACTTTGTCCTCCCAAATTATCTTCAAATGGCACTTTGGAAAACACATCTTTGACGTGAAGCTAAGCATAGTCATACACGCGGTTGCTATGTGGAACTGTCTGGCATTGCAACTCACACAGAATTTAAAATTGGAAGACTGTGTAGCTGTCAGCATTTTTACAAGATCAGGAGATGAAAAGTAAGTCTGTTTACAGACAGGCAGCCAGACCCATAACTTCTCATTTACAAACAGCACACAGGCATCTTTTTATGTATGTGGTTTGTAAAAAAAATAGCAACTTGGGACTTCCCTGGTGGTCCAGTGGCTAAGACTCTGTGCTCCCAATGCAGGGGGCCTGGGTTCGATCCCTGGTCAGGGAACTAGATCCCACATGCTGCAACTAAGAGTTCGCATACCGCAACTAAGACCCGGCACAGCCAAATAAATACATTAAAAAATGTATATAGCAACTTGATTTTCAATCTCAATAAAGGTTTAAGGGCTTTGGAAAGCACTTAACTCTTAGTTATCATAAACAGCCACTTACAATAAGGTGTTAGTTTTCCAAATGATATTAAATGCTACCATGAACAACATGGCTATTTGAGGAGAAAGTGTAAACGCAATCTGAAATTTCGTATTTCACAAGGAAATCTTAATATTCAAAACAAACTCAAGGTGACACCTGGAAAGGCTTTGGAGGTTATGTGGTTTATGTAACTTTTATCGACTTCATGGTTAAATACATCATTCCAGTTGATTTCTTTTAACGGTAAGGAGAAAATTCAATTCCTTCATGAGAAAATCGCATACAACAGCAGGTAACTAGATTTGTGTCAATCTTGACAGACTTACAATGAGAAAATTCACTTCTGTCACCAGAGGGCACCAAAGCTCAAGTTGCTAGGAAAATTGCAAACCACTGGGTCACAGCTGTCGAGGGGCTAGAAACTCCTGAAAGGTCATTCTGGGGTCTCTAGACAAGACGTTACCTAATTATTTCAGAGGACTGAGAATATCTCCTATGAGGAACCATTTCCCTAGCTTGTTTTCATAGCTCAGTCTGTTATTTATCAACTCTCCAAGCCAAGAAATTCTCAATACCAGCTCATTGACTCATCCATCTCATAGATATTTATTGAGCACATACTACATACTATGCCCTGGGGAGCAGTAGTAGACTAGATAGGCAATCTCTGCCCTCTTGAACCCATAGCCTAGAAGAGAAGACTGACTCTAAACAAACCCTTACAATTCAGTGTGATGAAAAGGGCAGACAGGAGCTGTGGGGCTGCAGTGAACACATGGCCTCACCTTGTCTCTGAGGTCACGGAAGTGTACTCCTTTCCTGTTGCTTCTGTAACAGATTGTCACAAACTGAGTGGCTGAAAACAACAAGAAGTTATTCTCTGGCAGTTCAGGAAGCCAGAAGCAGAAACTAGGGGCTGGTAGGGCCGCACTCCCTCCCAGGGCTCTTGGGGAGAATCTGCTTCTGTCCGTCCCCCTTCTTGGGGCTCCAGTCATCCCTTGGTTTGTGGCTGCATCACCCCAATCTCTGCCTCTTGGGGCACATTGCCGTCTCCTCTTCTCTGTGTATCTTCTCCTCTGTGTGTCTACATTATAAGGATCCATGTGATTACATTTAGGGCCTGCTGTGGACTGAATGGTGTGCCCCTCAAATCCACGTGTCGAAGCCCTAACCCCAATGTGACCATATTTCCATATATGGAGATAGAGCCTTTAAGGGAACAAGGTTAAATGAGGTCATAATGGTGAGGCCAATTCAATAGGACTGGCAGCCTTAAAAGAAGAGAAGGAGACATCAGATATCTCTCTCTCTCCCCCAACCCCAATCCCCCGAGGAAAGACCATTGATGACAGTGAGAATTCAGCCATCTGCAAGCCAGGTAGAGAGGTCTCACCAGAAACCAACCCTGCCAGCATCTTGATCTTGGGCTTCTAGCCTCCAGGACTAGGAGAAAATAAATTTCTGTTGTTTAAGCCCCCCAGTCTGTGGAATCCTGTTATGGTAGCCCAATGCCCCGCCCCACCCCAAATGATCGAGGAAAATCTGGAGATCCTTAGCTTAACCACATCTTTTGCCATATAGGGTAAGAGTTACAGGTTCCAGGAATTAGGATGGGGAATAGATTTTTTTATGTTTGGAGGGGGGAGGGAAGGCACTATTCAACCCATCACTGAAGGTCTCATCACCTCCTGAGAAAGTGACGTTGAAGCTGACACTCGAGGCTCAGGAAGAGCTAGACTCGTTGGGGGAAGGAGAGGAGTGCGGGAGGACTGTCTATGGGGTGAGCTGTGGGAAGCAAGGGAACAGGAAGAGAAGTGAGGGCCCTGGGAGCCGTGTCTGAGGGTCTGCTTTTTATCTCAGGGGCCGTGGGAAATCTTAGAGAAATTCAGAGGAAGGGGAGAAGGTGCAGGACACAATCTGATGAACATCGTAGGTCAGTCAAAGCTGTTTGCAAGAGTGAAGACAGGAACCTGGGGGACCAGTCAGGAGGGTTTTGCTATACCACCCCAACTAAGGGCTGGTGCCTAGACCACAAATGGCAGTGAGGATGGAGAGACGGAGCCAGATGGACAGCTTTTTGGAATGGACAATTGGAAGACTTGACTACTGATTGGATGTCAGGAGTCAAGAGAGGGAGACTTCAAGAATAACACCTGAGTTCCTGGCAGAGCACCAGGGTAAAGAGTGGGAGCATTACTGTGAGCAGGGGAACCTGCCAGAGCTGTGAGCTGGGAGGAAGGCGGGATAATAATGAGTCCAGCTTGTGACATGATGCGCTTGAGGGATTTGTAAGAGAGAGATCTGAGGGGAGGAGTCCACTGGTCAGTCGGCTACCCGGAGCTCAGAAGAAAGATCTAGACTAGATGAAAAATCTTGAGCATCTTTAGACTTTATTTTTTTTAATTAAAAAAAAAATTTTTTTTACATCTTTATTGGAGTATAATTGCTTTACAATGGTGTGTTAGTTTCTGCTTTATAACAAAGTGAATCAGTTATACATATACATATGTTCCCATATCTCTTCCCTCTCGCGTCTCCCTCCCTCCCACCCTCCCTATCCCACCCCTCCAGGGGGTCACAAAGCACCGAGCTGATCTCCCTGTGCTATGTGGCTGCTTCCCACTAGCTATCTACCTTACGTTTGGTAGTGTATATATGCCCACGCCTCTCTCTCGCTTTGTCACAGCTTACCCTTCCCCCTCCCCATATCCTCAAGTCCATTCTCTAGTAGGTCTGTGTCTCTATTCCTGTCTTATCCCTAGGTTCTTCATAACATTTTTTTTTCTTAAATTCCATATATATGTGTTAGCATACGGTATTTGTCTTTCTCTTTCTGACTTACTTCACTCTGTATGACAGACTCTAGGTCTATCCACCTCATTACAAATAGCTCAATTTCGTTTCTTTTTATGGCTGAGTAATATTCCATTGTATATATGTGCCACATCTTCTTTATCCATTCATCCGATGATGGGCACTTAGGTTGTTTCCATCTCCTGGCTATTGTAAATAGAGCTACAATGAACATTGTGGTACATGACTCTTTTTGAATTATGGTTTTCTCAGGGTACATGCCCAGTAGTGGGATTGCTGGGTCATATGGCAGTTCTATTTGTAGTATTTTAAGGACCCTCCATACTGTTCTCCATAGTGGCTGAACCAATTCACATTCCCACCAGCAGTGCAAGAGTGTTCCCTTTTCTCCACACCCTCTCCAGCATTTATTGTTTCTAGATTTTTTGATGATGGCCGTTCTGACTGGTGTGAGATGATATCTCACTGTAGTTTTGATTTGCATTTCTCTAATGATTAGTGATGTTGAGCATTCTTTCATGTGTTTGTTGGCAGTCTGTATATCTTCCTTGGAGAAATGTCTATTTAGATCTTCTGCCCATTTTTGGATTGGGTTGCTTGTTTTATTGTTATTGAGCTGCAGGAGCTGCTTGTAAATTTTGGAAATTAATCCTTTGTCAGTTGCTTCATCTGCAAATATTTTCTCCCATTCTGAGGGTTGTCTTTTCGTCTTGTTTATGGTTTCCTTTGCTGTGCAAAAGCTTTTAAGTTTCATTAGGTCCCATTTGTTTATTTTTGTTTCTATTTCCATTTCACTAGGAGGTGGGTCAAAAAGGATCTTGCTGTGATTTATGTCATAGAGTGTTCTGCCTATGTTTTCCTCTAAGAGTTTGATAGTTTCTGGCCTTACATTTAGGTCTTTAATCCATTTTGAGCTTATTTTTGTGTATGGTGTTAGGGAGTGATCTAATCTCATACTTTTACATGTACCTGTCCAGTTTTCCCAGCACCACTTATTGAAGAGGCTGTCGTTTCTCCACTGTACATTCCTGCCTCCTTTATCAAAGATAAGGTGACCATATGTGCGTGGGTTTATCTCTGGGCTTTCTATCCTGTTCCATTTATCTATCTTTCTCTTTTTGTGCCAGTACCATACTGTCTTGATTACTGTAGCTTTGTAGTATAGTCTGAAGTCAGGGCGCCTGATTCCTCCAGCTCCATTTTCCGTTCTTAAGATTGCTTTGGCTATTCGGGGTCTTTTGTGTTTCCATACAAATTGTGAAATTTTTTGTTCTAGTTCTGTGAAAAATGCCAGTGGTAGTTTGATAGGGATTGCATTGAATCTATAGATTGCTTTGGGTAGTAGAGTCATTTTCACAATGTTGATTCTTCCAATCCAAGAACACGGTATATCTCTCCATCGATTTGTATCATCTTTAATTTCTTTCATCAGTGTCTTATAATTTTCTGCATACAGGTCTTTTGTCTCCTTAGGTAGGGGTGTGCTTTCTTGTTTTAACTTTCAGATTTTTCATCATTAGTGTATAGGAATGCCAGAGATTTCTGTGCATTAATTTTGTATCCTGCTACTTTACCAAATTCATTGATTAGCTCTAGTAGTTTTCTGGTAGCATTTTTAGGATTCTCTATGTATAGTATCATGTCATCTGCAAACAGTGACAGCTTTACTTCTTCTTTTCCGATTTGGATTCCTTTTTCTTCCTTTTCTTCTCTGATTGCTGTGGCTAAAACTTCCAAAACTATGTTGAATAAGAGTGGTGAGAGTGGGCAACCTTGTCTTGTTCCTGATCTTAGTGGAAATGCTTTCAGTTTTTCATCATTGAGGACGATGTTGGCTGTGGGTTTGTCATATACGGCCTTTATTATGTTGAGGAAAGTTCCCTCTATGCCTACTTTCTGCAGGGTTTTTATCATAAATGGGTGTTGAATTTTGTCGAAAGCTTTCTCTGCTTCTATTGAGATGATCATATGGTTTTTCTCCTTCAATTTGTTAATATGGTGTATCACATTGATTGATTTGCGTATATTGAAGAATCCTTGCATTCCTGGAATAAACCCCACTTGATCATGGTGTATGATCCGTTTAATGTGCTGTTGGATTCTGTTTGCTAGTATGTTGTTGAGGATTTTTGCATCTATGTTCATCAGTGATATTGGCCTGTAGTTTTCTTTCTTTGTGACATCCTTGTCTGGTTTTGGTATCAGGGTGATGGTGGCCTCGTAGAATGAGTTTGGGAGTGTTCCTCCCTCTGCTATATTTTGGAAGAGTTTGAGAAGGATAGGTGTTAGCTCTTCTCTAAATGTTTGATAGAATTCGCCTGTGAAGCCATCTGGTCCTGGGCTTTTGTTTGTTGGAAGATTTTTAATCACAGTTTCAATTTCAGTGCTTGTGATTGGTCTGTTCATATTTTCTATTTCTTCCTGATTCAGTCTTGGCAGGTTGTGCATTTCTAAGAATTTATCCATTTCTTCCAGGTTGTCCATTTTTATTGGCATAGATTTGCTTGTAGTAATCTCTCATGATTTTTTGTATTTCTGCAGTGTCTGTTGTTACTTCTCCTTTTTCATTTCTAATTCTATTGATTTGAGTCTTCTCCCTTTTTTTCTTGATGAGTCTGGCTAATGGTTTATCAATTTTGTTTATCTTCTCAAAGAACCAGCTTTTAGTTTCATTGATCTTAGCTATTGTTGCCTTCATTTCTTTTTCATTTATTTCTGATCTGATTTTTATGATTTCTTTCCTTCTGCTAACTTTGGGGGTTTTTTGTTCTTTCTCTAATTGCTTTAGGTGTAAGGTTAGGTTGTTTATTCGAGGTGTTTCCTGTTTTGTAAGGTAGGATTGTATTCCTATAAACGTCCCTCTTAGAACTGCTTTTGCTGCAGCCCATAGAGTTTGGGTCATCATGTATCCATTGTCATTTGTTTCTAGGTATTTTTTTATTTCCTCTTTGATTTCTTCAGTGATCACTTCGTTATTAAGTAGTGTATTGTTTAGCCTCCATGTGTTTGTATTTTTTACAGATCTTTTCCTGTAATTGATATCTAGTCTCATAGCGTTGAGGTCGGAAAAGATACTTGATACAATTTCAATTTTCTTAAATTTACCAAGGCTTGATTTGTGACCCAAGATATGACCTATCCATAAGCACTTGAGAAGAATGTGTATTCTGTTGTTTTTGGATGGAATGTCCTATAAATATCAGTTATGTCCATCTTGTTTAATGTATCATGTAAAGCTTGTGTTTCCTTATTTATTTTCATTTTGGATGATCTGTCCATTGGTGAAAGTGGGGTGTTAAAGTCCCCTACTATGAATGTGTTACTGTTGATTTCCCCTTTTATGGCTGTTAGTATTTGCCTTATGTATTGAGGTGCTCCTATGTTGGGTGAATAAATGTTTACAATTGTTATATCTTCTTCTTGGATCGACCCCTTGATCATTATGTAGTGTCCTTCTTTGTCTCTTCTAATAGTCTTTATTTTAAAGTCTATTTTGTCTGATATGAGAATTGCTACTCCAGCTTTCTTTTGGTTTCCATTTGCATGAAATATCTTTTTCCAACCCCTCATTTTCAGTCTGTATGTGTCTCTAGGTCTGAAGTGGGTCTCTTGTAGACAGCAAATATATGGGTCTGTTTTTGTATCCAGTCAGCCAATCTGTGTCTTTTGGTGGGAGCATTTAGTCCATTTGCATTTAAGGTAATTATTGATATGTATGTTCCTATTCCCATTTTCTTAATTGTGTTGGGTTCGTTATTGTAGGTCTTTTCCTTCTCTTGTGTTTCTTGCCTAAAGAAGTTCCTTTAGCAGTTGTTGTAAAGCTGGTTTGGTGGTGCTGAACTCTCTCAGCTTTTGCTTGTTTGTAAAGGTTTTAATTTCTCCATCAAATCTGAATGAGATCCTTGCTGGGTAGAGTAATCTTGGTTGCAGGTTTTCCCCCTTCATCACTTTAAATATGTCCTGCCAGTCCCTTCTGGCTTGCAGAATTTATGCTGAAAGATCAGCTGTTAACCTTATGGGGGTCCCTTGTGTGTTATTTGTTGTTTTTCCCTTGCTGCTTTTAATATGTTTTCTTTGTATTTAATTTTTGACAGTTTGATTAATATGTGTCTTGGCGTATTTCTCCTTGGATTTATCCTGTATGGGACTCTCTGTGCTTCCTGGACTTGATTAACTATTTCCTTTCCCATATTAGGGAAGTTTTCAACTATAATCTCTTCAAATATTTTCTCAGTCACTTTCTTTTTCTCTTCTTCTTTTGGAATCCCTATAATTCGAATGTTGGTTCGTTTGATGTTGTCCCAGAGATCTCTGAGACTGTCCTCAGTTCTTTTCATTCTTTTTTCTTTATTCTGCTCTGCAGTAGTTATTTCCACTATTTTATCTTCCAGGTCACTTATCCGTTCTTCTGCCTCACTTATTCTGCTATTGATCCCATCTAGAGTATTTTTAATTTCATTTATTGTGTTGTTCATCATTGTTTGTTTCATCTTTAGTTCTTCTAGGTCCTTGTTAAATGTTTCTTGCATTTTGTCTATTCTATTTCCAAGATTTTGGATCATCTTTACTATCATTATTCTGAATTCTTTTTCAGGTAGACTGCCTATTTCCTCTTCATTTGTTATGTCTGGTGGGTTTTTATCTTGCTCCTTCATCTGCTGTGTGTTTTTCTGTCTTCTCATTTTGCTTATCTCACTGTGTTTGGGGTCTTCTTTTTGCAGGCTGCAGGTTCGTAGTTCCTGTTGTTTTTGGTGTCTGTCCCCAGTGGCTAAGGTTGGTTCAGTGGGTTGTGTAGGCTTCCTGGTGGAGGGGACTAATGCCTGTGTTCTGGTGGATGAGGCTGGATCTTGTCTTTCTGGTGGGCAGGTCCACGTCTGGTGGTGTGTTTTGGGGTGTCTGTGGACTTATTATGATTTTAGGCAGCCTCTCTGCTAATGGGTGGGGTTGTGTTCCTGTCTTGCTAGTTGTTTGGCATAGGATGTCCAGCACTGTAGCTTGCTGGTCATTGAGTGAAGCTGGGTGCTGGTGTTGAGATGGAGATCTCTGGGAGATTTTTGCCGTTTGATATTATGTGGAGCTGGGAGGTCTCTTGTGGACCAGTGTCCCAAAGTTGGCTCTCCCTCCTCAGAGGCACAACACTGACGCCTGGCTGCTTCACCAAGAGCCTTTCATCCACATGGCTCAGAATAAAAGGAAGAAAAAGTAGGAAGAAAGAATTAGTAGAAGTAGAAAGAGAGAAAGAAAGAAAGAAAGGAGGGAGGGAGGGAGGAAGGAAGGAGGGAAGGAAGGAAAAAAAGAAAGGAGATAAAATAAAATAAAGATAAAATATAATAAAGTTCTTAAAATAAAAAATAATTATTAAGAGAAAAAAAAGAAAAAATATTTAAAAAACGGACGGATAGAACCCTAGGACAAGTCGTGGAAGCAAAGCTATACAGACAAAATCTCACACAGAAGCATACACATACACACTCACAAAAAGAGGAAAAGGGGGAAAAAATCATAAATCTTGCTCTCAAAGTCCACCTCCTTAATTTGGGATGATTCGTTGTCTATTCAGGTATTCCACAGATGCAGGTACATCAAGTTGATTGTGGAGCTTCAATCCACTGCTTCTGAGGCTGCTGGGAGAGATTTCCCTTTCTCTTCTCTGTTCTCACAGCTCCCAGGGGCTCAGCTTTGGATTTGGCCCCGCCTCTGTGTATAGGTCGCCGGAGGGCGTCTGTTCTTCGCTCAGACACGACTGTGTTAAAGGAGCCGCTGATTCGCGGGCTCTGGCTCACTCAGGCCGGTGGAGGGAGGGGCACGGCGTGCGGGGCGGGCCTGCGTCGGCAGAGGCCGGCGTGACGTTGCACCAGCGTGAGGCGGCTGCGGGCGTGACGTTGCACCAGCGTGAGGCCCGCCATGCGTTCTCCCGGTGAAGTTGACCCTGGATCCCGGGACCGTGGCAGTGGCGGGCTGCACAGGCTCCCCGGAAGGGGGGTGTAGATAGTGACCTGTGCTCGCACACAGCCTTCTTGGCGGCGGCAGCAGCAGCCTTAGCGTCTCATGCCCGTCTCTGGGGTCCGCGCTTTTAGCCGCGGCTCGCGACCGTCTCTGGAGCTCCTTTAAGCCGCGCTCTTAATCCCTCTCCTCGTGCACCAGGAAACAAAGAGGTAAGAAAAAGGTTCTTGCCTCTTCGGCAGGTCCAGACTTTTCCCCGGACTCCCTCCCGGCTAGCCGCGGCGCACTAACCCCCTGCAGGCTGTGTTCACGCCGCCAACCCCAGTCCTCTCCCTGCGCTCCGACCAAAGCCCGAGCCTCAGCTCCCAGCCCCGCCCGCGCCGGTGGGTGAGCAGACAAGCCTCTCGGGCTGGTGAGTGCTGGTCGGCCCTGTTCCTCTGTGCGGGAGTCTCTCCGCTTTGCCCTCCGCACCCCTGTTGCTGTGCTCTCCTCCGCGGCTCCGAAGCTTTCCCCCTCCGCCACCTGCAGTCTCCGCCCGCGGAGGGGCTTCCTAGTGTGTCGGAACGTTTCCTCCTTCACAGCTCCCTCCCACTGGTGCAGGTCCCGTCCCTATCCTTTTGTCTCTGTATATTCTTTTGCCCTACCCAGGTACGTGGGGAGTTTATTGCCTTTTGGCAGGTCTGAGGTCTTCTGCCAGCGTTCAGTAGGTGTTCTGTAGGGGTTGTTCCATGTGTATATGTATTTCTGGTGTATGTGTGGGGAGGAAGGTGATCCGCGTCTTTCTCTTCCGCCATCTTCCCGGAATCCTCTAGACTTTAGATAATAAGTGATGTCTTGAGAGTAAACAAGCTTATGCAGGGAAAGCTTGAAGAATGAAAAGAGAAGAGGGCCTCGGACAGAAGAACCCTAGGAGTAAACACAAAACAAAACACATCATGTGTGGAGGGGTCTCGAAAGGAGGCTGGAAAGTAGGGGAGAGAGACAGGGAAGATAGGAGACCAAGAGAGCACAGGTATCACAGGAAGTGAGAGAGCAGGGCGTCGTCTGCAGGGGCAGACGTTGCCTGGAGGTCAAGAAAGAACCAAAGTTTACCGCAAAAGAGTTTGATCTGGTCAGTGGGGTTGAAAGCTATTTTGGTGCCATGGGAGCCTGAGAACAACTGGAGTGAGATGAGCAAGGCGTGTGGATACAGAAAGCAGACAGGTCTTTCACGGAGACTAAGGAGACAGGTTAGAAGTGCCGACTGAGGGAGAGTTTTGATTTTATTTATTTATTTATTTTTGCGGTACGCGGGCCTCTCACTGTTGTGGCCTCTCCCGTTGCGGAGCACAGGCTCCGGACGCACAGGCTCAGCGGCCATGCCTCACGGGCCCAGCCGCTCCGCGGCACGTGGGATCTTCCTGGACCGGGGCAAGAACCCGTGTCCCCTGCATCGGCAGGCGGACTCCCAACCACTGCGCCACCAGGGAATCCCTGATTTTATTTTTTAAGATGAGAGATAATGAGTATATTTAAATGCTGATGGGAAGAGTCTGTACAAAAGGAGAGACTGGATATTGAAAGCTGAGCCAGTCTGTTCCTGAGAAGGTGGTAGAGGAGGGATTCAGGGTCCAGGAGGATAGGATGGATGAGGGTAACCCGTCCACTGTCACCAGAGGAAAGGGGGAAGGTGGAAGAAGGCGGGTGTGACGATTTGGTGGCAAATGTTACAGGTGCTCTTTTCTGACAGCATCTACTTTTTTTTCTGGAGGAAGCAATGTGTGGTGATCTGCTGAGGGTGCAGTGGAAGAGACAGGATTGCAGGTGGAGGTTTGCAGCAGTCACCCTGGAGATCAGGAGAGTTGAGTCAAGAAGGATGGGGGAAAAAAAAGAAGATAAGAAACAAGGCGGGGCTGCAGAGATCAAATAGATGTTACCTGGGCAGTAATTAAGGAAGCTAGTTGGAAGAGTAAGAAATTACTGTTTTAGGTATGATTTCCTAGGAGGCGTGGATCTGGTGTTACAAGGTCAAGAGTATAACCATGAAGTGAAGAGTGCTGGTTATCATGGTGGATCTTGAGGTCACCCAAGATGCTGACAGGTTTCAGAGTGGAGAGAGGAGCTTAGATCACGGGCCAGAATCTTCACTGGAAGACAGGAGCCTGAGTGGAGTAGGGTTTTGAAGGTGAGAAATCCTGGAGCCAGGACTTTATAAACGGTGTTCCTCTGGCTGACAGACGTCAACAGACCAGTCCAAGGATGGCCTGGTTTTTTTTTTCAAACTGTGATAAAAGCTAATTAAGATGCCTTAGTGAAAAAAAATGCCAAAAATAATCTATCAACTGGTCCAGTCAATTGTGCAATAAATGAATGCAGCAGGGGAAACAAAATCCGCAAAACAGTCAATGGTTGTCTTCATAAAGACATTCCCTTAATACGTGTCAATGACTTCACTTCATAGACATTTTTTTTCCATTATAAACTGGTTTGCATTATCCATTCCTTGATTCCTTTTTCTAAGTGTGTTTAATCCAGAGTTGGGTAAATCTCTACTTTAAATGCCACAGTTAAGCCTCATAATTCATTTCTGTCTTAGTGGCAATGGAGCGGAGCTGACCACTATACTCATAATAGCTTTTAATATCCTTACTGAAGACAGCTATTAATTTCACACACTCTGCCTTCCTTTATTCCAAGTTAAATCCTGCGTCTGTTATCTCTTCCACAGTGTACATTTCTCTACCCCTTAATAATTTTATATGTAAGCCTAAAAATCCCCCTTTTAAAAAGCAACAGATTTGATAGAACCATGTATTTTTATTAAGAGCATCTGAAGACAAGTCGGTACATGGGCATTGGAGAAATTATGTCTAGGAAAATTTCTACCATAAGAAGGGATTAGTTTTTTGCAGATATAATTTTTGCCATCCTGTGGGTAAGCCAGGGTCTCTGTCTGATCTTCAGCAGAATGAAACCAGCCCCAGAGGAGTTTCTTCTTACAAACATCTCTACTGGATAGGAAGCTGCCATAGGTACAGCTATTGTATGCCATTAAGTGAGAATTTACAGTGTGCCAGGTTCTGGGCTAAATATCTTATATGCACCCCAATTTTCTGTTTTTTTGGCCGCTCCATGGGGCTTGTGGGATTTAAGTTCCCTGACCAGGGACTGAACCTGGGCCATGGCAGTGAAAGCCCAGAATCCTAACCACTGGGAACTCCCAGTACACCACATTTTAATGTCACAAAGCCCCTATGAGCCCCTTGTATTATCCCTATTTTATGGACAAGGAAACGGGCTTAGAGTTTAGGTATATGCCTGATGGGCACAAGTCAATAAATAGCAAAACTTGAATTCAAAACAGATCAGTCTAAATCTAAAATCCATGCAGTTAATGTACTGTTTGCTGCTGTGATAAGAATGCAGGATGAATGTGCATGCGTGTGTGTGTGTGTGAGAGAGAGAGAGAGTTTGGTATGTGTGTATGTGTGTGTGTGTGAAAGAGAGAGAGAGAGAGTTTGGCAGTAGTAAAGATGTTGGTGGAGGGACAGGGACAGGCATATAGAATAAAGAGCATGGCAAAAGGTTTGGGAACAAGTGAAGCAGAGAAGCGCCAGAACTGAGAAAAAATGTAAAGAAGCACAGGTGTATATTTAATGGTGAAACTCCAAAATGAGGTGTGTGGGAAACCCTCACCCCTTCAAGAATATGCTTTTTCACTCTTTTACTCCGTGGAAATCAATAGGCACAGCCTAGAATCTAGGGGCAGCCTAGAATAAATTTTCTTAACAGTATTCTGATCTTCTTATCTGTAATCATCTTTTCTTCTTGGGTGGGAGGACTATAATTGGAAGCCCCGCCTTCCTTTAGCCTGGGAGCAGACAGGTGACTCCAGTTACGAGAGTCACATGTTCATCTCACTTTGGAACTTGACTCTTGCACCATCTCATCCCAGTGGTTGATCCTCATCAGAATTTTCCAACTCTGTGGTTGCTATTTAGACTTTGATTTTAAATCTGGACTCTCAATTCCGTTTCCTTGATCTATATGTCTTTCCTTATGCCAGTACCACAGTCTTGATTATTGTTTCTTTGTAATAAGTTTTAAAATTGAGAACTCTGACTCATCCAACTTTGTTCTTATTTTTCAGGATTGCTTTGGTTATTCTGGGTCCCTTGCATTTCCATATGAATTTTAGGACCAGCTTGTCCATTCATTTCTGTACAAGAAGGCAGCTGAGATTTTGATAATAATTGTATTGAGTCCATAGATCAATTTGGGGAGTGTTTCCATCTTAATGACGTTATCTTCCAATCCATGAACTCAGGAAGTTTTTCCATTTATTTAGGTCTTTTAAAATGTCTTTCAGTGCTGCTTTGTAGCTTGCAGTGCTTAACGTTTCTTTTATTAAATTTATTCCTTAATATTTTCTTCTTTTTAAAGCTATTGTAAATGGAATTGTTTTCTTAATTTCACTTTTGGATTGTTCATTGTTAGTATATAGAAATACAATTGATTTTTGTATATTGATATTGTATCCTGACATCTTACTGAATTTGTTTATTAACTCTAATAGTTTTTTAATGGATTATTTAGGATTTACTATATAAAAGATTATGTCATCTGCAAAGAGAGATAGTTCTACTTCTTTTCCAACTTTTATCTCATTTTCTTGCCTAATTGCCCTGGCTAGAACCCACAGTACAATGTTGAATAGAAGTGGCAAGAACAAACATCCTTGCCTTGTTCCTGATCTTAGAGGGAAAGCATTTAGCTTTTCACCACTGAGTATAATGTTAGCTGTGGGTTTTCCATAGATTCCTTTTATTAGTTTGAGGAAGTTCCCTTCTATTTCTAGTTTGAGGTTTTGTGGGGTTTTTTTTCTTTTTTTTATCACGAAGGGTTGTTAGAATTAACTACATGAAAAAGACCTGTGTTCTATCCATCATTTCCCCACCCCATATATGAAGTAGATCCTCTCTCGTTAGAGCAGAGTGACGGAATAGCACACAGATAGGCATCACGTTGCTGGAGCTTTGATATACATCATATCATGTTATAATTGCTAGGATTATCTTTGCATGTAAAAAAGAATACTGACCACAGTGGCTAAGCCAAAGAGTGGCTCATTTTTCTGATGTAACCGTCTGGAGGTGGTCAGTCCAGGGCTTATGTAGCTGCTCATGGATGTTGCCAAGGACCCAGGACCCTTCCAGCTTCCTACTCTACCATCATCAGACCTGGTGTTCGTCTTCTTCATTGAATGGCTGTTCCACCTCCATGACCACATCTATGTTCTATGCTGGACATAGAAGAAAATAGTGAAGGGCTATAAGGATGAACTAGGTGAGTCTGTGCTTTTTTCTCTTTTCTTTCTTTTTTTTTTCTTTTTTAGTTGTGAAAACAGTAGTATTCCCAAGAAGCTCCATTCAGCAGATTTCTGCTTTTATCTCATTGATCAAAATGAGTCACAGGGTAATCTCTAGTTGCAAGGGAGGCTGGAGCGATGGATATTTTTAACTGGGTACATTGCTTCCTGGTTAAAAATTGAGGTTCCATTGGTAAGAAAGAATGGGAGTCAGGGAGAAAAAATAGGTGTCAGAGTCAAAAAAAAAAAAGTACCATATAGCCAAGAAAAGATCCTTCTTTCTTGGAATTTTGGAAAAATAGATTTGGAAATTTAGATTTTCTTCTAATGCTCTGTGTATTTTTCAGGTTTTTCATGGTTAATTGCAGTTGTGTTTCTAAAGAGGACTGAATCTGTAGGTCCCTCATCATAGAGCTGGCTTAGAGGGCAGCCCTCCTGCGGTTACATGGCAGAGAAGTTGCTCCCTCAGGCCACAAGCTGCTGTCCTGATCCTCCAGTCCAATGGTCTAAAGCAGGGGTCAGCAAACTTTTTCCTAAAGGACCAGAGAGTAAATATTGAAGGCTTTGTGGGTTACATGATGTGATAGACTGAACACTGAGAGGTCCACATCTTAGTCACCAGAACCTGTGATTTTGTTACTTTCTATGGCAAAAGAGATTTAGCAGTTGTGATTAAATTAAGGATCTTGAGATGGGAGATTATCCTGGATTATCTGGGTGGACTCAGTGAAATCATAAGGGCCATTATAAGAGGGATACAGAAAGGTCAGAGTCAGAGGGAGAGATGATAAAATGCTACCCTGCTTGCTTTGAATATGGCAGAGGGGACCATGAACCAGGGAATACAGATGACCTCTAGCAGCTGGAAAAGGCAAGGAAACAGATTCTCCTCTAAGGCCTCCAGAAGGAATGCTCTCCTGCCAACACCTTGATTTTAGGACTTCTGACTTTCAGAATTGTAAGAAAATAAATTTGTATGGTTTAAGCCACTCGTTTGTGGTCATTTGTTACAGAAGCAACAGGAAATGAATACGTAACAGTTTCTACCACAGCTACTCGACGCTGCTGTTGTAGTAAAAGCAGCCATAGATAATATATAAATGAGTGGGCGTGTCTGTGCTCCAGTAAAACCTTATTTACAAAAACAGGCAGGCTGGATTTGGTCCATGGGCAACAGTTTTCTGACCTCTGGAATAGCCTCAGATACATACCACTATTCTAGGTAATCTCTAATTTTGAGACATAGTTTGTCTCCATATTCAAATTACAATGCATAATGTTCCAGTGAACATTCTTGTGGGCAGTTCATTGGGCCTATCTCAGATTACACGTCCAGAATAAATTCTAGAAATGTGATTCCTGAGTCAAAGTGTGTGTATCCTTTTCCCTAGACTGACCTTTTGCAAAGCCACAATAATCCACTCTCATGGGGGAGCACAGGACGGTCTACCACACGCTCAGAGTAGCCAATTCTTCATAAGTAGATGTAGAGACTGGAGTAAAACACCAGGATAATGGCTCACGTTCATATTTTATACACAAATTTTAAAGCACTGGGGCAGGTTATTTATCTGGTAACCCTGAATTTAGACTGTTTAACGTGCAATTTTAAATATGGGCAACAGAAAATAAAATATAAATTCTTCTGACACTTAAGCATGCTAATAAATGATTATAATCTTCACATTTTATTTGCCCGTGGAACTCAGCATGTTCTTAGTTGGCAACAGTACTTGGATTTGGTACTCTACGTGTTGGCCCATTGGGAATGAAAATGGCCAGGTGACTTTCTCATCAATTGTTTAAATAGAGACTTTCAAGGACAGTATTTCTGGAATGTGCTCTTTTTCTTTAAATATAAATTTATTTATTTATTTATTTGGCTGCGTTGGGCCTTCGTTGCTGCACGTGGGCTTTCTCTATTTGTGGCGAGCGGAGGCTACTTTTCCTTGCCATGCACGGGCTTCTCATTGCGGTGGCTTCTCTTGTTGCAGAGCATGGGCTCTAGGCACATGGGCTTCAGTAGTTGCAGCACGTGGGCTCAGTAGTTGTGGCTCATGGGCTTGGGAGTACAGGCTCAGTAGTTGTGGCGCATGGGCTTAGTTGCTCCGTGACATGAGGGATCTTCCTAGACCAGGGCTTGAACCCATGTCCCCTGAACTGGCAGGTGGATTCTTAACCACTGCGCCACCAGGGGAGTCCTGGAATATAATCAAGTCCTCTTGATCAACTTATTTTTATTTTAAGAAAATTTATCCTTGTATTCACAACCTTATTTCTGTCAGTCTCTACAGGAATTTGGAACCCCTGATATGGGGTGGTAGCATACAGGGAAAATGATTAGTCGATTCATTCGTTGCTATTTGGAGGGAAGAAAAATCAATACCTCCTATTTTCCAGCAAAATTCATTGTTTTTCTAAGACTGTTCTTTGACTCTTTTGGTTTTAGCAAGGATCCTCCAACTGGGGGTTATATTCAGATTGGCCAAGAGTTTTTGTATGATTCTTGGGGGAACTCCACAGGTACAGTGTCAGGATCCTGTATTCGAATGAGATCCAGTGTGTGTAGATGCCAGGTGCACACGAATAATAACTAACATTTGTTGAGGATTTAGCACATTCTGGATAGGGAAAATTATCCTGATTAACTCCGACACCATCTTTGGGATCTAGTCATTACTATTATCTTACCAATATTATTGTTGAGGAAGCCAGGAGTAATAAGTAACTTGCCCTAGGCTAACAGTTAATAAATAGAGTTGCTGGGAGAGAATTCCCTGGCAGTCCAGTGGTTAGGACTCAGTGCTCTTACTGCCAGGTGCCCAGGTTCGATCCCTCGTAGGGGAACTAAGATCCTGCAAGCTGCAAGGTACAGCCAGAAAAACAATAGAGTTGCTGGGGGTTGAACACAGGCAATTTGATTCCAAAGCCCACACTTTGTATTATATATTATAATAAATCAATAGATGTATTCTTCCTTTAATTTATCCAATCAGTCGATCAGTAGGTGTTTGTTCATTTATTGGGCTTAGTATATATCAATAAGCAAAACAGATAAGATTTCTGTCCTATTAGAGATTACCTTCCAGTGGGGGCCAAGAGATAAAAAACCAACAATTAACATACTAAACATATTAAATCAATCAATCAATCATAAAGTATGTTGGAAGGTATTAAGTACAATGAAAAATAAAGAAATAGAGCAAAGGTAATGGGGGCCAGGAGTGGGTGTATAGGCTTCACTGAGAGGGTGACGTTGAGCACAGATTCAAGGAAAAGAGGGAGTTCTTTGGATTCCTATCCAACCCTTTCTTTCTATACTTGTGAACATTTCTCAGTGAAATTTAAACCAGAATATCTGCCACCACTTATCTAGAGGGTGATATTGTATTTACTGTACCATCTGTAGGCTCCTTTGAATTTTCATCCAGCAGAGGACTCAAACTTAATTATCAAGTTACTGGAAAGTGTTACTAATAATGTATAGCTCAGCCTCAATTATTTGGACATTAGATGAAAATAGAATCCCCCCCCCATACCAGTTTATCTGATTTATGTACGTATGTTGACTCAGTCGCAAGGACATCTGTAAAACTCGGGGGCAAGATACACATCACAGGCAACTGACATAGAGAACCAGGAGAGAAGCTACTGAAAAATAAAACCAAACACCTGTTTCCTCTCTGGCTTTGGTTGTCAGGCAAACATTTTCCAGTGAAAACAGCACAATACATGAGAAGTACTGAGGGTTGTTTGTTTTTGTTTTCGCTTTAGATGCCTGGGGTCTTAACATAAAATATTTATTGAACTGCATTTGAGATATATTTTGGTAGGTCACTTATCACAAAAGAAAAAGGAATTAAACTGCATCCACATACACATGTCTGGGCTGAGTATCCAGTTTGTTTCAGTCCTTCACGGGATTGTAAATTCCACGAGGCTGGAGTGTGTGCCTTGTCTTGGTGTTGCTCCATACTTGTTTGTTGAATTAAAGGATGAGAAAAGGAAAGAGGAAGGCAAGAAAGAAAAAGGGTTGGAGGGAGGGAGGGAGGAAGGAAGGAAGGGAGGGAGGGAGGGATGGAGGAAGGGAGGAAGGGAGGGAGGGAGGGAGGGAGGGAGGAAGGAAGGAAAGAAACCTAGGGAAGAAAAGAAAGAGTGGATTCTATTTATTCAGGAGCCTTAGATATATACTGAGCAGTATTCGAATAGAGGATAGTAATGTAAGATTAGGCTGCAGGGACAAATCATTTAACTTTTGTGCTGTATGTGTGTGCACTGATTGTTTTTTGACTATAACAATTGTGAAAGAAGCATTTGTGCTTGCAAAGAGAGACACATTCACTCTTTGGCTGGTAAGCTGATGCCTGTCTTTGGGAGGTGAAAATCAAGGCAGTGGCAAGAATTTTCATAAAGATTTTTTTTTCTGTACATCCTTGTCAATCAGTATTTGACCATATATGGATTTGGGCTGAGAAAAGATCCTTTTATTAGTAATTTCCAAATTGCAGAAATCAATCTAATTGTTTGTGTTGAGCACTTTAAAAAAATGGTACAGAACAGAAAAGAATCGAACAGACCAGAGTGCACTGTGTGCTGTGAGGGTAAGTGTTGCATCACATATGCGTGTACTGGATGAAGAAGTAAAATGCATTTCTTACTATGAAAAGTGGTTATTTTTTATTTTTTTTATTTTTTACTTTTTGGCCACGCTGTGTAGCATGCAGGATCTTCATTCCTCCACCAGGGATTGAACCTGTGCCCCCTGCATTGGGAGTGTGCAGTCTTAACCACTGAATCTCCAGGGAAGTCCCTGAAAAGTGTTCTAAAGAAAAGTTTGAAGTTCAAACTTTGAATCAATGAAGTGATTGGATTGGTATAACTACGATCTCCAGGTCAGGAGCAAGCCACTGAAATCCTTCTGAAGCTCAAATCATATTGACTTTAGTAGAGAAGTATTGAGAGAACTTCTATCCTGGTTTTAATCCAACTTCTACCACTTCCTAACAGCCTGACTCTGGGCCTTTGTTTCCTTATGTGTAAGATGGAATAATAGTAGTATCTACTTTAGAAAGTTGTTTTGTGTATTAAAAATGAATTAATATATGTAAAGTGCTTAGAAAAGTGGCTGGCACATGGTAAGGACTATATGAGTATCAGTGATTGTTATTGTTATTTTTGTTGCTGTTGTTGTTATGTGATGAGCCCTGTGGGAGAAAATACCCAGACAATGTCTTATTTAACCCAAGACCAAGTATTAGTTTCATCACATGCAATACTTTGTACCTATTTGAAGTCGAGTCTGGCTATCTGGCTTTTAAGCAGAAACATCCGACACCTTAGAAACCAACCATCTCCCTGGATGTTCTTCTATTGATACATAAGATCATAGGTAGTAACTAGGGGGCATGTTTTATTTGGATATGCAGTGTTTTTTGTGTGTTTCTGTTAAAAAAATTTTTTTTTTAATTTTTAAAATTTGAATGCCCTAACTTCTTGTGGTAGAAACCAAATTTCTTTTAATATATTACATATATATGTAACACTCAAGTGAAATATATGTACTTTGAGGGGATCTATTTATGTTCCATTGGGAGTCATTCCTTCCTGTTGGGAATCTCACCTGTTGTTTTGTGCATTTGGTCAGATTCCTGGCATGTTTTGTTTCTTGTTGTTTAGTAAAGGTGCTCTTCCTGGGATTTACTAAACCTGGTGACTTTTTTGGAAGATTTTTTTCCTTTTGATTTAATATACTGAGAAAGAAATGGGAAGGTTAAGATCAATTTTAGGAGTGCTTCGGCTTGTGTATTAAATAGCCATTCATTCTGGAACACAAGGGTAGGATTGTAATAAAAGGTGATGGAACAGCAAAAAAAAAAAAAAAAAAAAAAATTTACCCCAGTTCTTATCACTTCCTATTGGCTAAAGCCACTTGACAATTTATGTTATCTGTCTGATCCCTCGATGCATTTGACTTTTAAATCCCTGCTAAAGATTGAAGTGCCTAAAAGTTCCTCACTCTGCACCGAGTTGCTTGTAGCTTCAGATCTTTAAACTGAATTAACATATTATTACTTAACTGGGCTGCCCGCTTTCCTCCATGTCTCCTGGCATTTTACCTGGATGCAGAGGGCGGCAGTTGCTCTGCTGTAAGCATCTTATCCAGCTATCTTACGGATGTCACTCTAGAATGGAAAGAAAGGCTTCTATGAAGCACATATTTTTCCAGGCACAAAGACACACACATCCATCTAGGGACCACACCAGCCTCCTGCACTGAATTCCAGAACTCTTACGATGGCAGGTAGAGGAGGTGTGGGAATGTTCTGTGTCTATATTGCAGCCTAGAGTACAATAAAATATATGTAAGTTGGTATATTGAGGGCTTTAGCTCATTTTTAACAAGGTCTTGAATTTATATGGCATCATTCTCTAAAAAGCTAGCAATGTACACAAACTGGATCTAATTCGTCACCACACCAATTCCTTTAGAGTAGATAGGTGGGTGGCATAGAGTTGGGGAAGATGTAGCCATCAAATGGCTGCTCACATTAAAAATATCTAAGGTTAGATAGTTGCAAAAGCCAAAGGTTTCAACTGTTCCACAAAAAGAGTACAGAGGTCTGACTTTTCTGGTTAATCTGATGGATGTAGGTAGCTCAGAGCTATATCATCTGGCCATCCCTATTGATAACATTGGCCATTTCACATAGGGCTGCATAAAGACTCCCGAGGTCTACAGTTCCCTCAACGGCCACTAGAGTCGCTGAGAAGAAAAAAAAAAACTTCAGAAAACACAGCATGAATAATGGCAGCAAGAGAAGCTCCTGGTTATAGCCCACTCATATATTTTTGAAATGTAGGTCAGATTTAGAGGAAGTGAAAGAAACTTCCTGTTGAATTTTCGTTTATAGCATGTGTCTGGAAATCTCTAAATGTAATTTCTTGGTGTAAAGTAAACTGCAGAAATCTGGGATGTGTCAGTCTGCTTTATGTTTATTGAAGCCATTCTATTTGAAGCTGAAATGTAAAATTATATAGTGGAGTGAAGAGCTACAATTAGTTTAACAGACATGACCGTATTCCTCAATTGAAAAGCTGTCAAGACCTCAACAATCAGATACAAAAAAGATCCAGGAATGCTGTAGAATCTTGTCTCCTAGGAAAGATTACATTTCCCTTTGGTTGCTACACATCGCTCTGAATATTGTACTATCTTCTAGCCTCTTTTTTAAATTTTAAATTAAAAAAAAATTGAAGTATGGTTAATTTACAATGGCCTGTTAGTTTCAGGTGAACAGCAAAGTGATTCAGTTGTACATACATATATCTCTATTTTTTTCAGATTCTTTTCCATTATAGGTTATTACAAGATACTGAATATAGTTCCCTGTGCTATACAGTAGGCCTTGCTGTTCTACCCTCTTTTTTGTGGTTAAAAAAAAAAAAAAGCACTTCCCTAAAAGTCACAAATAATGGGGTATTCATTTTATTTTTTAAAAATTTTTGGCTAGGTCTTTGTTGCTGTGTGCCGGCTTTCTCTAGTTGCGGCGAGCAGGGGCTACTCTTCCTTGTGGTGTGTGGGCTTCTCATCGCGGGGGCTTCTCATTGTGGTGTCTTCTCTTGTTGCAGAGCACGGGCTTGAGGCGTGCAGGCTTCAGTAGTTGCAGCACGTGGACTCAGTATGTGTGGCGCATGGGCTTAGTTGCTCCGCGGCCTGTGGGATCTTCCCGGACCAGGGCTTGAACCCGTGTCCCCTGTATTGGCAGGCAGGTTCCTAACCACTGCACCACCAGGGAAGTCCACAAATAATGTTTTTATAAATTTGAACTGGTTAGAACAACTTAGATGTTCTCATGACCACAACTAAGCTCTCAAAATAAAAAGGGTTTTGGCAAAACTAAAATTCTCATAACTACCGTGTGGCAGACACCCCCATTTAACTTATCTATAGTCTACTTTGATTTTGGATTTTCCTTCTAAATTGAGATGAGGACTCTATTAGTTGTAAAAGGAATGCTACTTGATGACACTTGGTGTCACTTGTAGCAGACACTGTTGATGGCCTAGGCAACCAACAGCAGAAGCTGATTCTGTGGTTGTGTCCACCCTAATATGCTCTGTGAAGGTCACCCTATTTCCTATCTGGGGGGATAGACCATCATTTTGCTGAGCCAGTCATGGTCATCCCATTCTCCTTGACAGTGAAAGCAGAGAGATGGAGTGAACCTGGGTCCTTCATGATATCATGAAACCATCAAACCCTGAAGCAACCTACATTGAGGCTTTTAAAAATGTGACGTAATTAATTTTTTTAAATTTGTAAGCCAAATTCAGTCAGGACTTTCTGTTACTTGGTTCCCCAGACACCCTAATATTGCTGCAAAGAAAGTATCTCTATAATGCTATTGGGGGTAGAGCCTTCTGCTTCATGGGCAGAGCTAAGACTTTGCCTCTGATAGACTAGAAAGACAGTATACTATTGAGCAAAGAGCCCTGGATTTAGGGGCAGCATAACCAGTTCTAAAGCACACCTGTCATTTACTATTTGTGTGCACGCAGGCAGGTAATTTAGTCTGCCTGAGTCTCAGATTAACAATACCAACTCATGGGCTCATTATGAAGGTTAAATGAAACAATGTGTTTCACAGGCCATCAGATGGAGTATGCTTGAGGGCCAATATTGTGTTGTGCTTATCTTTGTTATCCCTATCGCACACTGGCCAGCATATAGCAGCAAATACTTACACATCATCCACTCTGTGCCCATGTTTTTCATGTATTAAGTATTTTTCATGTATTTTAAAGCTCATTTAATTGTATTAACTCATTTAATTGTCACAACAACACTATTCTTTTATTCCACTTTACAGATGAAGAAAGAGGCTCAGAGAGATTAAATAATTTGTCCAGGGTCATCCCGATAGGAAGTAGTAGAGACAGGATTTGAATCCAGGCAGTCTTTAAAGTCTAGGGTCTCAACTACACAATATTCTACATAGTGGGGGCTTAGTATTTATTTAATGGCTGAATGGTACCTGTGAAGTTCAGTGAATATATATTGAACAGGTGGGATGTAGCAGTTGAATAACAATTTCTTTTTCTTAAGAAGAAATGTTATACTCCGATTTTTTTTCTCTTGGAGAAGAAAGTAGTTCTTCCAAGTTTAATGAGATTCTGTGACCATGGATTACTTTGGGGGGCATTTTTCCATCCATGTTAATGAACGCGGCCCCCAAGGTAGCCACCAGTAGGATCAGGTCTGAATACAAGGATTATTCAGCACCCTTTTATCACATGACTCCCATGTAGAAACAGCCCCCAAATCACGTGACTCCAATTGATTAAATCAGCCCCTTAAACATCCCAACCCCCATTAAATTAATCATCATCCTTAAATCTCCTGACACCCATTATACCAATCAAACCCCTTAGGTTTCCTGACCCCCCCCAAATCAATCTGCCTTCTTAATTCTCCAGACACTCATTAAGTCATTCTGCCTTCTTAATTCTCTTGAACCCCATTAAATCAATCACCCTTCTTAATCCCCCGACAGCCCTTAAAACAAAAAGACCCCTTAAATCACGTGATTGCTTTGATTCAGTCAGTGCCCTTAAATGGTGGAGCTACCAGTGATTCAGTCAGGCCCACTGCATCATGTGACTCCCGTTGATTAAATCAGCTCACTTAAATGTTGTTAACCCCTTCAAATCAATTGTTCTTCTTAAACCTCCTGACTTGCATTAAACCGACCAAACACCTTAGGTTTCCTGAGTCCCATTAAATCAATCTGCCTTCTTAAGTCTCCTGACACCCATTAAAGAGGATGATTACTTTAATTAGGGTCACCATATTTAAGAAGGCAGATTGAATCAATGGGGGCCCAGCCCAGGAGGGGTGCTGTTCCCCATGGGGGGTGGGGGCAGGGTATCCCCGAGGGGTGGCCCTGGCATCCCCCTGGGGTACTCAGTTGTGTATATGCATTGTGTACACAAAGTTCTTTTGGGGAAACATAGTATGTCCACCGTTGTGTATATGTATTGTGTACTCAGAGTTCCTTTGTGGAAACAGTATGTACACTGTTGTGTATAAGCATTGTGTACTCAAATTCCTTTGCGGACACACATTATATACACAGTTGTGTATATATATTTTGTACACAAAGTTGCTTTGTGTACCCATATTTCATACACAGTTGCATACATAGGTGCTGTCCCCCCTGGCGGGGGGGTGCTTGGGCTGATTCAATCAGCCCCTTGGATAACATTACTCCTATTGTTAAATCAGTCCCTGTAAATCAGGGAGGGGTGCTGTCCCCTCTGGGACAGTCTCTGAAATGCAGCATGCACTTAGTTTTGTCTATCATCTCCTCTCCCAAATGGTTAGTTAGAGCACATGCTCGGACAGTTCTGGCCACTAGAACATCCTGGCCACACACCCATGAGTTGCTGTAGCTAAAATCTGGTTAGGTAGGTAAGTGTCTCATTTCTCTGCCGTGTCCCCATTCCCTGGGGCACTCCCATGCCTCGGTCACATCTTCAGCACCAGTGGTGCTCTGCTCATCACCCCCAAACCCCCTTCCCCCATTAAAACCTGTGGTCAACAAACTGTCCAGAAGTAAAGAATTCAAACAATGAAATCAAACACATAAATGACAAAAATCATGAATTGCACACCAAGTTATGTAGTTGACTCGTAGCTTAACGGATATGTTCTTCCTCTGAGGACAGTGGATAGAAAGACATTCTCAACTCCAAGAGGTCAAGCTGACAGGCCCGCAGGAAAGAGCTGGTTGGGGAAGGAAGCCTTCTCCAAAATGACAAGTGACAGCTTAGAAGGAGACCACCTACTTGTATTTCCAACATTTAGTTGTCTCAATGACCCTATCACCTCTGAAGTAGGTGGCCTTCCTCCTTTCCTCTCCAGGCCTCCTTCTATCCTCCCAGGGAAGTCACAATTTCCATTATCTGCCTAAAGTCTAGTATAGAATGAAGAAAGCCAGCTGTAGAACTGGTCTTTGGAAATATTGCTTTCAAATTCCTTCTGTTCCAGACTTCATACACCTTATAAATATAAACAGAACAAGAAATTTAGCGATTTTATAGAAAGAGGACCTAATAAACATTAAACTCTAAACTTAGCAGTAGAAATATAATGCAAGCCACAAATGTGAGCCACATACGTAATTTAAAATTTTCTGATAGCCACATTCAGTAGAAAGAAACAAGTGGAATTCATTTTATTTTATTTTTTATTATTATTTTTAAACTAATTTACTTTTGGCTGTGTTGGGTCTTTGTTGCTGCGCGTGGGCTTTCTCTAGTTGCAGTGGGCGGGGGCTGCTCTTTGTTGCGGTGTGTGGGCTTCTCATTGCAGTGGCTTCTCTTGTTGAGGAGCACGGGCTCTAGATGCGCGGGCTTCAGTAGTTGTGGCTCGCAGGCTCTAGAGCGCAGGCTCAGTATTTGTGGCGCACGGGCTTAGTAGCTCTGTGGCACGTGGGATCTTCCCCAACCAGGGCTCGAACCGGTGTCCCCTGCATTAGCAGGCAGATTCTTAAGTGGTGCGCCACCAGGGAAGCCTGGAATTCATTTTAATAATATGTTATTTAACCCAGTGTTTTAAAA
Organism: Phocoena phocoena; assembly: GCF_963924675.1. Taxonomy (NCBI): domain Eukaryota; kingdom Metazoa; phylum Chordata; class Mammalia; order Artiodactyla; family Phocoenidae; genus Phocoena; species Phocoena phocoena. Next base: position 20,651,975 of record NC_089223.1, read on the forward strand.
ATACAACCATTTCAACAGGTAATCAACATAAAATTTTTGATGAGCTATTTTATATATTTTTTCATATTAAGTCTTTGAATCCAGTTTTACACTTACGACACATGTCAGCTCAGACTAGCCATTTGTACTACACTAGCCACTAGTACTACATTTCCAGTACTCCACTCCACTAGCTATATGTGGCTGTTGGCTATGGAATTGGACTGTGCCTTCATATCTTTTCACGTAGTCTTCTAATTTTTCTGAAAAGTTACATGTGTTTTTGCATGTATCTAACCAGTTGTTCAAAACTCTCTTGGATTCTTTTCCCCTGAGTTACTGTGTATATGAACACATCACATATATTTATATGTGGCATGCATTATGCAGATTTAAATATGCAGTATATATTTATCTCTAAGACTGGTATGACCCATATAAATAGCTTATCATTTATCAAATCAATCTCATGATCTGTTGTGTTACTGTACTGACTGGATGGGCATTCATCTACTGGACATCTGGGTAATTGACCACTTTTCTCTGTTACAAGTATTACTGCTATGACTGTCTCTTTTTTTTTTTTTTAGAGTGGAATTTGTTTTTTCTCTTTCTGTCTTTGTCCCTTTTTCCCCTATTCTACTGTCTTTTTCAGGATTACAGAAAGTGAGACTGAGAAACCCTCCTTCCTCAGTTGGTCCAGGATCAACCAACTTTCCACTCTACAACCGCTACCTGGGGGCATCTCTGTCTTCTGTGATAAATTAAAATCAGTTACCAACCCTGGGCCCAAAGCGGTTAATTCATCAATTTGTAAAGAAGAAACAAAGATGATGGGGGCGGGGGCTTGAAGGGTATAGAACAAACAGCTTCTTTCATAAAGGCTTTTGCAGGAGAAAAGCAAAGCCCCTTTCATTCTGAAGTGTAAGGAGAGAGGATGTAGTAGCAATAGATAGGAAACACAGGCATGAATATGGATATAGTTTTCCACACGGCCCCAGTGACTTGAAGACAACAATGAAAAAGCTATTATGGCTCCTATTACAAAGGTGATGGGCTGGATATAATTAGGGATTAAATCTGAAGTTCCCAGTACCTACTCAGCACCTCGGGAACTTGACAAGCTGCCATCACTCCAAGATCCCTGGGAGGAGCAGTGCGGCTGGCTTAATCAAAGGGGGCATCAGTGGGGCCTGCTCATAGCAAGCCACTTATCACAGCGCTAATGAACAGGGAGGCCTTCGAAGAGGGGAAGTGGAGCAGTGGTGTCACTTTCCCTTTGTTGTGTGCACATCAGCTGGCTTCTCCGCAGGGGCGGTGACTTGTCAGAAAGGAGACAAGTTGCTAGGTAACCAGGGAGTATGAGGGAAGCCCCCTCCCCCATCCCCAGGGAAGCAAAGTGCCAAGGGGGCTCCAAGAAGGATTTGTTGGTTAAAAAACAACCAAAAACAGCCATAGCCTCAAACGTGGAAAGATTAACTGCTACCCTGAGGAGCGCAGGCTACTTTTTTTTTTTTTCCGGAAGGGGAAGGCTAATTGGAAGAGAATTACTGTGACCTGGGAGTCGAAGGAGGGGGAAGGAAAGGGAGGGGAAAAAGCCAGAGAGTACAGGGGGAACAAGTATTAAAAAGAGGGAGAGGGAGAAGATTGTGGGAAAGAAAGCATCTCCATCAACTCTGGAAATGACCGTATTACAGGACAGTATACTGGGGCCACCATGAACTCCAGGGCCCTTAGAGGGTTAAGATGGTCTGTGCAATGAACAAGCTAAAAAGTGTGGTCTCTGTGCCAGCCATGTCTTATCTGGAAACTTGTTGGAACATGTCAAGCCCCGACCCAGGCCTACTGCTTTAGCAACTGTGTTCTTTTTTTTTTTTTTTAAATATTTATTTATTTATGGCTGCATTGGGTCTTAGTTGCGGCGGCCCTAGGGATCTTTCATTGTGGTGCACGGGCTCTTTGTTGCAGTGCGCGGGCTTCTCTCTCTAGTTGTGGTGTGTGGGCTCAGTCGTTGCAGTGCACAGGCTCTCTAGTCATGGCACACAGGCTCCAGAGTGCATGGGCTCTGTAGTTGCAGTGTGCAGGCTCTCAGTAGTTGTGGCTCACGTGGCTTAGTTGCCCTGTGGCACGTGGGATGTTAGTTCCCCTACCAGGGATTGAACCCACATCCCCTGCATTGGAAGGCGGATTCTTAACCACTGGACCACCGGGGAAGTCCCAGCAACTGTACTTCTAACAAGCCCTCCAGGTGATTCAGAAACATATTAGTTTGAGAGCCACTGCTGCAATGGAATGAGAAGCGTTTGGAGGCATGAGCAGGGGCATGTCAAAGCAAAGATTGCACCCTGCAAAGTTAAACAGGCAAGGAAAACTTCATTCAAGGCTATTGCAATAAGGGAGAGAGGCCAGAACTCAGTCTGAACTTAACTCCCCTGGATCAGAGGGTGGAAGGGTTTTTAAATGCTGGGGTGAGCTAGTGGAAAACTACTGGGAGGTGTTAGGGCGCTGTCAAAGGCCATCTGTGTTTGCTCATAAACCTCTCCTGTCTTTTTGTGTATATATATAAATTTATTTATTTTATTTATTATTTCTGGCTGCATTGGGTCTTCGTTACTGCGCACGGGCTTTCTCTAATTGTGGCGACCAGGGGCTACTCTTCATTGCGGTGCGTGGGCTTCTCATTGCGGTGGCTTCTCTTGTTGCAGAGCACAGGCTCTAGGCGCGTGGGCTTTAGTAGTTGCAGCACGCAGGCTCAGTAGTTGTGGCTTGTGGGCTCTAGAGCGCAGGCTCAGTAGTTGTGGCACACGGGCTTAGTTGTTCCATGGCCTGTGGGATCTTCCTGGAACAGGGTTCGAACCCGTGTCCACTGCACTGGCAGGAGGATTCTTAACCACTGTGCCACCAGGAAGTCCCTCTCCTGTCTTTATGGCAGAAGTTAGCTTTACAGCTGGGAGCAAGGTGTTCTCTAATGTTAGGCTTCTACCCTCCCTCAGAGGCCGAGAGATAGAGAAGTTGTCTCCTCTGATGATTGCCTTTCAAAGAGATGGTCCGCAGGTCCTAGAGAAGGACATTCCTAGAGCCATGTTGAAGGTGACAGGGATGAAAGGCAGTTTATTCCAGAAGGAGACTTCTTCAGGGTGATGGAGCGGGGAGAAGGATGGAGTGGCATGGGACGGAGAAAAGCAGCTCGTGTGGAGTCTTTTCTCTCGATGCTGCTGCTGGTTTCATTTCTTTCACGGGAAACCAGACGAGGGCACAGAGAGGGAGGGCAGCTTGGGCTTGATTCACGTGATTCTCTCAAAAGGTTTTCTGATGAGCTGATAACATTCGCTTGGAACGAAGTGTCTGTGGTTAAGAAAACAAGCCCACGGCTATCCTAGCCAGCTTAAGCCAGGTCGTTACTGCTGCACCAACAATTGTAACTTCCCATAGGCCTGCCTTTCAGGGACTTGGCCAAGAGGGATTGCCTTCCAAGATGGATTTACTGGAAGGCTTCAGTGCCTGTAACTGTGGGGTTCCTGCGGCAGGGTATGGCCACTCTTGTCCTTGAGCATTAGAAGTCCTGCCAGAAGGGCTGGCTTTCTTCCCACCTCCATTGTCTGCCGTGGCTGTGCTTCTTCCACATAACTGGTGACCGAGCACGCAGCACTGATCAAGCCTGAACTGTTCCAAAGGACGAAGAGGCTTTTTGCTAGTGACCTTTTAGATAATCTGCCTCACTCCACCCTGTTTTTCTTTTTCTCAGAATGGTAAGGAGGCAGCTGTTCCTGGAAGCCTTGCCAAGGCCAGGCATGAGGGTGTGGCTAAGGCACTGTGGGAGGCTGTGTAGCTCCTGTATACCCAGTCCTGGTCACTACACATCCTACAGCAGCATGGCTCAGCTGACCTGCCTCCTGCTCTGAACAAGGGGCGAGGCCACCAGGACCAAGGGCTCTGGTGCTTAAGGTTGGCTCAGCTGAAAGACACATGCACCCCAATGTTCATAGCAGCACTATTCACAATAGCCAAGACATGGAAGCAACCTAAGTGTCCGTCAACAGATGACTGGATAAAGAAGATGTGGCACCTATATACAAAGCAGTGATTACTCAGCCATAAAAAAGAATGAAATAATGCCATTTGCAGCAACATGGATGGACCTAGAGATTACCATATTATCATTTCTCAGAAAGAGAAAGACAAATACCATATGATATCACTTATATGTGGAATCTAAAATATGACACAAATGAACTTATTTACAAAACAGAAACAGACTCACAGACATATAGAACAGACTTGTGGTTGCCAAGGGAAAGGGGTGTGGGAGAAGGATGGAGTGGGAGTTTGGGATTAGCAGATGCAAACGATTATATATAGAATGGGTAAACAATAAGGTCCTACTGTATAGCACAGGGAGCTATATTCAATATCCTGTAAAAAGCCATAATGGAAAAGGGAAAAAGATTGGCTCAGTTGAGTACCAACCAATGTCTGCCACAGCCCATCTCATTTGTAAGATGCTCCTGGGCCAACCAGATGGTGACATTTAATAAATTAAAAAGGTGAGAATTCCCTGGCAGTCCAGTGGTTAGGACACTGGGTTTTCACTGCCAAGGGCCTGGGTTCAATCCCTGGTTCGGGAACTAAGATCGTATAAGCCTCACGGCATGGCCAAAATAAATAAATAAATAAGCTATGAAAATATCCATCATTACCACTTTACCCTGTAATCACTAGCTCATTTGTATCCCTAGACTGTGGGCTTCTTAAGGCAGGGCTGAATCCCAATAAATGCCTGTGTCAATGTATGAGTAAAAGAATGAAGGGGAGGGCTTCCTTGGTGTCACAGTGGTTGGGAGTCTGCCTGCCGATGCAGGGGACACGGGTTTGTGCCCCGGTCCGGGAGGATCCCACATGCCTAAGAGCGGCTAGGCCCGTGAGCCATGACCGCTAAGCCTGCGCGTCCGGAGCCTGTGCTCCGCAACGGGAGAGGCCACAACAGTGAGAAGCCCGCATACCGCAAAAAAAAAGAATGAAGGGGAGTCCCCAGGACTCCTTTTGTCCACTCTGTGGTTGCCTCTTACCATCCCTTTATTTTTCTGGGTTTTTTTTAAGAATTATTTTTTATTGAGGTAGAGTTGATTACAACATTATATAAGTCTTAGGCATAAAACACAGTGATTCACAATTTTAAAAGTTATGTTCTATTTGTAGTTATAAAATATTGGCTATTTCCCCTGTGCTGTACAAAGTATCCTTGTTTACTTTATACATAGTAGTTTGTACCTCTTAATCCCTTATCCCTATGTTGCCTCTCCCCTCCCTCTCCCCTCCCTCTCCCCAGTGGTAACCATTAGTTTGGTCTCTATATCTGTGAGTCTGTTTCTTGTTTGTTATATTCACTAGTTTGTTTTATTTTTTAGATTCCACATAAAAGTGATATATTTGTTTTTCTCTTTCTGACTTACTTCACTTAGTATGATAATCTCTGGGTCCATCCATGTCGCAAATGGCATTATTTCATCCTTTTTATGGCTGAGTAGTATTCCATTGTGTATATGTACAGCATTTTCTTTATCCATTCATCTGTTGATGGACAATTAGGTTCCCTCCATGTCTTGGCTACTGTAAATAGGGCTGCTTACCATCTTTCATTTCAACGATAAAAATCTTTTTGAGCTCCAGAGACCAAAAAAAACCCCAACAACAACAACAAAGCTGTGCTTTTTTCACCATTCTTTAGAGTTTGAGAATTGTTACCAGAAGGACTATTTGTAGACTGGCAATCTTGGTAACATTCATGGATATTAAATTAATAAAAAAACTAAGTTAACCAGAGAAGAACATCATCTAGCACGTGGTAACACTTTTTGGTTGAACTGCTAATAACCCAATGAATCCAGAGGAAACACCTATTTGTGAAAATGATTTACAAAAATGGCCAAACCAACATTTTAGAGTGTGAATTAGTCTAAGATAAAAGATTAATGCGACCACACCATAAATAATTCACCAAGGAAATTATTTAGTGAGTGCTTACCGTGTGCATGGCAGGCACCTGACCAGACACGGAAATGCTAAGACCACATTTACCTCCTGTAGGTCTCTGCAAGAAAGATACCCTGATGATGAAGAAAGAAGCCCAGGGAGTCTGGAATTGTGCACATAAACATAACATTTGCAAGGCAAACGGTTTTAAGAGACCCATTTAAAAGACACTATTCTAAATAAATTTAAAACAAGAACAACATTAAATGGTTCCCAGGAATACCCTGGCAGTCCAGTTAAGACTCCACACCCAGAAGCCTCCTCGCTGCCAAAAAAACCCCACCCACCCAAACAAACAAACAAACAAACCACCCCCCGCCCCAAAATACATTAAATGGTTCCCATTTTAAACTGTTGGTCCTGAAGAAGAAAGTAATTTTCCTTGTGATATAAACTCTCAACACAGCAAAACTAAAGGATGATCTGGAGAAACTAGTTTTAGCCATAGGAGGAAAAGATTGGAAACGAACCAAGCCATATCCCTCCAAAGTGTCTTTATTCCATCTAATTTTAAGGAACAAGCCGGGATGCTCTTGTAAGTATTTGCATGCAAAGGAGGCTGGAAATTGGCCTTGTTTAAACAAGTGCTCCTAGCAAGGCCTCCCTCCGTCGCCCACCCTTGGCATCAGGGACCTGCCGGCCATAAAAGAGGCAGCCACGTGAGCGTTGCAGCTGAAAAGAAGCCTCTGAGTCGCTCAACTGTTTAAGTAATTAATGCAGTTCTCCCGCTAAGGTTAGAAATGAAAGGAGGGGGGAACAAATTTCTGAGCGATCCACCACTTTGGGTCCATTATGTGCTTGCAAAGAGAGATGGAACGTCCCCACGCCCGCATGCGGCTCTTCAAGCCTCTTGCGGAATCCTCTGTAATCCCAGGCATTCCCTGGAGCACAGCGAGGCCTTTCGCTGCAGAGTGGCTCTCAATGGGTCGATAACCACAGGAAAGACTCTATACATTTATTTATTTATTTATTTTAATTTTGGCTGTGTTGGGTCTTCGTTGCTGCGTGCAGGCTTTCTCTAGTTGCGGCGAGCAGGGGCTACTCTTCGTTGCAGTGTGCGGGCTTCTCATTGCTGTGGCTTCTCTTGTTGCGGAGCACAGGCCCTAGGTGTGTGGGCTTCAGTAGCAGTGGCACCCAGGTTCAGCAGTTGTGGCTCGTGGGCTCTAGAGTGCAGGCTCAGTAGTTGTGGTGCACGGGCTTAGTTACTCCACAGCATGTGGGATCTTCCCGGACCAGGGTTCGAACCCGTGTCCCCTGCATTGGCAGGCGGATTCTAAACCACTGCGCCACCAGGGAAGTCCCAGGGAAGCTGCTTTTGATCCTGGCATAAATCAGAAGGAAACAAAACAAAACAAAACAAAAGAACAAAACCCACACCTCCCACCACGGAACTTTAGTTATCTAAACTGGGATGTTTAAAAACTAAGCAAACCTTTGAGAGGTCTATAAGGTAACCCAAGGTGAAGGCAGAGGGCTCCCAACTCAAACAGTTGCTTTTGCTGGAGGCAGAGTATTTGCCATAGTCTGACAGCCAGCCCCAGAGATCCAGGGAATGGGGAACAGCAAAGGGGGGCTGGGGAGGTGCGTGGGCTGGCCAGGTGAGAGCCAGTGTCTTGTTGTGTGACAAATCTGCCACTGTCACATCCCTCCCCTCTCCCTTTCCCTCTCCCTTTACACCACTAGAGCCAGACCTTTGCAAAATTATGAAGAGAAATCTAGGTTCAGCATCCTAGACAAGCCTCCCCCCTTATTATTATTTATATTTATTATTATTAATTTTCTTCCCCTGTGTTAGTCTGCTTGGGCTGCCATAACAACCGTACCACAGGCTGGGTGACTTAAACAACTGAGATGAATTTTCTCATGAACCTGGAGGCTTGAAGTTGAAGATCAAGATGCTGGCAGGGTTGGTTTCTGGTGAGGCCTTTCTTCCTGGCTTGCAGACAGCCACCTGCTCTTGTGTCCTCACACGGCCTTACCTCTGTGCCTGTCAACTCCTCCTGTCTCTTCCACTTCTTATGAGGACACAAGTCCTATTGGATTAGGGCCCCACCCTTATGACCTCACTTAACCTAGTTGCCTACTTAGAGGGCCTATCTCCAAATTTAGTCACACTGGGGGGTTAGTGCTTCCACATATGGATCTGGGGGATGTACAATTCAGTCCATAGCACATCTCTTTCCTCTTGTTTTCACTTTAGCAGGCCTGTCCTTTTTACTTCTCTCCCCAAGACTCTTATCAAAATATTCACTCAGGAAAGGGCATAGTTGGCACTGCCCTAGGCATATTGGGGGGGAGATGTAAAGAACTGGATGCTTGGGAGGTGCCCTTTGTTAGAGTCTCCTCAAGATACCATGAGTGTAAAATAACTAGACTTCAAAGCAGAGTATGGATCCTGAGGAGTGCTGGAACTAAGTGGCTACTACACTGTTGTTCTCCTTTTCACATTTAGCTTCTAGATAAAGTGAGTGACACTTGTTTTATCCATTTTCTTATTACCCTTCATCCCCTTCTTATTCCCCGCTTGGGTTCCACCACAATTCTGAAATGTTTTTTATTGAGAAGGCTAAAAAGTTCCTACCAAGCACCTCCTTGCGTTATACTGTAAAGGAAAACCTGTTCCTGTGCTTCTCTACTTTCACACTTCTGACACAAGATGTGGGCTTATTCCCACGCTGACCAATTCTGCAACACCAGCTGGGTGTCCTACAATTTAATTCAGTTCTGACACTCCCTACCTAGAGCTGGCATCAGATTCCACAGGTAAGGGCTCAGTCCCACAAGACTGTGCCCATCTCCAGATGCCAATCGTAAGTCCAGATAGTCACCTGTGCTTTTGACCTACCAACTGTAGTTCGGAGGTTCTCACGATCTCCTCCTCCAGTTCCATTAATTTGCTAGAGCAGCTCACAGAACTCAGGAAAACAGTTTACTTACCAGGTTACCAGTTTATTATAAAAAGATATGTCAGGAGCAGCCAGATGGAAAAGATGCATAGGGCAAAGTATATCTAGGAAGGGGCATGGAGCTATTCTCCCTGCACCGCCATATGTTCACCAACCCAGAAGGTCACCAACCTCCAGTAGGTCACCAATAGCTCCAATGGCTCTGGAGCTATTTCAGGAACCAAGGCCAAAGACTAAATATTATAACAAAAGATGCTCCCATTCTCTTATCACTTAGGAAATTCCAAGGGTTTTAGGAGCTCTATGGCAGAAGACCAAACGTATATTTGTTATTATAAGTCATGATGTCATATACAACTATGCACATTTCATTCATTAATTTAAGCATGCATTCAACTGAGCACTGCATTTAGTCACAGCCCACTTCCCCCAAGTCTGCATCCCTGGGGCCTTGCAGACAAATGTATCTTTGGTTCTTGGATCATCTCCTTATTAGACTGGGTTATGCGGTTGTACATACAATTTCTCTCCTCTTATATTTGAATTAGAAAAGTGCTTTTCAGATTTTAAACACTGTGGTTTGCATGATGTCATTTTAACTTGGGTAATAACAGGAAAGTGAAAATTTTGCTTTATTAGAATAATGCCATGCCTGTTGCAACTTTGTATTTTGGGGAAGGGGCAGAATTCCTCTTAGAGGTCGATGGCTCTTTTCTTTAGGAAAATACCTTGACAGGCCTTTCGGAAATAAAAGGTGGGACCCCCGTAGTGGCAAGGGTTGTGAAAAGACTGCACCACTGAATGTGTGTTCCCTGTATGTGAATTTAAGAGCATATCCCGGAAGCTTGCAATAAAGGGAGCTTGGGGGACCAGATGTCCCAAAGAGGAAGCAAGGTAGAGAAGGGTCTCTGTAGAGAGAGGTGACCTGAACAAAATTGGCAGAGTCAGGACCCAAGGGGAAAACTGGTCCTTGAGAAATTCCTATTAAGGACTCTAAGACTTCATAGGTGATGTTCAGTTTGTTTTTTTTTTTTTTTTTTTTGCGGTACGCGGGCCTCTCACTGTTGTGGCCCCTCCCGCTGCGGAGCACAGGCTCTGGACACGCAGGCTCAACAGCCATGGCTCACGGGCCCAGCCGCTCCGCGGCATGTGGGAACCTCCCGGACCGGAGCACAAACCCGTGTCCCCTGCATCGGCAGGCGGACTCTCAACCACTGCACCACCAGGGAAGCCCGATGTTCAGTTTTAAGTTATTTCTAGCCTTATGCTCTGCTATGTCTCCTCTTTTATCTGCGAATAGTTGGTAAATGTCTGTTACACATAACAACTTTGTGCCAGTGGGGCTTGGGTAACGAGAGTAACCGTGGCCACCATCGAGGGTCATGGTGAGGGACAGGACAGCAGAGAGAGAAGAGGAGAGAACAAGCTGGAGCCCCTCTCTCCAAGGTTTAAGTAAGAGAGGAGAGACCCAGATCCTTTAGAGGTCTTAGGGTGGGTCTTCAATATCCACGTAGATAATCCACTCAACAGTAATCCGTCATCTCCTCATTTCCATTGATCTTGTCTTCCAGCCTGTCTCAGCCACGCACTCTCATGGTCTTATCAATTGCTGCATCTCTTCCAAAAGTTTGATTTCAAGCATCCTAACCCCTGATTACCCTTGCATACCCTTTTGGCTCCCTCCCTGTAGCACCTCTGCTCAAAAAATGATCAGGCATGCATGGGTTTTTAACCCATTGGCTTTCCCATCTCTGCATTGCTATTCACCCTTTCATAACCTCACTTATCTCTTAACCCAGCTGAGAGTCTTTGGGTCATTCTTAAAATCATCTTCAGCTCTTCCTTCCATCGGTTTTTCTTGGCAAGACTCCAGTGCCACTTAGATCCAACTCTGCCTATTCTCTATCTACACCTGAAGAAAGCTGATGGCTACTGGGAGCAATCATACGCTCTGCTGATTGGTGTCTCTTTAACTTTATGAACTCAAACTTCAAGTGGGCTGTTATCAGTCTGGGTCCAACCAGGCAAAAAGAAACTAAGTGTTTAAAAGAGTGGGAATCTGATACAGGGAATTGGTTCTGTAAGTGTTGGTCAGACTGAGAAGTCCAGGTTGCCGGAGAGGCAACCCGAAGCTTAGCAGTAGCATGGAGCTCTACCAGCCTTAGGTTGGAGACAGCATCACCAGGGCCCAGGACCAAAGTCACTGGGTGACAGGTGACCACGGTAGGAATGTTCAGAGAGAGGCAAGATGAGATGATATAGCCCGCGTGGATCAGTCCCCTGCAATAGTTTGTTCACACTAAAATAGACACTTATCCTGATACAGATTTGTCTTCCCTGCCTGAGATACATCTGCCCAAACCACATGCGGCCGGACTCACAACTATTGCATATATGCACTTGTGGCTCCAGCATCATACAACTCTACTGCACCATGATATAACACGTGAGTACAAAAATCTGAGGTCTTGAAGAAGGCAAGAAACCCTTAAGAGGGCTGAGTAGGGGCTGGGCTGAGAATTACTTAGGTTATCAAACTAGTGTTAGTTTTCACTCTGAGGGGACAGAAGAGCAGTCTGAGAACAAGAAGGTGCTGGAGATCCATAGTTGACAACTGACCGCACAATCATTCTCCAGCTGAGGGTAACCCAGCCCTCAGCCTCTGGTCATGTTGGCCATCGTCAGACAGGAGCTGCCTTCTTTATTTTCTAATTAAGCATTTCTCTTGTCTTTCCTCCACAATTCTCCCTTGGGGAAGAGACGACCTCTTTGGGATTTCTTAATTCTCTATGAATTTCTTCTAAATGAGGCTCCATGTAGGGACTCGTGCCCTGGCTTGGGGGCATTCCCAGATTCAACAGACCCTCTGGCCTAATCTTTCAACCTGGGGATGACTGTGCCATCCCTACAGCCACCCAGGGTGTGTCGGGTAGATCCAGGTTGCCATCCAAGAGCTGTCTCCCAGGTAGACAGACCCCAGGGAAGGAGGGAGCTCTGTGGGCTCCGGGAGTGCACTGCATTTTGGGGTGTTCAAAAGAGAGAGATGAAGGGAAACTGCTTTTCAAAGGGAAGTAGACGCTGATGTTCTCGTTAGTTCATCGGTTAGAGACCCCAAACCAGATCCATCAGGGTTACCATGTGAGCCCCACGATGGGCCATTTTGCAATTACTTGGATTATTTCAGCTATGTTTATCCTTAACATCACACACTTGATGAAGTTCACGAGCACATTGTGACCTGTGTCTTTTCTTGTGACCTCTTGGGGCTAAAATTAAGCACAAAATTCTGCCCTCTCCTCAGGATGTTTAAACATTAGTGGTCGGATCCTGTTATGCACTGAATTGTATCCCCTCACAAAGTCATATTATTGAAGCCCTAATCTCCAGTACCTCAGAATGTGACTGTATTTGGAGATAGGACCTTTAAAGAGGCAATTAAAATAAAATGAGGCTGACTGTGGAAAACAGCATGGAGGTTCCTTAGAAAACTAAAAAAAAGAAAAGATGAAAACTCTAATTTGAAAAGACACATGCACCCCAATGTTCACAGCAACCCTATGTACAATAGCCAAGACATGGAAGCAACCTAAATATCCATCAACAGAGGAATGGATAAAGAAGATGTGGTACATGTATACACTGGAATATTACTCAGCCACAGAAAAGAATGAAATAATGCCATTTGCAGCAACATGGATGGACCTAGAGATCATCACACTTAGTGAAGTTAGTCAGAGAAAGACAAATAGTGTATGATATCACTTACACAGAATCTAAAAAACAATACAAACGAATCTATATACAAAACAGATACAGACTCACAGACAGAAAACATACTTGTTACAAAAGGAGAATGTGAGGGGAGGAATAAATTAGGAGTATGGAATTGACAGATACAAACTATTATACATCAAATAGACAAGCAACAGGATTTACTGTATGGCACAGGGAACTATATTCAGTATTTTGTAATAACTTATAATGGAAAATGAATCTGACAAAAAAAATGTAACCAAATCACTTTGCCGGACACCTGAAATGAACACAATACTGTAAATCACTATACTTCAGTTACAAAAAAAAAAGAACAGTAATGCACACACAAAATAAAATGAGACTGCTTGTATGTGCTCTAGTCCAGTCTGGCTTGTGTCCTTCTAAGAGGAGGAGAATAGGACACACAGATCTGGAATGCTCACACAGGGAAATGGCCATGTGAGGACACAGCAAGCCACAGAGAGAGGCCTCAGAAGGAAACAAACTGTCCTCACCTTGGCCTTGGCCTTCCAGCCCCCAGAACTGTGATACTTTGTTATGGCAGCCAAGCAGACTAAGATAGGTCCTTTAGATTTGGGGGGCGGGGTGGGGGGGTCGTGGGAATGCTGTGATGGTCCACGGGTGGGAAGGGTCTGTGTGGGAAATGGCCCACCAGTCGCTCTGGGGACCGCTGCAGGCTCCGACTCTGCACCACCCAGCCTGCCTGCTGCCCTCTCTCTTCAGGACACACTATTCCCTGATGTGGGTGGGACTCGTGCCCTGGTGTCAGAGTTGGAGAGAAAATAGAATCGAGATGTGGGTTAGCAGTAGGATGGGGAAGGAAGAAAAAAGCAAATTCATTTATAGTCTGTGGAGAGCCAACCAAGGATCCCGGTGGGAAACAGGGCCGGGCAGAAGGCTCCGCTTTCCTAAATAGAACTCTGTTTTGACACTCTCCCTGCAGCTGTTCCACCCCACGCTTGTCTGTCTCGCCAAGGGCGCCGGTAAAAAGCAGCAGGACTTTAGCCTCTCACGGCGCCATCTGGTGGCGCGCAGGGAGAGGTACAGTGGTTCTTGTGCCCACAGCCCGGTCTCCCGACAGCCAGAGAAATGCCTTCTGTTCTTTAAGAGTAATAGAAGGGTGGGAAGCAGCTGCGGGGCGCAGGGAGATCAGCTCGGTGCTTTGCGGCCGCCTGGAGGGGTGGGATAGGGAGGGTGGGAGGGAGATGAAAGAGGGAGGGTATATGGGGACATATGTATATGTATGACTGATTCACTTTGTAATAGATCAGAAACTAACACACCATGGTAAAGCAATTATACTCCAATAAAGATGTAAAAAAAAAAAAAAAGAGTAAGAGAGGGGTGGATACAAAGACTCTAGGGAAGAAAGGGAGGATGCAAAGAGCACTGGACTGGAGTGAAAAAGGGACTCTGGCTTTGAATCTTACTAGCTGCACAATCCTGGGCATGCTGATGAATCTCTTTGTGCCTCAGTTTCTTCATGGAAAAAAGATGGGTGACTGATACCAACAGTATTTCGTAAGGATTCATTGTGATAAAGCCCCCAGAACAGGAAGGTGGTGCCTCGGTGAATGCTTCATCCCTGCTTTTCTTCATTCCTCCTTGTGTTCTGCCCCCGTCTCCCCGCCCCGACGCGATTTTGTAAATAATCAAAAGTTATTACTGCTGCAGGCACGGCCTTTTTAATTTTAGCGGAGGGGTTGAGGGGACGGGGTCTGGAAGAACCTGAAACTGTGTGTTGGGAGAGCAGCAGGGAGTGGGTCCCGGGAGTCCCAGCTGGGACTGGGAGACCCCTAGGCTCTGCCCTCACAGGAATCAGAGTAGCTCAGACCTGTCCTTAGACCTGACCTTGACTTCTTGTTTCAGAAGAGGATCCTGCCTACCTGTGGTAAGAGACAGGAGGTGGCAGGCTCCCATCACCTCAGGCATCCAGGCACTGGTGATTGCTTTGCATTATTTCTTTTTGAGATCTCCTCCAGGCCTAGGGATATTATAAATCTGTGGGCTAAAGCAACATTGACGAGAGCACCAATTATCTAAATATGCAGTGCAAAACAGGCTAACATCCTGCATATACAGAACATCTGCAATTTGGGTTAAAAAGTGAGGGGGAGGAGAAAGGGGCGCTGCATGCTGAGAAGGGGCTCCAACATATTAAAGGTAACTGAAATATTTTCCCCACACATTAAAAAAATAATAATAAGTAAACCTGATGGTCTCTCTCCTGCCAGCACTGGGATATAGGGCATGTGTTTATATATGGCAGCTCTTGCAGATGCCGTGTTCTTTCCTGGAGGCTCCCTTTGCCTTCTCTAACACACTAGCCTTGAAATACATAATTCAGCGGGACAAGGGTCCCAACCAGAGACCTGAAAAAATATTCATCGCACATGAAAGAAGATTCAGGGACAGGCTCTTAAGCCCTCTTGGGGCCCTGGAGTCTTAAGATCAATGACTTTGAGCCTCTTGGGTGTTCTGGGCTCCTACTTCTTGCCATATCCAATGCACACACAGGTACCTCGAACTGAGCCCCCTCCTTTTATCCAGTTCCTCTCTCAGTAAATTGCACTGATGATTTCAGTTAAAATCATTAATCTACCTGGTTGCTCAAGTCAGAAACCAGAAATGTGAGAATCCTTAACTCCTGCCTTCCCGCTGCCTCACCCCTGTATCAGACGTATTAGCACACCGTGCCTGATGCCTTAACCTTATGTCTCTCCTGAGTCCTCTGCCACACGCTCTACCTAGGCTCCACTGTGGTTGGCCGACTCCCTGTGGGGTATCTGTAATCTGCCATCTGAGGACCCCCAGCCATACTGCTGGTGTCCCTGGCTCCTGTCTGAAGTGCCACATGGCAGGGCTTGGGGTGATGTCAGGCCAAATGATACGAGAAGGCTGAGTCATTAACCTGTAGCAAGGGTGTCCCAGTGACTTTGGGGGTGACAAATTACCCCAAAGTTCAGGGGCTTAAAACAATCATTTAATTAGGCTCGTGGACTATGTGGGTCAGTAGGGCACAGGAGGACTGGCCTGTCTCTGTTCCTTGATGTCTGAAGCCGGAGCTGGGTGACTCATGGCTATGAGTGACCCTATGCTCATGCAACAGAATCATCTGAAAGTATCTTCACTCCCAGGGCCGGCAGTGCATGCTGGCTGTTGACAGGGTCTGTGGTTGGAGCTGTGAAGCAGAGCCCCTCCACCTGGGCTCTCTGTGTGGCCTGGGCTTCATCCCAGCACAGTGGCTTTAGGGTCGTCAACTCCTTACAGGACAGCCAAGGACTCCAAGCACTGGTGCTCCAGTGAACAAGGCAGAACCCGCATGGCTTTTTATGACCTGGCCTTGGAAGTCCTACAGCATTGCTTCTGCTGTGTTCTCCTGGATATGAGTGAGTAATTCAGGCCAGTCCAGATTCACGATAGGAGATACAGTTCCCATCTCATGATGGGAGAAATTTGCAGATGTGGGTTTTTTTTTTTTTGTGGTACGCGGGCCTCTTGCTGTTGTGGCCTCTCCCGTTGCGGAGCACAGTTTCCGGACGCGCAGGTTCAGGGGCCATGGCTCACGGGCCCAGCCACTCCGCGGCATGTGGGATCCTCCCGGACCGGGGCACAAACCCACGTCCCCTACATCGGCAGGCGGACTCTTAACCACTGCGCCACCAGGGAAGCCGTGCAGATGTGTTTTACTGGGAGATTTTGAAGACATGTTTTAAAACTGCCACGGGGGAATCTTTGACCAGTGAGAAATGGGAGATAGAAGCTATATTCTCCTTCCTCTCTCCAGTGGACTGTTCTAGGGTGCAGTTACTCCAGCACCCCATCCAAAGATATCCTGGGTGGCTGGCTGGGTGCCTGTTCAGTGACTAGCTGTGTCTCATAACAGCTCATCTGGAGCAGTGGTCTGGGTGGAAACGCGCTGCTTCCCGTCATTCTGCCTTACTTCCCTTTCCCTCACTCTTGCTGCCCTGGTACCGTGCCGTCCAAGTAAAGCACCAGCCTTTAAGCTTTGCCTCGGGCTTTGCTGCTTTCAAGAGCATGGGCTAAGATACTCACCACAACCAATCTGTCACCCAATCCCACTGATTTATTCTTTTAAGTATCTTTCTTATCCATTCACTTTTCTCCATTCACACCGACATTCCCCAAGGCTGGGCCACACCTCCTCTTGCCCGGACCACAATAGATCTTCCCAACAGATCGCTTTAGATCTACACTAATAGTTCTCTCCCATCAGTCCACACTGAAGTTAGAGTGATCTTTCTGAAATAAATCTCATCGCCAAACCTCCCAGCCTAAAACCCCTGCGTGGTTCCTGATTCTCATTCTAAACTAGGGCTTTTCCTCTGCAGCATCGTTGACGTCTTGGGTGGGAGAATTCTTTGCTGTGGGGCTGCCCTGTGCAGTGTAGGATATTTAGCAGCATCCCTGGTCTCTACTCCCCAGATGCCAGTAGCAGCCTACTCCCAGTTGTGACAAGTAAAACTGTCCCTGGAGGGGAGGGAGGCAAAATCGTCTCGGTCGAGAAGCTCTGGTCTCAAGTAAGCATTCCTGACACCCCCTGCGTGGACTGGCCCTGGCTCACCAGGTACCACCCTCTCCCAGGTCTTTATGTAACAGCCAAGGCTAGACTTCTCTCGGCATCCTCTGAACCATGCCAGGGCCTTTCCCTATTCAGGCCTTCTTACTGCTGTTCCTCAGCCTGGAACATTCCCTTTTCTCCTGCCTATCCACCCTCGACACACACACCTGCACGGCACTCATCTGGCTCACGCTTTATCATCAGTCCTCGGCTAAAACGTCACTGTTGTGAAGGCTCCTCTGGCCTCCCAGACTAGGTTAGTCCGGTGATGCATGCTCTCATGGCATCAGCGACTACACACTTAACAGCATTCATCACAGTGATGGTGAATTAATTAGCCTTGGGCAGCCCTGTTAATGCTTTCCTCAAGCCTCTGTAACCTCCACCAGCGCGTGACGCTGTCATCTTGCTCAGCCCTCTATCTCAGGACTTAGCACAGAGCTTGGAGAGTGGTAGGTGCTCAGCGCATTTGGGAATGAATGAATGAATGAACGGACAAATACTACTTACGTGTATTCTTGAGAATCTTCACATTCCTTTCTTTCCTTGCTTTAGATTTTCCTCTGTCACTATGAAGCGGGACTCTCACTGCATGTGTGGGTGAAAGCCCCGTTCTCTGATGTTTTATCAGCCAAACTCTCTGACTGATCCTGAGAATCTTTCCAGACCCTGCTCAGCTCTTTGACCTGCTCCTCTACAAAGAATTTATATAAGTACTTTGCAGAGTACTTTTAAATTTTACTAAACTATTCTAGAAGCCAGAGGTACATGGAAGGATCAAAGTCAAAGATGTGGTATTTGATTCCTCAAAATATTTACCAAAAGATGGAATCTCGGGCTTCCCTGGTGGCGCAGTGGTTGAGAGTCCGCCTGCCGATGCAGGGGATGTGGGTTCGTGCCCTGGTCCGGGAAGATCCCACGTGCCGCGGAGCGGCTGGGCCCGTGAGCCATGGCCGCTGAGCCTGCGCGTCCGGAGCCTGTGCTCCGCAACGGGAGAGACCACAACAGTGAGAGGCCCGCGTACCACAAAAAAAAAATAATAATAAAATAAAATAAAATAAAAATAAAAAGATGGAATCTCCTCTCTTGGCTGCTTGTCCACCAAATGGGACTTCTTTTGTCTTTTCTCACCTTTCATTCCTGACTACCTCCTGCAGGGATGCCTAATGTGACGTGTTGCGTCCTGTTTTGGACCATTTCTCAATGGAATGTAAGCCTTTAGGGCAGAGTCTGTGTTTGGCTTGTGTCTAGTTTTAACCAGAACTAAGGGTTAAATTCTGGTCATTTTACATTTAAGCACCAGTGGGTTTTGTTCCTGTCACAAGCTCTTGCTGGGAAGTGTCAATATGCTGATTTCTGAAAACCTGACAGTTTTTAGGGCATCCTTTAGAAATGATTCTGGAAAACAGTGTCTGTAAACTGACTTGTTCCACTTTTGCTGATGTGCATTCTCAGGGCATGTGGAAAGCTGGAGGAGGAAGTTTAACTGAGCCGGGAGGCTGGCCTATGGTGACGCTCCTGCTTCCTCCCAAGGTTGCTGAATCCCTGATTTCTGGTAACCCTGGGATTTACTCCCCCTAGTGGCTTGACGAAATATAACTTCTCTCGATGGAAACGACAAACTTTCAGCTATGACTCCCAGCTCTGAATGTGTGGCGGCTCAGAATCTTCCAAATGCAAATCAGGGATGAAAAGAGATGATAAGCCGATGGGTCCTCTGAGAAGGGGATGGGAAATCGGATCATGGAGGTGGGAGACGCAGAGGGCGGAGGAAGCTGTTTTGTCTAAAATTCTGGTCCCAGAAACTGCCAGAGACTGAAATCCCGAGGATGCTTTGCTAACAAAGTCCCAGCAACAAAGGCGAGAACCAAACACAATCTAAGGGAAAGCAGGAGCGATAAACAAGAAGAAGGAAAGGAAGAGAAAAGGAAAGTGAAAACCAGGCATCCAGTCTTTGAAATTCCTTATCCTCTTGCTAAGGTAGCAGAACAAAGCAGTCATAGCCTAGGTTTGTGTCACGCTAGGGTTTTCCTCTTTGGGGGTGATCCACTAGCATGTGGGACCCTGTGGCAGCTGACTACCGTGAGAGATGTCTTTCTCTCCCATTATAGTGATAATATCCTGTTAACCTCAGAGTCTCTTCTTTCCAGTTTAAAAGTACCAACCCCATGCTTGTGGCTCATCTGACTGCATGGCGATGGCTGTTGAATACAGACGAAACACAAGACCTGGATTATCTACAAAATACAAGCCTACCCCTCACCCATCACTCCTAAACAATGATAGACACAGGCTTTAGGGATATTAACTCGGGGACAGGCTCGTGGCCAGTTATCCAGAGATATGTATACTATATATATGTATGTAGGTATGTGTGTGTATATATATATATATATATATATATATATATATATATATATATATATATGTGTGTGTGTGTGTTCTTTTTCAGATTCTTTTCCATTATAGGTTATTACAAGGTATTGAATATAGTTCCCTGTGCTATACAGTAGGTCCTTGTCATTTATTTTATATATAGTAGTGTGTGTCTTTTAATCCCAAGCTCCTAATTTATTTTGTTATATTTCTTCTTCTTCAGGACATGACTGGGCCTTCGATCTGATAGATGGGTGTCTTGTGAGTCATGTTGGCCCAGGTTGGGCTGTGAGGCAATTACCATGGTTTGGCGTGTCAGCCCCGTGGCAGATTTAGTGCCACATTTCAAAGGCCGAGCTGCCTTTAACTGTTTGCTCTTAATCTGCGACCTTTTGTGTTTTCTCATCGAGAGGGGGAATAGCTGCCCTTTCCTAGGCTTTAACAAGCCCCAGAGAGACAGGAGGGGAAGCCACAGTCCCCCCTTTTTCTGAAGTAGCCCAATCACACTGCACCCTCTGCATGCTAGATTTCTGTCCCGCCTAAACAGGATAGGATGCCTCGTGAAGGGACCGGGCCACGCACGAGAGACGAACTAACATTTACGCCTTAAGGACAAGCCAAAGAGAAACGTCGTGTTTTAGTTCAGAGGAGGCGAGCTCTCTTTCTTTCGTGTGTAGAAATCTCAGTAAGTTTTCGGAGGCAGTAGCTGGCCGTGCTGATGTCACAAAATCCAAGAGATTTCTCAGTTAAATTCGTGTCTATTTCAAAAGCGCCTTTGGTGATTCTAAAGTGAGAACTGCCAAGTCTTGATGGACATCAAAACCAGTTAGCGGGCAAGTACTGGTGGGTCTGATGAGGAATTAGCTGGGACACCGGCTCCAGCCAGACTGCTCTCTACTGAGACCCCGGAGCACCCCTTCTCCCCCTCCTCAGCCTCGATTTCTCTCCTGTGTCTGTTCCTCCTTCCTCCACCCAGGCACCCCCCAAAGTCCTGCCGTGGAAATCTCCCCCATTTCTCCCGGGCTGCACCCTGAGGCCCCCAGGATCCCGTTCCTCCCACCCTCACCTCTTCCCTCCTGCCACTGCAGAACCTGCCATACCCGTTCCTCTTCCTTCCCGGGCTCCAAGGACACCCACTTCGGCTTCCACCAGCTGCTTCATTCCCCCAGCCGCACCCCAAGATGGTGTGTGATCGTTCCTCTTTGGGAAGCAGTGAGATGGAGTGACTAGACCAGCTTCCCAAAGCTCTGTGGGTCGCAGTGTCCTTACCTGTGAACTGAGAATAATTTACAGCTTCAGAGCAGTGTTGTGTGAGTTATATGAGCCTGTGGATGCTTAACCAACACGAAACTGATGTTCAAAAACGGATCCCGAATGAGGCCTAGAAATCTGCGTGTTTATATCACCTCAGGTGATGGTGGCAGGTGGTGAGGACCTCCCTGAGAGACACTGGTTAAGATGGTGGTTCTCTACCTTGGCTGTGCACTAGAATCATCTGGGGAGTTTTTAAACAGTTCAGGTGCCTGGGTCGAACCTGAGATCAAATCAATCAGAATTGCTTTTGGTGGGGAAAGCTAAGCGCCAGTATTTTTAGTGACCCCCAGGTGATTCCAGTGTACAGCCAAAGTTAAGCACAAGGGCTTTGGGAGCAGCAGGGCTGGGCTCTACTGACCTCGGGCCAGTCACGAACCCCTGAGCCTCCGTTTCTCCATCTGAACAATGGGAATAAAACATTTGCTTCATTGTTGATTAGGCAGATTAGTTGAGACATTTCTGCATGGGGCCTGGCACAGTGCTCGAAACTTCCCTTCTGTTGAGTGGAATTGGGAGCTGGGGGGGGTGGACATCAGAGCCCCCGTCAGACTGAGGCCCGTCCAGGGTGTCTCAGCCCTCTGGGCCCAGGGTCCTCCTGCCTCTTGCTGCTGTGGTCCCAGCAAGTATATATGAATCCAGCTCTGAGCATGGCCCACAGGGAGCCTGGCTTCTCTCCATGGCGGGGTGGGCAGGGAGTTTTTGCCAACAGCTCTCTTTTAAAAGTGCTTCATTTCAAATACTATTTGGTTTAAAAAAATTTACTAATGATTAAACGGAAGAGGCAAATGAAGTGTTAATTCCTCTCGTTGTTCAACTGCCAATATGCAGCATGTTACCTCACTTATGGGTTACAATTTTCTTTACCGTGAAGCCACCTGAGAACATGGCCACCATTTATAATGTTATTTTTGTAAGAATATGTGCCTTGAGGTCCAAACATTCAGTTTACAAATCCCCTTTGGAGACATGAGGGTAGAATATGTGTCTGTGTGTGTGTGTGTGTGTGTGTATGAGTGTGTGAATATGTGTGTGTTAGTGTGTGTATTTATGAGTGTGTAGGAATGTGTGTGAATCTGTACATGAGTGTGTTTATGTATGTGTGCACGTGTGTGTGTGTGTGTGTGTGTAGGGCTGCGTGTGCTGGGGCTTGTCAACGAGAATTTCTAATTCCCCTCCCCGGTCCCTAGATCCTGCTTTACTTTATCCTCTCCCAAGCCTTATGTACACTTAAGACAACTCAGGTTCAGACCTATTACTGTCAAGAGCCGTTCTGAAGCAATTCAAGTGCTCTGTTTCCATTCTTCTGGGAAATTATAGCGGCATCCTGTGATCATTGCTGCTTTGTACCAGGCCCTTCCCTACAAATAGATCTTGTCTCTTCTGCGTCCACCAGGCCTGAGGGCATGGAGGGGGCGGCAGAGAGACCTCGTGGACGCCCTGCCACGTGCCCCGTTCTGTGCTGTTTGCATCCCGCGTGTTATTTCATTGTCATCAGACGGACCCTGTGTGGTTTGCATCCCGCGTGTTATTTCATTGTCATCAGACGGACCCTGTGTGGTTGGTCCTATTATTTCCCTTTGAGAAAACAGGTCAGGGGATGTTTAGCGACTCGCCAACACCATACAGGGACGTGAGCCTAGATCACTAGCTCAAAGCTTGTGCTCTTCTCCCTACACTATCCTGGGGACTCATCTTTAGTTTCCTCTCCTTTCTGCTCCCCTTTTGTCTCTGCCTTTGAGCCTGGATGGGACATTCCTGGTGTTGGATGGCTGTCAGTTTCTGCCTGAGGCTTGGTGTAACCTGTAATCCTCTGCCCTGTGCCCTGCCCATCCCAGGGCAAAGGGCTCCCCAATGTAGGAAATGCCTTAGCACTCCATAGCTTCATTTCCACACCCAGGGTCACAGAGCAAAGTGCTGCAGCTTCTGAAGGGGGAGAAAATGTTCTGCAGGACCGCTGCAATTCCCTGAATTTTTGCAACATGTAGGCTGGGGCATATTTTCTCAAGTTTGGTTAATCTGAGCTTTGTTTGCTGCGTTGTTAAGGTGTTTTCAATTGGTCAGGACTTCCAGCAAGAGAATGAAGTAAACACTAGGCACGTGGAAGCCCTTTTCTGGGCTAGTTTTCAATCAGGAGTATTATGGTCTGGTCCTTGATAATTGTGATCACTGACGGTTTCTGGGCATCCTCGGGCAGGTGGTGTGTTTTCTGTCTCTCTGTGGCCAGGCCTGTTGGCAGCTGAGACGGCTTGCCGTAGTACCAGTGGAAACCAGGACAACAAGCTATTGTTTTTTGGAGGGACAGGGATAGAACACAGAGGATGAAGTCAGGGAATAATTGGGGGGGATGCAACTGGTCTGAGAGAACATGTGTATAGTTATATATATATCTTTTCATCTATCAGCAAAATTATTCAGAAATAGTTACATTTAGAGTTTACATTTCATAACAACAGTTCTTTCACATGGTTTGGGGTTGTTTTTATATTACCAAACTTTTCTCTGGTTTGCCTTATCCAGAGTATAATTTTGGTAACAAACACTGATTAATAAGCTAAACTCTCACAAACTCTTGTAGTTTTTTTGAGTTTATATAGGGAATATAAACCTTTTAAAAACATTTTACTAGGGCTTCCCTGGTGGCACAGTGGTTGAGAGTCCACCTGCCGATGCAGGGGACACGGGTTCGTGCCCCAGTCCGGGAAGATCCCACATGCCACGGAGCGGCTGGGCCCGTGAGCCGTGGCCGCTGAGCCTGCGTGTCCAGAGCCTGTGCTCTGCAGCGGTAGAGGCCACAGCAGTGAGAGGCCCCCATACCACACACACAAAAAAGTTCTCGGCACAAGAAAAAAACTAATTATGTGAGGTGATGGGTGTTAACCTAAACTTATCGTGGTGCTCATTTTGCAATATATACATATATCAAGTCATTATGTTGTACATCTGAAACTAAAACAATGCTTTATGTCAATTATATCTCAACAACAAAAAATTATGGTCACCACGATGATGGGAGAGTTGGGGTGACAGTGGGAGGAAGCCTGGCAGGGGGCTTAGGGCACTGTTGGAATATGCTGGACACGGGTTCAAATCCTAGATCTTCCATTTACTAGGGAATAAAGTTAGAATCGGCTTAAATTAGCATGTTAATCTCAGTGGGGTTAAATAAGATCTTTCATCGCCTCTCTTTTCCCATGGGAGGTGGGAAAGGTCTCATCAAGGCCTTGGAGCCAGGCAGGGGACTAAGGAGTCCAGACTTTGGAAGAGAAGGAGAGGGAATTGTTTTCGAGCTGGCTGAGATGGGTTAGCAGCAGGTGCTGAGGCTGGAGGGCTAACCCCGCAGGTCGGAGCTTGAGGAGATCTGAAGCCCGTCGGGGAAGCTGTGCCCAATCCAGGTGAAGATCTTTGACAGACAGCCTGGACCCGCCTGCCTCTCTGATTCCTGTTCCAGGGCAAAGGTCACGCAGCCGCTTGAACCTCCTTTTTATTTTCTCTCTCCTTTCTCAGCTCTGTTCGCCTTATAAGGAAGGTCAGCCTTGCCAAGTCGAAAGTGCCTCTGTTATCTTCCCCTCGATTTCTGCGAATAGTCCCGTGAACCAGAACTTGCCACGTGAAAGATGGCTGCTCTCTCTGTCCTCTCTGCCTGTCAGCAAAGTAAGCGTCCCGGTTTTGGGGTTTCTACTCACTTGCTGGTGGTCCGTGGGCTTTGCAGAGCACGCTGTGCTCAGGGTCATCGGTGCGCCCTTCCCTGGGGACAGGCAGAGATTTGGAACATTCCAGGGATTAGTTCTTCCAGTGGGGATGCCGTGGGCCTTTGAGCCCAGAGATTCTGCATCATCTGTAGTTACAACCCACAGCCCAGTTCGAGTGAGCATTAGAAATGTGGTAACCTGGGGGCAGTGGGCTATAAATATTAATCTGGAGTGTTCCAAAGGTAACATTGTACCTGCTTATAAATCATGGCTGTGATTTCTTGAACCCCGATCTTTTAATTCCTGTGTGTTTCTTAAATAAGCTGGGTATGGCAGGTATGATTATCTGGTTAAAAAAAAAATCTCCTGCAAAAATACGAGCTTCAGATTAAGTAATTCATTCTAAATTTTAAAGTGCCTTCCCACTAGGATTATTCAATATCCTGGTTGCCTGGTTAAATAGAGGCGGCTTCTCCTCTGGGGTCACTTTTGCTCAATTCATATTATCTTAGGCACATGCTTCCTTAACATGCAAAATGGGAAAAAGGGTCTGAGCCCTGGTGAGCACGACTTATCAAGAACACGTATTTCTTTATTTTCCCAGTGTGCTTGTACCAGGAAACGGGGCAGAGCAGCGGACTTCTCAGCCCCAAGCACGGAGGCGCCACGGTTTAGGATAGATAGAGTCTACACACACACACAATGGCAGACTTGCTAGCCAGTCTGTTTTGTGAATCTATGAAAAGATTATACCTTAAAACACATGTTTTGTGGTTTGATTTACCGTCTTTTCTGGAGTAAAGCAGGATGCTTATAGCCAACTAAAGCAGCACTTGGGTCTGAAACGCCTTGTGTTGACCCTCTACACGTAGGCACGGTCCACCCCGTGTGTGCCCATGTCCTGGCCCTGCAGAGAGCACAGGGGCAGGTCCACGGTTGCCCCAGGCTGGCATAGCCTCTGCCATCCCCACAGAGAGGTTCTGTTTGCTGGTGGGTACAAGGGATGGTGTGAATTGCAGTCTGAAGTTCAGGCAGCTGAGTTGGGAAGGGGAGACGGGGCCAATGGTGGTTGGTGATAGATAGGGAAGAGAGAGAGAGGGAGGGAGTTGGCATTAAGAACCAGAATTCGCTGCTTTAGCGGAAGTCTGGTGTTTACAGAGGTGAGACGCCCTGTGCTATAGTGGAAGCAACTCAAGGCTTGAAAACAGACTTGTATCTTCTGGTCCAGCCACTTACAAGCTGGGTGCCCTTGGCCGGGAAAATCTGTCCTTCAGTGTCCTCATCAAAGAGGGTTAAACAGGACACTGGGTAGGGAGTGCCCACCATGGTGCCTGGCCCAGGGTTGGTGTTCAAAACAGTCACTTCCAGTCCTTGGCTGCTTCCCCACAGAGAGAAGCTTCTGGTGGATTGAGAGGCAGCCTTGTGGTGAAGGAGCCCAGCTGTGGCTGGGCTGAGAGTGGGGGCAGGATGAGGGGTCTTGATTCACTTTCCCCAGCACACGTGTCCCGCTGAGGCCCCTGACCTGAGACTCCTTGGAACTGGAGCTGATGCACCTGAGTCCTCCCTGGGGCTGGAGGTGGGCGGCATCTTCCATTTACTGAAGCTCATTCCTCACATTTGCTGCTGCTCCAGACAGATGCCGACCAGGTGCAATGAACAACCAGAAAAAGCCAGCCCTGCAAAGCTTTCACTTATTCGCCTTCATTTTGAAGCTCTAGGTTCTGGCACCGTTGCCAATAGAAAAATCTAGGAGCACACATCTTTCATCGTTTCCATTTTATCGTGAAAACCAGAAGCCTTGCCCGGTGTGTTCTCTGAGGCTGCGGAGCACGTTAGAAGCAGTGGTAGCAGCAGGGTCCAGGGTGGCCAAGCCCCACTTTTCCCCTCCATAGATAGACCTCCTCTTTGGCTCCAGCTGAGGCCGTGAGCCACTGGCCTCTCCAGCTTTATGCTGCCTTGAAAAGACTTAGCCCAGGGTTGGAAACCGTCAGTGCCTAATCCCACACTTATCTTCACTCTACTCTCCCAGACTTCAGTGATATGACTACAGTTTGAAGGAGAAAGAGGCCAGTCCTTAGATGTTCAGCTGTAGCTTCTAAATCAGGACCAACACTTTATTTGCAGCAGAGGGGAATGAAGGGGAAGGAAAGTAGCCGGCTGTGAGAGGCTTACTCGACCAGGTTCAGTATTTACTGACTTCTTGTTGAAGGGGAGATAGTACCATGTTTCAGGAGGAAACACATGGCCCCTAATACTGTCACACAGTGAGAGACTGAAGCTGCAAACTTGGTGTGGAAAAGGAAATTATTTGTAAAACATTAGCAAGTAGGAAATGGATATCAAGGTACTAAAATAAGGGAGACCAGAACAGTGTTGGAGAGAAACTGTGAGAAACTGAAACTGGAAGAAATAATCTGAAGGGAAATAATAGACCCCAGAAGTTAACTACGGGGTAAAACGAGGGAGATAAGGACAGGAGATGAGAACTATTTACAGAGGAGGTGTGGGTTTGAAAGTGAAAGAGGGTCACAGCATTGATGATCAGAGGCAGGTGATCCCAGGCATTGGGGTTTCATAATCTAATGTATTTTCCATGCAGCAAATGAAGAAGAAAGTCATAATCATTTCATAATAGGGAAGCTGAGTCCTGCAGAGAGCCATCATCCCCAAGTTTTCTTGTGACCCACCCCTTCCTGTCCTTCCTCATCTCCAGGCAACTACTGATCTACTTTATGTCACTGTAGATTCACTTGCATTTCTGAGAATTTTATACAAATAAACTTATACAGTAATACTTTTTTGGGGGTCTTGCCTCTTTCATTTAGCATAAATTTTTGTATAAAACATTTAATTTATTGGTCTTTTGGGGGAATTCGATGCATCACCAGTGTATTACAACTGAGCCATTCATCTTGTAGCTTCATCAACATTAACTGGTTCGTTTTCATGACACTGCTGAGGAATCAGCTGTTTCTGCAGAGGTTCAAGAGAAAGGCCTTTTGAGAAGTGTGCAAGTTCCTTTTGTATCTCTACGAAAGCTTTGTTCACTCAGTTATCTTTTTCGTCATTCACAATGTTTATCTTAAGATTAGTGGTAACTGGTTTTGCTTTATTATTAACCTTAGAGCTTTTTTGGCTGGCTATGTGGAATACATTCCTGGACTTCTGCCCTCTTAGTTTATCCTTGGCCATTGTCAGACCTCCGATACCCCTCGTGCAGCTGCTCAAGTTCCAGGTGACACCATCTGCACACACCTCATTCTGCATAATTATTCTGAGATTCATCCATGTTGTTTCATTTATTAATAGTTCATTCCTTTTTACTGTTGAGTAGTATCCTGTTGTATGGACAAAGCACAAATTATTTATCCACTCACTGTTGATAGACATTTGTGTTAGTCGGTGTTCTCCAGAGAAACAGAACCAATAGGATACACACACACACACACATACACACTCTCACATATCTATTTTAAGAAATTGGCTCATATAGTAGTTGGGGCTGGTGAGTCTGACATTTGCAGGGTGGATTGCAAGACTGGAAATTCCAACAAGAATTGATGTTGCAGTCTTGGGTCCAAAGGGAGGCAAAAATCTCTTCCTCTTTGGGGGACCTCAGACTTTTTTCTTAAGGCCTTCAACTGATTGGGTGAGGCCCACCCACGATATGGAGGGTTATCTGCTTTACTCAAAGTCTACTGATGGAAATGTTAAAAAAATACCTTCTAAAAAATACCTTCACAGCAACATCTAGACTGATGTTTGACCAAACAACTGGGCACCATGGATAGCCTAGTTGACATATAATCTTAACCATCAGGGAGTTGTTCCTAATTTTTAGCTATTACAAATAAAGCTGTTGTAAACATTTGTGGATGGGTGTTTTTATGGATGTATGACTTAATTTCTCATGGGAAAATTCTAGTTGTGGAATGACTGAATCATATGGTCAATGTATGTCTAACTAAAAAGTTCCTTCCAAGTGGTTTTCCAAAGCAGTTGTATCATTTTACATTCCCACCAGCAGTGTGTGAGAATTCCAGTTGATTTTGTATCTTCACATGTCTGTCTGTCTTTTCTAGTTGGTATGATCTGTCTTTTTAATTTTAGACATTTTAATAGGTATGTAGTGTATCTACCTGTGGTTTAAATTTGCATTTTACTAATGAATAATGATGTGCCACATGTTTAATGTTCGTTCCTCTTTACTTGCAGGTTATTTCACTTTGCAGGCAGGAAAGGCGAGATCAAAATACAAAGTCACACCCCCAGCAGTCTCTG
Organism: Phocoena phocoena; assembly: GCF_963924675.1. Classification (NCBI taxonomy): domain Eukaryota; kingdom Metazoa; phylum Chordata; class Mammalia; order Artiodactyla; family Phocoenidae; genus Phocoena; species Phocoena phocoena. The sequence goes on from NC_089223.1 coordinate 20,680,909, forward strand.
GGTCACCAGAGTTTGAGAGAATATTTCATGCACAGTGAGTAATGCTTTTCCCTTCAGGGGTATGGATCTGCCACATACACACAATTCCTAATTAGGGGAAAGATACGCAGAGAAGATATGCCATTATAACAAACCACTCTTCGTGGCCAAGACCCTTCTCATGATCCTTGAGGTTTGAAGTAGGCAGTGCATGGAGTTTCTACCCACCTATATTACAAATTCAGAGGATACATTTACAGAAAAGGCTGGGATCTTAGGGGGGATTGCTATATGTCTCTAAGTGTGGCAGTTTGGTCCAAGAGCCTGGAAGGGGCTCCCTGAGAGTTCAGTAGCCTCATGTTGGAATAGTTATGCTATCAATTTTCTATCTGAAATCTTTACTTCTTCCTCTCCACTTCAAAACAGAGGTAGGTCAGTGTTATCCTCTGCCAATAACCCATTTCCTAAAATCAGAAACCTATAATAATGAGAAAGCTTTCTATTTTATGTGTATTCATAGTTTTTTTTTTTTTTTAACATCTTGTGCTCCTTGCCTTTTCAGATCCACACAGAATGTTCCACTATAAACACCACGAATTTGCCTGATGCAAGATGCTAGGGCTCTCTTTACATTTAATCCCCCAAACCCGGTGCTTTTAAAAACATTGCACATATCACCATTTATACATTGCTTGGTTCTTTTGTTAATAGTTTGGGATTTTTCATGTTTGTTCATGAGTGGGGTTGGACTATAATTTTTCTTTTTTTGTATGGTCCTTGATCATTTTGATATCAAGATTATGTTAGCCTCACAGAATGAATTAGAGAATTATTTTCTCAGAGTTTTAATAAGATTGGAAGAGTGTGTTCCTTCAGAGTTAGAATTTGCCTATAAAATGATCTAGACCAGATGTTTTTCTTGTGAAAAAAAATTAAACTATGAGATTTGATTTCTTTAATGATTATGGAATTATTCAGTTTTTTTATTATGTCTTAAATTAGTTTGGGTCAGACTTGGCCCTTGAACTGTGAACATTGGTTTCTTGTCCATCTAATTGCTCCAAGGAGGATGGCACACACTATTTCCCTAGGCTTGAAAGTGTGATGAATACCACTGGTAGTACAAGAGATAATTTTAAGAGGTGCATAGACATGTTTAAACATTTTTTAAAATGTGGTAAGAATGTGTAACTTGAGCTCTACCCTGTTAACAAAATGTTGAGGGTATAATATATTACTGTTGACTAGAGGTACAATGTTGTACAACAGATCTCTAGAGCTTATTCATCTAACTTGGCTGAAACTTTATGCCCAAGGTATGATTTTATTTTATTTTTTTAATTAAAAAATTTATTTATTTATTTATTTTGGGTTGCATTTGGTCTTTGTTGCTGTGCGCGGGCTTTCTCTAGTTGTAGAGAGCAGGGGCTACTCTTCTTTGCAGTATGCGGACTTCTCATTGCAGTGGCTTCTCTTGTTGTGGAGCACAAGCTCTAGGTGCAAGGGCTTCAGTAGTTGTGGCACGTGGGCTTAGTAGTTGTGGCCTGCGGGCTCTAGAGTGCAGGCTCAGTTGTTGTGGCACATGGGCTTAGTTGCTCCGCAGCATGTGGGATCTTCCTGGGCCAGGTCTCAAACCCATGTCCCCCTGCATTGGCAGGCGGATTCTTAACCACTGTGCCACCAGGGAAGTCCTCCAAGGTATGATTTTAAATAACATTGGACCACATGATGAGAAAGTCATTTCCACTGTCTTTGAATCTTTATGTTATATCAAGTGGAAAGTATTGATTTGGTGCTGGTATGTCCCACATCCCCAAATATTTATTTTTATCAGGGTAATACATGTATGTAGTCTGAAAATAAAGTGAGGTTACAAGCCTTATAACAACAAGTAATTCTCCTTATCCCCAATCCATCCCCAGAGACAGCCATTGGCACTCCTTTTGACTACTACTTTTGGTATTTATTTCCATATTTCTAAATACTATGTGTTCACTGCTATTTATTGATTCACAAATTTTAGACATTATCAATTGACTTCCTTTTATGGCAGAAAAAATTTCATGCTCCTCTGTTTCCTCTTTTCCTCACTTCATCCTTCCAGAAAAGTTATATCACTTTGTTGAGTTAAATCAACGTTTATGTTGTTGTGATTAAGTAAATAACGTTCAAAGCTGAATCAAGTAGTATACTATGGTTACATTTCCTTCTTGTGTAGTTTTTTGCTTTACATGGGGTTAATAATTGCCTCTTTGTTTGCTTAGTTTCATCTCTGAATCTTCAGCAGAACTGAAAATTTCCTCTCAGTACATTTAAATACATTAAGTAAGCTAGTAATATCACTTGTTTTTTCCTTAGAGTCATTTGTGCTTTAGTCTTCCATATTTCTTCTCCAATCTGGAGGTTGCACTTTAGATCTGTTACGTAGCTGTCATCCCACAACTTCCTGTCATCATCCTAGGAATTTCCCTTATACCCTACTGATTTGGATCACCTGTTTCCTGGATTTCATATTATCCTATGTATTGGTTTTTCTCTCTCGTTTTGGTGGAGCACCTCCTCCAGACACTTCCTGAGAGAAGGGGAATGGTAGGTCTTGACACTTCTGAATATGCCTCTGTTTCTCTGTTAAAATCCTTACCCTCAGAATTTCGAAAACATTGTTTTCATTATTATCTAATTCCCACTGCTATTGTCGAGGTGTCCTGTGCTGTTGTGATGCTTTGTTTGGAAGCTGTAGAAGCTTTAGGGTCTTCCCCCATCCCCGGCCTGAGGTGTTACAGTGCTGTGCTTGCTCAGAGGCATTTTTCTTCACTCTGCTGAACCCTAGAGGAGTTTTTTTCACAGCCTGAAAACTCATGCCTTCTGTTCTAGAATATTTTAAAATATTGTTTACCCCTAAATTTTGTCATCTTATTTTCTCTGTTCTTTCATTCTTTTTAAAAATATTTATTTATTTATTTGGCTGCACCGGATCTTAGTTGCAGCACGTGGGATCTTCTTTGTGGCCTGTAGGATCTTTTATTTATTTTATTTTATTTATTTAAAAATTGTTTATTTATTTGGTTGTGCTAGGTCTTAGTTGTGGCAGATGGGCTACTTAGTTGCAGCTCACCAGCTCCTTAGTTGCGGCATTCAGGCTCCTTAGTTGTGGCATTCGAACTCTTAGTTGCAGCATGCATATGGGATCTAGTTCCCTGACCAGGGATCGAACCAGGGCCCGCTGCACTGGGAGTGGGAATTTTAACAACTGGACCACCAGGGAAGTCCCTCATTCTTTTTTTTTAAAATAAATTCATTTATTTATTTATATTTGGCTGTGTTGGATCTTTGTTGCTGCGCAAGGGCTTTCTCTAGTTGTGGTGAGTGAGGGCTACTGTTTATTGCGGTGCGCGGGCTTCTCATTGCGGTGGCTTCTCTTGTTGCGGAGCACAGGCCCTAGACGTGCGGGCTTCAGTAGCTGCAGCATGCAGGCTCAGTAGTTGTGGCTCACGGGCTCTAGAGTGCAGGCTCAGTAGTTGTGGCACACAGGCTTTGTTGCTCTGTGGCATGTGGGATCTTCCCGGACCAGGGCTCAAACCCGTTTCTCCTGCACTGGCAGGCAGATCCTTAACCACTGAGCCACCAGGGAAGCCCTGTCCCTCATTCTTAAAATATATATTAGTCGTAAGTTGACCTCCTGGACTGAACTTTAGTTTTCTTTCATCTTTTTTTTTTTTTTTTTTTTTTTTTTTTACAAACTCTATTTTGTTTCTTGAGAAGTTGATTTGTAAACTTGTAAATGTCTTTTTTAAGTAACAAAATTGGTGATTTTTCTAGGAAGAACTGAAATATACTTTGCAGAAATTTTAAAACATTGAGATATAACTGACATATAATATTGTGTTACTTTTAGGTGTACAACATAATGATTCGATATATGTGTAGATTGTGAAATGATCACCAAAATTAGTTTAGTTAACATCCATCACCACACAATTACACATTTCTTTTTCAGTTTTCTTTCATCTTGAGTTTTTCATCTTCTTGGACTTTTGTTCTTTCAGGGAATTTCTTGAACTTCCAACTTTTTACTGATTTTTTAAAAAATTCAAATATGAATTTAATTCCTAAGAATTAATTTTTATCCTTTGATTGTTCTTTAGTTCTTCTTGTTGCTGCTGCTGTTATATCATTCCTTTCTTGTTTCATAGATGCAGTTTATTCTCTTCTATCTGAGGATTTTAATGATTTAAAAAAAAAATCTTCCTTTATCATTTCTGTTTCTTCCAAGTTCCTTCTTATTTTTCTATTTTGGCCTTTGCCTTTAATTTTTATTTGTTATTCACCTGTTAAATATTTTTTGAGCACCTCTATGTATTAGGCACTGTTGGGAGATAGTAGTGAACAACTCCAACAAAGATCCTTGCCCTCTTGAAGTTTATCTTATAGCCAAGGAAGACAGAAGATACACAATAAGCAGATAATACCATAAGAAAATAAGATATTGTGTAAGAGGGTGGTGTTAAGCTATACAAGAAAAACGACAGCATTACATAGGGACGTGGGGGAGGGCTGCTCGGGGGTGAGCTAGAGTGGGTTGCAGTTTAAACAGAGTGGTCAGTGTAGTCCCCACTGTGAAGGTGGCACTTGAACAAAGACTTGAAGCAGGTGAAGGAGTTAGCCATGTGGCCATGTAGGGAAGACGCTCTTGAGATAGAGGAAGTAGCCAATGCAAGGCCTTTAAGTGGAAATGTGTGACTGGTGGGTTAGCAAAGAAGTTAGTGTAGCTGAGAGAGGAAGCTGGCAGAGAGTGGTAGGAGGGAAAGTCAGAAAGGTAATGGATGACCAGACCAGGCAGGGCCTTGAAGGCCATTGTAAGGACTTTGGCTTTTTCTCTAAGTGAAATGGAAAGTCGTTACAGGGTTTTAAGCAGAGGAGTAACATGATCTTGTATTTTAAAAGGATCACTTTGTCTGTTTTGCAGAGAATAGACTGGGTGCATTGGTAGAAGCAGAAAATTCAGTTAGGAAGCTACTGCAAAAATTCGGGTGAGGGATGATGGCGACTTGAACCAGGAAGATAGCAGATGACGTATGAGATATGGCAGATTCTGTATATATTTTGAGGGTAGAGCCAATAGGATTTCAACAAATATGGAGTGTGAGAAGAGTCAGGAACAGCTTTCAGATTTTTGGCCTGAGCATCCTGAAGGATGGAATTGTGATTAACTGAGTCAGAGAGGGCTGCAGGAAGAGCAGTTTTGGGGGGAAGACCAGGAGATGGGACTTAACGCTACAGCTAAGGAGAGGCTTTAGACACTGTGCTCTACTAAGCTATTTGGATCGCTTGTTATTGCATCATAAACTGGCTAATACATTGTTGCTTACACATCCAAGCAGAGATCGAGAGTAGACAGTTGGATATACCAGTCTGCATTTTAGCAGGGAGATCCGAACTGGAGATATAAATTCAGAGTCATTGGCACATGAAAACGATTTAAAGCCAGGACACTGGATGACATCTTTTTTTTTTTTTTTTTTTTTTTTTCATTCGAACTGGGATTTTTTTTTTTTTTTTTTTTTTTTTTTTAAACATCTTTATTGGGGTATAATTGCTTTACAATGGTGTGTTAGTTTCTGCTTTACAACAAAGTGAATCAGCTATACATATACATATGTTCCCATATGTCTTCCCTCTTGCGTCTCCCTCCCTCCCACTCTCCCCATCCCACCCTTCCAGGCTGTCACAAAGCACCGAGCTAATATCCCTGTGCCTTGCGGCTGCTTCCCCCCAGCTATCTACCTTACTACATTTGTTAGTGTGTATATGTCCATGACTCTCTCTCGCCCTGTCAAAACTCACCCTTCCCCCTCCCCATATCCTTAAGTCCGTTCTCCAGTAGGTCTGCGTCTTTATTCCTGTCTTACCCCTAGGTTCTTCATGACATTTTTTTCCCTTAAATTCCATATATATGTGTTAGCATACGGTATTTGTCTTTTTCTTTCTGACTTACTTCACTCTGTATGACAGATTCTAGGTCTATCCATCTCATTACAAATAGCTCAATTTCATTTCTTTTTAAGGCTGAGTAATATTCCATTGTGTATATGTGCCACATCTTCTTTATCCATTCATCCGATGATGGGCGCTTAGGTTGTTTCCATGTCCTGGCTATTGTAAATAGAGCTGCAATGAACATTTTGGTACATGACTCTCTTTGAATTTTGGTTTTCTCAGGGTATATGCCAAGTAGTGGGATTGCTGGGTCATATGGTAATTCTATTTGTAGTTTTTTAAGGAACCTCCATACTGTTCTCCACAGTGGCTGAACCAATTCACATTCCCACCAGCAGTGCAAGAGTGTCCCCTTTTCTCCACACCCTCTCCAGCATTTATTGTTTCTAGATTTTTTGATGATGGCCATTCTGACTGGTGTGAGATGATATCTCATTGTAGTTTTGATTTGCATTTCTCTAATGATTAATGATGTTGAGCATTCTTTCATGTGTTTGTTGGCATTCTGTATATCTTCTTTGGAGAAATGTCTATTTAGGTCTTCTGCCCATTTTTGGATGGGGTTGTTTGTTTTTTTGTTATTGAGCTGCATGAGCTGCTTGTAAATTTTGGAGATTAATCCTTTGTCAGTTGCTTCATTTGCAAATGTTTTCTCCCATTCTGAGGGTTGTCTTTTGGTCTTGGTTATGGTTTCCTTTGCTGTGCAAAAGCTTTGAAGTTTCATTAGGTCCCATTTGTTTATTTTTGTTTTTATTTCCATTACTCTAGGAGGTGGGTCAGAAAGGATCTTGCTGTGATTTATGTCATAGAGTGTTCTTCCTATGTTTTCTTCTAAGAGTTTGATAGTTTCTGGCCTTACATTTAGGTCTTTAATCCATTTTGAGCTTATTTTTGTGTATGGTGTTAGGGAGTGATCTAATCTCATACTTTTACATGTACCTGTCCAGTTTTCCCAGCACCATTTATTGAAGAGGCTGTCCTTTCTCCACTGTACATTCCTGCCTCCTTTATCAAAGATAAGGTGTCCATATGTGCGTGGGTTTATCTCTGGGCTTTCTATCCTGTTCCACTGATCTATCTTTCTGTTTTTGTGCCAGTACCATACTGTCTTGATTACTGTTGCTTTGTAGTATAGTCTGAAGTCAGGGAGCCTTATTCCTCCAGCTCCTTTTTTCGTTCTCAAGATTGCTTTGGCTATTCGGGGTCTTTTGTGTTTCCATACAAATTGCGAAATTTTTTGTTCTAGTTCTGTGAAAAATGCCAGTGGTAGTTTGATAGGGATTGCATTGAATCTGTAGATTGCTTTGGGTAGTAGAGTCATTTTCACAATGTTGATTCTTCCCATCCAAGAACATGGTATATCTCTCCATCTATTTGTATCATCTTTAATTTCTTTCATCAGTGTCTTATAATTTTCTGCATACAGGTCTTTCATATCCTTAGGTAGGTTTATTCCTAGATATTTTATTCTTTTTGTTGCAATGGTAAATGGGAGTGTTTTCTTGATTTCACTTTCAGATTTTTCATCATTAGTATATAGGAATGCCAGAGATTTCTGTGCATTAATTTTGTATCCTGCTACTTTACCAAATTCATTGATTAGCTCTAGTAGTTTTCTGGTAGCATCTTTAGGATTCTCTATGTATAGTATCATGTCATCTGCAAACAGTGACAGCTTTACTTCTTCTTTTCCGATTTGGATTCCTTTTATTTCCTTTTCTTCTCTGATTGCTGTGGCTAAAACTTCCAAAACTATGTTGAATAAGAGTGGTGAGAGTGGGCAACCTTGTCTTGTTCCTGATCTTAGTGGAAATGCTTTCAGTTTTTCACCATTGAGGATGATGTTTGCTGTGGGCTTGTCATATATGGCTTTTATTATGTTGAGGAAAGTTCCCTCTATGCCTACTTTCTGGAGGGTTTTTATCATAAATGGGTGTTGAATTTTGTCGAAAGCTTTCTCTGCATCTATTGAGATGATCATATGGTTTTTCTCCTTCAATTTGTTAATATGGTTTATCACATTGATAGATTTGCGTATATTGAAGAATCCTTGCATTCCTGGAATAAACCCCACTTGATCATGGTGTATGATCCTTTTAATGTGCTGTTGGATTCTGTTTGCTAGTATTTTGTCGAGGATTTTTGCATCTATGTTCATCAGTGATATTGGCCTGTAGTTTTCTTTCTTTGTGACATCCTTGTCTGGTTTTGGTATCAAGGTGATGGTGGCTTCGTAGAAGGAATTTGGGAGTGTTCCTCCCTCTGCTATATTTTGGAAGAGTTTGAGAAGGATAGGTGTTAGCTCTTCTCTAAACGTTTGATAGAATTCACCTGTGAAGCCATCTGGTCCTGGGCTTTTGTTTGTTGGAAGGTTTTTAATCACAGTTTCAATTTCAGTGCTTGTGATTGGTCTGTTCATATTTTCTATTTCTTCCTGATTCAGTCTTGGCAGGTTGTGCATTTCTAAGAATTTGTCCATTTCTTCCAGATTGTCCATTTTATTGGCATAGAGTTGCTTGTAGTAATCTCTCATGATTTTTTTTATTTCTGCAGTGTCAGTTGTTACTTCTCCTTTTTCATTTCTAATTCTATTGATTTGAGTCTTCTCCCTTTTTTTCTTGATGAGTCTGGCTAGTGGTTTATCTATTTTGTTTATCTTCTCAAAGAACCAGCTTTTAGTTTTATTGATCTTTGCTATCGTTTCCTTCATTTCTTTTTCATTTATTTCTGATCTGATTTTTATGATTTCTTTCCTTCTGCTAGCTTTGGGGTTTTTTTGTTCTTCTTTCTCTAATTGCTTGAGGTGCAAGGTTAGGTTGTTTATTCGAGATGTTTCCTGCTTCTTAAGGTGGGCTTGTATTGCTATAAACTTCCCCCTTAGAACTGCTTTTGCTGCATCCCATAGGTTTTGGGTCGTTGTGTCTCCATTGTCATTTGTTTCTAGGTATTTTTTTATTTCCTCTTTGATTTCTTCAGTGATCACTTCATTATTAAGTAGTGTATTGTTTAGCCTCCATGTGTTTGTATTTTTTACAGATCTTTTCCTGTAATTGATATCTAGTCTCATGGCGTTGTGGTCGGAAAAGATACTTGATACAATTTCAGTTTTCTTAAATTTTCCAAGGCTTGATTTGTGACCCAAGATATGATCTATCCTGGAGAATGTTCCATGAGCACTTGAGAAAAATGTGTATTCTGTTGTTTTTGGATGGAGTGTCCTATAAATATCAATTAAGTCCATCTTGTTTAATGTATCATTTAAAGCTTGTGTTTCCTTATTTATTTTCATTTTGGATGATCTGTCCATGGGTGAAAGTGGGGTGTTAAAGTCCCCTACTATGAATGTGTTACTGTTGATCTCCCCTTTTATGGTTGTTAGTATTTGCCTTATGTATTGAGGTGCTCCTATGTTGGGTGCATAAATATTTACAATTGTTATATCTTCTTCTTGGATCGATCCCTTGATCATTATGTAGTGTCCTTCTTTGTCCCTTTTAATAGTCCTTATTTTAAAGTCTATTTTGTCTGATATGAGAATTGCTACTCCAGCTTTCTTTTGGTTTCCATTTGCATGGAATATCTTTTTCCATCCCCTTACTTTCAGTCTGTATGTGTCTCTAGTTCTGAAGTGGGTCTCTTGTAGACAGCATATATAAGGGTCTTGTTTTTGTATCCATTCAGCCAATCTGTGTCTTTTGGTGGGAGCATTTAGTCCATTTACATTTAAGGTAATTATTGATATGTATGTTCCTATTTCCATTTTCTATATTGTTTTGGGTTCGCTACTATAGGTCATTTCCTTCTCTTGTGTTTCGTGTCTAGAGAAGTTCCTTTAGCATTTGTTGTAAAGCTGGTTTGGTGGTGCTGAACTCTCTCAGCTTTTGCTTGTCTGTAAAGGTTTTAATTTCTCCATCAAATGTGAATGAGATCCTTGCTGGGTAGAGTAGTCTTGGTTTCAGGCTATTCTCCTTCATCACTTTCAGTATGTCCTGCCACTCCCTTCTGGCTTGTAGGGTTTCTGCTGAGAGATCAGCTGTTAACCTTATGGGGATTCCCTTGTGTGTTATTTGTTGTTTTTCCCTTGCTGCTTTTAATATGCTTTCTTTGTATTTAATTTTTGACAGTTTGATTAATATGTGTCTTGGCGTGTTTCTCCTTGTATTTATCCTGTATGGGACCCTCTGTGCTTCCTGGACTTGATTAACTATTTCCTTTCCCATATTAGGGAAGTTTTCAACTATAATCTCTTCAAATATTTTCTCAGTCCCTTTCTTTCTTTCTTCTTCTTCTGGAACCCCTATAATTCGAATGTTGGTGCGTTTCATGTTGTCCCAGAGGTCTCTGAGACTGTCCTCAGTTCTTTTCATTCTTTTTTCTTTATTCTGCTCTGCAGTAGTTATTTCCACTACTTTATCTTCCAGGTCACTTATCCGTTCTTCTGCCTCAGTTATTCTGCTATTGATCCTATCTAGAGTGATTTTAATTTCATTTATTGCATTGTTCATCGTTGCTTGTTTCATCTTTAGTTCTTGTAGGTCCTTGTTAACTGTTTCTTGCATTTTGTCCATTCTACTTCCAAGATTTCGGATCATCCTTACTATCATTATTCTGAATTCTTTTTCAGGTAGATTGCCTATTTCCTCTTCATTTGTTAGGTCTGGTGGGTTTTTATCTTGCTCCTTCATCTGCTGTGTGTTTTTCTGTCTTCTCATTTTGCTTATCTTACTGTGTTTGGGGTCTCCTTTTTGCAGGCTGCAGGTTCGTAGTTCCCGTTGTTTTTGATGTCTGTCTCCAGTGGCTAAGGTTGTTTCAGTGGGTTGTGTAGGCTTCCTGGTGGAGGGGACTAGTGCCTGTGTTGTGCTGGATGAAGCTGGATCTTGTCTCTCTAGTGGGCAGGTTCACGTCTGGTGGTGTGTTTTGGGGTGTCTGTGGCCTTATTATGATTTTAGGCAGCCTCTCTGCTAATGGGTGGGGTTGTGTTCCTGTTTTGCTAGTTGTTTGGCATAGGTTGTCCAGCACTGTGGCTTGCTGGTCGTTGAGTGAAGCTGGGTGCTGGTGTTAAGATGGAGGTCTCTGGGAGATTTCCGCTGTTTAATATTATGTGGAGCTGGGAGGTCTCTTGTTGACCAGTGACCTGAAGTTGGCTCTCCTACCTCAGAGGCAGAGCCCTGACTCCTGGCTGGAGCACCAAGAGCCTTTCATCCACACGGCTCAGAATAAAAGGGAGAAAAAGTAGAAAATTAGTAGAAGTATGAGGAAAGAAAGAAGGAAAGGAGGAAAGGAAGGAAGGAAGAAAGAAGCAAAGAAGGAAAGAAAGGAGGGAGGGAGGGAGGGAGGGAGGGAGGGAGGAAGGAAGGAATGAGGGAAAGAAGGAAAAAAAGACAGAAAGAAAGATGATACAGTAAAAATAAAATAAAGTATAATATAGTTATTGAATTAAACAATATTTAGAAAAAAAAAAAGGGACGGATAGAACCTTAGGACAAATGTTGGAAGCAAAGCTATACAGAGAAAATCTTACACAGAAGCATACACATACACCTTCACAAAAAGAGGTAAAGGGGGAAAAATCGTAAATCCTGCTCCCTGAGACCACCTCCTCAATTTGGGGTGATTCGTTGTCTAAAGGAGGGAGGGAAGGAAGGAAAGAAAGGAAGAACGAAGGTAAAGTATAATAAAGTTATTACAATTAAACTTAATTATTAAGAAAAAGAATTTTTAAAAAAAAGTCATGGACGGATAGAGCCCTAGGACAAATGGTGGAAGCTAGAGTATACAGACTAGATGTCACACAGGAGCATACACGTACACCTTCACAAAAAGAGGAAAAGGGAAAAAAATCATAGATTTCGCTCCTAAATTCCACCTCTTCAATTTGGGATCATTCCTTGTCTATTCAGGTATTCCACAGATGCAGGGTATATCAAGTTGATTGTGGAGCTTTAATCCGCTGCTTCTGTGGCTGCTGGGAGAGATTTCCCTTTCTCTTCTTTGTTTTCACAGCTCACAGGAGCTCAGCTTTGGATTTGGCCCTGCCTCTGCGTGTAGGTCGCTGGAGGGCGTCTGTTTTTTCGCTCAGACAGGACGGGGTTAAAGGAGCCGCTGATTCGGGGCCTCCGGCTCACTCAGGCCGGGGGTTGGGGGATGGGGGAAGGAGGGGCACTGCGTGCGGGGCGGGCCTGCGGCGGCAGAGGCAGCGTGACGTTGCACCAGCCTGAGGCCCGCCGTGCGTTGTCCCGGGGAAGTTGTCCCTGGATCCCGGGAACCTGGCAGTGGCGGGCTGCACAGGCTCCGCGGAAGAGGGGTGTGGAGAGTGACCTGTGCTCGCACACAGGCCCCTTGGTGGCGGCAGCAGCAGCCTTAGCGTCTCCCGCCCGTCTCTGGGGTCCGCGGTTTTAGCCGCGGCTCGCGCCCGTCTCTGGGGTTTGCGCTTTCAGCCGCGGCTCGCGCCCGTCTCTGGGGTTCGCGATTTTAGCCGCGGCTCGCGCCCGTCTCTGGAGTTCCTTTAAGCAGCGCTCTTAAACCCCTCTCCTCGCGCACCAGGAGACAAAGAGGGAAGAAAAAGTCTCTTGCCTCTTCGGCCGGTGCAGGCTTTTCCCCGAACTCCCTCCCGGCTAGTCGTGGTGCACTAACCCCTTCAGGCTATGTTCAAGCCGCCAACCCCAGTCCTCTCCCTGAGCTCCGTCCAAAACCAAAACCCGAGCCTCAGCTCGCAGCCCCGCCCGCCCCGGTGGGTGAGCAGCAAGCCTCTCGGGTTGGTGAGTGCTGGTCGGCACCTATCGTCTGTGCAGGAATCTCCCCGCTTTGCCCTCCGCACCCGTCGCTGTGCACTACTCCGCGGTCCCGAAACTCCCCCCTCTGCCTCCCGCAGTCTCCGCCCGCGGAGGGGCTTCCTAGTGTGTGGAAACTTTTCCTCCTTCACAGCTCCCTCCCACTGGTGCAGGTGCCGTCCTTATTCTTTTGTCTCTGTTTTTTCTTTTGCCCTACCCAGTTACGTGGGGAGTTTCTTGCCTTTTGGGAGGTCTGAGGTCTTCTGCCAGCCTTCAGTAGGAGTTCTGTAGGAGTTGTTCCACGTGTGGATGTATTTCTGGTGTATCCGTGGGGAGGAAGGCGATCTCCGCGTCTTACTCTTCCGCCATCTTCAAGGTCCCCCCTGGATGACATCTTTAAGGGCGTGGGTATAGGTCAAAAAGAGGAGAGGACCAAGGACTGAACCTAGAGCCCTCCAGCCTGATGAGGCCAAGAAAACAAGGGTCCAGCAAAGAGATCTGAGCAAAAGAGACCCTAGAGGCTTTACTCAAATGTCAGGTCATTCTTTTTTTTTTTTTTTCTTTTTCGGTACACGGGCCTCTCACCGTTGTGGCCTCTCCCATTGCAGAGCACAGGCTCTGGACGTGCAGGCTTAGTGGCCATGGCTCACAGGCCCAGCCGCTCCGCGGCATGTGGGATCTTCCAGGACCGGGGCACGAACCCGTGTCCCCTGCATCGGCAGGCGGACTCTCAACCACTGCGCCACCAGGGAAGCCCCGTCAGGTCATTCTTGATTGGCTATCTGTGCAATTTAAGAAAGAGGCACTAGGGAGAGAACTGGGGGCTCTGTGTGCACAGACGGGGCTTACTGAGAAGGCAGCTTCACTGAAGGGTGATGGGTCAGGAGGCAGCCTTCTTCTGGGGGGACCCCAGGTGATGGCATCTGTAGGTCATCTTTATGGGACCGTTAACTTCCTCTAGGAAAAAAACCCTTAACTCCCCTGTGAGGGAGGAGGGAGTGAAGGGTGAGGGAGGAGGGTGGGTATATTAGGCCTGCCTTCTAGTAGTCTGACAGTGTGGTGGGTGAAGGAAGGAAGCTTCTTCCACTCTGCAGTATGTGAATTCGCACTATGATCAGTACAGAATTTTACCCTCACGCTCCGTTGTTCTTGGAGCCCCCAGAGATTCTCTGGTTCAGTTTCTCCAGACAATAATCCTCCCATCTCCTCTGATGGAGGAGTAGGGTGGGGCTCAGAGGTGGAGCAGAGCCAAAGGCCTCCTTCTACAGTCTTTCAACTAGTTCTTCTGTTTCAGCCTTTGGCCTCCAAGGGACCTGGGCCCCAGTTGCTGAGCCTCTTGGGTTCTGGGATAAGGACTGTCTCAGTCTTTTTTAAAATTTGCTGTGCCGCGTGGCTTGTGGGATATAAGTTCCCCCACAAGGGACTGAACCCGGGCCCTCGCCAGTGACAGTGCGGAGTGCTAACCACTGTGCTGCCAGGGAATGCCTTGTCTCAGTCTTCACTGCTTCTTCCTCCTACAGGCACGTAGCTTCAGCTTTCCGCACTCTGCCAACTCAGCTATGGTTCCCCTCGTGCTGGTTTTCCTTCGGAAATTTGCTACCATCTCTCTTCCACTGCTGTGTCTGCTCCCGTTCTCTCTGTTCTTGAAGACTTTCTATTTTTTATTCCTTTACTGGCATTTTAGTGAGGTTTCAGGAGGGAGAAGAAACAAACACGGGTTCAATCTGCCATGTTTAGCAGGAAGTCCTTGGGATGTGTTCTCGACACCATCTGGACACCCATTTCCCCCCATTCAGCAGAGGAAGGGTCTCATGCTCAGAGTCTCCATCAATCAATAGCATCTAATAAGAATCTGACAACTTTCTGTTTTCATGGCATTTCTTTTTATACTTATCTTTTATTTAGAAAGTTACACTCTTACATCACTACCGCAAGTGGGAACAATTTCATTTTTCCGAATTTGTCTGAGTCAAAAAGAAGTTGATTCATAGAAAAATAATAAGAGGTATATGGAGAAGCTAAATTTTTGACAGTAATATATTAATGTTTGGAGTTTGGGAGATACCATACTATTCATACAGATGATCACAGGAGGAAATTCTGCATCTTCTCACTTGGTCTTTCATGTTCTGAGACTTTGTTGGGGAGTGTTGGATTTCCAGCAGGCTAGATTCTTGGGTCACTTCTGGTTCTATGTTCGTTCACATAGTTTTCACAGATTTGATTTTCTTTCGAGTTACTGCTCTCTCCTTCCTTTTCTGCATCTGGACGCCTCTTATCCTGGGAATAAAGCTGGACACCATTTCCAAATATTTCTCTTAAGTTGCTGTTTGTAAGTATCCAAATCCAATTTCCTTGTTAAATGTGTTTTGTTTGATTAATCATGGCAGAACAGAGAGGGGTTAAAAAATAATAGCCAGTATTAGGGTGGGGTGGGGGATTTGGAGCCATAAAATACCTTTGTCATGGTATAGTTGTCCTGCGTTCTCTCTGAAGGGTGGATGGGAATGGTCCTACTCCCTTCTCTGAATTTCTTCTTGGATATTCCAGGGCACTAGCCCAGTTCTTGCCTTAGGTTCGAAGGTTTACGATGAACTTGGCCAGATCAGAGAAGATTTATGTCTGATGAAGCCATTTCGACTTTATCTGAGGTAGTTAGGGCAGGAGCCCCTGGGATAACCAGTTTATTCCAAAGCCTACTCGGCTACCTATTCTCTTTTTCAGGGAAGGCTCCCTTGAGCTCTGCAAATCCCCAAGAGGGAATGCACTTTCTTTTCTGGCTCTTCTGCACCAAAGCATTGAGTCCCTTCAGCCTCCCTTGAAGATCTTATGGCCTCATGAGTAACAGAAACGCTGCCTCTTCCCCTACTCTTTCTCCTGCTGCTTTGCCCTAAGCGTAGTCAAGAAGCCCGCTGTTATGACTAATTCTTTCTTTGAGTGGAATTTGACATCTCATAGCAACCATTTCAAGGTCCCTCTGACCACCCCTGAAGTACCTGTTTCCTGTCTGAGGGTCACCTCAAGTTGGATACTTACTTGTCAAGCAGCGATCATTATTATGGAGCCAGCTTACCCAAGTTACTAGCTCAGGGCCGCTTCTCTAGAGGCCCCATTCACTTCCTCTTCCCTTCCTCCAGGGAGGGCATTAGAGGTGACTCTTTCTAGAGTTTTGCAGTCTTTTGCCAGAATACACTCTTTGAAATTATGAAAATAGCAGCTATAATTTCATGGAGGGCCATTTCTTCATGGTATTGCTAAGGTTAGAAAATTCTATCTAGTCTAATTTGAGCACCTTGATCCCTTTAGATTAAAGGCTTTTATAAATTTAAAAAGTAGATCCAAGTAATAAATTGATCTTGTTGTAATTTAAATATATTTCCTCTGATTCTATATCCTCACTGGAAGAGAAGAATAGCTGCTGATGACCTCACTCTTTTTCATACACTTGAGGACCATTATTAAATGTCTTTCATCTGCTGTATTTGGAGGCTAGGTAGCAGAAATTCAGCTTCTTTTTTCAATCATTAAAAAATTTGGTGGTTCTCTTTAGACTAAAATTTTTCATATTATTTCTAAACCTGGAGCCTAGAAATGTACATAGTATCCCAACAATGGTTCCATCAGTTCTGGGTGAGGTAGAAGAATTGCCTCTTACTTCTTTCTTGTATGTACTCTATTTGCTTAATGCTGAATTATTAAGTTCCTGTTCCAGAATTAACCTGCCACAAGGCACAAGTAAACCCAATCATCATGAATCTGAGAACTCTTTAGAAATGTTAGCCTTTTCTTACTCTACTAGAGTTCTTCTTTTTCTTCTTCCCTTTTTTTTTTTTTTTTGCCATTTACTAACTCCTTATAGTCACTTTGAATCCTGAAATTAAAACTGTTGACCATAATACATGCCTAAAACCTGTGGAGAAAAGGAAAATTCACAATCGAGTAATTTTTCAAATATTCTGCAGCACCAGGATTATAGTAATGTGAGTCACCTACTTTTGTAGTAAGTACAAAAATGATAAATAATAGAGACAATAAACACATCTCCATTCTTATTACAAGTGTACCAATCTTAGACGTTAGCTGAAATCCCAAGATGTACTTTTTCACTGAGTTATAAAGGGCTTGGGTTCTCCAAGATGAGAGAGTGACTAAACGATGAGTCTTCAAACTCCACCCTCCTCTAAAACCCACCTTGTATTAGTCAGCTGGGGCCACTGAAACAAAATGCCATAGACTGGGTGGCTTTAATGACAGATATTTATTTTTCACAGTTTTGGAGGCTGCAAGTCTAAGATCAAGGTTCTGGCTGATTCTATTTCTGGTGAGAGCTTTCTTCTCTTGGCTTAATGTGTCCTCACATGGCCTTTCCTTGGTGGAGGGGTGGGAGAGGGAGAGAGGGAGAGGAGAGAGAGAGGGAGGGAGAGAGAGTCAGAGTCAGTCAGTCTGGCAGGTGTCAGAGAGCTCTCTGGTGTTTCTTCTTATAAGGGCACCAATCCTGTTGGATCAGGGCTCCACACTTCTGATCTCACGTAACCTTAATTACTTCCTTACTCCAAATACAGCCTCACTGAGGGGTTAGGGCTTCAGCATGTAAGTTTTGGAGAGACAAACATTTAGTCCACACCACCAACAAACAGCTTCTGTCACACAAGCTGGGTGATTCTCAGGTAGTCAGGGGATGAGAGGCAGCTAGAATTTGGATGAGCTGCCAGCCTCACTCCCTCATCTCCCCATCCTGTTCCTTATCAGCAGTACCACTGAAGTGCTAGTTAGATTTCATGCCCTCCTGCCATTAGCAGCAGCCTCCCTCCCGTGTCCCAGAGGGTTACTTGACAAGGGACAATTTAGATAGTTACAGATCTATATAAAAGGATTAGCTCCAGCAACCTCTCATCCCCAAGCCTTTTCTGAGCATATTAACCTGTTGCTCTGACCCTCCAGCCAATGTAATAATCCAGTGGTTTAATGTCACGGAAGTTTACCGTTTTTCTTGCTCACGTCAAGTCCTACATGGGTGCTCCTGGTTGGGTGGCCTTTCACATGGTCATTTAGGGACCAAGGTTTCTTCCATCTAAGAGTTTTGTCCCCATCCGGGTCCTCAGCATTGTCTCCATGCAACCAGTGCGTGGGGTGAGGGGAGCTTGGCACACCAGCTGCTTAGCCATCTGGCTCAGAAGTGACGTATGTCATTTCCCTTACTTTCCATTGGCAAGAAGTAGCCCCACTAAGATCCCAGGAGGCTGGGAAGTGTATCCCTGACTGGGCAGCTACTGCACAGCACCAGCTTCACACCATCCCTGTTGTCAGCCAGCCGCCTCTGCTATAGTAGGACGTGCAGATATTTTTTATTGGGGTTGTGCAATTAAAAAAAGTCAGAGACTAGGGTTTTAGGCACTGCCAGAACGCAATATGATTCTTTCTTTTCCAGTATGGGGTGAGCTTTATAGTACATACACTTAGTGACGGAGACAGGGCCCAAGCAGTGCT
This sequence comes from Phocoena phocoena, assembly GCF_963924675.1. Lineage (NCBI taxonomy): Eukaryota > Metazoa > Chordata > Mammalia > Artiodactyla > Phocoenidae > Phocoena > Phocoena phocoena. The sequence continues at coordinate 20,699,142 of NC_089223.1, forward strand.
TAGTTTAGGACTACCTTCAGCGCTCCCAGCCTTCGGGTCCAGACAGGGATCTGCAGTGGTCACATGTCCTGATCCCCCAGGCCCAGGCTCCCTTGGAGTTGGGGACCGACGATGGGGGCTTTCAGTGGCTTTAAATATTCAATCTCCATGGGCTCCACTGGCCCATCTTCTAGGGTGACCAACTCTTTCCAGTTTGCCTGGGACTTTCCCAGTTTTAGCACTCCGATTTCTGTGTCCCAGGAAATCCCTCCGTTCCAGGCAAACCCCGATTGTCCTGGTTTAAAAAATCAAAGTCCCCCGTTCTGAAAACCTGTTCAGTCCAGGGCAAACCAGGATGGCTGGTCACCCCACTGTTCTTCCAGTAAAGACTCTTTCTGTTATTACCCCTGGGTGGAACTTGAGGCCCATGATGACATCTGCCTATAACAAAAGAGAAGCTTCTCCCTTATCTTTTTAAGGGAAGCTTAAATATCAAAGAGCACAGGATTATAGTGCAAAGAGGGCTCTCACCAGGGAATGAGTAGACAGACTCATTTTCCCTCAGCGTGGACACACAGGAAATGGGGCGGTCCAGCGATGGTCAGAACCAACATTACCCTCTGTTCCCACGCAAAGGGAAACTGACACAGCTGCTGCCAGCTGATTTCTGTCCCATTTCTGTCCCGTAGATTTTTCCTGAGGATCTCCTAGAATATAATCTGCCTTCATGTCCAAAAAGAGATCATCGATTATTTTCACTTTGGTTTTCCTGGCGAAGTGACTGTAATTAGTCACTGATAGGATTGTGCAGGACACATTTTCAGTGTTTGGTCCCGTTGAGTTAAACAATGTCTGTGGACAGCTCACTGTGAACAAGCTGCTCTGGAGCACATCCGGGCGTGGACCACTTAACGGTGCTGTGGGGTCTGCAGGGACCCGAAAGTGCTGGTGGTGGAAGGACATGGTCACGTGGTGGAGGAGGTGCGGGAGGTCAGACTGAGCAGCCGGAATGGGATTCCAGTTATTTTAAGGCCAAGCAATACCTCGTGTCTTCAGCAGGCAGCAGCAGGGAAGACCGTTTAGCAATAGCAGGGCCCCAGGCTCGCTGTCAGAGAATTGTTTTCAGTCTCTGAAAGGTGATAGTGGGACACATCTTCAGGGCTTAAGGCGGGTCGGTAAACAAGGGACCAGGAGAAAAGTACAACGAGCGCAGCTGGGACAGGAGGTCAGGGTGAGACCAACAGTGACTAACGGCTTATAGGGGACAAAGAGTCTCATTTCTTAGGAGAGGAGGGTGCAGAGGTATGGTACTAAACTGCCCACATCCACCAGGCTGTGCCCTCTGGGAGCACAAATGCAGTTACACTCACATCCCTGCCTGAGTCTCCGTGACTTCTAACTGCTCCCCCGGGACCTCGGCACCCCTTTCCTCCATCTTCTCAGTTACTTCCTGGAGCCCCCGGGCACATGGGCAGGGACAGCTCTGTTGCCTAGCAATTGAAGTGGGGGGCCATGCCACTGCCGTGCTCCAGCCCTCCGGTCCTGTGAGTTCGGGATCCCTCCCCAGGTCCTGGAGTCTTCCATGACTGCTCTCCGGATGCTCTTTGGTCTGTGGCAGAGGGAGGTGAGGGCTGTGGCTCTCTGCAGCTGTTTGGCACTTCTGTCTGAGGCATAGCACTGCAGACATCTGGAGTTTCACCAGTCCTTTCATGAAGACCGTCCTTCAGCTTTCAGCCTGGTCTCCATTCAGGTGTGAAACCCGTACCCTGGCTTGGGCAGGGGTGGGAAAGACCCCAGAACATCCTTCCGTTTTCCTCATTTCCTCTTTCCTTACTCTTTCTTGCCCAGAGGCCTGCTTCCTCTTGCAAATAAGAGACACAAAAGCACACCTGCTTCTCAGTGTGTGTGGGCGGATGCCCACAGGGGCCACAGACCCAAGGTTCTGCCTCTGCAGCTCAGTTTGGGCTTGGCTGGGATGCTTTTATATAATATCATCTGCCCCACATGCCTAGCCAAGGCTGCCAGTACAGTGGGGAGAAAAAACCTTCTAAATAGTTAGTCTTTATGAAGAATAATATGGACTGGTTTTGAGGGTGATTTTAAAAAATTTTTTTATTTATTTCTTTTGGCTGCGTTGGGTCTTTGTTGCTGCGTGTGGGCTTTCTCTAGTTACAGCGGGAGGGGGCTGCTCTTCGTTGAGGTGCGGTGGCTTCTCTTGTTGTGGAGCACAGGCTCTAGGCACGTGGGCTTCAGTAGTTGCAGCATGTGGGATCAGTTGTTGTGGCACGGGCTCTAGGGCGCCAGGCTTTGGTAGTTTTGGCACGCGGGCGCAATAGTTGTGGCTCGTGGGCTGTGGAGCGCAGGCTCAGTATAGTTGTGGCATATGGGCTTGGTTGCTCTCTGGCATGTGGGATCCTCCTGGACCAGGGACCGTGTCCCCTGCATTGGCAGGCGGATTCCCAACCACTGTGCCACCAGGGAAGTCTGAGGGTGATTTTTTATTTTAATTTTTTTCGAGGGTGATTTTTAAAAAAAATCTCATCATGGCTATTTTGTGTCGTATTGTGGAAGAACTTACCCCTTAAATTTTGGGATAATTTAAGGTGTTTTACAAGACTAGATAGAAGATGGGACAACTGTGTTTTGTTTCCGAAAAGGATAAAACTCATAGAAGAAGCCAAAGGGGATAATATCCTTGACATTGGGTGTGGAAAATAGAGGAACCTTCTGCTCCTGTTCTCTTTTACTTCATGGAAAACAGGTCCATGAATTTAGCCGAGGAAAAGGAAATGTTTTTTAACATAGCTGTAATCATTCTGACTGTTCACATTTGTAAAGTATCTTTTCACTTAACCTACCATAGGAACTCACAAACTTTAAAAGACGTTGGTAAAAAGGCAACCATCAGAAGCAAAATAATGCCAAGGATAGGAAATGGCAGAAAGACAAAGCTCAGTTATTTCCCTAAGAATGAGAAAGTTGTGGCTATGGTTTGTGAGGGTATCAGTGTCAGGCCCTGGACAAGATATTCCTTAGGTCGTTCCAGTGGCCTTTCAGGCCTTAAAAGCAACAGTAAAAAAAAATGAAGAGGAAAGCATTTGGCATTCGTATTCTGCATTTCTGGTGTGCCGAGGGTCTGATGGTCGCTCTTCTGGCTCTTAGAGAGCTGAGTGGGTGACATTACCGTTGTCATTGCCGGCTCAGGGTTAGAAAGGTCCACTCGTGCTTCTGACTCTGCACCAGCTGTGGTCTATATATGAGCGCTGAGTTATGCAGTTAGTTACGAAGCTTCCTTACGCAGCTTTAAGAGATGGCTGAATGATTAGCAGGGAGTTTTTTCTAATGTAGTTGAGTCAGAAACTAATAAGGTTGAGTTAACCCATCCACAATTTCCTGTAGATTTATGGAGAATGAGGAAAGAATTATGCTTTGTAATTAGGCTTTCTTCTCCTTTTCTTGAGTTAGAGATTTTTTTTCAGAGTTATTGAGGTATAATTGACAAAATTGTAAGATATTTAAAGTGTACAACATGATGATTTGATAAATGTATAATTTGTGAAAGGATTTCCCCCACTGAGTTAATTAATACATCCCTTACCTTACATATTTACCCTTTACATATTTAGTCTTTTTTTTCTTTTTTTTGGTGAGGGCACTTAAGTTCTACTCTCTTAGCATATTTCAATTATACAATAAAGTGTTATGAACTATAGTCACCATGTTATATATTAGATCCTCAGACCTCATTCCTTTAATAACTGAAAGTTTGTACCCTTTTATTAGGCTCTCCCTATTTTGCTCACCCTCAGGCCATGACACCTACCATTCTACTCTCTGTTTCTGTGAGTTCACCTTTTTTTTTTTTTTAAAGATTCTACATGTAAGTGATACCATGCACTATTTGTCTTTCTTTATCTGGCTTATTTCACTTAGCATAAGGCCCTGCTGGTTCATCCAGTTTGTCGCAAATGGCAGGATTTCCTTCTTTTTAAATGTTGAATAATATTTCATTACATATAGGTATATCACATTTTCTTTATCCATTCATCCACAGTTGGATACTTAGGTTGTTTCCATATCTTGGCTACTGTGAATAACACTGTAATCAAGATGAGAGTACAGATATCTCTTCAAGACGGTGATTTCATTTCCTTTGGATATATACACAGGAGTGGGATTGCTGGATCATATGGTAGTTCTAGTTTTAATTTTTTGAGGACCCTCCATACTGTTTTCCACAGTGGTCGTATCAGTTTACACTCTCATCAGTAGTGTATAAGGTTCCCTTTTCTCCAGGTTATTGCCAGCACTTGTTCCTTGGCTTTTTGATAATAGCCATTTTAACAAGTGTGAGGTGATATCTCACTGTGGTTTTGATTTGCATTCCGCTGATGATTAGAGTTGTTGAGCACCTTTTCAGGTACCCGTTGATCATTTATGTCTTTGGAAAAATGTCTTTTCAGGTTCTCTGCCCATTTTTTAATTGGGTTATTTGGTTTTCTCTGCTATTGAGTTGTATGTGTTCTTTGTGTATTTTGGGTAGTAACCCCCTATCAAATGTGTGGTTTTGCAAATACTTTTTCCCATTCCATAGATTGCCTTTTCATTTTGTTGGCAGTTTCCTTTGCTGTGAAGAAGGTTTTTAGTTTGATGTAGTCCCACTTGTTTTTTTGTGTTTTTTTTTTTTTGTGGTACACGGGCCTCTCACTGTTGCGGCCTCTCCCGTTGCGGAGCACAGGCTCTGGATGCGCCATGGCTCACGGGCCTAGCCGCTCCACGGCATGTGGGATCTTCCCAGACTGGGGCACGAACCCGTGTCCCCTGCATCGGCAGGCGGACTCTCAACCACTGAGCCACCAGGGAATCCCTATTTTTGTTTTTGTTGCCTTTGCTTTTAGGGCCAAATCCAAAAAATCATTGCCAAGGCCAATGTCAAGAATATTTTCCCCTATGTCTTCTTTTATGAGTTTTATGGTTTCAGGTCTTATGTTCAAGTCTTTAATCCATTTAGAGTTGATTTTTGTGTATGGTGTAAGACAGGGGTAGTTTCATTCTTTTGCATTTGGCTGTCCAGTGTTCTCAACACCATTTACTGAAGAGACTATCCTTTCCCCATTGTATATTCTTGGCTCCTTTGTAATAACTAATTGACCACATATGCATGGGTTTATTTCTGGCTCTCTATTCTGTTCCATTAATCTATGTGTCTGTTTTTATGCCAATACTATACTGTTTCAATTACTACAGCTTTGTAATATAATTTGAAATCAGGAAGTGCAATGCCTCCAGCTTTGTTCTTCTGTCTCAAGATTCCTTTAGTTATTCGTGTTCTTTTTTTGGTTCCATATGAAATTTAGGGGTTTTTCCTATTTCTGTGAAAAATGCCACTGGAATTTTGATAGGAATTGCATTGAATCTGTAGATTGCTTTGAGTATTATGGACATTTTAACAATCTTAATGCTTCCAGTTTATGAGCATGGAATACCTTTGCATTTATTTGTGTCTTTTTCAATTTCTTTCATCAATGTTTTGTAGTTTTCAGTCTTACAGGTCTTTACCTCCCTGATTAAATTTATTCCCAAATATTTTATTCATTTTGATGCAATTGTAAATGGGATTGTTTTCTTAATTTATCTTTCTGATAGTTCATTGTTGGTGTATACATACACAAATGATTTTCTACGTTGATTTTTTTTTAATTAATTTATTTTTGGCTGCATTGGGTCTTTGTTGTTGGGTATTCGTTGCTGTGTGCAGGCTTTCGCTAGTTGTGGTGAGCGGGGGCTTCTCTTCATTGTGGTACGCAGCCTTCTCATTGTGGTGGCTTCTCTTGTTTCAGAGCTCGGGCTCTAGGCACGCAGGCTTCAGTAGTTGTGGCACATGGGCTCAGTAGTTGTGGCTTGTGGGTTCTAGAGCACAGGTTCAGTAGTTGTGGCACATGGGTTTAGTTGCTGTGTGGCATGTGGGATCTTCCTGGACCAGGGCTCGAACCCATGTTCCCTGCATTGGCAGGCAGATTCTTAATCACTGTGCCACCAGGGAAGTTCTGTGTGTTGATTTTGTATCCTGCAACTTTACTGAACTTATTAGTTCTAACAGTTTTTTGGTGGAATCTTTAGGGGTTTTTATATCTAATGTCATCTGCAGAGACAATTTTACTTTTTCCTTTCTGATTTGGTTGCCTTTTATTTCTTTTGCTTGCTTAATTGCTAAGATTTCCAGTACTATGTTGAATAGGAGTGATGAGAGTAGGCACCCTTGTCTTGTTCCTGAGTTTTAGAGGAAAAGTTTCAGCTTTTTATTGTTGAGTATGATGTTAGCTGTGGGCGTGTCATACATGGCCTTTATTATGTTGAAGTGTGTTCCTTTTATACGCAGTTTATTGAGAGTTTTTATCATAATGGATGTTGAATTTTGGCAAATGCATTCTCTGCATCTATTGAGATGGTTATGTGATTTTTATCCTTCATTTTGTCAATGTGGTGTATCACATTGATTGATTTGTGTATGTTGAATCATCCTCGCATCCCTGGGATGAATCCCACTCGGTTGTGGTTGTGATCCTTTTAATATATTGTTGAATTCAGTTTGCTAAAATTTTGTTGTGAATTTTTGCATCTATGCTCATCAGGGATATTGACCTATAGTTTTCTTTTCTTGTAATGTCCTTGTCTGGCTTTGGTATCACAGTAATGCTGGCCTCACAAAATGAATTTGAAAGTATTCTCTCCTCTTATATTTTTTGGAAGGATTTGAGAAGGAATGGTATTAACTGTTGTTTCAGTATTTGGTAGAACTCACCAGTTGTGGTCTTGGTCTTTTCTTTGTCAGGATGTTTTTGATTACTGATTCAATCTCCTTACTAGTAATTGGTCAATTCAGATTTTCTATTTCTTCATGTTTCAGACTTTGTAGGTTGTATATTTCTAGGAATTTATCAATTTCCTTTAGGTTGTCTACTTTGTTGGTATATAATTGGTCATAATAGTTTCTTATGATCCTTAGTATTTCTGTGTGATCAATTGCAATGTCTCCTCTTTAATTTCTGATTTTATTTATTTGAGTCTTCTTTTTTTTCTTCTTGGTCTAGCTAAAGTTTTGTAAATTTTGCTTACCTTTTCAAAATATCAGTTTTTAGTTTCATTGATTTTTGTCTTTTTAGTCTCTATTTCATATTTTTTCTCTAACCTTTGCTTTTTCCTTTCTTCTACTAAGTTTGGGCTCAGTTTGTTCTTTTTCTAGTTCCTTGAAATGTAAATTTAGGTTGTTTATTTGAGATCTTTCTTTTTTTCTTAATGTAGGTATTTGTCACTATAAACTTCCCTCTAGAACTGCTTTTGCTGTGCTCCATAAGTTTTTGTATATTGTGTCCCCATTTTCATTTGTCTCAAGGTATTTTTTGATTTCCCTTTTGATGTTTTTCTTTGACTCGTGTTCAAGAACATGTTTTTAAATCTCCACATATACATGAATTTTCCAGTTTTCTTTTTGTAATTAATTTCTTGTTTCATACAGTTGTGGTCAGAGAAGATGCTTGATATGATTTCAATATTCTTGAGTTTATTTATTTTGTGATTTATCCTATTCCATATGCACTTGAGAACAAATGTCTGTTTTGCTGTTGTTAACTGGAATGTTCTGAATATGTCTGTTAGGTCTACTGGTCTAATGTGTAGTTTAAGCCCAATGTTTCCTTATTGATTTTCCATCTGGATGGTCTATTCATTGTTGAAAGTGGGGTATTGAAGTCTCCTACTCTTATTGTATTGCTGTCTGTTTCTCCCTTCAGATCTGTTAATATTTGCTTTATATATTTAGGTGCTCTAATGTTGGGTGCATAAATATTTACACTTGTCATATCTTCTTGATGAATTGATCCCTTTGTCATTATGTAATGACCATCTCTATATCTTGTTAAAGTGTTTGACTTAAAGTCTATTTTATCTGAATCTCTTTTAGGCAGCATATAGTTGGGTCTTATATTGTTTTATCCATTTAGCCACTGTGTGTTTTTTGATTGGAGACTTTAGTTCATTTACATTTAAAGTCATTATTGATAGGTGTGAACTTACTATTGACATCTTGTTAATTGTTTTCTGGCTGTTTTGTAATTCCTTTGTTCCTTTCTTGCTTTTTTCCTTTGTGATATGATGATTTTCTATAGTGCTATGCTTTGATTCCTTTTTCATTATCTTTTGTATATCTACTATAGACTTTTTTTTTTACTATAAACTTGCTTTGCAGTTACCAAGAAGCTTACATAAAACATCTTATCTTTATACAGTCCATCTTAAGCAGATAGCAACTTAACTTTGAATGCATTCAAAAGCTCTATATTTTTACAGTCCTTCCCCATTTTATGTTTTTGATGTCACAAATTGATATTTTTCAATATCGTATAGCTATTAATAAATTATTATTGTTTTGTTTTTAATACTCTTGTCTTTTAACCTTTATACTAGAGTTGTAAGTGACTTACCCACCATCACTGCAATATGAGAGAATTCTGAATTAAATTATATATTTACCTTTACTGGTGAGTTTTATACTTTCATATATTTTCATATTAGTAATTAGCATTCTTTCATTTCAACTTGAGGACCTATATTTTTTACATATGTCAGTATTTTTATTAATTTTTAAATAAAAATTTCAAAGGTTACTTTCCATTTACAGTTGTTACAAAATATTGGCTATATGCCCCACATTGTACAATACATCCTTGAGCCTATCTTACACCCAGTAGTTTGTACTTCCCACTCCCCGACTCCTCTGTTGCCCCCTCCCACACTGGTAATCACTAGTTTGTTCTCTATATCTCTGAGACTGCTTCTTTTTTTGTTATATTCACTAGTTTGTTGTAAATTCTTAGATTCCACATGTAAGTGATATCATACAGTATTTGTTTTTCTCTGAAGACCTCGCTTTAACATTTCTTATATCAAGTCTAGTGGTGATGAACTCCTTCGGATTTTGTTTCTAAAATTCTTTATCTCTTCAATTTTGAAGGACAACTTTGCAGGGTAGAGTATTCTTCGTTGGCAGTTTTTTCTTTCAGCACTTTGAGTATATCTTCCCACTCCCTTCTGGCTTGCAAAGTTTAAAATTGCTTCTTTGTTTGCTATGGTCCTGTGGGTCTCATGGATGCAAGCCCCACTGGCTTGCAGAACTAGGTGTTTTGGGGACCCAGCCCTCAGGTGGAAGTCTTAAAAGTTGGGGTGCTAGATATGCAATCTAAGCCCTTTGCTCCTCAGGGAGAAGCTGGGGGTTGAGGATTTTCTCCTGAATGTATTGTGCTGTGCCAGGGGTGGTTTTTATGATGAGAGTGTGTCTCAGCTTCTCCTGCTTATTTCATTGTGGCTACTATTTATTTATTTATTTATTGGCCATGCCACACGGCTTGCAGGATCTCAGTTCCCTGATCAGAGATCGAACCTGGGCCACGACAGTGAAAGTCTGGAATCCTAACCACTAGGCCACCAGGGAACTGCCAGTGTGGCTATTTTCTTATTCGCCTGATGTGTAGGAGTCACTCAGCTGACTTCTGGATTTCTTTCCGAGGGAATTGCTCTGTGTGTATCTGTACATTCGGTGCATCTGTGGGAGGAGGGAAGTTTGAGAGCCTCCATGTCACCATCTTGGTCACAAAAGAAAAGAAAACACCTTTTTTTTTTTCATTAAGAAAGAAAAGAGAAAAAAAAAAGGGGGAAGAAAAGAAGGAAGAATCATTCATGGTGACCTGGGTTAGAAGACTCAGCCTTCAAGAACCAGAATCAACCGTTTCTGGGTCAATTGCCTCATAACCTTACCTACTTAAGCTGTACGGCTTAAGGAAGCATGTAGGATCATTTCTAATCCTGTAGACTATGGCTCTTCCACCAGGATCAACTCAAAACCTCATTATGAATTACATTAAAGTTTTTTTTTCTGGTTGTGATGTTGTCAGGAAAGAGCTCAGCCAGCCTAACCAAGATCACTTGGGGGTGTAGCACAGGAAGGAAGATGAACGGAGTTCATCTTTTTTCCTTTTGCTAGGTGCAGATGAATTAACTATAGTTCCCAGAGAAGCATTCCCTTTCGCTTAAAATAGTGTCAAATTTTCCATCCAAGTCTTCTGTGAATAGAAGCTATTTGACTTGACATTAGGACAGAGCTTTGGAATCTGGAGATGACACAGACTACCTCTGTTTCTCTGCAAGGCATCCATCAGCTTGGGTTCTCAGTCTTTAGGTTTTTTTTCCTCCATAAAATGGGAATGAAATACACTCATTCCTTTATTTCAGGAGGCTTTAGGGGAATTATTTAAAAACCATTTTTAATGTGCTGAGTAACTCAAATGGAAGGCAACAGATGCAAGGGAATTCTGGGGAAGAAATCCATTTAATATGAATTGAGTAATTTTCTGGGTTATTTAGATAAGATACAGAATGATCTTTAGGCTCGGAATCAGGACCATCTCCAGGCCTGTCTTTTGGAAAAGAGCTACACTTCATTTCTATTGCTGGCAACTTACATGTAGGAGAGTGATTCTTAGCCCTGCTCTGAGGTTTAAAAAATGTTTGAGTCCCACCTTGAAAGACTAATTTTACCTGTAAGGACATTTATGCTCTTTAGGTTAATTCTTATAATTATTTTTGTAAGAAGAGGGTGCACATGTACCTATAGATGAAAACTCACTGCTTTGGTGTATAGTTTTTTTCATAAAATAACCCACGTCTTTATTTTCTTCCTGCAGACAAAACTGTGTGGAGTTTTACCCAATATTTATGATTACGTTGTGGATGGCTGGGTGGTATTTCAACTAAGGTAAGTTTAATGACGACCATGGTCCTTACAACTATTAAACAGCAGATACGCAACCAGACATCTACTGACCCTGGAAGTTGTTTTATACAAAATAAGCACTGTCTGTTTGCATCCAAGGACACTGCTGCAGACGGGCTAACTCTGGCGTCAGAGGATATCTTGGGTATCTTGTTGTAATTTGCACTCTTTCTCATCCAGAGTAGGTTGCCTGTTAACTGCCTTGAACAGTTCTCATTGGATTTCTGGGAGTAATGGATTAGATAGGGAGTTTCTAAACCGCAGCGTGCTCAGAACCTCTCCCCTTCCTCAGAGGCCAGGTGGCCCTTGCAACCCTTTCTCCTCCTGTTCTCATCCTTCGGGGCCCAGCACAAGCGTCACCCCCTCAGAGGGGCCTTCCCTGACCCTTCCTAAAGGCGGCCTCCTCCAGTTCCTGGCGGCCCATCCTCCTTCATTTCCTTCACAGCACGTTCAAGTCTATTTTTCTTCTTGTTTTCCCCTTTGTTGTCTGTCTTTGATGATAAACTCCATAAGGGCAGGGAGCTTGTATCTTTGTCACAGCTAACTCCAATCCTTAGAATAATACCTGGTATATAGTAGAAGCCAAAAAAAAAATGTTTATGACCTAATAAAATAAAGAATTTCATTTTATCCAGCGTATCAGAGTCCCACAGACAGACTTCTAGTCTTTCGAAGAGGGCTCTGACAATTTACATCTGTGAAGTGCTGAGGAAGCAGAGGGTCCCTAGTGTAGGGAAGATATTGAGAGTTTTCATTGGACTGGATGGCAGAATATAACCCCACATTTTACCTTTCTTTTAGGTAAAATTTGTATTTAGTGAAATGCACAAATCTTAAGTGTACCATCCGATGAGTTTTGACAAGTGTATACAGCTGTGTCACTCAAATCCCTATCAAGATATGGAACATGACAACCACTCAGAAAGTTTCCTCAGGTCCTTCCCAGTCCCTTTCAGAGGCAGACAATGCTCTGAATTTTTAAATCATAGTTTAGTTTTTTCCATTCTAGAACTTTCTATAATTGGAGTCATAGTATGTACTCTTGTGTAATGCTTCAGTCACTCAGCAAAATATTTTTGAGATTCACCATGCTGTTTGTTGCAAGTTGTCTGTTTCTTTTCCTCGCCAGCGGGCCTCTGTTGTATGGTTATCACAGTTTGGTTATCCATTCTCCTGTGGATAGGTTTCCAGGCTGTTCTCAGTGTTTGGCTATTATGAATAAAGCTGCAGTGACCATTCTGTACAAGTCTTTTTATGGACATCTGCTTCCATTTCTCTTGGGTAAATACACAGGAAAGGAAGGAATTGCTGGGTCAGAAAGTAATGTTTAGTTTTATAAGACACTACCAGAACTTTTCCCAAAGTGGCTGTACCATTTTGCATTCCCACCAATAATGTATGAGATTCCAACACCCCCAATATTTTATGCTTCAGTCTATTTAAAATTTCGCCCTTCTGGTGGGTGTGCAAGTGGTGTCACCTCGTTGTGGTTTTAAATTGCAGTTTTGCTGATATTGAATGATGTTGAATAATGTTGAAAAAATTTTCATGTGCGTATTGGTACATTTGTTTATCTTGCTATGTGAATTTTCTATTCAAATATTTTGCCCATTAAAAACATTAAGTTGTTTTTCTTTCCTTATTGGATTGCCAGAGCTCTGCACACAAGCCTTTTGTCAGATACACGTTCTGTGACTGTTGTCAATCTTCACACCGCGTTTTGAGAGGCTGCCATCATGTTCTGTGTCTTTTCTTTTTTTTTTCTCTATAGTTTTTTGATACTTGTCTAAGTCTGGTGTACATATACGTCCATCACCAGTATTTCTGGGGATACTCAGAAGCTGCTAAAAAAAAGGTAAGGAACACCCAAGAATTGTGTGTTTAGACAAAAAGTAGCAGGATGGAGTCTATATTAGCTTCCTGTTCCTGAGAGTATTATAGCACTGATGGCTGTGATGGCAGAAATGATCTACGTTGCCTGAGGCCAAGTCTCATCAGGTCCTCCACAACTAGGTGTGAGACAGGAAATTGCAAGGATAAAACTGTACACTAAGTGTGCACTCTTTTGACCACCACACTTTAAATCCTTGCAAACATTTTGCACTATCTCCCAAATTTACCAAGGAAATAATCCCTCCCAGCCTTGATAATCCTTTGAATGTTCAAAAGGAGCCACTTGACCTCTGTGGCTAGGCATCCTCTTTAATTTATCTGATGAATCAAAATTTTCAAATGGAAGTTCTGGGCAGTGTCCACAATGAGAGTTCTGCCCCAGGCTCCCCAGCTTCATCCCTGTAGCCCAGTTTATTTATCACCTCTCTCTCTCTCACATCCGCCTGCAGGATCACTGGTTTCCGGTTGAGTCTGGGGGTTTTGGCCTTGTTGACTGTCCTAAGCACCGTGGGGATTGCAAACAGCTTTCTGGATGAATACCTGGACTTCAATGTTGCGAGAAACTGAGGCACTTCTAACGTTCCCCCCTCCCTTTGCTCAAACGCTCGCAGAAGATGTTTCCACTCTGAAGGTTAGATGGTGCCACTTGTTCAATTAAAAGAAGTAAGTCTCCTTTCTTTTTGAAATGGCTTTGTAGAAACATCCCCTTTAGATTTTCCTGTTAGTTTAACGACTGAAGTTTGCTCTGAGGGGGAGGATCCGTAGCATCAGTGGAAGTGTGTTGCGCCCTGGTTTTAGGAGCACGTGCCAAAGTCACGACTGCCGGTGTAGGGAGAAAGCAGCCTGGCCTGTCTGTGTCTAGGGCTTTCCAGGGACCACTGCCATCACTCACCTCTAAGACTGCTTCTCTCTTGATGGGAAGTTCCAGATAGATGCTGGTAAGGCAGCTGAGCCCACTTCATTAGTTGCAGGAATGCAACAGTTGGTGAGGGAAGTCAGGCAAACACATCAAGTAGCCAGAGAAGAGAGTCATCAACTAACAGCGCAAAACACATCTGCCTGTGAAAATGGACTTTGTAACGAACAAAGGAAAAAGGAAAAAAAGGGTCTGTCATTTTTAAGAAACCATCCAGAGAAGTGTGCTCGGGGAATATCTTGCCCCTGGGCAGGGGAAGGAGGGTCATGGTCATGGCTGGAGAGCCTAGGCTGGGTTCCACTGCACTTGCCGTGCAGTCACTGTCTGGCACAAGGCAAATGACCCTTCTTCACTTTCTTCATCTGTAAAATGGGAATGAGTCTTCAGGGACCTTAGCAGAATGGAATTATGAGCCTATATAACTTTTTAGCATCAGGAAAAGCGCTCTCTGTAATTTTTCTAAAGAAAGTGTGACAGCCTTGAATCTGTTGTAGGCATCTCCAAGAAACTTTTTATTGGGCCTTTTTTGGTGTATGGGTACAAAGGCAGTTACAGAGGCTATGAATAATAGAGAAAAATAAAGGCATTAAAACACTAGCGTTTCCAAAATAGTAGGGGAGAAGACACGACAGCCTCTTGCATCCCAAATAGCTGGGCTAAATACCCTGGAGTACACTGAGAACGACCAGTCTGGGAATGGGGTATCCGGGTATCAGCCCAGTTCCCCCAGTAACTGGCTCTTTGACTCTGGGTAAGGCGGCTCACCATAGAGGTTGTGTAGCAAAAGAAGTGTAGGCTCCAGGGCCACTCAGCATGCATCCTGTTCTGCCGCTCGCTGGCTATGCTACCACAGCCCTGTAGCTCTCTGCCTGTTTTCTTCTCAGGTAAAATGGGGCTAATATTTTAAAATGCTATGATTCTGTGGTCTTTTTACTTTTGAGTATTTTGCATCCTGTTCTGCCGCTCGCTGGCTATGCTACCACAGCCCTGTAGCTCTCTGCCTGTTTTCTTCTCAGGTAAAATGGGGCTAATATTTTAAAATGCTATGATTCTGTGGTCTATTTACTTTTTAGTATTTTGCATCCTGTTCTGCCGCTCGCTGGCTATGCTACCACAGCCCTGTAGCTCTCTGCCTGTTTTCTTCTCAGGTAAAATGGGGCTAATATTTTAAAATGCTATGATTCTGTGGTCTTTTTACTTTTGAGTATTTTGCATCCTGTTCTGCCGCTCGCTGGCTATGCTACCACAGCCCTGTAGCTCTCTGCCTGTTTTCTTCTCAGGTAAAATGGGGCTAATATTTTAAAATGCTATGATTCTGTGGTCTTTTTACTTTTGAGTATTTTGCATCCTGTTCTGCCGCTCGCTGGCTATGCTACCACAGCCCTGTAGCTCTCTGCCTGTTTTCTTCTCAGGTAAAATGGGGCTAATATTTTAAAATGCTATGATTCTGTGGTCTTTTTACTTTTTAGTATTTTGCATCCTGTTCTGCCGCTCGCTGGCTATGCTACCACAGCCCTGTAGCTCTCTGCCTGTTTTCTTCTCAGGTAAAATGGGGCTAATATTTTAAAATGCTATGATTCTGTGGTCTATTTACTTTTTAGTATTTTGCATCCTGTTCTGCCGCTCGCTGGCTATGCTACCACAGCCCTGTAGCTCTCTGCCTGTTTTCTCCTCAGGTAAAATGGGGCTAATATTTTAAAATGCTATGATTCTGTGGTCTTTTTACTTTTGAGTATTTTGCATCCTGTTCTGCCGCTCGCTGGCTATGCTACCACAGCCCTGTAGCTCTCTGCCTGTTTTCTTCTCAGGTAAAATGGGGCTAATATTTTAAAATGCTATGATTCTGTGGTCTTTTTACTTTTTAGTATTTTGCATCCTGTTCTGCCGCTCGCTGGCTATGCTACCACAGCCCTGTAGCTCTCTGCCTGTTTTCTTCTCAGGTAAAATGGGGCTAATATTTTAAAATGCTATGATTCTGTGGTCTATTTACTTTTTAGTATTTTGCATCCTGTTCTGCCGCTCGCTGGCTATGCTACCACAGCCCTGTAGCTCTCTGCCTGTTTTCTTCTCAGGTAAAATGGGGCTAATATTTTAAAATGCTATGATTCTGTGGTCTTTTTACTTTTGAGTATTTTGCATCCTGTTCTGCCGCTCGCTGGCTATGCTACCACAGCCCTGTAGCTCTCTGCCTGTTTTCTTCTCAGGTAAAATGGGGCTAATATTTTAAAATGCTATGATTCTGTGGTCTTTTTACTTTTGAGTATTTTGCATCCTGTTCTGCCGATCGCTGGCTATGCTACCACAGCCCTGTAGCTCTCTGCCTGTTTTCTCCTCAGGTAAAATGGGGCTAATATTTTAAAATGCTATGATTCTGTGGTCTTTTTACTTTTGAGTATTTTGCATCCTGTTCTGCCGCTCGCTGGCTATGCTACCACAGCCCTGTAGCTCTCTGCCTGTTTTCTTCTCAGGTAAAATGGGGCTAATATTTTAAAATGCTATGATTCTGTGGTCTTTTTACTTTTTAGTATTTTGCATCCTGTTCTGCCGCTCGCTGGCTATGCTACCACAGCCCTGTAGCTCTCTGCCTGTTTTCTTCTCAGGTAAAATGGGGCTAATATTTTAAAATGCTATGATTCTGTGGTCTTTTTACTTTTGAGTATTTTGCATCCTGTTCTGCCGCTCGCTGGCTATGCTACCACAGCCCTGTAGCTCTCTGCCTGTTTTCTTCTCAGGTAAAATGGGGCTAATATTTTAAAATGCTATGATTCTGTGGTCTTTTTACTTTTGAGTATTTTGCATCCTGTTCTGCCGCTCGCTGGCTATGCTACCACAGCCCTGTAGCTCTCTGCCTGTTTTCTTCTCAGGTAAAATGGGGCTAATATTTTAAAATGCTATGATTCTGTGGTCTTTTTACTTTTGAGTATTTTGCATCCTGTTCTGCCGCTCGCTGGCTATGCTACCACAGCCCTGTAGCTCTCTGCCTGTTTTCTTCTCAGGTAAAATGGGGCTAATATTTTAAAATGCTATGATTCTGTGGTCTTTTTACTTTTTAGTATTTTGCATCCTGTTCTGCCGCTCGCTGGCTATGCTACCACAGCCCTGTAGCTCTCTGCCTGTTTTCTTCTCAGGTAAAATGGGGCTAATATTTTAAAATGCTATGATTCTGTGGTCTTTTTACTTTTGAGTATTTTGCATCCTGTTCTGCCGCTCGCTGGCTATGCTACCACAGCCCTGTAGCTCTCTGCCTGTTTTCTTCTCAGGTAAAATGGGGCTAATATTTTAAAATGCTATGATTCTGTGGTCTTTTTACTTTTGAGTATTTTGCATCCTGTTCTGCCGCTCGCTGGCTATGCTACCACAGCCCTGTAGCTCTCTGCCTGTTTTCTTCTCAGGTAAAATGGGGCTAATATTTTAAAATGCTATGATTCTGTGGTCTTTTTACTTTTGAGTATTTTGCATCCTGTTCTGCCGCTCGCTGGCTATGCTACCACAGCCCTGTAGCTCTCTGCCTGTTTTCTTCTCAGGTAAAATGGGGCTAATATTTTAAAATGCTATGATTCTGTGGTCTTTTTACTTTTGAGTATTTTGCATCCTGTTCTGCCGCTCGCTGGCTATGCTACCACAGCCCTGTAGCTCTCTGCCTGTTTTCTTCTCAGGTAAAATGGGGCTAATATTTTAAAATGCTATGATTCTGTGGTCTATTTACTTTTTAGTATTTTGCATCCTGTTCTGCCGCTCGCTGGCTATGCTACCACAGCCCTGTAGCTCTCTGCCTGTTTTCTTCTCAGGTAAAATGGGGCTAATATTTTAAAATGCTATGATTCTGTGGTCTTTTTACTTTTTAGTATTTTAGTCAGTTATAGTGACTTGTATTGTGACATTTTAGTTGTTTTACACATTGAAGACAATAAAGGAAGAGAAAGTGCAATTTTTTTTTTTTATTTTCATGGAGAACTTAAATTTAATGTGTCCCGTCAGGGGGTAAAGTGCAAAATTTTGACCATAAAGCATAATTACTGCAAACTCATTATCCTTTGGAAGTGGGAAAAAACCCACAACTTTCCAAATCTTACACTTGAGAATTTTTAAACAATTTCTATCTTGCATTTAAATTGGAACTATTTAAAGATGTAAACTATAAACACATACACACACACACAAAGACACACACACAGAGTTTGGTTAAACAACATGTGGAAAAAAGAAGATGGTCCCCCACCCGCATATCAAAGCTTTTTATCTTTAAAAATATCTGAACTATAGAATTTATTTCCTTTGTTCCAATTCTATTGTCACCAAGGCAACCTCTTGACGATTTTAATTCCTATAATTTGGTTACAGGGAGCAAACGTGTTGGCTAGGGAGATGTGGGTTTCTGATCTGACATACATTTTTTTTACATATTAGTA
Organism: Phocoena phocoena; assembly: GCF_963924675.1. NCBI lineage: Eukaryota > Metazoa > Chordata > Mammalia > Artiodactyla > Phocoenidae > Phocoena > Phocoena phocoena. The sequence continues at coordinate 20,717,164 of NC_089223.1, forward strand.
AATTGACTGATTTTACAGGGAGCAAACGTGTTGGCCAGGGACATGCGAGTTTCTGATCTGACATACGTATCTTTTACGTATTAGTAAATTGACTGATTTTATTTTTAGAAATCAGATTCCTTGCCTCAGAAAGTCAATGTTATAAACAAAGGGATGGAGAAGAACTTTTCTGCATTAAAAGATACCCTTAAGAGGCATAAAACCCAAATGGCAATGTGGGATCCTTGATCAAATCCTGGTTAGAAAAAAACAGCTATGGGAGACATTTGGGACAATTTGAATAAGGAGTGAGAATTAGATATTAGGGAATTAATTGTGTTAGGTGTGATAATGATGTTGTGTCTAGGAAAGAAAATGCCCTAATTCTTTGGTGAGGTATGCTGGGAGGTTGAGGGGTAAAGTGACTGGGCGTGTATAGCTTACTTTGAAATGGTTCCACAAAATATGTATGTGAAGCATATATGGTGAAGTGTTAACAAGTATCAAATCAAGTTGGTAAGTGTATAGTTATTCATTGTACTATTCTTTTTTTCTGATTGTTTGAAAATGATTGTCATACAAGTTTAAATGTCTGAGGCAAAGTTAAAAGCTAAAGTCAGGTTCTCAGTAGCTCTGAAAGAGTTTTATGTTGAGTGCTGCATCCTTGACTTGGGATCTGAGGTAGGGATAGAACCATAGCATTAGCTCTGGCCCAGCAGCTGTCCTAGACGTGGCAGGGACGCTTGGGCCCCAAGTGTGTGAATGTTGCCCTAATTACCTCCGCTTGTTATGAAATGAAACAGGTGTCTGTAGTAACTTGTCCAGAGAACACCAGCATGGAAATACAATGTCCTTAGAACTTAAAATGAAAAATAAGTTAGAAAGATAAAGGACTGATTACACAAACAAGCAGCCCTGCTCTCTTCCAAGGTATTTTTCCTCTCGCACTTTGCAGGATTGGAAGTAGAGGAGGTGTGGCCAAAAAAGTCATTAATAAGGAAAAATATCAGGTCATTTGTTTTTTATCCTTTTTCTCTAGATACAACCTTCCTTGAAAAGAACGGTTAAAGGCAGAAATAGCTCCTTTAATGCTTTGGAATGTGCCTTAACTTTCAGCGATAAAATACCTCCTCCTTACGGGGCAAGTGCCTAGTGACTTCTTGGAAAGATGTTTATTCTCCTTCTTCCCCCGTTATACACTTGCTGCGCTGGGACTTTATAAAGGTCAACACGATTATAAATAAGAAACCATTTTAAAGGAGAATGGTATTCCATCCATCCAGTGCAGTGCAGTAAATAAAAATATGTGGTTTTGCCTCATCAGGACGAGGAGCCCTTCTCAGACTTCATGTTTTTATTCTGTTGTCAGCCTTCCCATCCCCACCCGCGAATCAGTTCATTTTTGATCTCATGTCACTGAGCCCGTATCACTGGGACAAAGCCCAGTGTCACATTGTTTTTTACATGGTGTTATTTGTCAGCTGGTCTGGAACCACAGCCCACCATGGGTAGGGCTGGCCTCTTCTTCCATAGTCAAGTTCATTCTTTCTCTTGGTTTGTACATCTCAAAACTCACCTTTGCTTTGGATCTATTTTTGATGATGACCTTATTCTATTCTTGTGGCCTCTTTTTCTGCTTCACCCAGACAGTTTTGAAACATGTTGCTTTACCATGCTTTTTAAAGGTTGATGGGAAGACTTAGGTCAGGTCTTCTAGAAGTGGAGTGGATTCACATGTGTGTGATTTGTCACCGAAGGGCTCCCAGGAGGGGAAACTGAGGGAAACAAGGGGGAAACAAGGCAGAAAAAGACAGGAAGCCAAGCAAGGGGGGACCTTCTGGCAAAGTCCCAGCCTCTGCCTGATCCTGCAGGGGACCTTGGAACAGAAATGCTATCTCAGGGTTTGTCCAGGCAAGTTAACTGGGCTCTCATGCTCCTGGCAGGTCATTGGCTAATGTCATTCTGGAGGGCTGTAAACTTCTAAGTACATTCAACTCTCTGTGGGTGGTGCTGGCCAGACTCTCTTCTTTTACCTTTGCCACATCTCCTGGGGTGCAAATTTAGAACATTTTAGTAGCATGGTGGAATTAAAAAGGCTGGGAATGATTGATCTCCACTGTTACTTAAATGTTTAAATAATGATATAAAAATTTTGAGACAAGAACTGCAGTTAATCAGTTAAAACCCAGGCATAATCCGTCTGCTTAACTAAGGCTGGAGCTCCAGGGACAGTCCTAAAATACACTCAACTTTGGATTGGTTCAGATAATGATCTTTTATTTGTTTTTTTCTTTAAAAGTGGTATGTCAACATCACTTCATTTCTACATTTCAGAGTTCTGTACATTTCTTAAAAGGAAATAAGCAATGCTCAATGTACAAAGTAAAAACAGAAAACTAGAAAAATCTGAATCAAATGGAGGAAGTTGCCCGAGGTCATACAGTACAAATTAGTAATATGATGTCATCTGAAGTGCAATACCACTGCTGGATGATGAGTTACGGAATGAAATAAAAATACTCTATTTTAAACAAACAGTATATATATATTTATATGTATATTTTTTACAGATAGTAGACCCAGTGATATCTGTCATATTGTAAAAACTTATTTACAAATAACTTTTTTTTAGACATTACATATACATCAGCACCGTAGTAAAAACAAAAACAAAACAAAACCACCTTGTTAAAATCTACCTCTCTATGTAGTTGGTCCCAGTACTGAGCATTCGGAGGAAGCTTTAAAAAGAGCATGGAGTGGCCCTCCCCCTCCATCAGCCACCTCCAGTTTCTCATCATTTCTTATACATTTCTTTCCTGTACCTTTCAGAAAAAGGTAATTATATATTCTGTGTCTTCTCATTTGTTTACTTTCTTCTGTTTGTTTTTGGTTTTCATCTGTTTCCACTCAAGAGTTTCCCTGGCAGTGTCCCTCCCCACACAGGGAGTTCACAGTCAGCCTGCCCCCCACCACCTCTTCCCAGGGGTGGCCCACTTGTTCTCCATCCTGCCCCTGGCTGAGTAGGGCTATGACCTTGGTACTTGGCGAGCAAGCCAAGGGCAGTGTTTGCCTGCCTGCCGCCTCTCTGTATCCTCTGCCCCAGCTCTTCATTTGAACCCCCTTCCTTCCCAGGACCCGCCGCCAGTGCAGCCAGTCCGGCTCCCGTGGCTGGGCCGGGGCTCTGACGTGGCGAGTTACACGTGAGTGCGCGGAAGCGAGCCTGCCTTTTGGACGCGGAGGGAGGGGGTGGCGGGAGGAAAGCTCACGCCACTCCCACTCACTTAGGACAATGGTTATGCCACGCGGCCTCCAAAACGTGACAGTGGGAGGGGAGGAAAGGACGGATGAGATCAGCTTTACGACAGTGGAGGTTATGGATCCCTTCAGACAGACTTCAGTTGGGGCAGATTTGAGTGAATTACCAAGAGAACGACCGTACAGAACTTCAGGAGTGGATCGCTTTGCCCACAGGAAAGGAACCATACCTGCTTGCTTTCCATTATCAAAATGTGTGAAGTGGAGCAATTGATTTTTCAGTTCCTCGACTTTCAGGGTGTGAGATTTGTCTTTCTGGTGAGTAGGGATGAAGGGCCAGGCTGATTTTAGAGTATCACCCCCTAGGCTTTTCCCAAAGGGAGCCAGAGCCAGCGATGTCCAGGCCAGTCCTCCCTGGTGTCCCAGAAGCATAGAGTGGCCCACTTAGTTCCAGGCAGAGAAAGGAAACTCCAGTGTCACCTTTGCATTTCAGGCATTGTCTAAGTTCTTCTTGCACCTATCTCCCCTCTGCCCGGGCTCCCTAAAGACAAAAGCTTCATTTCTTCTTGGCTACTCTGCAAGGAAGAGCAAGTGCAGACTGGGGTAGAGGCGAGGAGGAATAAGGGCAGGGACTGGGGAGAAAGGCGGCCGTGCTAGCGGACACAGAGCGTCCAGCCGGGGCCTCTCCATCCTCGGCCTCCAGGAGTAGATGGGAACTGCCAAGATGTGTTGGGTCCTGTCGGGTCCTCAGGAGGCTCCAGCTCAACAACTCCCCACAGTGACGGCCACCCCGGTCACCAGCAGAGGGCTGCCCGCCCGGGACTGCCAGGACCCTTCTCCAAGCTCACTCTGTGAGGCAGTCGCTCTAAAATTCCTGAGGGTCATCACGGGCAGGCGACAGGCCTGTAGGATCCTGTGTCTGCCTGTGACATCTCACTGTTCTTTGCACCCACCCTCCAGACCCAGTAGCATGTCTTGAAGCCTGACATCTCTTCGTTAGCCGGAGTTCAGCGCCTTTCTGATGTGTGCTTTTGGCTTGTGCCACCACCCAGCAGGCTCCGTGGGACTCTCAGTCCCGGGCTCTCTCTCCTTCGTGTCTCCAAAGCTACAGCCTCTGGACCAGGCCCAGGAGGGGCTGACGGCCCCCTCAGGTCAGGCAGCAGTCTGTCTTGGCCAGAGCGGCTCTTGCGGGGCCGGACAATCACAGGGGGGGCCGAGCAGAGGGGCTACGGAATCATCTTACCCACCTGTCTCTGGTGCGTCCCCCTCTTTCGCAGCGGGATTCGCAGGGCGTCTGTCTTGATTGCTGTGTGAAAATCAGGTGAAATGAGGCCCAGCGGGGCTGTGGATTGGCACCTGGATCTTCCACTGTCAGCCGGCTGCAGTTTTGCTCAGATTATGCAGGTCAAATAAACAAAAAAACAAGGATGATGCAACATCCTGTTTCTCTTTCACGGTTGAAGCTTTAACCACTAGAGTTGTGGCTGTCGGGGCCCCTCTCGACTAGGGGTTTCCAAACAATTCATCGAGCTCCTGCATCCACTCGTCCCCTGGCCCACCTTTGATGATGGCGTCCACGAGGTCGGCACTGTCTGAGAGGCTGGGGAAGGAGGCCCCAGCTGCGTCGCCACTGTAATTGTATGACATGTCCTGAGGGGGGTTCCGCTCATAGCCTTGGCCCTGGCTGCTCGAGGCAAAGCTGCCACCGGACATCTGCTGCTGTGCCGGGGGCTGGCTGAACGCTGGCATGCCGGGAACACCCTGGCTTAGGCCAGACATGACCATTGGCCTGGCCTGGCTGGTGCCTTGCTGCCCCGGGAGCGGTGGCATCACCTGCCGACCCATGGCAGCCGGGTTGAGGGTTCTCACCGTGCCGGTGTTCGCATCCACCACCTGGCTCAGTCCCTGTGGGAAGTGTTGCTTGGTCAGCCTCGGTTGGCCAGCTTGCAGTGGGTAGCTGGCGCCGTTGTTGAACGATGCTAATTCTCCACTAGTCCTCCCAGGCATCCCCTGTAAGCTCCTCTGTTGCCAGCTCTGTGTTCCCTGCTGGACCGTTCCCATAATGCTTTGCAGCCTCGGTGGGCCCTGGGGCCTGGGCAAGGCCTGGCCTACCGGCCCCTTCATTTGCTGGTGCTGCTGGGTGATGGCCGAGTTCACCAGCATGCTCTGACCAAAACCACTCACCATCCCAACCCCTTGCCCCGAGGTGGGCTGCCTCGGCCCCGGGGCTTGGCTGTGTGGGATACTCATGCCACTTTGGTTTGGGTGCTGCAGCATCTGGGTCATTCCTGTGCTCGTATTGTACATTCCCGGTTGGCTGGTAGGTGGGGTGCTATAAGGTGCCAGTCCCATCTCTGACTGGGCTGCTGCGGCCATTGTCCCTGGGTTCTGGGAGGGTCCCATTCCCATCATGCCTGCGTTCTGTGCCATCAGCCGTGAAGTTCGCATGCTCTGGAGGGCTGTCTGGCTTCTCACGGCTGCTATGTCCTGGGGAGACCCTGCAGGGAGAAAAGGACAGACCTGTTCACTCATCTCTACAAGCAATGTATGGTAACAAGTTGTTGGACTTTTCTTTGGGACTGACAAAATTCTTTTAGATGAAAGGAGCTACTCATAATAAATCCTTAAAAATACCAGAGTATTATTTTTCTGACTGTAACATATGCTGATGGTAAACAATTTGGAAAATAGTGAAAAGCATAAAGATGAAAATTAAGGTCATTCCCATCGTCCAGAGATGACCACCGCTAACTTACATTAATAAATAAATAGACACATGAAAACTGGGACCATGAAGTACATAGGCTTCTGTAGTTGACTTTTCTATTTGATATACCCTGATATTATTTTTGTTCACATTTCAGAAACAAATCGTTTCTCACCCGTCTTGATATGATGCCATCCTCAACCAATAAGATACCATCTTTTTGGAGGTGAGAGGAAATTCACCTCCTGGGCTAAATTAGGCAGAAATGGCTGATCACTTTGCATATCCTATTTGTGAAGTGGAATATGGTTCAGCAGAGAATACTATCAATAAAGGCCATTAGGCTAATTTCCCCTAAGACTTGAGTAGGATTTGAGAGGTTAAAGGCTATCGCTTCTGCTAAGAAGCTATTTTGACAGATGGGACATTTCTTGGAACCACTCGTAGACTTCCACATGCTCCAGATTCTCTGAATCATAATATGTCGGTGCGAACTGGCCAGCTTCCTGAGTTAGAAAAAGAAATCGTCCTCCTACTTGCTACTTGGCAATGAACTTTATGCATTTCTCCAACAAAGGCCACTCCTTCAAATCAGCAATGACCACTAAGGCAGTTTTAATGACGCTGCTTAAAAGTTGACCAGAATATCAATGCCAAGTCACTCAACCCTAATTAGACATTTGAGTGAGTCCTTCTTTACACGTTTCCGGGAAATTTCTAAACCAGTCAAGAGAATAGAAATGTCACCCTTAGAACCCGTCAATGTCGTCAAGGGCTAGGTGGTGCACAGAAATGGATTTTTCTGTGTCCCTTCTAATGATTAAGTCTATGAAAAAAAAAATCATTTTTTTCCTGGACATTTAAAAAAGGTGCAGCATGGGAGCCAATCGATACTATAAGCAAATTTGATCCTACCTGGAACCTGGATGAGAAACCAGATGAGAATAGTGTAACCCTATTAAGCCTGGCACCTTGGCAGATAACTGAAGTGTGTTTTTGTCTTCCTGATTGGGTTATTGATTTCTGGGCAGCAAATATGTCTCCATATTTTCTTTCTTTCTTTAAGAAAGAAAATTATGGGAATTTTGATTAGGACAAGGTTTTGTGACTTGAGATCAATATGCTGAATTGAAAAATGAAATGGTTACTGTGGGGAAAGCAGAAGGATCTGGGGGCAGATCCCTAGAAACGTTTCCATTTTTTGTTTTGAGCTTAATTGTATCTAAGTGGAGTTTTAAAAAAAAGTTCCTGATTAAACACTGGATGGTGGTATATATTGCAACTTGCAATCTTGTTATGAAGCTTTGTGACCTTAACAACTAAATTTGTATTGACTACATGGCCAGCCTGATCAGCTGTGGTGAAATGGGTTATTGAGTTGCTTATAAAAAAATTTAAGGGAAAAATATTGTTGACTCAGAGATTGATTGGATAGACCCAATTTACATAAAACAGGCTGCTGGAAACAGATGAAAGGACTTTTATATTTCGGACATTTTTTGTTGTAACTTAGAACAAATATGTTGCGGGATTAGATATTGACTGGACTAATTTTGTGAATGAGAAATAGTTTCCTTTCTTTAGAGGGCAAAAATGCTGCAGTGCCTCTTAAGAAGTATTGAACCATTAATCCAAGCCAACCTTTATTTTTACTTGGTGTCCATGACTACACTATCGAGATGTAGTTCTTATTAAAAAAAAAAAAAGGACCTTTTAATATCAGCAGTCAGCACCATATTTTCAACCTAAGAAAAACAAAAAACCTCATATTAATCTGGTTTTATGAACTTGGGTAATTTTAAATATACAAAGGAAAAAAATTCAAATGCCTTCAAAGAAGTAACGTGTCTTTATCTGACAACTACATATGTTAAACAATGGACTACTTTTTCTTTTTTCTTTTTGTCTAAAACAGGTATTACTGTGAGATACTGTAGTCAAATTAATTTTCTTGTCTGTTGGTTAACATCACAACGTCAAAGAAAATTTTCCATATTCAAACAGAGATGGTAACATGCAATTTTTTCCCTAAAAGGGTCTGTGTTCTATTTTCACTCACAAGAAGTCTATATTTATGTAAAATAAGCTTTTCCCCTAGGCATGTAACATTGCCCAGAGACACAGAACTCAGCAAGAGAAAGTTCGTCTTTAAAACCTTTGAAAACTGTAGTGGTCAGTGGACCTGTAGGTCTCAGACAAGTTATTCCTAACAGAACTTCTCTCCAAGGACAATATTTTTTATCTATCAATTTGCTATTTTCCCAGATACATAACATTGTGATATCTAGGATATCAGTAAAATTACATGAAAATACAGAAGAAAAAATTAAAAGTTATCATATCAACCAGCTTAGGAAACCTAAAATGCCGCTGGTTGTTTAGCCTAAATGGAGCTAAGTTTTTTAGGTTGATTACCTGTGATTTGGGGTTTTAGAAAAGTTCAAAGAGTAGAACTTTTAAATTGGACCCAAACCATTCAGAATAACTCATAACATAGAGGAGTTACTAAATTTTGGTGGGTCCCTGTATTCCAAAAAATAATACATGAGTTATGAACCTAGAAAACTCAAGGGACACAATACCAGGTTTATCAGACTTAGTGGTTTAAATTAGTTCATAATACAAAGCACCAGTTCCCAAAGTATGGCCCCGGGCCAATAGCAACAGCAACTGTGGGGAAACTGTTAGAGATGCAAATTCTCAGGCCCTGCTCCAGACCTACTGAATCAGAGACTCTGGGGGTGAGGGCGGGCTTCTGTTTTGAACTAGCCGTGCTGGTGATCTGATGCAGGCTCAAGTCTGAGAGCCACAGGTACAAAAGAGGGCTCCGGGTCTGCAACAAAAACTACGCATGTAACAATGACTATTTCCCACTCCTCCCCCCCACTGACCAAGTGAGAAACAGAATTCTTCAAAGAATATTGGCACTAATTTAGTGCACAGAACAAACTCCCTTTGTCCTTCCCTGTGTCGAGTCCAAAGGGATCTGAAGTGATATAAATGTCCCAGGGATGGGAGGGGGTGATAGCGGCTCAAGCCCCAGGGGGTCCCACAGGCAATCTTCAGGGAGATCTGGCCGTGAACATCAGCGGCTTTCAGACTCCTTAAGCCACAACTCACAGTACATACACATGTGGGTTTAGGACAGAAACAAAAGTTGCCCTAATTATGATACACTCCAATCATTTCTATTATTTCGTTAAAAAATGTTGGTTGTGGCCAATCATCTTCGCAACCTACTTGAGTGTTGCAACCCAAAGACTGAAAAAGGCTGCCCTAGATCACAGAAGTTTCACCCACAGTCTATGGAGAAGGGTGACACTTGTGAAATGATCCACAAAGTTTGTATTTATTTATATATATGGATATTTCTGTGCAAGGGGCTTCATAGCTTCTGGCAGATTGTCAAAGCGATAGGTAACATTTGAGAAGTCAGGATGCATTGATCTAGGTCTTCAAAAAGGACAGAGGACAGGAATGAGGATTTCTGCTGCTTCATGACCCCTGTGGCCCCCTGAAAACTCCTGTGGATGAGATTGGGAAGGGTCCTCAGACTCATCCTCCACCCCATACAAGACCCACAGGGGCTCCCACCTCTAGATGGGAGCGATTGATATTTGAGTGGACCTTCTACTTTACAGAGAAATGGCAGCGTCGCACAAACAGTGCACCCATTGCTCCGGGGGCCATGATTCAGGATTTGTGCAAAGGGCCGCAGGATCAAGAAAGTCCAATCAAACTCAAGTTCCTATTTGCCTTCTATGTTCAGCAGAGATTAGTGGTTGCCGAAAGCCAGATTCTTTTACAAGGTTGCTGGAAGTGAGGGCTTTGGTCAGCTGACCTACTGGGATTAGCAAGAAAGATGTGACACGGGATTCCCCCCACTCCTCCCCATGGCCACTGAGATGACGATCCAGACGTAAACAGGGCTGATACTAGGTCAGTCGGCGCCAGTATGTCTTTGCTGGTTGTTAAACCACCGAAATACTTCCGTACCTTTGGTAAAGAACAGCTGCTCCAGTCCCACTCCCACCGCCACCCCGCCCCCGCCCCAGGCCCACCAGGACCTCTTGGGGCCCAGCGACCCAAAGGTTAACGCCTGGGATTCTGATTGGTTGGCATCATCAGTTCTTAAATATTTTTAATATTACCTGGACACAAACACAGCAGCCGTGGCATTGTCACTGGCTCTACATTCACTTACACTTGCCCACTGGAATGGATACAATGGCAGAGGTATGCACCGGCCTCACCTTGAAACTGGGCGACCTGCTGCACTGGGTATGGGTTGCGCGGCCGCTGGAGGTGCTGCCGGGGTAACTGTGGCGGCTGCAGCTGCTGAAACGATAGGACAAGGAGGGCCGGGGGCGCGGGGTGGGAAGAGGCACACAGTTAGATCTCCTGGCTGTTCTGAGGAAGCGGTTTTCAACACCTGAACTCTGTACTGAAGAATAACACGCATACAGGTCAGGGCACAAGTGTGTAGCATCCGTGCCCCATGTGACGGATTTTCACAAAGGAACACGCTCATGGGTCGAGACGCAGAATGCTGCTAGAAGCCCCTCCTGCCCGTTCCCAGCCACTGCCCTTCACCTGACCCGTGGGCACACTATGCCAGCCTAGCAACAGGTTAGTTCTATCTGCTTCTGTGCTTCAGAGAAGTGGCCTGAGACAATGTACTTGAGCCTGTTTTCTGGGGGACTGGCTTCTTGCATTCATCGCGTTTGGGAGCTCCATCCACGGTGATGCCTGCAGTGGGGTCCATTCATTCTCACTGTCGAGTAGTATTCCCCCCATAAGAACATCCCACGATGTCTTTGCCCATGCTACTAGGGGTGGCTGCTTAGGGTGCTTCTGGCTTTCGGCTGTCAGAGCCCCCTCTGCTGCAAACATCCTCGGTGAACATCTGTGGCCTTTCTGCTGTGTGGACCTGCTGGCTTATGAGGGAGGTGTAGCCAGGGAGGCAGTTCTGACTTTGCTTTTCCGACGTCAGCCTGCGTGCTTTCCTCAGCACGGTGGGTACCGAGCTCAAACGGACAAGCAGCTAACTTTTAAGGACCTAAAATAGATGCTTCGGGTATAGGAAGATGGGATTCTCAGGGCCTTTAAAAAAAAAAAAGGCTCATTTTATTCCCAGGAAGCCACCCTGCCTGCAAAATACATCTCCACAAGTCAAACATACAGCATTTACTGCCTTGAGGAAACCGCGTGGGGTTCCACGTACACCAGGAGCCAGGAGGCCCGCGTTTTAGTTTTTCTTCTTCCAGTCACGAGGCTTCGGCACTGCCGGCACCGGTACCAATATACAGGGAAGGCTATTATGATCATTATCATGCTGTATGTGAAAAGGGAGAGAAAATAAGAGTGAGGTGGAAGGAGCAAAGAAAGGGGTTTTCGTTCTGGGTCTGCCATCAGGTAGCTGCGTGACCTTCGGCATGTCATCTGACCTCCTCTGCAGCTGTGGAATATGCATCAAGCACCTTTCATCTGCGAGGGCTAGGAAAACAGACAACGAGGGCCCCGCTCTGTACAGTGTTCATTATAAAAATAACACACATTGACCACTTCTTAACACATGTGTTTATCTCTATTTTTTCCTCTTGTTTTTGTTCCTGGGCAGCTCTATAATTTTCTTTTTCTTTCTTTTTCTTGACAAGGCCAGCCAGTACTGGCAACCAAAGAAAAGAAGGGCCTCTGTTCACCCCATCCTGTGGTGGTTTGCTCGAAACCGTTGAAATGAATTAATTGTATAGACATAGCGTAGACAAGAAACCATGCTAATCTTTTAGGCAGCAATCTAAGAACATTACTGAGAGTAAGGTGAGCATTTAAAAGCTTCTCAGAAGCCAAACTTCCCATATTATGTAAGAATTTAACTGTTCCACTTACAACTGGGCATCAGCCCTGGGGTAGCCTGGGGTGGATTGTCAGTCAGGAGTCAGGGGGCCCAGGTGCCAGTCCTGGCTCTGCCCCTCTCTAGCTCTGCGATCTCTGAAAAAAATCATGTAAGCTCCCTGGCCTCAGTCTCCTCGTGTGTAAAACAAAGGGACTTCATGATCCTCAATGTTTCTTTCAGATCCAAAATTCCAGATTCTGTTGAACCTTTGTGAATGGGTGGGATTTGACACGCTCTGTGCTCTTGAGAATAACGCATTAAATGTTAATTCACACCTGCTTTCAACTTGCTCTGTTCTGATTTCTAAGTCCACTGAGAACCATTTGAAAGTTCCCAAAGATATGCAAGATACCCCCAGTCTTTCTGTTTTCCCTCACATGTCCTTTCCGGAAACCCAAGCGTTCCCAGTACGCTGTTGGCAAAATTGAAAGTGTTAGGATGCTTTCACTGCCGCTGCAGGGACCAAGGAAATCAGCTTGGCCACATTCAACCTCAAAAATGTAGGCATCAATAAGCACTTTCCCCAGGTGCAGGTGAGATGCTACATCCCTCTGACTTACTTCTGGGCTAGTCCCACAGGATGGCTGGCACGTGTGGCTGCAGCTCGTACACTACCTTCTGTGACCCCAGGGTCAAGTGGCAGATCCACACCTTGTGCAGTTTCCGAAGGGTTTTACACTTATTACTCATGTTGAGCATCAGGAGGAAGGCTGGGAGATTAGGAAAAGCTTATTTAGCAGATGAGGAGAGAGGTTAGGTGGTTTTTCCAAAATCATACCATAAGCAAAGGATGTGACCCAGAGTGAACTGTTCTTTCCTTGGTCCCTCTTCAGCTCCCGGAACACACAGTCGTTAAGGAATTATACCCTTTTTTTTTTTTTTTTTTTTGCGGTACGCGGGCCTCTCACTGTTGCGGTCTCTCCCGTTGCGGAGCACAGGCTCCGGACGCGCAGGCTCAGCGGCCATGGCTCACGGGCCCAGCCACTCCTCGGCATGTGGGATCCTCCCGGACCAGGGCACGAACCCGTGTCCCCTGCCTCGGCAGGCGGCCTCTCAACCACTGCGCCACCAGGGAAGCCCTATACTCATTTTTTTTTTTTTGCAGTTTCCCATTTCCTCATCTCTTCTGAGGAGCCCTATGTCTGTCTTTCCATGGTCCCGGGTTCTGAGGGGTCCCGCACTCTCTCACCTCAAGGTCTGTGGGCACCATCCTGTGAAAGCAATGCTCCCGGTCTCCTGCCTTCCCCCTCATTCCCGGGGTTGGCTGACCTTGCCAAGTGGGGACACCCCTGGGCTGGCACAGCTGAGTTTGGCCTGGTTACCCCGACTCCCCTTTGTGTCTTGGTCACAGCACAGACATCAAAGACCATCCCTCCAAGTATCAGGCACACCTGAAATTTCCTGGGATTGGCTGAGGGGCGGATCTGCAAAGCCCAGCTTCCCCTCGGCAGCTCCATTTATCACTGTCTGAGAGATATGAGCATGGCTCCTTGTCACACACCTTATGCAGGGTGAGAGGGATAGAGGTTTGTTTGTACAAGAGCTGCCAGGAAGCTGACTGACCTCAGTAAAAAGGGAGATAATTACACAGCTGTTCAAGAACAAAAGCGAACAAGGGAACATAAGCGAACTGTGCTCAACAGTACAATTTTTCTATTTGGGGGATGACTGGTGTTACTTTGAACTGCTGCCCTTGGTTACTAAGGACCTCGACGTGTCTCGTGGCCTACACAACCTCTCCTATAGATATGGTGGAGGATGCTTAATACATTTCCAAAATTCTGATCCTATTAGAAACATTCTAGAAGGGTAATTGTGGGCCTTGAGCCTTAGATGACAGCCTCACGTCTCCTATAATAGAAGGGTGAGACGTGCTGGATAGGCCCCCACGGGAGGCATCCAGGGACTCCTGGGGAAGTCCTCAGGCCTTTCCCGAGATAACACGAAATCAGGCACGGGAATCTCGAAAAACAAAACACACTGGAACTGAGAGGAGTAGCCTGCGTGGAAGGCTTTCTTTCAAAGCTGGAGGAATTATATATGTCAAGGGTTGTCAAAGACGCCTAAAGCAAAGCTTTCTCTGTGTTAGGCCTTTAACTCAAACATTTCCTGAGCTGTGTTCAAAGCTGCTGGGAATTTTCTCAAGTTTGCACCCTTTCTGTGACCCCGAGTTCAGGTTTCCAGGTAGTTCTGTGGGCCCTATTATTCTGCTATTGTTCCTGTTCCATTGTTCATGACCAATTCTGTAAGAATTCTCCTCAATCCCTCCTTCTGACACTTTCCTCCAAGAAGCAAAGTTCTCTGAATTATTTTCTTTTTTCTTCATGCTGGAAATATCAGAATTTACGAAGCACGTGAGCCAGCCCCCTTCCACCCTCGCCCCCCATGCTGATTCTACAGACCCCTGTACCAGAAGCCACGAGAAAAGAGCCAGACTTGAACTGAAGAACGGTCTCTGGCAATTGGGTCTTCAAATGGATGGCGGAAGCCTGTCTTTTTAGAACGAACTAATTCATTCTAAGAAAAAGCCTAACTAACGGAAAGGTCTACATTCTGCAGGTTCTTCTGTGATCTCAGGAAATGCTGGCTTGTGAATTTCTTGATGAAGGACATGAACTGAGACTCCCTCACAGACACCAGGCACTGAATAAGTGTTTGCCGAACGAATGGATCACGCCATGGGCGTGAGTTACCTGCTCCGCCAGAATCTGCTGCTGCTGCCGCCTCTGCTCCCGCAGGAACTGTTGCTTCTGCTGCCCCATCAGCTGGGCCCGCTGATCAGTGAGCATCTGCTTCATGAGGGCTGCCTGGGGCTGGCTGCCCAGGAAGCTGGGCCCCGCTGGACCAGCTCCGGAGACCATGCCGCCAGAGCCCGGGGGTACGGAGGACTGCATGGGGCCCGTGGTCCGGGGAAGCCCGACCGGATGCTGCTCCTGGAAGGACAGGAAGAGGAGAGAATGCAGCCACTCCACATCTGAAGGAAAGCACAGGGGTTAGGGGGATGGGGTAGGGCCCGGCTTAGGGACCTACGGGATCCCGAGAGGCACACATGACATTTCCATAAAAAGAACCCAGTGGTCCTCAAACCTGGCCTTACCACAGGTGGGATTGGAGAGGCTACAGGGCGACAGTAATAGAGCACGGCTCTGGGAAAATCTGAGACCCGGTCCAGTCTGTTTCTGATGGGACTGGCTAAGGAACAAGAACCGCATTTTCAGCTAGCAATCTGTGCTCCTCCAAAGGAAAGGGACTAAGCCCTCAGGTGGGGCTCATTTTAAGTCTGGAGTGAGGCATCCTCACCTTACCTCTTCATCCTCACTGCCTGCCTGGCTAAAATGCGCTTCTTAGCTAGCAGGAGAGACGTTTACAGAAGACTGCTGGAATTGATTCGTCAGCAGATTGCTATTTGATGAAATTCTAATTAATTGTGACATCTGAAAGCTTTGACGTGTAAAAAAAAAAATCCTGCTAGTGAGAATTGTTGATGGTGAGAATTAGGAGTGTGTCACCCTGACCAAAGATACGAAACCTCCCAACATCTTTAAAGATAGAATTGGGTCTCAGGTGTCTGGGATAACTTAAACGTGGGGGGTTGAATTGGGTCTCTTGATTCTATAATTATGTGTCCGTCAGTCAAATCAAATGATGGCAACTTTTAAGGACTGGTCCTTAAGGAACAGGAGGTAAAGTGTTAGAGAACTCCTCACACACAGCCCAAGCCACTACTCGGAGACTGTACTCAGGGGAAGTAACAGCCCGACGGTGTAGACCATTGGGGAAAAACAGCTGATGGGAAAAGTAGGTGTTTGACCATAAGATGTACTTTCTCGATGCCTTCTTTCCTGTTCGTTCTATCAGGCATAGCTGGTAATGGCAAAGTATTGTCTGAACATTTCACAGAAAGGTTTCTTTTAATTCACTGAAGTTTCAAGTAATTAATCTGAACAAAGAGGAGCTGCGGTCTGAGAGGTACACAAGTTCAATGGGTATACGTGTAAGGACATAGAGTCATATCATGGGGCACAATTATGAGACTTAGATCATGAGAAACGAATGTGAGTAACTCTACAGTATTTAAATTTTTGTATCCAGTTAAACTGGATTAAAAAAAATTTCCTCATTGTAAAATCTAGATATTCATTCTTTTTTTCCACACTGGTTATTATTTCCAGTTATATGGGGTGAAGGAAATTAAGACTACAGCGATGTATACAGGCAAGTGGCTACCTTAAACGGATGTGTAGTAGTTATCAAATTTTATTTGCAATGGTATTTCCATCGTTATCAATGCATTCCTTCATTCATGCATGCAACTAGCCTGCTCTGTGAACAACATGAACTTTATCCACCTCTTCTGAGCCGTCCTATATGAAAACAGGGTGCGGTCAAACTGGATTTTAATATTTGTCCTCTTTTTGCTTCGCTACCTCTTCAGTGTTGGTACGGTCAATCACGTGGGCAGTTTCCTCTCAAAACAGAGAGTCGTGTTTGACACAGCTCCTAGAGACGCAGCCCTGCATTGGAGCCCCCGTAGCCTGGGCTTGTTGGACCCCCTTCCCGCTACTGTGTGGAGCTCAGCCATTCACATCCTTCTTTCCAGGTACACCGAAACCCACATCTTCAGGTACTCTTCGTCCCTCCCATCAGCACCCAAAGAAAACAAAACAAGCAAAACAAACAAAAAACCAAACAAAACCCCGTTAGTCCTCTCATCTGGGAAACAACAGCTCAAGAAGTTTTGGTTAATCAGTGCGGTGGCCCAGGCCACACAGTTAGTAAATGGAAGAACCAGAACTTGCAGAACTGGAACACTGAGTTTGAGTCTAAATTCAGTATTCCTTCCACAAGCATAGGCCTTTCCCAGACGACGGGTCCATGGTGCCAAGCGTGTGCCTAAGAATTGCCTGTAGACTAAATATATAGTATGTCTCCCATAAATACACTGTGTTCTATTTTTCAAATGGTAAGTGTGGTGTTACTGAAATTAAAACTTCTTGTCTTTGTGTATTTTCTCTGTACATAGACAATTATTAGGTAGAGAGCTATGAGATATTAATAAAAAGACCTTATACTCAGCAATGCCTGGAACTTTATGCCACCAAAAAGTTTACTTTATGACTGACCCCTGCAGAGGTCAAGATATTTCACTCTTTCCTTTTCCCCCCAAACTTGCCACCTGTTTTCCAAACCCTTCTTTCCAATGGGATGAAGCTGTTTCTTGCCACCTTTGGAGACAAATGGCTGACTGACTTAGCACTTTAACGAATTCACACGGAAGTGCAGATAGCTGGCCAGCGAAAATACAGATATACAGTTTTTTCTGTGTATTTCAGAATATTTGATATTTTCCAATTTTGATAATGAGGAGGGAGTTGGAAAGAAAATGAGACCCAAGGGAAGATCAAGTTCTCTTTGGCTTGGTTTTATGAGAGGACTGGTCTGGGCTGGCCCCGTTTATCTTTGTACACTTTGAGATATTCTTGTCCTGTGAGACTAGCCCTCAAGTACCTGGTGAGCTTGCCCAGGAGCCATAAGTAGTGATGTGTTGCTCTCCCAGCCTTCTCTCCACCCAGAAAGAAAGGGAGAGGAAAATGAGGTGAGGATGTAGATTCATCTAAGCATATCTGGTCCCTGTCTTCCTAGACC
Organism: Phocoena phocoena; assembly: GCF_963924675.1. NCBI lineage: Eukaryota > Metazoa > Chordata > Mammalia > Artiodactyla > Phocoenidae > Phocoena > Phocoena phocoena. Next base: position 20,734,650 of record NC_089223.1, read on the forward strand.
AAAAAGAAATACAAGTCCGCCACTTTTCAAGAGTTCAACTTACGCCACTCCCCTTTTATGAAACACCTACACTAGTATCTGTTTTTAGTAACTGGAAGAAATCTGAAGAGGATTTTCGCTTTTACAAAAGAAGGTGAAAATCTAAGATAGCATTCAGTGTTTGTTTTGCAGAGTGATGGCAGAGACAGCAGGCGCCTCCAGCAACAAGAGTGGCAACACCAAGCTCCTTCCCCAGGAACTACACTCAGCGTCTCAGCATCAAGCTGCCATAGCTTTGAACTGTGTGAGCATCTGTGCTCTGTCTCTATTTTGCACATTCTTAGCAAGATGTGTCCTGAGGTGCTTGCTTCTTCACTGTAAGCCATTTCGGCTTAGGAAAGGTTTCATAGGAATGCGCTACTTTCAGATGGGGCGGGGTGTTGCTGAACTTCTAAAGCACAGGGCGTAAAACCCTTCCCAAAGGGATAGTCTGATTATTACCTCCCAGGGTTATATATTTCCCCCAGTGGTTCCCTCTCAAAGATTTTGCCTTCAGGTTTCTCACCAAAGACCTGAAGACCAAGAGGCAGGAGGGCTATGTGCACTTTTACAGGACTGCCCTCCCTATGAAACATTTGTGAGCCTAGGTTGATACACCTTTCCCAACCAGCTCTGCTACATTCAACAGCGGGTGAGTGGCACCCAGAGCCCCAGCCTCAGGTGTGTATGCCAAGGGTGAAGACGCACCGAGTGACACCTTACAAATTGAGCTGGCTGAGGCCATTAGCTGATGCATATGACATGGTGGATTTTAAAGCCCCCCCCACCCCGTCTAAGAGGGCTTAATGAGCATTAGTCTGTCGAATTTCAGAATTTCAAGCCCCTGCTCTTGTTTCTAAGGAGGACACACACTGCGCGTGCAATCAGAGAAAACCAGGCTGGGCTTTCGTCACCACAAATGTAATGCCTTGAAGCCAAATGATGCAGTATTTTTAGTTTTAATTACTAGCTTGTTCTCCACTCCACCCCCTGCCCAGCGACCTCCCCTGCCTTCTACCCAGAATCTTAATTCAGCCTCTTCCTCTCAGAAACCCAATTGACTACATAGATCTTCATTACTCCCCAAAGCTCTCACTCTTCAGTAAAATAAAGGGAGGGGGGAAAAATCAAAACCAATGAACCTATCTTACATATCTTCTCTTCCAGGGAAAAGATCTTAGCAATTTTCTAAGGGCTGGAGATAGGTCAGAGGTGTAAAAAAAACACCCTACTTCCCCCAAAGAGGCAGTTTTTACTTCAAAAAGCAGCTGTGGTAAAAATCTCTCACTAGTAGCCATCTGTTTATTTATAAATCTGTGCGTAAGGAAGCTTTATTTTCTCTTACGTGTTTTCAAGAACATGCCTCGTGTTTGGGTAAGAGGGGCCGGGGTTGCTGGCGGTGGACCAAGGACTGCTGGCTCCGTGGAGGGGGGATTGCAAGAGGCTTCCGGCGGTGACTGGGACTGGGGTGCCGGGGCTTAGTGGAGAACTGGCTGGAGGATGCTCAGGGCTTCGGCGGTTTTTCAGGTGCTCGCGTCGGGGGAAACAAGGAACAGCTGCTGTTCCTCCTCAGCCCCAGCAGATGGTGGTGTCAGCCCGGTCCTCGCCGCCAGCCCGCCCGCTCGCCCGCGCGGCGTGTCCCCCCCGCCCGCCCCCCTCCCAGCCTGCAGATGGCTTAATCAGGACTCGCCTTCCTCCCCCACCCGGTCCCCCCGGCCCCGCGCGTCTGGGCTAACGCTACGAGCGTGGAGCCAGGCAGTCAAGTGTTACTGCGTATAGCAGGTAGCCTGGCAACTGAGAGCATAATACCGAGCAGATGGTGTGCGCACGGCGTGATGGACATCACACACGACAGCCTGAGACAATCCAGGAATTCCCTGGTGACTCGAGGCCCTCTTTACACAAAATGAGTTCTCTCTCCATTGCTGTGTATCTCTGGGGTTATCTCCCTCCTCTCTCCGACTGACACTGAACTGGTTTCTTATTACCGACCTTGCTGCCAGCCCGAGGGGAGGGAGATTTCTCGTGTGGGGGGGGGAGGCCGTGAGATGGAGGAGGTGATGGGGGCGGTGGCGACCCGAGAGGGGAAGGACAGTGGCGTACCCCAGACCCAGGGGCGGAGTGTCCGAGAGGGTCAGCGTTCCCCGTAAGCCGGGCTGCACGAAGCCTGCGCGGTGAGGGCCGCGCCGGGGGTCGAGCCTGGGCTTAGTGTCTTTGCCATCGCATGGCTTACGAACAGCCTAAATGAAATTTAGGATTTTACTTAAAAAGCCCCCTGGGGCGTAATTTAGCCTCTCGACTCGAGCGTATATGCTTACAAGTCCTTAGGGGACTCTAAGAAGTCAGGAGTGAGGCCCGTGCGCCCCTGCCGGGCCGAAGATGCGTCTCCGCGCAGGCGTCCTTAACAAAGAAACCGACTAGGCGGTCTAGAAGCGGGCAGGGGCAGCGGAGGGAGGGCGTGCGGCGGCCGAGCCGCCCAGGGGCCCCGAGATCCTCGGCCTGCGCGCTGCTCCGCAACCTGGGAGGCCAATGCGCGCTCCCCGGGGCGCATTTCACCTCCCCCTCCCCGCCACGTCGTGTGGGCCGGTCGCCGGCAAGGAAGTGGGAGCCGGAGGGCACTGGGGGGAGACAGGAGGGTAGTTCACGGTAGGAAGAAGTAAAATTAATACATAAACAAAAAGCATGTCCCAGAAGACAGGCCTGTGCTTTTCACACACACTGAAGTGGATCAATTAAAAAAAAAAAAAAATCCAGCCCCAGTGGAATTTTGCCTAGATTCTATACAACAAGACACTTCTCTGTCCAACCTCTCACCACTGTCAGGGGGCTTCTCCTGCAAAGGTACTGCTCAAGTTTTAAGTTTCAGAAGGAGGAAGTCTTTTCAAAGGTGGAAGCTGACGCTTCACGGAGAACCTCACACTTGTTGGGAAGTTCAGTACATATCATGTCAGAGAATCCGACACCCACTGCAGAGCCGGCTGGAGGCATCCGGCTGTGACAACCTGGGGCTCAGGGTGGTGAACTGGCTTCCTGAGGCTCAGGGGGCCATCTGACCTCTGGGTCTCAGTCCCCACCTCTTCAAACGGAAATCCTATCCATAGGACTCCTCCCTCGACAACGGAAACTTTGGAGATAAATAAGCTATAGAGGGGAAATGGCTAAGAAGGTGCTAAAACTTCTTCCAATTTAAGTGTGGGCTGTTGGGGAACCATGAGGGCTACATCAGGGGTTCTCAAAGCGTGGCTCCAGGACCAGCACCTGGGAGCTTGTTAGAAATGCAAATTCTCAGGCTCTGCTCCAAGCCTCCTGAACCAGAGTCTTTAGGAGCAATTTAACATGTCCTTCGATAATTACCATGCCCCACATTTTGAGACTCACTGGGCAAATAATCCTGGTTTATGGGCACTGGGGTATCAGCGCTCTCTGTGATCAGATTGCAAACCCTGCACTTTCAAAAGCAAGTCACAGTGCTGAGTTACTTAAGTTTCTATTGCCAATTCTTCTGCATTTGGAACAGAACTCTCTAATTTTCAGAGGGCTGTGCAGGCAATGTAAACTCAAGAATTCTGAAAGGAGCCTATGCCATGATTCTTCCAGAAAGGTCGGTGCTCCTGTAGCTCTGCTCTGGAGGCACAGCCAAGAGCAAGGAAGGGGTGAAGCCAGTTAAACTCGCTCCCTTACTCAGGGAGGAAGCATCAAACATCACTAGACTTCCCGTCCCCTGCTCTGCTATAAGGTAGGAAAGCTATGATTTGAGGAAAGTCCCCTCTTCAAACAAGAAGAAGACCAGAAGCAACAGTGGAAGAAGACAACTAACACTTATGGGGCGCCTACTGTATGCAAAACACTCAGTGTTTTCTCCGGCGCACTTAAAACTCATTTTGCTGATTAAAAAGAATCCGAGTCTCTGAGAGGTTAAATAACTTGCCTGATGTCCCACAGCTGATGGTGGTCTTTGGGATTCTGACTTTTCCACTGACCAGAACATGCATCTGGTCTAAATTGAGGAGACCACCCAAGAGGACTCTGGAGTAATGAGAAATGGGAAGGGGTTGGGGGGAGAGGAATGGGCATAGAATAAAAAGGTAGACAGTCTATTGGGATCAAAGGATGAAGCTGAAAGAGCACAAAAATATACATCATTTTTTATATGTTGCCTGATACCCCAAATTAGGATGCCTCTGTGGTATCAACTTTGACATTTAAAGAAAGGGCATAAGATTAGACCGTTCAACCAGAAATGGAAGGAAGAAACAAAATAAAATAAAACCTTAGAATTCTCTTTGAAGTTGATCAAGTGTCAGGGCAGAAACTTGGTTTCAGGATGGTGGCTCCTTTTACAGACTTTCTTTGTGCTTGTCCAGGATAATTTTTCAGTGTGGGTTTGGAGAGTTGCTTGTAATAAATTCACAGCAGAGCCCCAATAGGCCCACCCCAAGATAATCTGCTTCTTCAGCAGATTATTGAAGAAATTTGGATAAAAAAAAAGTGTTTTATGGTGTGTAGTGGCTGTGTTGCCAAGACAGTTGAGGTTTGAGGCAGTTTACCGATTTAGGAAGCTTATCACAGACAGGGCAGTAACTCGGGGCCCAGTGCTAAGCCTGCTAAATGGGTTCAGGAAAGTTCTTTGTTCGGCTTCTAAGAAGGAGCAGTTTACATTGGGGGAAGCCAACAGGCTTGGGTAGAGACTCAGCTCCATCGAGGGTCCAGTGACTGGCACGTAACACATAGCTTGTTATCACTATGATTGCTATAACCTCTTGATTATGCAGCTTTAGAAAGTCAGGGGGAAGGAAGTGCTATGGCTCTGCTTCTAGCTTAATTCCTAAGATAATGAAGTCTAAGACTTTAAACTTGGTTTTCTTTCTAGATTCTCAGTGAGCAGGATGGATGGCATTCCTACCCAGATTTTTTTTTTTGTGGTACATGGGCTTCTCACTGTTGTGGCCTCTCCTGTCGCGGAGCACAGGCTCCAGACGCTCAGGCTCAGTGGCCATGGTTCATGGGCCCAGCCGCTCTGCGGCATGTGGGATCTTCCCGGACCGGGGCACGAACCCCGTGTCCCCTGCATCGGCAGGCGGACTCTCAACCACTGCGCCACCAGGGATGTCCTCTAACCCAGGCTTTTGACTCTCTAACAAATGCATGTTTTGCAGACTTTGCCCCCGATCACGGGTTAAATTTAAAAATATTCTCTAAAAGTATTTTAAAAAGGCAACATTCATTTTTAACACTCACAGGCAACCATGTTAATATTCTGATGTGTCTCTGTGTTTCTTCTCAGCTCCCCACCCAGTGCAGTAATATATTTTCCATGCTCATGATCATGGTATATACATGAGTGTACCACTATTTCTTACTAAGTAACATAGGAGAGGTAGAAAGTTCCAGCTTTCCAAATGCTTCTAAGCAGTAATTTTCTGGTAGGATATTACCTTATGGCAACATTCCTGCAAGGTCTTTAGGTTTCTGTTATGAGGCTCCCAGCATCAGCACAGAGCTATGTCCACGGTTGCAACAGAATAAATATTTGCTGAACTGAACTAATGGTCTATGATGAATTGTAGCTTAGACCAAGATCAGGAACGACCAGAGAGAAGGAGAAAAGATAACCCTTGTAATGGACTGCTTCTCCAGGCTACCGGAGCTTCTGCTGAAGATGAAAGAAAGGGTTAAAGTTGCTGGTCCAGAGTAAGATGGGAGAGTGCCATCAGCCACAGGAAGGTCAGTTTTTCAAGGACTTACTTGGAGGTAAAAACAACAAAAATACCATTTGTCCTTATCAGTGCTTTGAACATAGTTACCATAGGTTCCTCCAGTGGAAACACAACTTTGAGAGTTATGCTTTTCCTTTGCCTTTGATGTAAATTATAGAGTCCTCCTGATCCCTTTGTTGTGATTAATTCCACCACCAAAGCAACTCTAAATTGGTTACAAGTTCATTAGTGTGCAACAATAGGAGCTTGATTAAATAAATTATGGTACATCCATACCATGAATCCAATAAAAATCATGCCTTTTCAGATTATCTAATCAAATAAAAAAAAAGCTTACAATATACAGTGAAGAGGGGAAGAAAAAGCAGTTATTAGAACAGTAGCCATAGAACCATCGTGTTAGGGGAGGATTTTAAGTGATTTTTATTTTCATACTATTTCAAATTTTCTATTATGAACATATTACTTCAAATAAATATTAAGTCTCATGCTCTAAAACTCTGAAGTCTTTAAATTGACAAAAAAAGAAAGAAAAGAAAAAGGGCCTATTTGCTTGGTTTCACGGAGTCCACAGTTCTGATGTGGAGTGAGGATCCCTTAGTTCCTGAGCAGCTCATGGCATCTCTGAAGGGGAGGTGGCACAAGCCACATCTCTGGGCCTTCCACCAGGAAGCACCTGACTGTGCCTGGGGAGGGGACTGAAGGCTTCCCAGAGGAAGCGATGTCTTGGAATGGCTCAGGTAACCAAGAGGGGAAGGGGTTCCAGGGTGGAGGGACAGAATGATCAAAGACTTGAGTACATCATACCCTGAAATTCCATTTCTAAGGACTCGTCTCCTGGAAATATTCATAGCTTTGTGCAAAGATTTATCTTGAATAGCGTGCATGGTTCTGAGTAGCAAAAAAAAGAAACAACCTAAATGGCCAACATTTAGAGGATTCATTAAACTATAATACAACCTCCCTGCCTCCCCGAAAAAACCCCCAAAACCTCATTAAGATTATTTAGGCTCAACAGACCAGGAATGGAATGTAGCGAGTTTGAGAGGGGCTCAGGCTGTATTCAGGATCTGGACTATTTCCACCACTCACACTGTGGAGTGTGCAACAGACATCCTTAACGGGGTAGTTCTCCTGTCAAGACCTGGACATGGCATGAATGTGAACAAACTGGGTTTGGCTACATATTCAGTAACTAGGCTAGCTTTTCGTTGCTTCAACACAGAGCCCCCAAGTGCCAGAGAAGGCTCCGAGGGGACTGACATCTTCCAAGAATCCCCTGATGCACCTGGCCAAGCGTCCCTTTGGGCCTCACCCTGCTCTCTGGGGTTTTTCTCCATTCTAGGCTCGAAATCACAGAGCAGGGTCAGGACCAGCCCAGCCTTTAGAGTTTAAGAACTTGCGAGATGAGTGAAAACCGCTGTTGACCTGTATAGGCAGTCTCCTCCACAGGGCTTAAGAAAACCCAGCCCAGGGGCTTGAGACCTGCCCCACAGAGGTGGATACCACATCTGCCCGCATCCAAGTGACCACTGTCCCGACACGACTGCAAGTGGTTTGTCAGTGGCTCCAGGAACTAGGCTTTTTACCCATACGCCTGCTGCCTTTGTTTCCCCCTTGATTTAAAAATCGAGAGGGGGAAGAAGGAGTCTCAACTGTCTTCAGCCGAGCTGCTGGGAAATCTTTCCTCCCGAGCTACTGTTCCCCCGTGCTGTACCTTTCTCTTTCATTGCCCCTTCCCCCGCTCCCCTTTCTGATGAAGTCATCACAGCCAAGACTGCATAACTGCTGCAGAGACCTATCTTGTGTTATACTGGGAGTCAGGCCAATGTTTCCGTTTACAGCCAAGAGCACCACCATGCTGCCAAATGGCGCTCTCTGCTGCAGCCACTACAAGACAGGAAGGAGGGAAGGAAGGCTTGGAGCTGGAGGGCTTGCTGTGCAGAGAAGGCTCGGGCACATCCTCCACGCTCTCCATCAGCCTTGGGAGCGTGGCTCAGGGATGCTCCATCTGAATGCCTGGGAAGAGCCACTTCCCGCAAAGTGGTCCCCCTATTGCCCCTGGCCCCCAGGAGACGCTGCCGGAGGGAGGGTCTGTGTCAGCCTCTGCTGGTTTTCTCACGGTTGAACCTGTCTGTGGGCAAACCAGGTGTGATCACAGCGAGGCTCTGGAGGAGGACAGCCCTCGCCGCAGCCCTGAGAGCAGAGCTAAGCCAGCCGTCGTGGTGGAGTTACGGGAGGCCATGAGAAAGGAGAAAAAATAGGAGGAACGTTTAGAAATCTGGGCTTGGTGCTTTACACACTTAGAGATTTGGGCTGAGAACCAGGTTCTTAGAGTAAGCAAGTCTAGGACAGGGGCTCACACTGGGTCAGGGAGGGCCGATGGGCAGGTGGCGATGGGGGGCCACTGACCCCTAGGCCTTACGTCCACAATGGTCTTCCAGTTCAGATCATCAGATATATTCTTTTTTTTTTTTTTCCTTTTGGTTGCTGCGTGCAGCATGTGAGATCTTACTTCCCAGATCAGGGATCCAACCTGTGCCCCCTGCAGTGGAAGCATGGAGTCTTAACCACTGGACTGCCAGGGAAGTGTCCAAGATCCTTAGATATATTCTTCACTCAAGGTTTTACAGAGGGTCACTGAGAAACCCTGATATGATTGAAAGGTACCTCCTATTTTATGGCTTAAGTTGTTTCCTGTAACTAGATCACACTGCTCTAAGTCCATTATGAATTAATATTCTTTGTTAAGTCCTGTGTTTATCTTGTGAATGATATAATTACACCAGACTGCGTTTTTTTAAAAATAAACTTTGCTTTCTTTTTTTTTTAAATAACTTTTTAAAAAAAAAAAAGATACAAAAGACACCAAATAGCCAAAGCGTCTAGAGGGAAAAAAACAGAGCTGGAGGAATCAGACTCCCTGACTTCAGACTATATTACAAAGCTACAGTAATCAAGACAACATGGTACTGGCACAAAAACAGAAATATAGATCAATGGAACAGGATAGAAAGCCCAGAGGTAAACCCACGCACCTATGGTCAACTAATCTGTGACAAAGGAGGCAAGGATATACAGTAGAGAAAAGGCAGTCTCTTCAATAAGTGGTGCTGGGAAAACTGGACAGATACATGTAAAAGAATGAAATTAGAACACTCCCTAACACCATACACAAAAATAAACTCAAAATGGATTAGAGACCTAAATGTAAGACCGGACACTATAAAACTGTTAGAGGAAAACATAGGAAGAACACTCTTTGACATAAATCACAGCAAGATCTTTTTTGATCCACCTCCTAGAGTAATGGAAATAAAAACAAAAATAAATGGGACCGAATAAAACTTCAAATCTTTTGCACAGCAAAGGAAACTACAAACAAGATGAAAAGACACCCCTAAGAATGGGAGAAAATATTTGCAAATGAATGAACGGACAAAGGATTAATCTCCAAAATATATAAACAGCTCATGCAGCTCAATATTAAAAAAACAAACAACCCAATCCAAAAATGGGCAGAAGACCTAAATAGACATTTCCAAAGAAGACATACAGATGGCCAAGAGGCACATGAAAAGCTGCTCAACAGCACTAATTATTAGAGAAATGCAAATCAAAACTACAATGAGGTATCACCTCACACCAGTTAGAATGGGCATCATCAGAAAATCTACAAACAACACATGCTGGAGAGGGTGTGGAGAAAAGGGAACCCTCTTGCACTGTTGGTGGGAATGTAAATTGATACAGCCACTATGGAGAACAGTATGGAGGTTCCTTAAAAAACTAAAAATAGAATTACCATATCACCCAGCAATCCCACTACTGGGCATATACCCAGAGAAAACCATAATTCAAAAGGACACATGCACCCCAATGTTCACTGCAGCACTATTTACAATAGCCAGGTCATGGAAGCAACCTAAATGCCCACTGGCAGACGAATGGATAAAGAAGATGTGGTACATATATACAGTGGAATATTACTCAGCCATAAAAAAGAACGAAATTGGGTCATTTGTTGAGACGTGGATGGATCTCGAGACTGTCATACAGAGTGAAGTAAGTCAGAAAGAGAACAACAAATACCGTATATTAATACACATATACGTGGAACCTAGAAAAATGGTACAGATGAACTGGTTTGCAGGACAGAAATTGAAACACAGATGTAGAGAACAAATGTATGGACACCAAGGGGGGAAAGTGGTGGTGGGATGAATTGAGAGATTGGGGTTGACATGTATACACTGATGTGTATAAAATGGATGACTAATAAGAACCTGCTGTATAAAAAAATAAAATTCAAAAATTCAAAAAAAAAAGAAAACATATGAGATGCCTCTGCTGCTGTAAAAAAAAAAAAAAAAAAAAAAAACCTTATTGGCATTTCTTCCGTTTGTAAATACACCTGGTGACTTTAAAAAACAAAAGTGGTCCAGGTCTTTTGTTAACTTTGAGAAGAGTTGGGGACAAACTGGGATAAAAATAGCCTTAGAAGAAGTATGGGCCTCAAAGGGACTTTCCTCCATCACAGTGAACACAGCTACACACACACACACACACACACACACACACACACTCACACACACACACAGTAACCTAGATAAAGGAAGCTGGAAGCAATTAGAAACCATCCTTTCCACAGATCTTAAACTTTTCACCCATTTTACCAAAACTTCTCTCAGGTAGCGTGATTCAACAGTGCTTGGCATATAGCAAGTGCTCATAAATGTTTGCAATCATTATCATCAATATTAACAATAATGAGGAATTAGAAACTTTAGTCCGGGCCTATATGTTCAGCTCATATTCTGTTCTTTCCTAATGGTCAGATCAGTTCCTCAGCCTTCCGGAGAAAAAAAATCCCTGTTCACAAATGACCACCTTTCGCTTAGGATAAAAATTAAGTTGGTAACTAAATATGGAACTAGACCCTGGAATGAGGGTGAAGTTCACGTGAAACTTTCATTTTCGTGAGGAATAAATCCATTCGTGTTGGCAACAGCAATAGAGGCCTTCTAAGATGGGGGTTATGGGCCACATATCTTTTGCCCCACATCCCCTCTAAAAGCCTAAGTATTTTTGCTTAAACATCTGGAAGGTATCACCAGTTTCCTATTCCTTTCTACCAGAAGCTAAAGCCTGGTCTGACCCCCTTACCATAATGTCATCACAAATGCCCACCCCTCCCCACCTTTCCCCAAAGTTTCTTGTGTTAATTCTTCCTCTAGTTTAGCCAGCTTAATACCCCCTCTGCTCTGCTTCCCAGATCCGGTCACCTCCTTTACAACGTACAAGTGATTCATGTACACACTTCACCTAAACCTGCACAGCTCCTTTAAGAGCTTCCACAACTGCATCTTCTCTCCAAGTTGACTGCTCCTAGGAGATTAAAATCAGAACAGGAGGGTCAGGCTGATTGATGCTGGAGTAGGACCAGCAGATCTAACCTGCTGCTCAGGGTATCTATCAAGCTGGGAAAGCTTCCCCAGCCTTGAGAAGCCTATTTCTGCACGCACTTTACCTTTTGACCATTTCTCTAATACACGCTTAGTTTCTTTTACGTTGGTCCAACTAATTTGCTTTACTTCCTCCTCTTTATCCTCCCCCTATCTTCATAGAGAATTTCTCAATCAGAAATGATGAAATCCTTCCAAGTCAACCAAACCTTTTCTGGAAGCTGAGATGGAGTATAAATGGCTGGAAGCCTTTATATACAGGGGTGGGGATGACGAACCTCTGAATTCAACTTTAAGTCTGTCTCACGTCCCCATCATGTGACACACAGGAAAAGCCAGCGAGAGTAAGATTTCCTTCTTTATTTACCTTAGGTTCTCATTACTGAAGTTTACTTTTTATGTAAGGCCCAGTGAACACTACCTCTTAATTCATATTTAGAAGCATGTAAAACAGGCTGACAAGGCCAATCTTTCACTCCTTTTTGGATACAGTCGTAGAGAATTTCCCAGCAAAGAAGGAAGCCACTGAGTCCCCATTAGCCAGTAAGCACAAGCCCTCAGGAGTGGATGTCCATGTACAGTCTTCCCTGTGTATCTTCAGGGGGTACCAGGACCCCGCTGCGGATACCCACATCCGCGGATCCTCAAGTCCCTTATATAAAATGGCGTATTTGCATATAACCTATGCACACCGTCCTGTATACTTTAAATCACCTCTAGATGACTTGTAATACCTAATACAATGTAAATGCTGTGTAAATAGCTGTAAATGCAATGTAAGTACTGTGTCAGCAGTTGTCAGGGGCAGCAAATTCAGGTTTTGCTTTTTGGAATTTCTGGAATTTTTTCTCTGAATATTTCTGATCTGTGGTTGGTTGCATCTGCAGCTTCGGACCCCGTGGATTTGGAGGGCTGACTATACAGAATGCTGAAAGTTATCTCAGAACGTGGAGGGGTCATCCCCTGCCACAGGGCCCGGCCACGTCACCACGGAAATACCTGGGGCTGTTGCCGTGTCCCCCTTGCTCTTAGCATGTCCCAGAGGCTCACTGGGGACAGGGCCCCAGTATATCCCATAGTCAGATGCACAAACACCCTGGGTAGGAAGCTAGAGAGGTCTGGAATACTCTGGTTCACTTCCTGCTAAGGGACTCAGATACGGAAGGGTGACGAGGTCAGTGGGATATATTGCCAAGGCTGCTAAACTAACGGAAGTTCAGGGATCTGGTTCAAGAACGTGGAGTCTTCTGCCTGTCACTGCACAGCATGGCACAACCCGGAGTGCCATTTTCAGTTCAATTTCCAGGTCTCAGAATTGATTAGTCCTAGCGCATCCTCGGCCACAGGTAAAACCAACAAACCAACCAACAGAACAAAAAAGCAAACGACGGACTTGTTTAATCAAATACCAAAAACCCATGGGCATGGGTCGCGTTTACAACTTCACTTTGGTTTTATGTGCAGTAGAACACTACAGTTCGGGGCCAAAATGGAAACCCACCCAGAAAACAAGCACACGCCACAAACCCTCCACCCGTAGTTGGAGCTCTAGAACATCATGTACGGAATGTATAATTTGCCATTAAAGTTTTCTTTCAATTCAGATATAAAATCCCACTTTTAAAAAAGTTTTGATTGCTCCAGGAGTCCACAGGGCCCTCCAGCACCCCAGCACAATGGCAGGTGTTATGGGTGGAATCTAAGAGAAGGGCAGCCGTGGCCTCGGTGCTGGAGGGATACTAAAGAGTTCCCCTTCATTGAAAAGCTCAAGGATGATCCCAGCCTGTCGAGGGTTAGACTGTGGCATGTGCCCTGGTTCCACAGGATTTCCACAAAGCCCTCCTGGTCAGACCTGGGATGGTTAATTACACAGTGGAAAGCGGGTGGAAGGGGACACAGGACACAGGGGTTCTAGGGATTGTTTGACCCAGGGAAAGTCACTGAACATCTCTGAGCTTCATATTCTCCTTTATCAAATGAGGACACCTGCTCAGGTGAGCTCTCAGGGTCTATCTGCCCTAAAATTCTCTGGGAGGAGCTTTAAGGATAAGGGGGGGACTTGACTGGGAGCCTCCATGTTAGTGTAGATTTGGATTTGAGGGAGCAGAGAAGGAGGGAGGAGTCGCCACGGGCAAGGAGGGAGGTGGCCATACTCAGGCCCCAGCCAAGGTGTGTGCTGGGACGTGAGGGAGAAAAGCCTTGAGGGGCAGGGTGGGTCTGACCACGGACAGGTCTGAGTGCGGCACGGACACGTGACCCAACCAACAGCCAGGTGCCACGGTAGGCTCTTAGAGGAACTAAAACGATAAAAGCAGGTAAGGCAGAGATTAGAATGGGGCTGGATCAGAAGGAAGAAAGTGGGGAGGCAGGGTTGGGAGAAATCCATCCAGGACCTGATGGAGAGAGACTTTGTTACTGACAGTGGGAACTGAAGAGTAAAGAGTCAAGTTTAACTGCAAGGTCTATTTCGACAAGAATAAGAATTCACACGCTCTTTGCTGAATGCAGATGTCTGGGGTCACTCCCTGGTCCACTGGCTCCCACCTCCTCCTGTTCACTCTCAGACCTTTCTCTCACTTGGCCCTCATGTGGCTACTGGAAATCTGGCAGAGAGAGAGATCCCTGCTTAAAATTTCAGTGGCTGTATCAATTTACATTCCCACCAACAATGCATGAGGATTCCCTTTTCTCCACACCCTCTCCAGCATGTACTGTTTGTAGATTTTTTGATGATGGCCATTCTGACCAATGTGAGGCAAACTGATAACAGCCACTATGGAGAACAGTATGGAGAGTCCTTAAAAAACTGAAAACAGAACTACCATATGACCCAGCAATCCCACTATTGGGCATATGCCCTGAGAAAACCATAATTCAAAAAGACACATGCACCCCAATGTTCATTGCGGCACTATTCACGACAGCCGGGACATGGAAGCAACCTAAATGTCCATCAACAGAGGAATAGATAAAGAAGATATGGTACATATATATACAATGGAATATTACTCAGCCATAAAAAGGAACAAAATTGGGTCATTTGTAGAGACATGGATGGACCTAGAGACTGTCATACAGAGTGAAGTAAGTCAGAAAGAGAAAAACAAATATCGTATGTTAACGTATATATGTGGAACCTAGAAAACTGGTATAGATGAACCGGTTTGCAGGGCAGAAATTAAAACACAGATGTAGAGAATAAACATATGGATGCCAAGGGGGGAAAGTGGTGGTGGGATGAATTGGGAGATTGGGGTTGACATGTATACACTGATGTGTATAAAATGGATGACTAATAAGAACCTGTTGTATAAAAAAATAAAAATCTACTTAAAAACAAAACTGAATGTAAATCATTCCACAAGGAACATTCACTTCCTTGTTCTCCCGACTTTTTAAAAACTGACTTTATTTACATCTGAATTCAGTACAGGGTATTTTAAACATAGCACCTGGCTTTTAACCAGGAGTAGGATGGTAGGTGTATACCTTCAATATTTTCAAAACCCTGACAATATATCCTGGGGATGAAAATGCCAAACAATAACAGGAAATATGCCCAAAACTACTTGGAGAAGAAGAAACCTTTTCATTTTTGTGCTTCCTTACCTGGTTCCCCCAACTTTCTATTTCCTGCTAAGTGTTTCACTTAACTTTTTTAAGAAGGCCTGATGAAGAATAATGAAAGTTAGAATAATAATGAAATGATAATAATGAAACCCAATTTCATTAACCCAATTAAAGGGTTTTAATGACAAGTAGAATTCGTAACAAATATGATAACTAAGTATTTCCACCAAGGCCGTTACTGGGTTTATGCTCTCTGATGGATTTTTAATTTTTATTTATTTTTTATTTTTTTGGCTGTGCCACACAGCTTGAGGGATATTAGTTCCCCAATCAAGGATCGAACCCAGGCACTGTCAGTGAAAGCGCTGAGTCCTAACCACTGGACCGCCAGAGAAGTCCCTCTAACAGATTTTTTTAAAAGTCAGCAAATCACTCTGAGTCTTCATGCTAACCGTTGTTTGCAACAGAAGTGGTGTGATATATTTTCAGAAGATAGTTAATGTTGTATCTATTCCACTGATCTTTTAAATCTCAACTGGAGATGGGAGTAAAAATAATTTCTAGTAAAATAGTTAATCTCTAAGAATCCAGTCAGGCCATTGCAAATTTATGATTGAAGAATACGTTGGTGGCTCCAGGTGAAAACATGCTTTATTCTCAGCAACTTGGAAACTAGGTGTCTCCTCTGAGCAAATGAAAAATCTCCTTCTTGCACATCTTCCTACCCGGTATTGAGAGAACGCTGAGGAGAAGCAGGCGCTCTGGTCTACAGCGCTCTGAAATCTCCACGGGGCTCTGGAAAACGCACTGCTGCTACCTATTTGTTCTGTCTTCTAATCTGAGGGCGGGGCCGCAAATCTCCCCAGCTGCCTCTCCTGCTCGCTCTCGCTGGGCCCCTCGTTGCCGTGGTCTTTCCCACAGTGTCTGAAGGAACAAGATTCCTCTGACGCCTGACACCGGACCTCTGCAAGCAGCCAATTTGTTTTTCTTTCGCCTGCCCCTCCCCCTGCCCTCTCCCTTTCTATTATAGCAGATTCTTTCTGTGCATCCACCAAAAGTAATGTGTCAAACTATGATTATGTTTTCTTTCATTAAACAACTAGAAGAGAGACAGATTGCTTTCCTTCCTTTGACCGAGTAAAGGTAATAAAAGGCCCAGGGAAAGCAGAGGTGGGAGGGGCTTGCTGCGGTCTGCGGTCCTGGGCTAGGCCAGCTCTTGTCGGGGGTTCATCTGAAGGAATTCGGGGCCACCCGTTCCCAATTTTACTCAGTGGCCAAAGGCCAGCTGCAGCAGGCTCTCACGGTGTTTGCATTCTGAACAGCTGAGTCTGTGCAGCCTGCAGCCCTTTTGGCTTGTGTTCTGGGGAGAAGCAAAAGGGGTGAAAATAGAGGGAGGCCCTGCCCTCCAGATGTACAGGGAAATCAGTACTTAAAATATCGTTTCTGTAGGATGGGTTGCTTTTGAAGGGAGTTAGTAGGTGGGGAAAAAAAAAAATCCATTGAAACCCTTAACACTTACTACCAAATCCATACCATCTACACTGCTGAGAAAGGAAACATAACTTGGGAATTTGTGTGTTGAGGAGAAGGGTAGAGAGCTTAGGGAAATTTTCTCTCCTTTTACACAGGGATTTTTCCTTCAAGTGTCTCTATCCCTTCAGAATTAGAGAATGAATTTGGGGGGGAAGAACTTTAAAAATTCTGGTAGGCTAGTTATTCCCTGCAGACATGATTTTACCATGACACCTGTTAGGCGCATCAGGAATGCACGTGTAGAGCTTGGCGGGCCTCTGATGAGGACTCAGAGTAACACGGCCTGCGGTGCCTCAGCTTCCCTCCACTCATGGGCTCTCTGTAAGAGTGCCTCCAGCCCTTTTTTTTTTTTTTTTTAAATTTTATTTATTTATGGCTGTGTTGGGTCTTCGTTTCTGTGCGAGGGCTTTCTCTAGTTGTGGCAAGTGCGGGCCACTCTTCATCACGGTGCACGGGCCTCTCACTATCGCGGCCTCTATTGTTGCGGAGCACAGGCTCCAGATGTGCAGGCTCAGTAATTGTGGCTCACGGGCCTAGTCGCTCTGCGGCATGTGGGATCTTCCCAGACCAGGGCTCGAACCCGTGTCCCCTGCATTGGCAGGCAGATTCTCAACCACTGCGCCACCAGGGAAGCCCCAGCCCTTTATTTTAAAAAATTTTTTTTGCGGTACGCAGGCCTCTCACTGTCGTGGCCTCTCCCGTTGTGGAGCACAGGCTCTGGACGCGCAGGCCCAGCGGCCATGGCTCACGGGCCCAGCCGCTGCGCGGCATGTGGGATCTTCCCGGACCGGGGCACGAACCCGTATCCCCTGCATCGGCAGGCGGACTCTCAACCACTGCGCCACCAGGGAAGCTCCTCCAGCCCTTTAAATTGTCAGGGGGCTCGCTGAGAGGGAGTCCTTGGGAATTGAGACTCAGATCACTTGGGCCACTTCCTAGGTTGGGGTTCTGGTGCTGGTCACCACGAGCCTCTCTGTCGATTACTTGATCACTTTCCTTTTAGGGGCTCCGGAGAAACAGGACCACCCCTCAAAACAGAGGCACTAAAGCCTTCAATACCAGGAGGAGGGGCTAGAAGCCAAGAGGAATGGAAGTCAGGTCAAAAACCACTGGAGAAAAGGATATCTGGGATTGAACTGCAAAAACAGACAAAATGCATCAATGCAAATGATTGCAATTGAGGGAGCAAGATGCAATCGGAGAAGAAATCAGGCTGAGAAAAGTCCAAGAACAGACCCTGGCTGGCAGACAACTCCATCTCTGTCCCCAAAAGCAGGACGAGGTTTGGTTTGGAGAAATTCTTATCCAAAGCTGTGCTTTCCGGTGCCTATACCTTTGCGGGTTAAAGCCTGAAAGCACTATTGGGGTGACACTTCTTATTTTTCTTTTACTCCCAATGCAAGTAGCTTTGGAGAGCCAAGCAATTTCGAGTAAATGCTTCAGAGGTTTTAGACAGTGGAAGGGCAGGGGAAAAATCAGGAAGGTCTTAGCCTGACCAGATATTTTGTCGACAGCCGTTTTCAAGGCCTGCAAGCTCACCCCAGCTTTGTGTTGCTGGCCTCAGAAGACAGCTTGTCTTGGGGGCCTCCCTTTGTGTGAGCACCATTTAGAAGATCGTGTGTCACTGGCCAGCAGAGTATGGGCATGATTTGTGGCTGCTTAAGCCCTTGAAGCCCCAGAGGGTACCTCCTCCTTCCCATCTGGGCCCTCCAAACTGTCATCAAAAAACCCCAACAGTTCTAAACAGAGCTCAAATGGAACAAATAATTTCTTCTTCAGGAAAGATTAGGAATTTCTTCATATTGGGGAAAAACAAAGAATGGTTTATAAATGTACAGGTACTATATTTACAATGATATGGTTCACCCTGATTATATAAAATGAAAGCAAAGTTCATATTTGACCTGACACTTCTGCTTTTTGGGTATCTTTGCCTTAATACCAATTTTTAAAATATCAAACATATATTCATGCTAGAATACTAAAAAAGGTTTCCACTAAGACAAATGGCTACTCAAGCACCATGGGGCCAGGGTATAGCTTTGGTGGCTTTAACATAGATATTTGCATGTATTCCCTTCCTAATCTGTTTTCTCACAGTGAAAACCTGATTTTTTTTTTTTTTTTTTTTTTGGTTTGTTTGTTTTGAGGCAAAAGCCCAGCCGCAGAAGCAGCTCGTAAACCTCACCACAGACATAGTACTCGTGGCAACAGGAGCTGTTTCTTTTGGCTTCTGAGCTCTGGTAACTGTCAAGGGTGGGGGTCACCGATCAGAGAAATCTGGAAAGACACGAGTCTGTCAGAACACGTGAAAGCACTTGACACGGAGGCCACATTCGTGTTGCACAATTTGCATGAACACTTCTGAACAAATTCTGTTTTCACATGCAATTCACAGACCCGCAGCGGCAGGGCTAATTGGTGAGGTTGCCACTCAAGTGTGGTACTGAACAGGGGCTCTCACTACACGGATGAATAATACAGAGTTCTGAGCAACTCGGTAATTATTTTACAGTTATTTTGCATCACCAGCATTCCATTACCTCTTTGTCCCATTCCCCCCACCAGAGTGGAGTTGAATAAGAGAATCCAGCCCCCCTCCCCCCAAAAAAGTGAGACTCGTGTTATTTGAAATCAGCTTAAGAATAGGAAAAGACATGGCAAGGAACAGCTATCATTTCATTAATATGGATGGATTATTCATGTCACTAGAGTGACAGTGAATCTGATTTTACCCTGAAGTGCCAATAGGATGCCAAACACAGCCGTGAAAAACAACACAAGAAACTCTGGACGGTAGCACGCTTTGGAATTCATCTGCGAGAATTCCAGTCTTCCAAGATAAGGGAGCTCCTGGCCCACGTGATATTTCAGTGCTAAGTGGGAAGGAAGAGAGGGTTAAGATTCCCTGGGTGCACCCCTCGCCCCCCTATACGAGAAAGAGAAGGGAAGGTAACAATTCCCCAGCCCCTTCCTAGGTGGCATTAGAAGCTTGAGAAACTTAACCCGGGCAGGCCCTCTCCTGTGGTTTACTCTCCACCTCCAATAAAATCAATGGATTCGGAGGGAAGGAGAGGCCGTCCTGCTGGAGGGTCACTAGTTCTCCTTCTGCAGACCATCCAGCATTTGCTGCCTCTGCACTAAATGCAAACCAGGCTGCCTGTAGAAATAGTCTTTGGTGCAGTTTTGGGCTTTCTTCCCCTTTGTTCCTCGGAGATATTAAGCCCTATATCCTCTTTGAGTTACTGATGGGGCTGTGTCTAAACCATGTTGCATCACGTGGTGAAATCTGACACACTGGGTTCCCCCTCCTCCATTGTTCACTCTGTCTGACCTCAGTGCAGAGCCTACCCTGGCACAGCTGAGAAAAACAGACATTTAAAGAGGCAGTTCGGCTCTCTTTGGGCTCAATTCGCTTCTTTTTCTTCTTCACCTAAAAATGGCCTAAGACTACTGTAGTTTTTTTTTTTTAACAGTGCACTGAATGAATAAACGTTTTTTTAAAGTTTACTTAATTTATTTATTTATTTTTGGCTGCGTTGGGTCTTCGTTGCTGCGCGCGGCCTTTAGTGGCGGCGAGCGGGGGCTACTCTTGATTGCGGTGCATGGGCTTCTCATTGCGGTGGCTTCTCTTGTTGCGGAGCACGGGCTCTAGGTGCGCAGGCTCAGTAGTTGTGGCACGTGGGCTCAGTAGTTGTGGCTCCCGGGCTCTAGAACACAGGCTCAGTAGTTGTGGCGCACGGGCTTAGCTTCTCCGTGGCATGTGGGAATCTTCCCGGACCAGGGCTTGAACCCATGTCCCTTGCACTGGCAGGTGGATTCTTAACCACTGTGCCACCATGGAAGCCCTGCTGTAGTTTGAATTTCAAAAGTCAGCGATACATTTTCATCCTGGCATTTCCCATCAGCCAACCTCATCACTACCACCACTACCCCCTATCTTTATTTTTTTTTAATGGAGGTGAGAGGAGGTTTGGGAAGAAGGGTTTTTGTTTTGCTCTCACATTTCTGATTTCAGCCTTAGTTGAAAATGATTATCCTTTTGTGGGCAGTAGGAGCAGAAGTGTCGTCTCCTGGTTGGGACAGCTAGCAAGCTGTCTCCTGTGATCCAGTCATTCCTTTTGCCATGTTAAAGACTTTCAGACCTGAAAATCAGCCCAAGTTTCAGCCTCTAAGTCTGGATCTGGCATGGAGTGTAGGCAAAGGACGAGTCTTAAGTGGAGGTAGGGTGGGTAGTTACCTGTAGGTATGATTTGTCAGATAACAAAATGCCTCTTAAAGATCTCTCTTCCGGGTCTCAACCTCAGTGTAACATTTTCACCTATGTGTTTAGGTTTTCTATAAGATTGCTATGATACTTAACATATTACTGAGAGCGATATATATATAACCCACACAGCCCCTAACTCTAGAGAGTTAGGTTCTAAGGGGTGACACACAGGACTGGTAGGTTCAATGAACCCCGTGGTGCCAGGGGACAGGACCTTGCGCCTGGCAGGAGGAAAGGAAAGGACACTGAGATAAACCCAGCCCAGTTAGCCGTTTTGCCCACAGCAAGTCACAGAGTTACAATGACATCTGTGACCTCTAATCCACAAAGGATCCATTCTTACTTTTTGTAGTGTCTACATGCGAGGTTATAGCCCCTTTGTTAAAGAAAGGTACACATTCAAGCAGAGACTTCCACGGAGCCCGCATGAGAAAGGAGGCCTGTACTGCATTTATTACTACTGTGCTCTGGGTCCAGCAGTAGAAATCTGAGGCTCACAATAATTAGCCTGACTCTAAAACACAGACTTGTCTTCTCCCTTGCCCGTGACTCAGAGATTCAAATTCTAACTTTCCTTGCAGGTAGGGATTGCAGCGATTTCTACGAAATGGTGCAGATGGCTATCTTTAGGTTCTCCCTAATATGTCGTATCTCATCAACTCTAAGACTCATAAACTTTAAGGCACACGTTATGTTTTTGTTTTTTTGGTTTTCTTTTTGCAGTACGCAGGCCTCTCACTGTTGTGGCCTCTCCCGTTTCGGAGCACAGGCTCCGGACGCACAGGCTCAGCGGCCATGGCCCACGGTCCTAGCCGCTCCACGGCATGTGGGATCTTCCCGGACCGGGGCACGAACCCGCGTCCCCTGCATCGGCTGGCGGACTCTCAACCACTGCGCCACCAGGGAAGCCCGGCACACGTTATGTACTGCTAGAAAGAAAGAAAAAAAGGTACGTACGAAACTATGGCAGGTCACCAAGTGTAAGATGCATCCTGATTTCAGAGATGTAAAAATGTGTACCTCAGGCTCAAGGGGAGATGGTACTTAGGCCCACTGGTTACGTGGGCCCAGACTTGGGCCTAGGCTCCTGTAGAACCAGTAGGACCAGAGCGGTGGTCACTCCTCCACCCACAAGTTGCGTCCACCCTGGACTTAGCCATGCTCTCTCTGTGCTCATGGCCCCGTCTCTGAAAAAGGGTGAATGACGACACCCACCCCCCATCCTGTTCCGTGGGAACGAGGGGGGAGAGCGGCCGCGGGTCACCAGAGCTTCGGCGGCCAGTGTTTCCCTCTCACGGCTTCATTCAGAGCGAGACTTGGAACAAACACCTTCTGTATTTTTCTAAATGATAGTTAAAAAAAAAATCTTTACCACAATGCATCGCACATGTTTCTTCCCAGAGAGCATATGTAGAGATAAGAGGTAGCACGGCCAGTCAAATAAACCCAGGGCTAGCACCGAAATAATTTTAGTTCGATTCTAGAAGAAAAACGCTAGGGAAAGGTACGAATTTTAAAGGAAAAAAATGAGCCCCTACATTTAGAACCATAGTTCTTCATCCTGCTAATGCTTACGGCCAGCTGTGGCTTCCTTGTGGTGACAGCGGGCCGAGCTAAAAGGAAGAAAGAAAATGGAACAGCAAAGCTTTTGCAGGCTGGAGTGATTTTTTTTTTTTTTTGGACCTATCTGCTAGGTCAAGATAATAGGATACAAGACAAACCTGAGGAGGAATTTATTCTTCCTGTCTTCAAAAAGACTCACTGCAGTCTTGAATCGTATTCAGGAAAGGGCTCAACTAGTAAAAAACAGATTTATAGAAGGATTGGGTGCCACACGACTCAATTTCTAGTTTCCTTCCTTCCTTCTCTCTTTTCTTCCTCCCTTCATTTGTTAATTGTGGTAATACTCCTTCATGTATCATTTCAATCATTTAAAAATGTACAATGCAGTGGCTTTAAGTACAGTCACAACACTCGTAACCATCACACTATTTCCAGAATTTTTTCATCATGCCAAGGAGAATCTGTGTACCCATTAAACAGCCTTCCTTTCTTCTCTGTTTATTTTTGCTACAATCATTTTCACTGCTATTATGGGTATTGATACACATTTGGAAAGGAATGTGACAAAGGCAAAATGGGAAAAGTCCTGATCAAAAAGTTAAAGATGAGTTTTAGAAGCTGGTAAGAGAACTGTTATAAACAGGCCTTTATAACCCAGGGTCTAAAACTTACTGTGAAAATAAATGCTGATTTTACCAAATGACTAAAGGGGAAAAATCCGTATTGGGGCAATTGCAGGCCTTTTATGCTACTGACCTACACACTTCCCTGAGGCTGAGGTCAGAATCAGTATGTTTGCATGGCTCCTCAAGCTGGACAGATACTAAAGCATCAAATCCTAGCCCTGTTCACTTCTGTCCGTCCATCGTCCGTCTCTCCTTCGTTTCACGTGTCCAGCATTAGTGAGCAGGTGTGATACATGTACCAGATCCAGTGCTAGGCATTGTGGCTACAGACACACACAGGCACTGGCCCACCCCCAAGTAACTCCTACATCAGAAGGGAGATTATCATGCAAACAAAGAATTATGTAATGAGCAAAACACAGATGAGGGAATGAATAATTCTGTCCTTGGACTGGGGTGCGGGCAGGAGGTGGGACTGAAAATCCTCGTCACCCAAGGCAAACTTAACATACCTCCCGTGTGATTGTACATTAATATTTGCTACTGTTACACAGTTATAAATATGGATGTATAGGCTATGTATAATATGTTCAACTATAACGTTAGCTGAAAAGCAGACTATAAACTAGCATACACCCAATGACTGCTACTGTGTTAAAACTTAAACAAGTGTATAATGTGAAAAATATAAGTATGTCGTGTTAGGTTGATGAATTTTGGGTGTTTTTTTTTAAATTTAGAAATGTAAACATGCTCTTATATTACAACATTCATTTCCTTAAAATTGTTTTTCTTTTTGATTATAAATTTATCCACCATAGAAAAACTGGACAACCCAGAAAAATATAAAACAAGAAAGCAAAAGCATTGGTAATCTTTATCAAAAAATGATAATCACTTGGTAATTTTCCTTCCAAAGTATTCAGTCAAATAAAATAAGGATCATATTATTTCACTGTATGGCTGTGTTATCATTTATTTCACCAACTGTCTACTGTTGGACATTCAAATCATTTTCAATTTTTCACCATTTTAATTCATGCTGAAATGAACACTCGTGTCCATAAACATTTGTGCATATCTCTGATTATTTCCTTGGGATAGCTCTGTGTCAAAGGGCATGAATATTTTTAAGGCTCCTGTTTTAGAACATATTCCCAAATTGCTTCCTGGAAAGATTTAAACTATTTACACTTGCATCAGGAATACGCAAAGGGTCTCTGTATTACACGTTACATTCAATTTTTTAAAATGACCAATTGCTCCAGGGCAATTATGATTCTACGTGTTTCCTCCCTAAGGAGTACAATGGAAGATGCTGCAAATAAGGTTAATTTATAGCATGTTGTCATCTCAGCTTTCCCCTCAGTTTCTTTGCCTCTACCCAAAGCCTGGGGAGTAGGCCTGGTCAGGCTTTGCTTTCGTCAATCAGCATGCTGACAGCAGACGCCTTCTGCCCGGCCTCTTCAGGGTGGTAAATGCCTGGGTGCCACAAACACTATTCCTGGGGGCTGTCACCCGAGATTCTTCAGTTGTCTGCTCGGAGCCAAGGCACCCGTGTATCAGAGTGAAAAGGCACGTCTTTATTCCTGGAGTTGGCTCGGCCAGCTGGCCAGCACCGATTCTTACGAATGACAGCTGGTCTGCTGTTCCATATTTCAACAGCCCTAAGCCAGGATAACACCTGTAGGCTCTGAGAATGAAAAGTGCCTGGAATGACACTGGAGAAAGGCTGCTTTTGTTATCTGGCTTGGACATCACACTACTTTAGCATCTTGGATCAAAGATAACTGTGCCAATAATGAGGGCAACCGATCAAGTTAGAATCTACTGCTCTGTTACAACTGCAATTGATTTGATTCAGGGTTTCAAATAACTTTTTTGGTTCCCCATACGTGGTTCACGACAATAATGAAAAAAAGAAAGAGAGAGAGTAAGGTTTTATCTGTCAGTACCAGAAAAACATCGATGCACATAACAAAGAGACACTGGGTACTTCTGATGAAACTATTAGAGGCTAGGAAGTTCTACCGAAATTTCTGGTTGTCTGAAGTTTAGGCAGTGCATCAGGATATGACAATAATTAAAATAGAAAAAAGAAAAAAAACACCCCCAAACTCTTAACTCTGTAATTTCCAAGTCCATGTATTTAATGGACATTGTGGGGTCCAAAGCTGGTTGAGAACAGTTTTTGCAAGTTTGAAGTTAAATTTCTATTTCTTTAGAACTTATGTTGGGATACTCTTGGTGGTCTGAGAATAGATAGAAGTGTGAGAATGGGAAATGGAAAGTTAACTTACAAGTTATTTGTTCATCTACATAATTCATCAGAAAAGCTGCACATAAAAGACAAAAAAAAAAAGCAGTTTTCTGTAGACTATTGAAGCATGTGGGTTGTCTCCGGAAGAACATTCTTTGAGCTTTCTAATCCCAATTTATTAGCTGTTTTAGTATGTTTTAAAAGTAACACTCCCCCATCGTGAAAAAGTTGATGATTTTGAAAAATATGATGTGTGTTGATAAAGGGTTATTCACTTTAAAGTCTACCATGGTGTTAAATGAAATGGATCTCTAATTTTGAGAAGATTTTTATTATTCACCTCAATACAAACTAAAGCCAGAAGTATGTGGGTCTATGTAACAGAATCACATTTGGCTGAAAGATGGCCTTAAAAAGTCATCCCTCAACATTCTCATAGAGTAGCCCACAAACTATACCTGGGAGTAAAGCACTCCAAGCCTCGATCTCAAATAGACCCAGACGTACCAGCTAAATTTGACCTCAAAGGGAAGCTGCCTTGGAGAAGGTGGGGTGCAAATTCAAGCTACTGGTAATAAAATATTCCTGGAGATGACCTGGATGCGTCTAAGCAGTTAGGCTGTGCTAAGCCGGTTTAGGTTCCTGCCCGCATGGACCAGCTCTTTGCTCACCGTACACCCCTTCCCCACCTGCAACTTTTCTTCTGGACTCCGTCAGTGTCTGACAGCTTGGCACCCCGTGAAACAGCTGTGACTAGGAATATCTGCACACAATATTCTTGAGAACCAAAGTAATTCTGAGAACCAGGTAACTCAGAACCAAACAATTCCCTCAGGAAACATCCAGGTTTTTGCAAAGCCCAAATCCCCTGCCCTCTCCCCAAGGTTTTTATTTTTTTCTGGGGCAGGCTTTCTAGCTTTGCAGGACCTGATATGAATGCGTGACTAAGTCTCCTGCCAGTACGGCTCTACCACCAGCAGCTTGGAAGCAAATTCTCACGGCAAAGAGATACTCACGGCGGGACCATAATGAAATCAGCTACCCTATGTCCCCCTGCCCCTTGCACTCCAGCCTTAGACTCATGCCCCTGAGGATGGTGCTGCCATCTTGCTAGCCTGATGTCCGGCCCAGGGGGTCATCCTAGACTCTTCCTTTCCCCTCTCATTCTCCAGGTCTACTCCATTCAAGAGTCTGGTAGATTCTATCTCCTTTATATCTTCCCACCTGGTATTTCACTGGTCCAGGTCATCAACACTTCCCTTGGGTCACTCTGTTAGTCTCCTCATTGGTTTTCCATTTTTCTCTCTTGTTGCCCTCCAGCGTAGCCTCCAGCCACCCAGCCACGAGGCTAATCTCTCTGATGATGCTTGTACTACTCTTCATCCCGCCCCCGGCCCTTAACTACACGCAGGGTAAAATCATATTCTTCAGCGGGGTGTGCTTCGCGACCCAGCTCTCCAGCCCCACCTGTCGACGGCCCCCATCCTACCCCCCCCCAATGCTAACTCTGGCCTTACCAAACAACTTCTATTTGGCTGAATGTGTCTTGTGCTCCCCGATCTGTTTCCTCTGCGCCAAACCCCCGCCTTTCATTCTTCACCTGGCTAACTCCTCCTCATCCTTGAACGCTGAATTCTAACACCACACGCGAGAAGCATTCCCTGCCATCAGCTCGGCCGGTTGCTTCCTCTCTGAGCATCCAAAGCACCCTCTGCTTTTTCTTCGTTGGCTCCTCATTGCCTGGGTTAGGATCATGCACTTACCTGTCCATCTCCCCTGTTAGGCTGTGAGTCCCTTGCCAGCCTGCATCTTTGTACTCACCTGCCTCTTGCAGTGCCCGTCACACGGTAGGCACTCAATGAGTGAGTGAATGAATGAATGACAGAAAATAGGTCTGTGATTAGCTCCTTCATATAACCTTCTACATTCCCTCTCGATTTACAATAGGCCGGAGATGGAAACAACCTAAGTGCCCATCGTCAGATGAATGGATAAAGAAGATGTGGCACATATATACAATGGAATATTACTCAGCCATAAAAAGAAATGAAATTGAGCTATTTGTAATGAGGTGGATAGACCTAGAGTCTGTCATACAGAGTGAAGTAAGTCAGAAAGAGAAAGACAAATACCGTATGCTAACACATATATATGGAATTTAAGAAAAAAAAATGTCATGAAGAACCTAGGGGTAAGACAGGAATAAAGACACAGACCTACTGGAGAATGGACTTGAGGATATGGGGAGGGGGAAGGGTGAGCTGTGACAGGGTGAGAGAGAGGCATGGACATATTATATACACTACCAAACGTAAGGTAGATAGCTAGTGGAAAGCAGCCGCATGGCACAGGGATATCGGCTCGGTGCTTTGCGACCGCCTGGAGGGGTGGGATAGGGAGGGTGGGAGGGAGGGAGTGAGACGCAAGAGGGAAGAGATATGGGAACATATGTATAACTGATTCACTTTGTTATAAAGCAGAAACTAACACACCATTGTAAAGCAATTATACCCCAATAAAGATGTTAAAAAAATAAAATAAATTCCCTCTCGACCCCTCCTCAGGTCAACTCAGGATAATAACCTTTTCTTTTCGTCTTGGGAGAGAGCCGTCCGCTCCTATCTAAACTATAGCTCTCAGCATCTATGGAAGAGAAGGTGTTTTCCTACCTGGCAGATGCCTGTGTACACATTACTGTATAAAAGAAAAGAACTGAGGAGGCACTGTGGGACCTAAATACATCTTCTACGGGTTTTTTTGGACAATATTTTAAGACGTGGCTACTACAGCTGATGGTTATCTATCTGTGTGTGCAGAAGTGGCCAGAAAGACTGATGTGTTCCCAACTGTTCATTTGCTACCAGACGCATAATTTGATCTGCGTCTGAAACGTCCATTTGTATGACCTGCTCTTGCCTTTTGAGGTTAAGTTCTTGACATAATGGTTACTTCCATTTTCCTTTATCCTCTCCTGCCATGTACGACTGCAGGATTAGGCTGGGGTGTCATCAAACACTTCTTCTGGCCCTTTCTTGTTTTCCTCCTTTATTTTCCATCAGCAACTTTCCCAGGACAGGCTTTTCCACATTCTTACCTATGCCATCTGATGACTAGCTTGTCTCTTCCCCAAGTTCCTCTAGACAACTCATATTTCCTCGAGGCTTTCCCTAGACCATACTGAATTTTCATGAAGATTGCCAGCCACTGACAAATATACCAACTGATATCCCTGTTTCCAAAATATCAATCACACATTCAAAGAATCACTGAGCTGGAAGGGACCTCTAGGCAGCGCTGCACCTGAACTTCTCTTGATGAGAATCTATAAGACATTTTGTTAGATGTTTGTCCATCCATCCATCTGTGAAAAATCACAGTGATTGATTGAGAGATTGGTTCTAAACTGAACCTAATGTATTTGGAGACAGATGTCCAACATATCACAGTCACCCAGAGGGAACCTTCTCGCCCATATGATTCCTCTTCTAAACTCTGATGTTCAAACTGACGTTTGAGGGGAAGAGAGAAATGTGTCCAGATAGAACTCTCAAGCTGGATAGTAGGGGGCACTGCAGTTATGACAGAAAGAGGAAAACCACAGCTGGAGAGCAGCCAAGTAATTCCTCTGGGGAAACAATATCAAGAAGTTTGGGGACTACCGTGTGCTGCCTTGAACATCAGCAGAAACAACACACACTTGGCTGAACAGGGAGATGCCCTGGGGGTCCCAACATACATCCCACTCTTCCCGGGGGCCCAGTCTTCTTCCTCACCTTGCACCAGCAGCATTTCTGCCCAATTCTCCTTCTTTTTTTTTTTAAAGATTATTTACTTATTTATTTTATTTATTTTTGGCTGCGTCGGGTCTTAGTTGTGGTATGCGGGATCTTCGTTGAGGCATGCGGGATCTTTTGTCGCAGCACGCGGGCTTCTCTCTACTCTAGTTGTGGGATCCAGAGCACGTGGGCTCTGTAGTTTGCGGCACACGGGCTCTAGTTGAGGCGTGCGAGCTCAGTAGTTGTGGCGCGTGGGCTTAGTTGTTGTGGTGCACGGGCTTAGTTGCCCTGAGGCATGTGGGATCTCAGTTCTCTGACCAGGGATCAAACCCAAGTCCCCTCCATTATTAGGCGGATTCTTTACCACTGGACCACCAGGGAAGTCCCTCCCTAATTTTCTAGCTACAGCCTAAGGGCTGTAGCTCCCGTTCTAGGTGTGGGAAATCAAACCTAGGTCTTGCCATAAATTATGTTAGCACATAGACAAATTGCCTTCTAGATTATAAAAAGAATTAGGAGATGTCAGAGGCTATCTCTAGGATTATTGGACCATTTTATTTTGTGTTTTCTTTACCTATATTTGTACTTGCCATATTTTCATAAGAAGTATGCATTATTTTAATATTTGGGGAAAAGAAAAATGATGAAAGCTAAAACTTTTTTTTTTTTTTTTTTGCTTCTGTGGTGGTAGAAACACTGCTGATGTTGAAATGAATGGATGAATAATGTGAGACTAGAATGAGTAATGAAGCCTAGAGTCAAGGCGGTTAGCGCACTTTCGCGCGGGGAGTAAAGGTGAACATGCTGTTGATTTCTGGCAAAACTTTTGGACAAAAGATTAAACACTTAATTTGTGAAAATAAATTAAACAAAGAATCCACCTTCTGCATTATTTCTTACTGTTGTTAACCTGTTAGAGTGGAGGCATGCTACGTATATAACGTACCTCAAACCAATGTGATATTTAACGGTGTCTCTCATGATGACTTTTGGACAAAAGAGAAAAAGGGGCAGAGAATTCAAAGGTAGGTTGCTTTGAAGCTGATGGAAATTCTGGGTCCTACTGGTGCCCAGATGGTGTCAACCCAGAAGGAGTTCTCTAATGGGGAGCTATAAGGCATTGTCGTTGATCTGGAACACAGGTATGATGATACAAAGCTGAGCAGATGAGCTCAAAACTCTACCCGTGGAGTTTCTGAGATGCTGGAAACTTGAGGAGAAACTCAGATCAAACTTAACAGAGCTAACTGTGGCAATTAGGTGAAAAAAATCAGCTACACAAGTTCAGGATGGGAGGTAGGGCAGTGGGTTAAATAGAATGTGAGCTTTGGACAGTCTGCTGAGTTCAAATCCCAGGACTTTGTATAAATGACTTCACCTCACTCAGCCTCAGTGGAGATGGGAGAATTAAGGAAAGTAGTGATGGTACAGTGATCCACAAGGTGCCTGGCTCATGGGCACAGGATGTGCTCAATAACCGGTAGCTGCTATTAGCACAATTATTAGAGGTGGCCTGAGGAGTCTGTCATATGCAGAACACGAAGGAGTTTCACTGCCTACAAGAGTAGTGAGAACTGACAAAGTGACGAGGCTGTAAAACAAGGGAATTCGAAATCATACCACTATAGCCCACACTGATCAGAAGCCCTCTGGAACATACTGTTCAGCTCAGGACACCATGTCTTAAGAGAGACATCAGGAGGCTGTAGGGTGTCCAGTTGTGTGACATGATAGGGAGAAATAGCTGAAGGCACTAGAATGATTTTGTAAGGAAAAACGAATCTGACATGGGTCACGATAACTCTTCTGATACTTGAAGTATCTTCTTATATAGAAGAGTCAAGTTACTCTGCTGTTCTAGAAGACAAAGCTCTGAAAATCGTCAGCAGCGTTTGCTTAACAAAAGGGAGAACTTTTCAACAGATGTGACAGAGGAACAGATTGCCTGGTGAAGCAGCAATTCTCGGTCACTGCAACTGTTCAGAGAGAGTCTGGGTGGGCATCCCTTAAGGGAGATGGAGAGGGTTTCACAACTGCTCCCCTTCTTCCCCTGCTCTCCTCCAGCAGCAACTGCCTCTAGTACTCCCCCCACCTGGCTCCCTTTTGTCCCATTAATTACTACCAGGTAAATGGAGAGTCTCCCGATTCCCGACTTTTTCCACTAGGGCAGAGAAGGGACATTCTCATGTCCAGATGCATATTCACCCCACAAGTGTTCATTGGTAGCTGTCTGCAGGTCAGGACCTGTGCTACTTGACAAAGGCAACAAAGAATGGAGCCAGCATGCGCCCAGGGAGCACGCAGGCTGGTGAGAAAACAGACCCCTCAACAGATGCCCGGGAAGGGGTGAGGCCAAGTGCAGTGATACAGATCAGCACAAGGGGCCCCGGAGGCACAAAGGCAGTTCAACTAACCCAGCCGGACTGGGGCAAAAAGGGTCAAGGAAGGTTTTCTGCGGGGGTAGACTCTGGAAGCGGTGCAGAGGTTGGTCAAGGAAAGTAACAGAGGCAGCGGGAAAGGAAGAGCAAAGGCAAGGAGGTAAGATACAACATCTCCTGTGTCGCTGGACTGGGAAGTACAGAGCATGGGACAGGAGGAAACGGGGCTGGAGAGTTGAGCCCAGACAGTCCCCCATGGGTTTCTTTTTCTTTTTTTAAAAATTTTGTTTATTTTTGGCTGCATTGGGTCTTTGTTGCTGCGCACGGGCTTTCTCTAGTTGCAGCGAGCAGGGGCTGCTCTTCGTTGCGGTGCGGGGGCTTCTCATTGCGGTGGCTTCTCTTGTTGCGGAGCACGGGCTCTAGGCGCGTGGGCTTCAGTTGTTGCAGCACGCGGGCTCAGTAGTTGTGGCTCGCGGGCTTAGTTGCTCCGCAGCATGTGGGATCTTCCCAGACCAGGGATCAAACCCCTGTCCCCTGCATTGGCAGGTGGATTCTTAACCACTGTGCCACCAGGGAAGTCCCCACCATGGGTTTCTAAGGGCTCTCAAGCCACATGCACAAACTTGCACCACACACAGGACTCTTCCTCAAGCTGCAGAGTCCCAGCTGGTCCCTGCCCTCTAGGAATTATCGTGCAATTGTTTGTTTCACTCCCTTAGGTCTGCTCTGCTCCCTGTGGGCAAAAGCCTTGTTTATCTCCTTCACTGTTATATTCCCAGTGCCTAGCCCAGGTACCTGGCACATAGTAGGTGCCCAATAAATATGTTTTCACTGAAAGATTGGGAAAAGAAAGGATGCAGCCTCACAGGATTGTTGCGAGGTCTCTCTACGTTACTATGTATATCTTGTTTTGAGCAGCCCCTGGTCCTAGTAAATACTAATAAGGGGGAGTTGTTATTATTATTACTGTTACTCATTAGTGTTTCTTGTTCTCCTGTCTGGTTAGCTTTGCAAGCCCACTGCTTAGTACCTTTGCTTTTGTGGCCACCCTTGCTGAATACATTTTGATGAGTAATGGTGTTTGCCAAATGATGAGAGCCCAAAAAGAAATCCTCAAAGTACAGAGAGTTACGGAAATATTTAGCATCATAAACCACAAAATGACATGTGAAGGAGACAGTTGAGAGATTGGTTTCCTCCATGGGATCCTCAGGCCTATCTTTGCATTGCTTGGAGAGAAGGTGCACGCGTCAGACAAGGCCCCACTGCCAGACTGATGGCTAAACTGTTTGCCCCCAAGTGGCCTCTGGGTAAGAGGCAGGTGGAACACTGGGAATAGACAGGCTCTGTAGACCCCATTGACTCTAACAAACGTCTGAAGGGAGTCTGATCTGGTGGGGTGAGGGCAGGCACGACCCCATAGCCTCCATAAGGAGGGCAGGAGTTGGGGGGAGGTGCTTATTTGGTGGTCCAAGGCCAAAATCCAGGCTTCCTCACATTCCTCTGGCTTCTCTGGATGTAGCGTCTTCCTGGTCTGTGGATGGCCTGGGATTGGCTGATCTTAGTTATAGGGAAACTGAGCAAGGGTGTTTGGTGTACACTACTGCTTCTGAAGATTCACGGGAAACATCCAAGGCCTTATCCAGGAACCATGATTTAACTGTTTAGGGTCTGATAGAAAGGTCAGTGCATCCCCTGTGGACAAGAACTTAACTCCAGGGGGGAAATTTTTCCTTTCACAGGTCTCCTGTGAGCCCGGGAAAGAATTTAACATTCTTCTCCTTTCTCAAGTCTCAAAAGGATACGTTCCTTAAAGAAAATCCTGGATCCCTCTCCTCCCCTCAATGACTAAGGCCCTAGGCAAGGTTGTAGAAGAGTCTGGATTCTCTGAGAACATGTACGGAGCTGCCCCGAGTCTGTTGCTGTGTGGCCGTCTGTTTAACCAGGTACAAGTATGGGGCTAAGAGGCGCACGGAATTAAAACATACCTGGTATAGGTCCCTGTACCTGAGCTTCTGGTCGGATGTTGAATCAGGAGAGAAAATGAAGCCTGGTGTTCAAAGCTCGGGTAGGTGGAATAACTTGGACTGCCCAAGTCACCAAAATTAATTAACCTAACTGCAAAAACCTGTTCAGTACTGGATTTAAAAAAATCATGTTGATGCTGCCCCTGTTTACTTGGCTGAGTGCCGGACTGAGGGGGGTATTTAGCCGCAGGGTGCTTTTGCAGGATCGCATCTCGCAGCTCAACAGGAAGTATCCGGAGTCACCGCTAAAGATGTCGCTGCATGTTCAGAAAGTTACAAGCAGCTGTAACAGTGGAGCTCTGGTGGTCAGGGGGCTGGAACAGGCCCCCTTTCAAATGAAAGGGGCTGCTGAATTAAACGCTTGAATAGACCAAGTTCATGGCAGGCGGGGGGCACCTGACAGGCTGAAAATAGCCAAAGTGGTAGCACTTCTGTTGCTAAAATAATATTGCACTGATATACTCCTTTTCTAAACCTACAGAGAAATGGGTGAGGAGGAGAGGGTGGGCTCTGAGATTCCCAAAAGGGGGTGAGAAACCATGCCAACGTGAAGGAAGTAATCTCCTACCTTTGCCACTTTTCAAAAATAAATAGCTTCCCTAAGTAAACTGAAGTGGCAGTAATCGATATGTTATTTTTTAATAACGCAGGACAGAAATGGTAGCACCAAAAAGACATCGCATACCTGGATCTGTAGTCCTGCTGACAAGCCATCCTGCCGACAAGCATACCCTTTCCATCTTGGTCAGAAACCATTTGCTTTTAAACATCATTTTGCCAGACTCCCTCATCAGCAACCCTACGTCCTGCTCACTAATGCCCGGCTGGAAAGGTCCCAACTTACTCGTGTCACATGCCTGGCAGAGCCACTTGCTTGAGTACGGACAAGGGTGAGTATGCGTGACTGCGTGTCGGTGGATAGAGCAGGCCACTACCCCTTCCAGAATGCCCAGTGGATCCAAGCACAAGTTCACATTCATTCTTTCAAGAACTTCATTCCTAGGACGTGGCCTCACCTCCCCAAGTCTCGTTTTTTTAAATTAATTTTTATTGGAGTATAGTTGTCCTACAATGTTGTGTTAGTTTCTGCTGTACGGCAAAGTGAATCAGCTATACGTATCCATATATCCCCTCTTTTTTGGATTTCCTTCCCATTTATGTCACCACAGAGCACCGAGTAGAGTTCCCTGTGCTATACAGTAGGTTCCCAAGTCTCAATTTCTCTTTCCTAGAATGTGGAGCTAAAACAGAGCACCCTGGTGACCTACTAAGGTTGTCGTGGAGATAGAACAAGCTAATGCAGGCGAGAGCATTTTGTGAATCTGAAAAGCTGGAAGCTTGATGGAGGATGTGTTTGCTGTTGTGATTGGGCATTCTACTGGAAAGGCAGGGAAGGAACAGCGACGTCTCATGTGATTAGAAAGTGCTGTGCACACAGACTGTGTTCTCCTGTGGGATGGAGCCATCTCAAGCAGGTAAAAGCAATGCCCACATCCCAGCTCAGAGCAGCAGAGGGTACGGGATATTTTCTGCTTGCTTTCAACCTCGACTTGGTTCCTTGTCATAATCGCTGGCTCTACTCTTGTTTCAGGAGCTGCTCCTGGGTGGCTCGCAAAGCAGGGTTGGGCCTGGAGTCATTGGGAAGCAGGAACAGAAGCAGATGTGGGCCCAGCCTTGATGTGAATGGAGCTAGGTTATCCCCAGGGCCTCCCCGGGACTGGTCCCCCAGGCTGGTTAGCTCTAGCTGGGAGGACGAGAGATGCCCATCTTCTCTGAGGCAGCCCCGCTAACAGCTGCTGTTTAGCCATCACCTAACCGAGGTGACTGAAAAATATACAGGGGTGTTGTCTAAATCTGGGAGGGAATATTAAAAACAGAAATTACTTGTGGTGTTAGGATGGTGGGATTATGAATGCTTCCCTTGCCTCTTTCCCACACTATTTTTTCTTTTTCTTGGCTGTACCAGACAGCATGTGGGATCTTAGTTCCCTGACCAGGGATCGAACCCGCACCCTCTGCACTGGGAGCACAGAGTCTTAACCGCTGGATGGCCAGAGAAGTCCCTTTCTCACACCATCTTAATGTTGTTGGTCTTTAAAATAAAGAAGGAAAGGAACTGTAATTGGAGTTGTAACATTTTATAAAATGGCATCTGGTTACCCTGATTTTGCCTTTACTGGGCTTGAAAGTGCAAAGTTAAAGAAATGCCACGTAGGCTAAAGTATTTCAATGTAATAATTATATTTTCACCCTCTAAAATATTTTAAGGGTGGCCTCCTTCACTTCAAGGTACTTTTTGGAGTATGCAGTAAATGGCAAAGGGAGTGAGAGGTTTAAAAATTGGAAATCATATCATAGCTTTTTAATTTGGAAAATGCTTTGACATCTATAATCTTTTCAATTAATGAAGGAAAGACAAACTGTTTATTGAGAACCTACTATGGGCTGAACATCGGGCTGAGCGTCATGTATTTCCTCTTCGCGCATCTTTTTCCCTATTCTCCTACCCCAAAGGGATCATCACTGGTTGCTTTGTAAGGCACTCAGCACTGACCTTGCTTCATGCATGATTTTTGTTTTTTTTTAAGCTGTAGGTGCCAAAATAACGGCAGTGAGGGGAACTTCTAATAACTTGGGTTCCTCCAACGAACAACAATAAATCATTACAAAATAAAGCCTGGCACCTTAGGGCAGACCTTAGTTGTTTTTTCAGGGGACAACAATAGAAGGGGCGACTTCTCAGTCCCTCTGATTCTCCTGCACACCACTTCCTCTAGCTTGATTTCAGAAATCATTCACCCTATTTGACAAGGAGGTACATGGAGATAAGGTGAGGTGAAGGTTCTGGTTGCAGGGCACCCAGCGGAAGAGGAGAAGAATGGAGGAAACAACCAAGGTTTGCTGGTACACTGTCTCCCTGGACCTTGGCTCTATAACCAGTGGAGCTGGTGAGCTTCACAAGATTTTATGTGTGAGGCTGAGCTAGTTACTTACTTTCTGTACTTCAGTACAGTAAGTCCCCTGCATACAGACCTTCAAGTTGCGAACTTTCAAAGATGCGAACATGCGTTCCATCAACGTCAGTCGCGAGTGAAATTGCAGCTTGCCTTGCATCTCCTGTTGCTGACGACCCTTCAGCTCTACCATCTCCCATCTCCTCTCCCTCCTCCAGTCATAACTCTTCTTGCCTGTTCACTCGATGCCAGACCCTGGATGCCAGCTGTGGTACTGCACTGCTGTACTTTTCAAGGTACTGGACTGTACGATTAAAAATGTTTTCTTTATTTTTTGTGTTTGTTTCTTTTTATGTATTGTTTGTGCGAGAAGTATTATAAACCTATTACAGTACAGTACTATATAGCCGATTGTGTTAGTTGGGTACCTAGGCTAACTTTGTTGGACCTGCGAACAAACTGGACTTACAAACGTGCTCTCAGAACAGAACTCGTTTGTCTGTAGGGGACTTACTTGTATACATATGAAACACTGGACGTAATGATACACGGTCCTCCCTCCCTCACAAAAATGTCTTGGGTACACATAACAGGTGTACACATCACCATGATTGCCCATTTCATTAGCATACGAATTTGGTCACTTACATAAACCAATTTACATCTCTTTGCCTCCCAAAGAAACAAACACACAAACAATAAGACATCAGCACCGCAACTTTCCAGTTGGTGCAGGTGATTAATTCTAACCTAAAAACTCCACTCCGGGTCAGGCCCCCCATCCATCCATTCAGCTCAGCACTGAATCTCTTTCGGTGGCACCAAGGGAGAAGTTGAGGGACATGTGAAGGAAGATGGCTGTCAATGTTGATGTCAACCTCAGATGGTTAGGGCCACGCACCAAACCATTGAGTTTTCTCTAACATCCCTCATCATAGACCTACCATCCATGAAATTGGTTTAAGCCATTTTAAAAATAGCTTTGAAATAGTCCTGGTGGCGCAGTGGTGAAGAATCCGCCTGCCAATGCAGGAGACACGGGTTCGAGCCCTGTCCTGGAAGATTCCCACATGCCGCGGAGCAACTAAGCCTGTGCGCCACAACTACTGAGGCTGTGTGCCACAACTACTGAAGCCTGCGTGCCTAGAGCCCATGCTCCACAACAAGAGAAGCCACCGCAATGAGAAGCCCCTGCACTGCAACAAAGAATAGCCCCCACTCACTGCAACTAAAGAAAAGCCCAGGCGCAGCAACGAAGACCCAATGCAGCCAAAAGTAAATAAATAAATTTATTTTTTTAAAAAAAGCTATTTGTAATTCTGGCCTTACCACATCTTAAGTTCATGAAATTAGGGACTTCCCTGGTGGCACAGTGGTTAAGAATCGTCCTGCCAATGCAGGGGAAACGGGTTTGATCTCTGGCCCGGGAAGATCCCACATGCCGCAGAGCAACTAAGCCTGTGGTGCCACAACTACTGAGCCTGCGCTCTAGAGCCCGCGAGCCACAACTACTGAGCACGCATGCTGCAACTACTGAAGCCCACGCACCTAGAGCCTGTGCTCTGCAACAAGAGAAGGCACTGCAATGAGAAGCCCGCGCACTGCAATGAAGAGTAGCCCCCGCTCACCACAACTAGAGAAAGCCCGCGCGCAGCAACAGACCCAATGCAGCCAAAAATAAATAAATAAATATTTTTAAAAAGTGATGCTTAAAAGAAAAGTCAATGAAACTTCATAATCTTATGAAACCTGCCATGTGAATCAGTGATGCTATTTTTTTTTCTTTTGGAATTTGCCTCTTTCAAACTTCAGGACGGTCCTCCTGATTTGTCTTACTACATCAGGATTTGGTGAAAATGTCCGTGTTGGCACTCATCACACACTTGGTAATTTAAAAAAGGAATGTGATTACATACAGCTTCTCTCAGTCTTTCTGTATTGAGACAGAAGAATCCAAACTTTAACATTTATTCTCACATAGTATTTTTTAAACCAAAGTTTCTTAACATTGGTCTGAGTACCACAAGTCAGCCACAGATGGGTGTGAGAGGGCGTGCAAAGCTGTGTGTGCACGTGCTTGCTGTTCTCTTTGAGATTCTCAAAGGCTTCTGTGACTCCAAGAAGCTTACGGACCACCACCTTTGATCACTTGGTTCCTTCCTGAAGCTTCTTTAGTTCTGGTTAGCTATTTTTTGAAATATAGTAGCCAGAATGGCATGTAAGATTCTAGATGAGGACTCTCAAAATTCTGAACAAGATTATTTTGTTATATATTTGTAATCCTTCACCACGTAATGTCTGTTATTTTATTTATTTTTTTTTTTTGCGTTACGTGGGCCTCTCACTGTCGTGGCCTCTCCCATTGCGGAGCACAGGCTCTGGACGCGCAGGCTCAGCAGCCATGGCTCACGGGCCCAGCCACTCCGTGGCATGTGGGATCTTCCCGGACCGGGGCACGAACCCGTGTCCCCTGCATCGGCAGGCGGACTCTCAACCACTGCGCCACCAGGGAAGCCCGTAATGTCTGTTATTTTGGTGGGTTTTTCTGGCCGTAGTAGCTGCCCCTGTATCCATGTCTTCAGACAATGGTACAGAAGGACTCTCGTGTGTTTTCTGAACGGAATCCCATACCTTGGGATATTATCATACCATTAGTGCAACCTAATTTGGATCGTTTTCCCTAGATACACTGCTTTCCGTTTCTCCACACTGAGTTTCATCTGCTGCTTATCTACTTCTCAGCTGTAGAACCAACAGATCTTCTGGAATTTATATAATGTGGGTTTGATTTTTGGTTGTGGTAAAGTGTCCTCTGCAAACTTGCATATTCTCCTGTGTACTAAATCACTTTAAAATAAGTAACCAAGTCCATGTGGCAGAAAGAACTTACTGCCCCCCAAACATTGTGCTCCTCTGTCCATAGTGAAGAGTCACAACTGGGAAGGGGGCAGCCTGGCAGAGACCACAGTTTCCAGAATGCCTTGCGTTTAGCTAGGGCCAAAAAAACTGGTTCTGGCCAGTGGGATGTAACTGGAAGGGAATGGTGTCCCTTTGGCCAGAGTTGTTTAAGAAAGGGGGTGCCTACTTCATCACCTCCCTCCCTCCACTTGCCAACGGGATACAGAGGACTCTGGGAACTTGCTGAGGGCAGAGGCCCAAGAGGGAACAAACTTGTGTTCCTGTGTCACCATGTGAAGAAGAGCTATCCTGGTGATCAAGGACACCCACATCAGACTGTTAGGTGAGAAATGAACATCTGTTGCTCCACTGAAATGTAGGGGGTTTGTTTATGACAGCAGATAATATTCAGATAGGCCACCACTCAGACTATTTCCATTCGTGGAAAGTTCCATCTCTCTCTCTCTCTCCTGTATTCAAAGGTGTCTATATCATTTCCCCAACCACAAGAAAAAGGTCCCCTTTTAAAATCCTAGTGTCTAAAACATTGTAATAGGTTTTGTAAGATACCATATCAAAGGTATTTTTTTAAATAAATGTATTTATTTATTTTTAATTTTGGCTGCGTTGGGTCTTCGTTGCTGCATGCGGTCTTTCTCTAGTTGCGGCGAGTGGGGGCTACTCTTCGATGCGGTGCGCGGGCTTCTCATTGCGGTGGCTTCCCCTGCCACGGAGCATGGGCTCAGGC
This sequence comes from Phocoena phocoena, assembly GCF_963924675.1. Taxonomy (NCBI): domain Eukaryota; kingdom Metazoa; phylum Chordata; class Mammalia; order Artiodactyla; family Phocoenidae; genus Phocoena; species Phocoena phocoena. The sequence goes on from NC_089223.1 coordinate 20,774,453, forward strand.
ACGCGGGCCTCAGCAGTCTTGGCACGCGGGCTCCAGAGCACAGGCTCAGCAGCTCCGCGGCACGTGGGATCCTCCCGGACCAGGGATAGAACCTGTGTCCCCTGCATTGGCAGGCGGACTCCCAACCACTGCGCCACCAGGGACACCCCAAAGGTATATTTTTTGATAGTCTTATGCCACAGGTTTAAGTGATTTGCCTGAATCCAGGTTCTAGTAAAAGGTAACATATCTGAAAAGTATTTTTGATTCTCTGAAAACAAGTTGCTTTGTAATTCCCACGTCAGTATTTATTATTGCTCAGATTAATCTGGCCTTAACAATATAACAGTGAGGGCTCTGCCAGTCAAGTATAAACACCCGGTTGTATTTACATGTATAAGTACCTCCTTATGAATGGTAAGTAACGCCAGATCTTTAGGGCTTCCCTGGTGGCGCAATGGTTGAGAGTCCGCCTGCCGATGCAGGGGACATGGGTTCGTGCCCCGGTCCGGGAGGATCCCACATGCCGCGGAGCGGCTGGGCCCGTGAACCATGGCCGCTGAGCCTGCACGTCCGGAGCCTGTGCTCCGCAACGGGAGAGGCCACAACAGCGAGAGGCCCGCGTACCGCGAAAAAAAACAAAACAAAACAACAACAACAAAAAAAACAGATCCTTAAACTGTTCTACCAATGCTTATGAAATACAGCAATATCAGTGTGAATTCTGATCCTACTCTTAGTACCACTATGAGAGAGAGAAGGTGGCCTTGGTGGCCAAGGTGGAAACCAGCTCTGCTGTGGTGTGACTCGGTCCTGGCAGATGGATGGGCTTGGGTCGAGAAAATCAAGGCTGGAGAGTTACTGCGGTGCTCTTGGACCACCAAGCTGGACGATCTCCCTTCAACAGCCTCTCTCCCCTCAGGTCAACAGTGTGTTTCCCCCCTCTTTTCTCCCAGGTGGTAATATAGGGCAAGAGGGTTTACATTCACCTGGCCTCTGTCAGCATTGACACAAGTGTTCATGACTATGGGAGTGGAAGAAGGGGAGCCCCGGGTTGTGGTTAGGCCCAGTCCCGGCTGTGGCTGCTTTGGTAAGAGTGTGTTTCAGGAAGAATATTCCAGTCTTTTTCCGAAGCTCACCTCCTGGTGAATTCACTAAAGGAATTCCAAGTCCCAGCGGAAGCAAAGGCCCTACCATTAGCAAAGGCCTGGAGAACTCCGAGGTTGGAAAAGAACCCTTGGGTTCTGAGGACTCGGCCAGGAGCTGGGGGCAGGCGGGGCGGGGGGGGGGGGGCGGGCGGCTGCTGAGCTGCATGGGGGCAGCCCTTCTCTCACAGAGGGTGGGCACCTCCCTCACACTGGAGGGGCTCTGAGGCCCCTGAATCCTGATGTAGCAGCAGGTGAGGTAAGTTGAAACACGCTCTCCGGAGGACACATCTCAGGAACGTGTAACACAAAGAATGCTGCTTTCATTAAGTGGACCTTCCTGTGTGCATTGTGCCGTAATCCATGGGAGAAGGCCGTTTGCACGGCAGCGACACTCTCTAGTTGACTGAAACGAGACTTTTCTAGGAAACCCATTTTGAGTGGTGTATCTTACACGAGGTGAATATATTAACAGTATAATCACCAGGAAAATTTCCATGTATATATGATGTTTATCAACGGTCAAGAAAATCTGAGTGCTGAAGACCTTCCATGTCAAGGCTCCTTTTCTCAGGAGGATTCAGAGACATCCTGAGAAATATTTTCATTATCTCTGAATATGAATAGAGTAAATAATGGTACTGGGGAAAAATCTTTGGACCCTTCTGGCTTCAACGGGCTTAGGGTGGAAGCTCTCAGAGTCTAGCAGTTATTCCTACGGATGAGGAAGGAAAAGACCTTCCCCACTTTAGTACTTAACTCACTAAGGACTATCTGTTTGTGTCCCTGGTAACAAGCCCCTCCCGAGGTGCTAAGGGACCCGATATAGAGGGTGGAGGAAGAGAGACTGGTCGTGGTTGGGATGAAGGACGGGATAGGATCCTGATGTCAGAGGGCCAGGCAGGCACTCAGTTGGAAAGTTGCTCTTTGCTGCATATCTAACAAATAGAAGGGCCGCAACCCCTCTCCTTTAAAGAGGCTCTATTTGGGGAAGGTTTTGGGCAGCCGTCATCTAGACCGATTACGCGCTGTGATGGGTCCAAGAATCACTGCCATTTCTCAGAGCTCTTCTAATATAGAGCCTCATGTGATGGACTGATAGGCCTGTGTATAAAGAGCTCTCACAATCCAAAGGGACTCTATTCCGTTGTGCAGCCAACTTAAGACTAAATGCATAAACAGAATGTCAAACAGTGAAGAGGACCTTCCCTTCCCTGGAAGAGGAAAAAGGTTCTGTGAGCATTGGTGCCCATGCTCCAAAACACTCTGCCCATCAGCGGACACTGGGAAGAAGATTCACTCAAACCCAAATCATTATTTCCTAGGATGTAAAATAATGAGTAAAATCACTAGTTAATCTACAGACTACGCCTCCAGAGTTCAGCTGTTGGGAATAATTTTCTGGTTGAGGAAACAGAAGATGTAAAAGATTTCTTAGGGACTCCTTAGTTTTATCAGAGTCCACATTTCCCAGCCTAGGCCAGAGTTTCTTCATTAGGTGGTTCAGAGAGACCATGTGTACCAGAATCAGCTGTAGGTGCTTTGGAGATTCCAGACTTGGATCACAGAAATGGGGCCTGAGAATCTTCATTCTGCAAGCTCACTCACCTGGTGATTCTTTTGCACATTGGGGTTTAGGAATCATTGCTATGTCTTTAACCTCCCCTTACTCTTTAAAACAAGCAAACAAACAAAAAAAAGGACATTACTGTTCTTCAGGTATAGTTCCTGCTCAGCCAATTCACAGACATTTTAAAGAAGTTACTGTAACATTACTGGCCCTCCATTAACTTTTTTTTTTTTTTTGCGGTACGCGGGCCTCTCACTGTTGTGGCCTCTCCCGTTGCGGAGCACAGGCTCTGGATGCGCAGGCTCAGCGGCCATGGTTCACGGGCCCAGCCGCTCCACAGCATGTGGGATCCTCCCAAACCGGGGCAGGAACCCGCGTCCCCTGCATTGGCAGGCGGACTCCCAACCACAGCGCCACCAGGGAAGCCCCCTCCATTAACTTTTACATGTATTATAGCAGGCCTTAAAGAATAAGCTGTCCCCAAATGGCATGGGTTAGTGAATTTTCCATCACTGGAGGTGTTCAAGTAGAGGTTGGAAAACCACTTAGCAAGGATACTGCAGAAAGGATTCAAGTGTCAGTAGAGGGTCCCAGCCCTGAAGTAATGTATTACATTTCCTCCAGCTCTATAATCTTATGATAATATTACAACAAAACCAGCTTTAATATATCAAATACTACATTTTCAAAAGTCTAAGCGTACACTCAGAAATTTTACAGGTAGCTTGTAAAAGCAGCAAGAAAACCAGTCTATAAATCTGAAGTCCAGAAGCTGAGGACAGAACCAACAACAAACTTGGGGATTCTTAGCTTTAATTCCAGCTCTGAAACTTACTGGCTGGCAGGGTGTTCACGATGACAAACAGATAAAGGACAAAGAGTCTGTCATCTTCACAATGGTCTACACATCCCAAGCGTCCCGATATCTGATGTCACAGAAATGACTGCTGAGCCTTTTCACCCTTCACCTTGGTGTTCATCAGATCATAGACCTTAAATCCCTCCCAATGCCTTAGGTTCTTCAACCCTAGAGAAGGCTATCGCTAAAGGACCAGGGAATCACAGTCCTCACGAGGATAAATGCCTGCCCATGCTGGTGGATGCAGCGGTTTTCTACCACCCTAGAGTTTATTCTTCACTGTTCAGGAATGTGTATGTGTGCATGGATCATTGCTACTCCACAAGAAGAATGCCGGCAGAGATGGGGGTGAGGGTGGGGTTACAGTTAGCATATTACCCAAAGGTTCAGTGTAATGGGAACAGAAGGTAGGCTTGTGCCAAACAGAATAAGACAGGGACCCTGAAGTTCCCCAATTAATAACACCAGCGATTCATATTAAGCGCAGAGTGCCTTGGTGGAGCCGGAATGATTTGCTAAAACCATTAACAGGTATCCTCTTGATGAAATGACTGCCAAATCACCCACCCTTCAATCCACATTGTATGGATTGTACACAAGCACCTTGACAGATTTGGACCTCAGGTTTGAAAAGAGCACCTTGAGGTGATGGCTAAGAAGAGAAATGTTCAACTTGATGAGGAATTACGACGACAGGACCACTGTGAAGTCACATATATGGATTCTTTCCAATCGTGCCCTTTACTTCTGAAACACTTTTCAAGTTTTGGAATTTAAAACAAACGGAATCCAAAACCACACCTGGCCACCCTAGCACTGTGGTTGGTACATAGTAGGCGTTCAATCCATAGCTGTCAAAAGGATGAAAAGAGCGAGTGAATGAATGAATAAGTGAACAAATGGATGGAGAGACAATAGTAGATTCCAAAAGTAATTAGGGCTCAATCCTGTAGCCCACTTCTAAGAATGACAGCCTTTTAGAAGATGCTGGTATTTTAGCTTCAGAGATTGCTAAGTATAATTTTGTGACGTATGAAACAGGATTTATAAATTCTGCTTTGTTCCTGAATGATCAAGACAGAAAGACTCCTAAGAAGGGAAAAGAGGCAAGGGAGGGGAGGACGGCAGGAGGAAAGTCATGCTGAAGAGCTAATTGAAGATTTCTACTAGTAATTTTTAAATCTTAAGAGATGAATTGCCTAAGCCATGATAACTGAATTCAGTGCAAATGTTGGCTGTAGGATGGCTTGAACTGCTACATGATATTTTATTGAACCTTCACACTGCAAATTTGGGAGAAATTAAGCTTTTTGTAACTTACTTTGGAGGAAAGAGAAATAATGGGCATGTAAACGTTAGCCAGGTCAATGACCTGTCTTTTGGTGCAATTTGATAGCTCCACCTGGGATACTAGCCAAACTCTCTTTGGGGAAAGACTTACTTTTAGAACACCAGCAATCTCCAAATCCATAATGGTGAATTACATGGATCTGAGAATAAGAGGAAAAGCCACCATGACTAGAATGAAAGGATAATGCAGGGGGACTTGGGCTTCTCCGGGCTGCATGGTACATGATTCTTTGGGTTTTATACTGCTCCTTCCTCGGCCCTGAGAACTCTTAATCCTATTTTCATTGCCCTAGTAAACCGGTAAATATTTTCCCCTCCTAGACTGCAGTTACTCACACAATAAACAGGTAATAAACATTTTACTGCCCTAAGCAAACTTCTGCTAGGCAGGCAGTCAGAAGAGAAAAGGCTGTGCAGAGAGTAACCCCTTACAGGATAAACTGCGGGGGGCCAAAGGATGTGAGTAACCTTTTTAATGTCCTACACCCTCTCTGGCTCCAGGAGAGTGACTAGGAGCTGCTGGGGTGCATTAGCCGGCCCCGGGGGTCTGGATTCCTCTCTGCTTGATGCCAGTAGGGAAGATCTGATTTCACCAAAAGGTAATTTAGTTGCCATTTCAAAGCTCTGTCTAGCTAAATTAAGGATGAGGAATGAAACTGGAGTTTACAATCTCCCAGGTGAAACCACGGGCTGTGAGGCTGGAAAACCAAAGAAGGGACAGTTAGCAGCTGACTGAAGTAGTTCTGGCAAGAGAATGATTCTGTTCAATTTCTGCTTGATCTCCAGTTTGCATGTTATTTTCCAACACATCCTGGTTTCATTGTGACTGTTTACATCCTCCCCCAATATCAAATCAAATAGTTGTTAACATGTGTTGACTCTGTGAAAGGCACGGTGGACATCCTTTGGCATCCTGTTTTTCCACTGTACTTAGGGTTCCCTCAAAAGCCCGTTACCTTCAGCTTAGTTGAGAACATCTTATAGTTCCAACTGCACAGGAAATATTTCAGTTTCCTTTAACCTTGAAGGTACAGCTTGCAGCTATTAGAAGACTCGGCACCTTTCCCCATCTCAGGGAAATAAGGGCAGAGCCAAGGAGAATATGAGAAGCTCTGTTTCTTCCTCTGCCATTTAACTTATTTATGGGAGATGAAAATCTTACTTACATAAATATTTTCCACCAAATAGCATGCCAAATGTGAATGTATTAACCCAAGGCAAAATGATAAATGGATCTGCATAAACAATTTTCCAATTCATCTAGGTTGAAAGAATGATTATTTTGTAAATCAATAGTTCTTTGATATCATTTGCAGTTAATTTATGGTATTTTGCTCTAATTTTATTTTGGAATATTCATTTTGGTTGTATTTTATGGCAGAAGTGTTACGATTTGTCTAGCAAGAACTAAAACATGCTGACACGTCTAAAGAGATCTATTTGAGGTCAGATCACATCCAGAGTGGCTGCTGTCTTGCCTACAGGACCCTAGAAACCCCACACCCACTTCTGCTTTTGTTTTTCTTTTGAACCTTTCTTGAGAGGGTCAAGGAAGTGACTCAGCAGATAACAGATTAGAAAGCACTTTGAAGATGCACATTGATAAATAAAAGAAAAATAAAGAAGCTACTGGCCACTACTGGAAGAAGTGCAGGGTGCTGCCAGGCTACCAGCCGTTCTAGCAGAGGTTTTCCAGTAGAGTCCTTCCCTGAACTGTGTTTGGATGACTCCTACAAAAGCAGGATGGAAATACACCCAAAGCAGTTATCTGCAAAGTGGAGCCCTTAAATCCCCAAACAAAAGGCACAAACACTGGATGGCAAAGCATAGGTATAGTCAGAAGCAAAGGGGAAGAGATCACAAGTGGAGCAAGGATCCAAGTCAAGGGGTTTGTGGAAAAAAGGGGTGGGGTGGCTAAAAAAGCGACTAACAAAGAGCAGGAAACAATCTTTCTGTTTGATTGGCATTAGGCTGATATTCTGTGTCCTACTTTGGTTCTGGCATTTACAGAATGACATGGAGAAAACTGGTGAGGACCCAGAGACCAGCAACAGCCATGATTCAAAGGACAGAAAAAGGGGCCTCAAAGTGAGATGAAAGGAATTGGGTTGTTTATCTTGGAGCAAAAAAGGTTAAGAGGTGACAGAAACAGTATTCAAATACAGGAAGGGTTTTGGAGGGGGACTGACCAGCTTCTCCACGTGCAGGGAGACTGATGAGAGGTAACAAGGGGCTTAAAAAGAAAGTTGGGATAGCCTCACCCACCAGAGGCCAGACAGCAGAAGCAAGAAGAACTACAATCCTGCAGCCTGTGGAACGAAAACCACATTCACAGAAAGATAGACAAGATGAAAATGCAGAGGGCTATGTACCAGATGAAGGAACAAGATAAGACCCCAGAAAACCAACTAAATGAAGTGGAGATAGGCAACCTTCCAGAAAAAGAATTCAGAATAATGCTAGTGAAGATGATCCAAGACCTCGGAAAAAGAATGGAGGCAAAGATTGAGAAGATGCAAGAAATGTTTAACAAAGACCTAGAAGAATTAAAGAACAAACAAACAGAGATGAACAATATAGTAACTGAAATGAAAAAGACACTAGAAGGAATCAATAGCTGAATAACTGAGGCAGAAGAACACATAAGTGACCTGGAAGACAGAATGGTGGAATTCACTGCCGTGGATCATAATAAAGAGAAAAGAATGAAAAGAAATGAAGACAGCCTAAGAGACCTCTGGGACGACATTAAACGCAACAACATTCACATTATAGGGGTCCCAGAAGGAGAAGAGAGAGAAAAAGACCCGAGAAAATATTTGAAGAGATTATAGTTGAAAACTTCCCTAACATGGGAAAGGAAATAGCCACCCAAGTCCAGGAAGCACAGCAAGTCCCATAAAGGATAAACCCAAGGAGAAACATGCCGAGACACATAGTAATCAAATTGACAAAAATTAAAGACAAAGAAAAATTATTAAAAGTAACAAGGGAAAAACAACAAATAACATACAAGGGAACTTCTATAAGGTTAACAGCTAATTTCTCAGCAGAAACTCTACAAGCCAGAAGGGAGGGGCATGATATATTTACAGTGATGAAAGAAAAGACCCTACAACCAAGATTACTCTACCTGGCAAGGATCTCATTCAGATTCGATAGAGAAATCAAAAGCTTTACAGACAAGCAAAAGCAAGAGGATTCAGCACCACCAAACCAGCTCTACAACAAATGCTAAAGGAACTTCTCTAAGTGGGAAACACAAGAGAAGAAAAGGACCTACAAAAATAAACCCAAAACAATTAAGAAAATGGTAAAAGGATCATACATATTGATAATTACCTTAAACATGAATGGATTAAATGCTCCAACCAAAAGACACAGGCTTGCTGAACGGATACAAAAACAAGACCCATATATATGCTGTCTACAAGAGACCCACTTCAGACCTAGGAACACATACAGACTGAAAGTGAGGGGATGGAAAAAGATATTCCATGCAAATCGAAATCAAAAGAACGTTGGAGTAGCTATACTCATATCAGATAAAATAGACTTTAAAATAAAGAATGTTACAAGAGACAAAGAAGGACACTACATAATGATCAATCCAAGAAGATATAACAACTATAAATATATATGCACCCAACATAGGAGCACCTCGATACATAAGGCAACTGCTAACAGCTATAAAAAAGGAAATCGACAGTAACACAATAGTAGTAGGGGACTTTAACACCTCACTTACACCAATGGACAGATCATCCAGATAGAAAATTAATAAGGAAACACAAGTTTTAAATGACACAATAGACCAGATAGATTTAATTGATATTTATAGGACATTCCATCCAAAAACAGCAGATTACACTTTCTTCTCCAGTGCACACGGAACATTCTCCAGGATAGATCACATCCTGGGTCACAAATCAAGCCTTGGTAAATTTAAGAAAATTGAAATCATATCAAGCATCTTTTCCAACCACAATGCTATGAGATTAGAAATAAATTACAGGGGAAAAAATGTAAAAAAACACAAACACATACCGGCTAAACAATACGTTACTAAATAACCAAGAGATCACTGAAGAAATCCAAGAGGAAATCAGAAAATACCTAGAGACAAATGACAATGAAAACACGATGATCCAAAACCTATGGGATGCAGCAAAAGCAGTTCTAAGAGGGAAGTTTATAGCTATACAAGCCTACCTCAAGAAACAAGAAAAATCTCAAATAAACAGTCTAACATTAAACCTAAAGGAACTAGAGAAAGAAGAACAAACAAAAACACAAAGTTAGTAGAAGTCAAGAAATCATAAAGATCAGAGCAGAAATAACTGAAATAGAAACAAAGAAAACAATAGCAAAGATCAATAAAACTAAAAGCTGGTTCTTTGAGAAGATAAATGAAATTGATAAACCTTTAGCCAGACTCATCAAAAGAAAGAGGGAGAGGAAGGACTCAAGTCAATAAAATTAGAATAGAGAAAAAAAAAAAAGTTGGAGCACGTTCAGTTGCCTAGAAGGAAGAATTCAGGGAAAGGCAGGATAAGTACTATATGCAGGCTAATATGGATCTTGGACTTAACATGTCCAGAACAGAATTTCTGTTCTTTTCTCCCCCCAACTCCTGACACTCATGACGTCTCCTCTATTTCAGTAGACAATACCAACACCGACCCGGTTGGCCAAGGAAAAGTCCTAGGAATCATTCACATGTCCTTCTTTCCCTACCCACCCCAATCCAGTCCTTCAGCAGATCTTGTCAGCTCAACCTCCGGAACAAAGTCTGAATTGGCCCACTTTTCAAACTGCACCACTATCTCCCCCATCCAAGCCATCAGCATCACTTGCTTGGACTCAAGCCAGGAGGATCCTTATATCCTCCTTCAATCCATTCTCCATAGGGCTGCTTTTTAGAGCATAAATCAGACCATGTTGCTCAGCACCATCCAAAGACTTCCCATCACACTCAGAATAACTCATCGTCTTTACCATGGCCTTCAAGGCTCTGCATCACCTGGCTCCTGTCTACTGCCAGGGCCTCATCACCTCCTCCATCCCTGTCTCCCTGCTGCTCACTTTAGCCACACTGACTTCCTTGATGTTCCTGAACAAGCCAGCCTCGTTCCATCTTTGCACCCGCTGCTTCCTCAGCCTGGAACACTCTTGTCTGACCTCTTCACTCAGCTGGCTCCTTTTTGTCAATCAGGCCTCAGCTCAAGTGTCACCTCTGCAGGCCTCCTCCAGCCACTAGCCATGCATAGTCTGAGGGTGGGGACTTTATCTTTTTCCCAATGGTGTCCTCAAGCCTCAAACAGGTACCTGACGCATTGCAAGTAATGCAATAAATATTGGTTTAATAAAGGATAGGCTGACTATAAAAGGAGGTGGTTATATCCCAAGAGAGCTGGAGATGAGAAAAAGAAACTGCTGTGAATGGACTAGATGATCTTTTAGCCAGAGATTCACAGGGCTGTGTATCTTTGAAGTGGGGAGGGGGCCTAGCCTACTCCATTGAGGTCCTAGAGAAGAGTAAAACCAGTGGGGCATCATCCTTACTAGGGTCAGGGAATTTTAGGAGAGTTTCCCTGAGCAAAGGAAAAAGCACTGAGGGCTGACCTTGGGTCTTGGAGGACAGTCACGGTGGAAGGAGAGAAGGATGGGGATGTAAGATCCACTACCCCACTGAAAAACCATTGAGCTGGATCACCTGTTAGGATGAATTGAGATGTCTATTTCCTTTTTACTTCATAAAGAGTCATGAGAGGCTCAGCTGCTCCCTTACTCTTCCTGAAAGTGAGTCCACAGCTCTGCTTCCATAACATTTATAAGGCCCTAGTGATTTTAAGTTACCACAGGAAATGCTGTGAGTCATCATAAATCTACGTCACATCATCTACTTTTTAAAAAAAATTTTTATTGGAGTAGAGTCGACTTACAATGTTGTGTTAGTTTCTGCTGTACAGCAAAGTGAATCAGTTATATATATATATATAGATAATTATATATATATCTATATCTATATATATATATCTCCACTCTTTTTTAGATTTTTTTTTCCATATATGTCATTACAGAGTATTGAGTAGAGTTCCCTGTGTGATACCGTAGGTCCTTATTAGTTATCTGTTTTATATATAGTAGTGTATATATGTCAATCCCAATCTCCCAATTGATCCCTCCACATCTCTGATTCAGAATTGGACTAAGGAGGGATGGGAAGGACCACTGGAAGACACGGTTGCAAGATTTCTGTAGGCCTTGCGTGCAATGACTTTCCATTGCCCCAGCCAGTTAGCCAAGGCTTTAAGATCAGGGTCAATAGTTTCAATTTTATTTTTGCCCTTAATGTCCTGGAAGAGCCGAGGGCAGCCTTTGACGGGGGTGGGTGGGGGAGGGGGAGCTGTGTAAATGTTAATGATTGATTGACTCATAGACCTCACAGAATGCAGACTCTGGCAGGTTTCTAGTAGGCTTTGCTGCCCTTCAGTTCAAAATCTCAAAGTGTTATAATCAGGTGGCTGATAATAATTGAAGATAACTGAAGTAAATGTAGAAATTTAATTTAAAGAATACTTTATGACACCCCCCCCAAAAAAAAGTCCCCTCCAAGTGGTCACAATTTTAATTGTGTTTTTTAAGGCTTATAGCCCTGATTGTTTCTATTTAACATTGTTTCTAAAATGTTTAAGAAAGGCCAGTGAAATCTCCTTAAATTTAGAAATACAAGTTAATATCTGCTGTCTATTTCAAGAAGTATTTCTTGGGCTATATCTGTATCCTGGGATCTGCTAGCAATACATATAAGCATAGGATATGATGACAGACTGGAACATGGGCTGGATTCTTTATAAATCAATAACTGGAGGAGGGACGAGGGACTGTCTGCTTTGGTGATTTCATTTTTAGCCACAGCTGGCCGGATTGCTTATTGGAAAATAAAAGTCCTGGCAGATTGAGCTTGACAATAAGCAGGCTTGACTACACTGGCCCCTTCTCCACTCTCTGCAATTAGAATGAGTGGAGGACGGGAGGCCGACAGGGAGAGACTTCTCCCCTCCTCTGTCACAGATCCGTCTTAGTTTATTTTGGAGGGCACAGGCCATATGTCGCCCATGTAAAGTGCTGTCCCCTGTCAGCTCGTGGACTCTGCTGTTTTTATGCCTCCAGGCCAGCTGAGGTGCTGCTGTTTCAGACTTCCAAGCTTCTTGAGAAGCACATAAAAATCGGGAGCCAGGCTATCCAAAGCAGTGCCACTATCTGCGTTTAAGTAAAATTAAATAAAAAATTCAGTTCCTCAGCGAAAGTAGCCACTTTTCGAGCGTTCATAACCACATGTGGCTAGTGGCGACTGCATGGGACCATGCAGATAAAGGACATCTTTTATATCCCAGAAAGTTGTATCACATGGCCCTGATCCAGAAAACTCACATGGTGCCAAGAGGCCCCTTCCTTCCTCTGTTCACAGCTACTGAAATCTTCACACCTTCGTGGTGATGAAGAGAACTGGGTCTCTTACAAGTTGAGAATTTTCTGGGTGCCATGCATCTATGCAAAATGCGGGTACCACAAATCTGTGACATAGCTCAAGGAACCTCAAACCAAGGACTCTGAACGAACCTCAGATTTCTCAGTGGAAGCCTACCCTGTGCTTTTATTCTACCAAACTGAGAAGGCACATGGAACGCTTTACCCTGTGTTTGCTACCTTTTCATTGTTCATCACCTGTGATCCCTGACAGAGATGCGTTTCATCCTCTGTGGGGCTCTGCATGTGTCTCCCTTTTCTGATGACGAAGAACTACGGAGGCTCTGAGAATTAACCTGTGCTTCTAGGGCAGTCATTGAAATCATAATTTCGATGCTCAGCAATCACTACAACTGGTTCCACTAACTTCTTACCCATAATGCCTTAGTCTCTGAACGCTGCTTGCATTGCATATTATGAATTCTAAGTTCTTAATTTACTTACTGCCTTCAAAATGTGTTGTACATCATCATCAGAAAAAATAAAGCTGCAGGAGAAAACCTAGAAACACCCTAGGACTTCCCTGGTGGTGCAGTGGTTAAGAATCCACCTGCCAATGCAGGGGACAAGGGTTTGAGCCCTGGTCCGGGAAGATCCCACATGCCACAGAGCAACTAAGCCCATGCGTCACAACTACTGAGCCCGCGTGCCGCAACTACTGAAGCCCGCGCACCTAGAGCCCATGCTCTGCAACAAGAGAAGCCACCACAATGAGAAGCCCGCGCACCACAACGAAGAGTAGGCCCCGCTCGCCGCAGCTAGAGAAAGCCCGCGCACAGCAAGGAAGACCCAACGCAGCCAAAAATAAATAAATTAATTAATTAAAAAAAATTTAGAGACATCCTAAAACATGAAGCAATATAACACACTCTTTCCAACGTGGATCAGAATTTATTCTGTACAACTCAGGTGCTGAACTTTTGGGGTGTGAACAGTCAAGGGGAAAGCCCTTTATACTCACAAATTGATATAAAACTGGGGAGTTCTACATTTTGCAAGGTTGAGGTGTGGTGAATAAATTTGGTAAACTTCAGGGTCTTGACATTTGATAAACCTCAAAGTCCCAATTCTACTACTAGATTGGATTTATGGTAAGAGCTTGAGTCTAATGATTTTGAAGCACTCATCCATAGAAGCTGCACTACACACCCATTATGGCTATTTTCTCTGCACAGGCCTCATTTGTTTCCCTGCATTAGGCAGGATTAGCTATTATTGTTCTAATGTCATAGGTGGGCACACTGAGGTAAAAGACTCACGCCACCCCATAGGCAGTGAAGTTTGCTTTTACTTCCAGGACACTGAACACAAGCCAAGCCTATTTCATGTCTAGACCACGTGGGTACGGTGATGCTGCCTTTTCTGCAAAACCTGAGAAAATATCTGGCACCCAAAGGTCAAGGCAATTGAGCAAAACGAACAGCATAAAATGGTAACGATGACAAAATCCCTTCACAGCATTTCCCCCACGTGCCAGCACCCCGTTTATGTCATTTGATTAGATAATATATTCGATTATCCCTTTGGTCCAACGGAAGCTGAATCTGACTGGAGGCAGGAGGATGCTGAGTCCCAGGGAGAACTGCACTACAGAACACGAACATTGAGATCACGTGGTGGGATGTGGAAGGGAGAGGAAAAATGATGACATTCCAAATTGAGGCTAGATCCATATGCCCAATTCATAAATCAGCTTTAAAAAATAATCAGGCAAAACATTTTTGGGAAGAATTTAAGTGGCTTGTAGGCCAACCTGGCATAGTAAAATTTAGAGGGCACATTTTGAGGGCAGTAAGTAAATTAAGAACTTAGAATTCATAATATGCAATGCAAGCAGCATTCAGAGACTAAGGCATTATGGGTAAGAAGTTAGTGGGAACAGTTGTAGGGATTGCTGAGCATCGAAATTATGATTTCAATGACTGCCCTAGAAGCACAGGTTAACTCACGTGGACACAGAAACAAGTGTTGGCTCACATACCTCTGTAGAAAAGACTTGGACGGCTCTCCCCATCTTAACAGGCTCTCAGGAAGGGCAGTACACAGGCTAAGTGGAGGTGAGCCTTCCTCACACCTCTTTCAGTCAGTCTGTACTGAATGGCACAGTCCAGCCCAGGAGCACCTGTGGGCTGCTCTCTTTTATTGTGGAGGAGGTGGCCAGGGCCCAGTGGTGGGTGTGCCTGGAACCCACAGCATCTGGGGGAGAGGCTTCACTTTAAACAGAGGTCTCTGCTGTCAACCCCTCAGCTGTTCGTGGCTGGAACGTGTCCGGGGCTCAATTCTGAATCATTTCTTACCTAAAAGCAGTCTTCCCCTCTAACTTTCAGATGGGGATTTGCGACATCCCAAGTAGGGCCTTACAGTTTTATTTGCTGCTCTTCCCTAGGCTCCAAATTTGGCTGTAGGCTGCCTATTTCCAGTGTCTGGGAACCTCAAGAAGGGAGCAATGCATAAAACCTCCAGCTAATACGAATCCTTCCCCAGGGCTTGGCATTTAGCTGCAGCTCCATCAGGCATTTAGGATTGTGGCGGGGGCGCGGGGGAAGGCACATGCAGCCTCCCTGAGTCCAGGGGCCTTAAAGACAATGTGCTCCTTATAAGCCCGTTTGTGCTCCGACTAGCTGTGGCACAGGACAATGGACACGTGTAGCCTGTTGTTCCTATGTAAATGCCACGTCCAGAGCAGTCTGCATCCGGCAGATGGCTAATTTCTCTGCTGTAACCTCATTTCTCCAGTGTTCCTGTGTTGGTGTGATGTCCTGCCCCTGGAGTCAGGTCCTAATGGCTGTCAAATGTTCAGAGACAAAAGTGGCGTCTACACATCATTCCCGCAAAGGCCGCGACTGGCTGGGAACTGTGGCGACGGCGGGGGCAGCGGCTGTAGCCCAAGCTGTGTGGTGGGCGGCACCTGCCAGTGCCGGGCTGCTCAGGGCTGGCTTTTCTGCGTCTAAGTGTCAAGTGCAACACTTTCTTTTGTTATCGCCTGCAGCCCCTGGACCCCAGCGTGCTGAAAGCCCTGTGTCTTTCCGTTGGGATCAACAGCCACTTCCTTAACTGCTCCTTGCTAGCTCACACTGCCTCTTGGCATCCATCTGATCGTGCACATTTGGGCAGGGCCAGGAGAGGGCTCACTGGCCTCGTCACAGATTGGGGGGTGGCGGTGTGAACCCGTGGCCCCTCGGAAGCCCCGCTGCAGCGAGCAGACAGGTAATCCTCCTAGCCGGGGACCCTGCCCGTCAGTGATGGATGTGCATTCATCTTCAAATTATGTTGTGTGACAGCCTGGGCTGCTAAACACCATTTTAACATGCAGATTGACTCCTCTGAGCCTCTTCATTATGCATGTAGCGGTCTGTTTTCAGACTAACCAGCATGTCAGAGAGGCCCGCCATCCTTTTTCCACCTGGGGGGAGGAAACAGCTCACTGACTGTCGGGGGGGGGGGGGAGCCATGGATATTAAAATGCATATGTTTACATTCCTGAGCATCCGCACACAACCGCTTTCCCTGATGCAAGAGAAGCCGGAGAAGAAAAGACAGGACTCTTGATTCTGCCATTCTAGGGCGACGGCCATGCAGAACAAGGTGCCTGTGTTGCAGACAGGAGCCAGCTAGGCAAGGCCAACCCGCTGCCCACTAGCACGCCTGGGTACATCCACACAAGACCTCCCCTTATCGACACAGACCCCCTCCCCGTTCTCACACACACAGCCTGAAGTATTTTAAGCAGCACACTTGCAATTTCCTGTTTCTAAAACCGTCCTGCATCTCCAACGGCATTCCAAAGGATCTTGGCGAGTGACAGGATGAGCCGATTCAGAGCGCGCGAGCACAGGGCCTGGTTAGGCGGCTCCGGGGTTACCTAGGAGGCTTGGGGACCCCCTTACCACCCCTTCCCTCTACTCTACCTGGTGCGATTTACTTCCACTTGCTAAGGATACTTCCCTATGGCCCTAGGCTGCTACTGCATGAACACTGATGTTTTCCTGTGTGTTTGTGTGTGAGTGTGTGTATCTCCTTTCTCAAGGATCTCTTTCCCTTCCTTAAAAAGGAATCACATTTGCATTGCTTTGTAAAATCCTACGTGTTCCTATTTAGTGCCCTGGTGTGGTATTTTGTCCCTTTTTCTAGGGCCTTACGCCTTCACCCGGGTATGCCCTGGCCAAGGCAGCGCCCCCCTTCTTTCACCTCCGATCAGCAGGGGCTTCCAAAACTGGGGATTAAGGGGCTCCCCTGCTTCATTTCTTTGTTGCCACCAGAGAGAGATCCTGGACAGGCTTAGAAGGCTAGCTTGGACACAAAAGCTTACGAGCCCAGGGCTGACACCTGGCTTCCTAAATGACAGCCACCCTGCCACATGCCTTCGGGGTGGGGGGGAACGGAACCCATTGTCTGAACTCCATCCTGCCCCTTAGCTTCTGGGTCCTCCCAGGCATTGCCAGATCCTGATATCAAGAGCATGGATGAAGTTTTGCTATTTACATGTTTAAAATATTAAACAGCAGAGTTCATTTTAGTAGGGCTCTGGGCAGAAAATAAAACTGACAGCAGAGCCGTATTCAGAATTCCCTTGGAAAGACTGTTGAGTAGGAAGAAAATGGTTACCGATGAGTGCCCTGGGCAGTAAATGCGGCTCTTTATTTTTGTACGGAATACGGTGATCCCCACTGACAAGAACAGGTTGCATATGGTTGCTGGGCTGTCGCTTGGCTGGTGTCACACTGTACAGCATTGTTTGGAAAGACATCCCCCAGCAAGAACAATATGGCTACCCAGCGCCTGAGGTGATGTGTACAGAGATCTGTCCCCTTGTTCACATACCACCTCCCTAATTTTTTTTTTTTCCTGTGATAAAACAATGGATTTCCTGAATTTAAAATGCTACTGAGGGTTTTAGGTGCTGGAACTACGCTGGGTTTTAAGAAAGCCCCTTGACTAACAAATGAGCGTGTGCTAACGTGTGCTCTGCAAGCTTCTCACACCTGTGAGAAAGGCTTGTGAATTTCAATTCCCAAGGTTACTTGCCAGGTGGACCAGGGAAAGTCACTAAATCTTGAATTTTAAGTTGGTGGTGGTGCAATGGGTAAAATGCATGGTGTCCCCCACCAAATTCATATGTTGAGGTCCTAACCCCTAGGACCTCAGAATGTGACTGCGTTTGACATAGGGTCTTTAAAGAGGTAATTAAGGTTACATGAGACCATTAGGGTGGGTCCTAATCCCGTATGACCGGTATCCTTGTAAGAAAAGGAGTTAGGACACAGACACACAAAGAGGGAGGATCTTGTGAAGACAGTGGAAGAAGACAGCCATCTCTACAAGTCAAGGAGAATGTCTCTCAGAAGAAATGAACCCTGCCAACACCTTGGACTTCCAGCCTCCAGAACTACGAGGAAATAAATTCTTTCCTTTGAGCCACTCAGTCTGTGGTCCACTGTTACTGCATCCCAAGCAAACTAACACAGGGGCGATGAGTACTAACGTACCTCAAGGATGTGAGAAACAATAGAAGGGGGAAAGGGGCATTTAACAGTATTTTGGGGATTTCAAGCATCATTTTAGCTGATCTATTTTAAGAAGCCCCGTAAATCTCAGCCCAGATGCTACTTTCACAGAGATTAGGTGGAAATTGGGTTGTTTTCTGTTGGCAAAATACCTGCAAAAGACTGGCCGCTCTTTGGCTTCCTGTTCTTAAGGCAGAACTGACATCTTGAACTGAGAAAATGCTGTGAAGGACCTCACTGGCCCTTCAAATAAATCTCTAGATTTTTGTTTGAACCAATCAATCGGTTCTCCAAGGTGTCAGCTGGTAACAAACATATCTGTCAATACGACAGTCTTGCGCTCCCTGGGCAGGTTGTGTTCCCAGCAGGAAGCACGGCTCAGCAGTTACTTATATTTGGAAAATGGATAACCGAGGATTATGTGTTTCAAGAGGTGAGGCTGAAGTGGGGTCCAGGTTAATGCTACTACAGTTTCCACTGGAGAAAGAGAGCACCGGATATTGATTTCAGGGAAATGATACGTGTTCCCAGCCTTGCTTTCCAATATCCTGCTTCTCATCTGTGTGGGGCCATCCTCCGGCAGAGTCTGAACACCCTCTGCCTTCCAGAAGCACCCCTGCCAACTGTTGCTGTAGGAAGTGCTGAATCACGAGAGCACGGTCGGAGCAAAAAGAAATATTCTACGTCTAAGAGAAACATGGACGTGACTTAATTGGGTTTGCTGAGTTTTCTCTCCCGGGCTACAGGCACCACTCAGCTGAGCCCTCCCCATTCTGTAACCCCACTCAGGCCAGTATCCCGCAGGGAGTTTCCTTACACTTCACTTACTCATTCTCAGCCGAACAGACACAAATGTTAATGTAATTCTGTGTCCCTTAATCAAATACAAGTCCCCTCCTGGAACAGGGAGACCTACAATTTAAAGGAACACTGGTTAAAGATCATCTGATATCTTTGTTTAATATTCTTTTTTGTTGAATTCACTGAATGTAGCCTTTTCATATCATAAGGCACCAGAACCAAGGAGGAAGCATCCCTTTCTAAATTGTTTTTCCTCTTCTCTGTATTACACCTCCTCTTCTTTCTTCCAAAATACCATTTTTCAAGTCAGTAAGCTTATATAAATCCCAAGTCACACTACTTTTCTAAACTATTTTCAAGTCCCTTTTCCGGGATTTAATATCTCCTATGATAACCAAAAGCGGACACAAAATAGCATTAATGTTTTCCATGTTATTTTAAGTTTTCTATATTATTTTTTCTTTTAACCCCCCAAGCATCCTATTGGCTTTTTAAATTGCTGCTGGATCCCAGACAGGTATTTTCCCCAAGTTATCAGCCATGACTCTTAAATTATTTTACTATGAGTTCAGAGCCTATCAGAGATTATGAGAGGTTGAGATTATGTTCCCCAAAGTGCGCTTTTTGACACTTAACCAAAATGGATTTCATCTGCTTTCACGCTACCCAGTTCCCTAGTTTGCTTAGCTTTGCCTGAAGTGTTTCATAGCAATCCTTAATTTTTTATTAACTGTGCCAATTCAAAGCTTCCTACTTAACTCTCTGCTTCAGAGCTTTTGCCCTCCACTCTCTTCACACTTTTGGAAATCAGTGCCTTTTAAAAGGTGTGGAATGAAGCACTATTTGGGTAGATGCTATGCTAAGGGATACATAAAAGATCCCAACAAATTAATGACAACACACCTGAAGGTTAGGCTCCAGAGTAAAATTCAACCTCAAGAAGCACCTTCATTCCTATGCTGAGAAGAAATGATCCTACAATGTTTCCCCTTTCATTGGGATATTAAATAAAAAACTCAGATAGGGGGACTTCCCTGGTGGTCCAGTGGTAAAGGATCCACCTTACAATGCAGAGGATGCGGGTTCGATCCCTTGTCAGGGAAGTAAGATCCCCACATGCCGCGGGGCAACTAAGCCCGCGGGCCACAGCTACTGAGCTCACGCACCTCAACTAGAGAGCCCACGTGCCGCAACTAAGACCCAACGCAGCCTAAAATAAATAAAATATAAATCTTAAAAAAAACCCCAAAACCTCAGATCGGAATGCTAGCAGGGAGCTAATTTTCCTATAGAGCCACCCTCTCTTCTGTCTTCCTTTGTGGTGGCAGCCGGGGGCCTGCCGAACACTTGTCTTCCTATCCCTCTTCACAGCTCTTACTTCTTTTAACTGAATAGAAACCAGGATCAGTGAGTTCATTAGATGCTCTTCCATGGTTATTTCCTGGTTTCTTTTCTCAGATATTAAGAGAACGATAAATATGTTGCATCTTGTCACCAATTCTTTACTCCAAGTTGTCTCTAATCCTTTCCAACCGGAAGAGGAACTAATAAAATGAAATCCTCCAACTTCAAAATGACCATTAAGAATATTGCTCTTGGGCTTCCCTGGTGGCGCAGTGGTTGGGAATCTGCCTGCTAATGCAGGGGACACAGGTTCGAGCCCTGGTCTGGGAGGATCCCACGTGCCACGGAGCAACTAGGCCCGTGAGCCACAACTACTGAGCCTGCGCATCTGGAGCCTGTGCTCCGCAACAAGAGAGGCCGCGATAGTGAGAGGCCTGCGCACCGCGATGAAGAATGGCCCCCGCTCGCCACAACTAGAGAAAGCCCTCGCACAGAAATGAAGACCCAACACAGCAAAAATAAATTAATTAATAAACTCCTACCCCCAACATCTTAAAAAAAAAAAAAAAAGAATATTGCTCTTATACTGGACTTCCCTAGTGATCCAGTGGGTAAGACTTTGCCTTCCAATGCAGGGGGTGCAGGTTCGATCCCTGGTTGGGGAGCTAAGGTCCCACATGCCTTGTGGCCAAAAATCCAAAACATAAAAAGGAAGCGACATTGTAACAAAATTCAACAAAGACTTTAAAAAATGGTTCACATCAAAAAAATCTTTGGGGGCTTCCCCGGTGGCGCAGTGGTTGAGAGTCCGCCTGCCGATGCAGGGGACACGGGTTCGTGCCCCGTTCCGGGAAGATCCCACATGCCGTGGAGCGGCTGGGCCTGTGAGCCATGGCCGCTGAGCCTGCGTGTCCACAGCCTGTGCTCCGCAACGGGAGAGGCCACAACAGTGAGAGGCCCGCGTACCGCAAAAAAAAAAAAAAAAAATCTTTGGAAAAAAAAAGAATATTGCTCTTATGGAAACAACCAGAGTGTCCATCAATGGACAAACGGATAAAGATGTGGTATATGGAATATTGTTCAGCCATGAGAGAGGAGGAAATCTGGCTGTTTGCAACAACTCAGACATACCCAGAGGGCACTATGCTAAGTGAAAGAGGTCAGACAGAGAAAGACAAATATTGTATGATCTCACTTATATGTGGAATCTAAAAAAGCTCAACTTGGAGAAACAGAGTAGAATGGTGGGCAGTGAGGAGATGGGGAGTTATTGGTTAAAGGGTACAAACTTCCAGTTATAAGATTAACAAGTTCTGTGGATCTAACGAACAGCTTGGTGATTATAGGTAATAATGCTGTATTATATACTTGAAAGTTGCTAAGAGAGTAGATCTTAAACGTCCTCACCATAAAAGAGAAACGGTAATCACCTGAGGTGACAGCAGTGTTAGCTAATACTATGGTGGTAACCATCGTGCAACACATAAATGGATCAAATCAACACGTTGTACACCTTCAACTCACACAGTGTTATCTGTCAATTACGTCTCAATAAAGCTGGAAAAAAAAGAATGGGGCTGAGACTACTAGTTGCCTGTCAAGTATCCATTTCCCCCATTTTTAACTGGTCCCTCTGCTATCCAGCTAAAAGACTATAATCCCCAATCTTTCCTGCAGATAAAAAGTGGCCAAGAAACTAAAAGTGATGTAAGTGATGCAAGTAAGTAAGATGTAAGTGAGTTTGGGGAGATCTTCTTGGAGATTTCCTTCAAAGAGGGCATGCATTCTTCTGCCCCTGGAAGTTCTGCCTGGAACTCTCATGTGATGGCTGGAGCTCTAGAAGCCGTTATAGACCATGAGGGTCACAAGTTAGGAATGGCAGAGTAGAGAGTTGGAAGAAACCTGAGTTTTTGATGGCTCTGTGGAGCTGCCATACTAGCCCTGGACTGCATACTCCTGTACTTCCTGTATAAGAAAGAAAAATAAACTTTGCTATTTTTTAAGCTACTATTTCGGGAGTGGGGAGGTGAGGGTGGGGGTAGGGAACCTCTGTTTTTGCAGCTGTATCTAATTTTTACCGATTCAGAAAGAGTTGGCTTAGGTTTATTTCATATAACCAAGACCTTTTAAGGCTAGAGAGTGGCATTAGAGATCATCATGTAAAATCCTTTTAAGTACAGCCAATTTATTTCATTTGTTGAGTCTACTATGTGAAAGTCAGTAGACTAAGTGCCATAGAGGAGGCAAAATGCTATGAAATATGGTTTTCCCTTAAAGGAGCTTTCATCACACAATTGAAAATAGTATAAGGCAGAATATGTAAAACATCATAAGATAGGAACACACAGTGTACTGCAGAAACATTGGGAGAATTACAATTGATGAGGAGGCAGGATGAGTGGTCCTGAACCAGGGAAGCCTTCACAAAAGGTGTTTGAACTGAGCCTTGAAGAGGGGTAGCATTTCATAGCAAGGGTGGACAGAGGGAAATACAATCTAGACAGAGGGAGCCTTGTGAGCTAAGAAAGGTGAAGAGCAGGTGAATCCAGTCTGGGTAGGAATTGTTGGTGTCCTGGTGTGAGCAGATACAGGAGGATGTAAAGATGCAACAGGGGTAAGGCCTGGATGGGAGCTTGGAATCTGAGTCTTGATTATCGTGTAAGTTTTTGTTTTAGTCTGTAAGTACTGAGAAGCCATCAAAGTTTTCTGCCCAGAGAAGTGACATATAATCAGTTTTTTAAGGGAGTCTTGGAAACAGGAAATATTGGAAATGAGAGAGGAGATTACTCCAAAGATATTTTACAACCTCAACGAGGGCAACGTTGTTCAGAAAGGAAGGGGGTGATGCAAAGGGCATGGAAGGATCTGGATCTCGGGGCTGACGCTGACTGAACGTGGGTGACTGAAAGGCTTTGAAGCTATTAACCAGACTTTGAGGAGGCCAAGCTTGAGGCGCCAGAATGATATTCTCAAGAGAAGTCCAGCCGACTGCGGGAACGCAGGCACATGGGACATTCAGACCTTGTTTGGAAGCTCAAGTGGAAAACTAATTATTCAGACTCTCAACTAACACGCCCTGAAGAGGCTGGAGGCAGGCAGGGCGCAGTGTGGATGAAGGGCCACCCACCTAGCCTGAGCCATTAGTTGACTCTACTCTAGTGACCAATGGAGAGAGAGAAGGTCCACATCTGGAATGAAGCAGAGGGCTCGGGGTACAGAAGGAAACCTAGAAGGCTCGAGTCCCAAAGAGACGACTGAACACACACGTCAGCAGGTGATGGAGTAAGTGAAGCGTGGGAAGAAAAGCGAACGGCAGGAAGGCCTCTGGCGAACTCACCATTTCATTTATGGTTTATGGGGTAGGTAGAACAGGAAGAGGTCAACGAGGGAGACCAAGGGCAAGTGGCCGGAGCGGCAGGAAGAGAACGAGGAACGCAGTGAAGACGGCTTCCTTACAGAAACCGTGGGGGCTGTTAGAGAGGGTCTGGGCCATGGACTCAGGGGAGCTTGGTGTGGACCCCGGATCCACCCTTTCATGCCTGGGTGACCTCAGGGAATTTAGGTGAACTCTGCAAATCTCAGTTTTATCACGTGTAAAACCGGGGCACTGAAAACTACTAACTTCTCAAGGTGTGGTGAGAATTATAAAAAGCTTAGTAAGAGAATTATGGTAACAACTTGAGGGATACAAGTCAAGGAGAACAAACTAATAATAATAAAGAAAACCTCAACAATATATTCTTCTCCACCGCCTTTTAAAATTTTCACAGTAATTGTTGTTTTCTTGATGTGTAGATAAAACCACTTTTTTAAATTGTGGAAAATATACACAACAAAATTCATCATCTGAACCATTTTTAAATGTACAGGTCGGATCAGTGGCACTAGCACACTGACAATGTTGTGCAACTATCAGCACTTTCCATTTCTAGAACATTTTCGTCATCCCCAATGGAAACTCGTTACCCACTAAACTACCTGCCTACTCTCCCCATTACAGGGCAATTCACCTCCTGAAGGTAGCCGTTGAGCTGTTTGGCCACAAGGCGCATTATTCCCAAACCAGTGTTCTTCCCAGAACCCTGAGCATATATTACAGCGTTTCTAGTGCATCGTGTTCCAGCCACATGTTCTGTATTGCTTCTTCACCAACTTAAGCTACTATTAACAGCCAGCTCCCTGGATTGTTATAGAAGGTGTTCCTTCCCACAGCAGCCACTGGAGACAGATGGCCACAGCGATTATGGAGGCTCTCTCTGCTGGAGAGTGCTGGATACGCTCTGGAAAGCTCTGAACTTAGAGCTTTTCAGTATTTGGGCCAATGCATGTTATAGGCTAGAGAAGCATTAATACAGACAGTGCTACATAAGCTTTTGCTGCTTTGAACAAACGAATTCAATTCAGTCATTTATTGAGGACTTGCTAAGTTCCAGGCACTGTGACAAAGGCCAAGCCAAGCATGCAATTCTCATGGAGATAAGGAGAGAGTAGAACAAAAACTGTCACATACAAAAGGCTGAGACTCAGGCGAATAGTATATGAAATCTGAAAGCGACCTAAGAGGTCATCGACTCAAAGTCCTCCCTTAACAAGGAGCATATTTAAAACAGTATTGGAACAGAGATTTAAGCTGATGTCTTAACGCCAATTCAGGTTTAAAATATTTAAGAAAGAAATTTTGTTTGACATTGATTTATTTATGTCCTTTATAAACTAATATGCTCTGAATTACAAACATTCTACAATAAATACTCTCTCACAACTCTACAGAGTTTAAGTGAATTAACCGAGATCATACAAGCTTTTCTGTTCTGGTCTGTATTTTCAGATAGAAAGCATTAAAAATGTCACATACTTTGTATGTGTAAGTCACCCAGATAGCAGTAAGACTAATGCAATGTACTCAGTGCCAGACTATGCCAAAAACTCTTCTTTTTCTGTTTACAAGATTTTTAGAAGCTACACACACTATTAACGTTTCTTTGGATGGTGGAATTGTTGTTCTGGTAGAACAGTTTTCTTTAAGAATGCTAATAAGGATGAGTGGCATTACCTCACTGGTAGAATCCATTCTTATTTATCCAAAGAAAGGATATGCATTTATTCACATAAAAGCTACCTGTTATACTATATGCTCTTGGGTCATCCCTTCCACCAGCCCATCTGACCTAAACTGAAGAGTTATAGATTCATGGGAAAAGCGCTAACCCCACCTGCTCGTATCAGAGATGTGAACATGAAGACGCGGAGTGGCTGTGAGACCTCTCAGTAGAGGACCCTTACTGATGCTAGTTTCCCTATTCTCCCTTTTGGTATCGGTACCCCAATTTCCTCTTGGGGAGCCATCTCCACTAATGCCTGTGGAACCACCAGGCAGGTGCCCTGTTCTCTTACCAAGGTGTCTGCATATGATCCACTGGCCATACAGACACTCTCTCCTAAGTCTCTGAGACTCAAGCAAATAGATACAAGGATGGAAAACACCTGGAGTTGACTCATTCTGGCAGCGGCATCCTAAAAGCCTAAATACCACTTCCTGTTAAGAGAGCCCCGGAGTTGCCCTTCTTCTCATGTTTTTCCATGGTTCTCCAGCATTCTGGAATCTGTGAGCTACCTAATAGCTTTCCAATCTTTTTTTCGGCTCTGGTTCATGAGTTGATTTCTACTGCCTTCTACACCAGAGAATCCAACTTACATACTGAGTTCAGAAATGCTGATCTTCAGCTCCAGAAGGTATTATACACATTCTTCTACAATTTATTTATGTGTTACCAGCAAGCATCTACAGGTTCCAACTATAGTGTCCACCGGTGGGGGTACAACCAGTAATGGAAGACTATTACTATAGTTGTGCAGTGAGAATACATTACTTTTCTAATTAGAAGGAAGAAGAAAAAACAAATAGCGCTGCACACCTTGACTACTCATCTTTTAACGTTAGCCAGAACTTCCTGTCGGAAAGTACTCATGTACCTAAGGCACAGTCCTACCTGGGTAACTGATATTTGTGCCTATGAGCCCTGGGCTCTATTATGGTCCCAAAGTAACATGTAAATCATTACCAAGTAAAGATTACATCGTACTTCCTTCATTTAATGTAATGTATTTTGGGGGAAAATTAACAACATTCATGATCCCTATTCAAGTTACTTCAATAAGATGAATCAGAACACCATGTTTCCTTCAAATGCCAGAAAACAGACAAAGGCATCACATATCTTTGGCCAAAGAAGGATGCTCTACCTGGGAAGGCTGTCCTTCTCTCTGACTTGGTGTGTAGTACCGCACCGAGGGTCACGTGCGTAATGGTGCGGAGGCTAGTAAGCTGGCTGGATCAGCAAAATCAACCCAGACAACAAATGGGGTGGCTGGTGTGTCCCCACACTCAAGTTGACTGTGCACTGAACGTCCGGGTGCCTTACTCGCCTCTCTCTGTTCCTGGCCCTGCCTATATGTCTATTCACAAGGCTTTGTGTAAGCATCCTGTCATTTCTAACCACTTCCATCTCCATGTTGGCAATTCCTTGGCTCTATAATGTGAACCCCAATGACTTACTGAGATGGCCTCCAAATCTGCCCTTCTACTTGGTCTGAAAAGCTCTCTTCCAGTTTTCCAAAGGACCTATTGGAAAAATGCTAGCCTCTCTGATCCCAGTTTTGTGGCAAAAATGTAGCTTGAGGAAGCACATCTGGATTCTATGCGGGAGGAGCACATCTGTATTCCGACTCCTGCTGCTGGCACCGCCAACAGCCTTTACTCCTCAGTGGAGCTGGCCAAGATTTCCTGTCTTCACTGCTTAATAGACTGGGGTCAGGTGCCAAGAGGTTGCCTGCCCCGAAGGCTTCTTTTCTGAAAGAAGGTAAGAATTGGTGGCAATAGATGATCTTATTTGCAAAGCAGAAATAGAGACAAAGAGGTAGAGAACAAATGTATGTGTACCAAGGGGGAAAGTGGAGGGGGTGGGAGGAATTGGGAGATTGGGATTGACATATATACACTATTGATACAATGTATAAAATGGACAACTAATGAGAACCTACTGTATAGCTCAGGGAACTCTACTTAATGCACTGTGGTGACCAAAATGTGAAGGAAAGCCAAAAAGGAAGGGATATATGTACACGTATAACTGATTCATTTTGCTGTACAGTAGAAACTAACACAACATTGTAAAGCGACTATACTCCAAGAAAATTTAATTTTAAAAAAGAAAAGAAATAAACAGCATAAGATTAAAAAAATTGGTGGCAATGACACCTAGAAACTCCCCAATAGCTGAATTTTTCAAGGGAAACAATCACTCTGCCTTACCAATGTAGTTATCTCTCTTAGAAAGTGACTGAGACTGAAGTTATATTGCTTCTTCCCCAGGGTTTAGAAAGGGCAGCTCCACAAAGTTAGGTGAGAAAGCACAGGGGAATCAATGGAAGTTCTGCTTCATACCTGTCAGGTATGTCAATAATCCATCCTGAAATTCAGGAAAGCCTGAAAGACCGTCTCAATGGAAATGTCATTAATAGTAGTAATAAAAAAAAAAGACTAACCCAGACACAGCCCTATCACAATGCTGAGTTTCAGAGGCATTTTACTGAAGAGGAAAACAAGCAAGTAAATTTGGAGGCCCCTTAAAATGTAGACTTCTGGCTGTCGTTTTGTAAAAACAAAAATATATAAGGATGTTGACTAAATTTGAATTCAGTTGAATGGGTCATGCTTTGTGTGTCATGCATCTTATACATGAAATGTCTTTGAATGCATTTTAGTGAGTGTTAAGGGTGAAATTAGAATGGTTTACAAATCGGAGGCAATTTCCTGTTAAACTGTCAAAGCTATTTTGTTCTAGGAGCTTCTCGGGAATGTTTAAGGCACTACAGTTCTTGTGTTCTCAAGAAACCAAAAAGTGAAAGAAAGATTCAAAGTCACAGTTTCCGGGAAGGAATGGACTCTGTTTTTTTTTTCTCCACGCTACAGACTTCTAGGCGTCAGGTTGACAAATCTTCCTACCACAAAGATGCAGTGTCTTGAAAGCTGCAGGCCAGCAAGGAGCTTCCGTCCTTTTAGCAGACCCTCTTGAATGAAGTTTCAAGCTGATACCACTTATGACATATGGTGGTGCTGCTGTCGGGATGTAAAACGCTTCTGGAGGATCCAAAGTTACTCTCGGAGAGAGTGGTCCACTGTGTTCCCACGTTTTTAAGTGCTCAGAAAGGCACCCACAAATACATTCTCTCCTTCTGTCTGTCACAGGCAGACACACCCACTTCACGCACCTACCTACCTGCCCCCATCATAAGTAGGACTGTAACTTCTTCAGCACAGGTGTATACAGTGCCGGCATTTTGTAGGGTAAGATTTGGTACCACTGGAAATCTCTTCCCTGAGATCGGAAACTAGTTTCTTTTGGGCAGGCAGTTTGAGGTGAGAGTTCATCAGACGTAGAAATGTTAGGGGCTTTAGTTTTTTGTTCTACAATGCCTTTTCTATAATTTTTTTTTTACAAAGATCCGTCTCTGACATTCAGTCAGATTTGTTACGCATTATAATCCTTGGTTTACAGACATGACGGACTATTATGAGGCTTTAGGAAGTGCTGATATCTGCTAGGGCTTTAGAGAGAGGAAAAACTTTGAAAAAAGAAGATACTTTACGCTTCACGTGTCTGACAAGGGTGTGTGCGGCCAATTTACAGCAGGGGCTTAATATATTTTTGATGAAAATTGCTGCAATGTGGCACACAGATTAAAGAGAAAACAGCTATTTTGTAATGACAGCAGTAGAGTCTGAAATGAAGCCCAGCTGGCACAAAGATCCTACATGGATTTTAAGAGATGCTACCGTCTTCTCAGGCTTTTCAGAGGCAGTTAAAAGTCCTCCAGGCTAGAGGACCCTATCAGTTTTCTGTGGGTGTGAACTCTGCGGCTCCAACCTCTAGAGGAATTAGTCCATTATGATGGAAAACCTAGTTATACGAATGTGTTAAAAAAACAAACAAACCATCATGGATCTACAGGCCATGCTTTAGCTCACCCTTCCAGAAAATACAGCAAATACTCCATATTAGAATAATGAGACTTAAGGCAGCGGGCAGTTCTATAATTCTCTATAGCAATTATAAAAATGTTACAATATATATGTTTTAAAGTGATCACACATCAAAAGAGGGAGATAAATTAAGAATATGAGATTAAGAGATACACACTACTATATAGAAAATAGATAAGTAACAAGGATTTACTGTATAACACAGGGAACAATATTCAATACCTTGTAATAACCTATAGTGAAAAATAATCTTAAAAAAAACCTGAATCACTTAGATGTATACCTGAAACTAACACAGCATTATGAATCAACTATACTTCAATAAAAAAGGGATTAAAACATTAAAAAAAAAAATCAGAAGAAGGGTATTCACCAGAGCCAAGCATAATGCCTGAGACATAGCAAGAATGAATGACTACATGAATAAATCTGAATGAATGAATGGCGATTAGCACAAAGACTCAGTAGTTAGGTTTCAGAGATCTTGTTTTACACCTGAGCACTGGACTTGGACCCAGAAAACCTTAGGTAGATTATTTCATCTCCCTTATACTCTATTTCCTCATCTGTAAAATGAGGTTAATAATTCACAGGATTGTTGAGATCCCTAAAAGTGTAACGTCCAAGGGCCCGGCCCCTGCATGTGTTCCAGGTGAGATTGCATACTGAAACTGAAGCTTTCAATGTGTTCTTGTAATTGAAGAAAATAATATCTATGTCATGTGAAACTTTATAGTTTACTTCAACTAAAGTTTGTGTTATTTTAAAATCATAAAACCCACGATAAGATATACACACATAGACATGCTGACGTTTATAATTAGAGTCCACTTAAGGGGTGGTGCTGGCCTCTGGGCTATGAACATGTCAGCAGGATCATGGTGTGGGAGCGGTCTTGGGGTCAGGAAAGCGGGGTGAGGGGCCATGGCTAGGCTCACTTAAAGCTAACAACTTCCTGTGGCGGTGAAGAGATAAATCTAGAACGTGACACTGGACAACTGACCCAGTTTCTTCAACAAGTCAAGGGGGTATAATAAAAAGGAGGCAAGGGGCACCCTCCCATTCTTGGCATCAAGGGCACTGCTGGCTGGCCAGCAACTGTGCGGAGAGGTAGAGATTGAATTCAGGTGGATTTGGAATTTGCTTTAAAAATACTTCAGCAGCAGGGCTTCCCTGGTGGCGCAGTGGTTGAGCGTCCGCCTGCCGATGCAGGCGACGCGGGTTCGTGCCCCGGTCCGGGAAGATCCCACATGCCGCGGAGTGGCTGGCCCCGTGAGCCATGGCCACTAAGCCTGCGCGTCCGGAGCCTGTGCTCCGCAACGGGAGAGGCCGCAACAGTGAGAGGCCCGCGTACCGCAAAAAAAAAAAAGCTTCAGCAGGAGGAACAAAAGAATAAATGAAATAAATGTGCTCCTCACCACCACCCCCGCCAAGAAAGAGACTTAAAGATTTAACACCCAAATCCCACGGGTGGACTCTGGATCATGACCAACCATAAAACCAACCATAATAAAATTCAAAAATTCAAAAAAGCACACAAAAAACAACCAACCATAAAAGACATTTTTGAGACCAGGTTCATATAGACCGAGCAATGACTGATAGTTTTAAGTGTGATAATGACATTGTGGTCACCTAAATATTCATATTTTAGACATGAATATGTATATATACAGTGTAGGGGCAAAGTGACCTCAGGTCTAGGGCTTACTTTAAAATACTTCAGCACAGGGGACCTCCCTGGCGGTCCAGTGGTTAAGATTCCGTGCTTCCAATGCAGGGGGTGAGGGTTTGATCCCTGGTCGGGGAACTAAGATCCCACATGCTGTGTGGTATGCCCCAAAATAAAATAAAATACTTGAGCACAAAGAAAGTGTGCAGGGATTAGTGAAGGAAGTGTGGCAATATCTTGAAAATTGAATTGGGGTGGCATATATGTGGGAGTTCATTGCGGTAGTCCCTCAACTCTTGTTTCATTCATAATGAAATATGAAAAAAATAATTTACCCTTTTTGGGACTTGGTCAAAATAGTTAGAGTGAGTGGTATGCATTAGGTCGATTCATATGAAATTACCAGTTTTGTAGATCAGAAACCGTTGTACATCAGCAACTTTATATGGTCCAACCCAACCCAATCCACAGACTCCCAAAGCACCTTTCATCTCTGATAGTCTATCCCTAATCCTAGACAGATCGAAACTCTGCACACAGCTCAGTATCCAAAGGTGTTGGAAATTACAGGGATGGGCAAAAAAGTTAGACAGTTTGCTAACCACCTTCAATAACTGCTTCTATTACAACTGTATTGCATTTGTTTGTATTGAAAGGCATGGGCCCAACTAGACCTGGGACGAAGCTCTGGAATTTTCCTTAGTTCCATTACATGGCAAGAACTTACCTGCCTGCAGGAGCCTCTGCATCTATCTTTAAAATGTGGATAACAATGTTACTTTGCTCACAAATTAATTCAAGCTATAATGATGTGTTTAAAGGGGCCAGTTAAAAATTTCTCTTTTAAACCTCTCAGAAATACTGAACACAGGGTATGAAATATAAGTTAAAAACCAAAAATTTTGTTGTCTTTTGTACCATACATCTTCTTATCGTAAAGTGGAAGGGAAAGATAAAGTCAGCACAAAGGCCGTAGCTGTTACCTGCCTTGGCTCTTTATGGTTGGGCCTGCTAACCACTGGTCACGGTGTGCTTTCCTGATGCTATTTACCCCAAGTATCCCCCTAGTACAAGTTATCACATCACTCATAGTCTATGAGGTAAGACAGATGAGGGCCGGTCCCACCAAAATACTGCTTCCTCCGAGTATAGAAAGTAGAAGCCCTCAGAGACTGACATTCTGTCGATTTCTAAATTTAGTCCAGGTCTCACCTCCAAAATTAAAGAAAGTAACAAAACTACTTTTGGTAATGTACTTTAAAATAGGGAAAGTTCTCCAATTTAACTAGGATGTATAAGTATTTCATTTAAATCCTGATCTACCGGGCCCATTTGTGACTTTCACCCATTACATTTTGCAGTTTTTTAATACCTAATAAATTTATCTCTTTATCTGAACTGGGCAGATTAAAGGCAGCTGAATCTCTTGGCCTATAAGTCGTTAGCTTAGGCAGTTAAAGTTTTGAGTTTCTTTCCCCGGCTTTCTTCTCTGTACCATGGATAATAAGAGCATTCTGACCCAGCCAGCCTTACTGCAACGCCCCTGCTCTCCAAGGTTTAAGGATTGGGTGAGAACATTCAAAAGCATGACCTTTAGTGTTCGTAGTGGAGTAGGGTCATTTTTGTGTGTGTGAAGTAATCGTTAAACGACCCACTGCTTCTAAAGTGAGTCACTTCCATGAGTTATAACCATTTCTATTTGTTTGGGATCAACAATTCCTCAAGTGATTCTTGCAAGGAAACCGCCGCCCTGGATGCTATACATCAACCTAAAGCTACAAATTGTCCAATGATCAAGGTGGCTCTTCTACTTACAAGGTTAAAGCGACTCAACTCAGAAAATAACTGGACAAATTTGCACAGATAAAGTGTGCGTGTGTGCGTACGTGTTAAGGAAATAGATGGTCAATTTAAACCCTGCGCGGTGGGAGGGGAACTCAAAAATCCAAGGAAGGCAGTTAACTGAACTCTTTCTGTCCTCATATGACAATATATTATCAGGTTCATGTAAGGAAACTGGAAATGAAGCTTATAAACCAGAAGTAGGATGAGACTGGGGCGGGGGAAGGGAAGGAAGACAGGAAGGAGTTTGCGTCTCATCTTTTCTCCAGGTTGAAGGGATCCACGTCTTCTGTTCTCTAGAAACAAGAAGACTGGACTTCTGCATCAGGCAGTCCCCTGCTGCATCAAGTGAGGACCAAGCACAGCTACAGCTGATATCAATTGTGGTACTTTACAATTATTTTTCCAGAGGGAGGGCTCCCAGTAAGCCCTGTGACTCATATTTAAACAGAAGCAAATGTACTTCAATATTTACCCTCTCAGGTTTCAGGAGGAATAAGGGAAACAGGAGAAAAGCGGGAATATGAGACCAAATATTTATACTACCAAGGAAAACGTGTAAATCTTTGTATAAAACATAACTGCACTGTAAAAGATTGTATTACTCCTTCCACCATATTAAGGAACATATATTATTATAGTGTTAAACCTATGCCAAACATTATTTTCATTTTGGAAAAGAGTAGCCAGGCTACTTCGTTCAGACTTTAACAGCTCGTACTTTCTTTTTAAAATGTTACATGCACCACCCACAGTAAATATTCTTAAATGTTCCCTGATGCAGGTTGATGAGTGCAGTGTTTTTTGTTTTTTTTTGCGGTACGCGGGCGTCTCACTGTTGCGGCCTCTCCCGTTGCGGAGCACAGGCTCCGGACGCGCAGGCTCAGCGGCCATGGCTCACGGGCCCAGCCGCTCCGCGGCATGTGGGATCCTCCCGGACCGGGGCACGAACCCGTGTCCCCTGCATCGGCAGGCGGACTCTCAACCACTGTGCCACCAGGGAAACCCGAGTGCAGTGTTTTAAGAGTCGTCAGAACTGGAAGAAGGCCATTTCTATGTCTAGGTTTGCTTAATGATCATCTGTGCCATCTTCCTTGAAAAGGCAGAGTCCCAGAGTACCCAGAGAAGAGTCACACAGAAGCTGACACGTGCGTGGTCCCAGTAAAGGCAAATTTATAAAGATGTGGCTTTTCCAGGGTCTCAACTCTAGTATACGGGAATACCTACGTACTTAGTATTCGATTTGATGAGGAGAATAAAGAAAGATGAAATGGAGAACGAGGTACATAACTCACTGAAAATTATAAAGCTTCTTTCTCAAAGTTTTATGGATCAGAGAGATTTTAAAAAGCGAAGAAAAAAAGAAGTGCTGCACCTCTTCAGTTGGACCTTAGTAACAAAGGAGGCCTCCTTCACAGAAGACTGTGCACATAAGACAAAGCAGAAAGAACCCCAAAGGCCTCTGATTTGTTTTTATTTGAAAACTCAAAGTCTGCTTTAATTTTTGAAAGGAATGGAAGATAATGACTCCAAATATGGTAGACTAGTTTTACAAACAGGCATTTGCCCAAAATGAATAATAATTTTTCATGACGAGTTGTAAACAGCCCTGACTTCATTTATTTTGCAACCAGTAACCCTGTTGAGGAGAGACAGGGCTGGCAAATTGTTTGAATTATGTGCAATGTTTTTGGCCCTTACTTGGAAAGTTGGAGGAAATCCTGGCTGAGAGAAAAAATAAGATGACATTTGCATGCTTGTAAAGAGCTGCTTCCAGGTGGGAAGATTTATTTTCAGGGATCTGGTTTGGTGCTTATGGGGTTTCGGATGTGCCTGGGCCTGACTGACGGATCAAGTGGAATCTGCTTAGTTCTCAGAAATAAGAAGGCTTCTAAGGGACCTAGGAGCCCACTATGGGATAGGCCAGTTTCCATGGCAAAGCCCACCTTTAGCACACGGCTCTGACCATCACCAGACCTCTCCCTGGGAGGGCACTGAGCATTCTCCTGAGAGCTGCCGGATAAAACATAGGACACCCAGTTAAATCTGAATTTCAGACAAACAACTTATACAAATACATACTAAAAAGTTTTTGTTTATCTGAAATTCAGATTTAACTGGGCTTCCTGTTTTTCGTTTGTTTTCTAAATCTGGCAACCCTACTCCCCAAATAAGGTACTTTGCCACAGGGCAGGGTTCAGCAGCACTGTTTCTGGGAGTGTTGAAGCCAGAGGCGGGAGCAGGGGCAGATGCCACAGGCTCAGCAACAGTGGACTTTCCTCCTTGGAAAGGAAGGCCACGATCTGTCAGAGTGAAGACGGTAAACGTGAGGATAGATTTTGACTTGGGTCAGCATCCAAAGGAGGCCCAAGTGTAAGAGAGCAGGAACAGGGTGTGTGTGTACACATGCGGGCACACATGTCTGTGCATGTCCACATCTTTGGAAATTCCAGGCAGTAGCGATGCTTAGTAACAGGAGCAGAGCAGATAACTAAAGTGGGAAAGTTGTTCAACGAGAAGAAAAGATGTGAAATAGGAAGGAGTACAGTCTTGTACAGAGTCAATTCCCAAGTATAGGCAGGTTGCAGCTGGTCTAGGCTCCCCAGATGCCCAAGTGACCTGGGCAGAAGGGGGCCAGAGGAACAGACAGACTGCCCTCTTCAGGATGGCACTGGGGGTGTGGTTCAGGGTGCTGTGGTCTGGCTATTTATTTTTTATAAATTTATTTCTTTATTTGTTTTTGTCTTTGGCTGTGTTGGGTCTTTGTTGCTGCTCAGGGGTTTCTCTAGCTGCGGCGAGGGGGGGCTACTCTTCGTGCAGTGCGCAGGCTTCTCATTGTCGTGGCTTCTCTTGCTGGGGAGCACGGGCTCTAGGCATGCAGACTTCAGTAGTCGCGGCATGCGGGCTCAATAGTTGTGGCGCACAGGCTTAGATGCTCCGCAGCATGTGGGATCTTCCCGGACCAGGGATCGAACCCGTGTCCCCTGCATTGGCAGGTGGATTCTTAACCACTGTGACACCAGGGAAGCCCGGTCTGGCTACTTCTAAACACCAAGTCTCTCTTTTGCTAAACAACAAGTTTCAATCTTAGGTCTCAGATCAGCATCACACTACTTCCAAATCCCAGCTACCAGTGACGGGGAGAGCTCGAACTCTAGCCCACTGGGATCCAGCTGGTCCTGGATGGGGTGGGTAGAGCTCAGGACAGAGAAGCCTCAAGATATCCTATAACTGGGAACATGTGGAATGAGCTGGTTGGTTCTTAGCTGACTAGAACCTCCTACTGGACGATCACACCGCTGGCTCTCTGCATCTGAGGGATCCACATCTGTGGATCTCTGTGGTTGGTTGAATCTGCAGATGAGGAAGCCGGGGATACGGAGGGCCAACAGTACCATGTCATTTTATAGAACGGACTTGAGCATCAGAGCACTTTGGCATCCGTGGGGGTCTTAGAACCAGTCCCCCGTGGATACTGAGGGATGACTGTATACATCTTTTATTGTGAATCTCTCCCCATGCATCTTTCCCCCCAGAGTGCCTGGATACAGCTGGGTCCGTGTCTGTCATAGTGTTTCTTTCTCTCTCCTTGATTCCCTATCTCTCCTATCCAGAGTTTACTGTTGAGTTTGTTCACTATTTTCCCATGAACAACTCACTTCTTTTTGCCCTCTGCTATGCCTGTCTTCCTCTCATTACCTTAGCTTTGGCTTACTGGTTTTCCTTTTGTTCATTCATTCTCTGAATAGTTTTCTGTATTTCCCTTGACTCAAAATATTGGGATAATACAAATTGCAAAAATATATATATATTCTTTTAGAAAATCAAATTGAGTATAATTGTTTGTTATAGGACCAGAGTCTTCCAGGTGGGGCTGTCTTACAAATCTCTGAGAGATGGATGGAAGTCAGAAGAGTGGGGTCCAGTCCCAGGTCTGCTGATGGTTCAGTGTGGGTCTCCAGTCAGTCAACCTCCATTCCTTCATTTTAAAAATGAGGATAGGGCTTCCCTGGTGGCGCAGTGGTTGAGAATCCGCCTGCCGATGCAGGGGACACAGGTTCGTGCCCAGGTCTGGGAAGATCCCACATGCCGCGGAGCGGCTGGGCCTGTGAGCCATGGCCGCTGAGCCTGTACGTCCGGAGCCTGTGCTCCGCAACAGGAGAGGCCACAGCAGTGAGAGGCCCGCGTACCAAAAAAAAATAAAAAATAAAAAAAACACTGAGGATAATCATTCCTTCTTAACAGGACTGTTGAGAGTATTAAATAAAATGCATGTTTATACATTAAATATAAGCACTTGTAAAAGTGCTTTGGAAACTGAATAGCACTTTTCAAATGTAACGTATTATTATCTAAATGACAAAAATGTCTTATGCCTCACTGTACTCTACAGCAAGCAGTGTTAAATGAATATATATTATAGTGCTTAGAAATTATACAACTACCCTTCATAAATATTCCCCTCTCAAACAGCCAGATTTGTGGCTTTTCCAAGATACTTAATAATATGAACTGGTGAGTGCTCTATGAAGTTTAGGGACCAATTTAAAATGCAGTGCTGCCAGAGAGTTTCCAAAAAAAGTTTCCAAAAGAAATGTTTTTTTTTTCTTAAACCGTAGTTTACCATACTCCTTCAAATGTTATATAGCTTACCTTTTTTTTTTTTGGAAAAAAATAAAGGTTTTATAAAGCAAAACAAAATAAAAACAGAGCCCTATTATGAAGTTCTAAGAGTTGTATGTTCTTTTTCCTAGGCCTATCATCATAAAGAGAATTGTTGTCAGCAGGTGTTTGGGAGATGTGTAAGTTAATGACTGTGTTTTGCTATCAAAGCAGTGGAGAGGGCTAATTAGTACTGGAAGTCTGGCTCTGGTGGAGGTTGAGATGTGTGGTGTATACGAGGTGGCAGCTGAATGTTACCAACGCTGCCACACGCGTCCACTGTGCCTCCTTTACTGCAGTTCCCCCAGAGCCACGATGAAAATAATAGCTAACCCTCTAAGTACTTTACAGGTTATAAAGTACTTAGGTATATATGGGCACACACATATCATCCCACTACATCCTCTCTAAATTCCGTGAGTAGGTCTTACTCCTCACAATTTCATAGAAGAGGAAACAGAGGCCAGCACTGAATACCTTGCTCAGGGTCACACAACTGGTGAGTCCAGGGCCAAATCTCAACTTGGGGCCTGGGCTCCAAATTCGACACTGGTTCCACTGCACCCAGGTCACGTGACGTAGGTACACGGGGTGTGTGGGGATATGATAGAATCTCCATACGCAGCGTGCAGAAGAGTGTCGCAGAAAAAGCTGGGGATCAGGATACCTGACGTCCTGCCTCGGCCCTGGCCCAGAAGAACTGTGTGCCCAAGGGTAGGTCTCCTCAACAAGTTGGGCCTTTGCTTTCTCTTCTGACGAATGAGAGGTTTAGAGCAGCGCAGTCATTCTCAACTGTTTGTAGGGTCTTGGAGAGTTGGCAAGCACATGAAATTCAGCTATACACTCTCCCCTCAGAAAAATGCACAAACACAAACTCGCTAACAACTTCAGGGCATTCATGGATCCCAAGAAGACTAGATGGCTTTTGGCTAGTTGATTTTTAAGGTCTGTTTGTGCTCTAGAATTCTGTAGCATATCCTCTTTCTACAAACGTAGTAATTTAGGTATGCATTACGGTCTCGTCCGTGTAAGTTTAAGTGGTGCTACACTAACATGTTTACTTTTGTCCTGGAAAAATGTATGCTTTTGGAAATCAAGTTTTACTGAGGTAAGGCCTGAGATTTGACTTAGGAAGAAGTGTGACTTTAGAAGTAGGGAATAATGGGTCTAGAACATTGTTATTTAGTAATGATAAACAGCAATGTGTTTAAAAACGAATTTATTATAGATGTGAAGTTCATTTATTTCTCACTTACTTATTGACTAAGAGTGGTGTATTCTTAGGGATAGTCATTGATGGTAATATAAGAATAGCAGTTGGGGCTTCCCTGGTGGCACAGTGGTTGAGAGTCCGCCTGCCGATGCAGGGCACACGGGTTCGTGCCCCGGTCCGGGAAGATCCCACATGCCGCAGAGTGGCTGGGCCCGTGAGCCATGGCCGCTGAGCCTGTGCGTCTGGAGCCTGTGCTCCGCAATGGGAGAGGCCACAACAGTGAGAGGCCCGCGTACCGCAAAAAAAAAAAGAATAGCAGTTGGACATTTCCTGTCTGAGAAATAATACCTTAAAATGGGTTAATTTAATCCAATTAGTTTTTAGATGGAAATTATTTAATTACTAATGACTTCTAGCTTGTCAAGTTCTGTTGGGTGTTCTCATAGTCTAACCCCAATTTAGCTAATCAGGACCCTCCTTTTAAAAAGGCCACTTTGCAGTGATTTCAGAAACAGAAATAATTAAACACTTGAGTTACCCAGGAATAAACTTAATAAGAAATGAATAGGAACTATATGAAGAAAATTAGAGAATCATAAAAGAAGACTTGAATGAATGGAGATAAATTTCATATTCCTGAATGGAAATACTGTATATTGTGAAGAAGTCAATTCTTCCCAAATTATTCTATAGATTGAATATAATTCAAATCAACATTCCAGAGGAATTAATTTATGAATCTAATGAAATGTTTTTTACGGTTATTCTGGAAAAATAAACTGAGAGGGAGAGCTAAAGCAGCTAAGAAGAGCAATGTGTGGTATTATAAGCTACTATAAAGCTAGAGTAATTGAAATTGTGCTATTGAGGTAGAAATTGATGGGTCAATGGAAGAGAAATGATTGATAGTTCAAGAGGAGAGCTTAGGAACTTATATGTTAAAAATATGGGAAGGGACTTCCCTGGTGGCGCAGTGGTTAAGAATCCACCTGCCAATGCAGGGGACACAGGTTCGAGCCCTGGTCCAGGAAGATCCCACATGCCACAGAGGAACTAAGCCCGTGCGCCACAACTACTGAGTCTGAACTCTAGAGCCCGAGCCACAACTACTGAGCCCGCACACCACAACTACTGAAGCCTGAGCGCCTAGAGCCCATGCTCTGCAACAAAGAAAAGCCACCACAATGAGAAGCCCGTGCACTGCAACGAAGAGTAGCCCCCGCTTGCCGCAACTAGAGAAAGCCTGCGCGCAGCAACGAAGACCCAATGCGGCCATAAATAAATAAATAAACAAATTTATTTTAAAAGAAGCGTTAAAA
Organism: Phocoena phocoena; assembly: GCF_963924675.1. Classification (NCBI taxonomy): domain Eukaryota; kingdom Metazoa; phylum Chordata; class Mammalia; order Artiodactyla; family Phocoenidae; genus Phocoena; species Phocoena phocoena. The sequence continues at coordinate 20,814,289 of NC_089223.1, forward strand.
AAATTATGGGGAAAAGAAAGATCATTAAATAGATAAGAGTTGGGAGAAAAATTTGAAGGTAGATCTGGACTCACAACTACACCAAAATACATGTTCTGGAAAGCATATAATTAACTGTAAAAAATGAACTGTAAAAAATGTTTAAAAAGTCAATATTTAATGATTTTGGCATTAAGTCTAGGTATAAAAATAACTAGAAGTTACAAAAGAATAGGTTAATAGTTTTCCTTACATAAATATTTTAAAACTTTAAAAAAATAAGAGGCAGATTAAAAACTGGGATAAAATATTTGCAAAAAATGAAAATTTTAATGTGTAAGTTTTTTTCTTTTCGGTACACGGGCCTCTCACTGTTGTGGCCTGTCCCGGAGCACAGGCTCCGGACATGCAGGCTCAGCGGCCATGGCTCACGGGCCTAGCCGCTCCACGGCATGCGGGATCTTCGCGGACCGGGGCACGAACCCGTGTCCCCTGCATCGGCAGGCGGACTCTCAACCACTGTGCCACCAGGGAAGCCCAATATGTCAGTTTTGAAAAACAAGAAATATCTCATTTTAAAAATGAGGAACAGGCATGAATAGAAGGCAATTTATGAATGAAAAATATAATTTAGCCAATAACTCTTAACAAAGATGTTTAATCTCACTAATGATTATACAAATGCAAATAAAAATATCAAAATATATTTTTTACTATTATATTGCTAAAAATTTTTAATATTCATAATTCTTAAAGCTGGAAAGAGTATGGAGAGAGAGAGCTTACTCAGATGGCTGGTATATATTGATAAAATCTTTCTGCAAACCAATTATGCAACACATGTCAAGATCCCAAAAAGTTGTTAATAACTTCCAACCCAGCAATTCTTCTTCTAGGAATCTATACTATAAAAATAACCAGAAATTCCACTGAAGATTTGTTTACAAGGATGTTCGTAAACAAAAACGGTAAATAAATAAAATGTTCAACAATCAGAGACGGATTAAATTTTAAATAATTTATGGTATAGTCATACCAGAGGAAATTATACAGGCATTAAAAATCATGTTTTATAAATAATGTTTAATGACAAAGAAAAAAATTCTCAATAAAATAAGCGAAAAAAGTAAGATGTAAAGCCGAACGCTGCCTGATTTAATGCTGAATATATCAAAGCCTTATATTAGTCTTATGTGTGTAGAAATGACTAGAATGAATCGCTTCAAATGATGTCAGAGAGACCATCTTGGATGGTACAATTATGCATGATTTTTAAAACACTTCATGTGTATATTTTTTTTTAATTTCTAAAATAAACATCTTTTTAGCATTAAAATATAATGTAAAAAGTAATTTGCTAAAATTTGCCACAATAATTTAGAAAGACAATATATGCTCAATGACAAATGAAACTATATGTTTCATCAGCTGCTGCCATAGCTGTTTCTGCCACTTATTTGCTCTATGACCCTAAATAAGTCACTTATCTCCCTCTAAGCTTTGGTTTCTTCAGGCTAAAAATAGCTACCAACAAGACCTTCCATACGGAAAACTGCCTTGCCAACTGTAAACCGTCACACACATAGAAGCTATTATTACTAGTTGTGTGTGTGTGTGTGTGTGTGTGTGTGACTGAATTCAGAACTCCAACCTAAACGGACCTTGCGGATTAAAGCAAAAATAGGGCTTCCCTGGTGGCGCAGTGGTTGAGAGTCGGCCTGCCGATGCAGGGGACACGGGTTTGTGCCCCGGTCCGGGAGGATCCCACATGCCGCGGAGCGGCTGGGCCCGTGAGCCATGGCCGTTGAGCCTGCGCGTCCGGAGCCTGTGCTCCGCAAGGGGAGAGGCCGCAACAGTGAGAGGCCCGGGTACCACAAAAAAAAAAAAAAAAAAAGCAAAAATGTACTAACCAATATGTGAGAAGCCTCAGTCGAGAAAAATCTTAAAGTGAAATGCACATACTTGTGTCCTCGTACACAGGAGCCATCTTTGGTCCCGTGTACAAGCACACGCTGACCTGTAACTACTGGCTTCGCAGCCAGGAGAGGAATGATTGATCACTTCAAGGGTTATGGGTGGAGAAGATAAGAGAAGGATCCAACCCAGGAAGGGCTGAGCTCAGACTCCACAGGATACATCACCCTAAAACACCTGACGCCTTCATGGCAGAAGTGACTTGGGGTGGAGCACACCTAGTGTTCAGCCTGGGGTACAGCAGGTGGGACACAGTTCGTGACCCACACTCCGCTCTCCTTTCGAAGTGAGTAACTTGGTTTCAAATAAATTGGGAAATGAATACAGAGGGTTAATTTTATTATTAGCTTGACAAAGGTAAAAAGGGCTCTGGGCATGAAGGATCCATTCTAAGTTTGATATTTTTTCTTAACAAACAAAACACATGACCGTGAATTTTAGCTTAGCAGTTTCCATGTTCGTGGTGAGGGTAGACAGCTCTGATTCACAGCTTGGGTTAGGAGACAGGATTGAAGGGCAGTAGGGGGAAACGTATGCTTCTCCACTCACGTCCAGCAATTCCTTTCCCTCACTTTCTCCTCTGTCCACGGGCACAAAGCTGAGGATAGCTACGACGTACAGTGTGTGGAGAGGGACAAGTCGTCCATCTGTCACAGAGGCTGTGCAATTTTCCCTGCTTTTCAAGCTGTGTTCATAACACAATGCTGAACTCTACTCATCCATCATTCATTCATCCAACTATCCATTCATGTATTTATTTATCCATCCATTCATTCTTCAAACAGCTGTGTGTGCCTGCAGGCCCCTCCCCGCTCCAATCTCTGGTGGCCTCAATATTTTCAATGAACATACATCAGGGTACAAGGGAAGGGTGTATATCACCGGCCTGTGGCCAACCGCTGTAGGCACCACACCACTTCTAAGCCCTGTTATTTGATTATCACCATCTTTATTGGCCACAGAGGGGAAGGGATATTACAGCTCTGTGGCTTTTGAGAGTTCGGTCCTTAGTGAACTGCCAAGCCTCAGCAGCAGCTCCCAGATCACAGTGCGGAGGATTTTTATGACCGCATCTCAGTGCTCACCAGAAAAGGCAAAAAGGAGGAAGCAGGTGACACATCACAGGATACACAGCAACGGAGAAGCCCAACAAAGCCAAATGCTAACCATCCCCCCCCCTTACCTTTGTGTTCTCTCCCTCCCACTTTCCCTGTCAAGCCTCCCGATATCCCCTCCCAAACTGTACTCCAGAAGAATTTAAATTGGCTCGAGCTCAAAGAGAAGGAAACAGAAAACTGAGTATTCACTATATTCCGTGCCATGCTTTTTTTTTTGTCAACATGGATCGCTGAGCCCACCCTGGTGTGAGCAACTTCTGAGCAGAGGGGGTGTGCATATGGGTGAAAGTACGTGTGTGTGGGATGAGCCAGAGGCAAAGGCACAATGTGTGTGTGTGTGCGTGCGTGTGCGAGAGAGAGAGAGAGAGAGAGAGAGAGAGAGAGAGAGAGAGAGCGAGAGAGAAAGAGAGAGAGCAAGAGAGAGAGAGAGAGAGAGAGAGGGAGAGAGAGAATGTCGGTGTGTGATTCCCCCCCTTACTAACCATGGAGCCTGAGAGGCACTCCTCTCTCAGAGCAATTACTACAAATGATTTATGTGGCCAGTCAAGAGGGCCTGCCAGGGTTCTTGTTTCATCTCCAGAAAAAGGAACTCTGCTGGAATGTTATCAGGGAGCTTGGGATTAAACTGACAGCTGCCTTTTGTTTTCCCTGTGAAAGAGCTTCTCCTTTGGACTCTGGCGTTTGGCTTCTACACTGACAGCCAGAACTCAGTGGAGGCAAAGCCCAGCTACAGAAGGGCCTCGAGGGAAGGGCACCATTTTTAAATGGGAGAGGCTTCTCTCTCTCCCTTACTGTATTTATCTTGAGAGGATGTGTTTGTAGCTGCTGATTTTAGGAGGCAGTCTGGCTCATGTGGATTGGAATAGGGCTTACTTTTCACTGTACGGAAATATCCATAGCACTGAACCTCTCTCCTCTGTTTCCAGTGCTCATTTAGCTGGAGAGAGGAAAACAAAGGTCCCTTCCAATTTACGTTATTACATGTGACCCTGGTCCCTGTCCTCTGCTAGGGTGGAGCATGGTGACAGGGCCTGGGGTGTGACAGGTGATAGGGCATGAGGTGTAAAACAAGGCAGGACTCAAAGTACATACAGGCAGGAAGATTCTACGGACAAAAAGAAGACAGAAGCCGTATGTGTTCTCACCCTCTGGCTCCCAAACTTGAACAGACCACTGCAGTTTTCATAAATCCTCAGTTGTGGCTTGGTTGGCCACAGTCCCCGTCTCACATTAGCTTCCCCACCTCCTTGACTCAACCTGCTTTATAAGGTCTTCACACGGCTTTGCTGGGTGAAGGGAGCAAAGGGGCAGTCAGTCATTGGGGCCGATTAAAGAAACACACACACACACACACACACACACACACACACACACACACACAGAGTGATGGTCCAATGACTGCATAATAAAGCTTTGTAGATAAATAATAGTAAATACAAATTAAGGAACCTCTCAAGACATCAAGGGAAGTGTGTGGTAAAAAGAGGTTGATGGGGGGCGAGGGTGAGAGCTATAAAGGGAAGGGATATAAAGGAAGATTAAGGATTATAATAAAAGACATGGACAGTAAAATCATCTTTACAATCTTATATTCCACCGTGTCTATATGCAGTCATTCTATGCTAAAAACACGCTTTTTGACTTGTGATCCCCAGATCTCATTTTTACTAAATGCTCTGCCAACAGGTACTCTGTAATGCTCAAAACAAACTTAATTTTTATCAAATAATATACATCTGTGTAGGTCTTCACAGCATATGCTAACAGCGTGGCGTGTTCGGAGATCAGACTGGATCACAGGGAAGGGAACTAACATTTACGGAGGGCATATTATGTGTCTGGGATGGTGCTATGTTTTCTTCTAAATATTTCCTCCTTTATTTTTCACTGCAAGTCGGTGAGGCAGGTATTTTTTTTCTCACTTTACAAATAAGGTTATAGGTGCCAAGGGAGATTAAATAACTCGCTCAAGGATATACACCTAGTGTGGCAGACACTATTAGCTGCCCAGCTAATATTCCTTTTACTTTCTTCGTTAAAATACTGATTGTATTTGAGGAGGGACTTCCAAGCTTCCCTTGCAGCTAGGGTGGTTATGTAATGCAGTTCTGGCCAATGAGATGCACGGAGAGTATGCTGGGAATTTGTGATTGCCCCCCCACCCCCACCCCTTGTCCCTTTCTTCTTTTTCCTCAGCTTCCAGAGTGCTGGCGTCAGGCTGGTGGTAGAGATACTACCTTGTGACTTGAAATAACAAGTATTAGGATAAAAGCCACAGACTTGGGGTGGGAAGAGAGAAGGAGGTGGGAAATATCTGACGTCACGGATCAGTTGCATTTCCTCTCATCTGGCTTCTTATTACATGAGGAAAATGAAACACCTTTTTTCTTTTTTTTATATTAACCTAGTGCTTCCTGCACATAGACAGCTGTGATCCAAGGGGCAAAGCTAGCATTAGAACCTAAATCAAGTCTCCCTAAGGACATTGGTCATATTATGACACTATGATAACACTATGATACTATGATACACTGTGTTTCCAGAGTGCCCACAGTCTAGAAAAGCCTAGGACAAGGGGATGGCTGGATTTCTTCAGTTTGTAAGGAGTCTCATAGCTTAGGTACTTCTAGTTCCTTAGGCTCCTCTCGAGTTTGGGCCTGGATCTCTCTAATCTTCTGTAAACCAGGGAAATCTGATTTATGTTACGTGGGATAGCTCTAAATCTCACTGCATTTCTCAAGAGTATTCTGATGCACACCCACATCACTACGGCAGCCCCAAGTGGAAATATTCCAGGATGTGGGCCTTGCCAAGTAACCCTGACAGTTTTATTTTGATGCATATAGAAACAGTGTATTCCTTAGAAACAAAGGGTCACTCATGAATTGCAGTTAAGCATGGCAGATTGAATACATGTTTATTTCCACTCCTTTTCTACCATACCTCCTTACACTCCATAAAAATGACAAAAAAGAGATGTTTTTTGAAAGAGCAAAACTCTGCACAGAGTGGATAGGGAAGGAGCCAAAAGCAGACATGAGATGTCAACATAATTTTGGAAACTGGAAAGCAGATGAATGAGTGGTAACTAATTTAGCAGAGCAGAAAGAGCCGTAATCTAAACTTTCAATGGGGGAAGCTAAGGAGAGGGAAGCCAATGTATGTTAAGAACCTTAAAAAGCTCAGGAATTGGAGGCACCAGGTATTTCTGATGATGGGGTGTAAATGGGGCTAAAAACAGGAGGGTTGGTTGAAAGTCTGTATAAGAAGCATGAGACTCTGAGACCCTTTTCCTACTGCACGTGGCCATGTGACTATTTCTTCTCCAGCCTGAAAGGGTTGGTGGCTTCCTCTTTGAAGAAGCAGAAGCAGAGGGATCTGCCACTTGGACACAAAGCACAGTTGGAGGTGGGGTTGCTGTACTGGAAACAAGGGAATTAAGTGGGAACTTCCATGTCACTGGTGAGATCAGCTTCCCCAACTCCAAACCCTTCCTCCACTTGCCTTCAAGAACGCTGGCAGCATCATTAAAAAGTCTACAAATAACAAATGCTGGAGAGGGTGTGAGAAAAGGGAATCCTCCTACACTGCTGGTGGGAATGTAAGTTGGTGCAGCCACTGTGGAGAACAGTACGGAGGCTCCTCAGAAAACTAAAAACAGAGCTATCATATGATCCAGCAATCCCACTCCCGGGCGTATACCCAGACAAAACTATAATTCAAAAAGATACCTGTACCCCTATGTTCATAGCAGCACTGTTCACAATAGCCAAGACATGGAAACAACCTAAATGCCCATCAACAGATGAATGGATAAAGAAAATGTGGTACATGTATACAGTGGAATACTACTCAGCCATAAAAAAGAACTAATGCCATTTGCAGCAACATGGATGCAACTAGAGATTATCATACTAAGTGCAGTAAGTCAGAAAGAGAAAGACAAATACCGTATATCACTTAAATGTGAAATCTAAAATATGGCACAAATGAATCTACCTACAAAACAGAAACAGACTCATAGACACAGAGAACAGACTTGTGGTTGCCAAGGGGGAGGGGGGAGGGAGAGGGATGGACTGGGGGTTTGGGGTTGGTTGATGCAAACTGTTACATTTAGAATGGATAAACAACAAGGTCCTAATGTACAGCACAGGAAACTATATTCAATATCTTGTGATAAACTGTAATGGGAAAGAATATAAAAAAAGAATGTATCTATGTGTGTAACTGAGTCCCTTTGCTGTACAGCAGAAACTAACACAATATTGTAAATCAACTATACTCCAATAAAAATAAATAAATAAAAATTAAAAAAAAAAAAAAAAAAGAACCCTGGCAGCCAGTCTTACATCTCCTAGATAGAAGGTCAGCATACTCTTCTCTAGGGAAATTAACCAGCCTAGGAGAAATGACTGATAGATCTTGGATGCCCCATGGCTAGGTTCCAGGCCAATCATCACCACTTGAAAGTCTTCACATATAAACACAGGACTCCCAGTTAGACTGTTAATACTTTACTCATAACAATGAATATATAGGCAAGAATAACCACACATTTGAGGAAAACCTCTGACACAAAATCCAGACTCCAAATAAACAAATGAAAAAAAATAAAAGCAAAAAAGAGAACATTTTAAAAATTATTAATATTAATTAATATTAATTCTCAGGAAAAATGCATTGAACCTATGAATTAAGAACAGGATGGGGCTTCCCTGGTGGCGCAGTGGTTGAGAGTCCGCCTGCCAATGCAGGGGACACGGGTTTGTGCCCCGGTCTGGGAAGACCCCACGTGCCGCGTAGCGGCTGGGCCCATGAGCCATGGCCGCTGAGCCTGCGCATCCGGAGCCTGTGCTCCGCAATGGGAGAGGCCACAACAGTGAGAGGCCCGCGTACCGCAAAAAAAAAAAAAAACCAAGATGGTATAAGAATAAACATTTAGAAAATTAAAACAGAATTTCTATAAATTAAAAACATGGTAGCAGAAATAATATCAAAGTAAAGTGTGGAGAGGTAAGTTAAAAAAACTTTGGAAAAGTAAAACAAAAGTCAAAGAGATGGCAAACAGAAGAAAAAAGATAAGAAAATAGGGGCTCAGTCCAGAAGGTACAACATCCAAATAGTAAGTCCAGAAAGGAAGAGGAGAAAACAGAGTGGAGGAAATTATCAATGAAATCATACAAGAAAATTTCCCAGAACTGAAGGACATGAGTTTCCATATTAAAAGGGCCTAGAAAATTCCTTGAACAATCAATACAAAGAGAGCCATAGTAGGGTACATCACTGTGAAATTTCAGAAAGCCAGGAATTTTAAAAAATGCTCTAAGTGTCCAAAGAGTGGGAATTAGAATGGCAATGGACATTTTGACAGTGATCTTGGAAGCCAGGAAAAAATCCATTAAGTGCTTCAAAATTCTTCCTGAGAGTTATTTATAGCCTAGAATCCTATATCTGGTCAGATACAAGAGAAGAATAAAGCTGTTTTCATATATGCAAGGCCTCAAAAATTTACCTCTCATGTAAATTCGTGAGTTCTTAGGCAGTGATTAGAGGATACGGTCCACTAAAATGAGGACAAAGCCAAGCTAGAGAAGACTTGGGATCTATGAACACTGGATCCAACATAGGAGCAAGGTGAAACCAAGGGGGGAGATGCCGCAGCCTCAGCACCAGTCCAGGTGGGGGCAGAAGGATGCAGACCTCCAAGAGGAATGACTCCATGAAGAAGTGGATTGCTTTCCTGATGTTTACAGACGTATCAAGAGGAGATCTACACTGCCGATGAAGATTCTGTGAATGATTTAAGGACAGGAACATAAGAAAACTAAGCAAGCAAACAAAGCAAAAGAGCCAATAACTGCAGGAAAAACAAGAGATGTACGAGATAAAAATGTGATCAAAGTCCACCATTTGGCTCAGCCGTGAATGACGTCTATCGAGCCATAACACACACACACAGTACTGATTTCACCAAAAGTTGTGATACAACGGTCGTTAGGAAGAGCGAGGAACATGGAGCATGTTTGAGAGGTTGAAGGAGTAAGTGAGATAAATCCATATTTCCCATGGTAAGGTGTCAACAGGTAATAACTAACACACAATAATCAAGAGATAACTGTACGAACATGTCATTTAAAAACGCAGAGGTTCAGGACTTCCCTGGTGGCACAGTGGTTAAGAATCCGCCTGCCAATGCAGGGGACACGGTTCGAGCCCTGGTCCGGGAAGATCCCACATGCCGCAGAGCAACTAAGCCCATGCGCCACAACTACTGAGCCTGCTAGCCACAACTACTGAGCCTGTGTGCCACAACTACTGAAGCCCGAGTGTCTAGAGCCCGTGCTCCGCAACAAGAGAAGCCACCGCGATGAGAAGCCCGCGCACCACAACGAAGAGTAGCCCCCGCCTGCCGCAACTAGAGAAAGCCTGGGTGCAGCAACGAAGGCCCAACGCAGCCAAATTAATTAATTAATTAAAAAAAAAAACACACAGAGGTTCATACCAGCAGAAACAGCTATAATATGTTAAAACTTTGGGGAACAGCCATCAGGAAGGGAAGAGGGGTAGGGTAGGGCTACTGCTTTCCATCATATCAGCTGTACAGACCTATGTGACGTCTCAAATTATGAATCCATGTTATTGCGATAAAGATACTACTGAAAAACAAAAGAGCTGACTAGTTATCACCGAACACTTAAACACAATGAAGGTGACTGAGTGTGTTTAATTCCCTCAGGCTTTGGAAGCCATCCTGAGGGTTTTTCTTGTCCCAGGGGAACATTTCAATGCTAGTAGCACTGCTTCCTACAAACTCGTGCCTAAGCTTCTCTGAGTCCTGACTTGTGGCTGCTGTGTAGATATGACCACACTGCAATGAACTGTGCTTCAGATCATTTTCGATATGGCTCTGAAAGCTGAAAGGTGGGTGGTGCAGCTCCCCGCTAGATTTGGCAAGCCAGAGTAATAATGTCGTGCTTGGGGGGCTCTCAGACTTGCTGGGAGTTTCCTGAGGACCTTTTGGATGCCAACTGATCTGAACTCCACGACCCTCCATTGGACTGTTGCCAAATGAGGCCAGCAGCTGGCCTTCCCTCCCCGCTCCAGTCAAGGGGTCAGGGCTGGAAGTGAGGGAGGGATCTAGGGACTGGAAGACAAAGGGAGAACTTCTACAGAGAGTCTTCTATGTGATTCCCGTGGCTCTGTTATTGAAATGAAAGAGTATCATTAGAGTTTAGAGTCTAATGAGGCAGCATTAGATAAGCCAAGGAAAAGTCATTGCATGTAAAATATGATTACTTGGAGAAGAAATGCACTTGGATTTGGACCACATGAGAGCCAAAACCTAATTCTGATGAAGTGAGAATAAAATTCTGGCTATAAGCAAGGCAGATTGGAAAGCTGGAAAGCTCTACTTTTCAATGAAAGACAACGAGGTCTATTCTATAACTTTGTGCCCACTTAAGTGTCCATAAAATGGGTGGCTTGTAAATTCAGAAGTAAGGGACGGTAAAATCCCAAGGTGTACTGTGCTTGCTGAAAGAAAACTCTTTAAGGACTCAACCACTTATCTTAAGACAGGTAAATACAGCCTGTTGAGTAATGATAGGCAACATGATTATCGAGAGCTTATAAGGTGCTAGACTCTGTTTTAAGCACTTTATAAATATTTGCTTATTTAATTCTCAAGACAGTTCTATGAGATGTGTACTATGATGTATGTATGAGAGGAAAGAAGTCTCCATTTTATAGAAGGGAAAATTAAGATACAAAGAAATTAACTAGCCTAAGATTGCAGGTAATAAGTGGCAGAGTGGAATTCAAACCCAGACTCTTAATTTACATCATCTCTAGAAATGGTAACACTGAATGATAATGATAAATACATGCTAAAATGGTAGGAAAAGCTACTTTGCGTTAATGGTGGCTTCTTTACAGGTAATATTTTTTTACAGGCCACGTTCTCTTTATATGAATCCCAGCTCAAGCTGCCAGAATTCAACCAGGATAAAGTTAAGTTTCACTTCAAAACTGCACTTTTCTCTAAAGATGAGTTTCAGAAATCAGCTCTGGGCTCCCTCCCTTGCCTACAATTCATCTTAGACTTCAGAGATAAACAGTAGCTTAAGCAGCAAGACTGCACCAGTAAGGATGACATAATCAAAAATACTTATAACATTTGAACCCCTGTGTCACTAGAAAAAAAACCCACTCTTTACTGAACGGTAGAAATATCATATCTGTGCATATGTTCACCTCAGCCCCAATATAATTCTTTTAAGTCTGCCAAGCTCTGAGACCTAGAAATGGTGAGTCATTCGGGAGGGAGGGAAGAAAGGGCGGGGGGAGCAAAGATAAAAATAGAGATGTTGATTGCATTGTTCCTAATTCCCTTTAGCTCAAACAGCCCCAGCCTGGGGAGTCAACGGGAGGGACAAGAGGACACGAGAAAGCAAGAGGCACGACGCTCCACGGGCAGAGCAGAGGACGTGCAGGCGGATGCAGACGGCCACATCAGTAACTTCACGCCACAACCAGATCAACAGCGTCGAGGCTGTGGTGTGAGTTCAAAAACAAACAAGTGGAAAGTGCCGAGGGATAAAATGGGCTCAAATCGATGAGCGGCAGTGTCGCTGACCCTCTGGTAAAAGGCTGCCTTTTGTAAGAAGCCCCTGATTGGGGGGAATGGGGCCTGCAGACCGGGAGCCTCAGAGGCCAACTTACAGCGTTCAAACAGAGTATTGTTTCCTCCGGGGTATAAGGCTTACTGTGATTCCAGACATGTCGCCATGGCAGCAGTGGGGGGGGGAGGGAGGGAGAGAGGAAGGAACAGATGGGGGTCACCAAGGTCCCAATTCTCATGCAAGGGCCCCATGCTCTCCCCTTTCCCCTTAGGGGGTCCAGTGTGGAGCTGCGTCTTCTCTCACCACTCCACAGACGTCAGTGCAATTCCATTTAAGAGATCTTTTTGAGGGCCTACTATGTGTAGGTCTTTCAATTCTAATTAATATTAGCTCCCGTGAAAACACCCTACCTCTACCTGATTACGGAAAACTGAAACAGGAAAAAGGCCTAGTTTCCACACTCTCAAAGTTTGTCTTTTCCTATTCCCAAACTTATAAGGAAACGTAGGTTAAAGATACACAGTCATATACGTGGAATCTAATGAATGAATGAATGTATATGAATTTGATTGTGGTCCCCAAATGCTAACCTTATATTTCAATCAGAAAGAACGAGGTAGTCCTTTAGCATCCTTAGAGTCACTGTGACGTCTTCCTCTAGTTTCCTGACTGCATGTGACACGGCTAGGTCCATCTTCTCAAAACATACCTACCTACGTGATGTAACCCTGCCTACCTTCAATGGTGATCCAAAATCATTAGCTTGGAATTCAAGATCTGCTATAGCTGGTCCCCATCCTACCTATTAGTTTTCCTCTGTCTCAAATGTTTCCATGTTCTTGGAAGGGCGTAATAGGTAGAATGAATAAATAAGTGAATGAATACATAAAAAATAATAAAATAGGGAAGCAAACCTCACAAAACTCAATCCTTTGGCTCATGCAGTTATCAGAGCTCCCCCTCAACATTATGTTTTCCTGGCTTTCATCCATCCAATTTCCACCAAGGTCTAGTTCATATCTCAAAGGGTCCTTCAACTTAACATGATCCAGATAAAACACGTGATCTCCATCCTCTGTATCTCAGTGACTGGAGCCTTCACGATCAATCTAGTTCATAAGCCAGAAACCTAGGCTCCATCTGAGAGAAGCATCTTTCTCTCTAGGTCCCCATTTCAAAATATTGCCAAATCCTTCCACTGTCACCTCCTGAATACATCTCAACCCCATTCACTTCCCTTTGTCTCAATATCCAATCACTCCATCACTTCTATCAGTCTTCAAATTAGAGAACTTAAGTCTACTTGCTCTATCAGTTCTCTTGTGGTCAGAGGGATGTTTTCAAAATGCAAGTGTGAGCATATCACACTCTTGCTTAACGCTCCTCAGTGGCTTTTATGGCTCTTAGGACAGTGGGTAGAATCCTTACAATGAATGGGTCCTGAAGCAACGTGATCCCGGCATATCTCCCAGCCTCGTGCCACCCCACTATCCTCTCTGTGGGGCCTCCTGGCAGCTCCACTTCTCGCCATCTTGCTACCAGCTTGGACTTCACTACTCTTATCTTACCTCTCCCAGCTGGAATGCTCTGCCCTCCGTCACTCTCCGCCCCACCTCATCTGCTGGTGCAGTGGTTCTCACACTTCGGGGCCCATCACAATCACCTGGAGGGCTGGCCAAAACCCAGAATGCTGGGCCCCACTCCCAGTTTTTGATTCAGTGGGTCTGGGGTGGGACCCGGTCATCTGCAATTCTAACAAGTCTCCAGGTAATGCTTTTGCTGCTGGTCCTGGAACTACACGTTGAGAATCGCTGCCCTAGTTACCTTCTACTGGTTTTCTAGATCTCTGAGAAATCTCTCTTGTCTGTTTTGCCCTTCGCTAGGCTATACATGTTCACGGCCATCTATACATTTCCTTCCCAGCGCTGGCCTTCCTCCTGGGCTTTAATTATGTATCTGTGTGATCTAATGTCTACCTTCGTATTAGACTCCTGTGCGTGGGGTTAGGGACCATGTCTGTCTTGTTCAGCGTCCTGTCCCCAGCGGCTACTGAGTACTTGCACATAGTGTGTACTCCACAAGTATTTGCTAAATGTAGACTAATCTCTTCTGTGACGTTTCCTTTAGTTAACTGAGGTCATACTGCCGTTCCTTCTTGCGCTGCTTAATTTTATGTGTTGACCTGACTGGCCTAAGGGACTCGCAGATAGCTGATAAAACATTATTTCTGGGTGTGTCTGTGAAGGTGTTTCTGGAAGAGATCAGCATTTGAAACAGACTACGTAAAGAAGATCCCTCTTACCAATGTGGGTGGGCATCATCCAGTCCATTGATGGTCAGAATAGAACAAAAAAGTGGAGGAGGGGCCAATTCACTCTCTTCACCTTGGCTGGGACGTCCCTTTCTCCTGCCCTTGGACTTTGACCCTCCTGCTTCTCGGGTCTCAGACTCTGACCGGGACTTAGACCATCAGCCCCCCACCCCTGATTCTCAGACCTTCAGAGACTAAATTATACCACCAGCTTTCCTGGTTCTCCAGTCTGCAGATGGTATATTGTGGGGCTTCTCGGACTCCATGATCATGTGAGCCAATTCCTATAATAAATCTCCTCTTACATATGTATCAAAATCTATATCCTCTTGATTCTTTGCTCTGGAGAACCCTGACTAATGTACTTCCTATGAGTGACTATTTTACTTATAAGAAGCCCACCTCACTTCAGAGCTGATATACTCTAGAGCTTCCCTAGAGTAGGAAAATCATCAAATACTGTCGAATGATACCTGACACCAATGTCAGAAGCAGAGAAGCTGCTTACAAAGCATACTAATGCCTGTTGTGAGGCCCACTTTGAGATTGAATTAGGCAGATACCCAGATATACTGCATGAATGACGGCCATCAACTCCCACCAGGGCCTCCTCCCAGGCCAGAGAGAGAGACACCCTGCAGAGAAAGAGGCAGACTTGGTGTCTATGCAGTGCCCTTTGGTTTCTTGGCTAAGAGTCTCCTCCAGTCTTGGTTTCTTATCAGCAAAATGGGGATAATAATAGTACTTAAGCCTCATAAGACTGTTGGAATGATCAAATGGGATGTTATATGGAAAGAACTTAGTGTAGTCCTTAGAATGTAGCAAATACTCAAAACTGTTAGCTCTTATTATGGGTTGGTGTTACAGCAGCCTTGGCAATCTGGGTCTTTTAGGACTAGTCTAATTTCAAATATTCTGTCCCAAGGTCACATTTCTTGACATTTTTGGTCCGTTGCACATATCTTCATTATTCATATACTATCTTGTATTTGACTGAATTCAGCAAACATGTATTAAGCGACTACTGTATGAGGTCATCTGGCTTGGCATCCATCAGAGGTATTTACAGATGAGTAACAATCAGATGGGGGAGAGAAACATAAATCACCGGCTAAAATGTAAGGCAGAATGAAATAAACATGAGATGGAAGCACGTATAAAAGTGTACAGGTAGGGAAAGGAAGGTCAGATCATTTCTGACTGAGGTGGTATCTGATTGGACCTGAAAAGTAGACAGTGATCCTGACGAGCAAAGAAGCAGAGAGTTTTGGGCCATTCTGGGCCAACGGAACATCGTTAGCTGAGGCTCCCACACCCTGAAGTGCACGGCTCACTCAGGGGAAAGAGAAAAGAACAGTGAGACATAGTGAGAGGGAGAGAAAGCTGGAAAGATATTTGGGGTCAGAATGTATACAATGTTGTTTTTTGTTTTTAATTTTATTGAAGTATAGTTGATATATAATGTGTTAATTTCTGCTATACAGCAAAGTGATTCAGTTATACCTACATACATATATATGTGGGTGTATATGTATACACACACACACACATATTCTTTTTCATATTCTTTTCCGTTATGGTTTATCACAGGATATTGAATATAGTGCCCTGTCAGATTATATGTAATCTTGAACATAATGCTAGGAAGCTACTATTTTGTTCCACGGGTAACAAGGTTCCAACTGCCTCGTCTATATGACTCTTCCTTCATGTGTTAAAGTTTCTTCTCAGGTTTGGCTTAGGGTAGACCGGTGTGATGTCTACAATCCTTTGATTGGCTAGATTTGCAAGGCTAACCGTCCATTTGCCTCCTGGGGCATTAGGGGTATTTTCTTTCAATTGGGCTATACTGCCAACTGGTAAGTGGTCACGGGTAGTGATTATGACTATTTTCTAAACGCCCAAAGGTTCTCAGAGATATAATAAATTGTGAAAGCCAGATGAGCCCAAATATCTAGATATAATTAGGTAGCTTTCTTACAAATTCTTAACTCGGATTTCTCTCCACTCTCACTCTACCGAGATGCAAAGCCTTTCTTCAACTGGTTCTGAGTGTTTACATTTTACACTTTGTCAGAGCTGGGGGACACACAGAGTCCTCCTCTAGAGCTGTCTTCTCGCATGTTGAAGACCCTGTTCATTTTCTTCTGCTCTGACGTGTCTGGTAAGATAGGATTTTGATGCCTTGGGCTTTCTCACTTGGTCAATGGTACTGTGCTCGGCACTCCAATACTCAAACTTTCTCCCTCTCTTTCACCCCCAGAATAACAGAGAAGTTGCCTTCTTTCCATCCGTATGACTGCCACACGAGAGGAAGGCGGCTATGATGAGTGCTGCCATGTCAGCAATGCTAATCTCCCACCTGCCATTTTTCTGATCAGGAAAACATTTGTCAGACACTTCACCAACTTTGAAGAACTTGGCAATAAGGCAACTGTTACACAAACGGCACAGAGAGCTCTGCTTTTCTTTGAAAGAGACTGCTTTTTAAGGAACATGAAATTGCAAAAATATCGGCTTTGATGAAATATAACTTCAGGTTAAATGTGTTTTAAAGAAAAGAAAAAAACTTAAGAGGAACATAAAGTAGTTTTAAGACTGATGTTGAGCTATCCTATCACTCATTTTACTGGGAATTTATAAGAGAAAGTATTTCTTCCAAAGTCACAATTTTCTCCAGGTTATTTCTTTAAACATTTACTCCAGATTTAGTTATTGGGAAAAAATTCCTCATACTTATCCTCCATTTCATTAAACCAAAAATCCAATCTCAAGTTGTTCTTATTCTCGCTCTTCTTAAAATATTGGGATCATAGGTAGTTTTATATTCTACCTTATTTCATTTATTATATCAGGGCCACTTCCCCATGTTATTAAACACTCTTCTAAAATAACAGTTTTGAAATATTCTTTCAGTTGAATGTATCATAATTTATTCAATTAACCCCCTACTTTTGGTCACACAGTGCTTTTTTTCCCAACTTTCACCACTATAAATAATGCTGCAGTGAACATCCTTATATATATATATAGAAGTAGAATTGCTGGTTCAGGGGATAGGAGTACTTTTGAGGACTTCTCTGCATACTGCTTAACTGTTCTATGCCCATCTCCCATGTGGAAAATGTTTGGTGACACTGCTTGGAGGTTCCTATGAGAAAACCCATTGTCAAATCAACTGGAAGCAACAACTTCTATTATCAAAGTAAATCTACTGCTATCATTATAGGAATGCATTATTTTGTATGCTTGCCTGGAGCTGATCACCGAGTTTCAGTTTCGTCAATTAGATGTACTATCTATTGCAAAGGTTGTCAGACACATGTATTAGGCAGTAAGATAATCTAAGTAAGCAGGGCCCAGCTGCCGGGCATGTCTTTCTACCACCAATCAGAAGAGAAGAGTCAGGGAACCTAGTCTGGCTGTTAGAACCCACCCTTTCTGAGTTCAAAGCCTGACTCTGTACCCTGGTAGCTGGATAAGTAAACCAGGCTCATTTTCCTCCTCCATGTAAGGAGGAGAATAGATAATCCAAAAGTAGAGGATTCATTAAATAAATTATGATACATTCAACTGAAAGAATGTTGCAAATAATAGTGCCTAAATTCAAAAGAATGCATGAGGATTAAGTGGGATAAAACACTTATCACAGTACCAGCTGAATGGTAAGCATCCAGGAAGTACTTATTTTTCAAAATTATTAATTCCACGCTCACAGTTACCTACGGAACTTCAGTATTTGGAGAGTAGATGAAACCAGAAATAAACTGTCTATTTGGGATCCGAAGTTTCTAAATTTCACACAGCTTCCCTACTCCTGTGTGTGGCTAAGGCAACTGAAAGTCAGATCATCATCAGGGTAGCAAGCGAGGGAGTTGGGGCCCTAGAGACAGACGGAAAGGGCCGCGGCTGGCCATGCCTCCCACTCTGTGCTTATCGCTGAGTTTCTAGTGTGAGTTCTGGGCCCCAGGCCTCCTGCCGGTCCCACTCTGGCTCTCTGGGCAACAGGTTTACTGGAGGAAGAATCAGGCCTCATGCGTCTGGGCCTCAGGAGTCTCCTTATTGGCCCCAGGCACACATACAGGCAGGGCGTTTCTGCCAGGGTAAATGTTCTCCACGCTTAAGCACAGTATCTGCTCCGGCAGAGGCGGGGCTTCCTTTGAATCCATTCCTTCGTTTTGCTGACCACAAACAAAAAGGAAGCAGCTGCAGAAGTACACACAGACATCAGGATTTCGGCAGGATGGCTGCCTGCGCCGGGGAGTGCGGACCCACTTCAGTGATCTGCTCCACAGTCCAAGCCCTAATCAGGCAGGAAGCCAGGAGTCCTAATTTCAGTCCCAGTGAAGGAGTGGAAAAGAATCAATCAGAACTCTATCTGCTTTGCTTTTGAACTCAATCGATGCCATCACACACCATCTTTACAGTGACGCAGGAAGCATAGCACTGATTCTGAAGAACAGAAGAAATGATCGTCTATTACCTCTCCCTGAAGTGCTCTGCAATCAGGCAGGGTGATGGGTGTGGGCATATTCGCCTTGATCCTTCCTATTTAGCTGCAGGTGTAGAACACATGCAGGGAGGGAAAGAAACCATAGTTTTTAAATGAATAAAATGGACCAAACACAGGGGAACACTTGGACATTTTGTAGTTTTGTCTTTGGGTGTTAAGGAACTCTTAATACTGGCTTAGTCCTTCTTAGAACATCAATAAATAATTCCTCATCATTCAAGTCAGCCACATTTTAATAACTGTACTTTGTGATTCTATGAACATGACAGCTGTCAGGAAAAGATTAAGTTTGACGCAGCAGGTTACGTAATGAACCACTGGCAAAGCAGAAAGGGAACCCAGAACTCTAGCTGGGAATCCTGAGATGAACTGGGACTGCTAAGGCCAGCCCTCCACCCCAAAGGGAGGGCCTTAACCATTTCGCCCACCTTCTAACCCTGAACTCTTTCACAGACACACACACACACACACACACACACACACACACACACACACACACACACGAGTACCACTGGCCATGGCAGCCCTGGCAGGTACAATTAAGATACCCAATCACGGCTGCCGCCGCCGAAGTCACACCTCTCTTGGGTCTTCAGTTTCATGTGTCTGCGTGTGAGGGTTGGCCTCCCCTGTCCTCGGTGTTTGGTGTGGGCGGCTTGTAAACCCATTGCCCAGGCAGGACCTTCACTCTACCCTGTGTTCAATTAATTAAACAATGAGACCATTAGGTTGAGGTGTTCTGATACCTTAGCAGCCTCTGTGAGCAAACAGATACCTAAGCCTGTGATGCCTCAAGGTTAAGAAATCAAAACCTAAGGACAACAAACCACAGCCAACCGGGCTTTCCCAAATGAGACGGACGTAGAAACTATAGCTAGTCAAATCATTTCCTTCTTTTGCCTCCGCCTTTTCTGTATAAAAGTCTCTCCCCAGCTCCCGTCGGTGCAGCCCGCCTCACCACTTCTGGCTTGGTGCGTCCTGATTCGAATCCATTTCTGCTCAAATAAACTCTGAGACATTTTAATATGCCTCAGTTTTAACACCTCCTTTACCCTGCTCTACTTCTTATTTTTCCACAGCATTTACAACAACTAACATACTATATTAATTTACAGTCATTTATTATGCTTAATGTCTGCTAGAACATAAGCTGCATAAGGGCAGGAATCTTTATCTTTTTCACACACAGATATGTTTCAAGCACCTAGAAGAGTGGTTGGTACACAGCAGGGACTCGATAAACATTTGTGTAATGAATGAGTGTTTATTTGCCATTAGAATCTAATTAGAATTTAGATCCTAGTTAAGCAATTGCTAAGTTTGCAGCCCAAGACCTGTTCATCTCTTTGAAATATTTACCCCCAGCCTCCATCCCTCAGGCTCAAAGCTGCTCCTGGCGGCCACAAAGCACTGAACTCTGACACTGCCAAACAGTCACTGTCACTCGGTGAAACTGAGGAGGAAGTAAAATATTTACCAAAGCGGAAACTTGGGGGGGGGGGTGGGGCGGCAGAAGTCTGGGTTGTTTTCACTTAACTAACGATGCCTGTTGACTTCCCACCCCCATCTTGGTATTTATTTCAGAAGCAAAACAAGCCACTGTAGGACTCTGATCTGTGATTCAAGAATATTCTGGGTTTTTGTTAGATCTGCAAATTGCTTATATAACTACTAACTCAAATGAGAAAAGATTCTTGCTTAAATGGCTCTCCATCCTCAGAAGGTCTCACACCTTTGTTTTCAGTAAATGTTTGAGAATGATCTTGAAAGTATGCAAGAGAACAGACGATAAAAAATAAACGCATGCTGAAGCTGGGTATCTTTCAGGTTCTCCCAGTCGCTGAGAGGTATAATTAGGGCAAATAGATAATTTTTTGCCCTAACCAGAAGTGGCATCAACAGGACTTCTTGGGCAGATTCTAAACATGGTTATCTTAGGTATAATCAGCTTCTGTCACTACAGAGGATGGGAAAGGGCCGGCAACGATTAGTGCCTCTGAAAAGGTCAAAAGCATTGTGGTTTGCATCCCATTCCGTTTGAATTCAAGGGTCAGTGGATCAAAATACTCATATCGCCAATTTACGCTAATTTCAGTAGTTTGTTAAGTATTAGGCAAGACTGTTCAATCAATGACCTAGCAAATTAATCTATTTCCCTCCATTAGTTTCTGACTCTCTAGCATGACAATATCAGATACCCTGTTAAAGCAAAGGCCCTTCAAGCTGTGCAACTGACGCCTTCTGATTCCTCCTCCGAGGCCCATCTGTCTCCTAACCGCCCCTCCCAGCACGATGCCCCCTCCTCCGCTCCAACCAGGCCCCTGTTTTCCCGTTCTTTCAGTACAATCAGAATAAGTGAAAGAGGACCCTGATGTTCCAGAGGGACCAGGCAGTCTGAAAAGGTACGTCTTCAACATCATTAGCAGTTCATCTTCTAAAACCTCAGGGCAGCCCCTAGGCAGCCCCTCCTGCAATCCCCCTCCCCCCTCTCCCCCGCCACCCCTCTCTTTTGGTGTCGGCTTATCAAATTAATGAAGCCTATCTAGACGGGAGGAAGTTGGGGTAGAAGACCAGTGGCTTAAGAGCAATTCAATGCAAGCCCCTCCCTCCCTTAAAAAAAATAATGGGGGAAAAAATCAGAATAGCTTTCTCTTAGAATGGGAGGAGGAAAGGGGAATGCAGCTGGGCGTGGGGTAGGAGGTTGCCACGACTGTCTCCGAGTTCCCTGGAGGAGGAGATGTCTATTTACTCTCCCCGATGAACATTTGCATGTTAAAAAAGCGCAGTTCCTTTGTGGGCAGGATTTATCTGGGCCGCGTTTCCGACTTGACAGAGCAGAGTGTAGGGTGAGGACGCCAGGTAAAGGATAAAGCAACTTCCCTCTCACCTTTTTATAAGACAGTCCCCTCTCTCACACAGAGGTTCAGGGAGGCCAGGGTGAGATTTCTGCGACCCTCCGCAGCGGCTTGGCGGGCGGCAGAGGGCAGATTCCACCCTCCGGTCGCCGGCAGCGTGGGCTGCGGGCTCCGGGCGCAGGCTGTGCCATCAGCGCCTCACCTGCCCCCAGATCCGGGGAGGAAGCATCTTTCAGCGCGATGTATAAAACACATCAACATCCCTCATCACGTCACTGACCTAAATATAGACAATGACTTCAAGGGGAAAAAAAAAGTTGCACATTCTTCTATACCTGCAAACGCTGCAGAGCTCTTCAAACAAGCCCTGGCAACGAGGAACAATAGATAACCAGTCAGATGTGAAGGGAGAAGGGGAGAGATGGGTGTTCTAGAACGATTGCTGTGATAAGGCCGTTAGAGTTGCTCAGCTCAACATCAATCCTCATTTGTAACCCGGGGTCCCGATATCACTCTGGGAGTGGTTTTGTGTCCCTGGCAGCTTCTCCACCGGAAGCCCTGCTGGAGGAAGGGGGCATGTGCCATGGGTCTGCCTGGCTAAGCGACGCTGGTCTTTTCACTGTGTAAGGCAGGTCTCTGATTCAAAGAAAAAAGGCCACTTGAATGAGAAGTGTTTCCTTCCCATTGGGGAAGAACACGTGGTGTCAGTTTCTTTGTTGTTCTTGAGCAGCCTTCCCCAGAAGCCACTTTTAGCCATCCCCAATCCCAGCCCTCCACTTTAGCATCCCAAGTCGATGCCCTCTTCTTTTTTTTTTTTAAGTTTATTTATTTATTTAATTTTGGCCGCACCGCGTGGCAAATGGAACTTCCCCGACCAGGGATCGAACCCGTGCCTTCTGCATTGGAAGCGCGGAGTTCCAACCACTGGAACACCAGGGAAGCCTTTCCACATCATTTTAGGCAAAACCTTACTAAGGACTTGGGAAAGCTGGCATGGGCTAGCTCACTTTTTACACCACGAGGGGTGTCAGGAAAGATTACTTTTCCCTCACAGTATGAACCTGCATTGGGTAGAGTCTTTTAATGCCATGTTGATAAGAGTGCTTGCCTTTTTATTAACTTGGGGATTATTCACTGGCTGGGTGAACAGAAGGGCCATAGTAGAAGCTTTTATGAACACGAATCCCATAACTAGGGACCTTGGGAAAGATATCTGAACAAATGTTAAGTATGGATGGAACGGTGTCATCAGCAGTTAGGACACAATTGTGGGCAATCAATCGCTAAGGAGAAGTCACGTGTCTCTCACATATTTCTGTTCCCTCAGTCAACTATCTGCATAAGAACAGCCTGCGTGGAGGCTCCCCAAGTGTAACATAATTGCCTGCTGTTAGAGAACCAGCAAGCCACTTCAGGCTTAAGCCGGCCACAACTCCGGTATTTCTGCTGAAACACAAACTCCTGCTCTTTCGTGTTAGCAAAATGTCCACACGTGCAGCCATCAGTTTGTTTCTTCAGAGAACACATCCATGTGTTCTTGACAGGAACATATTATACCATCATAAAAAGAGCCGTATCCCTTGGAAAAATAATAATGGGAAATAAAACACATCTCATACAAGATAATATAAGGATGCTAAAGACACCACTACAAATGAAATAAAATAAAAACAGTGGAAGAATCCTAACAAGAGTTGAGAACAAAAAGAAAGTAAACCAGAAGCTCTAATTTAAAACAGCAACGATGAAGAAAAGGTCTTGGCAACAGCAGACCTGTATTTGCCCAAGGTTAGTACAATCTCTGTGCATGACAGTCTGGGTACCAACATCCCTGTGGTTTCCCTAGCACAGTGAATACTCCGGTGCTCACTGCTCTTCTAAAAAATGAGGCTGAACCAGAGCAAGGAAAACAGGGAGCTACACGTTCTCAGAATGAAAGGCACCCGGAGGGTGATGGAAAAAAATGGCTCTGGATTTCAAATACCAGTTTTAGGTCACCACAACCAGAACAGGAATCTAGCTGTTTTATGATGTGTAACAGATTCCCAGCAATGTCCTTCAGGAACAAAGACTGACCGCTGATGGTTTCTAAAAAGGAACTGGGGACCGGGTTCAGGTGAAGGTGCTGGGAGATCCTGACACAGTAACAGGGAAGTCTTCAGAAAATTTGCCTCTACTGGGTTTTGGCTTCCCTACATAGACCCTTGGAAATACACTCTCTCGGATAAGTGCATGCAATTAAAAATTACCAAGGACTAGAGGGAAAAAAAAAGATAATAATTTGGTCAAGAAGAAATATGCCCAGAGTCATTTTTTTCCAATCCAATATCTTTGTTAATTAAGCATTTTCCAACAACCTCTGCTGAGAACACTAATAGTAATCTAATACTATGCTACTCATTACTAATAAAACATATTTATGAAATGGAAATATAATGTGCCTGTTTCCAAACTGTGCTTATAAATGACTTACTCTAAGCCACAATTTAAAATGGTTTGAGAAATGAGTCTTTAATAAAGAATTGATGAGGATGATGACTGCTGATGATAATTCTATTTGGTGAGATTACGTGGTTTGCTATGGCAATGGGAGCTGAGTTACTGCAAGTAACCAATACAGGGACATTTAATTGACGATAAATATAGTGGTGGTATGTTAACTCTTGAAAAAGAGCATGTAATTGAAGAATCCAGCATCATCCTGTCTGCTGATTACGCTGCCATTACAGGGCTGTCAGAATGTTATTTGTCTGACATATCTGCACATAGTAGGGATATAAGAGGTGAGAGAATAAGCACCTATAATTATCCCTCAATGTGGGATCCTATATGCAATTATAGTTCATCATAAACCCAATAACATTTAGGAAAAAACAATTACAGTATGGCTCAGGATAGAGCCATAATGGTGTTTGTAATCACCAGTAAAGTGGATGTTCAGCATGGTTAGAAAGCCTTGACACTAGGGCACGAGCATATAGCCTGAGCTTTTTAAAGGGAGCGAAGAAAACAAACCACTGAAGCTCACTTCTTCGTTAATGATATTACTCCACCAATAGGTCAGGGTGTCTTGACTTGAGCAAAGCATCGGGTGTAATTTCTTTCCCCATCCTTTTCAACAAAGAGTAAAGTATAGGAGCAGAACTGTAGAATATTGTATTCACATATAATCTTACTAAACACCAGACACTGTCTGAGACAGTGGAAAGCCACAAAAAACAAAACACTCTCTATCAAGGAGTTCAAAGTCTAGAGGGGCCAAAAAATGAACAAGCAGTTAAAGCCAACATAATCAGTGATAAATGTTGCAGTAGCTGTGTGGAACAGGTGCTTCACGGAGATGAAAGGTTGAAAGTGGGCCAGAGAAGGCTTTGCAGAAGAGGCAGTTCTCTTTTTTTAAAAAAAAGTTTATCTTAATTGTTGATGAATTATGGTCTTTATTTACAATGGCAAAATAAAACAAAACAGATGTTGGCTTCAAGGGTTAGTTGTGGGGTGGAAACCTCTGGTGTGCCCCCAGCTCCATGATCCCAACAGAGCTTAAGAGGTGATTCTTTTTACTTTTTTACCAGAAATACTTTTATTTTTGTTTTTACTCTTCTTAACTCTGTTCATTTGTGCAGCATTTTTCTTTTTTCCTTCCAGTTTTATTGAGATATAATTGGTATACAGCACTGTATGAGATTATTATATAGCAGAATGATTTGACTTACATATATTGCGCAAATGGTTACCATAAAAAGTTTAGTTAACATCTGTCATCTCATATGGATACAAAAAAAGAAAAAAGAAAAAAGTTTTTTCCTTGTGATGAAAACTCTTGGGATCTACTCTCTTGACTTTCAAATTACCATACAGCAGTGTTAACTATAAGTCCTCGTAATAATGCTATTTGCAGCAACATGGATGGACCTAGAGATTGTCACACTGAGTGAAGTAAGTCAGAGAAAGACAAATATCATATGATATCGCTTATACGTGGAATCTAAAAAAATGGTACAAATGACCTATTTACAAAACAGAAATAGAGTCACAGATGTAGAAAACAAACTTATGCCTACCAAGGGGAAAGCGGGGGGAGGGATAAATTGGGAGACTGGAATTGACACACACACGCTACTATATATAAAATAGATAACTAATAAGAACCTGCTGTATAGCACGGGGAACTCTACTCAACACTCTGTAATGACCTATATGGGAATAGAATCTAAAAAAGAGTGGATATATGTATATGTATAGCTGATTCACTTTGCTGTACAGCAGAAACCAACACAACATTGTAAATCAACTATGCTCCAATAAAAATTAATTTAAAAATTTTTTAAAATAAAAAAGAAATCTTTCTAAAAAACCATATAGCCATTACGTTGTACGTTACATCGCTAGTTCTCATGTATCTTATAACTGGAAGTTTGTACCTTTTGACCACCTTCGTCCAATCCTCCCCGACCCCTGAGACCTCGAATCCACCTCTGGTAACCACAAGTCTGTTCTAAGAGGTGATTCTTGAGTTAAGCATTAAAGGAGGAGTAGAAGTTTATGAGTCAGAGAAAACATGGCGAAAGCCTCCCAGGCAGAGAACTAGCATGTGTGAAGACAGGAAGAACATGTGTGTTTGAGGAACTGCAGCAGTGGGTCTCAGAAGATGTTTTGGGGGGGATGGGGATGTTTGGAGATGAGGCTGCCAAGGTTGACAGGGGGCAGATGATGGAGTTGGAGGATGTACCCTGGGGGGTCTAGATTCTCCTGCGTGGTGATGGACAACCACCCCTGAAGGAATTTTGCTCTCTGTTTACATAAGTGATTTGTATACTGGCATAATAAGCAGGAAGAATGACAACTACAAGGAAAAAGAATGAATTTTACCAGGTCACAAAAGGTAAGTATTAATGCTTGAACACAGATTCATAAACACTGATTTCTCTTGTACTGCATTAGGAAAATCTTGTCTAAATGTGGTTTCTATGAAATTTTTAATTGATGCATGCACCTTTAGGCTGCAGACAAGGTGTGATAATTTTTACTGAACTCTGTGTTGGTCAAATGACATCTGGGGTTTTGTATACAGATCTGGGAATCTCATTTTTAAAAAGATAGCACATCAGGGGCTTCCCTGGTGGCGCAGTGGTTGAGAGTCCGCCTGCCGATGCAGTGGACACAGATTCGTGCCCCAGTCCAGGAGGATCCCGCATGCCGCGGAGCGGCTGGGCCCGTGAGCCATGGCCGCTGAACCTGCGCGTCCGGAGCCTGTGCTCCGCAACGGGAGAGGCCGCAACAGTGAGAGGCCCGCGTACCGCCAAAAAAAAAAAAAGAAGATAGCACATCAGAAAGAGGACAGGCTTGGTGACAAAGGGTCAGATAATCATGCTAATATAAGGAACAGTGGAAGGAACTGGGAATCCAAGTTGGGAAAAAGAAGATAGAGAAATATGAAAGCTTTTTGTTAGTTCTCTAAAGGTTGCATACGAAAAGAAGGGTAGGTTTACCCTGTGTCAACGGAAAAAACAAGGTGGTGGTTACGTGGAGATGGATTGCAGCTGAATGCAAGGAAGGACTTTCAGATAATTCCATATCCAAAAAATGAAAATGGATGACAAGCCAGGACTCAGCAGTTATCCTGACAAAGAAGAGTTTTAGAGGAGATTCCTGCTCATGGCCAGGGGCTGAGCTGGATGACCTTGACCAAAATTTTGATGCATAGATTCTGTAAAATGGCAATACATCCTGGCTCTCTCAGATATCTGTAATTTCAAAATAACTAATGATCCCATGCCATTTACATCTCTGGAAATCTAGTTCATGTTAGAATAATTACCAACTGTTTTTGCACATTGCGCCAGTTTTTGAGGAGGGTAAAAAAAAGAAGCCATGATCCTATCACCTCTCCTGTCCTCCAGGAGGCACGCAACATGATTCTATGCACAGTCGCTGACCTTTTAGGAAACTGGGGCTTGATCCCAACTTGTCACTAATTTGGCAGCAGAAATCATTCAGAAATAGTTTTATTAGCAATGGAGCTTGTAATGGCAACTTGAAGATATGAAGGGCTCCCTTGAGTTATAAAAAATCAAAACAATAAAAGTGATATTGAAAGAGTGTTTAGAGCGTATCAGGCACTCCACATTCTGGCTGGTACGCAATAAGGAGACTATCAAAAAACAGAGAAGTCTTCTTTTCCAAATTTGTGCTGAGGACACAATGATGATCACCCAAATCCCTCAGAGACTAGGGGGAGGTTTCAGCTTTCATAAGCAAGGGGCCATCAATGAGGTCATGGTGAGAAGGTTTCCAATTACTTGCTGCTAAACCAGTAGAAGTATCAATTTCATACACCAGAGATCCATTTCCACCTATTATTTATTATAAACTCCTCAGGGTAAAAATTAACTTGAGACTGCTGTTTTAAATTTTTTAATGATTTTTAAAAGCCCAAATGAAGGTCTTTGATTCCACTGGGGGGAAAATAATCAACATTTAAAATCTTAAAACGAAAACTTTGAATTAACCAAACATTTTAAGATTTATTGACACCAGGCTCCAAACCCAAACCCAAGGTCCTGATTAGAGCGTTTAGAATTATTGGCTTCCGTCTCACTGTGGTCAGTTTTCCTGTATGATAAATACAATACTCCCTGCTTATTAATAAAGGCATGTTACACAGCAACTTCTTCTATCACTGACCAAGAGGCTGTGGCCTTCCTGATTCCAGTGACCAAGGTGACAACCAGAATAGTACTTCTCACCTGACAAAGGTACCAGATACATGTACACACTGGAGAGTAGCCTTAGACCCAAGCCCAGGATCGCCCTCTCCTGTGTGTGGCCAAAGCAGGGATTCTGAGCATGTAGCCAGGAGACAAAAATCAATCAAACCGAACATGATATCCTGAGGGACAAAGGCCAGCACCATCCTGGGGACTTGATTTCCCCACATATTTTAATCAGGATTGTTTTCCTCCAAATGTGCAGGAGGCTTGAGGGAGGAGTTGCATGCAGTTTACTGTCTGTACCTCTCATCCCCCTAGAGAGAGAAGAGACAGTAAATACAGCAGGAATTTTGCCTGGTACCTTTTTATGAAATCTACAGCCTCAAAAGGAAGGATGTGCAAAAGTTATTACTTAAAAATAATTTTTTTATAAAAAAGAGAAGACCTTCAGATTAAAGTGAAACACATAGAAAAGCAGAGGTCCGCGCGATCCCATAGTCTGTGTAAACGAATGATCTTAAAGGTTATGTGGCAGTAAGTTTAAGTATCTGATATTTGGATGTATCACCCTTCCGTGACCAGCATGGGTTCTTCCTCTTAAATTTTAAAAAATAACCTTGGAAGAAAGGAGACACATCTCCCTTATTTCTAGTTAAGAAAAACAACAACAGGTCAGAGAGTATAACAGTAATTTATGATTTTGCTGGTGTATTATCATCCAGTAATAAGTGCAACTTGAAACTGCCAATTATCTCATAAGAGGGGTATTACCTTCCCGTTCTCAATGACTCCTTCAATAAACGAAGGTTCAGCGCACTCACTCTTCTTCATGTCACCAGCAGCTTTTTAGCCGCAGAAATATGCCAGGGCAGCACGGAGGGGGAAAAACCCAAAACAATCAAGACACAGACACTCAAGTCAGCCCAGCCTCTGGCTCGGGAAGCCAGAGAGGGGCCGGAGGAAGGCAGAGAAGGCCAGGGGGAGGGGGGCTGCGGGGAATCGCCTGGAGCGGTCGGTAGGTCACACACATGCGGTGCCCGGCAGCAAACTCGGTTTACAAAGAGACATCTGTTCCATTACTCCAATGCATTGTGGCTAATTACATCCTGGCCCGTCTGTGAAATGACAGCCACTTATTCTCCAGTGAACCGTAAAATCTGTACATGTTCGATTTGGGGAGTGAGAGCGGCGTGTGGAGGCTGGAGTGGGAGGCAAGAGAAAAGAGGAGAAAACCCAAGAAATAAGAGTTTCTGGCAAGACGATCCCGGTGGAAAGAAGGCGAGGATTAACAGTGTTTCGACGCCCCAGGTTTAAGAGGGAAGAATTTGCTTTCGCGGCTGTTGCTTTTCCTTCCTATTCAAGGACGGCAGGGCCCAGGGCTGGTCGGGAGAGTCCTCCATCACCGTTGCCCGGGGTTGCGGCTTGGGGACAAACCCACTTGCCCTTTTGCTTGTGTCCCCAGGGGCAGACCCAAGAGACGCAGCTGGTCGGAAGCAGGGTGAGGCTACTGATGGGGTCAGGTTGGGGGTCCTTCTGGAAGCTCTTTAGAAAGTGAAGAGCTGTATCCATTCTCACTCAGGGAACCTCCACATGCACCCCCTGAGAAGAAAGGGTCTTTGATACACTGTGGATGGGGCTCGGTTCCCTGAAGAGTGGGAAGAAATCTACACGAGGATTTTTAAGAGGAAAAATCAGTGAAAGAAGCTGGGGAGGGGGGGATAAAAAAAGATGCTCCCTCGTGTTTTTGGTTGACATAAAAAACTTTACCCTAACAAAGACCCCAAATCACTTGGGTAACTTGGTGACAGGTACAAGGGAAACAGAAATGGAAAATACAGCACGGTGCCATTTTGGAATTAGGCTTCAATCCACTGTGGGTTTTAATAGGAAATTTACCTCCATTCCCACGCGAAAGCTTTCTGCCAGAGGATTTACACACTTCTTTGGGAATCTGTATTCAACAACTGATGATAGGGGTTTCTAGTGTGGTTAAACATCGATCTTTTCTTCCGCTTGGAACAATACTATCTTCTGTGGATCACGGCTGCCGGCTTGAAAGATCTGGTAGTTCTCTGGAGGGGAGGGTTGCCCTATAGCCTCTGCTTGCTGCCACCACTAGACGCAGCCTGGTCCTACTCTTGAAAACCCAAATTGCCACCCTGCTACGAGGCCTGGGGGATCCCGTGTGCCATCTGTACAACAGTGCTCTTCGAGCTTGGAGGTGCACAGCAATCACGGGACTGTGGTGAAATGCAGATTGAATTCAGTAGGTCCTCAGTGGGGCCTGAGCTGCTGCATTTCTAAAAAGTTCCAAAGGGAAGCTGATGCTGCTAGCTTTCTGGAGAGCAGCAAAGCCCTAAAATTACTACCCTGCGCCCCCCAATTCTGCCCAATACTAGTCGGGCCCGCGTCTGGGAACGGTGGAATAAAGGAGAATTTCTTGAACGTGAAGCACTGCGTAGAATTGCTCTGGAAATTTTACTAATTTTGAGTCAAAGGAATTTCAACAACTCTGGATTGACGACAGAGATCATGAAAGGGGGACCACCCCTTCCCGAGACAGAGGGGAGGGGAGTTAAGAATAGTTAGAGAGAGGGTGTGAAACATGAAGTAGGCCCTGTTCTTCTTCTTACCCCCAGAAGTGAGTATTGTTCAGTTCTCAAGGGAAAAGTCAGCTTAAAGGAGTCCTGGGCTTTTATTCACTTTCCACCAATACATTTCCGGTTGGATGCAAACCGCTCTGGCAAAGATTCCAGTTACAGGGACAGGGGAACGGGACACGGGGAGCTCCCTTCTTCTGATACGTGTTCTCACATAGTGATTTGGATTTAACGGAAGTTACGGTAAATGTTTTCATTAAGAGCAGGGGCGGAGGGAGAGCGGTGACCCCTTCATCCCCGCTCAGAGGTGGCCCTGTGTGTCCAACAGCCTGTACAGGTACCCTTGGCTGTGTGCACGTGTGTATTTCTGTCCTGCGTTGGTAGTGAATGAGTTTTAGCTCAGGCGCCTCAGGACACCTTATATTATGCTGCAAGTCTACGTGTTCAGTGAATTTTGCTGATCAATTAAGACGTGAGCTCAGCTTTCATTTATTATTTGAGGTATCCTAACACTGATTTCATTTCGGTTCTTGCCATATTCCTTCCAGACACTGAGCCTATAGGTTTCCGTGAACCAGAAAGCCTGTGGTTGGGTTTACAAGTCCGTCCAGCAGTGGGTAAAACATACAGATACCGAGGATAACATTATACGTTTCCAGACTGAAAAACTAGTTTTTTAAGGCTGAAAGGAGGCTAGAAATGATCTAATTCGACCTCCCCATTTTACCAGTAGGGACTGTCCCCATTTTCACTCGATGACCTGTAGTCACTGAGGAGAAATGAGTGACTGGGTCGTGTCAGCACTCGGACTTGAACCCAACCTTCTTAATTCTCATTGGGAGTTTTTTCTATCACATCCTGATGCCTCCCACCCGAAGTTTAAGATAACTTTGCCAAAGAGGTCCTTCATTTCCTTTGTACAATAACAGAAGAATCCAATATTATTTTCATGAAGAAGGAATTTACTGTGGCTCAAAAGAAGCAAATCTAAATGCAAAGATTATAAGTGAAATTCCACTTACGTAATAAAAAAGAATAACTTTATAATTCAGGGAACTGATATTCAGGAACATGTTTTTAATGCTTATCCTTAAAGGTAAAGGAGCCCCGAGTGAGGGGGTCTGGGGGCTGCACCAGAGGGTGCAGAGGACACAGAACCTTATCAGGGAAGCCAGTGAAGGTGGTGGCTCATGTGGCCCTCGGCTCTCTAGGCCTGGAATGCCAGTAAGAAGATGTTAAGACTCAACGTTCTGTCTCTGTACGTCCAGAACAGTTTCTGTACAGAAACCACATTATAAAGTGCACCAAAATAGAGCATACATGAATAAACAGATAAATACTAACAGGAGCAGGAGAGTGTTACAGAGACCAGACGAACACCTGCATCTCAGCCACTCAACCAATTTCTCTGCTTTACACGCCTACTGTCTGCCAACTGGTCAGTAAAAGAAAAGAATCTGGAAAGGGCAGTTGAGAGAAATGCATCAATAACAATAAAAATCACAGACCTATACAGTATTAGATTCCATGAGCAGGAGTTAGCTTGGTGATAGGAAATACCCTCAGAGGGTTGTTATCAGAACTATTTCCAATGTAAAACAACAAGGACGATCGACTTTATTCAATTATCAACTTCTGCTGTCTTAAGGCCATGTTTAGGGGTGGTCAGATTACCAATTAAAAATGGAATACCACAGTTCCAGCAAGCAAGCCCCAGGGGCTTAGCAAAGTGCTGGAGCCCTCCTTTGATAGGGGGTTGGGGCCCTTCTCAGCTGCCTGAACCCGTGCAGTTCTCCAAAGGCCAAGGAATGCTGCAAAGCATGGACAGCTGTACTCTTGATGGAATACATCATTACACCCACTTACAAACCTATACTGTCTTTATTACGATTCGACTATTTCCCCAAGAAGCTATGGCAAGCTTACAGATCACCTTTAATTTGCTGGAGAGTTACTAACCCCAGTACTAACCCCCAAACCATCCCTTCCCCAGTCTCTTTTCCCACAAGAGCACAGTTCGGTTCTCTCAGATTGGGTAAGAGAAGGTACTTTTCCCACCATTTTTTTTATAATACATTATTTTATATAATAGTCATCTATATTCTATTAATTATATGTATACTCCAACAATTATTTTATAATACTATTAGTTGTAAGGATAATAAAAACTACTTTGGCCGAATAAATAAAAAACATACGGTACCGCCTGCATTAGATGAAAAGGATGGAAGATGGGCTAGTTGGGAGACCTGTCCGTGCTAGATTATACTCCCAATAAGTGAACAGTCTGCATCAGCAGAGACTGGGTTTGGGATGCATTTTCCTAGGTCATCACGATTGGGATAACTTACACAAGGTGTTAGAGGCTGCCCTGTACATGCCACTCTATTAATAAATCTCCCTCAGTTAATAAAGGATGTCTTCTTTTGGTTCCAAAGCTAATAGTGGTATTAGCATGTATGTGCATCTACTATTAATTCTCAACCAGGCACTAGATTTTTACCTTTTTTGGGGGTGGTTACTTCTGAAAAAAGTACTGCATTTCAGCAGTATTTCCTTACCTTACAGATATTTACCTACCCTATAGGTACTCCCTCCTGTCTAGTATCATTTCATGTCTAATTTGGGGGGAGGAAGAGTATCCTCTAGATATTGTCCAATCCATCTTTTTCTTCACCCCTGAGCACTCCTGCTTTGTCCATTGAACTAGTTTGGGGAAACCAAGATGTCTTTCTTAGAAACAGGAATCCTAAGGTTAGAAGATGCATTTCTGAGAAAAGGAAATTCTGGAAGTGTTGCTGTTGAGGTCCTGAATCAAAAATGTTTATTCTTGGTTCTTCTACGCATTTGCTTTTTGCATCTCTTTCTCTTGTAAAATGGGTGAACTGTGTAAATTTCCTGTAGGAAAATGGTGTTGTTATGTTTAGGACAAGATGCGGTTTTGCACATTCTGGCCCCTTTCACCCTGGAGCAGAAAACCCATTATTATGATGATTCACTAATTGTCACTTTCAAAGCCTCCCTGGAGAATCAAGATATGGTATATGCGCCTCCCTTTCTCGGCTTGAAATGGTGAGGTGAATGACGGCGCAGTGGCCTGTCTGGCACTTGACACAGTGCCAGTGACGTAGCACTAGATTTCTGAGGTCTTGGCTTCTGATCCGTGGCTGGCGTCACTTGAAAACATTCACCTAGAACATTCAGGTGGGCTAAGTGCGAGCCTTAGCGGCGTCCTCGACAAAGCGGAAAAGCTGTTTCAGGGAGCAGATTTCTGGGAGCCAGGTGGCTTGCACATCTGCAGGTCTGGCTCGAGGACACCATTTGCCATCAAGAACCTGCTGGCATAGCTTCTTGTCAGAGCAGCTTACTACCCCCCCCACGTGCCCCTCCCCACTCCTCGGGGGCACCGAAGCATCTGATGCTCAGTTGGCACTGAAAGTCCATAGCTGTCCACCGTCACACGAATCAGATCCTACAAGAGCAAGGGATCGAGGCTTAAGCACTCTTGGGACACCTGCTTTACCAGGATGGGGGCTAAGAATCAATCGCCTTCGGCATGTTACCCACACTTTCCAAATACAAACCACGATGACCTGGCTCAACTTCCGCTACAGGGTACCCCATCATAGCAGACGGCTCCATTCTTTTTTAAAATGGAAGGCACTTCTGTTGACATGCCTTTTACACCTCCCTCAAGAGGAACTGCGTTTGGGAGCAGAGACGCAGCCCGTGTGTACACCCAGCATGTGTTTTCTCATTCCCACCCTACATTGTTTGTTGAAATAAATATGGAAATAAGGCTGAGCAAGACAGCCAAGCCAGCCAAAGTGAGACAAATTCATCACTCATGGGCTCTCAAGGGAAGGAAACCGTGCATTTTTTTCTAAATGATTATTTCTGAAGCACTGAAGGAATGGCTGTATCACTAACGAGGCCTGTACGCCATGACTGCTGATTATAAATGACCCGCAGAGAGCCAAGGAGATGGTGGGGATGAAGGGGAGACCGTGGGAAGGGGTGGGGGGGGAGGGGCTGCTGCTGGGGACAGGTGGTGGACATGGTACCTGGAATCAACTCCCTCTGCTTTTCTGACCCAGCACTAATGCCCCCAGCAGAGCACGTGACTTACTCTGAGCCAGCACAGATGAATGGGAAGGTATCAAAACCCCCCAAAGACAGAAAAGCATCTTGTGTAGAAGTACTTATGCCACTACGAACACCTCTCTCCTCCTGCGCGTGGAAGTCCTTGGCAGCATCCCAGCACCTGGGATGCAGACAGCAATGACGTACGATCCAGGCTACGCCAGTAAATGGCACCAAGGCCCCTGGGATCCCACCTTGGTGGCTGTGTACTGGGCATATAGGAAAAGAAGGTGCAGATATAAATACAGTTCATGGGATGGGATCTCTCCCCAGAACAGCTGGTGAATTCCAAGCCAGGCTGACAACAATGGTCTTGCAGACTGGGTATCATAATGTTTGGACAGAGAAAGCCACGACAGATCCTGTAACACTTCTCAGAGCTTCGTGATTCAGTGGCACTATGACGTCATACGACGCACTTTAGGAAAATGCCCAGACGTCTCCTGGCATGACCTAATACGAATCATTCAGACAGAAGAACCCGCTGCGCTGTGTTAGCAGCAGCGGCTAGAAGAAAAGGCCTGGCAAGGGATATTCTTGACAGATGCAGTGATCCAGTCTCCGAGGGCAAGGGCAGAATGATATGGCAATTGCTTTTTAAAATGGGTGTATTATTTAACCCAAGGAAATGCATTAATTATCCTTATATCCTTACGGAAAGGTAGAGGTGGAAAGGAGCTTCTGCTGCCTGTCAAACAAAGAAGCTGTGACAGGGCATGAGATATGTTTGCAACGTGTAGTAATGCCAGAGGTCCCTGAACTCACAGAGGATGGTTGCTCTGCCTGCCCTTTGCAGCCAGCATGCTCTCACGCAACACTGATGGCGCTGCAAGGCAGCTTCTCATGGGTCACGTGCATCCTTCGGCACGTGGATTCCTGGATTGAGACTCATGTGGTGAGAGTGAAGGCTGCTCTTCAACTCTTGATGCAATGAACACTCTAGCTGCACTAGGTTACCAGCAGCGTGTCTGCTATCGGGATTGCAAAATGAACTGAGGATTCTGGAATAGACCCTCCATTTCCTATATGTCCAAAAGGATAACAAGCCTGGAAGCAAAAGATAAATGGCTTCAAGCATTATAAAGGCAGTCTGGTCCCCAAATCTGTCCAGGGGATGCTCATAAAATTGAGAGGAAAAAGGAGGAAACAAAGGATGAAGGATAAAGTTCCGCTCCATTTACTTCTGCTTTTCAGCCTTGTTTGCTGTGGTAAGAAAGACACGTGCATTTTACTCCCTCTCTGCAGCTCTCCCGGGCAACAAAAAGCCACATGTTGGCAAAGATTAGAGCAACACACGGAGGGTCCCAGCGTTCCTCTGATTCATCACGGGGGGTGCGGTGGGGCGTGAGTGCTATTCCCAGACCTTTCTTTCTCTCTCATCTTCTCCGTGGATGGTTAGAGAATAAACAGGGGTTCTCAAACAATCATAACAAAGAAAAGAATTAAAAGCCACCCTTTCCAAGATTCGGTCTCCTTGCTTTGCTGCTCCCTACAGAGGAGCAGAGAGAGTCCTGCCGGATGCCGCCTCCCAGCGCTGACGCTCTAATGAATCTGACCCCTGGCTGCAGCTCTAAAAGGGTGCAGCAGTGTGTCAATGTAAACAGCTAAACCTAGTGTCATGTCAAGTGGTAACAAGGCCACTGCTGGTTTTTTACAAGCGCTGTGCACTTAGCAGATAAAAATGAGCATGCTATCGCCGGCCTCCACAAGTCACACTTATCAACAGTGAAAAGAAACAATGCTTTGTTCGATAGGTGTTGCTTGGTGCCAGTGACAGGAAGTCAAATTTCTTACGGGCTACCCATTAGCATGATGAAAGGGCGAGTAACAGCCCGCATTAACGAAATCTTTTTGCGTGTGTCCACGGTGACCAGCCCAGAGATCCTGATGTTCCCTCCAATTAAGAGAACTAATTACCCTCCACAATGCCACCTGGGCTTGAGACAACCAGTGACAGGAAAGGGCTTTGACAAACACATTTATTTGTCCAGGACCAAGTCCAGGGCCAGCAACCTCCATTCTTCCTGGTATCACAGTGGAGCCAGATGCACAAAAGATCAATAAAAGGTCCCGGGTTCACAGCGGGCTGAGGGCAGGACCTACAGACAAGGGATCCCCTGGGAGGCCATGGGCTTCCAGCCGCGGCAGCCGCGATGCACGCATGCCCAGTGCAGAGAGCAGGCCTGCAAGCGCACCTCGACTGGGCTCAGGCTGAAGTTCTCCTTTGAAGACAGCCAAGAGGTTTGAAAGATGTCAGACAAGGAAGGGGAGTTGAAAAGAAGGGAGAGTTGTTTTACTGATGCTCAGGTAGTTACTCTTTTTCTTTTTTTTTAAGATGTTTAGAAATTTCAATATAATGTCTGAAACATTTATATTAACATATTTCCATACAAATAACCCAAAGAAAGTTTAGTATTAGTTGTTTTGTTTGTTTTTTTATACTGCAGATTCTTATCAGTCATCCATTTTATATACATCAGTGTATACATGTCAATCCCAATTGCCCAATTCAGCACACCACCATCCCCACCCCACCGCGGTTCTCCCCCATTGGTGTCCATACTTCTGTTCTCTACATCTGTGTCACAACTTCTGCCCTGCAAACTGGCTCATCTGTACCATTTTTCTAGGTTCCACATACATGTGTTAACATACGATATTTGTTTTTCTCTTTCTGACTTACTTCACTCTGTATGACAGTCTCTAGATCCATCCACGTTTCAACAAATGACTTAATTTTGTTCCCTTTTATGGCTGAGTAATATTCCATTGTATACATGTGCCACATCTTCTTTATCCATTCGTCTGTCGATGGGCATTTAGGTTGCTTCCATGACCTGGCTATTGTAAACAGTCCTGCAATGAACATTGGGGTGCATGTGTCTTTTTGAATTATGGTTCTCTCTGGGTATATGCCCAGTAGTGGGATTGCTGGATCATATGGTAAATCTATTTCTGGTTTTGTTTTGTTTTGTTTTCTTACAGTACGCGGGCCTCTCACTGTTCTGGCCTCTCCTGTTGCAGAGCACAGGCTCCAGACATGCAGGCTCAGTGGCCATGTCTCACGGGCCCAGCTGCTCCACGGCATGTGGGATCTTCCCGGACCGGGACACGAACCGATGTCCCCTGCATCAGCAGGCAGACTCTCAACCACTGTGCCACCAGGGAAGCCCCTATTTTTAGTTTTTTAAGGAACCTCCATACTGTTCTCCATAGTGGCTGTATCAATTTACATTCCCACCAACAATGCAAGAGGGTTCCCTTTTCTCCACACCCTCTCCAGCATTTGTTGTTTGTAGATTTTCTGATGATGCCCATTCTAACTGGTGTGAGGTGATACCTCATAGTATTTGTTGTTTTGTTTTTTTTTTTCAGTACGCAGGCCTCTCACTGTTGTGGCCTCTCCCGTTGCGGAGCACAGGCTCCGGACGCGCAGGCTCAGGGGCCATGGCTCACGGGCCCAGCTGCTCCACGGCATGTGGGATCTTCCCAGACCGGGGCACGAACCCGTATCCCCTGCATCGGCAGGTGGACTCTCAACCACTGCACTACTAGGGAAGAAGCCTTCTCATTGTAGTTTTGATTTCCATTTCTCTAACAATTAGTGATGTTGAGCAGATTTTCATGTGCTTCTTGACCATCTGTATGTCTTTGCAGAAATGTCTATTTAGGTCTTCTGCCCATTTTTGGATTGGGTTGTTTGTTTCTTTAATATTGACCTGCATGAGCTGTTTATATATTTTGGAGATTAATCCTTTGTCCGTTGATTCATTTGCAAATATTTTCTCCCATTCTGAGGGTTGTCTTTTCGTCTTGTTTATGGTTTCCTTTGCTGTGCAAAAGATTTGAAGTTTCATTCGGTCCCATTTGTTTATTTTTGTTTTTATTTCCATTACTCCAGGAGGTGGATCAAAAAAGATCTTGCTGTGATTTATGTCAAAGAGTGTTCTTCCTATGTTTTCCTCTAAGAGTTTTATAGTGTCCGGTCTTACATTTAGGTCCTGAATCCATTTTGAGTTTATTTTTGTATATGGTGTTAGGGAGTGTTCTAATTTCATTCTTTTTTATGTAGCTGTCCAGTTTTCCCAGCACCACTTACTGAAGAGACTGTCTTTTCTCCATTGTATATCTTTGCCTCCTTTGTCATAGATTAGCTGACCATAGGTGCATGCGTTTATCTCTGGGCTTTCTATACTGTTCCATTGATCTATATTTCTGTTTTTGTGCCATACCATGTTGTCTTGATTACTGTAGCTTTGTAATATAGTCTGAAGTCAGGGAGTCTGATTCCTCCAGCTCTGTTTTTTTCCGTCAAGACTGCTTTGGCTATTCGGGGTCTTTTGTGTCTCCATACAAATTTTAAGATGATTTGTTCTAGTTCCGTAAAAAATGCCATTGGTAATTTGATAGGGATTGCACTGAATCTGTAGATTGCTTTGGGTAGTATAGTCATTTTCACAATATTGATTCTTCCAATCCAAGAACATGGCATATCTCTCCATCTGTTGGTATCATCTTTAATTTCTTTAATCAGTGTCTTATAATTTTCTGCATGAAGGTCTTTTGTCTCCCTAGGTAGGTTTATTCCTAGGTATTTTATTCTTTTTGTTGCAATGGTAAATGGAAGTGTTTCCATAATTTCTCTTTCAGATTTTTCATCATTAGTGCATAGGAATGCAAGAGATTTCTGTGCATTAATTTTGTATCCTGCAACTTTACCAAATTCATTGATTAGCTCTAGTAGTTTTCTGGTGGATTTTTAGGATATGTATAGTATCATGTCATCTGCAAACACTGACAGTTTTACTTCTTCTTTTCCAATTTGTATTCCTTTTATTTCTTTTTCTTCTCTGATTGCCGTGGCTAGGACTTCCAAAACTATGTGGAATAATAGTGGTGAGAGTGGACATCCTTGTCTTGTTCCTGATCTTAGAGGAAATGCTTTCAGTTTTTCACCATTGAGAATGATGTTTGTTGTGGGTTTGTCGTATATGGCCTTTATTATGTTGAGGTAGGTTCCCTCTATGCCCACTTTCGGGAGAGTTTTTATCATAAATGGGTGTTGATAAAGCTTTTTGTCAAAAGCTTTTTCTCATCTCTATTGAGATGATCATATGGTTTTTATTCTTCAATTTGTTAATATGGTGTATCACATTGATTGATTTGCGTATACTGAAAATCCTTGCATCCCTGGGATAAATCCCACTTGATCGTGGTGTATGATCCTTTTAGTGTATTGTTGGATTCTGTTTGCTAGTATTTTGTTGAGGATTTTTACATCTATATTCATCAATGATATTGGTCTGTAATTTTCTTTTTCTGTAGTATCTTTGTCTGGTTTTGGTATCAGGGTGATGGTGGCCTCATAGAATGAGTTTGGGAGTGTTCCTTCCTCTGCAATTTTTTGGAAGAGTTTGAGAATGATGGGTGTTAGCTCTTCTCTAAATGTTTGACAGAATTCACCTGTGAAGCCATCTGGTCCTGGACTTTTGTTTGTTGGGAGATTTTGAATCACAGTTTCAATTTCATTACTTGTGATTGGTGTGTTCATATTTTCTGTTTCTTCCTGGTTCAGTCTTGGAAGCTGATACCTTTCTAAGAATTTGCCCATTTCTTCCAGGTTGTTCATTTTATTGGCATAGAGTTGCTTGTAGTAGTCTCTTAGGATGCTTTGTATTTCTGTGGTGTCTGTTGTAACTTCTCCTTTTTCATTTCTAATTTTATTGATTTGAGTCCTCTCCCTCTTTTTCTTGATGAGTCTGGCTAATGGTTTATCAATTTTGTTTATCTTCTCAAAGAACCAGCTTTTAGTTTATTGATCTTTGCTATTGGATTCTTTGTTTCTATTTCATTTTTTTCTGCTCTGATCTTTATGATTTCTTTCCTTCTGCTAACTTTGGGTTTTGTTTGTTCTTCTTTCTCTAGTTGCTTTAGGTGTAATGTTAGATTGTTTACTTGAGATTTTTCTGGTTTCTTGAGGTAGGTTTGTATAGCTATAAACTTCCCTCTTAAAACTGCTTTTGTTGCATCCCATAGGTTTTGGATCGTTGTGTTTTCATTGTCATTTGTCTCTAGGTATTTTTTGATTTCCTCTTTCATTTCTTTAGTGATCTCTTGGTTATTTAGTAACGTATTGTTTCGCCTGTATGTGTTTGTGTTATTTACGTCTTTTTCCCTGTAATTCATTTCTAATCTCATTAGCGTTGTGGTCCGAAAAGATGCTTGATATGATTTCAATTTTCTTTAATTTACTGAGGCTTGATTTGTGACCCAAGATGTGATCTATCCTGGAGAATGTTCCGTGGGCACTTGAGAAGAAAGTATCATCTGCTGTTTTTGGATGGAATATCCTATAAATATCAATTAAATCTATCTGGTCTATTGTGTCATTTAAAGCTTCTGTTTCCTTATTTATTTTCATTTTGGATGATCTGTCCATTGGTGTAAATGAGGTGTTAAAGTCCCCCACTCTTACTGTGTTACTGTCAATTTCCTCTTTTATAGCTATTAGCAGTTGCCTTATGTATTGAGGTGCTCCTATGTTGGGTGCATATATATTTATAGTTGTTATATCTTCTTCTTGGATTGATCCCTTGATCATTATGTAGTGTCCTTCTTTGTCTCTTGTAACATTCTTTATTTTAAAGTCTATTTTATCTGATATGAGTGTAGCTACTCCAGCTTTCTTTTGATTTCGATTTGCATGGAATATCTTTTTCCATCCCCTCACTTTCAGTCTGTATGTGTCCCTAGGTCTGAAGTGGGTCTCTTGTAGACAGCATATATATGGGTCTTGTTTTTGTATCCATTCAGCAAGCCTGTGTCTGTTGGTTGGAGCATTTAATCCATTCACGTTCAAGGTAATTATTGATATGTAGGTTCCTATGACCATCTTCTTAATTGTTCTGGTTTGTTTTTGTAGGTCCTTTTCTTCTCTTGTGTTTCCCACTTAGAGATGTTCCTTTAGCATTTGTTGTAGAGCTGGTTTGGTGGTGCTGAATTCTCTTAGCTTTTGCTTGTCTGTAAAGCTTTTGATTTCTCCATCGAATCTGAATGAGATCCTTGCCGGGTCGAGTAATCTTGGTTGTAGGTTCTTCCCTTTCATCACTTTAAGTATATCATGCCACTCCCTTCTGGCGTGTACAGTTTCTGCTGAGAAATCAGCTGTTAACCTTATGGGAGTTCCCTTGTATGTTATTTGTCATTTTTCCCTTGCTGCTTTCAATAATATTCCTTTTTCTTTAAGTTCTGCCAATTTGATTACTGTGTATTGGCGTGTTTCTCCTTGGGTTTATCCTTTATGGGACTTGCTGCGCTTCCTGGACTTGGGTGGCTATTTCCTTTCCCATGTTAGGGAAGTTTTTGACTATAATCTCTTCAAATATTTTCTCTGGTCCTTTCTCTCTCTCTTCTCCTTCTGGGACCCCTATAATGCGAATGTTGTTGCATTTAATGTTGTCCCAGAGGTCTCTTAGGCTGTCTTCATTACTTTTCATTCTTTTTTTCTTTAGTCTGTTCTGCAGCAGTGAATTCCACCATTCTGTCTTCCAGGTCACTTATCCGTTCTTCTACCTCGGTTATTCTGCTATTGATTCCTTCTAGTGTATTTTTCATTTCAGTTATTGTATTGTTCATCTCTGTTTGTTTGTTCTTTAATTCTTCTAGGTCTTTGTTAAACATTTCTTGCATCTTCTCGATCTTTGCCTCCATTCTTTTTCCGAGGTCCTGGATCATCTTCTCTATCATTATTCTGAATTCTTTTTCTGGAAGGTTGCCTATCTCCACTTCATTTAGTTGTTTTTCTGGGGTTTTATCTTGTTCCTTCATCTGGTATATAGCCCTCTGCCTTTTCTTCTTGTCTGTCTTTCTGTGAAAGTGGATTTTGTTCCACAGGCTGCAGGACTGTAGTTCTTCTTGCTTCTGCTGTGTGCCCTCTGGTGGATGAGGTTATCTAAGAGGCTTGATGGGAGGGACTGGTGGTGGGTAGAGCTAACTGTTGCCTTGGTGGGCAGAGCTCAGTAAAACTTTAATCCACCTGACTGTTGATGGGTGGGGCTGGGTTCCCTCCCTGTTGGTTGTTTGGCCTGAGGCAGCCCAACACTGGCACCTACCTGGGCTCTTTGGTGGGGCTAATGACTGACTCTGGGAGGGCTCACGCCAAGGAGTACTTCCCAGAACTTCTGCTGCCAGTGTCCTTGTCCCCATGGTGAAAGAGAGCCACCCCCCGCCTCTGCAGGAGACCTTCCAACAGCAGCAGGTAGGTCTGGTTCAGTTTCACCTGGGGTCACTGCTCCTTCCTCTGGGTCCCGATGCACACACTACTTTGTGTGTGCCCTCCAAGAGTGGAGTCTCTGTTTCTCCCAGTTCTGTGGAAGTCCTGCATTCAAATCCCAGTAGGCTTCAAAGTCTGATTCTCTAGCAATTCCTCCTCTCGTTGCCGGACCCCCAGGTTGGGAAGCCTGACCTGGGGCTCAGAACCTTCACTCCAGTGGGTGGACTTCTGTGGTCTAAGTGTTCGCCAGTCTGTGAGTCACCCACCCACCCAGCAGTTATGGGATTTGATTTTACTGTGATTGTGCCCCTCCTACCGTCTCATTGTGGCTTCTCCTTTGTCTTTAGATGTGGGGGATATATTTTGGTGAATACCAGTGTCTTCCTGTCAATGATTGTCCAGCAGCTAGTTGTGATTCTGCTGTTCGCGCAAGAGGGAGTGGTAGTTAGTTACCCTTTAATAGAAGAATTTTAAGCAGATCCACATATGCTGACATTACTATCCCTCGTTTCATATACAAGGAAACTAGAGTACAGAAGAGGTCAGTGACTGCATCGCACATCCAAAAAAAGGAAGAGAACTTGCATTTTCTGAGTACCTACTGGGTATCAGTCATTTTCAGATACATTTTCTAGTTGAATCACTTCCACCGTCCTAAGAGGTAGGACTTCCAGACACACTCACACAGAGACACACACACACACCCTTGAGGAAACTGAAGCTGAAGGAGATTCATCAACTTGCTCAAAATCACTCTCCTAGGGCTGATTCACACTTTGATCCTTCTGACTTTAAAGCCCTTCTCATCCCACTCCAAGCTGCTCAAGGTCGTTTTGGCTCTCAGACCGTGCACAAGAAGCCAGGTGATCTGATTTTTAGAGTTATTCGAGTACTTTTGAAAGCCACAGGGGCCTTTAGGAAGCTTTCTGTCTGTCTGTGGCCCTGTTCCATCAACGAGGCTTTAAGACAGTAAACAAGGAAAACAAGCATGTCTCCTTTTGTTAGTTGCAGATGCTTTCTTCAACTCCTTCTCCCTCTAAAGGAAAGGTAGGACTAAAACTATAACTCAAGACCTCTGTTCTTCCCCGAAGCTCTACGTGTATCCATTTGATAATGGAGCTCTGGGAATTACCTAGTTTCCCCAGCCCAACTCCTCAATCTGCTGTAGAGCTTAGCATTCAACAGAAGGAATATGCCTATCTTTTGCCCGGAGGTGAGTATGATACTAAGACACATCACCTTTCTGGATCACGTGGGTCACATTTAAAAACACACCAGATAATAACTTGATATGTCACAATTTTAGATTTACTACCCAGTCCCAAGTACACAGAAGTAGAGGGTATGAACTAAAATGCCAACTTACTGGCAGGTCTTAATTACCCATGTTTAAAGACAAAGCAAAAATAAAAACAAAAACCTGTTCGTTAACATTCATGATAATTTAATCTAGCCCATATTTTTGGATCTTCCTCAGCTCATCAAGTCTTTTGTTGGAAAAAAATTTATAGACTCCCTATTCATAGATATAGGTAATTACATACAGTTTGGGTTTTTCTAGAAATTACTCCTAAACTAAAGTACCTTAATTCATTTGCGTCTTCTAATGAAATGGCTACTATCCTCAGTTTAAGATCCAGAACTCTCCTCTTGGTCTGGTCCTATCCTAGTCCTGGTCCTGACTGTTCACGGAAGGAACATCCCCTGATTTCCGGAGCCCTCACTCAAAGGCCTGATGAGGTGACCTCCTATGGGCGGCATTATGGCCATGGCGAAAACCCCACCCACGCAAGGAAAGACCTCTGCCCACAGGGCCCCTGGGAGGTGCCATTTTCGTCTTCTATTGCACTGCGCTGACATTTTAAAATTATAATGACT
This sequence comes from Phocoena phocoena, assembly GCF_963924675.1. Classification (NCBI taxonomy): domain Eukaryota; kingdom Metazoa; phylum Chordata; class Mammalia; order Artiodactyla; family Phocoenidae; genus Phocoena; species Phocoena phocoena. The sequence goes on from NC_089223.1 coordinate 20,859,266, forward strand.
CCACATCCCAAATGGGTCCTAAGAACATTCCAAATCAGCTAATTAATAAATCACTTGCTCTTGAGGATGGCGTTTATCAAATTCACAACTAACATGTGAGGTGGGGTAAGAGCAGGAGTCTGCAGCTGCCACACCGCTGGCTCTAGCAGGCACCGCTTACGAAGGACCCAGCTTGTTCCCAGACCTTCACCACTCTCCGGCTATAAGCTAACGGGCACCTTCAAGCAGCTGTGCGTACTATCTGAGTCCACTGGGGCACAATTTCATCGACAGAGACGGCAACTTACAGATTAATGAGTGGTCGCTTGAAAGAATGAAGAACAGGGGCATCCCTACTAATCAGACACTTGGTGTCCCATATGGTGATAGTAATTGAAGCATCCTCCTGGTCACACTGTTGACCTAAGATTAAAATCAATTAGGTGCCACCGTTTAAACACTGGTGGCATTCTAGTGTCTTTATCTTGTTCATTAGGCACAGATTTGCTGTGGGAGTAACAGTACCAAGCTGGGCATACTCCTTGGCAAAGAGCAGACCACTGGTAATCTCTTCAATCTCTGAAGACTGTATACTTTTTCTAGCAGGCTTCAGAATCACTGCCAACACATCTGAACTTGGTCATGACAATTAGGCTGTCAGAGCAGCTTGTACTGCTCTTAATCCTCTGCTTGGTACCTTGTGAAATCTCTATTTCTCAACCACAGGCTGTACCCTCCCCATCAACCCCATCATCCAGCCACTGCTTTGCTTCACACGTTTTTAAGGGGCTGGAACTGGGTGAGAGAAAGGAACTATGGGGAAACTGCCCAAGTGTGCAGGCCACCAGTAGCGGAATGACGTGGAGTCGGACTAGAAGACAAGGCAGCGGAGAGCCTGGGGACTTGGTGAGCAGAGAGGCAGAGAACCACTGCTCAGAGGCCAGAGGGCTGGAAAAAGCCTATCACTGGTTTAGTCTGAATCCGGCCCATACTATTCACCCTCCTTTCCTTCTTTATAGTATCAATGTGGTTTTCGCAAGGTTTTTCTCCCGGAGGGGACTTTGTTTTTCTTAGAAGAGATAATGGGTGTTGACTTCTCAGTCAAATAGTCACTAAAGCTTAATGGCTCCCAGAATTGAATTCTGAGGGCAGACATCAAGGAGAGAGCATGTGTGTGTGTGTGCGCGTGTGTGTGTATCAGAAATGGCACAATGTCCCACAGAGAGGACACACCAAAGAAGTAAGAAGATGGAAGTAACATCTTTTTTGATCCACCTTCTAGAATAATGAAAATGAAAAATAAACAAATGGGACCTAATTAAACTTAAAAGCTTCTGTACAGCAAAGGAAACCAACAACAAAATGAAAAGGTAACCCACAGAATAGGAGAAATATTTGCAAGTGAAGCGACCAACAAGGAATTAACCTCCAAAATATACAAACAGCTCATGAAGCTCTACATCAGAAAAACAAACGACCCAATCAAAAAAATGGGCAGAAGATCTAAACAGACATTTGTCCAAAGAAGACATACAGATGGCCAAAAAACACATGAAAAGCTGCTCGACATCACTAATTATCAGAGAAATGCAAATCAGAACTACAATGAGGGGACTTCCCTGGTGATCCGGTGGTTAAGAATCTGCCTTGCAATGCAGGGGACGTGGGTTTGATCCCTGGTCAGGGAACTAAGATCCCACATGCCGCAGGGCAACTAAGCCTGCATGCCGCAACTACTGAGCCAGTGCGCTCTGGAGCCCACGTCTCACAACTAGAGAGAAGTCCGTGTGCCACACCAAAAGATCCCGCATGCCGCAACCAAGGTCCCTTTGTGCCTCAACTAAGACCTGACTCAGCCAAATAAATAAATAAATATTAAAAAACCCCACAAAACTACAGTGAGGTATCACCTCACACCAGTCAGAATGGCCGTCATCAAAAAGTCTACAAACGATAAATGCTGGAGAGGGTGTGGAGAAAAGGGAACCCTCCTACACTGTTGGTGGGAATGTAAATTGGTACAACCACTATGGAGAACAGTATGGAAGTTCCTTAAAAAATTTAAAATACAACTACCATATGATCCATCCAGCAATCCCACTCCTGGTCATATATCTGGAGAAAACCATAATCCAAAAGGATACATGCACCCCAATGTTCATTGCAGCACTATTTACAATAGCCAAGACATGGAAGCAACTTAAATGTCCATCGACAGAGGAATGGATAAAGATGTGGTACATATAGACAATGGAATACTATTAGGCCATAAAAAAGAATGAAATAATGCCATTTGTAGCAACATGGATGGACCTAGACATTATCACATCAAGTGAAGTAAGTCAGACAAAGAAAGACAAATATCATATGATATCAATCATATGTGGAATCTAATTTTTTAAAAAAGGTACAAATGAACTTATTTATAAAACAGAAACAGTCTTACAGATATTGAAAACAAACTTATGGTTACCAAAGGGGAAACATGGCGGGGGAGGGGGATAAATCAGGAGCTTGGGATGAACACACACACACACTACTATATATAAGATAAAGGGAACTCTACTCAACATTCTGTGATAACCTACATGAGAAAAGAATCTAAAAAAGAATGAATATATGTATATGTAAAACTGAATCACTTTGCTGGACACCTGAAACTAACAGAACATTGCAAATCAACTATACTCCAATAAAATTAAAATATAAAAAACAAAGAAGAAGATGGAAGGGGAGAAGTGGGGAGGGTGAGAAAGGGAAAAGGAACTGGACATATGGCTGTATGAGACAGAGTACATACATACAGGGGTATACCAACACAGAAATGGGAAAAGACATAAATTAAGAATGAATGTCTTCTTTTTGAAGTATAATTGATTTACAATGTTGTGTTAGTTTCAGGTGTACAGCAAAGCGATTCAGTTATACATATATATATATATATATTCTTTTTCAGATTCTTTTCCCTTATAGGTTATTACAAAATATTGAGTATAGTTCCCTGTGCTATACAGTAGGTCCTTGTTGTTTGTCTATTTTATATATAGTAGTGTGTATATGTGAATCCCAAACTCCTAATTTATCCCTCCTGCCAAGAGGGAGAGTCTTTATCCAAGGTCGAGGTGTCTGAATCAGGTCAAATTGGCAGAAATACCCAGGTAGGAACTGAAGTTAGAAAAACTAAATAAGAGCAAAGAAATCACATTCTGCTGCATGGCAAGTTCATTTCTGCAGACAGAGACGTCAGGAAGTTTCAATTTATGTCTATGTCCTCTTCATGACTGCACCAAGATCTCACAAGGTAAGTGCTATCAGCAATTAGACTGGCTTGAGACCGAAAGGAAGCAGGAAACCACTTTGACTACGATTTTACTTAACTCAGTGTTTTTGGATTTGAAGTAGATGCTCATCTGAACGAAAGCGTCTGTGATGTGATTTCTTATTTTCACATACGCTGTGATTTCTTATTTTCTCTTTTGTAGTCCCATTTCTAAGAAAACTATGGTAAGTGGTATATAATAGTTTCATTGACACCACCATCTCCTATGCCCAACATTATCATTCTAAAATACAAACTGAATAAATACATAGGTAGGTCATTTTGAAAGTGATTTTTATTTGCCCAACAGATTGAATCCGGGCAGTAGTAAAATTACAGTTGGTTAAGTAAATCTTGAGTCAGAGTAAGGTTTATCAGGGTAATGCTGATCTTTAACCCTTAAGTCTAGAATATATCTTTAGGAGTGGGAAGAAATCCTAACATCCCTATAAACAGAGAATTCAGAGTCAGAAATGCCCCAAGCAGACTTTTTGCAGTTATTTGACAGCTTGACAGTGACAAAAAAAAAATCAGCAGCTGAATTGGGAGATTGGGATTGACATATATACACTAATATGTATAAAATGGATAACTAATAAGAACTGTATAAAAAAATAAATAAAATTAAAAAAAAAAATCAGGAGCTGAAATGCTTTCTCCCCAACTTTGTGACTGAATTTTTATGCAGTCTTCCCTGGATTATTTTGTGCCTTAATTTCCCTTCCTGCAGATTGCTGGAAGCTATAGATTATAAGCTATAGCTAAGCTATAGATTATAAGCTATAGCTAAGCTACAGATTATAAACTATAGCTAAGCTATAGATGATAACAAGCTAGCACTGCACCTTATTTTTATTTTACTAGCCAGATTCTCTCACCAAACTAAGCATTTCTGTCTATGAGGGGAAGAGTTTAAGAAATAAATGATCTGTGAATAATAGTTTAAGTATTATTTTATATTCAAAGATGAACTTTAAAAGAGTCATTCGTTGATGACTTTTGGCGGCAGACAGAGCTTTTCTCTAGAGTTACAGTCCTTAAAACAGCTCCATTTTAAACATTTTTGCTTCTTCCCTATACTTAAAAATACCTTTTGCGTGGCTTTCTCAGGATATCCTGTAATTTAGAAAATCAAGGTGATTCATTTTGATATTTTGGAGGAAAACTGTGTGGTTTCCCTGTGAAGCTACTGATCCATGTAACAGCTCTCTGAGAGCAAAACGGCAGTGCGGAGGGAGCCCAAAACAGTATCATGAGACTGGATGGATCTGCTTTTTCTCACATCATTCAATAAGATTTTTTCACAGTTCACACCTAGTATTTTCTGAATCTAGGCAGGCCAGCCATAGGGAAATGGGACTTCCCTCTCTCTTCTCTTTCTCAGTCTCCTTTCTCCATTGTTCAGGTTGTGTAAAATTAGAACATTAAAAAACCGCACATACTGCCCTTTTCTTCTGGGTTAAGCACAGGTCACGGTTAGTCCGGGTGAGTGTGGGAAGTTGGGAAGCTGAGGGCAGTGTGCAAAGGACACGATCACTCATTGATTCAATCTGTGGAGCAAATCATAAAAACATTTTTAAAGTGGTTCCTGCAAGAGTCATAAGGAATTTCAGCACGCTTGTTTTAAATGTGTTTCCATGCATACCTGATCCTGTCATTTTCTCTCAAGGACTTCTGACAGCTCAGGTTATAAGGAAGTGTTTTGGTAAGCTAGAACACTTTTTCTGGGCCTCTCTACGAAGCTTTCTAAATCTGATTTAAAGAATTGGGAATGATTAAAAAAGAAAAAAGTGCTGTGGCTATCTCTAGCAAGTGGACAGTACTGGTGAACTGTTCAAATTAAGCACAGAAAATAGAATCTTCAAAAATACTTTCCAGGGCTTCCCTGGTGGCGCAGTGGTTGAGAGTCCGCCTGCCGATGCAGGGGCCAGGGGTTCGTGCCCCAGTCCGGGAAGATCCCACAGGCCGCGGGGCCGCTGGGCCCGTGAGCCATGGGCGCTGAGCCTGCGCGTCCGGAGCCTGTGCTCCGCAACGGGAGAGGCCACAACAGTGGGAGGCCCGCGTACCGCAAAAAAAAAAACAAAAAAACTTTCCAATCATGCCTAGTCGCTGATCACCAAGCCCCCGGTAATAAAAGAAAACAGACTTCACCTGATTATTGTAACAACAGAATACACTGCTGCTTCTATTGTTGTGAAAGACTCGCTTGAAAAGGAAAGTTAACCTGGAGGAATGAGTAAGCAAAGTGCCAAACCTAGATTACCAAGCCCAGGGGCCCTCAGAAACAGAGACTTCTGTCTGCGTGGGACTCAGGAAGAAACAGAATTGGGAATATTTGTTTGTTTGTATGTTTGATTTGGACAGAAGACTATTTTAGGGATCTCCAGTCTCACCCGTTTGAGCTATTTTTCTCTTAAGCATGTGCGCTTAGTGAATTATATATTGTTAGCGACCCTGGGGTGTGCAATCCCATCTCTTTTAATACACTTTTCCATTCTGACAAGGAGCTTCAGTGGCTTGGAATAATCTCCTTCAATTGACAAAAGCAGCCCCCAATTTCTAAGTTTTTAAACCATTAGTGGCTGATCAGTTGCAACAAATATGCCGCCGCCGCCGCCGCCGCCGCCGCCGCCGCACCTAATGATTAAATTTTAAATATTCATGATGGATGGATGTCTGTGTGTGTGCACAGAAACGACACGTCGACGGCTGCTTCTCACCAGGGCACCGTTAAAGCTATAAGCAGAAGCTGCATATGTCAGATATTTTCTGGTTAAATATTCCAGTCATTTAAAAAAGCATTCTATAGATGCAGCAGCATTAATGTGTGAGATACACACGAATCATTAAAAAACAAAACAACAGCAACAAAAACACCGCTGAACACACCAGCCATTTTGATAGTGGTCATTTTGGGTCATTGTGATTTTTCAGTGATTTAAAGTTTCTTATTTCTGCTTGTCTGTATTTTTCGAAAACATTTTCTACAATAAACACAAATTATTTTGTAATAAGACAAAAGATAACTGAAAAATCCCATGCTAAGAAACACAACAACATCATAATAAAATTTTGACCAATGAAAAAAAATTCTTCATGGAGAAATATGCACTTACAGGTTACAAAAATAAACACAAAAGAAGAGAAGAGAGTAAGTTTTGTCTAAGTTTTAGCTATGAAATAAGTGGGAAATAAGACCTAATTTTCCTCTAAGTATAGAGAAAATGCAAGTCAATTTTTAGAGGAAATTCAATAGGGAGGATACAGCGATCTGGAGGGACACATTTTCTGAGATGAAATTAAATCAAATGTATTCTTTGGCCATTGTTTGTGGCTGAGACTACAAACAACTGAGAAAAATTAGCTGAACTGAAAAATGCCCGTGGTTTCAATCTGCTAGGATGAACCCCTGTTTCTTTCTCATGTCTCTCTTCTTCCTGTTCAGCAATATCTCCGCTCCCTTTTTACTGTTTTCCTTTTCTGGAAATCTTCCTCACATACATATTTAAACACCATTAAATCTCATTGTTTCTTGCACTGTACATGCATACCATCTTTTTCCAAATGGACACCCAGTTGAGAGCATAGATGACTATCCTGATCACAGGAAAAGGGAAAAATAATGAAAAAACACAGGAATCGGAGACGACAAAACCAGACACGCTTGACCTGCTCTGTGTATGCGAGCAAATACTCAGGCTTGTCATTCTGTAATAGGATTCCATTAGCTCTCAGACCAGTGACTAACTGGTTAAAAGGAAAACTGTATCAACCGCTTGGCTCTGATTGGTCCCTAGAAACTTCCTGTAGAAAAGAATTAGAGCAAATACATTGAAAGGAGGGCCCAGATCCTGAGCCTACAAGAAACATGGGGGGAAAAAAAGACAACGTCTGACCTCACTGTTGATAGGTGGGTTAAACTGTATACCTGTGTCCGGCTCCCCCCAGTTAAGAGGTTAAACAAGGATTTTAACCAGAAGAAGAAGGAGAACCAGCAGGGATGGGAAACGGTGAAGGCAAAACCAGCATCACTGGAAAGAATAGTTTAAAATTTTGAGTCTGAAAATCACTTGCGTCCTAACAATACTGAGCTTGGTGGTAACAAAATCATCAAGTACAGACTAGTTACCAACCCAAATGAGATCCACTGTCACTTAACCGCTCAGCTTTTAATGTGTCATGTTTGTTCCATCCTATCAAAATATCCCTTTACAGTCCGTTTGCGGTTCAGTTCGTTTCTTTGAAATTTTACATAAAATTCTGAAAAGTTACTTTTCTATAATTGTTAATATTTTAAATAGTATTTGTTATTTAGAGAAGTTATAGAGGAAACCATCTCACAGGAAAACATGGTTCAGGATGCTTACTAGAAACAAAATTACACCTGGACATTTTCACTATATAAAAAACCTTGTGTTCCATGACTTCTATGAGGTTTACAGGGGAACAGAACTCCTGGTTTTGTAGACCATATCTTTTCAGTTTGCTTAAAATTCTCACTTGACTAAAATCTAATTTATTTAGAATCACTGGTTTTTTTCGTTTTTGTTTTCTTTCTAGACCCTGTGTATTTGTAGCTAGTTGACCTGTAGCTTGTATCAGAACAAAAGAAACAAGAGTAGTATTTTATGAAATCTAAGCTTCTATATGATTCTATGTAAAAGAAAACATTTAAACAATGGCAAGACAAAATCCTAAAAGATAGTTTCAAGCCGTCATTACTGTCTTACTGTCTTAGCCCTCTCTCCTCTTCCAGTTAACCTCACCATGCAAAATTACGATGATGGTATTTCCTGATTTCCTCAGGACCTCTCTGGCTTACAGCATTGTCCTGGTGACCCGTTTGGTGAGTGCCTCTTTTCACTCTCAAAAGTGTCCTGGTTTGGATGAAAAATTAGATGGAATTGCCCAGGGTTTTCCACGAGCCCACAAGATAATCTAGGTTGTGTTGTCAACATCTAGCTTTGGTGCAAACCTCAACCACATACATTTTCTTTGCTTCCAAAAGGACTGTTGAATAAAGCTCTTGCTGTACATATATACCCGTGTCAAGACAGACAGGACTACTTGCAGGATGGAAGGAAGTAAAGAGAGAGCATTCTACCAAAATGTAGACAATGGTCGACCCTAGATTACTCATCTTTTGAGAGCCTCTTGCCAGAAAAGTGGCAAATTATGGTAGTTTTAGATGAAATTTCTTTGGATTTTTAACATTCACTCTTTGAATGACTTAAGTTCCAGAACTTTCTCTAATTACATTCTCCTTTCAGATACCGTACTCTTAGGTGCCTTCTTTCTGAAGGTACCGATGGCTCTATAACCTTGCAGACTACCCAGTGGGGTTCTGATAGCTAACCACAAAGGGAAACTGAAGGCCAACCTCTTCTCAGATACAGAGCATCACAGTTATGCCAACCCAGCTTTTTGGGATGCTGTTTATGTATGGTCTAGGTCTGCTATTGGCTGGCATGTTTCATTTCACAGACTTAATATGGACTCCTTTCTTCTTCTCCAGGGCTTTCTGAGACTCCTCAAAAGAAAGACAACTTCCTTTCACTCTGAAAATATGATTTATATTGCCAGTGCCCATGGCTGTAAATGCTGGAGCTTGGGGAGAAATATGGAAGAGAAAGAGCAATGAAAGGGCGACCAAATTGTTTTAGAGTATAGAATACCTTCAGGCTTTTTCTCTTCTCAACTGCCGACAGCCTATATATAGATAGTTCATTATTCCCTTTTTCCCTATAGAGGGCCCACGTTCATTCTGGGCAGTATGGGGCTGATAGAAAGAATAACTGAACTAAGTTGGGTGGGCAGACCGGCCCAGGCCCTTATGCAGAAAGCGGATTTTGAGTATATGGCTTCAGGACTTCTCTTGGGCGTGCAGTTTGTAGACTGTGATCATTTCGGTCACGTTTGTTGACTGATCATTTCGGCTTTCTCACGTTAAAACAATGGCTACTTGTGAACAGCTGATCATGCAAGGAGGGTGAAGGGCCGCTCCTGTGTGAAACTGACCTTACGACTTCTTGAGTGAATAGCTGAGGAGTTGCTAGCAGGAAGTAGAGAAGTGAAAGCCACCCTTCTAAGTCTGTACCTCGTCTCTCCCTAACAAAGAAAGGGGTTCTAAGAGCCTGATGACCTCAGGACTTGAATTGTGAGTTGGGCTGGCAACATAGCAATCTTCACCCTGGTTCCACCAGCTGCATCACAGGCTATACTAACTATAGCAAGTAAGAGATTCATAGATACACCACCTATGGGAATCAGGCTCAAAGGAGGTACAAGTTTTGGAATTATTGAAAGCACATTCTGGGACACTTGTATATGCTAAAGATCATTTAATCAAGTATACCATCCCTGTGTTATTGAACAAAGCTTGATGAAAACTTCGTAAGGCGTAATTAGTTTTAGGGGGAAGTTTCAAGCTTTTTTTTAACTTCTCTGCAAATCAACCTGTGTCCATGTCATAGTCACAGAGTAAACCATAAAAGATATAGAAACCATCCCGGGTCTAAAGATGTGTGAAACCTGTCATCAATAGCTTAATTTTATTCCCAGTGTTCACGAAGATTCAGAGGCTATGTATCTTTAGTTGAATGGCACTCTTCCCGGTTCTGGACTGGTAGTGATCCATTCCCGAACTTCACCTTTGCCAAAGTGCATGAGAAGCATTCTGGTTAATTGTCTCTGCCTTTCGTACAGACTTGGCTATTGTGAAATAGAAAGAGCACGTGAGGTTTGCCTCCTGGCTCTGCTCTTTACGAGTTGGATGATCTTGGCCAAGTCTTGAACCCTCTATGGGCCTCAGTTTCCTTATTTATAAAATACTTGTCCTTGCAGGTCAGAATTAAGAGAAGTAACATATGTGAAAATAACCTGTAAGCGGGAACGCACAGTACACACATTATCACTGTCTTCTTGTGTTACAGATGAAGGACTGACGGCACCGAAAGACTAGGACAAAAAACTGACCAGAAGTAATTCCATTACAGCCCTGCACTCAGCCAGCACCTATGCATCCAGGGCACTGTGCGCCCTCTCATTTCTGCTTCCACCTATGCACACAGACGAAGGACAGGCTTCTACTCCACTTAAAGTTTCATCAATTTCAAATGGTACCATCAAAAAAGTTGCTTCTTTCTTTATAATAACAGTATGTTCCCCCTTTGAAAATGGTAAAGAATAAACCAACTAACCTTGCCAAGGATGCCCGTGTATTCCAGATCCAGAATACATAGTCTTTACATTCTTGAATAAACAGAGTGAAAGAGGAGCAGGTGGGGGCCTGCAGGTGTATTTGCTGAGTGTGATGAAGGAGCAAAGCTGGAAGGATGCTTTGGGCATTATGGGGACGGCCTGGAGGTCACCAGGGGGCAGGGTTTTAAAGACTGGGTGACAGGAACACAAAAGGCTCTTCAGAAGGCAAATGATCTCTGATCACCTCTGGGCCGAGGAGAGCAGCGAAGCTGGTGATAAACCCCTCAGTGTTAACTCCCTTGCTAAGGTCTTTAGACACCCTAGTCAGAAAACTGGAGGATGTGAAAGGGGGAAGAAACTTCAGTACCCCCCAAGGTTAAGGGAGCTGGACGTGGTTCAAATACCATCTCTGCCTGTTACCAGCTATGAGACCTTGGGTAAGTTCCTTATCCCTTCCATGTCCTCACTTAAAAATGGAGGAAAATATGGCTTCCCTGGTGGCACAGTGGTTGGGAGTCCGCCTGCCAATGCAGGGGACACGGGTTCAAGCCCTGGTCCAGGAAGATCCCACACGCCATGGAGCACCTAAGCCCGTGCGCCACAACTACTAAGCCTGCGCTCTAGGGCCCGCGAACCACAACTACTGAAGCCCACGCACCTAGAGCCCGTGCTCCGCAACAAGAGAAGCCTGCACACCGCAACTGGAGAAAAGCCCACGCAGCAAAAAAGACCCAACGCAGCCAAAAATAAATAAAATAAATAAATTTAAAAATGGAGGAAAATAATCTCATGGGTTGTTTGAGAATTAACTCTGTTGTCTACAAAGCGTTCACCTCAGTGCCTGGCAAATCGTAAGTGTTCTAAAGATGTCAGCTGTTTTTGCTACGAATTCAGCTTCTTCAATTCCTAGCAAGAAAACTGAGGGCCGGAGAGGTACAGTGGCTTGCCCAAATTCACAAGGTTCAGATTAATGGCAAAATATGGACCACACACCAAATCCTTTTGCCGATGTTCCAGTACATTTTCCTCCACATCCTATGTTGATTCTGATGTCCACTGTGCCCCAGGGACGGTCATCTGTTGATGGGCTCTGAGGGCCCTTCTAGGTCTATAGAATCAATGATGTTAAATGGCGGAGTAGCACACACAGCATTTCTCAATGTTCTGTGTTTCACAGATGACCCCAGGCTGCAGATGATCCACTCAATGCTGATTCGGGTTTGGTGGCAACAACAGAGAGCAAAGCCATGGTCTCCAGTGCAGGGGAATCTCTCTCTTTTTTTTTTTTTTTTTACATCTTTACTGGAGTATAATTGCTTTACAATGTTGTGTTAGTTTCTGCTTTATAACAAAGTCAATCAGTTATACATATGTTCCCATATCTCTTCCCTCTCGCGTCTCCCTCCCTCCCACCCACCCTCCCTATCCCACCCCTCCAGGCGGTCACAAAGCCCCTAGCGCAGGGGATCTCTTGATCCAGGCTCAAGATCATCTCTCAGAGCCTAGTGCTGTTTAGGGATTGAGGCTGGCCCTTTGCTGCAGGACATGATGTCGGGCACTCTGGTCATCTAGGGCTCTCAGCACAGTAGCTGTCAGACCAACTCCACTGGAGGGATGACCTCCTCTGTTGATGGCCTCAGCCTGGTTCTGGAATCTGAACCTTAGATACCCGTGGTAAGGCTCACTCTGAAGCTTCTCAATCTCCCCTCCCAGCTTCCCTCTATTTTCTAAATCATCTACGTGCTCTCACCCTGGAGAAAGGGAAATCAAGCTTGTTTAATCACAAACCTGTGTCTACTTTCAACACCCAGTCAACGGACTTGGTCCTGAGGGTTACTCTGTGTCTTAAACTCTGTCTCTTATCCCTAGAGTTGGATCTGTTTAGATGTCTGAGGTTTCTAGAAGATTCACCAGAGGATGAATGGGGTGTCAATGGAGCAATTGTCATATGGTAAGCAATCCTGTTCTCACCCGATTTGAATGTGAACTTCATCTTGTGCTACATGCTGGTGGATCATAAATCTCGGGGTCTGACACTTTTGGAGGTCTGAGGGAATGAAGCCGCCGCGAGATAAAAAATGTTTCATGCAAAGAGATGAACCAATATCAGAATAAAAAGTTTATCCACGTATATGTTAGAGAAAAAAGAAATTGTCCAAGTAAAATGGCTTCAGGGATGTGTACGGTTGAAGCAACTGTAAAAAGCAGCAACCCCTCTATCCCTCTCCCTGTTTTTCAACACATGGACTAGATTTATCACCCTAGGGCATATCTACATCGCATAACGTTCTTTGCTTCCTATTTCCAAAGGATTTCAGTTCTTCAGATTTAAAATCACCAGGGAATTTATAAGGAGTGAAAAATATTCCAAAAAGGTTGTTTGATAATCCTAAATGGAAAACCTTACATTGTTATGGCTCCCTTTACTTTATGAAATGCTTTTCTATACATTATCTCATCTTTATTACGGGCATCGGAGGTTGGATACTGTTTGGAGAGCACGAGACTAGTTCAGGTCTGTGGAGACTGTATTACAAACCCCTTCTTCCTAAGTTTTAATTTTCACAGGGCAGCAAACATTTCGTAAGTCTACAGGAGAACAAAATAAACTCATTATGGGGAAACCATTACAGGCTTCCTCATAAAAATTCCTTAGAAAAATTGTTCTGTTCCAAATGTTGGCTCTGGGAAACTCCCACTCCCTCTGAAAACTGATAAGGTCTCACTTCTTTCAGGGCACCTGGCTCACACACTGACACCTTCGCCTTTGTCTAGATGTGCATCCTTCCTCCGACTCCATGTGCACCTGCCTTTGCCAGTACCCCAGCACATTCACGCTACACTGCAACCAACTATCTCCCCTCCTATGTACCACAAGCTCCTTGAGGGCAATGCCAATGCTTTTTATCTCCCCTGTTCTTACAGAGTGAGACACTTGGGAGGGAGTCAATATATATGGAATGAATGCAGAGAAAAGCCCATAGGGAACAGATAGGTACCTTATGGAAAGTGTGAGCGTGAACTGGGTACCTGCCTGTGTAGTCAAAGAATATTCTGAAGCAAAAGGAGGAATATAGCTTTTAAAACTTATGAAGTCAAAGTCAAATGGGGCAGAGGACAGCGGTCAGGAGAAAGATTGCCCTGTTGGAAAAAGGACAGTTACGAGGACCTGCAACGCAGGGGGACTGGATGGATACAAGCAGTGACTGACCTTAACTCTCTCTTCCAGCTTCCAGAAGTTCTCTGGATAGAATGGTACGGGGGAAGCAGAATGGGCAGGCAGTGCTCAGAGTCAAATGCCGGGTATCGGAACGCAAATGAACGCCTTCATCCTGATGTCTTTATACCCAGGCATTCGAGGCTGGAGTAAAGCCTCTTGTCAAAGTTCCATGAAGTGCTGGAGTCTGAACTAAGGCTACACATAAGCCAGGAGAAGCTTGTACCTTTAAGAAAAGTGGCCATCTTTCACCTTTAAACTTTGTGATTCTGGGAAGAGTACTGGGGAGCGCTGGTGGCCCATCCCCTTCACCAAAAGAAAGTAGATCAACTATTATAACCTTTGCTATTATTAAAGAACATTCCTTGTAGCTCTCAGGAGACTGTGACTAATAAACTGTATGTATATGCTATTTTGTAACAGTAACAGGTCTTCAAGACAATAATATATATACACCAAGGGGAGGCAAAACTGTCTACGAGTACCCATGTGGTTCCAAATTTTAAATTCGAGTAGTGGAAACAGGAAGGAAAATCCAAATAGGAAAACGTCATGAAAATACGACATAAAAAAAGATAATTAACTAGCACAGCCATAATGAAGTTTTGTAATTTTAAACAATAAAGAGGACCCAAAGCAAACAGGAAACACAATTATCAGTGACATTAAACACCAAAAAGAAAGAGGAGTGGGAGTCGACTTAACCTCTGTGATGGGTTTACTGCGGGCTGAGGCAGGAAGAGGTTTAAAGGAGATTAAGAAAGATGAACAGGGGGCTTCCCTGGTGGCGCAGTGCTTGAGAGTCCGCCTGCCGATGCAGGGGACACGGATTCGTGCCCTGGTCTGGGAAGACCCCACATGCTGCGGAGCGGCTGGGCCCGTGAGCTGTGGCCGCTGGGCCTGCGCGTCTGGAGCCTGTGCTCCGCAACGGGAGAGGCCACAACAGTGAGAGGCCCGCGTACCGCAAAAAAAAAGAAAAAGAAAGATAAGCAGTAAGCAGTCTGTCGTGCTACTCTTTATTTGACTGCATGCATCCAGCCAAGGGGAAGTTCTGTTTTTGAGCTAATGGGCTCATGTACAGCCATCAAAGCCAGGAGGACAGGTGAGGCGGGAGTGCTCGCTCTGGAACACGATGGAGGTTCCAGACCTCACTGCCCCCAGCCCTCCCCCATCCAGTGAGCATGAAAGGAAAATTGCCACCATCAGATGCCGATCTGATGGTCTTGGATCTTCTCCTTTGGTGTACAAAAAGAAATCAATATCTTGATAATAATTTTTCTGGTCTATTGTCTTCTGGTCTAAATAGCCCTGTTTATTCTCAAAATCACAGAATTTCAGAGATCGGACATTACAGGTCACCAAGTCCACCCATCAAGTGGCCATCTGGCCTATCATCACCTCTCGTGACAAGGACCTCATTTCTTCCTGAAGCAGTTCTTGCCATCCTCGAGCAGCTCTGATTATTAGCAAATTCTTCCTTAGACTGAGCTAAATTTTGTCTTTCTGAAATATCTACCTTTGGCCCCTGGGGAGAGAATAAATCTAAACCATCTATAATATGAGAACCTTTCAAATATTAGAAAATGCTATTATGTACTACTCAAGCCTTCTCTGCTACAGGCTAAATATACTTTGTTCTTTTAACCTTTTGTCATATGACTTTAAACTTTCTCACTATTGTTGCTACTTTTCTCTGAACTCAATCCAGTTTTTCTATCTCCTTCTTAAAGTATTCACCGGACACATGTCACATAATATGGTTTGACAAGCACCAGTCACAGTGAAACATCCCCACCATTTTTGGGGCTACCATACACTTCCTTCAGACAGCTGCAGACCAAAAGGAGTATTCACCACATGTACTGAGCATCTATGACGGGACAGGCACGGTAAGCACTTTACATGCATTGAGTTCAATTCTGAAAATGAGCCTATGTGTAGGGGCTGCCATACTTCCTATTTTACACCTAAGGGCCCAAAGACATAGAGAGGTTGCGTAACTTGTTTAAAGTCACCCAGTAACTGGCAAGCCTTCCATTGATTCCTGATATACTTTATTTTGATAGATTCTGTCCAACTTTCCAAATTGTGAAGTTCTTTTTAGACCTCCATTCTTTCCTTCAGTGTTCTGTATTCATCATTTCTCCCAGCCCATGCCATGTCCAACTCGATAAACGTGCCCTTTATAACTTTATCCAAGTCATTCATAAAATTTTGACCAGGACAGAACAATGGCTGGGCTGCCCAATGACTCTTGGCTCTTTTTTTTTTTTTTTCTTTTTGCAGTGCCAGTGGAAATTATTCCATTTGGTCAAATGAGACTTTATTTAAAAAATGAATTCATTGTAAGCTCCCTGAATGCTTGTCACATATTTCTTTGCATCCCACACAGCTAGTTTAATACTCAGTAAAAATCGTTGAAAGAAGTCCTGTGTTCTGAAATATGAAGCCCGAGGAAAGGTTCAAGGGGGTGGCATATGGACTGCCTGCAGTTCTAGGATAATAGGCAAACAGTTTCTCTACCACTGACTGTTCTGACATCATTCCAGCCTTGTTCTGTTGGCTATTCTGTGCTTTTCACAAGCCAGAAACAGTGGTGAACAAATCCAGGATATAATGCTTTGGAGACAGGGGATCTAACGGGACACTGAGAATTTTAGAAGATGAACCACATTTACGATTGAATTTATCACACTGGATCAGAAGTCATGTCATCTGTAATAAAGCCATAATGAGAAGTTATCTGTCCACCATGACAAGAGTGGAATCTAGGAGCTAGAGTAAAAATAAAGAGAAGTTTGAGGCATACCCCTCACCTCTGAGGATGCCGTCATGCATTATTCTTACCCCAACCCTCAAAACATAATAGCACCACGATATCAGAGGGCAGCCCGAGACCTTACAAACCACCATCCATCTCAGCGTGCCATGGATCTGCTAATACGGTAGGCCAAATCAGGTCCCCAGATCTGCACTCACAGGAAGAACAGCTCTGATTTTATCTTGAAAAGTCTTGTCTCCTGACGCCAACGTTATCAGAGTTTCTACTCTATATTACATAAACTACCTTGAAGTTCATTGGAATAAAGAGCCCTGAGAATAGTGTTAACTTCCAAAATAATAGCAAGTAATTGGTACTTAATAAGTGTCAGGAACAGTGTTAACTGATTGACATGCACTCTCTCATTTAATGGTCACAAGAACTTTATGAAAAATATACTAAAATGATTCCCAATTTACAGATAAGTAAACTGAGGCAGAGAGATGTTAATTACCTTGCTTATAATTAGCAGAGCCCTAAAGCTTGACTCCAGCATTGTTGAACACTTATCCTCTTAAATACACTGTGTGTTGGTCCAGGTCTTCTAATAGAAGTAGACACCAAGACAGTATTAAAGGTGCCAAGATCTCTCTCTCTTTTTTTTTTTTTAAAGGGAAAACACTCGTGTGAGAGAAAATGGGAAGAGAGGCTGTCAGATCGTGCTGCGAGGCTACCCCAAGGGAAGGCGAGAGGGGGACGGTCAGTGGGTGGGTCTTAGCCCCGCCTTCTGGGGAGCCCCCGAGTCAAAGTCAGAGGAGCCCCGGGTCGCCCTGGGCGGGGCTGCCTTAGTCCCCTGTTGGCTGGGAGCCAGCGGCCGTGGCAGCGCGGCCTCTGCAGACAAGCAGCGGTGGAGCCGGAGAGCAGCGCCCAGAGTTCAAGGTCAGCCAGGCACAGGTCCACGGCCGCACGCTGCCTCCACAAGGCCTCCGGAGAGAGGCCCTCAGTCTGTTCTTAAGGTGTAAAATGGACGTCTCATCAGGAGGATTTTCCTTTGTCAACGAAGACGTTTCAACACCCACGGCCTGAGTTGCTGGAATCACTAATTCTCAGGCCACGGAAGCGGAGGGTCATTGCCGGTGGGAGTCTGAGCGGGTCCCCAGCGCCTGAGAAAGGAGGATGGAATCACTTCCTACCAGCATCAGGGACAGACTCACTTCAGGTTTATCCCTCCGCTTCCAAAGAATGTTCTTCTGCAGATGGTTTCGTGGATTCTCTGAAAAGCATCTGGGAGAGGGGTTTCTCGTGGCCATATTCCAGAAAGTTCCCAAAGAGGATTTCCTATGCGTGGATCTCATGGAAACAAGCAGGGAATTTCCAAGCATGACTCCCGGCTGAGCAGATGCTGCTAACACACGGTCCTTTAATCTTCCCTTTCTTGTCTTCTTCCCTGGTCCTAATCAAACCAACCATCGCTCTCCCACAAAATAAATAAACACTGCCTTTATTTTGTTGAAACCCGAGGAGAGCCAGGCTCATTTGTTCACTCTGGCCGCTGTCCTGCACCCACTCCATCGGGACTGGGTCAGGTACCACTTCATCCATCTTCTGAGCTCTGGCTCCAGCTCAGGCTGTGAGCACAGATCACACACACAGGGCATCCAATTATGCCTTGTGAATGTGCCTACACATATATACCTACCTATACATATAGAAACACACAGAATGTACATATATGTGTAAAAAACTGCCGGAACTAAAGACGAAGCCCCACTGATCCCCGGCAGACTTGGGAGCACCGTGTAGTTCATCTGTCCTTGTCCAGCCCTTGACCTCTTGACCTCTCTGTAGTGTTGCCTGGTGGCCACCCTCAGACCCCAGGACATCACTCCTGCCTGGCTGTGCTCATAGCTCCCAGACTCCCAGCTACTTCTTTCTCTTTTCCTCCTTTTGTTTCCTCCTTACTTGCCTAATCCTTAAATACTGGTGTTCCCAAAGGCTTATCCCCGGCCGGTTCTCCTGTCCCTGTGTGCTTTCCCGCTGTAGGATTTTCTGCACTCTCCCATGCTAGAAACCTTAGGCAGCCTTGGCTTCTCCTTACAGATCTTCCTCCTGTCCCTTCAACTTTGTCCTACCATCAAAATTCCAACCAACCTATCACAAAATAGCCTCCCCATCACTATTCCCCTGGGTTAAGGGTACTAATATGTATGAATGTCTGTCCAATGCCACACAATCTGTCAGGTGTTTTACATATATATTATTTCACAAGCCTTACAACAATCAAGCAAAAAAAGATCCTATAAATTCCTATTCCAGATAGGGAAGCTGCACTCAAAAGAGTTTTAGTTCATAGCCTAAAATTTAAATTTGGTCACAAAGGGTCTTTACTTTGAATCAAGGTCTTAAACTCCAAAGGGCAGGCTCCCCCTTCAGCCCACCATCAGGCCTCTGCACACTTGCTTCTCCTGCCGGATGGTGGCCTCCAGACACTCCCTGCTTGGGATACTCTGGGTGTGGACAGAATTACTTTTTCCAGAAATGAGTATGATCATGTTTCTTCCACAAGCCCCTGTTGATGTACTCCAGGATTAAGTCCTTCCTAGCTCGTTTGGCTAGTGGTTACCAGGCTTGTCTGAACATTGGAATCACCTGGGGAGCTTTGACAACTACTGATGCCTGCGTCCCACCCCCAGAAACTGTGAGTTCACTGGTCTGGAACGTGGCCTGGTTTTGACATTTCATAAAATCCCAGGTCATTCTAATGGACAAGCAAGTTTGGAAACCACTAAGTTAGGCACCAATGTCCCTCCCATTTTGACTCTTCCCTATCTCTTCAGCAAATATGATCTCCCCAGCTCCAAACCCTACTGTGGATCAAACCATCCAGTTCCCTGTCCTGGAGTCCTTTCTCTCTTTGACCAACTTCTACATCCTTTGATATTCAGCTCAAATGTGCCTTTGAGTTTCTCTGCCCTGACCACCCCGTACTGCCCTTTGTGTTTACTTCCTAATATCTGTGCCCTCTTCCACCTTCTGTGATATTATCGGAGCAAGCATTTTTCTTGTACACTGTACCACAAACTCTTGACATGTAAGGGGAATACACCCAGAAACATCCTTACATCCAAATTTGCAAATACTACTAGAGCAGACACATTTCCCCAGAAAATACAACCAACTATATAACTGAATATTTCATTAGGGTCACACCTTCAGATCCACAGTGATTTGACCAATATGGGACCAAAGGAATTTTTTAAGCTTTTAAAATAATATCTGCCGCAAAAAAAAACTGCCCACCATAGGTGTCAGTGACATCACTATTATCGTAACGCCAGACATGAACTTAACCAAATTTGTAAAAATCTAAACAGTACTGATGGATAATAACAAATTCTCATTTCATCAGCAGTACTTTGAGGTAGATGACAGGAAGAAACACAGAGAGGGAAAGAAAATTCAGACCCTGGGCCATCCTGGGCCACTGTGGGCTCGTTCACAAACTCTGACTTGCTTACTGCTTGTACTGGTGTCAAATTCATACTCCAGGATAATTATTAATTACCTACACCATGGTTCTTTGGCTTTACTTGTGATGAACAAAAATCTTGAATGATAAATTTCTGAATACTGGAAGTCAACCATGTTCATTTACTTTTGCCCTACAGTTGCCATCAACGTGTTTTGGGGCCAAGGGACAATGCTAGGTGGGGTTAAAGGACCCAAGGCCTCTCAAATTCCCTGCCTGATTAGAAATAAAGCTAAGTGGATAAAAATACTTCTAGGAAATAGTAATACAAAGTTGCATCTTGATTTTTTTTTTTTTTTTTTGCTACAAAGCTTAACTTGTTACTCATTTTCTTCCCTCCTAAATCATTCAAATATTTTATTCATAGAACAAAAAAAGAATTTGGGCTTCCCTGGTGGCACAGTGCTTGAGAGTCTGCCTGCCAATGCTGGGGACACAGGTTCGTGCCCCAATCCGGGAAGATCCCACATGCCGCGGAGTGGCTGGGCCCGCTGGGCCCGTGAACCATGGCCGCTGAGCCTGTGCGTCCAGAGCCTGTGCTCCGCAACAGGAGAGGCCACAACAGTGAGAGGCCCGTGTACCACAAAAAAAAAAAAAAAAAAGAATTTGTGATATGGAGATAAATGATAAGTATCATTAGAATTTTCTCCAATTCCACAAAGTATATTTCTGCAAAATTTAAAATATCTTTTCCTCTTCAGTTCTGCAAATAGTGCAATTTCAAATACAGCAACTATCCTCTCTTTGTCTAGCTAAATCTTCAATATTTATACTCAATAATCTACGTAAGTTATTTTTCAGTATTCTAAAAGGTAATTTTTTTCTCCTTGGGGAATCAAAATTAACCCTCAATTTCGTTCTCTTCTGGGGAGTACAAAATGGTGGAATGCTTCATTCTGAAAGGGTTCAGGGGCCAGTATACAGCAGGCAGATGGCACAAAGTGCAGGAGGAAGATGGGGCCAGGTGGCCTTGAGGAGAAATCATTCCCAGTCTCTGCTCTTAGCTCCAAAACCATCATTCTTTTTTTTTTTTTTTTTTTCGGTACGCGGGCCTCTCACAATTGTGGCCTCTCCCGTTGCGGAGCACAGGCTCCGGACGCGCAGGCTCAGCGGCCGTGGCTCACTGGCCCACCCGCTCCGTGGCATGTGGGATCTTCCCGGACTGGGGCATGAACCCGCGTCCCCTGTGTCGGCCAGCGGACTCTCAACCACTGCGCCACCAGGGAAGCCCCCATCATTCTTTTTGCCTTTCATATCTCTTGGCACTGAATTATAGAGCCCTTCGGCTTCTGGAAAAGCAGTTTTTTTCATTCTCTAACTAAACACGATAATAAATGGAGTCCCTGTCTTTGTTAGAGGTGGTCCAGGTCTGGCCTTCTCCCTTCTTTCCATCAACCTCTCTTCCAGCTGTTTGGCTGCTCCCAACTTACCACCCACCCTGCCCCCGAATGAACTGAGCAGCCTTAATGACTGTGACTTAAACACACGCCTCCCTAAGTCTTCCTCCTTCTCTTCAGTTTTGCCCTTTGACACAGGCATTGAGGGGCCCCTGCCCTGACCCCCAGCTTTAGAGGGCTTCTCCAGCCACCCCTCCCTACCAGGGCAGGTAGTCAGCAGGGCCAAGGCGAGAGGAGCCCATGTCTTCCCTTCTAGACTGTGTTCTGGATACCTGGAATCCCCACATACCCTGCCCAGAGAGCCTCAAGCCTGCTTTCTGAGCTCTTTGCTCTGGAAGGTGGACACACAGCTGTGTGCACTTCCAGGCCCCAAAAGTGGACAAGGCGGGTGTGCATGGGGCTGTGGGCTAGAAGGTCCCAGAAGTGTGGGAGGCCCCCGTGGTACAGCACAGAGCCAAGGACGGGAAGAGAACTAGATGGTCCAGGGAACCCACGCTGCAGTACCGATTCTGCATTCAAACCTGGCCTTCCCAGTTGCTATAAAGTTACAGTTGTCAAAGTCAGATGATAGAACGTATTTTACTTAACCGTTAGCTAGAACTAATACATATGAAGCATATGGTATGTAGGTCTACCTCTGTACTCCTGTCTTGGGCCCATAAATGTTAGGGGCAGGCCTCTTTCTCGTCACCCAACAATTCTCTTACAGATCTTCTCCCATGCCCGAGGCCCATGCCATCTCAGCTGTGACGACTATCCAAGTCTGGAACCTCAACGTGTTTACTTCCCTTCCTGCCGGCCAGGCCTTCTTCTTTGCACTATTCCTCTCCTCTTCAGATTCAGTCCCTGACAGAAGACCCTGCGGTTCATTTGTAAACAGGGAAGGGAAGCTGTCGTGTGTCCCACTGAGAGGTTTTCACGAAGGCTGGGTCCTCCCGGGTCAGCCCCTTTCCAACATGGAAGCTGCGTGCAATGGTAACCACAGACAGACAGGTGACCCCTTTTTTCTTTGCGGATCTTCCTCCCTTCCTCAGTGTGTTATTTCATCCCCTCATTTCTAAAACGTGTTTCAGACACAGAGGGAGCGGCTGTGATGGAAGTCGGCCAAGTAAAGATACGGGGCGGGGGAGCAGTGGGCAACTCCAGTTTGACGCTAATGATTTGTGTACAATTCAAGGTCAGAGAATGATATGCGAGGCTTGTGCGCCCACCCACACAAGCACACACAATTTAGTGCTTGATTATATCAGCATATAGCGCTAATACATCTCATGCGGCCTTGTTCACTTGCCTCTCCAATTAGAAGGAAACGCTGAGGGCAGGCGAGCGCATGTTAAGCTGCCTTTGTTCCCCATAACACCCACCACCTTATTAGGCACATAATAGGCATTTGACAAATACGTTTTGTTAAAAGAAGCTTGTCTCCGTTAATGAAATGTGTGTTCTTGAAATGTTCTGAATCAAGTGAGTTTTTTGGTAAACAATTCCATTTTAGCGATACTGGGAAAGTTGCAACGGGAATACTAGGATACTAAGCGATCACTGTTCCATTTGGATTGTCATACATTTTTAAACTCTTGGGTCTGAACTGGGGAATCTTATTCTGGCCGGGGGAAGGTGAGTGCCTATGAAATCCCCTGTAATTGTATCCACATTTGTTTGGGGAATGTGTATTTTTCTGGTGATACTGCTGTAGCTTTCATTGTATGTGCTACTTAAAAAAGAAAAAAAAAAAGTTAAAATTCACGAGCCTGGAAGGTACTCAGGAAGTTGGTCTAAACTTCTAGGGAAATAGTTCAGCAGCTTTGGTACGCAGAAAACACTAATCACAGCCGACATCTGCTGAGCCTCTGCTCCACGCCAAACATTTGACATTCACCATAGTTAATTTTCCCTGCAAGGTAGGCATTATCATCTCATTTTGCAGATGAAGAAACTGAAGAGACCTGCTCCAGACACACAGTTATTAAACATCCAATGTGACGTCTGAATCAGGATCTGTTGGATTCCAAATTAGGAAGCTTTTCATGAAAACTGTCTGTCCTTCTCTGATGCCCTACCTAAAATAATGATAATAAAAAATAAACTAACCTTGGGCAGATTATTATTATCCCCACTTCACAGATGGGAAAACTGAAGTTAAGAAATATATATGAAATTCAAATATACACGATACCTAGAGGAAGACCCCACGGCTGGTAAGCGAAGGGGCCAGTGTTCAAACTAAGGTCCGTCCACTTCCTGGGCCCACTGTTCCTCACTGCCTTTCACAGCCCCCTGTGGGGATGGCCTGGCCTCCCCGTGACTCTTACACAAAAATCATGTATAAGAGTCCCCATGACTCTTATACCAAAAAAATGGTTCCTGGTTTCAATATACCATAATACTTTTTAACCAGAATTTTGGACACTGTTTCTCATACATGATGGTACTTAGGGCTGTTTAGGAAAACGGTGGCTGGGCCCTCGGTGGAGCAGCTGTAATGGTCCCTCTTCAAATTTCAAGGAATACTACCCTCCACATCTATAAGGACCTCAGAGACAGTACTGTTGATACTGCATATAGACGGAAGGTTGGCTATAGGATCATTCAAGATTCATCCGATATTATGAATTCACTCCACTTAGCTACTCAGCTTGATATGAGGAGAGTAGATTAATATGTGAAAGTGCTGTTAGCTCTTTGAGAGAAAACAATATTGAAATTCAGGTTTAACTGGAAGGCAGTTTTGCACAGTAGTTAAGCAAAGCCTGGGCCCTGAATTCAAAGAGATCTGAGTTCAAATCTCCACTCTCCCCTTGACTAGATACATGCCCTTAGAAAAAAAAATCACTTGACCTTTCTAAGCCTCAGTCTTCTCACATATAAATGGAGATAAGAATACGGTTATGACAAGCTTCATGAAGATTAAATGAAGACACGTAGGTAGGCTGTGTAGAACAATGCTTGAAACATTGCATTCACTAAAAAAAAAAGGTAGTATTTTGGTTTTTTGACTTCATGTCTAAAGAAATCGGATAAGGAATTTGTAAGATTTCTCCCTCAAAATCAAAACAGGATAAAGGATACAAATAAATTCTCCTTCTCCTTGAGTGGTAGCACTGGTATTAAAAAGAAACTCAATCCTGACCAAAAAAAAAAAAAGTTCAGAGGAAAAGATTCTAAAATAAGTCTTTTCCTGTGCATAGGTTTATCCAAATTTCCTTCCTAATTATATTTATTACTGTCGACATTTTATTACTTAAAATAATCTTGTGTGATCCAGAGAGAGTCACAGAAATGGGTAGGGCACACTGAGCTGTGCTATGGGCTTTCTGGACATGTCACTGTTAGAACGAATTACAGTGTATCTGTGGGTAGGTTCCACATCTGTGGAGTCAACCAACTGTGGATCAAAAATACCTGAAAAGAAATTCCAGAAAGTTCCCCAAAGCAAAAGAATTTGCCATGCAGCAACTATTTACATAGCATTTACATTGTAGTAGGTATTATAAGTAACCCAGAGTTGATTCAAAGTATAAGAGAGGATGTGGGTAGGTTACATACAGATACTATGCCATTTTATGTAAGGAACTTGAGACATCCTCAGATTTTGGTATCCATGGGGGGTACTGGAAACATTCCCCTTGGATACCAAGGGATGACTGTATTTCAATCCCATGTTGGTGTGGGAAACATGGCAAAGTGAAGAGAGATTGAAGAGCCTGATTGATACTTTCCAATTCTTGTTTCTATAGTAATTTAGTATATGTAATACAAAAGCCTTTAAAAATACAAATTTTCGGGCTTTCCTGGTGGCGCAGTGGTTGAGAATCCACCTGCTGATGCAGGGGACACGGGTTCGTGCCCCGGTCCAGGAGGATCCCACATGCCGCGGAGCGGCTGGGCCCGTGAGCCATGGCCGCTGAGCCTGCGCGTCCGGAGCCTGTGCTCCGCAACGGGAGAGGCCACAACAGTGAGAGGCCCACGTACCGCAAAAAAAAAAAAAAAAAAAAAGTACATCAAAGCACACGGCTGATGTCTTTCAAAACAGAAGAAAAACTAGAACATGAACAAGTTATCCTTCTGCTTATATTTCAGTTACTAGTTGTAGCTAATTATATATTACATTAATAGGGTATACAGATTATTCATAAATGCTTGCTTTATTTTGGTTTCAAAAACACATTTTTCATCAGATTGGGTGGAATGTATTTACAATACTAGGAAGTCAACCCCACTGAACGACTTTCTTGTAGCAGTATTTCTCATCAATGTACATGCATTTACTTAATCCAAAAGACAGCTAGTTTTCTCTATTAAAAGGTCTACAAAAGAATAACCTTTGAATTTCATCACTGTAACTTGGACAACATGTCACTCTATTGAATATAACTAGGAATCTGTATGCTGTTATTACTTAATTTTTTTTTTTTTAAATCCAGCTTTTACTAGAGGATAAACTTCTTAAGGGCAGGAACCGTGCCTTTTACATCCTTTGTGATGCTCACAGTAACGGGAATATAGCTTCGTTCGTGTGCAATTGGTCCTCAGGAAATGTTGCTAGGTGATTCATATTTGAAGGGGAAATGGAAAGAAAAGCCCGAAGGACTTAAAGGATTTGCATGCACGCATCTTGCTGTGAATAATACAAATGTGGAGAGGGATGACTAAGTGGACAGCATGGGGCACTGTGGGCTTTGGCCCCTGTAATATGCAATAATAGGAAACTACAACGTGACTAACGGCAGCACCCAGGTCATAAGATGGAAGACGGAGGAACCGAAGGATGTACTGGAGGAACTCTGAGGTGCCGTGGAACTGCAGCATCAGCACGAAATGGCTTTCAGGGAGAAATACTTCAGTAGGAAACACAGCACAGAGGACGAGGGCAAGGACAGAAGCCATAGGATAGAAAGCCATAGGATAGAAGCCACAGGACAGAAACAATAAATGCCTTCAAGTGAAAAGATGAGGGAAAGAATTCTTAAAGCAGAAGTGAAAAAATCACGTAACTAACAAGGTTGGGTTTAGTGTCAACGAGATACTAGCTCAGATGCTAGGTCTTCTAAAATTGTATTTCCTGCTTTAAATAAAAGCAAAGGCTTCTTCGCACTGGACCTCAGAATTCTACATTAATTCTCTGCCACAAGGCATATTTGATATTAGGACCAGGGCTGCAAAATAAAGAGAAGCAAGTTTCTGGCGTGTTGGAGCCTATGATTTCCGGCCTCCTCCCTCCCCTCCCCTCCCCGACTCTGGACACCATGCCCACCCACACCCACCAGATGAGTCTGCTCGTCTTTGCCAGCTCAGTTTTCCCCACCCTAAGCATCTCTGTGCCAATACCACTTAAGCACCTTATGAAATGTCAAAAGCCTTTCATGGTAATTATGGTGTCCACAAATTTGTGACACTCCATTCAGAGGGCAGAACTAATTCCCCTCCTCTAGAAGGTGACTGGACTTAATGACCTGCCTCAAAGAAACAGAATAATGAAGAGGCAAAGGTCTGTGACTTCAACGCGATGTCATACAATGTATGGTGACTTCCTCCTTGCTTTTTCCTGAATCACTCACTCTGGGGAAGCCAGCTGCCATGTTATGAGAACACTCAAGCAGCCCTGCGGAGAGATCCATGTAGTGAGGAACTGAGGCCTCCGGTCAGCTGCCATGGGAGGGAGTCCCCACGGGGCAGATCCTCCAGCCCTCGACCAGCCTTCAGATGACTGCGGTCCAGCTGACAATGGGACTGAGACCTTATAAGAGATCTTGAGCCACAGCCACCCAGCTCAGCTGCTCCTGGATTTCCTCAGAACTGCTTGTTCTTTTAAGCTGCTGAATTGCTGGTGTAATGTGTTACATATAGATAGAGAACTAATATAGTAAAATTTCCAATAGAGCTCTTATTTATTTTGGAGTTAGGTTTTAAAAGTTTTACTAAAATGCCTGTTTTACTCTAACCAACTCCCCAGAGAGAGAGAGAGAGAGAGAGAGAGAGAGAGAGAGAGAGAGAGAAAAGCAGTTTTAAAGTAATAATAGTTTTCATTATTTGGGGAATACTAGTTAACCTGCTCCTAATACACAAGAAGGTTAGATGTTCTAAGTGTTCATTTGAATTAAATCCCATCTCCTTTTAAGCTTCTGATTTTGACAAAGACAAATGATTTTTGCCACACAGTAAGATTCTAGAAATAATCAGGCCTCAAATAGTCTAAGAGACCTCTAAGGTAAGGGATGGGGAAGTAGCTAGATTTTCTCTTGAGGTGTTTTTGCTCATTTAACAGAAATGAACAAAAAGTATACATATTCATATTGTATGTTAAAATATGACAAGTAATTTTAATCTCAAACAGAGGTAATTGCAGGAGGAACAATCTTGTCGTGGCCAGGATGAAAGAAAACTCTTTTTATCAGCACTTAAAACTTGCTAATAGTGGGTTTTTAAAACAGAATATTAATACACTTTTGCCATTTGGTTGGCAGTCCCTGTCCACATAATTTTCATATATATGATAATATGTTTCTCCCAGAATCTTTCCATCTTTGTATGCCCAATACCTAGATATTTCAGGTATATAATCAATGTCTACTGAATGAATGAATGAAGTTAGCTTAGAGGAAAACTGAAACACAGATATACTCTCCCAGAGGATTAAAAAGGTATGAAAAGCTTATGATATGATTAATGTTTTACATTTTAAAAAATGCATATAGTACATATTATGGGTCTGATACTATTCTAAATGCTATACATAAATTAAGACACAGAATCGTCATAACAATCCTATTATTATAGTCCCCATTTTCTAGATGGAAAAACTAAAGCTCAGAGAGAGCTTATGTAATCTGCCCAAGATCCTACAGGTAACGAAGAGGTGAGCAGGATGTGAATATCCCTCCTAGCTCCAGAGTCCACTCTTTTTTTTTTTTAACATCTTTATCGGAGTATAATTGCTTTACAATGGTGTGTTAGTTTCTGCTTTATAACAAAGTGAATCAGTTATACATAAACATATGTCCCCATATCTCTTCCCTCTTGCGTCTCCTCTTGACCTGCCAGGGCAGCGCCCTAACTGATCTCACGTGAGCTCACACCGGCCGGTTCTCAAGTCTAGAGAAGGTGCAGGTGGCCGGCGAGAGAACTGTACCTGCTCTGTGGCGTTCGGGGGAATTGTGGTTATTCACGAGTTTCTCTCACTAGACCGCCAATTTAACACTCTGTCAACTGTCCAATTATTCACGTTTGCGTGGAGCTAAGTGGGTTCTTCTCCAGCTGCACACCTTTTTTTCTCAACGTAATTAATGAAGCTCATCAAAACCCTAGAAAACAAGCCCAGAGCACCAGCCACTCTCACTGACATGTTAATAGGAGGTCAGGCGCTCCTGACCCACCGCAGGATGTTTATATGGCCCCAAGGCTGCTGCTCGCAAATGTTATATGTTGACAATAGGGTTTGAATGAATAAGGGAAGCCCCGGGTAACAAAGGCTGTGGAAGTATCTGAAGGCCGTGGGCCACGCAGAGCAGGTGAATTCAAATGACAAGGACACAGAGCCTGCTGTGTGTGGCTCTCGGGATGTCGGGTGGGCAATGGGAGGCACCAGTCTATTCTGTCCAGTCTATGCCGTCCAGTTTAGGGTCACAGAGCTGTTAAGAGTTGACATAAAGAATCAGCGGCTCTGAAACAGCCAAAACATTTTCATCCCGCTTCACCTCTGGTCCTGCCGATCGCCTTTCTGATCACACAGCAGACTTTTGCTATTGTTGTTTCAGACCTGCCCTGTCCAACACCTGGCCACTAGCCGTGTGTGGCTATTGAACACCCAAAACGTGGCCTGTGCAAACTGAGTTGTGCTGTAAGTGTAAAAGACACACCCGATGTCAAAGACTTGGTATGAAGAAAACAATGACAAATATCTCATTAACAATTTTTATATTCTTTGACATCATATTTTCATATATGGGGCTAAATAAAAATAGATTAAGGGAATTCCCTGGCGGTCCAGTGGTTAGAGCTCCCCGCTTCCACTGTAGGGGGCACGGGTTCCATCCCTGGCTGGGGAATGAAGATCCCATATGCTGTGTGGCACGGACAAAAAATAAAAACAAAAGCCTGGCTTAAATGGTCAATTCATTTGCTTTTTTAAAAATACACACATATATATATTAAAATTAATTTTATCCGTTTCTTTGGTTCTTTTGTGACGTGGCCAATAGAAACTTTAAAATTCCATGGTTTGTATTTGTGGTTTGTGTGATATTTCTATTGGCAGTTCCGCTCTCGAGTCTGGTACACCTACACCTGTCACAGCTCTGAGAGGCCAAATGATTTTCTCGGGGCTTTTCTGCCACAGCAAGGAAAATCTTAGTAAGAAGTGATATTGAAACTAGCATTGTCTGTCCTGAAGGCTGCTCTACAGTCAGATGTGAACCACCCTGCATTCCAGGGCCTTTGGTCACCCTTCAACCTGATGGTTTCACATTCCAGGACCCTCGGGGACAGCACAGCATGGCACCGCGTGGCACACGGTACTTGGATTCTTACTGCACTGACCTGAGAAGCTGACTCTCTGCTCTGCGCTTTAGTGGCTTTTAGGGAATGAGCAGGTGTACCAGAGCCCCAACCTGTGGTTGTGCAATTCATGAATAGCACAACAGTGTCCAGTGGAGCGTGCAAGGGGGCTGCAGCTTCACGCCTGGGATGCGTATGGGGCTGCAGCTTCAGTCCATCTTCTCAGAGGGGGTGACCATTTCCCGATTCTCACCCAGGCACTAGAAACACTCGCAGTGGCCTCAGGTGCACTGCTGTCTCCACCCACAGACGACCTTTCTCCTTGCACCACTGTCTCCCTTCAGCTTGGCACTGCAAGCATTGGTGGCCTAGCAAGCTCATTAAAGTCCTTTGTATGAACTGGCTGGAGCCCGGTGCAGAAAAGAAGCCCAAATACACTTTCAAATGTGTCGGATGCAAAAGCAATTAGGGAATGCAGGTATGCTGATAAAACGTCTTCTAGGAGATCATAATATTAATAAATGAGAGTTATCAGTTTGGATACTATATGGAGTCAATACTTACTCTTTAGTAAATGAAAATGTATAGATAAGCTGCATAAGCTCATGAATCATATTAACTAATCATGACAATGTATTAGAAATGTGACTAACTCAGGAAAGGCATTTTGATTCTTCACGCACTGGGTCAGAGGCAAACCATTTGGTGTCATAAAACAGATGAATTCCATAGAAACTTGCTCAGAAACCAAGATATAAGAGACTATCTTTGTATCGGAAAACAGCATTTTGTTTTTCAAAGGAAAGTCCATAGTTGCCATGAGTAGATAATGAGTGATGACGTACTATGTTTGAAAGCTTGGAATCCCGCGCCTCTGATATTCTCGCATGATTGGCTATCTTTAGACAGGACTTTCGAGTAATAGGTAAGATGTGCCCAAGTAAATCCTTATGATAGAAATATTAAGCAAAAGGAACATATAATAGTCTATTACTACTCGAATGAAAACAACTATTTTCATAATAATAGGATTTTATTGAAAACTAAACCCTTGTGAAAACAAGAAGCCCAACTACAGAACACAGGAGAAGCTATTTGTGGCTCAATTTAACACAAACTTAAAAAAGTGCTATGTGCTGGCTTCACCCTGTTGCAGAGCGTGGAAGCTGTACCTTAGCCAATGAGAGAAATAAATCAGCAGAATAAGATAAATAATAACAACTGTTTGAGTTGCTTTTAAATACAAAGAAGTTTTGATATTTCGATGTATATATGACATGCTTATCATCTTTCAGAAACTATTATACTACCCTAATGTTTAACCTTATGGTCAAAAATATTTGATTCATTTCCCTTTCATCTCATCATATATTCAATCACCAGGTTCTGTTATTCCTTTCCTCTAAATGCTGCTGTGTCTGTTTCGCCTTCAAATTTAAATGCCACATCCAGATCGAGATTCTTCCTCACTCCTACTCCAAATAGTACGTCCACTAGCTGTTCTCCCATGCCTTTCGCTTCCCTATTCTCCAAGGGTAACCTTCCCTCCAGACTGGTCAGAATCTGTATCATCTCTTAAGGAACAACCCCTTGCCCGCGCCAGAATGTCTTTCCACCACCTTCCACGCATCCAGCTCCTACTTATTCTTGGTCTGCCTCAAGGCTACTCCCCCTTGGAGGCTTCTCCTTTCCACTCCCGGCAGTCCTGACCCTCGCCTCTCTCTGCCCATGAGCCTTAATGTAGAATTTAGTAAGATGGCACTTAACCACTTGCTGCCTTGTATTTACTTGTTTCATAAGCCTTCTCATCTCCCCAACTAGATTGCCAGACACTGTAGATGATATTTTATTTTTTTTTTTTTCACAGCCATGGCCGCTGAGCCTGTGCGTCCGGAGCCTGTGCTCTGCAACGAGAGAGGCCACAACAGTGAGAGGCCCGTGTACCGCCAAAAAAAAAAATCACTCTATCCCCAAAAAGAAAAAGAAATCCAGGAAGCGCAGAGTACCCTAACTTTTCCATCTTACTTCAAACGATACAAGTCGGAGACCTTGCAGAATTTATAGTTCCATGGACAGTAACTTAAGCACATGCAAATACTGAGCAGTGAAATAAACATAGGTTGCTTTAACTGTAGTTCCAGTTATCTTATGTACTATTTCTCCAATAGAAAATGGTGATGGATTGCTTACTAACATCCACCTTCCCAAGCCTCGTCGTAGACCTACCGATTGTGCATCTTTGGCAGTGCAATCTGATCCCCTGTATCTTGAACGATTTCTCCAGGTGATTCTTAGGCCCACAAAAGTTTCAGAACGACTGTCTGACGGGTTGTAAGCTCCCTCAGTAAATAAGAATATTCTCATCCCACAAAACCTTTAAAGAGTATTCTCATAGGGGGCTAATTAAAACCTCTTTCTTCCACAGCACTATTATAAAATGAATTCCTTTCCTAAAACTTTTCTTTCTCTGCTGTTTACTCTTAGCCTCATATTTGTAAGACTCCGACAGAATATCAATCAGGATTTTCAAAATATGCCAGTATGTGGATGGGAATGACCTATTATGCCCATGAATTGGAACATGAATTGGAACATGAATTACCCATGAATTGGAACATTTCATTTATTATCTGGAATTTGGTAGTGCTTCTGCCCACGGGTTTCCCCTCAGCTGGGAGGCCCTGGATTAAGTCAGTGATGAGGGTTCTGTCAATATTTTACCTTGCATCTGAGTTGCCAGATGCTATTGGCTTAGTCAGGGTCATGGAACTTAAATTGTTTCTATAGTCCTTGAAGTAAGTCAATATTTTCAAGATTCTAAAAACTACTCAATGGTTATAACCACCAGATCTTATTCTAAAATAGCAGGATGGTCACGTTGACACTGCTGTCTTTCTGAACACATGTATTTGACATGTACATTTTATGTCAAGAGAGCACTTTAGCATTCATGAAATCAGCTCTATTAAAGCCCAAAATGTTAGAAGCAATAATGTGAAATATGCTGTAACATATAAATTTCAACATCGGACAGTATTCAATATTCAGATAGAAAGGTGTTGAAAGTCGCCAAGGAAGCCTCCGGTAGACTGAACATCCACACTTGTCTTGGATTTTCCAACTCCCTGGGATAGTGACAATAAAGTAATAGAAATGACATAAGCATCCAAAAACAAAGAGGGTGGGGGATGGAAATAGCCATCCAGGGTGTCAACAAAATTCTGGAAGATGAAAATCAGATGGCTGAGTGGTGAACGACTGAGCTGTTTAGGGAAAGCTAAATCTAATCCGGCAGTGGGGGAAGCCAGAAATAAAGCAAGATGGGTCAAGTTAAAGGATGCTGTAAAATCTCAGGAGTCAGAAGCACCTCTGAATGCCAGGGTGGGGTGCACACAAAAGGAAAATTGGCTAAAGTTCTGTTTAATGAAGAGGTGGACCAGATACACAACCCCAGACTGGAAGAAGGAGTCGGGAGAGGTGAAGCCACAAAGCTTTGGAATCCTGCATCCCAGCCCTGGCTGAGGGTGGGCTGAGGAGCCATACAAAACAGGGAAATTAAGTGAAAGTCTACAGAGTATTTACTGAGATACCCCTCACCATCACCACCACCTGCCGATTCCCTTCCTCTGCTCAGCTCCTGAAAGCCGGCCTCTAGATTTACAACTCTCTGTAACGAGGTTGGGGGAGTCTTTTCTGACTGGCCCTGGGGGGAAAAATCTGTAGACGCTGGCCTAGTGAAGTGGCTGGGTTCTAGCTCAATCCCCCTACAGTGAAGCTCCACATTTGACAAGCCCTATCTAAGCGCACAGAGCAACTAGTTAGCGTTATCGCGCCCCACCCCTTAAATAAACAAACATGTGAGAAAAGCTTTCAATGTGAAAGAAAGAAAAATAAAATGAGCATACGGAAAATGGTGCTTAGGAGAAACAGAGACAAAGCAGGGAGTACAAGAAAACTTAGTTTTAAAATGATAATTAATAGCTTTAGATCGAAAAAGGGTAAATCAGAGAACAAGGAAGAACTTATGGAAATTTAAAATGTGATAAATAAAATGTTTCATTTTAGAGTTGGAGCATAAAGTTAAGAAAATCTCACAGAATGTAGAACGAAAGGACCAAGATATGGAAAACTGAAAAGATACGAAAATTAGAGAACAATCCAGGAGGTCTGATACATGATGAATAAAAGTTCCAGAAAGTTAAAAAAAAAAGAAAAGGGAAGGGAGAAATGATCAAAAAATAATACAAGAACATATCTTAAGGACACAGTTCCAAATTAAAAGAAAGGTCATAGTACCAGACATAGTGAATGGAAAAGGGCTATATTAAAGCATACCATCAAGAAATCTTAGGGATAAAAGAAGATGTGAAAAGCTCTCAGAGGGAAAAAAGAGGTTACACACCACACATAGAGTGGGAGATCCAAACGTCACTGGACTTAGCAGTACGAAAGCCACACGATGGTGAAGAAATGCCTTTACAATTTGCACGGAGTATGTTTTCTTGACTATAATTCTACATCTGGCAAACTATGAGTCAAATGTTAGGATAAAGACATTTTCAAAAATCATTTTCATAAAAACAGTCTCCTGTGCACCATTTCTTAAGAAGCTCTGAGGATGTGCTCCACCAATTTAAGGGACTAAGCCGAGAAAGAAGAGGAGGAGGGATCAAGAAAAACAGATAATGCAACACAGAAGGGGGTGAAATATTCCAAGAATGATGGTGAAGGGCAGTTGTATGACTTCAGTTAAGCGGCAGACCAAGAAAATGTAGGACAGAAGAATATTGGCACAAGAGCATATAAGCCTTCAGGAGAGACACCGAAGGAAAGAAAGAGAGTGAGAGAGAGAGAAGGAGAAAGAGAGAGGGAAGTAGGAGGTGGGAGGAGAGGGAGGGAAGAAGAGAAAGAGGGAGAGAGAGAAAAAAAGAAAATAATAAAAAATAGAATATTTGATGTACTTGATAATAGTGAAAGTTGTACACGGTCAGAAGGGTTGAGGATAGACTGAAAGTAGGTGCAGAGATAACACCAATTGAAAAAAGAGGCAGTTAGGGCTTCCCTGGTGGCGCAGTGGTTGAGAGTCCGCCTGCCGATGCAGGGGACACGGGTTCATGCCCCGGTCTGGGAAGATCCCACATGCCGCGGAGCGGCTGGGCCCGTGAGCCATGGCCGCTGAGCCTGCGCTCCGCAACGGGAGAGGCCACAACAGTGAGAGGCCCGTGTACCGCAAAAAAAAAAAAAAAAAAAAAGAGGCAGTTATAAATTCCAGGGAAAACAGAAGGTTATACAAGAAAGGAAATATAACCATAGTATACTACGTAGCTAAACTGTGAGGCACTACGCAAAAGTCAGCCATGTAAATATGCAATACCTTCAAAATCATAATTTGTGATATATTGAGCTCTACTGAGAGTATGCGAAGAGAAAAAGAGAGGCGGTGTGTGGAGGGGGTTGTTTGTGAGGAGGCAGTGTAAGTGAGTTAAATCCTCATCTTTTATAGAACCGAACAATTGAAATATTGAGGAACAGCAGTTTATGGAGATAAATAAGAGAAAACAACTTCATGAATTGAAGCAGCTGCCTTTGGGAAGCAGAAATTAGAATGGCGGGGAGGAAGCGGGGGCTGCTGCTTCCCATGGTAAGCCTTATAGTACTATTCGATTTTTTGAACTAGGTCGTGTATTATTTGGATAAAACAAACAATACAGAATTTACAAAAACTAAACAAAGAGGCACCAAGTTTTTAAAGTTAAGAAAAATGTATCTTCAAAGAGATTTCCGTGATGTCCGTGAATACTGGAGCTCTGGTCCTTCCGTGGAGATCTTTATGGCACCAAAGCTTATAATAATATACCTCACAGGAGACCCAACAGATTTTGGTAAAATAAAATTGAAAGGGGAAAACATTCTGTAAAATATAAGCACATAGGGACTCATTATGATAGACCCAGCCACACACAGAAAACACACAAATGAAGAATAAAGTAGCAAAGTGTCTATGATTTATCTAGTCCTATGATTGCAACTAGTAAAAATTAACATCACATTTTGGAAATCATTCACTTTCCACTCTTCCCCGTAGGAATTATTCTTGGGCTCTGGGTATCCCTGTACCCTTCCTTGACCAGAAAGTAGTCATTTGCTTTTGCTTTACTTCTTTCATAGTTGCTCCATTGTTTTTTCACTTGTCGGACCCAGAGACAGAGTTTGCCATCCCAGCAATCTCATTGTTGTTCCACTGGTTCAAGATAACCACCTCCTGTCAAAGCATTGTTTTTAGACTTGCCTTTCCAGTTCTTCTATTTGATCTCAATGGCAGCTCTGTGTTATCTGTGCTAACGCTCTCCCCGTTGGAGCTGATAATCAACTGTAAACATATTTTTGGTCCAAACTTTGATCATTGCCGTCAAATGGCTTATGAAACATCCTTATGTTTAAGACACAGCGTTCTGTACTATAGAAAAATTAGTAAAAACAGAGAGAGAGAGAGAGAGAGAAAGAGAGAGAGATCGATCCTGTCTTTGAGAAACAAGATCAGGAAAAGATAATAGACACAAACCAAAGTAAGTTCTGGTTATTTCACCACAGAAACACATATTTTAAAAATTAGAGAGCAATCCAGAAGGTCCAATACAGGATGAAGAGAAGTTCCAGAAAGTGGAAAACGAGAAAAGGGAAGGGAGAAATGATCAAAGAAATAATAACAAGAGCATAACTCAGAGAAGAGTTGAAAGCATATAATGGTGGAAATTTTATTAATATTTTCATTGTCACTATTTTAGCTGATTTTCATACGAATTAAGAGAAGATTGTAAGGAACGACAGGCGATGTGGAGAGAGAAAGGAAAAGAGAGTGAAGTGTGGGGAGGAGGGGTTTGAACTATCTCCTAGAGCAGGGATTCACAACTCATATATGTAAATGAATAGAAAGTAATGATGTCACCTCAATCCTACTGGCAAATTGGATAACTAAGGATTTTTTGAAAAAAATCAATAGAATATAAACATTTAAAATATAGGGTATTTTCCTTCCTTAAAAGCATTTTTTTCCTAGTGGTAGAATTAAACATACACATATGATGAAACATTAAAAAAACTAAGCAAAGTATAAAAAGGATTGCTCAAAAAGAAACATGTACCACAACGTTCACTGCAGCACTATTTACAATAGCCAGGACATGGAAGCAACCTAAATGTCCATCAACAGATGAATGGATAAAGAAGATGTGGCACATATATACAGTGGAATACTACTCGGCCATAAAAAGGAACGAAACTGAGTTATTTGTAATGAGGTGGATGGACCTAGAGTCTGTCATACAGAGTGAAGTGAGTCCGAAAGAGAAAAACAAACAGTGTATGCTAAAGCATATATATAGAATCTAAAAAACCGGCACTGATGAACCTAGTGGCAGGACAGGAATAAAGACGCAGACATAGAGAAGGGACTTGGGGACACAGAGCAGGGAAAGGGAAGCTGGGATGAAGTGAGAGAGTAGCACTGACAGATATACACTACCAAATGTAAAATAGGTAGCTAGTGGGAAGCAGCTGCATAGCACAGGGAGATCAGCTGGGTGCTTTGAGACCACCTTGAGGGGTGGGATAGGGAGGGTGGGAGGGAGGCTCAAGAGGGAAGGGATATGGGGATATACGTATACATATAGCTGATTCACTTCGTTGTACAGCAGAAACTAACACAACATTGTAAATTAATTATACTCCAATAAAGATGAAAAGAAAAACACAATAAATAACACTCAAATAAATGAAAGAAAAGTATAAAGAGGAAAACAATAATTGTTCATAATTTTACCCACCAGAAATACCATTCTTAATATTTTAGCTATTCAGTATTTTTCTATACCTATTAAAAAACATAATTTGGATTGTGACACACAAGCTGTTATTTGATCTGCTCGTTTCACTCATACTTTGTGCATTTCCATGTGATTAATCATTCATTAATAGCATGATTTTCATGTACATTATTCATTTTTCCAAAATGCTTATTTTGGTCCTAATTTTCACAATCATAAGTAAAACCATGAGCATAACCTTTGTACATAAATCTTTGTTCAATTCTCTAATTATAAGGAATAATATGTAAATTCTGAGAAGTGGAACTATCAGATAAAACATATTCAAAATTTTGAAATAAGTTGTGTTTTTTTTTTCTCTATTTTTGGCTCCCTCTTTCTCAAAACCTCCAGGAACAAAGTGAATTTCTATTTGTTCCTGAGAGAAATGGCTTTTGCTGCAAATGTCCCAAATAAGTAAACGTCTATATAAGAAAATTATCTTGAAATAAATGTTCTAGTGTTATTGGCTTCAGTGCTCGAGTTACTCATTAAAACTAAGTGTTCATCATGGTCCTTGTGGCCAAGAAAGAGTGAAGTGAATTTTCACTAGCAACAGCAGAAAACAAATTTGAACTATACCTATGTATAATTATACTTTATATCTTGCCTGTAATTCATGCTTGTATTTGTGCAATGTACTCCCGTAGAGTGTAATTAACTATTCCAAGAGCTGTGTCAATACTTCTCCACAATCAGATAAAAGCATGAAATAAATGGTATGTTTGCAAAAAGATAGTCACATGTTTATATATGTATGTCGAAGCCTGTTTCAAACAGTGGTGAGTTAATATTTCATTAAAAAGCATGCTTTGCTTGATGGTTCTTTATGAGGTTAAGAAATGATTATTCTAATAAGGAAGATTCTGTCCATCCTGAAAGCACCTCGTGAGATGGAAGGAGGAAAGGAGGAGCTCACAGGTTTAATCTAGAAAACCATCACTTTTGTTTCTTCATCACTTGACTGAGCCCTTTCTCAACATGACCTCCGCAGCTCAAGGCTTTGGTTACTCATAGCCAGGAAAGCATAAGGACCTGAAAGAAGCACCTTCAAAATTCATGTTCCAGCAAAGACAGGAGCTTCGTCCCAAGCTGGCAAATTTCAAAAGACATTTAAGTGAGGGTGGGGAGTGAGGCTGGCTTACGTTGCACCCACGTGTCTGCAGAGTTGGAACCACTGGTCCGCTTTGGAGGAAGGACTCTACCGTAGCCGGTGTGAAAAACAGCAGATGTAGAGGCACAAGATGCCTTAAGATTAAGAGCAGACCATTCTGACAGCCCGCCATCTCATAAACCTCTGGGCTACAACAAACATCCTTGTATATTGCCTATATTCCTGCCTGCTTCAGAACTTAATATTGAAATGTGTAAAATGCTGCCTTTTTCCAATGGTATACAGAGTTTTAATGAAGCCAAGATAAGACACAGAAGTTGCCATTTCAATGATGTTTTTCTACCAGCGACTGATTGCCGTTGATGTCAACCAAGCTATAGTTTTATTTCTCCAGGCAGAATTTCTCTAGAGCTGGTCGGCACGTGCAGACAAGAAACCACTACGAGGTTCTGGGGTTGGAAGGGCTGTGAAGGACAAGCATCAAGCCACAGGGCTCAGGCCTGCCTCTGCAGGCCAGCACCACCTCCAGCCCTGCAGCCTCCATCAGGCTTGGGGAGGTGGGGTGGGGGGCTGGGGGAGGGCGCACACACGGAGATGCAGATGCAAACAGTGCCTGGTGATGCAAGATCTGCCCGCCTTTCTTCCCAGCGCTCCCAGTGCATCCCACTGTGGATGCATATCCAAGCACTAGTCTGGACCTGTTTGCACGAGGGCCCCTAAAGCAAAGACTTTCCTGCAAAGTCGCCAACTGCAATGCACATGTGGGCATCCAGGGAGGACTGAGGCGCAGAATTGTGCCTACACAACCGACAGCGGTTGGCAATAAAATGATGGCTCGTGAATTCACCCATGTCGGGGTAAGATCAGGAGAACCACGGATTTCCCTTCGCGCCCTGCCAGGCAGATGACGTGCTAAGTTAAAGGAGGGCTGGCTGCTTGCTACACTGGTCAGGGTGAGGAGAGCCGATGCTTGTCAACAAGAGTCCACTCCCCAATGGTTGCCACTCATTTTTACCATGGATCCCTGAGAGCCCTACACCCCGATACCAGGATGTCATGAAGAAAGACAGTGGGAAAGAGGAGAATTTAATAGAGCACTAAGAGACGGTCATCATCAAATTCTCCCGAATCAGAGCTGAACGAATTGGAGAGGTTTTACGAAACTCTCAAGTCACGAGGTTGAAACAGCTTCTAATGGTGCTAGTACATCAACAAATGTTAAAACGTTACACGGTCCTACAAAAATCTATCCTCCACTTCCCTTTGCAAACACAGAAAACTCTCCCACCTTTGAACGTCAAGAATCCAAATTTCCACGATTCATTGAGACAGGCCAAGGTCGTTCAGAACCTTCTCAGACGGTTATAGAGATCCCTAAACGCTCTGGCCTTCCCGCCATCCCCAGTCCTGGACCGCATGACCCGGGAGAGAAGCTACAGGAGGAGAACCACGTTCTGTCATGGGACCTCGACAGCCTGCTTCCTTCCTAGTGAGCACGTTATGTCATTTTCGCTTTCTTATCTGCTGTCCAGAATAAAAGAAGGTCGATTCCCAGGCAATCAGATACAGGAAAGCATACTGTGCCTCCTTTCCCCATCTCTCAGGAAAAAGAGGAAAAAAACCTCAAACAAACATGGTAACTACATGAGAAGATGTAGGAAGGATTTCCACAGGTGATTAACCCCCTACCACCGAAGCATGGGGAGCATCGCACGTCGACGGTCTGCAACGCACGCCGAGAGCACCTCCAAGCGCGTCCCACTTTCACTTACCTGACCGTGGGCTGGAAGCGCCGGGTAAGCCATGGGCTGATTCATCACTCCCTTCTGCTTGATGAGGAGCATGCGTTTCTGGTCCTCACTCAGGTGTGCCCTGGGGGCCTGGAGCTGCGGCTGCGGCTGCGGGGGCTGCTGCTGGATGTAGGGCATCAGGGGGTTTTTGCCGGGGTTGGCCATCGGGGGCGTCATCCTCTGACTCAAGTCTGCATTAAAATGGGTCAGAGGCTTAGTGTTGCCGTATGTAAGAATACCGTGCTGTTTGTTTGAGGAGTTTGTACCCAGGTTATTTGGCTGTTGATTGATCATATTCATGTGGTTCGGAGGGAGGTAGTTATTCATGGTCGTCTTCTGCAGGTTGTTGGCCATCGGAGGCACTATAGGATTTTGGTTGTTAAAGGCTTGGGGGTACATCATCGGGCTATTTGGTTTTTCCGCAGGGAAAGCTGCTCCGTAGGGACTGGATGGAGGCCCTAAAGGAGACCAACTTGCAGTCTGACTTGAGTGTTGCTGCTGCTTCTGCTGCATGAGTTTGGCCCTTTGCTGCTGCTGGGCCGCCATCTGCTTGAGCTGCTCAGCCGGAGACAGCTCAGAGCCGGGCACAGCACCAGGCCCCGACCCTGAACCAGCCACTGGCACGGCGGCCGGATTAAGGAGATAACCATTCCCAGGCCGAGGGGGAGCCTGGCCTGGAGTGTGGGCTTGGTTTGGAGTTTGAGGGGACTGGACAGCACAGTTTGCTGGGGAGCCGGCAGGGTTGGGGGCCGCGGGAGTGCTGGCCATGGAAGGTAAACTGGTGGCCGTGGAGACAGTAGAAAAGGGAGGGCCAGAAGAAGAAGGCCGGGCCTGGGGAGAGCCAATGGAGACGTGGGCAAAAGGAGAGTGAGATGATGGGTCACTCTTCGCGCTGGAGCTCTCCTGGGAGACGGGGGTCTCCGTGGCCGGCTGTGAGAACTCTGGTTCCTTCTTCTCTTCAAAGTCTTCGTTGAACAGGTCCTGTATGTCATCTTCGGGAACTGTGTTGGCCAGTTCATCTATTAATTCTTGCCACTCCTGATCATTCAGGTTAATGTCTGAGAACAGCTTGTTCTGATTCGAAAGAGACGTTTCTGATGTGTCTATGCAAGTAGGGTCATCTAGAGGTTCTTGTTTGAGGTCCTTGCTCTGCAAGATGGTGAAGCTGTCCTCCAGGTCACTGCAACCATTCACAGGAATTTTAAGTTCTGGGAGTCTCCCATTCTTACTCAGATCTTCCAGAAGCCCAGGAGTGTGAGTCCCACTGTTCTGCAAGGGCAAAGAAGGCTTCAGGTCAAGTTGGTGAAGAGGAGAAGCTGAAGACAGTGGCATATTGTTGGCCAAATTGTTGATGGCTTCCATCCCTGTAGGGATGTCCTTTCGTATTCGCTTGCTAGTTGGAGAAAAACTCCCATCACAAGCACCATTCTGCTGGTCTCCATTAAGGGGTGATCGGGCTCCTTCCAACTTCCTTTTCACAGTCTCTTGGAGCTGGAAGAGAAACAGGAAAGAGAATGACTAAATCTCCGAGTCATGGTTTACTTACTCATTAAGCATGGTGGTATGCATCGCGACGAACTCATTTTTAGGTGGTTTAGAACACATCAGAAAGATGTTATACTTCTAATTTCAAAATTGGCCAGGCTTCAATTCAAATTCTACGGGAAAAGGTTTTGCCCAAAAGCAGCGCTCACACGGCTAAGAGATAGAAAGCAAACTAATGACTGGAGGGTGGAACAAAAGGAAAGAAAGAGTTAAGGCAATAACTCTCCTATTGGGAAGCATCGTCATATTATTATTTTTCAAATGAATGCTACGTGTGAGACTTGGACCAAAATGCGTCATGCTCTAGAAAGGTGCTAAAACCTATCTTAAGTTCTTGTCGCATCTGACTTGAGAACGTTAAGGAATTAAAGCAACAATACTTTAAAGAACACTGAAAATCCTCTAAGATTACGGAATTTAACACATTTACTGAATAACACAGAAATGAAGATTAGTGGTTAACATAACCAGAAACTTCGTTTTGGTTCTTATTTTACTTGACCTCCCAGCACTTTGTGACACAGTAGCCTGCTCTGTTCTAAAAGTGTGCTTCCACGGGTTTCCACGATACCACACTTTTCTGGATTTCCTTCGTTCTTTCCATCTGTGCTTTCTCAGTCTCTTATGTATTCTTCTTTCGCTCTCCTAAGTGCTGGGATTCTTCACTGTTTGGTCTTAAGCTTCCTTCTGCTTCCAAGGCACAGTACATGTTGTTTTCTTTTCTTGGAAGATACTTCTCCCCTTCCCCTGGTAATAGCTACTCATCTTCCAGGTTGTAGCTTAGACTTCACTTCCTCTAGGAAATCTTCTCTCACATCCCTTCACCCCAACTACAATAGGTACCTCCTCTGACCCACCTGCACTGGGTTGGAAATCCTGGAATATGTTTTTCTGAGCAACCTCTACTTGCCCATTATAGCTTCTACCGTACTTTGGGGCAATTGCTTAAGTGTCTGTTTAGTGAGCTCCAAGAAGGACTACAGCTGACTTGCTTACTGTGTATCTGTGGGGCTGCAGGTAGTGTTCAGTTCAAGTTCATAGCAGTGGTTAATAGTGGCAAAAATGAATGATTCTATTGTTTAATTCACAGAGGCTGAAGGAGGTGAGCTTGGATCAGAGCAGGAGGCAACTCCATTGACATTAAAGAATGCTTGACTTTGAGCTTCTACATTCCTGGTAATGGAGTCTCTCACCCTGGAGAGTGTTGTGTCCATTTAACTGGACTCCTTTGAAAAGCCCGGGGGAAACGCTTCGTGGATGATGACAAAGGGAAGGCAAACTGGGTTAGACAGAGGTTTCAGTAACTTTGCAGAGCTGAAGGTACAAGGCAGAGTGACCTGAGGAAGGAGGGAAGAGGCAGAAGAGCCCCCCTTGGGCACTCTCCTATCCTTGCCAGAGGGGTTGCATATCACAGGAGCAAGGGGGGAGAGGGGCAGGCTGCCCTCTGACGCTGCACTCACACATGGAACTGGGAAGGCTCCCCAGGCGCCACCTGTAGAATAAAACCCTTCCGGAGACAATCTGGGGGATTCTAAGAAGTGCTACTTTATTGCCTTTCTCTCATAAGTAGAGAATTCCATTTTAAAAGGAAACAAAAGAGGTTCTTAAGTAAAAATCCAGTCTTAACCCTTGCTCCTAAACTTTCTATTTTTAATCACCAAACATTCTGTAGTTGCTTGGTAGGTGTTCCTGAATTTCTGAAAACAAGGCCCCAACTGGGACACACTGGGATTTGACTTCAAACAAGATCTGGCTCAATCCATCATCTTAGGTAGAACCT
Source organism: Phocoena phocoena (assembly GCF_963924675.1). Lineage (NCBI taxonomy): Eukaryota > Metazoa > Chordata > Mammalia > Artiodactyla > Phocoenidae > Phocoena > Phocoena phocoena. The sequence continues at coordinate 20,903,252 of NC_089223.1, forward strand.
GCTAGAAAATTACGTTATTTATTGAACAAACCAGGAAACCATGGTTCTGATCGTAGATATGGCAGATACTTGAATGTAGCTCCAACACACAGTGGCAAGTTCAGATATGACAGCTTCAGGGTCTAAAGGAAGTAAAGCTCGGGGCCCTCGGCACTTCCTGCAGGGATGTTAACCTTAAAAAATCAGGCACTTGTCTTAAAAATGAACCTGACTTTACTTTTAAAACTACAGGTCCACAATTCTGTTCTAGGCCATGAAATGGACGGGGCAGGATGGAGAAATAAAGGCAAATGCTCTGTTTGTTCCACTGGAAAACAGTGGTGGCCGAGACCATGGAGACAGACAGGTCTGGCTGGGAACACCAAGCCTCACCTCTTATCAGCAGAGCAGGCCTAGGTGGGTGAGTCAGAATAGGGCAGTAGCACAGGGAGATCAGCTCGGTGCTTTGTGACCACCTAGAGGGGTGGGATAGGGAGGGTGGGAGGGAGAGGCAAGAGAGAGGAGATATGGGGTATATGTATATGTATAGCTGATTCACTTTGTTATAAAGCAGAAACTAACACACCGTTGTAAAGCAATCATACTCCAGTAAAGATGTTAAAAAAAAAAAAAAAAGGAATAGTAACACAGAACAGTAATAGTAACAGTAACACAGAAACAGCCCTACTGGCCCTGGAGTTAGAAAGCCTGGCTTCGAACCCAAGAAACCCTACCTAAGAGTTAATACATATAAATATTGTCTGATACTTCATAAATGTTAGCTACGATACCCTCCATTAGAAAGTGAGTTACATGAAGGTAGGGATTTTTCTGCTTTATTCCACTACTGGGCCCCTAGTAGCTCAAAGTAGATAATAAATACATGTTGAATGAATGAATCCTGGAAAACTTATTTAAACTCTCCTAAGCTTTGGATGCCTTATCTGTAAAATGGGTTAATAATATCTAGCTCCTATAGTTACTGTGAGGATGAAGTAATATGGAAAGCACTTAGCTTCATGTCTGGTATCGTGTAAGCACCCACTAAGCCTTAGCTACTACTATTTTAAAGACACAATTAAAATTTTTTAAAATGCAGTGATATCAATAGTCACAACTGCAGCTGAGATAGATTAGTTTCTGGATCTCTAAATACAAATAGGTAAAATGATAATACTTCTGTTCCCTAGCCTGCAAACGCCTAACGCTTTCCAAGCACCTTGTATAGCTTTTTAAATATGAACAACAAAAGATCAAATTTGCAATTCAAGCCTGAGTCCAAGTGCTAATGTATTTGTGTCCTAGATTGTAGAACAGCACTGGATGGTTGAGGTTCATATCAAATACATTTCCAGGATGCAACCTGAATGGAGCTACTGAGTATTTCCTTTTCCTTCAGGGCCTAGAGTTCTCCATTGCTGGCCCCTTTAACCCAAATCTTGACATATATATCCTGTACCAGCGTTGGAAATGTAAGAAAGACATCATGGAAGATACACTGAAACCATGTTATAGTTTTTAGTTGTATCCAAAATAGCAGAGCCATCTAAGCATCCCTCCTGTGTCCCATCATCCTTTGCTAGTCTAACTCTCTCCTCATTCCCTCTTGGGAGATAGACGGAGAGTGGGCAGGAGGAGAGGAACTTGCAAGCACTGTGCTCAGTGAGCATGAGAACGGGGCAATGTCCTGCGGACGCCCCAGCCCCTCAAGGATTCAGGTCAGGGTCTCATCCCGAAGAGCCTTATCTCAGGAAGTCCCTGGCCCTTCTGCCTCCCAAAGCTGGAAGCCTCCTTAGTACAATCTGTGCTCTTGTGGAAGAATCACAGGGACTCTTGACCGAACTTCAGCTTCCTTGTTCCGGTATTCTTGTATTATTACATACACGTTTGCTCCCATTAAGGGAGGCTGTGGTGCCAGGAGCTGAAGTTGCTGTTCATCCCCTGCCTAGTACAATGGGGGCCGCTCTCATATGTCAGTTACTCTAAGGGAAACCATTCCTCCTCCACAGTGGCTCCAGCACGAGTCTCTCGCCTATAGTGTGGCTTGATGGCGTGTGTTTCTGTCAAACTGTGTGTGTGTGTGTGTGTGTGTGAGAGAGAGGGAGAGGGAGAGAGAGAGGGAGAGAGAGAGGGAGAGAGAGAGAGAGAGAGAGAGAGAGAGAGAGAGAGAGAGAGAGAGAGAGAGAGAGAGACTTAGAGGCAGGGAGATACAGAATGGGTTTGGGAGTGGTGATATGACACCCAGACCAGTAGTAATAAGAACAGCTGTGTACCTTTGGGGTTCTAAAGCACTTTTACATAGGATCGTATATTATCCTCATAGCACATCTTTGGGGCAGGTCATGTGCTGGTCTGATGGTTCAACAGAGAAAAGGGCAGTGTTTCGGAGGAGGTGGAATGGGGAGGGTGGATGACACCCAGAACGAGGAAGCACATGGCTAAGAGAGCTAGGCCTCTGCGGACGTTGCCAGCAGATTCTAACGGGTCCCCTGGGCCAGTGTGTCCATGATGAAGATATTCTTTCTTCCTTTAGACTCTTAGCAGTGCTAGTAAGCTAAAAAAAAAAAAAAACTCTCATTGACTTGTCCCAGACTTTGAATGAAATTGGGGAGAATCACGGAGCTTGGGAATAAAAATGATGGTCCTACTATTAAAATAATGAAGATTTTAGGATAGATGATATTGGGGCTAACTATCAGATTCCTGTCTCTTACTCCTAATGATTCTAAAAGGTGGGTAGGATTTACTAGAACCACTTACAGAGGAGAAACTTTAGGTACAGTGAGATTAAGCACTGTGTCCCAGATTACAGAGCTGCGGGTTGCGGGGAAGGGCGGGTGCTCAACCCGGATTCAAATTCAGACTCAGGTGTGACTGCACGGCCCACACTCCTGATTCATGCAGGCGGTGAAGCACAGTCATGCCTTCGTCAATGGCCCTGGGCTCCCATGCTAATCGTGATAAAGTTCTTTCAGACTGTTTTCAGGACTCATCCTTACTTGATTCCACCCTCTCCCCACCATCCCAAACCAGTTACACTTTGAGGACTAACTGTTCTCATCCTTAACGATTTTTATTCTCATTTTCCACCCCTGACGCCACTACCTTGGTTCAGATCATCAACACTGCTCTCATGATTTCTGTAGCAGCTCTTGACTAGCCTCTCTGCTCCAGTCTTGCCTCTTCTCCAACCGATTCTCTGTGTTGTGGCTGTGATTTTCTTTATAAAATGTGGACCCAGGGCTTCCCTGGTGGTGAAGTGGTCGAGAGTCCGCCTGCCGATGCAGGGGACGCGGGTTCGTGACCCAGTCCGGGAAGATCCCACATGCCGCGGAGCGGCTGCGCCCATGAGCCATGGCCACTGAGCCTGCGGGTCCAGAGCCTGTGCTCCGCAACGGGAGAGGCCACAGCGGTGAGAGGCCCGCGTACCGCAAAAAAAAAAAAAAAAATATGTGGACCCATTCTTCACTTGCAGCTCCTCTGGAGCTGTCTGCTGTCGTCAGCATCATCTAAGGCTCACACACCGACCCTCCACAACTTGATCCTCACTCCCTGCTTGTCTCTCCAGTCTCAGCTGTCACCTCCAACCTTCTTCCCCTCCACTGGCCCTCCAACACCAAGCAACTCTAAACCTTCAGTTACTCTTAATGATTTGCCATAGTCGGGATGCATGGCGTTTGTTCTCTGTCTCTCCGAGTCTTTGTATATGTTATACTCTCACCCAACTTCTTCACCCGACCAATTCTATTCGTCCATCACCATTCAGTTTAGACATTACGTTCTATACAGTCTCTCTTGAAAGCCCCTCCCCACACCTTCAAATCTTGGAGACCCTCTGTGTGCTCCCAAGGCATCCTCGTACATATCATACCATAACGGCTTGCCTTTTCCTTCATAAGATTGTACGAAAGAATGAAAACTAAAAAGATTTCTCAAACAACCACACTCAGTTTGTGTTAACAAGATCCCTAAAGCAGGCATTTGAAAATGTTGGCCTGTATGGTGTTTTAATGACAATTGAATAAATGTACAATTTATTTTGGTTATTTTAAAATGCTGGAGATGGCTCATAGACTGTCCCTTCCGTAAGATTTTTGAGGACTCTAAGGGTCCAGGAAACCTATGCTGAGACCAACTCAAGAGCATATGAAGAGCATCGTGGAAAGGAAAAGTGAACCTGAAACCCAGAGACTTTATATAACATTACCAAGGTCAAGTGTTTTGACATGGATGTGAACTCAAAATGCTGGATGTTTTCATAGTTGAATTGTAAATTTCCTTACAAAGGTTTCAAGTGGTTTTCACCTGCCAAAGCGCCCCCTCCAACCAAAAGTGTGAGTGAACTTCCTTCACCAAATATTAGAGACAAAAGTATTTCCCAAGAATTAAAGATCCATTGGAATCTCAGCCTGCAGATGCTATAACTAATTTAGAGGCTCCAAGAGAACATTCTGGTCATTCTGATCTGCTCTGGTCAAACCAGAAGATGATTGGGTTTAACCATATCAATTTTCATATGCTTATTTTCTTCTCATTCGACCAGCAGATAATAAGCATATGAAGACACAGATAATTTTTTAACATCTTTATTGGAGTATAATTGCTTTACAATGGTGTTAGTTTCTGCTTTACAACAAAATGAATCAGTTATATATATACATATCTTCCCAGATCTCTTCCCTCTTATGTCTCCCTCCCTCCCACCCTCCCTATCCCACCCCTCCAGGCGGTCACAAAGCACCGAGCTGATCTCCCTGTGCTATGCAGCTGCTTCCCACTAGCTATCTACCTTACGTTTGGTAGTGTATATATGTCCATGCCTCTCCCTTGCTTTGTCACACCTTACCCTTCCCCCTCCCCATATCCTCAAGTCCATTCTCTAGCAGGTCTGTGTCTTTATTCCTGTCTTACCCCTAGGTTCTTCAAGACATTATTTTTTTCTTAAATTCCATATACATGTGTTAGCATATGGTATTTGTCTCTCTCTTTCTGACTTACTTTCTGACTCTGTGTGACAGACTCTAGGTTTATCCACCTCATTACTAATAGCTCAATTTCATTCCTTTTTATGGCTGAGTAATATTCCATTGTATATATGTGCCACATCTTCTTTATCCTTTCATCCTATGATGGACACTTAGGTTGTTTCCATCTCCGGGCTATTGTAAACAGAGCTGCAATGAACATTTTGGTACATGACTCTTTTTGAATTATGGTTTTCTCAGGGTACATGCCCAGTAGTGGGATTGCTGGGTCATATGGTAGTTATATTTGTAGTTTTTTAAGGAACCTCCATACTGTTCTCCACAGTGGCTGTATCAATTTACATTCCTACAAACAGTGCAAGAGGGTCCCTTTTCTCCACACCCTCTCCAGCATTTATTGTTTGTAGATTTTTTGATGATGGCCATTCTGACTGGTGTGAGATAATATCTCATTGTAGTTTTGATTTGCATTTCTCTAATGATTAGTGATGTTGAGCATTCTTTCATGTGTTTGTTGGCAGTCTGTATATCTTCTTCGGAGAAATGTCTATTTAGGTCTTCTGCTCATTTCTGGATTGGGTTGTTTGTTTTTTCGTTATTAAGCTGCATGAGCTGCTTATAAATTTTGGAGATTAATCCTTTGTCAGTTGCTTCATTTGCAAATATTTTCTCCCATTCTGAGGGTTGTCTTTTGGCCTTGTTTATGGTTTCCTTTGCTGTGCAAAAGCTTTGAACTTTCATTAGGTCCCATTTGTTTATGTTTGTTTTTATTTCCATTTCACTAGGAGGTGGGTCAAAAAGGATCTTGCTGTGATTTATGTTATAGAGTGTCCTGCCTATATCTTCCTCTAAGAGTTTGATAGTTTCTGGCCTTACATTTAGGTTTTTAATCCATTTTGAGCTTATTTTTGTGTATGGTGTTAGGGAGTGATCTAATCTCATACTTTTACATGTACCTGTCCAGTTTTCCCAGCACCACTTATTGAAGAGGCTGTCCTTTCTCCACTGTACATTCCTGCCTCCTTTATCAAAGATAAGGTGAACACATGTGCGTGGGTTTATCTCTGGGCTTTCTATCCTGTTCCATTGATCTATCATTCTCTTTTTGTGCCAGTACCATACTGTCTTGATTACTGTAGCTTTGTAGTATAGTCTGAAGTCAGGAAGCCTGATTCCTCCAGCTTCATTTTTTGTTCTCAAGATTGCTTTGGCTATTCAGGGTCCTTTTTGTTTCCATACAAATTGTGAAATTTTTTGTTCTAGTTCTGTGAAAAATGCCAGTGGTAGTTTGATAGGGATTGCACTGAATCTGTAGATTGCTTTGGGTAGTAGAGTCATTTTCACAATGTTGATTCTTCCAATCCAAGAACATGGTATATCTCTCCATCTATTTGTATCATCTTTAATTTCTTTCATCAGTGTCTTATAATTTTCTGCATACAGGTCTTTTGTCTCCTTAGGTAGGTTTATTCCTAGAAATTTTATTCTTTTTGTTGCAGTGGTAAATGGGAGTGTTTTCTTGATTTCACTTGCAGATTTTTCATCATTAGTGTATAGGAATGCCAGAGATTTCTGTGCATTAATTTTGTATCCTGCTACTTTACCAAATTCATTGATTAGCTCTAGTAGTTTTCTGGTAGCATCTTTAGGATTCTCTATGTATAGTATCATGTCATCTGCAAACAGTGACAGCTTTACTTCTTCTTTTCCGATTTGGATTCCTTTTACTTCCTTTTCTTCTCTGAGTGCTGTGGCTAAAACTTCCAAATTATGTTGAATAAGAGTGGTGAGAGTGGACAACCTTGTCTTGTTCCTGATCTTAGTGGAAATGCGTTCAGTTTTTCACCATTGAGGACGATGTTGGCTGTGGGTTTGTCATATACAGTCTTTACTATGTTGAGGAAAGTTCCCTCTATGCCTACTTTCTGCAGGGTTTTTATCATAAATGGGTGTTGAATTTTGTTGAAAGCTTTCTCTGCATCTATTGAGATGATCATATGGTTTTTCTCCTTCAATTTGTTAATATGGTGCATCACGTTGATTGATTTGCATATATTGAAGAATCCTTGCATTCCTGGAATAAACCTCACTTGATCATGGTGTATGATCCGTTTAACGTGCTGTTGGATTCTGTTTGCTAGTATTTTGTTGAGGATTTTTACATCTATGTTCATCAGTGATATTGGCCCGTAGTTTTCTTTCTTTGTGATATCCTTGTCTGGTTTTGGTATCAGGGTGATGGTGGCCTCATAGAATCAGTTTGGGAGTGTTCCTCCCTCTGCTATATTTTGTAAGAGTTTGAGAAGGATAGGTGTTAGCTCTTCTCTAAATGTTTGATAGAATTCGCCTGTGAAGCCATCTGGTCCTGGGCTTTTGTTTGTTGGAAGATTTTTAATCACAGTTTCAATTTCAGTGCTTGTGGTTGGTCTGTTCATATTTTCTATTTCTTCCTGATTCAGTCTTGGCAGGTTGTGCATTTCTAAGAATTTGTCCATTTCTTCCAGGTTGTCCATTTTATTGGTACAGAGTTGCCTGTAGTAATCTCTCATGATCTTTTGTATTTCTGCAGTGTCAGTTGTTACTTCTCCTTTTTCATTTCTAATTCTATTGATTTGAGTCTTCTCCCTTTTTTTCTTGATGAGTCTGGCTAATGGTTTATCAATTTTGTTTATCTTCTCAAAGAACCAGCTTTTAGTTTTATTGATCTTTGCTATCATTTCCTTCATTTCTTTTTCATTTATTTCTGATCTGATCTTTACGATTTCTTTCCTTCTGCTAACTTTGGGTTCTTTTTGTTCTTCTTTCTCTAATTGCTTTAGGTGCAAGGTTAGGTTGTTTATTCGAGATGTTTCCTGTTTCTTAAGGTAGGACTGTATTGCTATAAACTTCCTCTTAGAACTGCTTTTGCTGCATCCTATAGATTTTGGGTCGTCGTGTCTCCATTGTCATTTTTCTAGGTATTTTTTTATTTCCTCTTTAATTTCTTCAGTGATCACTTCGTTATTAAGTAGTGTATTGTTTAGCCTCCATGTGTTTGTATTTTTTACAGATCTTTTCCTGTAATTGATATCTAGTCTCATAGCATTGTGGTCGGAAAAGATATTTGATACAATTTCAATTTTCTTAAATTTACCAAGGCTTGATTTGTGACCCAAGATATGATCTATCCTGGAGAATGTTCCATGAGCACTTGAGAAAAATGTGTATTCTGTTGTTTTTGGATGGAATGTCCTATAAATATCAATTAAGTCCATCTTGTTTAATGTATCATTTAAAGCTTGTGTTTCCTTATTTATTTTCATTTTGCATGACCTGTCCATGGGTGAAAGTGGGGTGTTAAAGTCCCCTACTATGAATGTGTTACTGTCGATTTCCCCTTTCATGGCTGTTAGTATTTGCCTTATGTATTGAGGTGCTCCTGTGTTGGGTGCATAAATATTTACAATTGTTATACCTTCTTCTTGGATCGATCCCTTGATCATTATGTAGTGTCCTTCTTTGTCTCTTCTAATAGTCTTTATTTTAAAGTCTATTTTGTCTGATATGAGAATTGCCACTCCAGCTTTCTTTTGGTTTCCATTTGCATGAAATATCTTTTTCCATCCCCTTACTTTCAGTCTGTATGTGTGCCTAGGTCTGAAGTGGGTCTCTTGTAGACAGCAAATATATGGGTCTTGTTTTTGTATCCATTCAGCCAATCTGTGTCTTTTGGTGGGAGCATTTAGTCCATTTACATTTAAGGTAATTATTGATATGTATGTTCCTATTCCCATTTCCTTAATTGTTTTGGGTTCGTTATTATAAGTCTTTTCCTTCTCTTGTGTTTCTTGCCCAGAGAAGTTCCTTTAGCAGTTGTTGTAGAGCTGGTTTGGTGGTGCTGAACTCTCTCAGCTTTTGCTTGTCTGTAAAAGGTTTTAATTTCTCCATCAAATCTGAATTAGATCCTTGCTGGGTAGAGAGTAATCTTGGTTGTAGTATTTTCTCCTTCAACACTTTAAATATGTCCTGCCAGTCCCTTCTGGCTTGCAGTGTTTCTGCTAAAAGATCAGCTGTTAACCTTATGGGGATCCCTTGTGTGTTATTTGTTGTTTTTCCCTTGCTGCTTTCAATATTTTTTCTTTGTATTTAATTTTTGACAGTTTGATTAATATGTGTCTTGGCGTGTTTCTCCTTGGATTTATCCTGTATGGGACTCTCTGTGCTTCCTGGACTTGATTAACTATTTCCTTTCCCATATTAGGGAAGTTTTCAACTATAATCTCTTCAAATATTTTCTCAGTCCCTTTCTTTTTCTCTTCTTCTTCTGGAACCCCTATAATTTGAATGTTGGTGCGTTTAATGTTGTCCCAGAGGTCTCTGAGACTGTCCTCAGTTCTTTTCATTCTTTTTTCTTTATTCTGCTCTGCAGTAGTTATTTCCACTATTTTATCTTCCAGGTCACTTATCCGTTCTTCTGCCTCACTTATTCTGCTATTGATCCCATCTAGAGTATTTTTAATTTCATTTATTGTGTCGTTCATCGTTGTTTGTTTCATCTTTAGTTCTTCTAGGTCCTTGTTAAATGTTTCTTGCATTTTGTCTATTCTATTTCTAAGATTTTGGATCATCTTTACTATCATTATTCTAAATTCTTTTTCAGGTAACTGCCTATTTTTTCTTCATTTGTTAGGTCTGGTGGGTTTTTATCTTGCTCCTTCATCTGCTGTGTGTTTTTCTGTCTTCTCATTTTGCTTATCTTACTGTGTTTGGGATCTCTTTTTTGCAGCTGCAGGTTCGTAGTTCCCGTTGTTTTTGGTGTCTGTCCCCAGTGGCTAAGGTTGGTTCAGTGGGTTCTGTAGGCTTCCTGGTGGAGGGGACTAGTGCCTGTGTTCTGGTGGATGAGGCTGGATCTTGTCTTTCTGGTGGGCAGGTCCACGTCTGGTGGTGTGTTTTGGGGTGTCTGTGGACTTAACGATTTTAGGCAGCCTCTCTGCTAATGGGTGGGGTTGTGTTCCTGTCTTGCTAGTTGTTTGGCGTAGGATGTCCAGCACTGTACTTGCTGGTCATTGAGTGAAGCTGGGTGCTGGTGTTGAGATGGAGATCTCTGGGAGATTTTCGCCGTTTGATATTATGTGGAGCTGGGAGGTCTCTTGTGGACCAGTGTCCTGAAGTTGGCTCTCCCTCCTCAGAGGCACAGCACTGACTCCTGGCTGCAGCACCAAGAGCCTTTCATCCACACTCCTTAATCTGGAATGATTCGTTGTCTATTCATGTATTCCACAGATGCAGGGTACATCAAGTTGTTTGTGGAGCTTTAATCCGCTGCTTCTGAGGCTGCTGGGAGAGATTTCCCTTTCTCTTCTCTGTTCTCACAGCCCTCAGGGTTCTGCCTCTGCGTGTAGGTCGCCGGAGGGCGTCTGTTCTTCGCTCAGACAGGACGGGGTTAAAGGAGCCGCTGATTTGGCGGCTCTGGCTCACTGAGGCCGGGCGGGGCGGGGTGGAGCGGGGCGGGGCGGGGGGGGGGCACGGAGTGCGGGGCGGGGGGGGGGGCACGGAGTGCGGGGCGGGGGGGGCACGGAGAGCGGGGCGGGGCGGGGGGGCACGCAGTGCGGGGCGGGGGGGCACGGCGTGCGGGGCGGGGGGGGGCACGGCGTGCGGGGCGGGGCGGGGCGGGGGGGGGCACGGCGTGTGGGGTGGGGCGGGGGGGGCATGGCGTGCGGGGCGGGCCTGCGGCGGCAGAGGCCGGCATGACGTTGCACCAGCGTGAGGCGCGCCGTGCGTTCTCCCGGGGGAGTTGTCCCTGGATCCCGGGACCCTGGCAATGGCGGGCTGCACAGGCTCCCCGGAAGGGGGGCGTGGATAGTGGCCTGTGCTCGCACACAGGCTTGTTGGTGGCGGCAGCAGCGGCCTTAGCGTCTCATGCCCGTCTTTGGGGTTCGCGCTTTTAGCCGGGGCTCGCGCCCGTCTCTGGAGCTCCTTTAAGCGGCGCTCTTAATCCCCTCTCCTCGCGCACCACGAAACAAAGAGGGAAGAAAATGTCTCTTGCCTCTTCGGCAGGTCCAGACTTTTCCCCGGACTCCCTCCCAGTTAGCTGTGGCGCACTAACCCCCTGCAGGCTGTGTTCACGCCGCCAACCCCAGTCCTCTCCCTGCGCTCCGACCGAAGCCGAGCCTCAGCTCCCAGCCCCGCCCGCGCCGGTGGGTGAGCAGACAAGCCTCTCGGGCTGGTGAGTGTCGGTCGGCCCTGACCCTCTGTGCGGGAATCTCTCCGCTTTGCCCTCCGCACCCCTGTTGCTGTGCTCTCCTCCGTAGCTCCGAAGCTTTCCCCGTTTGCCAACCCCCGTCTCCACCAGTGAAGGGGCTTCCTAGTGTGTGGAGACCTTTCCTCCTTCATAGCTCCCTCCCACTGGTGCCAGTCCCGTCCCTATCCTTTTGTCTGTTTATAATTTTTTCTTTTGCCCTACCCAGGTACATGGGGGGTTTCTTGCCTTTTGAGAGGCCTGAGGTCTTCTGCCAGCGCTCAGTGGGTGTTCTGCAGGAGTTGCTCCATGTGTAGATGTATTTCTGGTGTATCTGTGGGGAGGAAGGCGATCTCCGCGTCCTACTCCTCCGCCATCTTCCCGGAAGCCCCTCCTCCACACAGATAAATTTGATTTGCTTATTTAATGTATTTGATGAGTGACCCAGAATATTCATGTGTTAGATATTTTAATTAGTAGAATGTGAAAAGTCTGCGAAGCATTTCCCGAAGTGTCTTCTAGATTTAAGTGTCCTTAGAAAGGGTCTTCGGAGGTTTAGTTAGAGGTTCAATCTTCTAGACCAGTGATTATCCGACTTTAAAGTGACTTGAGAGGCTGTTAAAAATGCAGGTTTCTTGGTGTCACTTCCTCAGTTTGATTTAGTTGCCCAAGGCAGGGGCCAGATTGGGACACACGCTGGCAGCACGGGCATCTAAAGAAATATAATAAAAACCTCTGATTTCTCTAAGGTAGTTGGTCTCGCATCCCCAGTTTTTAGAAATTTTGATCTAGAAGAACAATTCTGTCGGAGTCCTGAAATTCTGAAGTTGTTTGTTTGATTAAAAAAATATACACAAACCCAATGTCAATATCAAATGTTCCTGAGTTGATTGGTGATACTCTGGGACAGCTCATCAACAGGACTAAGAAACAAAGCTCTAGATGGAGATATTTCAAAGCGCAGAGGATCTTGAATACTGCAGGAGCTCGCTGGATTTCTACAAGACTTTGCATGAAAACGTTTATTTTTTTATATTTTCATTCCTCATGAACTGAGGGTGTGCTGTATGCCTGTGTGCCAGGTGCAAAGGAATGGATTCATTCCCCAAAACAGAGACCACATCAGAAAGTGAACACATGTCAGCTATATATTGACAAAAGTTGAGTATGTTTGTTTAAAGGGGATCTACATGAAGGGTAGAACAACACACACAAAAAAGAGATCTCTTATCACAAATCCTGAAATACACCTTGTCAGCCTTATATACTCCTAAGATCATTTTAGAGAGAAAACAACTTTATCACATAATAAAAGTCATATGAATTTAAATAATACACACACACACACACACACACACTATTTCCCTGAGAGCCAAGAGTTTAAAACCCCTGCTTGTGACCATCCCAGGATAGATACAGCTTCTCTGGACCTAGTCAGTAGGAAATGACGGGTGTCCGGAGGGGATGTCAGTTAAAAACCTCTGTTCTTGGGACTTCCCTGGTTGTCCAGTGGTTAGGACTCAGCGCTTTCACAGCCGTGTCCCCAGGTTCAATCCCTGGTCAGGGAACTAAGATATCACAAGCCTCGCAGCAGGGCCAAAACAAAACAAAACAAACAAAAAACAACAACAACAAAAACTCTCTTCTGAAATGCTCCAGGAAGAAAAGGATCATCGCAGAAGGGGCCTCGCCCTCCAGGAAAGCATCTGAAACCTCAACTACAGAGGCCCAAGGGAATGCTGGGGTACTGCTGAACCCCCAGCCCAAGGGGAACAGGACCTTGAGTTTATTTTTATAAATGACCATGATCGTTTTCCTTTTTGCTATGAGCCAGATTTAAAACTCTATTCCTAAGCAGTTTTAGGTATGTACACATAAGAGTGGTCATACCTCTTTTCAGTGTTTGGAACCCAATTCCAGCTGCGAGCTGCCAAGTTAAGAGATTCTTTAAAAGCATTTTAAATCTTTTGTGTGTGGCTGAATTTTTAGGGACGCTTTTATCCTTCAGCTACGCCTAAATTGGACCAACTTTATCCACAACAACACATTGAGAATGGATCATGAAATAACAGGAGCAGTGGCAATCAAGGTCCTTGACACTGAGAAACACTAAGCCCCAAGATCTCCTCAAATCTCCATACTTCCAAACACATGAATGTTCATAGAGGCTCTTGGCTTTCTCTCAGTTGAATGAATAAAGTATATTTTCATCACAAGTCACATGAATTCTGTGTACTCTTTATATCTCAACTAATGAGGTTTTTCCCAAGCTCCATACATGTAGTCCAAACTGGTGTTTCAATGAATTTATTAGCTACTCATTAAAACCGAGACTGTTATCTCTGCAAATGCCAAGGTTATATGACTTTCAAATCTCCGCACGTAGTTATCAGTAGAAAGCTCTAAACTTCGAAGTTTTTATTAGAGACTTTGGTTCACTGCTTACTAAATATTTCAAGATTGGCATTTAATTTTGTAATTGGCTGAGAACTTCTAATGTACCAGATATCAAGCTAAATGCTTTACCTCTATTACCTTGGTTAATCCTCACAATACCCCTATGACGAATGAGGAATGGGCTCGGAGAGGATGGTCATTTGTCCCAGGAAACACAGCAGAGCCTTACTTGGTTCCATCTACCTCTCAAATCTGCGTTCTCACCTACTGTGCTATTCTGCATGTGATGACTCCTGTTCTGATCAAACACGAGCAAACCTTGCTTAGAAATTCTGGGAAAGTGTTTTAGACACCTGTGTTGTGACAGCCCTTAGGAGGATGTGTTCATGTTTTTGAGTCAGAGCTGCCCGATTCACAGAAAATTGTTGTGTTCCTCTACAAAGAAGGATGTTACTCCGTAAATTTAGCATGTGTTTGAGAAGTGATGATAGCTGAAAACTTCAGGAGGGAGCAGATGTGTGCATCCCGGTGGTAGCTTCCTTTATTCTGTAGCTTTCTGTAGGAAAAACTCCGCTGAGATCTGCAGTTGCCAGTCGCTATCAGAATACAACGATCTGACACTGAACTGCTCTGTCTTTTCAGATACGTAAACACACGCACACGCACACACACACACGTTACACTACATTTATTTTTAAGGACGAGAAACAATTTCCTTAGGAATATCTCCTACTAGAAGTCACGCATACTTTATCTACTCAAACACGCCTGTATGCGTGACCTTGTATTACAATCTGAAATTCCTAATGGCATTTTATTTAGAGCTGTAAAGAAATGACAGGGAAGGAGGTCAGGGAAGAAGAAGGGAAAACCGTAGGGAGGAAGAGGGCAAATGAAAAGATCAGATCTTATCTACATCCTTCACAGCTGGAGACTTACACGGACAGCTCAGACCAAAGAACAGGCATATTGGAACAAAGCTTCAATCTGCTTATTTTCTGGGAGGAGGGAGGCGGGAGGAGAAATACTTCAGGAAGGCCGAGCACTTTTCTCTCCCTTGGGTAGGAATCAAGAATATTTTTATTTCACTGTTTACTCAACATGTCCCTTCTTTTTCAACGAGAAATTCTCCTTTTTGTTTTTAGCCCTTTCCAGGAGTGCCTCCATGGCACTGAAGTCCCACACCAGTTCAGGGGACGCAAATAGCCCACTGTGCCTGGTCCTGACACAGCTGTTGAATAAAATCCCAGCACTTGCTATCTCCCTTTGGAAACAAAAGTATCGAAATAAGATCTCCTAGTCTATAAAAAGCCTCTTGTTTCCCTCAAAGAGGCAGGCGCTGCGCTTCCTCGGGCAGTTGAAGTTCACAGAAAGCAAAGGTAAGAGCTACCCTCCTGGAAGAGAATTCTCCATCTCTCTCTCCCTTTCACACAGGCGCAAACAACACATGCACGCACACACACACACACACACACACACATCATCTTAGTGAGAAAACAGGACATTTTTCTTATTTCTGGATGGCATCTGACTCCCACACCTCCATTTCTTAGCAGGTTTTTACCCCAAAGCTGAAAGCTAAGGGACTTGCCTTCATTTGCCAGCAAAGGGATTGCCGTTATTTACATCTTTGGAGTAACTTTGTCCACAAATAGGAAACAAGGCTGGAGGAGAGGATTTTTGTCTCTAGGATGAATCCTCCGTGGGTGACGAGGCCCACGTGTAGAGAGGCGATTTCTCACATTCAGGCAAACACGGGTATGAGTTAACTGGCTCTGAGAATGTTCCAGTGGGCAGAGGCAGGCAGGGCACCACGCACTCAACCCATAAACAGCTGGGCTCCTAAGACTGTCGGCTGAGCTTTCATCTGTGGGGAGAAGCTTCTTGGCTTCATCCCACCAGCTGAAATTCATCTTTCAAAAGAAATTAGACGGAGGTACTGTTGTTATAGCAACAGTCAAAGTCACTTACACAGCCTCTTCCCCACAGCCTCACTATGGCCAGTGATTTCAGTTACGCACAGGGAGTGACCGAGGCTGAGCCCGGGTGGACCCTTTCTTTGCCCCTTAAGGAGTGGAAGCCTAGATCTCCTATGGCCAGTCTGAAGCTAGAAGACCAGATTCTTATGGTCCACAGAGTTCTCCCAGTCCTGAAAGTCGACGAGCAGAGAAGCTCAGAGAAAAACCTTTGCATCTGATGTTTTCATCTCTTGGGTAGGAACTGGACATGTGACCACTGAATTTCCTGGGGTTAGCCACGTACTAGTGGTTTCAGAATGGGAATTTCCAGTGAGTTTGGTAATGTTGGCCATCACCATCACATTCTCAACTTTCGTCCTCCAGGAGTTTATTCCTGGGGGTGTGGAACTCCCAAAATAAAGGCCTAGTCCAAGCCCCAGAAACAACAGTCAATTCCAAAATGCCCCTTTCTTGACAAAAATATACACCTATTACCCAACCTTTATAGCAAATAGCCTTCCCAGGCAGATGGCAACATAACAGTCTACATTCACCCCAGAGGTACCCCAAGGTGGTAAAAATCTATGAAGCCAGTGCTCACAATGAACGTGAACTGTGTCCTCCCCAAATTTGTATGTTAAAGCTCTGACCCCCAACAGCTCAGAACATGAAGGCGTCTGGAGATAGGATCTTTAATGAGGTCCTATGGGGGGCCCTCATCCAGTCTGATGGTGTCCTTATAAAAAGAGGAAATTAGGACACAGATACCCACAGAAAGAAGACCATGTGAAGATACAGGGAGAAGACGGCCAAGGACAAGCCAAAGAGAGAGTTCTCAGAAGAAACCAACCCTGCTGACACCTTGATCTTGGACTTCTATTCTCCGACCTGTAAAGAAATGCATTCCTGAAGTTTAAGCCACCTAGCCTGTGTGCTACTTTGTTATGGCAAGCCCAAGTGATAATCTGATTTAGACGTATCTCTGTCTTCTCAGTATCTTACACAGGTTAAGCACTCCATAACTATTTTAAAGGAAAATCTTGCACGGATGTGTTCACGCTGTGATTCAACTAACGGAACACCTACTGTGTGCCAAGTTCTAGATCAGGCACTAGGGTCTCGAGAGTGAACAAGATTCAGTCTCTGACCTCAGGAGCCTTCAGAGTGGAGGGGAAAGAAGCGGATGAACAAGGACAAGATAATTTGACATAGATGCCTGTGCTGTGGAAGCCCAAAAGAAGGGCGTGTTAGTCCAGATGAGGTAAGGCTTCCTGGGGGGACTGGTAGGTAAGCTGAGACTTGGAGGATTCATAGTGAGGAGAAGAAAGCATGGCCTCTAAGTGAAACTCAAGTGGTAGCGTCTGGCTTGAGCCAGAGTGCAAGGGGGAGGCTGGAGAAGGGAGAGCTATACAGATCATGGAGGGCTTGTCTGCCATGTTAAGAAGCTTGGACTTTATCCAGACGCTCTGAGAGACACTGGAGGAAAAGGGGTCACTTGCAATGCTAACTTCTGATTTCATAGTGAGAGACACTGGTTGCGAAAGGTAAGGCATTTGAAGTGATCTGTATTGGTTTGCTAGGGCTGTCATAACAAAATACCATAGACTGGGAGGCTTAAGCAACAGAAATGTTGTTTTCTCACAGTTCTGGAGGTGGAGGTCCAAGATCAAGGAGTTGGCGAGTGGGTTTCTCCTGAGGCCTCTCTCCTGGGCTTGCAGACAGCCACCTTCTCACTGTGGCCTCACATGGCCTTTCCTCCTGTGGGTGTGCATCCCTGATGTCCTTTTATGTGTCCAAATTTTCTCTTCTCAGAAGGACACCAGTCAGATTGGATGAAGGCCTACCCTAACAGCCTCATTTTAACTTCATCACCTCTTAAAAGGCCCTATCTCCAAATACAGTCCCATTCTGAGGGCTTCAACATACGAATTTTGGGAGAAGACACTATTTCAGCCCATAACATAATCCAACATCATTCCCTGCATGGCTGATTAAGCCAATGGCTAAAGTCATCTTTTTTTTTTTTTTTTAAATTTACTTATTTATTTATTTTTAGCTGCGTTGGGTCTTTGTTGCTGCGTGCGAGCTTTCTCTAGTTGCGGCCAGCGGGGGCTACTCTTTGTTGCAGTGCACGGGCTTCTCACTGCGGTGGCTTCTCTTGTGGCTGAGCACAGGCTCTAGGTGCGCAGGCTACAGTAGTTGTGGCTCGCAGGCCCTAGAGCGCAGGCTCAGTAGTTGTGGCGCACGGGCTTAGTTGCTCCGCGGCATGTGGGATCTTCCCAGACCAGAGCTCGAACCTATGTCCCCTGCACTGGCAGGCGGATTCTTAACCACTGCGCCACCAGGGAAGTCCCTAAAGTCATCCTTAACTTATAAATCAATACAGCACACACTTGGTCTTGAAGCAAGTAGCTCAACAAATGCTATTTGGTACAGAGCTTAACAGCATATTTTTTAAAAAAGTGTTTGTCTCCCAATTTTAAACCCAAATTCAAAAGACACTTCATATCTGCCCCTGAACTATTAGCGAAGAAGTGTAGTCAGAGATGACTCCAAGCAGAGCCTCAGAAGTAGCCCGTCATGATTTAGAAGGCTCTGAAAAATGACCAGTCGTTCCCTTAAGTTTAGTAAATGTTACTTTACACTGATAATTCATGTGACCTCAGAGAGACACAGAGGGAAAACCGAGGCACCGAGAGACTAGGGCTACAACCTAACTCAGAAAGCACAAGGAATGACAGAATTTCCTGCTCCAGCCCGATGCCCCGTGCAAGAAATCACTTTGCCTGTAACAGATTCAGAGTTTGTCGACTTTCTGTTCAAACTGTGGTGTGCTGTAAGTGTGCTGTAACAGTGTAGAGTCGCAAGTATGTATTTCAGTGGTTTTCTCTCTCTTACCTAGCCATCCAGATATTATTTATGCGGTTTCCATCATAACGCTACAGTTAAGTTTGCATAATATTTTCTGTAACCACCTACTTTTGCATGGTTATGGCTCTCTCAAGTCCCCTGGGACAGATTTTTTTTTCACCTCGGTCTCAGTTCTGAAGTAAATTTTTTTTGGTAACAACAAATGATGACTTTGGGGATATTTTGAAGTTATGTGAATGTAAAAAAAAAAAGAAAGGAGGATTTTTTTACTTCAATGAATATTTGGTTACCTTTTGTCCAATCGAACACCACAAATCAAAAAGAGCTGAACATAACAAAGGCATCAAGGAAGGCAGTGTAATAGACGTCACTGAAGACTGCCCACACTGCCTGATTTAGCAATTAAACAAACTTAATTATGTGATCCGGCAGCAGTGCCTTAACCTCTCTGGACCTCCGTTTCCTCAATTGTAAAAGGAGAGGGCTGGACTACCAGATCGCCAAAGCTTGCTCCGGCTCTATTTAGACTCTGGATTCAGATCAGTGACTCACTTTCAGAATCACCCTGGAAGGCACTGTTAACTCAGAAGTGTAGCTGTATTTGGCAGGTAGTTACTGAGTAACTAAGAGCCTCATTTTAAGTCGGAGAGCAAGAATCCATTACACCCTTCTGCAAATGTTTCCTGGCTTTAGTAAATTAGAAACAAAAATTACACTAAATAGTAAATCAGAGATCTTTTAAAAAACCAGAAACCCAAGGGTATAAATCACATGGTTCATTTAAAAGAATTTCTCACTTTATGATGGTCTGCTTGGTATCAGGTGCTGAGCTGGGTGCAGAAACAGGAAAGATGCAGAGGATCCTTGCTTTTAAAGAAATTCAGAGCCTGTTGCCATTTTCCTTTTGCTCCTAAGTATCTATTGGATACTTTCAGGAAATGCTCCTGTTGTGCTCGGTCCTTTGTCCGGACATAGACAACAGTGAGGTTTCCATTCTGGTGACCGAAACTTGGTTAACTTTGCTAATTTACAGGATAATGCAAAGCTGCTTCTTCGTTTCCACCATGAGTGATTTTTGAATAAATGACCTTAAATGACATGAAGAGTCAGTGGGTAACTGCATACTGCACCAGGTTACAGGGAGAAGCTGTCCACATTTTCTGGGCGTGGTTCGTCGTGTATTTCACCTAGAAGACGCAGATGGGTGTGGGTCTAATCATAGGCTTAGAGTCACGGGCCCTGGGTCCTAGAATCACTTCTCTCATGACCAAGCTGTGTGTTCTGTGGAAATCAGGTGACTATTCTCCACCTCCATTCTCTCCTGGACAAAATACTCTCTAAAAATCCCCTATAGATCTAACAGCCTAGAATTTTAATCTTTCTAGGTCAGTTTGGATATAGTTGGAAGATGAGCCAACTGACATTTTACGTTTCCTTTTAATCTTGTGGTTCTTTTCTAAAATATGTAACTAATTCCTAGATTTGAAAGAATGAAAAAGTTTGTGACTATCGCTGTTTCTAAATACATTGTGTAGTAAAAGCTAATTCAATTCCTGCTAACTTTGCCTTTAGCTGTAACTTGGCTAAGGGCCAACCTGATATTTATCCTTATGTAAAAAAAAAGAGCTCACTATATAAAAGAATAGGTATAATAAAGATTATAAGGGGAATGCTTAAGCTACTTAAGACAGAAATGGGTTTCATGGACTCAAGGACTCAGGAGACTCAAATTTAAATGAACGATTGATACAGGTATTATGATTCCTTTTCATATATTAATTAAAGTAGTTCCCGAGGATGCTTGTTTACTAACAGTTTGATGGTCTAGTTTGAATTGCAGCTGTTACTTTTCAATATATCACAGGTAGTATGTATTTACGACTATACTTCAATTCTTCTCAATTTGGGCAACAGTTTGCCCAAATTAGTTTAAATCAGGGAGAGTCTATTGTATTCATAAACTCCTCATCTAAATGGCAGAAATGATGACTATAAAATTCATCGTAGCTTTGTTGGAATTCTGAAGCTTACCATTTAGTCTGAGACTCGTAAAGAATGAACATGGAATGATTAATGGCCATTGTTGATTTCTTACAGCTGTAACTTATCAGAATACGTATACTCTAATACTGTACCCATGGTAATTATCTCATTACTATGAAGTGTCACAGAAATGCATTATGCGAAGTACACGTTGAATCACATTTAGCAATTTCTTTTTATGTTTAAAACCCCGAAGCTTAGTGTTCGCTAATAGTTGGAGCTTTGTATGCAAGTTGGGGGCTTTGCAAGAGAGTTGGGGGCTTTGCAGGGAATTGGGGGCTTAGCATGGGAGTCACGCACGTGAGCTGCAGATCCCAGGCAGAACCATCACCAGCTCTGTGCCTCTGGTCTCTCTTTGAAACTTTTCTGCACCTTAATTTCTAATTTGAAAATGGGCATATTCATGCATGACCCCTACTATACCTCATGGAAAGGATTAAGCAGATTAAGTCTATAAAACAGTTGGTCACTAGGAGGAAAGGCATTAACGAAATTACTCAGCACACTGCAGTGGTGACTTCTCCAACCGCATGAATAGCTAATAAGCAGGTACACATAACACTTGACATTTCTATGGAGCTTTTCATGTAAGCATCTTAACGTCACTTAAGGAAAAAGAAATGCATGGCAACAATTATCAGAGATCTGAGAAGTGTCAGCTCATTGGCCAGAGAGGGTAGAGACACAGAAGCTTCGTTTCTAACACCAGAGTGTTCAAAAGGAGTAGGGCATCCAGATCCAGTTGTTATCACATAAACCTGAAGATAGGGCCTTAGAAATAAGGCGATGTTTATTTGAGTCACCCATCCATACATCTGAGATGGCCTGAACAACGTGAGAGCAAAAATTCCCAAAGAAAGTGAACACGTGGTTGGAGATGGGCCCTCTTTTTAAAATTAATTAATTATTAATTAATTTTTTGGCTTTGTTGGGTCTTTGTTGCTGAGTGTGGGCTTTTCTCTGGTTGCGGCGAGCGGGAGCTACTCTTTGTTGTGGCACGCGGGCTTCTCACTGTGGTGGCTTCTCGTTGCGGAGCATGGGCTCTAGGCACACGGGCTTCAGTAGTTGTGGCACGCGGGCTCAGGAGCTGTGGCGCACAGGCTCTAGAGCGCAGGCTCAGTAGTTGTGGCACATGGGCTTAGTTGCTCCGCGGCACATGGGATCTTCCCGGACCAGGGCTTGAACCTGTGTCCCCTGCATTGGCAGGCGGATTCTTAACAGTGTGCCTCCAGGGAAGCCCCGGGCCCTCTTAATTAGATGACAGCAGTCAGCAAAGAGACAAAGAAACAGTATCAGTGAGAGATTAAAATAAAACATCAGGAAAGTAGGACAGAGCAAAGAAGAACAATTTGTGGTCAGATTTGTCATATCGGTTGCAGCTTTGAAATGAGACCTAAGAGACCATTAAATTAGTACCAGAGTAATTCAGTGGGAATCTAAGAAAGGGTTCCTCCAGGACACCCAGCAGCATCAATATCACCAGGGAACTTGATGGAGATGCGAATTCTCGGCTAGTTCCCCAGACTTCTGATCAGAAACTCGGAAGGCGGGGCCCAGAGTCTGTTTCAATCAGCCCTCCAAGTGATTCTCCTGGGCTGAGAATCCTTGTTCAAGAAC
This sequence comes from Phocoena phocoena, assembly GCF_963924675.1. Taxonomy (NCBI): domain Eukaryota; kingdom Metazoa; phylum Chordata; class Mammalia; order Artiodactyla; family Phocoenidae; genus Phocoena; species Phocoena phocoena. The sequence goes on from NC_089223.1 coordinate 20,925,319, forward strand.
AGTGCAGCCTGTCCAGCAGAACTTGCTGAGAGGATGGAGATGTTCCGTATCTACGTTATCCAATACATTAGTCTCAAGCTGCATGTGGCTGTCATGTACTTGAAATGTGGCTAGTGCTACTGAGGAACCAATTTTTAAATTTTGTTCATTTTAATTAAATTTAAAAGAGCTGGGCTTCCCTGGTGGCACAGTGGTTGAGAATCTGCCTGCCAATGCAGGGGACACGGGTTCGAGCCCTGGTCCGGGAAGATCCCACATGCCACAGAGCAACTAAACCCGGGCGTCACAACTACTGAGCTTGTGCTCTAGAGCCCATGAGCCACAACTACTGAGCCCGTGAGCCACAACTACTGAAGCCCATGTGCCTAGAGCCCGTGCTCCACAGCAAGAGAAGCCACTGCAGTGAGAAGCCTGCACGCCGCAACGAAGAGTAGCCCCCTCTTGCCACAACTAGAGAAAGCCCACGTGTAGCAACAAAGACCCAACGCAGCCAAAAATTAATTAATTAATTAATTTAAAAAAAAAGAGCTGCATGCAACTAGGGGCTACTTTATTGGATAGCAAAGTTCTAGAATGCTGCTGTGAATGAATGCCAGGTTTTTGGTCAGTAAGAGAAGCAAATGGTGAAGAATGGAGATGCTGTCTGTGACCGTTCTACAGAAGAAATCTCATTTGGAAAAGTTGGAGGGAAAGAGGCATCATGGCTTGTATGTCAGGAGGTGAAGTCAAGGTTTTTCAGGAAAAGGAAATCCTGAGTGGGTTCAAAGGTGAAGAAAATCAGAGGGCAGGAGAGGTGGACATTAAGAAAGGAGAGACACATGAAAAAGTGTGTTGCAAATGTCTAATTGTGCTAAAATACCCATAATATAAAATTTACCATCTTAACCATTTTTAAGGGTACAGTTGAGCGGTATTAAGTCCTTTTACACTGTTGTACAACCGTCTCCACCATCTGTCTCCAGAACTCTTTTCTCTTGCAAAACTGAAACTCTATACCCATTAAACAATAACTCCTTATACCCCCTCCTCAGGCCCTGGCAACCAGCATTCTGCTTTCTGTCTCTATGAATGCAACTGTTCTAGATAGCTCATAAAAGTAGAATCATAGAGTATTTGTCTTTTTGTGACTGGACTATTTCATTTAGTATATAATATTCTCAATGTTCATCCATGTTGTAGCATGTGACAGAATTTCCTTCCTTTTTAAGGCTGAATAATATTCCATTACATGTATATACTTATCTGTCCATGGACATTTGGGGTGCTTCCACCTTTGGCTGTTGTGAATAGTGCCTCTATGGAGATGGGTTCATAAGTATCTCGAGACCTTGCTTTCAATTCCTTGGGGTAAGTAGCCAGAAATGGAATTGTTGGATCATATGGTAGTTCTATTTTTAATCTTTTTGAGGAACCACCATACTGTTTCCCATAGAGCTGTACTATTTTACATTCCCATAGAGATATCTGCTTTTGAACCAATGAAGAATGGCACATCGGAGCCATCAAAAGACGGCTCTAAAGACAAGCGTGGGGAAGAGGTATGTTGAGATGGAAGTGTTGGGGGGGAGGGGCGTGTGGACAAGGCTGCTCGGCTCTAATGGTTTCAATTTTTTCACTGAAGTTGATGCAAGGACCTCACCTCCAAGGAAGAACACTGCTAAGGAAAAACCAAGGGCTTGAGGAAAGAAGTGAATGAAGGTGTGTAAAGTTAGTCCTTCATAAGAGAATAACAGGATGAATGGATAAAGAAGATGTTGTATGTGTGTGTATGTATATATATATATACATACACACACATACATACACGACAGAATACTACTCAGCCATAAAGGATAATAAAAGAACGCTATTTGCAGCAACATGGATGAACCTAGACATGATCACACTAAGTGAAGTAAGTCAGACAGAGAAAGACAAATATCATGTGATATCACTTATATGTGGAATCTAAAACCTGATACAAATGAACTTACTTACAAAACAGAAACGGACCCACAGACATAGAAAACAAGCTAATGGTTACCAAAGGGGAAGGGCAGGTAGGGATAAATTAGGAATTCAGGATTAACAGATACAAACTACTATACATAAAATAGATAAACAACAAGGACCTACTGTATAGCACAAGGAATTACATTCAGTACCTTGTAATAACCTATAATGGAAAAGAATCTGAAAAAGAATACATATATATATACATATATATGTATATATATATATATATATATATATATATATATATATATATATAAAACTGAATCATTTCGCTGTACACCTGAAACATTATAAATCAACTAAACTTCAATAAAAAAAATTAAAAAGAGCGGAACAGGGAAACTTTCCCAGGGCTCTGAAGCAGAGGTATAGCCAGGACTGTTACAGGACTGAATTGTGCTTCCAACCAAAAGATATGTTGAAGTCCTACCCACAGGACCTCAGAATGTGACTTCATTTGGAAACAGAGTCACTGCCGATGTACTTCGTTAAGATGAGGTCATACTGGAGTAGACTGGGTTCCTCGTCCAACATGAGTGGTATCATTCTTATAAGAAGATGAAAATGTGAAGGCATGGAGACACACAGGGAGAATGCGACGTGATGGCAGAGGCAGAGATTGGAATTATGTCGCTGCAAGCCAAGGAATGCCAAAGAATGCTAGCAAACCATGAGAAGCTAGGAAGAGGCAAGGAAAGATTCCATGCAGACTCTCAGAGGGCCTGCTGACACCTTGATTCTGGACTTCCAGGCTCCAGGGCTGTGAGACAATAAATCTCTGGTGCTTTCAGCCACCTAGTCTGTAGTACTTCATTATGGCAGCCCTAGGAACTAATACAGCTGCAGAGTATGAATCTGCAATAGGCCAAGGTCATCCCACGCCAAGGTCAAAATGAGTACTTCCAAATTACTTTGCGTCCCACCTACCAGCAATGTGCTTTCTGATACACTGCAGTAATACAGGTCATCAGTCAATGTAACATATATTTTGAATCACAGTCCTCGCTAAAAGATTTTCTTTCTGTCAGGAACAAATGGTGCCTGCAGATAAATTGTATGCTTCTAAGAACCAAGGGAGGAAAGAAATCCCAGAATCTTAGGGGAGAAGCACGTGGAGTAGATGTGTACAAGCAGTACCTCGGGGCTGTCATTACCTGGAATTCTTCTTGAATTAATTCATCCAGACAAGCTTGTTAAAACAATTAGAGGCTTGCAAACCTTACAGGGAGGTGGGGAGATAAGGAAAGCATCCTTATCTCTTGCTCAGTGGTACATACCATTACAGCCAGCAATGGCCACATCAGCACAGCACACGCACGGGCTTTGGGTTTAGACTAACAGCTGTCCTTCCAGCTCCCTCACTAACTGTCCAACTTTGCACAAATCACTGAATCTCAGTGAGCTTGTCTCCTTATATAAAATGTAGATAACACATGGGACTGCTTTGAGATCATGTCTTTGAAAGTACCTCACAAAGTGCCTGGCCCCCTAATAATAGGTTCTCATTCCCTTGCTGTCCCTAGTTATGCTGTCCAAGAAGGCAGTCCTGAGACACCTGTGTCTACTGAGCACTTGAAATGCAGCTACTGCAAGGATGAAATTGAAATTTTAATTAAATTTAATTTTAAATTTAGATTTAAATGTAAAAACTGAAGCAGTGTAAAATTTTTCTGGTAAATACAACTTTAGCATAATGGTAGGAATACACTTCGCTTGAATTATGGCATCGCATAAGATACAGTATTACTATTATGTGTGTGTATCAGGCACCAGCATCATTTCTAATGCTGCACATAAATGCTGTCACTGATCCAGCCAGTGGACATCCTGATTCATTTCCCCTGAATTTTTTTTCTGGGCTATAAGTCTTAGTATGGCTCTTGCTTCATCTGTAAAATCAAAGACTTTTCTAAATTTTTAAATTCCTAAGTTTGTCTGCTTTTGCTGACTTTGGTCTTTAAATGCCAATGATTTGGGGAAAACAGTAGTACAATTATTTTCCTACTTTTACACTCGACTTTTATGGCAAAAGTCAGCATTAAGGTGACGAGTGCCTAGAGATTAAGCCATTTAAGAAAAAGTTGCCTGATATATCCAGACAAAACTATAATTCAAAAAGATATATGCACCCCTATGTTCATAGCAGTACTATTCACAATAGCCAAAACAACCTAAATGTCCATTGACAGAGGAATGGATAAAGAAGATGTGGTATATATACACAATGAAATACTACTCAGCAGTAAAAAAGAATGAAATACTGCCATTTGCAGCAACATGGATGCAACTAGAATATTATCATACTAAGTGAAGTAAGTCAGAAAGAGAAAGACAAATACTATACGATATTTATATGTGGAATCTAAAATATGACACAAATGAACCTATCTACAAAGCAGAAACAGACTCACAGACATAGAGAACAGACTTGTGGTTGCCAAGGAGGAGGTGGGTGGGGAGGGATGGCGTGGGAGTTTGGGGTTAGTGGATGTAAGCTGTTATATACAGCATGGATAAACGAGGTCCTACTGTATAGCACAGGGAACTCTATTCAATATCCTGTGATAAACCATAATGGAAAAGAATATTTAAAAAAAAGAATATAGGGCTTCCCTGGTGGCGCAGTGGTTGAGAGTCCGCCTGCCGATGCAGGGGACGCGGGTTCGTGCCCCGGTCCGGGAAGATCCCACATGCCGCGGAGCGGCTGGGCCCGTGAGCCATGGCCGCTGAGCCTGCGCGTCCGGAGCCTGTGCTCCGCAGCGGGAGAGGCCACAACAGTGAGAGGCCCGCGTACCGCAAAAAAAAAAGAAAAAAAAAAAAGAACATATAGAGGTATAACTGAATCACTTTGCTGTACAGCAGAAATTAGTACAACATTGTAAATCAACTATACTTCAATTCAAAAAAAAAAAAAAAGCTGCTTTATTATGAATCCTGGGTGAGTCTATGCCAGAGGCAGATGTACAGTGGTTGTGAGAGCTGACGGGTGTAGGGTCAGCACTGCCACTGACTGCAGCACAAGACAAGGGTTGAAATCCTTCAGATGTCCTACCAGAAGAGTCTGTCTGGCGCACCTTGTAAGGGGAGCTCGGCCATGGCTGACGTGGAAGCGATGTGGGTTATTTGGTTGAGTAGGATAACCTTGAGTGTTTGCCAAGTCAAGACACAAGTCATAAAAACAAAGTCTTTCCCTTGCTGCCTACTTGTCCTCCTCCCTTGAAAACATACCTCTTGCTTTTGTTAAAATTCACCTACATCCTAGTAAAAGATGAAGAGCTATGAACTGCAGTTATAAAGAAAAAAAATCCAGAAACATCTCAAGTTTTAAATTTCTTGACAAGAAATGTATCCAGTTAACAAACTCCCTCCTGTCTTGGCTCCCTTCCACAGCCCCTCACATTAAGAAAAAAAAAAAAAAAAAAAAGCAATTAGACTCTGGCTTGTCCTGAAAGGCACACAGTAAAAGTATCACTGTTCCAAAATTCCAAAGCAATTTCACAATCCTAATGAAACAGGGAGGAAATGGTTTTTTCTTGAAGTGTTGAAAACAATCACCCCGTTGCTATGTGGAGTATCTTTATAAACTGTAAAGGGATTTGCAAAAATTAGGCTGTTCCTTCAACACACATTCACTGAGCATCATTTATGCACCAGGCGCCACACGAGAAGCTGGGGATACAAAGATGAATAGGACGTGAGCGGTCTGGAAGAGCTGACAGCAGAGGGAGAGAGTCACGATTATTACTCATGATAATGTGGCCAGGCTTCCCATGCCCTCTTCCTACCTCTAGCTCCAGGAACCTTGATTTTAATTCACAAAGAACCATACTGTGGAGAGAGGGGAAAAAAGAAAAAGAAAATGACCACAGTAATGCCTGTAAAGGTGGCAGGTCTCTCTAGAAATATAGCTACTCCGTGAGCTTAGACCTCCTTTAAACGAAGGGTGAGGAAAGAACACAGCAAAACGCCTACGCAAACTGTACCACGCCCAACCACAACAGACACCTAGGGCTAGACGAGAGGAATTCAAAACGAATTGGGAAAGAAAATCATATACTGTGTAAAAATCAGTTAAAAAGGAAAACGAAACAACCCGGAATACAGTGAAAAACATCTTTCTCTCCTTGTCCTTTGCAGAATTGCCCCAGAGTCACGTCCGAAGAAAGACATTACCTTCGGCTCCCCTGGAAACGTGAGGTTTCACAAAGTAATCCAAGTTTGGAATTGATAACCCAATTTCTACATATTTTGGTTTTAACTCAGATGAAACAACTCAAATATCCAAACTCAGGTTTTCCTGATGTGATTTTATGCCCGCTTAGAATCAGAGGCTATGGAGAAAAATATATACGCAATAAATCTAAAATCATTCAATTACCTTAAGTCAATTGGGAGGCTTATATTTACTGAGAATAGGCATTTGACTCCCACAGTACAAAGACAAGCAAATGGCTCCCATGTTGCAAAATCATTCTAAGTAGTTTATTACTCTGTGCCCGGTTGTTCAAGGGGCAAGGAGAAAGGCTTGGGAGCTTGATCAGGAAAATACTACATCTGTCAGCTGGCAGCAACAGCACGCCGACACAGCCTCTTGAACTGACTGCCGAATGAGCATCAGCTCACAGGAAGGGAGGAATTCAGCCCCTCTTGGGAAACAGATCCATGCTGCAAAATGAGTCAAGTTAATTTCCTTCAGTTAATTAAGCCGGTTTCCTTATTAGCAAAGGGAGGTGACCAAGTCTAGTTCACATCTAATGACTCACAGAATGATGAGGTTAGCTAGCCCCATCTCTATATTTAAACTTGACTTTTAGATAGAGTCTCAGAGAACTTCCATAAGCAGTACTAGCCCTACCCAGTATTTAGTTCTGCTTTTACTACTGTGGAACCAAGGATTCGCTCAGAAATGTCCACGTGAACTACCACGGAGGTCTGCTAACTGCGAAAATTCACATACTGCTTCATCTCAGAGACGTGTATGTGTGTGTGTGCGTGCACACCCAAGGCACCACGACATCCGGTATCCTTGAGAGGCTGGGGACTAAGTAGTATTGGGGAGTCCTCTAAACGCCCCTGGGACATGGCACCTCACATGGAGGATGGGTTTATGGTGAACACTTCCTCTTTACCTTAAGCAAAATTTTGATGGTGATGAGGGGTGGGTACGGGGACAAGAATTCCTCTGGAATGGCTCAGGGATCCAGGTCCAAACCAGGGCAAGTCTGATGGTACTGCTGAACCAAATCTACTGTTACCCAGACGGGTCCCAACAATTTAAGCCCTCCTCCAAGTTACCAGCAAGTAGCAAACATTCATCGTGTATCCATTCTATGCCAGCCAGATCCCAAATCTTTTCTCTCAATTCCCACATCGACCCTGCAAGGTAATAAACATCATTTATACAAATGAGGACACTAGGGCTCCGGAAGATGAAACAGACTGCCCAGGGTCACACAGCTCATGTGAGGGAGTTGAGACTTGAATTCAAAAGCCTATGCTTTCCGTTAGTTCCATGCCTCTCCGCTTGTGAATGGAATGTGTTTCTTATTTCCAAACTATTCTGAAATGAGTGTGGCTCTCAAATGAAATAGGGAAGGAGGGGAGGCATCTTCAGAACTGCTCTTTCTATGCAGTGGGTGGCTGGCACATAAGGAAGTACTATCTGAAAGGGGATCTCCCGTAAGGGCTGCAGTTCTTTCAGATGTTCTCAGAACAGTTCTGCGGCTGTCTGGGTTGCTCAGGTAGAGATACATACTGCCCACTAACCCAACCCCAGTCTGATCCTAAAGAGCATGGCATGCCGCCCATGTAGGCCACGGGAATGGCCAATCACATTGACGACCGCCCTCCAGGGACATCTCTACAAAGGCAACAACACAAGGACGAATTTCCCAGGAAACCAAACTTGCCCATCCACCGTGGTTCACCTCTGGAGCTGTAAAAACTCACATTATACTGGCACTGCCTTCACCTGGATCTCTGTATTTCTCTTCATGTTTCTTTTTTAATATCCTTCACTTCAATTTCACTTTCCTCATTAGCCCTCATAGGGCTAATATTCTGTAGTTCAGAAGACGACTGTATACACTAAATGAGGTAACATAAGCAACGTGTCCAACAATGCCACGTGAAGATTTCCAGTAACTCTCCCCTTCCATTAATGGTTCCGTAGTGACCTGTAGGGATTTCCAGGTGGGTGTTCCTCATCCCCCTCTTCAATATTGTTATCAAGTGTAAAGACAATGCAAATACACAGTTTTAGATGATGGATCCAGGGTTCCACAACATGAATACTGATGATTTTTTTTTTTTTTTTGCGGTATGCGGGCCTCTCACTGTTGTGGCCCCTCCCGTCGCGGAGCACAGGCTCTGGACGCGCAGGCTCAGCGGCCATGGCTCACGGGCCCAGCCACTCCGCGGCATGTGGGATCTTCCCGGACCGGGGCACGAACCCGCGTCCCCTGCATCGGCAGGCGGACTCTCAACCACTGCGCCACCAGGGAAGCCCAATACTGCTGATTTTTAAACTTGAGGTCTACATAAAAATGGATTTTAGGATCTCTAAGAATCCCCAAGAATTGTAGGCAGAATTTTGTGGTTATATGCCCCTTTTTTAGGAGAGAGGATGTAAAGCTTTCATCAGATTCTCAATGTGGTTCGTGATCCTCCAAAAGTGTAACAACAGGCTGGCGTGGGCCGCCATGTTGCAGCAGGACAGTAATGATGACATTGAAGATGTTTCACTGTTTGATGCAGAAGAGGAGACAACTAGTAGACCAGAAAAATCCAAAATCAGACACCCAGTGGCATCATTTTTCCATTTATTCTTTCGAGTCAGTGCAATTATAGTCTGTCTTCCCTGTGGGCTGTTCAGCCGCAGCTTTATTGCCTGTATGGTGACAAGTACCTTGTTGTTGTCATGTGACTTCTGGGCAGTCAAGAATGTCACAGGTAGACTAATGGTTGGCCTGTGCTGGTGAAATCATACTGATGAAGATGGAAAAAGCCATTGGGTGTTTGAGTCCAGGCAGGCCTCTCCTCAAGACAGTGAAACTGTTTCAGAGGCTGAATCAAGAATCTCCTGGTTAGGACTCATTGCCTGTCCGGTGCTGTGGGTAATATTTGCCTTTAGTGCCCTCTTCTCCTTCAGAGTGAAGTGGCTGGCGGTGGTTATCATGGGTGTGGTGCTGCAGGGGGCCAACCTGTATGGCTACATCAGGTGCAAAGTGGGCAGCAGGAAGAATTTAACCAGCATGGCTACATCGTACCTTGGAAAGCAGTTTTTAAGACAAACCACTGGAGACGATCAGATCTCCTGAAGAGAGTGAGGGAGCCTGTGTGTTCTTTCCATTGGGAACAACTGAAGGGGGTCTTGACTCTGAACCTTTAGAACTCAGTACCTATTGCAAAGAGGAGTGTTGGGTTTGTTTTTCCATTTTAAAGTTTACTTTAAAAAAAAAAAGGAAAAGTAGTTTTCATATTAAGTTTTTACTTTCTAGCATATGGGGCTTGAAGGTGTGGTGTAGCTAGAAACATTGTTAACATTTGGTTCATGGTGTACATATGTGTATGCACATAGTCGTGTAAGATCCATGTGTTAAATTAACACAAGTGTTTGTGTTCATGCCCATATGGAATGGAGACCTTTGCATTTTGATCCACAGAACAAGAAGGATGTCCCTAGTCTATCTCAAAACTCTCTGTGTTTACATACTATTTCTGTAGATTATTTTATTTGCTTCCATGGTAAGAGTGAGCACTTTGGCTTATATAGAGAGTTAGAAATAATTGTTAATTTTACACTTAATATATACTTCGTGATGAAACTTCTTATCCTGGGCATTTACAGGCAGGTAAAAACCAAATTTGGGCTATTGGTGTTAACTAGTTTCTAAAATTTTGTTTATTTTTATTTGTAATGAGTCACGTACTTAAGGCCCAGTTAATATAAAAGGAATTTTCATAGTTTATGTTCATGGGATATGTAGGCATTGCTGCTGTTCTATTTATTTTTGGGGAAAGATAGCCAGATTTTACTTTGGAACCTTCCAGAGGCTCTTCAGTGGTCCTTGGCCTAATGAAGTCTATCTTTTACCACTAAAAGAGTATTATTCTTATGTCATAGTGAGAATAATCGTTTCAATACTTGGCATTGTAAATGCCTAAAAGACGTTTTATTTTACGGATGTATTTTTTTTCTTGCTATAATGGGGATATTGTAAATCATGTATTTGTATTAATGGTATTTCTTAAAACAATATCTGTAACAATCCGCAAACTATTGTAGGCATCTGTAAATTCTGTTGCAGGTACTGTAAACTTTGTTTTAATCAACTGATTGATTATTTCGTGATTGTATTTATACACCGTTAAAAAATTTTTGAAGATGTTTTGTTTAATTGAATGTATCTTATTGGCATGATAGCTTTAAAGGTGCATAACTTTATATTTGTATAAATCTCTACCGCTTACAAAGCAAAAAAAAAAAAAGTGTAACAACAGTTCTCCTACTGGTTAGCAGTAACAGATCAGGTTGGGTGGAACCTGTTTTATAAACAGCCCTGATTTCCTCGAAGTTCAAAGCCATGTGTTTTTGTAATTCCAGGTTACAGTAATGAATGTACATTCTCCAGATCCAGGGAGACTGTGTATGTTCTACACTCATGGCAGCTGGAAGGCTGGGCTTGGTTCTGTGTCTTCATTCTCATCAGGCAGCAGGAGGGTATAACCAGGGTACAGAAGACCCCAGAAACCATATCACGTGAGAAACAGATGAAGAAGCCAAGTATATTTTGCTGGAGAAAGAGAAGAACTGGGGAGTAGGAATGCCAGAGCTCATCTTTAAATAGCTGACCATTGCTATGTAGGAAATGGATTAGATTTAATCTAATGTAGCTCCAGAATATGGAACTAAGATCAAGGGTTGGAAATTATGGGGAGAAATTTTCCAGCCTCTCTATAAGGAGGAACTTTTGAAAATAGAAAGGGCTTCACTGTGAGGCTATCGAGCTTCCTGTCCCTTGAGTTTTCATACCAAGTTGCATGTTCACCTGCCGGGGATTTGTAAAAGGGATTCTTTATTGGGTGGAAGGTAGGGGTAAATGACCTCTACGATTCCTTCGAATTCCATGATCTGTCTATTAAGATTTTATATCTCTTATTAAAAGTTATAGTCAAAGACACATACACACGTTCCTACCCTTACTTCATGTAATAGATCCTTGTGGTGAATCATTTCATAAAGGGGATAATTACTTCTTTAAAACTTCTGATTTCTATGTATTCTGTCGCCTTAAAATGGAGCAGACCTATGCCTGGGTGCAGCGTCTGTGTTTTCAGCACAGCCTCCGCCCATCTACCTCCTTGTCTGAGTCTCCCCCGCCCCAACAGCCTTCACCCCACCCTCGCCTCTCCCCGGCCTCTTGCGCTCTCCACCTAACCGGTTAACCTGGCTTCTTATCCTACGGTCTCTCCAATCTGTTCTCCACGAGCAACCGGAGGAATCGCTTAAAACCATTCATCAGAGCAGGTCTTGCTGCCTAAGGTCCTTCTACAGATTCCCATTCTCTTAAAGTCACCCTCATGGCCTGGAATCGCTGGATGACATGGTGTCTCCAAGCCCATGTCAGGCCAGGCTCCCTCCTCCACCGCGCTCTGGCCACCCGGGCCTCTCCTCCTGCCTCTGCACCTGCTTCCCCTCTGCCTTGAACCTGCCCCTCCTACCTCCTGGTCATCCTTCAGGTTTCAGCGCAAGTATCAACTTCCTGGCCATGCTGTCTCAGTTAGCCTCACCCCACCTAGGCTCGAGCACATCGCTGTTTTATTTCCTTCACGCCCCTTATCACAATTTATAACCATTATGCTTCTTACTTTTGACTTGGTATTCTTCCCCCATCCAAGTGTAGCTCGCTGGTGATAAGACCTAGTCCACGTTGTTGACTGATGTGTCTGTGCCCAGTGTCTAGCACAGGGACTGGCCCATGGCTGAGGTCAGTAGGTATTTCCCGAATGAAAGAATGAATGAGCGAGCGAGTGAGTGCATGAACAAGTCTGTCCAGTACAGATGGTCAGCTCTGCGGCTGTGCGTGACCTTGTTCTCCTCTTAGGCTGAAATGAATACACTTCCTTGCTACCCGTCGTCCTCTTATCTAGGACAGGGCTGTGTAAACAGCAGGCCCTCTAGAGGATTTTCCATGGGCCCCCAAGAAGCTCACTAATATAAAGCTAAAGATTAGAGAAAAACAACCTTTGTTACTGAAGAAAGACATTACCCATGCCTCGGAGTGTCCACTGTGGGGTAAAATCCTAGAGAGGACTAGCCCAAGTCCCTAAACCTGGGACAGCGTATCTCTTCTTCCTCCTAGGGCTCTCAGAAAAAAAGTATTCTGGCTGAGAGGAACAAGAGATGCTGGAATGGGTTACTGAGGAGGTGGTAGAATCTCCTTTTCTGGAGATCTTTAAAAATAGAACAGCCATCTGGGATGATTTAGATATGGTCTCCATTGAGGAAGGGGGATGAAAAGGGAAGGAAACATCTCTTTAGGTTTCATCTCATCCTTGATTTTCTGATATTTCACTTTAAGTTTTGATTCATGGCAGAAGCCTGAAAGGAGCTAGGAATTCACTTTTTCTTTTTAACGGAAACTGAAGTCCCATTTTACTCTGAACTGTAATTCTGCTACATGACGCTCCTTCTCGCCTCAAATGGGCAATTTGGATGTCATAATTTTTTGGTTAGGTAGAAAGTTTGGATGAAACTTAACTTCCATTCTCTTTCCTAGAAAGGAAAGCAGAAGAATTGAAGATGGAAAAGTTTAGATGCTGGGAAATGACAGGGTGAAGAACACAAATCCGTGAGGGTCCTGCTCAGGCCACTGAAAAGGATCGAGGGAAGGAGCAGCTCAGGAAAAACAGGCAAATTTTAAAAAGTGTTTAATGCTTATTCTACCTTTTTTAAAATTTATTTTTTCATGGAAAGGCATTTTATTTTAAATATAGCCATGTGTACATGTCAATCCCAAACTCCCAGACTATCCCTCCCCCCTCCCCCCCAAAGGTAACCATAAGTTCATTCTCTAAGTTTGTGAGTCTAAAACAGGCAAGATCTTGTGGGATGTCATACAACCCACAATAGGGACCTGCCGTGGTTACATACAGAAGTTAAGTCTAGTAGTAGTCTACTGTTTGTAACAATTCTTCATTTTTTGTCCTGCTTTATTTTTTAATGGAATCAAGATTGGGAAAGTCAACATGTAAACAGCATAAGGCATATTTTTTCTTATATATGGCTATGAAAGTATAGCAATTGAACTATTTCCTAGCTCTGTTCTTATGACTCTTGCTTGATTTGTCAAAGCTGCATAGTCGAAAGAACAGTAGATTTTAATACACAGAGCCTGAATTTGACTATTTTTACTATAGAGGCCACACTGTAAAAAGCCTTGTTTAATGTTCCTCAAAAGCATTTGGAGCCGTAACTGTATTTCTAACCTAAGTAAACCTGGTTGTGATGATCAAATACATTTATCTTTAGATGTTCATTACAGGCACCGTTGTACATAACAAGCTACTGGCTAACAGGACTCTAGTTTTGTTTTTTCTTTTTTCCAAAAGGAATACAAATGGCTTTCAGTGATGAAATTAACTCTTTTGCCTTTCTGTAAATTAATGGATAATCCATATTTTTACGGAATATTGTGTTAAGTCAGAACGAAGTGTGACCATAAAGGTCTTCACAAACCATACTTGAAAGACGGCCCTGTCACTTCATAGGACATCCATCAAGGCTACGTCCTCCTTCATCTGCCCACTGCTTCCAGAACGTGGGCTGAATGTCCATGGGCGACGTCCCTGTGGACCTCTGGGTGTGTCAGTGTCCACTTATGCTAGAAACAGAACCCGAATGCTGGACATTCACAGAAAGAAAATTCTAAGGGAGAAATAAGAACAAAACAAACAAAACGAAAAGGCAGAAATGGGATATTCTCAAAGGGCTGGAACATGAATTACCTTAAGGGGCCTTCATGATACAAAATCCACACACCATTGTGTTTTGGTCCATTCTGTTGTGTAACTCTTTGCTAGAGTGGCTACCACCCACCTTTTGCTTCTGGATAGAGGACACATAAGGGTTCAGGGCAGAGAGAAACACCTGATCCTTTAAGAGAGCAGGATTAAGTGTCTGCAGGAAAGTTGTAGTTTCTACAGAACATGGCTCCAACTTTTCCTCCCACGAGGCCGCTGTCTCAGTGCTGGAGCCCCTGGGGTTACTGCCGGGGGTGAGTGAGGCGCAGGGTCCAGCTCCGGCCAGAGCTACAGAGCTATGGCACACGGGGATTTAATTCCTGGGGTGAAGCCTAGGAGGGTTTGGGCCCTGCCAGGTCGGATCTGAAGAAAGCAAAACCTCCTCTTCCCGCAGCCCCCCCCCCCCACGCACACACAGAACCTTCTATCTGCTTTATCACCTTCCCTTTGCTCCACCCATACTAATAGGGCAGGTGGCAGCAGCTGAGAATACAGCCTCCCACATCCCACAGGCTGAATCCCCCTGCCCTCTTTTCTTCTCGTTAGTCCTCATTTGTCTCCTCTCTGCCTTATGCTGGCTTGGTTGGTCCCGGGGAGCCCTGGGCAAACTCAGGGGACAAGTGCCACACTCTCTGGGATGCCTGGGTCTGAATCTGGAGCATGTCTATCTACCACTGCACACACCCAGGCTCCAGGATGGCTCATGCTTGAGACCCACTGTCTCCCTTTCCTGGCTTCCGGTCAACGCTCCTCCCTCTGCATCACTTGCCGGCACCTTGGAAAGCTGGTCACTTCGTTATTTACAAACTCTACAGTTTTCCGTCTCAGTTCACTGTACTGCATTGGTCCCTATAGCTCCTTAGGGGTTTGCTCGCAGCCTTCCCTCACAAATTCAACACCACCACTCCCTCGGTGCAAAGCAAGTGTGTGGAGCTTGCTGGGGCTTGCATAAAAAAGGGGGGGTGGTCAGTGCTGCTTTCCCACAGCTCTTCCTCTGGCACCGCAAATGTTAACGCCTGTCTGCGGGGAGATTGCAGTCCTAACATAATGAGGTATTAATGAGCTTTGCACATGTCCCCAGCCACATTTCCCTCCCCCCCTCCAACCCCGCACCCCCCTCTTCCGCAGAGAATCTGCTCCTTTTCTGACACTGCAATTCCTCCGCCTCCCCTCCCCGCCTGCCCTCTCCCGCTCCAGCGGCCCGGCTGCCCTGCGCACCTCAAGCTGCCAGCACTACAGAGCACCAAATGGGCTGGCACCGCCTTGTTTCCTGGCCTAATGGATGCTTGTTTAAACACTGGGGCTGTTTGCATTGCTGCGGCTCACTGCATGTTAAACACAGTCCTCTGAAACCCTATGCCAATCCAATAAAGGTATCAGCAGTTCAGTGCGGGGAGGCAATTACTAGATGGTCCCAAGTGTGCCTTCGAAGCTCTAGGAAGGAAAATTTGATCGAACAACTAAAAGGAAAATCTGATTCGGCTCAGCATCACGTGGAGGACACAAGGCTTAACTGCAGCCAGGTCTTTGGAGGGCAGAGGGAAATCAATGAGGGGCCGGAGGAGCACGTACGCAACGTTAAAGGGCCGTGAGCCAGCCTGTTAGGAACCCCGGCTCCTGCCTCCGCCGAGAGACACCTGCCTGTCCTCCCACTTGGGTTCCCTTTATCTTCCTTTCTTCTTTTTCTATTCCACGGGGTATACTTATTTACTTTTTAATGAGAAACTGCCATCCTTCTTAACACCCTCCACCTCTCACTCACCTTTAATTCCTTAAGCACTCATATTAAGAAAAAAAAAAAAAGGCTTTTCTTGTGTAAGAGCATTACCATATCAAAGGCAATAGAGAGCACGAGCGCAAAAATGTTAGAGGGGTAATACAGCAGCAGAGAGAAGGCAGGCCTGCTTCAGAGACGACGTGGGTCCCTAACCTCAGGCTAGCGATCCCAGTCGATAAGGCAATGGATTGGTTTTCTGCCTCGGCTAAGTCGGAAAGATCAGGGGAATCAGACACAAGATTTAAATTTATTTCTCACTCAAGAAGCTAAAGTTTTGGGAAACCCTCTATTTTTAAGTTCTGGGCTTCGGTTTCTTTTACTTTTCTCTGTTTTTCACTTTAAAATCTGCCCCGCAATGGCCCTTGTTTCCCGAGGTAGCGGGAGAAGGCAGCGGTGGATGCCTGGCAACGCTAAGAAACGCTACGCACGGCGCTCACCGGGGCGCCGTCCATTTGCCAGGAGTTTTGCCAAATCCCTGTCTCTTCCCCGAGGTTCCTGGCACAAGGGATACAGCCAAGATGGAGCAGAGCTGCTGTCAGCGTCAGACTGCTGTAGCCCCCGATCCAGTGGGCGTAAGGATAAAGCTCTCCCTTCAAGGCGGATGGCGCTGGAGTGCGAAGGCGGTCTGCGGCCCGTGTGAGCTCTGCCCACGATAGGGTTCCAGAAAGGTAATTAACACGCTGAAAAGCAGTCAATCTGCAAGTATGCTTGTGGAGCCTCCAGACCAGCATACACTGAGTCCTCGGAACAACAGAGGACCTGGCCTTGCACCCCTGACTTGCCTTTTTGTTACTCGCTGCACCTCCTGTAGAAAAAACTCCGGCTCCCACACCCCAGGCACCAGGTGGTGGGGAACCGGGCAGTGAAGCTCCACCGGGCCAGCAGCGTGGCTGCACGGCCCCGCCTGCAGGGAGGCACGCACTCCTGTACCTCCGCCTGTGTGGGAACAGTCATGGCAACTCACGAGGACAGTAGCTTTCAGGGTCCATAACTGCTGACGTCAGGTCAAGTACTACTGTTTACATAAGCAAGGAATGGTGTATTTGGTTCATTTGTGTTCTCCGTGGTTTCCTGACTTAACATTCACGGAATTGCCTCATCATCTCAGGCCTGGAAATACCGGTGAGTGCACTATGGTAAAACCCTTCTGAAAATTATAGTAAGTGCCTTGCTTATCCTGCACTTCGGGGAATGAAGTATTTCACTTAAGACACACACACGCACACTGAGGCTACGTCTTTTAAGTGCCAAAATAATTTTTAAAGATTTGAAACATTTATGATGAAAAGCTTTCTAAAACTATTTAGATGCTTCCCTAGTTTATTAAAACGTAGGTAATTTTTTGGAAACTCATAGGGTCCTAAGTTACTGACCCTGTTGTTGGTTATAGGTCAGCTGCTTAGTTACTTCGGCATGGTAGTTGATTACTACCTCCCTTTATTAGGAAAGAAGAGCCCTGCAAAAGATGATAGACCAAGATATTTAGGAGACTCGCTTATAACCCTGTCTTTAGACACCACCTTGCTATATTTCCAGAATCTAATGTCTCTAGGAATGCTAGATCTGTTTCTCAACAAGACATGAACTCTCTCCCATCCCCACTCAGCAGAAACATTACATTTTAATTTATTTTTCTTCTTAGTGTTTGAATATCACCATGGAATCAAAAAAATGTGATACTGACCCCAGACGACTTCAACTTACTCTCTTTATCTCTCCCCAGACACAGAAACTCACAAAATCTCTGGGCTCCCATAATGTCACTCTCATCCAGAGATAGCAGCGGAATTGTACTAAAATCTCAGAAAGAAATTCTACTGCAAAGATGGAGAAGTAGGGTAAAAGAGAACATGCTGTTAATAGCAAGTCTGAGATGATCGAAGTAGAGGCAAACAGTCACAGGTGGACAGAGATATTCCTCTTGTTTTGATTACTTCTTTGTGTGCACATAAAGAGGCTATTTTAACTTAAAATATATAAAGATCCATCTCTGAGATCTCTACTTTTATGTTATTAACATAAAAATGTTTTCACTTTTTTTCTAATTTGTAACACATAAAATTTTCTCTCCATGTAAGCATCTTGAATTCTGTTATCCTGAACCAAGAAATGGCATTCCTTCTCACCACCATGAAATAAAAATCATACCCTATTGTAAAATGTTTAGATGACTATGAAAATCACTGAAGTCAGTTATCGCAAAGTATACTTTCATCATCTGGCAGGTTTCACTCCCAAATACTACTTCTCTCAAAGAGGTGTGGCTTTCACGCTTTGGTATCCTACTTGGATACAGATGTGAAAATCTCTCTTACCCTCAGGAAATGAGCATCTTATTCATCTCATTTCAGTATCCATTTAGATCATCACTTTCTGATGACCAAAAATTGCTGGAATGCTTTGTTAGGAATAAAACCTGGGATTCCTAAACCTGAATTACTGATGATGGAGAAACCCAGATTAGCAACTGGAAGAACTCTGGTTTGGTGACCTTTCATCACCCTTTTTCCTTCAGGGTTTAGTCACACAATCAGCAAAACACGATTTCAGCTTCTGTTAGAAGGATCAGACTTTAGAGCAAAAAATGTCTTTAAGATTAGAGTAAAAGCATAAATTAAATTTGGGCCCCTAAGCAAACGTTTAAAGAGGTCCCTCTTTCATTAGGCATCACAGAAATGACCTCAATCTGCATTGTGCAAAGGGGTGGGAGAGTGGACTTTGGGGAACCCTCACTGGAGCAGTTGCTCCTACTGTTAAGATAAAGTGGCCAAGAAACAAGGCATTGTCCCTAAACTATGAGTATAAAAATAAGTATGAATGAAGTGTAAGAACTGGGGCCAGTGCTGTCACCTTCATCCTCAGCATGCAGAATACAGACCATTGATGACCCTTGGAAATGGTACCTGTCTGGTGACGAACAAGTTCACAAAGGGTTTATTATAGTCTCTCTACTTTTCTGTATGTTTGAACATTTCCAAAATAAAACGTTTTGAAAAAAAGTATGTCGACTGGTTCACTGGAAAAGGAGAAGGCACAGAGGGCAAAGGAGGTGAATATTGTACCAGTCCAGTCATCGTAGGACTGGCGCCATCTTGAGCACTCCACCAAGTCCCGATGCAAGAAGACACAGGAGGATGGAGAAAAGCACAGGAACAAAGATGGCAGCCTCTGCTCTTGCTAAAGAACTTGCCAGGGCGATGGGAAGGTCCAGGCAAAGGAGAAAATGCTGCTGTTTGCATCACGTTGTCAGAAGAGATTTCAGACAGAGCCCCGGTCAGCTGGGAAACCCAAACATCCACATACAGGGATGGCATATGTTCTGTAGTTTCTGACCAGAAGGAAAGAGCTTTTGTGCACAGGCTGTTAGACCCATATATCTAGAAACAAGTGGAAACAAGAGATGTAAGACATGGAAAAGAATGATGACTAGAAAGAATACAAAGGATGTTTGACTGCTGAACTTCCTTTAAAGGTAGTTTGGATCCTCTCTGGATTAAAGAAATGTTTACAATATTAATCACTAATAGCCTTCCTTTAAAAAGTTATTTTTTAAATTTTGAACTATTTTTTGACCTACAGAAAAGTTGCAAAAATAGTACAAAGCCCTTCGTTTCCTTTACGTTGCTCTCCTTAATGTTCACGTCTTACTTAACCACAGCAGAATGATCAGGAACAGGAAATTAACATCCATACCATATTGCTAATTAAACTGCAGACCGTATTAGAATTTCACCATTTCTTACACTAATATCCTTTTGCCGTTGCAGGATCCTGTCCAAGATGATCCTGCGTTGCATCCAATTGTTCTCTCTCCTTAGTCTTTTCCAGTTTGTAACAATTCCTCCATCTTCCCATGTCTTTCTTGGCCCTGACACTTTTGAAGAGTACTGAACGGTTATTCTGTGGAAGGTCCCTCAGTTTGGGTTTGCCTAATGTATTGTCACGACTTGAATGAACTCATGCCTTTTTAGCAAGCCTACTACAAAAATGACGTTGTGTTCTTCTCAGTGCACCATATCAAGGGGGTCATGATGTCATTATGGCTTATCACTGGTGGTATCTGCCTTGATCACTTGGTAAGAACAGTGCCTGCTTGTTTTTCCACTGTAAAGTTTCACTATCTTTCCCTGTGTAGTAACAAAGTATCTTGAGGGGGATATGCTGACACTATACGAATCCTGTTTCTCCTCAAATGTTACCCACTAATTTTAGCATCCATCTGTGGTTCCTGCCTGAAATAATCGTTTCTGTGGTGTTTGCCTAAGGGTGATTCTGTTTCCCAATTTCCTTCCACATTTATTATCTGGAATTCTACTTAAGGAAGAGCTGTCACTTCTCCCATGTTTTTTGTTTTTTGTTTCTTAATCAGTATGGACTCCTGGATATTTATTTTATTCTATGGGTTAAAATTCAGTACTATCTTTATTTTTTTGCCCAAGCTGTACCAGCTTTGGTCACTAGGAACACATTTACATCGACTCCTGTGTTCTTTTGACAAGCCCTTGTCTTTTGAGGGGAGTGTTTCCTTATTTGCTGGCACTGTTAAGCTGTTCCAGGTTCATTTTGTATTTCCCCTGCCTGAGGCCTGAAAAACAACTGCTTCTGCAAGGAGGCTTGGTTCCTTTTATTGGAGAACGGTGTTTAGAAACAAGATATGGGTGCTGAGTGAGCTTCTTGTTTCTCAGCAGATACAGCTAGGTAATATATGTACGCATATTAACCCATTTATATACATATATGTATATTTCTGTATCTCTGTGTACATAGAGAGTAGTTTATGCTACTACTCTGATCCTGACCCAACACCATAGGGTTTATTTTAGCCTTCCTCTCTCCTTATTGATACCTTTTTTCTCCATCAGTGTGATGCCCATAATAACTTTCTCTTAACTTAAAACATAGTTTCACTTAATAACTCCAAAGCCATTCGTTGATTAGACTGGAAATGGAGTTATTGATTTAGCAAATATTCATTGACAAGTACCGTATTTGTTTAAGGCCCCATACAAAGCTCTCTGGATGGAACAGGGATGACTCTTAGACCCTGCCTTCAAGTAGTTTATGGGCTACTAGGAAATATATAAAAATAATACAGAAAGTAAGAAGTGTTAGGAGAAACAAATAAATGGTGATGGGCGTGAAGAGGAAGGAGAAATGCATTCCTATTGGAGGGATAAGGGAAGGCTTCCTGAAGAAGCTATGGATCTTTAAGGATGGGCAGGGTGGGATCTGTAAAGATTAGGGGAAAGCACTCCAGGAAGAGGAAACAGCTTGAACGAAAGCACTGGAAGGATGCTGTGGAAGCAAGGCGTAGAAAAAGAACAGCCGTGTCTGGGGGGGACCAGGCCAGTGAAGGCAGCATGGCGGCTGGAGCTGGATCACAGAGCACCGTCGACAACTGGCTATGGTGGAATCTGGGCTCTGTCCGCGGGCGATGGAGAGCTCCTGAGACTTTGCGAGCAAGCAGTGACCAGCTAGGAGTGACATAGTGGGACTCAGAAGGGAGGGGGGAATCTGTGGACCAGAGAAGATCAGTGCAGGAGAGAAAGCAGTTTGGAAGCTACTGATATAGGTTAGGGGACCAGGGATGGTCTGAACTGCAGCAAGAATGACAGGTACGGAGAAGAGGCGACATATGTGAGGACACAATCAACAACACCTGACAACAGATTAGATGAGGAGAGTAAGGAAAGAGTCAAAGGTAACTTCTGGATTTCAAGGAGGTATATTAAAAAACTATTCAAGTTAGAGACTACGACATAAACAAGATAATGGGAAACCGTCCAACGGCCCCCAAAACGCAGGGTTGAGGTAGAGCACTTCCCATGTGATCATTTTGGTGCTTTGTTATGAGTGGACAGGAAAGGAGAGAAAAATCAAATGTTATATCAAGCAGTGTTGTTCCTTTCCAGCAGCAATGCTAAAAGTCCAGTACAGTAAAAAAAAAAAACTGCATTAAAAAGCAAGATGAAATTTCTAGATGATAATGAAATTTCATTTGCCCATGACGCTGGTTAGCCATTGGCATTGCTACTCACCACAAAGGGATATTTTCTTTGAAGTTGGATAGCGAGCACTCTCTACACTAGAAATTCCCCACATTTTATCCATCATGACTTGGAGGCTAGTAAAACAGAGCCGTTATAACTCTAGTCACCAGGGAGTTCTAGAACACTGAAGTTAGAATGAAACCATCACAGCTCCTCTATTAATGTTGTATCACTATTCAGATGTGATACTTTATCTCAGGGAACAGCTGAAACTCAAATACACTAGCATCTATACAACCATGACAGCACTTATTAGTACATAACGTACAGGCATAGGCTGTGTTCGCTGGAGTATATTTGGCTTTCAGGCGCAAGAAGCAGCTACGAGTCAACTGTTGTTATGCCACAGTCTCGGTTGACTGTGTTCTTTTTAAGGAAGAAAGGAAAGAGCTACATTTGTTCATTTGTCTTGCAAGATGCTAGACACTTAATCATGCTATAGGGCAACAGAGAAGACAGAAGTGGAGGAAGAGAGCACGTACTTTTTCTGCTATTAGATCTGATGGAGTTTGGAACTGCAGACCCATTGGCTGTAGGGAAGTCTGGCGTGGATGCCCAGCCTGGCCCCAGCCAGGTGACCACGTGGGGATGCGCCAGCATCCACTGTCCACTATCGCCTGCCCCTCCTCCCCCTGGTTGTAGAGGTGAAAGGTCTTCAAGCCTTGTCTTAGACAAGGTGTCTCTCCTACACTAACGGCTCTCACAGAGTAAAGCTGCTGGAATGGTTTCTACAACAGACATTCTTCCGGTAGAAATGGAGATCCTTTTAATCAGGTGGAAGACAGAGGCCTACTATTCTTCTTAAGTGGAATCAAAGGAGTCACACTGAAGGAGAGAAGTCCATGTTGTCCCGTCCCATGAAAAGCTCTGTGACCAAAAGAGTTGCCCCACCAGAACACATTTCCAGGCAGAGTCTGTGGACCCGAATTCATACCCTGAGTTGACAGAGGGGTTAGGAAGATCCTGCGCTGGACCTTCACTAGTACAAAGACAGACTGAGGACGCAAGGGAGGAGAGGCCAGTCTCGCCATTTTGAAGATACGCAACAGCCATTCCCGCAGGGATTAAGCTCCCTCCTTACGAAATTGCCATATTAAAAGACATCGTTACCAATTAAGGCAAGCAGGGTTGGCAAGACTGGAGGGTCAATTACAAGTACTCAAACACAGCAGCAAGGAAGAGTTAAAGGCAAAAACTGCAATGCGGTGAAGACACGTCATTGTGCGCTGTCCCCGTCCCCCCACCGTAACCTCCTCCCCTTCATGTCACTTTCCCTTTTCTCTGTCCTTCTAAGTCCCTTTTTCTGCTTAAATGGGGAGTAATGGGACACTAGACCTTTACACTGTTCATTGAATAACCACACATTAGTATGTTCATTGCTTAGGTTATCATATTACTAATTGATTCCATGAATTTTTTTTATTTCTAATTATGAAATTGAAGGCTTTGTCAGTGCTGTAGGAATTTTCAAGGCTTGCCCAGTTGTAGGCTGTGTGAACGGAGCAGTCAGAAGGGCAACTACGGTCCCATTTTTAGATCTCTAAAGAAGAAGTGAGGTGGCAGAGTTGGAAGATGAGTCCATGTTTCCTTTGTTATCCTGGAATCACTTAGGTTATGGTTCTTGTGTCCCAAGATGCTGTGAAGGAGCCTCCAATTCCAGTGAGACCGACTATGCCACTTGTAGGACACAGTGCTAAATGAAAATGCAGGACCCCTTGATTAAAAAATGAAGAATCTCAAGCTGGTGACAGCAGAGCATTAACCCATATGCCCCAAGTTCCAGGAGCCATGAAGCCCGGCTGTTCTGCCTTCATGTGCCTCTTCCCTGAGCAAGCCTGTTGTTCTTGGCACTAAAATTCACCAACAGGCTAAGACACTACTTGATCGTGACTGGGTTTCATCTGCTGTTTCTTCTTTGGACCTTGTACCACCTAGAACTGCAGAGACATATTAAAATGTTTTCCACTTCATGTTTTGCTATTTTATGCGATATTTAATTACATTATCACTTTGAATGCGATGTTCAGAGCACGTCCCCACCTGCTCTAATTATTTTCTACCAAACTGAAGTTCCGGGTATTTGTGTAGGTCAATGGAAGGCATTCTCTTCATCAGGGGCCTTTATCTTCCTCCTACTGAAACATCTTCACAGTGTCAACAACCCTCCCATGTCGTCTCCTTCAGTAATCCCTGTTTCTGGAATCACTTTCTGAAGAGTGAAAAGAACTTTAAAAAAAGTACTTTAGAAACAATTTCCTGATTTGCTTAATTCTTTGAATAGTGCTTTTTTGACTGCCTTCCTTTGACCAAACTTAAGAAAAAAGTATCTTGTAAATAAAAGGCATTCTGTTCTTATTTCTCCGATCAGGACACTAATTTTCTCTTATGCTTGAATTTTTTTGTTTGATTAAAAAAAATTTTTTTTTTAATTTTATTTTTTTAGAGCAGTTTAAGGTTCAGAGCAAAATTGAGGGGGGAGGTACAGAGATTTCCCATATACCCTCTGTCCCTAGAGTTAAATTGTCATTGCTTAATTTATACAGTCATCCCTCGATATTCATAGGGGATTTGTCCAGAACTCCTGTGGATACCAAAATCCACAGATGCTCAAGTCCCTTAAATAAAATGGTGTAGTATTTGCATATAACTTACGTACATCCTCCTGTATGCTTTTTTTAAAAATTTATTTATTTGATTTCTTTATTTTTGGCTGCGTTGGTTCTTTGTTGCTGCGCGCGGGCTTTCTCTAGTTGCGGTGAGCAGGGGCTACTCTTCATTGTGGTGCACAGGCTTCTCATTGTGGTGGCTTCTCTTGTTGCAGAGCATGGGCTCTAGGGCGCGAGGGCTTCAGTAGTTGTGGTGCACGGGCTTAGTTGCTCCACAGCATGTGGGATCCTCCCGGACCAGGGCTCGAACCTGTGTCCCCTGAATTGGCAGACAGATTCTTAACCACTGCGTCACCAGATAAGCCCCTCCTGTATGCTTTAAGTCACCTCTAGGTAACTTATAATACCTAATAGGTAAGTGCTATAAAAATACAGTAGACCCTTGAACAATGGGTTTGCACTGCTGAACTGCAGGGGTCCACTTATATGTGGATTTTTTTCAATAAGTAGTACAGGACTACAGGATCCACTGTTGATTGAATCTGTGGACGCTGAACCACAGATATGGAGGGCCGAGACACTATTTTCCAAACAAGTCTCTGCTAGGCCAAGGAAATGTCAACCAAAAAGCTAAAATCACCACAAATTCCAAGTAAGTATCGTCAACTAATAATCTTTATTTCTAGAAAAATGTTACCCAAAGTCCCTCTAAAAGTAGGTTTGCATGAGAGACAAACCATTGGAAAAGATACTGTGATACTCATAGACCTAATCTATTGATAGTTTCAAATACTTTCACCAGCAGTGTTGATCTCCCATATCTCCATTTTAAATGAAGCGACCAAATTCTACAAGAATTTGTAGCTTCATTGGTCATAGCTGATGGAACCAAGGAGGAACGCCTGATCCAAGGAAAGCCTGCTGTCTCTGTATGACACAGTCTGGCTTGAAAGATGAACTTGCTCCATCAGCTTCTGACTCTGGGAGATATATCGGGGAACGCAGAGAAAGAGATGCAGTTAGCAGTGCCGTTTAGCAGAACCAAAAGGATAGCAACACAGAGAGAGGCCAGGAGCTGGGGTGAGCCACGTGGGAAGATCGGGTTGCAAAGAAATTACTTTGAGGAAACAGAGAGGTTGAGAGAGGAAAGAAGGAAAGAAGGGAGGGAGGGAGGAAAACAAATGAGAGAAAGAGATACGTATACAGACAGGACGGATGACAGACCACGTGACCCTTGAGGGTGTGGTTTGCCCCTAGAGATTTCCTCGTTGGCTTTTTCCACTCAGGCGCAGCCCGTAAGCCTCCGTTGAGTGAGCCTCTTTATCTTCTGAGGTAAAATGCATGTATCACTGTTCCTTATTCTGTAGCTTGCCGCCAGAGATTAACCAAAACATGACAAAACATCTTCCTAAAACGAGCAAAGTAAGGGGCCCTGGGGTGTGTGTTTGTGGCGGGGGTGCAGGATGGAGAGACATCCAACACAGAATACATTTTACATTGAAGAGGCTTCCTTCTTATAAATGTGAATTTTTTGAAAATTTTTATTGTATATTGGAGTCTAGTTGAGTAACAATGTTGTGTTAGCTCCAGGTGTACAGCAAAGTGATTCAGTTATACATATACGTGTATCTATTCTTTTTCAAATTCTTTTCTCATTTAGGTTATTACAGAATACGTCATTATCTGTACAGAACCACAAGGGCTCTTTCTCTGGGATGGTAAAGGCCTGGGTCCTGCCTGTAAAAGCCAGCAGTAGCCGCTGTACTGTCGGGCCTGATGCCAGGGCCGGTGGTAGAGTCTGTCACGGTCCTTTGATGTTCCCAGACAGGACAGCTTCTGCCTGCTAAATATTTATTTAATTCAATTTGGCCAATGAAACTTCAGGTCTAATAAACAATTACAGTAACAGGCAACTCTTAACCCAGAGTCCTTCTACTTCCTGAGGTCAGCCTGGGGCTTTGTTCAAAAACCAGGAGCTAGCAAAGCAGGGAGGGGGAAACCCAAAGAGAGAGAGAGAGAGAGAGAGTGTGTTGTGAACATGTTTGTGAGTGTGTGTGTGCGTGTGAATGTGTTGAGCGGGGGAGGGAGAAGGAAGGGAAGAAATGGAGAAAAACCAAAAAAGGAAATGGGAGGCTGTGTGAAAAGGCATGTAGAAATCCTCCTCTCTCAACTGAACATACAGATTAACATGTAAAAAAGCCAACCGTGGACTGGGTGTTCAGCCTCCCTTAATCAGAAGGCAGACGCCCCTCACCTTCCTCCTCCTGGCCCATCATACTCTCGGAAAGAGGGGGGAGGAGGTCAGCGGGGGCTCTTCGGCTCCTATTTCTACCTCCATCCAAAGGCAAGTATGAACCACGTGGCTCTCCCTACCCCTCACTTAAGAGCATGTGGAGAGAAGGGACCTCACCTTCCAAAGGGCTGGGGAAAACACCCAACTCAACTCTTACCACGTGCTTTCCTCTGTGGCGAGGAAATCTGGTGGGCTGCCGCCGATGTCTTTCTAAACCTCTTTGCCCTAACACCACTTTGGAACATAACATGGAGTGCAAGATTCTTTATCTGCAGAGAGAAGATAAACCCTGAGGCCTACAGCAATTTTCTGCTTGTTGCATCTTGTGCCTGGTTCGTTTCAACAAAGCCCGGTTTCGTTAGCATCACCTGGCTCACTATAGAACGGGCACTTCCATGCGGGTGTAACCGTGTTCAGCAAAAGCTCTCCGCTTTGCCAGACACTGAATGTCCTGGTCAATGCACTGCTGCCAATATCCACTCAATTAGAAGGTATTCATCATCCATTTTACTGCTCTCCCTACTGCCCATCACCCCCCTTCCTCAGCAAGACATGGGGCCCAGCAGTCCTCTCCTGTCATCCAGCCTTCCCGGCAGATGCAGTTACATGGCAACCATACAGACACTTTTTTTTTTTTCACGACTGATATTCTATGAATCCTTACAAATTTATTAGTTCTGACTCATAACAATCCATCAGCCATAAGTGCAATAAATGATGCTTGTAAATTAATACCCACATTTCAGCAGAGGAGGTTTTACATATTAAATTATCTTTACAGTTATAAATAAGTCACCTACGTGAAATAGATTGAAGCAATAGACATAGCTCCACAAACAATACTCAGGAAGCTTCCTTTTCACCAAGCAAAAGCGATTTCAGCAATGTCTTGTTAATAGACGCCCCCTCTCCACATTCCCTGCCTTTCCTCTCTTCTCCTGTAACATCATAGATCCATCACATCCAATACTGGGGTTGTTCCTTTCTTAGGAGGAAGGGTGCTTCCTTTATCTAACACTCATTCTCAATGCTTCGGCTGGCTTACTGTTTTAAAAGAATAATTTAGAAATTTTCCAAGATATATTTACTTCCACGGCCTCCTCTTTATCTGTGCCCCCATCCCCTCAACAATGCCACTTGAATAGCCTTTTTAAAATCGCTTTCTTCATTTTTATATAACACTTTTATTACATGTGTATAGATCTATAAATAACATGGTGTTCAGCTTTTTTCCTGTCCTTTATAATCAGTGTGTTGCAGGTAAGTGATAGTACACCAAATTTTATCTTTACTAAGTAATGAAGTTATGGCATTTGTGGTAATGAAGTATCGAGTCATAGAACACAGTTTCATTCAATAAATTGTTTTGTGTAAACATTTAGATTCTTAGAGTTGAATGTTGGGTTTTGGATATGACCTGAAAAGACTATCCCAGAAGGATCCTTAGGACCTCATTCCCTACTGAAAATTCTCCTTCAGGTATCTGTTTCAGCATTTAGATTGGGCTTTACCACTGACCTATATAGGCTTCTTCTACCTTAAGAACAGACATACTGAATTTGAAAGTACCTTGTCTCTTTCTCTATGAATCTACAAAGTTTTGCTTATCTTTGCAATTTATCAAAAGAGTATCATACTTTAAGTAGGGAGTTGATTTTTTTCACTCAATATTATATTTCTAAGATTGAATAGCTTTGGGCTTCCCTGGTGGCACAGTGGTTGAGAGTCAACAAATCCTTTCCCAAATCTCTCAGTTACAGTTTAGTCTCTTCTCTCCTGGGCTTCCCCCAATGCAGGGGACACCGGTTCATGCCCGGTCCGGGAAGATTCCACATGCCGTGGAGCGGCTGGGCCCGTGAGCCATGGCCGCTGAGCCTGCGCGTCCGGAGCCTGCGCTCCGCAACGGGAGAGGCCACAACATACCATATGTATATATATGATGTATTTTATATATATCAAAGATATACTTATTGTATCTATATTAAGTAATATATCTGTGTATATATGAATATATTCTGAAGGTATACATGTGTATAGCATGTATTGTAATTTAAAAAGTGAGACTAATTTTTTTTAATTGACTTTATTCTTGGCTGCATTGGGTCTTCGTTGCTGCACGCGGGCTTTCTCTAGTTGCGGTGAGCGGGGGCTGCTCTTCATTGCGGTGCGCGGGCTTCTCATTGCGGTGGCTTCTCTTGCTGCGGAGCACGGGCTCTAGGCTCATGGGCTTCAGTAGTTGTGGCGCACGGGCTTAGTTGCTTGGCGGCATGTGGGATCTTCCCGGACCAGGGCTCGAACCTGTGTCCCCTGCATTGGCAGGCGGATTCTTAACCGCTGCACCACCAGGGAAGTCCTGAGACTAATTTTAATGTATGGCCAATGGTACTCCCAGTGCAATCCAGTCCACAAACACTTTCGGATATACACAAACCCAATTACTATAAAGTGTGGTACAGCTATTGTCTTTGCCAGACACGATATTCCTAGTCATCTTTTCTAACCTTGATGTACATACGACTAAAGAAGAGTCTGTCACTAGTAGTGCTTCCCACACTGCAAACCATGAAGGCTGGCTTCTAATTTAAGTCTCTATTCCATGAACAGCTTTACTTCCTCCCCCTCCTGGAACACAGGATACCTTTACTCCAAAAGACTCATGGCCATATCACTGATTCTTTGCTACTCTTCATTCTTCACATTCTGATGCTACCTCTTCAATGACTGTCTCTTGTATGTGTTTCTTCCTCTTTCACTGCCACAGACTTGGTTGAGGTTCCCTTACCTTTTATATAAACTATTACTGTAAACGTCTTGATTCTATCCTCATGTCTCTCCATTCTTGACAGAGGCATCAGAATGGTCATCCTAAAGCACAACTCCAGACATCATTCAGTTACTCAGAAATCTTCCATGGCTCCCTAAGGCTGAGTGAAGTCCAAACTTCTTGGCGTGACCTCCCACATGCTCCCAAAGATGGCTCAGTCTGGCTTACGACACTGACTCAATCCTCTAGGCATCTCCTGGTATTCCTATCAAGTTCCTACCGACCTCTGTTTGGAATGCCCTTTTCCCACACTTTTATCCCCACCGCAGGCTCTGTTACCACCAGCCAGAGCACTGTGTATCCTTCAAGGCCCATACTCAACAAATCCTTTCCCAAATCTCTCAGTTACAGTTTAGTCTCTTCTCTCCTGGGCTTCCATAGCCCTCTGTTAATATCTCTAATGGTAGCTCTTAATACATTATTATATGTCTTTTTTCTCCATTCAACTATACATTTCCTGAGGGCTTTGATACCTCCTATATGTCTGAACAAGGCACCAGTACAGAGCCTTCTGCACAGTACTTGAATTTGCGTGTGCCTCTACACGCCGAATCATTTGTTAGTGTTGTACTTTTCCGACCCGCTCTACCTCTTCTGCATTGTTTAACACTGTTTTTTAGGTGTACCTTTACACTTTCCCTCCCTCGCCCTTCCACTGCCCCAACCACTAATACTTCATTTAATCTGCCAGCAATCACCTTCACTTGTATTTAGCAAACTTATTTTCTCCACATTTATTCCAATTAATCTACGTCATATCGGCACAATATCTGTCTTAGTCCATTTGGGCTGCTGTAACAAAAATATCATAGACTGGGTGGCTTATACACAACAGAAATTTATTTGTCACTGTCCTGGAGGTTGGAAGTCTGATATCAGGGTGCCAGAATGGTCAGGTGAGAACCCTCTTCCAGGTCAAAGACTTCTCCTTGTGTCCTCACATGGTGGAAGGGGCAAGGGAGCTTTCTTGGCCACTTTTGCAAGGGCACTAATCCCACCTAATTATCTCCCAAAGGTCCCACCTCCTACTACCATCACCTTGGGGGTTAGGTTTCAACATATGAATTTGGGGGACACAAACATGCAGCCTACAGAAGTATCTCAAGGTTTACTAGGGCATCTAAAGTAAAGGATGATTGGAATCTGCACCCCTTACTTCCTGTCTATATGACTTCAAGCAAGGTACTTAACTGCTCTGAGCCTTGGTTTCCTCACCTGTAGAAAAGGATGGCAATTCTTCAACTCCATGAGGACTACTGCAGTAGTAATATAGGTAAATCACCTGGCATAGAGGAGGCATTCAATAAATCGTATGTGGTAGAGTTTAGACCTGGCCAAAGAAAGTCGGCTGAGAAAGGAAGCAAATTGTTCCCCTAAGCCTGAGTTAGCTGCCTCAAGAATGAACCCCAAACTTGGCTCCCTCCTTGGGGCCCACTTGGCTTCTCTCCAGCACAGTGGCTTTCTGAATTCCCTCACATGGATGCCATTACTTATCTCTCTTCACATGTACAACACGATGCAATGCCCGGCACATGTCGCTCTTCACTTTAAGAGCACAGTAGAGCTCAGTCTCCATTTCTGCCGTGTCCCGGTACACAGAGATGTAACACCAGGGGACTGCTGTTCATTAAGATTTGCTTACATAACTCAGGAGTTGGCTCAGTTCTCAGACATTGTTATTAATGATATTGTCCGGTGATCTATGTTAAATATAGATCATGAGCGACGCTGATGAATGAGTTGGATGTCACATTTGTGTTAGTTCAGTTACAATCATACGTTAAAATGCTCTCCACCTCTACTATGTAGATTTGGTCTAGGGTTTCATTATGGTGACATAATATTCCTTTCATTTTCATAAAGACATTTTTATTTTGTTTTCTATTTCTAGATTTAGCTGTACATTATTGGCAACTTATGCTGCCCACATTACAGAATTTGGTAATAACTTATACTATCTTTGAAAATTCTTTTCAGGGTATAAGATTTTCTAGTCTAAATTGTTATATGTGTTTAATCTTTGGGTTTCCTACCATATTGTAGATTCTGCGAAATAATCCATGGACTCGTGAATTTATCACTGTAAGTTTCTGAAACAAAGCCATCAACACACAGAGGTAGGTCGATGAATTAGGTATAAAACTCTCAACCTGTACTATATTAAGAAGTTTTCTCCCCAAGTGTCATGCTGTAGCCTTCTTCCAATGCACAAAACTAGGGTGATCCTAATTTGCCATCACTGCTGATGGTGGTACTGGAGTCCTTTCTTCAGGGTTGGGGGAGAATTCTGGAGGCAGAAAGAATGATAATAATGACCAGACATCAACAAGGCATGTGCATATATGTGTGATATGTGCATGTAGGTGTGTCAGCACGTGTTGTGTGCATGTGTGCATGTTTAGAGAGTTGAGATACATGCTAAACCTCACTAGTTGCAGGATATAGAGAGAAAGTTAGCTTCTGGGCCCTTTGATCTAACATGCTCTCATATTTCAGGATGAAACATACACCTGAGTGAATTACTCAATCTCTCTTACTTCCCATTAGAAACCTTTAACACCAAACAAAGAGGCACAGCATCAAGGAGGACACAACCCAGAGGATTCCATTACCTTCCTTAATAGCCAAGCTAAGAGATTCAGGAGTCCATGCCCACTTGACCGTGGGCTGATGAACACAAACACAGGGCTGCAGCTTTGTTCTCTCCCATCCTCTGCCCTGCTACAAACAAGTTGTGGCCTGGAACCACTGTGTGATTACTGAAGTCAGTTCTCTGTGATGAATCTGGTCATGACACTGACTGGAAGAAATGAACCAGACATCTCATCTGAGACCCACTACTTTATGACCATGACATGAGGCCCTTGGGCCCCCATCACCTTAGGTTGTATCTTATTTAAATCACTCATCAGAAAGATGAGCTAAAGCAAACTTCAAGAAGGTACAATTTCATGACTCTTTTTTCTTACTGACGTATGCCCCCTGTTGTATATATTCCTACCATTGAGGAGAAAAAGTTCAGGTTTCTGGTTCTCGCATGTAAAAAAGACACACAGTATATGTGTAAACTATATAGAAACACATGTTGGAGTAGTTACATTAGAAAACTGACTTGTGATTTGGTTATTTTATTCCTCAGAGCTAAATAGAGCAGCTATCTATGAAGTTACAGTGAGGCAAAGCATTTTCAGCTTGACAGGTTAATTTGGGCAACATTTTTTGCTCTGCTCTATTAGAATAACGACCAGCATAA
Source organism: Phocoena phocoena (assembly GCF_963924675.1). Lineage (NCBI taxonomy): Eukaryota > Metazoa > Chordata > Mammalia > Artiodactyla > Phocoenidae > Phocoena > Phocoena phocoena. Next base: position 20,958,141 of record NC_089223.1, read on the forward strand.
TTCAAAACAACTAAGTTTTTGCCAAGGTAAAATGCTTATATAAACATGTTTGTATTTTGATCTTTTTCTTCAACGAAACATACAATTTCATAAAAAAACTATAAAATCAAAATTTATTTTACTGATACCTATGAAATGGGGTGCTGACAAAAATAAAAAAAGAATGTTTCGGGCTTCCCTGGTGGCGCAGCGGTTGAGAATCTGCCTGCTAATGCAGGGGACACGGGTTCGAGCCCTGGTCTGGGAGGATCCCACATGCCGCGGAGCAACTAGACCCGTGGGCCACAACTACTGAGCCTGCGCGTCTGGAGCCTGTGCTCCGCAACAAGAGAGGCCGCGATAGTGAGAGGCCCGCACACCGCGATGAAGAGTGGCCCCCGCTTGCGACAACTAGAGAAAGCCCTCGCACAGAAACGAAGACCCAACACAGCAAAAATAAATAAATTAATTAATTAACTCCTACCCCCAACATAAAAAAAAAAAGAACGTTTCACTTAAATAAAAAGATTCTTCCAAAATGAAACACTTAAAATACAAGATTGTTTTGAATAGCACCTTGCCCCTCCAATCATATAATATCAAAGAATAGAAAGCTTCTTCTATTAGAGGAAAAAAGTTTATAATCTTTACAGCATATGGAGGTAAAAGAAGATACTGGAGAAACCAGGCATGATTGACAGGAAAAGAATAAAGAGGACCCACAATTGATGGGGCCTGGAAGGGCTCTAGAGAGGTCACAGATTGCCAGGGGCTGGAAAAGTAAAGTGTCCCTGCTTTGAAAATAGAGAAAAGAAGTAGAGAAGAAACAAACTGAACATTAGAGAAGAAGAAAAGGAAGCCAGCGGAATTTGAGCCCCGGGGTGGGAGGTGGGTTATGGGGGAATGGGCACAGGAGGGTGTTTACAGTTTATTTAAGGAGATAAGCCCATTGCAGCAATCCTGGAATTCTAGGGAATGATCAGCTGTGGATCCACGTGATTATGTAGAGTATCATTTGGGCTAAAATGCAAATAGAAAGAACCAGGACCAAGCATGGACGTGTATCGAGTTAGATTTAATACCTACACTGAACGTATGTGATTTACTTGTTTAGAATATGTTCAATGGAGATCTTCTTGCAGTAGCAGATTTTATATGCTAAACAGCTCCCTTCTGTTGTTTATCCACAATCTGTTGATTATTCACTACAAAAAGTCTGAAATACAACATGGTACTAAATGTTAGGTTAAAGTCCAAAGGCAAAAGTTTAAAAAAACGGAGGATTCCCTCACCCCATGTCCTAGGAAAGGATAAAGGCAAGTTCCAGGAACTTTTGATTTGAGGTCGTCTCTGCGCAGTTCCATTCACTCTCCCAGGCTTCCCTTTTTCCTTCTTATTTCCCTGGGCCATTAAGGGGAGTTTTGCTTCTCTGCTTTTTAAATTTCCGTTTCTCAGTTAAGACTAAATTATTCCAAGGCAAGTTACTCTTCCTATAGGGCACAGCATGGTGACTAAAGTTAATAATAGGCTATTGCATATCTGAAAGTGGCTAGGAGAGTAGACCTTAAAAATTCTCATCACAAGAAAAAGAAACTGTAATGTGTGGCAACGGATGTTAGTTAGACTTATTGTGGAGATCATTTCACAATATATACAAATATCAAACCATTATGTTGTACATCTGAAATTAATATAATGTATGTCAATTATACCTCAATAAAACATCTTAAATAAGTATTTACATATCACATCCTGAATTTATCAGAAGAATTTTTTTAAAGTTAAGTAAAAAATCATTTAATCTTAAATTTGAATTTAAAATATCAGTCTAAGTCCATGACAGTTTTTCTTAAAAAACGCACACACACAGTTCCTAGCTCTGTCAACTGAAAGGCCTAAGAGCAATGACAATCCTGTAGCTAGGAGCACCCCTAGGGCCCAGTTTGTGGCCTCCAAAGACTATCTTCCACTAAAATGAAGAAGGGGTCCTTGGAAGAATGGCTGATTCCAGATTTTTTTTTGAAAGACTGAATTATTCCAAAGCAAAGAACTCTTTCTATTCCTGCAGATTATTTGAATTATCATTTTACTTGCTTCTGAAGAATTCAGATGTTTGAATGACTTCCAGCAATACACTGATGTGACTTTGTCAAAAACCTTGTAAAGAAACACTTTTAAAAAGACGTATCCTTGGGCTTCCCTGGTGGCGCAGTGGTTGGGGGTCCGCCTGCCGATGCAGGGGACGCGGGTTCGTGCCCCGGTCTGGGAAGATCCCACATGCCACGGAGCGACTGGGCCCGTGAGCTATGGCCGCTGGGCCTGCGCGTCCAGAGCCTGTGCTCTGCAACGGGAAAGGCCACAACAGTGAGAGGCCCGCGTACCGCAAAAAAAAAAAACCCAAAAAAACAAAAAAAAAACGATGTATCCTTAAGCCCGGAAGTTTCATACTTGGTATCATGGATTGATGATTGCTGGATGCCAATTCCTCTTTTTTAATAGTCAAACATTTATCCTTAATACTAAAACTAAACAACAGACAAGACAGCATTTTCCACAACACTCTTTCGGATACAATTTGAAGTCAAAGTTTTAACTGCATGGAGGTATTTAAAGGTTAACAAATCATCATGTTAACTTTAGCTTCACCAACTTTGTTTCACTGAGTTTAGATAGCCTGATACTAGATAGATATTTAATAAATGTTTGTCCTAGGCAGATTTTCCCATACATTTTCTAAAACTAAATCAAAATTTTATTTCAATTGTTAGAATCTTTCAATTCCTCTAGGTCATGGTTTTACCAGCACAGCTTCATCTACCTACCCATGTACACCATACCAAAGCATTTAAGCAGGCAGTGGTTTTTAATAAGCCACTGTATGAAACAAACAAAAAAAGGGGGGGAAGGTGTTGCCTGGGAGCTAACAGCTGTAAGGAGGAGCCAGCGGATTGCTCCCTGATAAGTGTATGCACCGCACATCTCCTCAGTCCTGATCGACTACATTCTATTTTAGCATCAGATATCTTTTTTTTTTTTTAAGATGTTGGGGGTAGGAGTTTATTAACTTATTTATTTATTTTTGCTTTGTTGGGTCTTCATTTCTGTGCGAGGGCTTTCTCTAGTTGTCGCAAGCGGGGGCCACTCTTCATCACGGTGCGCGGGCCTCTCGCTATCGCGGCCTCTCTTGTTGCGGAGCACAGGCTCCAGACGCGCAGGCTCAGTAGCTGTGGCTCACGCGCCTAGCTGCTCCGCGGCATGTGGGATCCTCCCAGACCAGGGCTCGAACCCGTGTCCCCTGCATTAGCAGGCAGATTCTCAACCGCTGCACCACCAGGGAAGCCCTCAGATATCTTCTAATGAGAAAATGTTAAGTTTCCCCAAATGGTATGATGGTAGAATCAGAATGGAAATTACCAATAAAACTTTGTGAACACTATATACCCCCCAGATGTGGGCTGGTTTCATCCTTCTTAGTTCCATCTTGATGTCTTTTGAATTAATCATTCAATATACACAACAGTGAAAACTTAACTATGTGCAAAGTGTGACAAAATCTTAATGTTCAGAATCTATAGATAATATATGTACCAGACTCACACTAAAGTCTTTAAAGGCAAGGCGGTATTTATTATTCTTCTAGATAAACCATCCAGGCTGATTCTTTCAGACTCAGGGAATGTGGGTTTCAGCAAATTTTCATGGTTGATAGGAAGGACTTGTGGCCAGAATCAAGTACTTTTCAGTCTGTGAAATGAGCCTGGCAATGTGAATAATCTCAACGCAGTAATTTTTTTTTTGATGCCAAACACACAGGTATGTACAAACACAGAAAGGTAATTCCTGAATAGTCAAGAAATAACTAGACCAAACACATAGCTGCTAATTCTGGGGATAATATGATGAATAATTACAAATTTTTTTTTAATGTAAGTTTCCGTGCTGGAAAAAATTTATTTCCAGTAGAAAAATTAGTGCATTACTTAAGTAAAAATCAAAATGAAAGCCTTCCAAATAGCCTAAGTTGACATCTCTGGTTTTATTCAAGTAAACAAATATTAAGTACTATGGTAAGAGCTACAAAAAGAGGAATAAAACATGCTTCCTGCCCTCAGGGAGCTTATCAATTCACTGAGAGTCAAGAATTAGCATATTTCTTAAAATACCATATATCGACTCCTACTGATGCTTAAAGGAAAACAAAAAAGCACCTGAACTTCTCCAGACACACACACACACACACACACACACACACACACACACACTCCCTTTACAAAGGCAAAGGTTGCAACATGCTATAATTAAGCTCACATCCTGGCAGTAAAAAACACAAAGTTTCATTCTAACTATAGAGGAAGAATCTCCACATTGCACAACCTCTCTGACTGTTGTTGTAAAATTTTCATCATTGACATGTCAGCATCACCGCTGCATAAAAGAATCACTCTTTCTGAAAATACACAGACAGTACACATGAAAATTGGACCACGTTAAATTTTCACTTGCAGTGGAGATTTTCTTAACATCTCGGGTAAATTTTATTCCTTCCTTGTCCCTCCTCTAGCTTTAAACTGCTATTTAAATGGCATTTTTCTTCTTGCTCCCAAGGTAGTGAAGTGCTGTTTGCCAAATGGGCGTGAGAGCTTGCCACAGCCCAAGGCTTACGTCTCAGTCCCCAGATCTCCTCCAGGGATGAAACTGGTCCACAGCAGAGAACCTACACATACAGGCTGGCTGTCAGGCACCCAGGGAAAGTCCTGCTCAGTGAAACACCAACAATACTAGCGTGAAAATGACCACTTCCTAACACACCAGATTGGACTCAGTACTATTTAATAAAACAATTACAAACCTGAGAGCAGTTGAGCGCACACCTTGCAAAACACCCCCAAGCCCCTAGCAGAAGGTAGGGCTGATGTGAACTTACGGAACTTGAAGAACATTAGAGGATTGTGGTAAGTGTTTGAGCTTTTGTATTCCTGCCACCTGGAATTCAGCTACCCATGGTGAACCTGGAGCAAGGTAACCCCTCTAAGGGTTACCCCTTAGAGTAACCACCCAGTTCCTTCAACGGAAAATAGTGATAATAACGGTACCTTCTTTGTTGGATTATTGTGAAGATTACATGTGATGATACATATAAAGCCTTCAGTATGGTGCTTGACGCACAGAAAATCTTAATAAAAGGTAACTAGTATTAGTTTGTAGGACAAATAAAAGCCACTGCTCTACACCAAAAAGTTATACGTGGAAATATACAAAACAAAACCCATGTTGAAAACCCAACAATTTACAGAGATAAATTAGATGCATAGGAAGGAAACACACTCCCAAGTGCTGCTTCTACTCTGTGCTACACTTGGGAGTCTATGAACAACTGACAGGCCTTTCGGGGAAAATATTTCAGCTTTCAAATAACTGCTTGGAAAAGGACTAAAACTATATTTAACTGCCTCTCGGGCAATTAGACCGTGGCCACTGCCACATCTGCTATTTGCTCATCAGGAAACTGCTTCCAAGACATTTAACATTCATAGCTGTATTAGCTCATTATTAATACCCCGGAAATTCGCCATGACACTATTAACTTCAGCGCAGAATTAGATACAAGGAGGCTCCACCTTGGTTTCAACTCATCTAAGGGGATTATGAACGGAATTCCCTAAAGGACAACACCAGAAAGTAGTCTCAAACATGGACTGAATTAGAGCAAAGTTCTAATGCTTACTCTACTTCTAAAAACTTTTCTTCAACCATCTCCATCTTCGACTCAGACTTTATCTCTTCATATTCCCAGGAAGTAATCATTATAAGAGCAAACATTTATGTGTCACTATGTGTCTGTAAGTGCAGACACTTACATATGTTAATACATTTAATCATCACAAGAGCCCTAAGAGGTAGAAACTATTAGTATCATCCCCATTATACATAGGAGGAAACTGAGGCACAGGTGGGTTAAACAACACACCAGTAACGCCTGAGCTGGGATCTGAACCTGGGCAGTTTCACCCCAGGGTTTGCACGAAGCAGCCTCTGTGCCTTATCGACACGCTTCTCAACGTACAGAAGTGGTGGTAGAAATTAGTTACTCTCAGGCTCTAATCATAAGACAGAGGCAGGAACAGGAATTGAGCTCTCACTTTTTCAGTGCTCTGCGTTAGCCCATGTGCTATTCTTCTGACATCAAGGCAAAAAGAACTCTTTCCAATGAATGCCCATTAAGATCAGAGATTACACCAAGTATAATTTGTCACAAGGAAACCAGCAAACACGTCAGTGAGACAGCCTGACCTATAACATGTTTTACACTAAAGAAATTTCTATCATTTGACATATCATCTGAATATAATGTTCCACTCCCAATGTACAAATTCTCCATGTGATGGCTAATTTTATGTGTCAACTTGACTAGGCTATGGTGCCCAGTTCTTTGGTTAAACACCAGTCTAGATGGGGCTGTGAAGGTTGTTTCTTTAGATGTGATTAACATTTAAAAATCAGTAGACTTTGAGTAAAGCATTTCCCTCCTTAATGTGAGTGGGTATTATATATACATCCCTATATATGTATATGTACATATATACCTGCACATTGTTGACATATAGGATATATGTGATATATATAATATATATCATGTATATGTGTGTACATATATCTATCTCATATATAAGGTGTGTATATATCTATATCTTATCTTCATCTATATATATATTTACACACACACCCCTATTGGCATATATACCCTATTGGATACGTAGATATATGTATCTATATATCCTCAAGTGCATATCATAGACATATATTTGTCCTCTTGGTTCTTTTTCTCTGGGGAACTGACTTATCCACCCCAGAACCCAGCCTCTATCACTTTTACATACAAGGCTCTCGATATACAGTCACGAATTTTTCTAGGTAGAGCCTCCCATTGTAGTCCTTACAAGAAAAGATGAAGCTGGCTGTCTTAAGCACAAGCACACAGACTAACAGACTTTCTGCAGCTGGGTAACACACTCTTCCTGGTTTGACCATGGAAGATTCTGATCCACACGCCCTCTGTGAATGGTTGTGGTTTGACAGGCTACAAAGACACACACCCTGGCCTGTGGAAGTCCCCAGACAGGGCCCCAGAGACCTGCTGCCACCCAGCTCAGAATCCCGCCAAGTCCCGCCCCATGGGAAGGGCACCACCCACCATCGTGGCTTTGGGTGCTACTGTGGGCCAGCCCCAGAGGCTTGAAGAGGTGATTTGGTTGACAATGGTATTTTGGTAACCATTTCCTCCCAAGATCTGGCGACCTCCCTCAGGACTCCAATGGCTCCCAACTTCTATCTGCACGTGGGTTCGGTTGTCATCCTCTTACTTTGCTGGCTGGCAGTCCTCCCATTCATTCCAGCTGTCCGAATTCCTCTCCTGTCCCAGCTCCCGAAGAAAGGACCCCATGGAAAACCAATATTTACTTCCTTAAGAAAAGATCTCAAAAGACCGATCTCCTTCTTTTTCCCCCTCCTTCTGTCTTTCTCCCCATGCCACCCAAACCACAGAGCCCTGGACTTGGTGAAGGGCCAGCGCTGGGAGCCGGGAATAAGTCACACCGAGAACATCCGCAGTTGCCCAGAGCTGTTTTCCTTGTGGCTTCTTCAGTAGCAGGCACGCTGCCTTCAGTGTTTACAGTCAGCAATTTCGAATGTGCTGACATGGAGAACCGTGACCACAGAGGCCACGCAGACCAGCAAGGAAGAGAAAACCCAGGCGGAAATGCCCAGGGGGACGCAAGGCCTCTTTCCTCTCCTGCCTGCCGGAGCTCCACCGGTGAGGCCACCGGTTCATAGAGGCCAGGCTGGATGGTAGGGAAAAGATGCGGCTCACCTCCTTCTGCTTTTTCCTTCCATCACTGCTTCATCTCAAAGCTTCTATTCTGGGGGCTGACGCAGGCAGAGCTGTGGAGGAGGGAGCCATCCTCCACCACTGACAGGAGGTGGCGGGAGGGAGGTTAGGCTGCGATGTTCCCAGAAGCTTCAGAACTTCTCCCTCTCCAACATTTAACTTACAAAAGTTCTTTATGTTGCTGATTTGTTTTTGCTCGTTTTTTTCCCCTCTAGTAGCAAAGAAAGTTTTGTAAGTAAAAAAAAAAAATTGAAAATTGCTGTGTAGCAAGCCTAGCAAGAGAGGAGGCCGTGGGGAGGGACCATTAAATTAAATCTTGAAAAGGACAATAAGAATATTGCTAGAATGTTTTATAGGTAGACTGGGATTTGGGGATGCTGGAATCCCTCTATTCTTGGCTCTATCTGGGTTAGATAATAGGGAAATCATTTAGTTTGAGGAGGTCAAATAGTGTTCAGCTGGGCAATGGATTTCCCTGTTCACAGACAGATGCAACGGGGCGGTTCTGGGACCTGGGCTCACGTACTAGCGGGGGCAAAAGCTGAACTTGATCTTTGGCCTCCTTTATAAAGTGGTCATTCTCAAACTCTCACAGGTCACATCTGTGGTATAAAAATCCCTTACCAACCTCCCTACTGTCCTCCCATATGCCAAGAGTCAAAAACCCCACTCACTGTAATTACAAAAAAAGCCAGGTACATTTGGGGATGAAAACTATGGCAGAATGGCTAGCTGTCCACCCAAGATGGGTGCCCCCCTTCACCTGTATGGATTGGATACTGGTGATTGGTTGCCCAGTAAAGAACTACATTTCCCAGCTCTCCTTGCAGCTAGATGGAGATATTCGACTTAGTTCTTGCCAAAGGACTGTGGGCAGAAATGATGTGTGCCATTTCCAGGGGTGACCCATAAAAACCTCCGGCAAGAGTCCCCATGATCTTCTAGGCTCTCTCTTTTCCCCATCAGCTGGAAGCAAAGGTTCCAAAACCCATGGACAAACTTCAAGATGGAAGGAGCTGGTTGCTTGTCCACTGAATGCCCACATTGGCCTGCTGCACATGACAGAGATGAACTTTTAGTGGTAAGCCACTGGGGATTTTAGCGTTCTCTATTACAAAAGCTACAGCACAAAATCAGTGCGTCATCAGAGGAAAAGTATCAATTTAATTAGACGCAGTGACATAGATGTTAAACATGGATACCATTTGGGTTAAAAAAAAATATTTGCTCACATATGCATATATATGCTTTGGATGTCACTAGAAGGAAACATAAGAAAATGGTAACAGTGGTTGCTTTTAGGAAACAGAACTGGGAGACAGGAAAACAAGGGGTGGAAAAGAGATTTATCTTCCACGATATACTGTTTTTAACATTTCCAATTTTGTACTTTGTACATTTATTACCCAGTCAAAAGTTACATTTAAAAAACACAAATTCTGAAAGCACCCCATTTTCTGACCACCTGGAGAATGCTTACAGACATGACTATTAGTCCCAAGTGCCTTTTTTGAAAACCAGTGGTATGAAGTGTTGACATTTAAAAATACATAAAACTGTACTTTTCTTGAAAATTCCAGGGATGGGCAGAAGTAGCTGCTATTCCCACCATGCATCTGAATTCCTGGGGTAAACTTCCTCATCCTCTTAGAGACTCTCCTTTCCTTCCAGTGGTGACGGGATGCTGAAACGAGAGAGGAGTTGTCCCTTCTGCTGGATCAGGTTACTGCTAACTGTGTGTCGCACAAGTTAGTCATAGTGCTTGGTAAAAAGAAGGACTCCTGGACCTCTTTCCTGAACATTTGGATTCAGTAGCTCTGAGGTGCAGCCTGGGAACCATATTGTTAACAAGTGTCGGTGGACTCCCATGCCAGGCACACTTGGGAAACCCCATTCTCATCTGTCTGTGTGTCCTGCCTGTCACCTCGGATGAGTTGCTTCACTTGCACATTTTATCTCCCTGGAATACTGAGAATGAAATTTCTGACCTATGAAACTCAGAAGTGTCTGTTGGGACTAAGGTGATGCTTGTGAAAAAGGCTGAACTTCCCACGTCATGAGATTTACACACAAATGCCAATGATGATGATAATTACTGTTGGCATGTGTGTTTTGGATTCCTATTTTATGTTTTAAAATTCACTTTATCAAAAAAATACTTCATTTTGGGGCTTCCCTGGTGGCGCAGTGGTTGGGGGTCCGCCTGCCGATGCCGGGGACACGGGTTCGTGCCCCGGTCCGGGAAGATCCCACATGCCGTGGAGCGGCTGGGCCCGTGAGCCATGGCTGCTGAGCCTGTGCGTCCGGAGCCTGTGCTCCACAATGGGAGAGGCCACAACAGTGAGAGGCCCGCGTACCGCCAAAAAAAAAAAAAAAAAACAACTTCATTTTGAAAGAGAAGGGTGGGGGTGAAAAACATGTCTCTGTTTCTGTGGAAAAGGTTTTCTAAGAATTTCTGCTGTGCTGATAGGTGTTCAGTAGGGAGCTCACACTGGGCCGATCTTCCACCCATGACAAGTACGGCTGCTTCCAGAATGCACAGAGCAGGGTAGGAGCCACAGGGAAGCTCTGTAGGTGAGTCCACTGGCTGGAGGCGAGGGCAGTTCAAACGCGAGGATATACAGGCAGCAACTGGTTCTGTGGCAGATTACCATATGGAACGGGGATGGATGCAAGAGATTCACTTTGCATGAGAACAATCTCACGCGGTCCAGCTGGCCCTGGACCATTTTATTTTCTGTTCAGCTCACAGGTCCCATCCTTATCTCTGAATATTCCAAAATCTTTCACACCAAAAGGCCATCCACAGCCAAGCCCTCTATGCAGCTCAGAGTCAAACTGGTTCATGTCCCTGATTGCAATTTTCCTGTACATTAATTATCCAAACATAGAGAGGACAAACCATGGAGATGCTTATTTCCTGGGAAATAACCTGAGTGGTTAATAAAACTTGTTTGGAATGACACGATGCGTTTTCTAAAATATCTTAAGAGTAAACCTTGATATTTCCTAAGGAATAACTTGAAGAGTTTTTTTTAATTTAGAAGTTTCTCTATAAAACAGAGGGGAGAGGAGGGAGAGAATCTGGACATTTAGATCACAAGTTTTCTGTTTACTTTTTGGAGAACATTCTAAGTTTTTAACTATCAGGTCTAAAAAGGGAACAATATTCACCAAAAAAAAAAAGAAGAAGAGATAAAGATGTGAAGTGATGGACATTAATTAACCAGATGGGGGGAATCTTTTCACAATGTATATGTATATCAAATCCTTTCACAATGTATACATATATCAAATACCTTATAATTTTATTTGTCACTTATACCTCAATAAGGCTAAACTTTAAAACAAACACAAAGGGAAATGTTAACATGACCTACTGTGAATACAAATTATTTCCCTTTTCTTTCTGGCAACTACCTCATACATCAGGTGCTGTTTAAATTGGTTTTATCTCTTTCCATCCTTCTCAAATGAATGAAAAAAAAGTCCCTGTTACAATATTTATTATAAAGCATCCTTAATTCCAAATGGGCTCCCTGTACTGCAGAGTGTCTTTAAATGGACCACCTAAAAGCCTGCAGTAGAGATTTCTGGGCCTCATCAGAGCTGGCTGTCCCCCTTTTCTGAGTGTATGGGAGGATTTCCCAGGCTCCCATGTGGTTAATCTGGGGCCATGCAGCTAGTCTGGCCAATAGGCTATGAGCAGAGAAAGAGCCCCCGTGAATTCTCCACCTTTTCTTCTGCTGCTGCAGCAAACCTTGAGGTCACATATCGAGATGGCAGTGTCCAAAGATGGTGGAGCCTCTGTCAGCCTGGATCCCTGAGTGGCCAGGTGGAGCAGAGCTTCCGCACCCTTCTCCCACGAACTTCGAGTTGGAAATGTGGCAGGAGCAACATTTGTTGTGTTAAGCCAGTGGGATGAGGGGGGCAGGTACAACTGGTTACTGCAAGATAATCTTGCCTTTTCTGATTCACCAAAGCTACTGGTCTAAAATCTCTGAGTCCCAGTCAGGACACTGGACTTCCTATCAATGTAATTAGTAGACAAGTCACCTAATCTTTCTGAGCTTAGGGTTTTTTGTTTGATTGTTTGCTTTGTTTCGGTTTTTTAATTGTACAATGGGAATAATATATTCTGGCATGTTCACCAGCCAGGGATATGTGAGCATCAAATAAATTTTTCTGAAAGCATTTTGAAATCTGTAAATCACAACCCTGCATGTGAAGTGCTAGCCTTGCTGTGGTGGGTATATCTGGAGAACTTAAGGGGCTAAATTTGACTGCTTTGGGGGGGATCAGTTATTAGAATTCACGGCTTCATCATTCTTAAAAATCCAAGCAATTCATTCCACTTATAGATCAGGATCATGAAAAGTCACATTCTGATACCACTTGGAGAATAATTTGTTATCTTAAAAATGTCAGGGCTAGCTGAATGGTTTCAGGAGCCTCACTTCCAGCAAAAGCAAACTCAACTATTTTGCCTTTGGCATAAAAAGAAAGGAAAAATAGAGGCCCCAAGTGAAAGGTTTGGCACAAAGCCCTTCATTCCTCCCACAGCCTGTCAGAGGGGAGGAGGGAGGGAGAACACAGGGGAGGAACAGAGAGCTTGGGCATTCCAGACTCCACCCCTGCACAGAGAGGCAGGGAGAGCCATGTATATTCAGGAGGGGTAGTACAAATCTATGCTTGTGTTACTCTCACAAAGAAGACAGATTTCTCCGTAGAGGAGAGGGGAAACGGAGGAGATGGGCTCCACACAGAGAAGATCTAGAAGCAGGGCCAGCGTCTGTGTGCCCTGCTGTCCCTGACAAAGGGCCGAGGCACTCTGCTTATAACCCAGGAGAAGGGCTTCCTGACCCTGACAGCAGATGACACCGATCCACAAACAGATCTGCAGAGGGCTGTTGTCACCCAGCTGCTTGGATTCTCAGATAATAACAGCTGCCTTTTTTTGAGCGCTTAATAAATGCCAAGCACTGACATTTTAAATACCGAGAAACTGAGTCACAGCAAGGCTAAGTAACTTGTCTGAGGTCACAGAACTGGGACATGTATACACTGCTGTATGTAAGACTGGATAACCAACAAGGACCTACTGTATAGCACGGGGAACTCTGCTCAATATTCCGTAACAACCTAATTGAGAAAAGAATATGAAAAAGAATAGACACATGTATATGTATAACTGAATCACTTTGCTGTCCACCTGAAACTAACACAACATTGTCGATCAACTGTGCTCCAATACGAAATAAAAAGTTAAAAAATAAAATAAAATAGATAACCAAAAAAAAAAAAAACCCACAAAAAACAACAACCCAGACAGTCTAGCTCTAGGTGCTGCAGTCTTAACCACCACATTTATCACGGAGGGATAGAAAAAGGGAGGGAAAACAGGGGCAATCCTATCACCTGCTACGTGCCTTGCAATGGGCTTCAGACACTTTAACTCGCTTCATTTTCATATCTTTTCCAACAACTGGTATTCTTTCCCCATTTACGGGTGAAGAAACAGAAGCTCAGAGAGGTCAATTAAGTTGCCTAAAGTCACAGAGCCAAAAGTGAAACGTCAGGAATCAAGTCCAACCTGACTATGCCAGATTAAAGTGGGAAGGTTTCTGGCTGAAAAATATGCCAGAGTTTGGGGAAGAAATCAAATACAATAATAAGGCAGAGAAAAGAAAGACTATGGAAGGTAGGTAGAAGCTGGCACTTCTGGGTTCTGAGAAATAGAACAGATCTAAATATAGGATAAAACCTATTGATAGAGTTCCCTTTATCACAGAGCCTTTTTGTCCTTAGGGTAAAAAAGACGGTGCATTGACTGTTTGGACCAAAGAAAGATAGTCCTGCACATCAAGCGAACCTTTTTTTTAACTCAGCAAATGGAGTTACTACGACAGTAGCTGATCCCTTTTTTTTGGGTGGGTGGGGGGCTGTCTTTATATCTACTCACACTAAATTGTTATGATCATATACTTCCACATTCCCTAAACTTATGAATCACTGAATAATTTTTAGTTGTTTTGTTGTTATTTTGCATCGTTTGCATAACCCACAGCTAAAATGCTCTCCCAACCTCAAGCTAGAGAGGCGCAATGCAATTATGACACAGGAGCAAAAGAAGCTCATTAACATACCCATGACTGACACGGAAGATCATTAATTAGGCATTCTGAGCATAAGTATATATGTATAAATTAGCATCTATTCACCATTTAAACTGTAAGAGATTTTTCATATCTGAATATTAACTATGTTGGAAAATTACGAAGTTTTCCTGAGTGAATTCCACAAACAATACCCAACCCCGATCCCAGAAACAAAATGAAGAGAAAAGCTTCTGCGAGCGGACCAGACACAGTGGAAGGAGTCAAATGATGTTACGACTCTTCATCTGTCAGTGTCTTCATTTGTCTGTTTCCTCTCGTTTGTAGCTGTGCCTGTGGACCCTTTTCTGTCGACAGAGCTTAGATATGACTCTACCACTGATAGTCTAGAGATGCTCTGCCTATTTCTGTATTCTGTCATTGCTCAACCATTCATTCTTTCACTACATATTTATTGGGTGTGATCTCTGTACCAAAGACAATGTGGAGAATACATACATGCATATGGCACCATTTCTACTCTCAGGGACTTTATAGCGTAGCAGGAAAGGTGAGACATAAAGTGTACACACAGCTAAAATGTTAAGGGAGGGAATTACACTGCCAAAGAGTACCAACCTGACTCAAAGGAAGAGCAGACTTCTTCAGGCAGGGGGAGGACTGAGGAGTACTTCGTGGAAGAGACAGCACGTAAGCAGGACAAACAGGAAGAGTAGAGGAAGTGGATCTGACCAAGTTTGGGCCATGTCAAGAGAGTCACCGGATGGCAGAACCATAGGTGAGTCAATGTCTATCATCACACTCAGGTCTGTGCTAGGTTTGTAGCCAGCAGGGCTCCTTCTCCATTTTTCCAACGTGGCTAAAGTACCTATCCCCTTGGGGCTCTGGAAAACTATTAGTATCAGGAACACAGTGATAATAACACTCTGTTGTCCTTCACGTATATGACAATGATACTAATTACTTTGTAGAGCTGTGCTTGCATTGTTTGTCTTGCAGTAGTGTTGGAGTCATGCCAGCACATCCATCATCCTCTATTGATTTCTCTTGGGACAGTGGCACACTTTTGTAAGATGGCTATCCTGCATGGGAGCTGGAATTCACAGTTCTTAGGCCATTTTCTTCCCTAGGTGGCGCTGACAACTCTCTGTGGGGACTGAACGAAAGAGCTTGGTCTTCTGGGCACCAGACAATAACCATCTGAGCGCACCAACCACATGTGTTTCACTGGTATGTCTTTTCCAGCAGAACGAAAGCATTTTAGCAAAATCGCCTATATGAAGAGAGGCAGCCAACTGGGTAGTCTGTAAATAGGGTAAAATCTCAGAGTCTCCCCAGTTTTTGACATCCACCGGTACAAACCAGGTAGCCCAAAGATCGATGGTGCCCAGAGCGTGGGCCTTTCCTAGCCCTCTTGAGACTGCATCCAAGGGGATTCAGGTTGTGGGGCTGCTGCTTTCAGGCTGAAATCCTTCTTCTGAGGCCTCCATAGCAGGAATAGGATTCAAGACGTATCTCCTGCATATTGGGTACCACTCTACGGCAGAAAGGAAGGTGGCCATCATCAAGGTCAGAGTTCAAGTGTGCTCATGGAATTAAACAACTAAGTGGCCAGCAGTAGTTTTCATGATTGTCTGAGCCTTTTTGGCCTCAGCTACTGGCAGGTATTGAAGTTTCTGAGGCATTCTGGGTCCTGAAGGGAATGAACAGTTACTTGTAATGGACTCATCTGGCAAAACATTGACTGTCATTGAAGAAAAAACTAGGATGATGACTGCTGATTTCTTCCATGCTCCCAGGTAAATAGAAATCTATCTTCTGTTTGTAGGGCAGATATAGGTACAGAAAGTATAAATATTCCATCTTTCTAATGGAAGAACTTTTTAAGGCCATTAGTACCCCTGATTAAAATGCTAAGAAAATCTTGACTCTTAGATCATTATAGTGGGTAATAATTACTTAATGGAAGCATCATTCACTGAGATGGTGTTATATATCTCACCCCACACCTGACAGGTAATGGACACATACAAAACGGAAAACAGAGACTATCATTTAGTTGGAGGGAACCACAGAGATCTGAGTTATGCTTGTCCTAGAAATTCAGAGGAAAAGAAAGCTCACAGTGGTCTGAGGTCACTTCAGGAGGCCTATGTGAGGGAAGGAAGATAAGGGGTTGGGTCCCACAGAAAATGAGAGTTACATGATCTTCTTGGTCAGAGTCACAGCTCTAATCTTGGAAGTACACGCACAAAGAATCTGAGTCAGATGATGGCAGTCAAAATTTTCTCAAATTTCCTCATGTCAAAGAAGGAATATAAACATGTTGTCCTGTGGGCATCTGTTGAAATGCATCTGTTTTAAGAGATGACCGGCTGTAGCCAACGGGTATATTTACCCTCCTCGCCCACTACCTTCTAGAACTGGACAAAGCTCTTGCCAAGGTGGTCATCTGACAAAGACTGAATCCTGGATTTTTATGCTGAAATTCCTCTGCTATATCAAGGGTAGTTTGTTAAAGCTTCACAGAAAGAGATGCTCTCAGCCCAGCCTACGGAGACATGTTCCAATTTAGGCTGTGGAATGAAAATTACAGGGCAGTCACAGAGGCAAGTTTAAAATTAGGACAGGCTTCACTTTGGGCCTCTTCAGCCTCAAAGAGGTAGTAGAAGAGGCAAAGGAAAATGAAAAAAAAAAAGAAAAAATTAACAGTAGGAACTTGAAAAGCCGAATCCTCAGCCGTCTGCCCCTTCCTATGGTCCTCCTGACAAGCTAAGCTTTTGCACATGTGAACATCGGCGCAAGCAGCTTGCTTAGTCCCTCAGCAGCTTCACGGGAGCCACGGCCTCTCAGGGCCTGTGAGGCAATGCTGGAGGCAAACAGATCAGGAAATCCTGGCTGGGGAAGAAGGAAGAGGAAAAGAAATGGGGGAGATATCCCCCCAGCCCAAACCCTTTTACTCAAGTGCCCGCGGCTCAGTCCACCAGTTACCTAGGAGTCACCCAGGAGACAGGTCTGTTGCAGACATGGAGCCTTCTTAGAGAGCAGCTAAGTCACTAAGCACAGTCCAGCAACAGAGCTGGAGTTGCAAGGTAACAGACAGAAACTGTCACCTCTTCGTTGCCCTGCACCCTAACAATGGCCGTCCTCCCGAAAAGGGTCGTCTCTGGGAAAGTGACTGGGGGCCGCTGAGCTGGGTTTACTTCTCAGTCTGCAGTTTCATGCCTCTGTTTCTGAAAGTTAAGAAAACAACACTACCTACCTTTACCTTCTTTTGAGAATTTTGGCTGGGTCCTTTGTTGGTAAAGAGTTTGAATTCCTCTGAGGAGTTCAATGATTGCTAAATGGGAGAGGAATTATTTTTACTATTCCACAGAAAGGGTTCTTTTCACTTGAACTCGATTTTCAGAAAGCTCAAGGGTATACATACTTAGCAACCAACAGACAACCCTCCATTGGATTGTCCTGAAGCAGGTACTGAGTATTTGAACAGGGTGGGGAGGAACCAGTCAGATGTGATTGTCTTTGCAAGGTCCCCAGATGGGCCCATCCTGGGACCCCCTTTTTCAAAATCATTTGTTAGATTCACTTCCTGGTCTGGCTTCCTGGAAGTAGACTGTCTTTTTGGCTGCACCACATGGCTTGTGGGATCTTAGTTCCCTGACCAGGGATCGAACCCAGGCCCTCAGCAGTGAAAGCATGGATTCCTAACCACTGGACTGACAGGGAATTCCCTAGACTGTCTTATATGTGCCTTAATTTCCGGTTCTACATTCCTAAGAACCAGAAAGTAGAAGTCAATAAAATGTGGAAGAATGGTTGCTGTCATGTTTGACTCTGACTGATGGTCTGAAATACACTAACCAAGTCTGTTAAAGGAAATGCCCATTTTTGCTGTCTCTTTGGGGAAAAGTTCTCAATAAATGGGAAACAGAATGAGTCTCCAAAGAAAGTGTAAATACACTCCTGACCTAATTCATCAAACTAAGAAGTCAGACGTAGTAGAGGGCTGGTTATTGCTCATCTAAGGCAGCCATGTTAAACCTAAAACTTTCTCAGTTCAGAGAGTGTTAATAACTCAAATCATCATAACAGAGGGCCTCTTCCAACAGCTGCTGCCTCTTAGGCTACAAAGCTTACTTTGTCAGAGGGATTTCAGCTCGAGTTAGAGCACAACTAGTTATACAACTTGATCTCATTGAAATATTTGGTGCCTGCTGATATGTTCAAACAAATTCACCAGATCTTGATTATGTTCTGGCAATTAAAGCTATTAAGTCAGTAGATAGACAGCAGGTTATTTCATTGCTGGTGGGAAAAGCCAGCCTTCTTTTCTCCCCTTTTTATGTGACAGCACTGCAATTAGCCTTAATCAAATACTATTTGTGTTAGGTGCTGTAACTTTGCTTCCTCAGCCAGGAAACTCTGCCAATCAGGGAGAAGTAAATACAACTCTGGTCAAAAATCAAGAGATGGATGAACATGAGGTAAATGGGAACTCTCTGTACTATCTTTGCAACTTTTCTGTAAATCTGAAACTGTTCTAAAATAAAGGCTTTAATTTAAACAATTAAGAAAGAGGGAAGAAGAAGGAATGAGAAAGAGAAGTGCTATTTAATGTGAGGCTTCAACTTTAGCAGGTTACCACGTAAAATCAAGGTTTAGAAATAAATAGTCCCAAAAATATGGTTCCCTTTGGAAATTCCAGGTTATTCTCTCTCTACACTGGGGATACGGCTGTGCTTCTTTTTTTTTTTTTTTAACCTCTGCGAGTAAGTTTGTAATGGGAGACTAGAGGCAGGTGAAGGGAAAGACAATACCATGAATAAAACTGATTCTTCGGCCATTTATCCAAACTTCCAGTTTGTTTCTCTGTGTGTCTTAAACCTACCATTTCTTTCAAAGAGCAAAGAGCTCCTCAGATAGTGAACAGGTGAGGCAGCGTGTCCCAAAGTTTATGTTCATACAAATCACCTGGGGCTCTTGCGCGTCACATTCTGATTCGGTAGGTCTAGAATGGCCCCCAAGAGTCTGCGTGTGTAGCAAGCTCCTGATTGGTGCCAAAGCTGCTGGTCCACGGACCATACTTTGAGTAGCAAGGGTGTAAGGAATAGTACTTGGGCGAGTAACTGCTCCCGGCCAGAAGCAATACCACAATATCTTGACCACACGCCTGACAACGAGAAGTCCGCATGAAGCAGTTGCCTGCAAAACAGATACAGGTTTTCTGTTTTCCTTGGCCAACCATCCCTTGTGTCGAAAACTTGAAATACATCAGGGGTCAGACTGCCCATTAGCTCAGAGAATCCCAATAATAGAAGTAACTCTTTATTCTTGTTCAAAGTGCTCCGGCCATCAGGGAACATGGACAAGCGGCGGGGTGGAGGGGTGGTGTGCAGGGATCTGATTTTTATTATTATTATTTTTTTTTTTGATTTTTATTATTTTGACTCAATGTCTCCTCACACTTCACATTCTACAATATATTTATAAGATACTAGCTATTAGAGCTATTAATATTTTGAGGTTAAGGAGAAAATGTCATGTAACTGTTAGAGCTTCCCCAGAAGCATCATATTATTTTCAGAGCTGGATCTTAGCTCTCTTCCACAAGGGGCGCTGTTGCAAGATGAAGGACCCCCTGTCCTGTGGCTGATATTCACTTGATGAAGATATGATTCATGTTATTCCATCCAAAATGGTAAGACGAGGCCAGCAGCTACTTTGAATAACAGAAAAACATATTTCTTACAACTTGTGGAAAATATTGTGGTAACTGCCTCAAATGCCACATTTCTGGTTCTCCTCCACTAGGCTGTTTACCCCTTTAATACATTTCTGAATTCCAAACCATGGTTCTACTTATTTTGGATTTCTCCCATAACTTGATTTATGCAACTCAGGCTTTATATCCAGTGATATGCTGATAAATATTTAATAACCAGCTCTCCAGGCGAAAAAAAAAAAAAAAAGCCCTGGTATGTAGCTTTTGCCAATGTTTATGGTGTAAATACAACCACTGTGGCCGATTTCAAGTACCAACCTGACTTTACTGAACCAAAAAACTAGAAAGAATCGTGCACAATCAGAAAGCTATATGAACCAGCTCTGGTCCGCAATACCGAGTGACCCTGAAGACAAAAAACACTGTTGTTTTCATAATTAAACCGTAATAATCTAAAAAGGACTAAAAAGATTCCATCATTCCAAAATAGCCTGTTTCTTAAAATGCTTTTACTTTGTTACCGAAGAAGTCCATAAGCCCTTGTGTCTCTATAAACCAAAAATAACTCCCTGCTAGTTTCTTTTTTTTTAAAATGACAATCTCGCAATCTGTATAATCACCACAAAATCTTACAAAGTAAGCCATTTGGATTTTCATGACACAAACATGCTGAAAGCTCAGAATTCTTCTATATGACCTTGTGAGGTTTTGTTTTAGGCTCAGCCTAAGCTCCTCCTTTCATGAGCTCTAAGGCACAGCTCGGTCGGCCTCTGTGGCCTATGGATCTGCAGAAAAGGCCGAAATCACCATCACTGTGGTTTTTATTGTTCCCTACAACTACTTCTGAGACTAAAGGCAGCTTAATGTCTTTATTTCCTCCCCCATATCCGAAATGATTTGCTTCAAATTAAAAAACTATTTTATATTAAAAGGATACTGGAATGAGAAAACTGCATGTAAACAACAAGTTATAACATAGGTGTGTTTTTTACATAGTTAATGAATATAACTCTTTCTAACATATCATTCCTTCATTCCACTTTTAGTCTACCTGAGATTCTTTATTTAGCTATTTCATATTTTTACCCATGTACACCTGCTTATTGCCAGTGAGCTTCTTAGAAGAGCAGGAAAGCAAAGAAGGCTTCAGCTCACAGGATGGGGGAAGGGAGGATACTGGCGAAAAATATCTGGCCAAGTAATGTCACTAAGTTGAAGAAAAACATTTGCATCAGGACTACACTCATGTCTTTTTGCATCAGCAAAAGCCAAAACCAAGCAAACAAAAAGCCACCACCACTTGCCCACCACCCCGAGTGCGAATGATCTTGTCAGAGCAGCCGACGTGAAAAAATACTGCTTGAAACAAATCAGCGGAAAAACACTGCTTCAAATCAAGTCTTCCTGCTTGCTCCCATCCTGCTCACTTTGTGTCTTTGGAATTGTGTACCCTGTGCACCTATTAACTCTTCGAAAATGTATGTTGTCAAGTCTTCCTAATTCTTGAACTTTTAAAATTCTCTTTTTACTGAGTACCCCGTTTAGGATGAACGCACTAGGTTATAAGACATGCAAAACACAGCACAGTATACTCCCTGCCGTTTGCTAGATGTTAGCAACTAGAAACATGCAAGGATTTTTCATGTTAGAAAAATGGTGGAAGTCAGCTCATCAAAGGTAAAACAGGCAGAATCTGTCCCTGCCTCTCCTTTTCCTAAGACGCGTTTAAATTCACTAGGTTTGTCTCTAGTTTGACAGGATTATTAATGGGATGGGTTTACCACTCCTGTGGATGAATCTGTTAGCCATAGGAAAGCCTTTTACTATCCTGGATGTTTCTTACCAGTGCCTGATGACCGCCAGCTAATCTTCACATTAACTAGAGATTTCTGGCTGGTGATCAGTTTCTAACAGAGTCAGATGGGTAACCTTATTATCACTAAATTCGAGCCGGTTTTTTTTTTTTTTTTTAAACAGACATTTTTACATTAACCAGAAGACTGGCTAAGGCTTTAACAGTGACAAAAATATTCATCATGAAAGACAAAGTATTCACAATATCCAGTTTTCTTGAAAGATTTTGACAGAGACCTCTTGACTCGCCACTCATCAAGTGCACTAGCTCTGCTGTGTGAAGACAGTAAAAAAGAGATGTGAAGAATACAAGTTCTATCTGAGGGCTATGTATAGAATGAACATGGACATGGAAATAGATGTAGACATAGATCTATCTGGTAAACAAGTGACTATTCGTGCCATTTTTAACAACTGGGAATAGTTATACTTAACTTAAGAGCAAAACCAAAAAAAAAAAAATCCTTATATTTTCCGTCAGAAAAAAAAACACACAAAATAGACAAAAATATACAGCAGCAGTGGAAAAGAACTCTATTAGGGAACCTTCCCAGATATTTGGGGATTCTTCTAGTGAGTAAGAGGTGAAGGGGAGAAGGAGATGGACAGGAGACACTTAGAGGTCTCAGTGAAAGCAGTCACCCCTGTTAAATACACAGTTCTTTCCCTGAGGTCACCTCTCTGTCTCTGTGTTTGTGCCCTTCCCGTTGGTAGCATTTGGGAAACAAAAGAAGGAAAAGAGATTGAGAAGTAAACTGGCATTTAAATAGTACAATCTTACTCTATCTTCCTGCAGAGCCTAGAGTACATGCCTCTTTAAACATAACATGAAAAAATATCAAGTTGGTTTCCTATATAAGGGACACACACGCGCGCACGCGCGCGCGCGCACACACACACACACGGGCAATTCGTCATCCCCAGCAGTTTCCCGAATGAAATCTGCTGTCCTGAGGTTGCTTGCAGAAGACAGCAAGAGAGAGGCTGTCCCTGCCAGGTCTGAAGAGTTCTGGAGGGCACCTAAAACTGAAAGCTTTTAGCAAAACACAGATGCAAGCAAATGGCAAAATCACAGTGTCTGCAGGACTGAATTCTGGTCGGCATAGGTCTGGATATGATTTTTTCAAACAACTGGGCAAAGGGGAATGGAGCCTCCCTGCCTCTTGGCCCACCCTGAACTGCATTCAGGGTTCACTGCTCTATTTATTTTCTTGCTATACTGTCATCTAAACTCAACCTCTCTTTCCCAACGGACAAAACCCCACGGCTCCATCTGATTTTAGAGTCACATTAGGGTGTCTATGTTGCCTTAAGAATATGCAGAGGGTGGGCAGAGGCCCATGACAAGTTTATATGCATTTTAAGTCAAGCAATACTACTACGTACTCCACCTGACCTCCACTAGTTAGCTGCCTCTGCCCAGTGCCTCAGTCTCCTCTGGTCAAGAAGCCAGCTGATCCCTCTTAATAATTCATTTCAATTAGCATAAACTGAATTCTTGAGCAGCAGGCAAAACCATTCTTACAGTAACAGTAGCTTGATATTTATATAGAGTTTATTATGGGCTAGACATTCTTCTAAGTGCTATATCTATCTTAACTTGCTTAATCCTCACAAATTCCCTATGAAGTGGGTTTTATTACCCCCATTTCACAGATGAGGACACTAAGGCACACAGAGGTCAAAGACTGCCCCCTTGAGAGACAAAGGGGCTTGAAATCCTACAGTGTCACTTCAGAGGCTGGTGCTTAACTACTACCTCTTCGTAGGAATTTTTCCACCAAAGATGACTGTTTAAATGCGCTCATTTTCAAATACTTTAGTGGTTGTGGGGATTACAGAAAACAAACCCTTTCTGTTGAAGAGTGGAGAACAAGAAGGCTACTGATGCTTTCATTTACCAGCATTTTCCTGTTCTGGGGAAGCAAGCCGACCAGTGTGTAGCCCCAGAACTGCCCAGTAGCATTCAGACAAGTGACTATAAACCAGACCAGATGGCAAGAGAAACAGGTAAAGGATGCTGGGTGGCCTGAGCCAGGGTGAGGAGGGAGGAGGAGGGAGCAGGGCCAGACAGCTGGTAAATGGAAGACCTCAGGTGAAAACCCATGAACCTGCAGCACGGATCATGATAACATGATAAACGACTCGGACCCTTCCCTGACCAGCAGAGGAAGCTTGCAGAGTGTTAAGGGAGGGATGGTCTGCAATCCCCTTCCTCTTTCCAGACCTCCCACTGCGTTGATAACGCTGGGTCAACCAGAAACGTGTACATGATTCCCACAACACAGTTTAGATAGATAGATAGATAGATAGATAGATAGACAGACAGATAGATGAGAGAGATTGGTTTAAAATATCAAAGACTAAGGCAGTCACCCCTCACTTCACGTTTACTCCCTTCTGCTGTCCCACATTTTTGCACCAGAAAATTATACTTGGAAAAATGAACACACACACACATACACACAGTATCCCCTTTCAGCACATTCTTTTGTCAAGGACCTTTATAAGGATGAAGAATTTCCACATTTCATAATTTATAACAAAATTTTCATTTGAGTATTAAAATGTAGACATCTGAAAAGCTCCCTGACACCACTTCTCCCTACAATGGTAACATATTTATGTAAAAGAATTCACAATACAGATTTTATGTTAATATTCCTTAATCTTTACTTCTGGCATTTCAACTTAACTGCCCTCATAGGAAACAGCTTTCAGACTCCCCTTCAAATATTCATAGGGCGTGCAGTAGATGGGGAAATGATGCTCAACGGAAACACATCCATCCCGACCAACCCTCAACCGGGCTGCCCCTGAAATTTCAGGAGCCATGACAACACTGGAGATTCTGCACCACGGACTCACAAAGAAGTTTCTGCAAGATGAAGCAACTGATGGAGTGGTTACATGCTAGGTAATGTCTTGGAGTTCCTAAAATCTTGATAGAGATCAGATGAACCAGGTTTTTAGACTTGGATCTTCCACTTAACATCTGACCTTGGGCAATATTCAACAGCATTGGATGAGGGTTTATTTATTAACTCTGGGCTCTGAGGTCAACGGGTTATGAGGGATGCAGTCCCTGCCAAAGTCTTCCAGAGATTTAGAATTTAATGAAAGACCCAGAACTATCAACGCTAAGCATAATCAAAGCAGAATGCAACCGTTGTCATAGAAGTTGTCTGCAAATGGGCATCGTGGAGATGCAAGGAATTAATAATTAAATTGAACCGGGAGAATCAGAGCAGGCTTCTTGGACCAGGTAGCGTTTGAGCTGAGCTTTGAATGCATGCATTGTTTTTGATAGGTGGAAAGAAGCTGGGCAAGAAAGAAAATGAGTAGAAGCTGGAAGCAGGAAACGCTGGCTGCGCGCTAAGGCAGGAGAGCGGGCAGGGTACTGGAGCTCAGTTCGTGGAGGAGCGTAGTGGGAAGGAAGGAAATAGTGGCTCTGAAATCATGGCGGGGACTCTGGACTTACTCTGCAGGCAATAAAGATCCCCTCAGAGTTTTAAAAGGAAGACGGGGCAGTGGTTTTAAGAATGGACCAGGAAAGTCGTTTAATTGCTCAGGGCCTTAGTATCATTTTTTTCCCTCCAAATGAGGGGAAAAGGTCCATCATGGGATAGATGAATCTAAGTATCAATATCTTGCGGTAGACTTATGGGCTTTTTCTCCCGGGTTCTAAGTGTGCCTGGTACCTATCTTCATGACAGCAAATTTCATGGAATTCTCGTGGTTCACATTCATGTCTGTCTTCTCACTATTAGAAGTGCCTTATGAGCAGAGCCTATGCCTTTTCATTCTATTTCCAGAGGCCTAGAAGGGTACCTCGCACATAGTAGGCAGTCCAACATCTGAATTACTCTATTATTTCCAGTTCCCAGATAAAGACGTGGAATTTCCCATGATCATTGAGAACATAAGAATCTACATCTCGGGTTTACACTATTCACTAGAAACTGTTATACTAATGCTAAGGCAGCCTTAGAATCTATATCTATGTTTTTAAGACCTTGGGGTTAGTTTGCAGTCTCTTCATATCTCAGTTTTCCTCTCTAGTTCGCAAAACGACAGCCATCAGCCTCCATCCCCTTTGAATGATCTCCCCCAGTTACGAACACTCCACCACCCTCTGAGCGATTTAAATGGCACAGCAGCTCCAACTCACCACCAGTCTACTGGGCCTCTGTCGATCAACTCCCAATCCAGTGATTGTACACTAATCTACTGAAAGTACCCAAAGGACTCTCTTCATCCCTAGCGCAACAGATTCTATTTCAAATGTCAACTTCCCCCATATTCTTGGACACACCAGATATAGCTATATTTAATGATGCTGGTATCTAAACTAACACAACAGAGCCTACAGAAGAAAGCCTCAATCTTCATGAATCGCCAAATTCAGAAATACTATAGCATATAATTTGCCTTGCACTTCATACTAATATAAATATGACTGAAAATGTAAGGGGTCTCTTCGATCCTTATTGACTTGTTTCTCTCTTAAGGAATTATTTTTTGCATTAGCCCAATTGTTCTCTGAAATTATTTAATTTTTTTTTCATAGAGTAAATTCATTAATGGCGGTCAACACCTCCATTCTACTGGTTAAGAAAAATTACTTTCTAGCCCTCTTCACTTCCATCTCCAATACTACTTTTAACTTTCTCTGGGGAGCTGTTTATCACAAAGACACCATGCTTCTATCACTCTATGAAAATTCCCTCATTCAGACTTGGAAGAGATCTTTACAATGGTCAGTGTTTTGCAGCTGGGGTGATTTGCAGGGGGCTTGGCTCACCCACTAGTGAACACACTTACTCTTGTACCCATCCAGCTCGTAAAGTCGAGACTCAAACTTGTGCCTTGGCAGAATTACAAATTTCTTCCTGTCTCAGATCTTTTGGCTTTTTCAAAATACACAAAATGTTCAGGCTATAAATACCAAGGGTCTATTAAGGAACCAAATAAGTGTTGTTCTTCATAGTAGTGGCCACACTGGGAGACAACACCAGGGTTTATTACACAATATATCCAATCCGTTGCTCAAAATGTTTGTGGAGCTCAACTTTGAGACTGTCAGAACCAGTTTATAAGGCTCATCAGAAAACAGATGCCAGGATTTTATAGTCACATCTTGTTGATCTCCAGCCACTCAGCCACTGGACTTAGTTCCCTATGTTTTTCAATTCCTACAGAAGTCAAATCCACTAAAGTAGTTATCACCAAACAAAAGTAATAGTCAAAAACGTGCTAAAATGAGAGAACTTTGTGGAAAGATGAAAATGTTCTATATCATAATTGTGGTGGCAGTTACACAAATATATACATTATCTAAACTCATAGAAATGTACACTAAAAAGTCATGCATTTTATTTTATGTAAATGATATCTCGATTTCAAAAATGGACACAAGTATGAACTCTGAGGAAAATTTCCAAAGAGGAATTGTCCATGTCCTAAGTATGAAAATAAACGGATGAAGCGTTTCACAACTCTAAAGGAAAAATATTCAATTAGAGTACTTAGAGAACTATAGACACATATACATAAACATCCAAGGAGATACCACAGAGGATATTTTCCCTATAATATGCACAAAAGTACCAGATATTTCATTTCATCTTCCATATGAATACATATCTGGATTCTTTTTCAGTAAGACTATTTCTGATGCGTTCATCGAACCATTTACAATTTATCTTGGATTTGTGACCACCGATACTCATCTGTTAGACGGCTCCTTAGAGTAAGGGTCCGTTGGGCAGCCATCACTCAAGCTGCTTGGCTCAATCAGGAATCTCCTCCTTCCTCTCAGCATTACTGTCATCAACGATATGCTCAGCTAAGTTAACTGACCTGGTCGTAAGGTCGGGCCACGGGTCACTAATACCGGACTTTAAAAGCCAGAAGGATTTCTCCACAAGTTGTTTCAGACCTCAGGAGCTTTACTCTGGCTGCCATGCCTGAAGAGCAATGGCAAATTGAGTTCGCTTTCCATACTTTTTCCAGTTGTTTTGATCATACGTAGGCCAAACTCAAAACAGTGCTGAATTTACTGGCAAAAACTGAAACGCTGGAAAATCATTATTGATTTGTGTGGGTGGGTGGTCTAAAGGTTAAGTGTAAAGAGTCTATGTTCTGGACCACAGACTCTCGGAAACCACTTTGTTTTGTTGTGTACTTATTACTGGAACAGCGTCTTAGCATCACCCCCCACGTTGGTGCTGTGTTTTCAAGAAAACCCTATGCTTCACAAGGACACCTCTGGGTCACAGGATGAATTAGGTCTCCTGAAATAGTCCTGATAGGCCGTCAACAACTGTACACATCGAACGATCATGTCTGCCATCAAAACCAATAATTCTCCAAAGAAACAGCTCAGAGGATGGGACTCAGCCATGACTGGTCTTTCCCTTTTGGACAAAGAACGATTAAAAGAATTTCAATTTCAATCCAAATTGCTTTGATAAATCTTATTGAAATATTGAAAATAGCTATATCATGTAGGGATGATAGAATTACCTATTACCATTTCATCAGAACAAATACCTACAAGAAAGGCAACATTTTTCATTCTTTCATCTAACCACATTCACAAGCAAGTCCCTAAAATCCAAAGCCAAATCACACACAAGTATTTTACTTGGCTTTCTGCATCAGAATATCTGTGAATTCAAGATGTGGCTGATGCATTAACAGGCTATAGTGTTCCTTTAAAAACAAACAGACAAACCAAAAAAGTCAATTTACTTTTGTATTTAACTGAACTTAAAAAGCATCTGTTATATAAGTACTACGTTAGCTACTACTACAGGGGACTTTGGAGAAGTATAAGGCATGGTATCATACATGAATGAGCTTATAACGTCATTATGAAAGGCTATTTACTACACATTAACCACTAGCTAAGTGGATCTGAGTAATGTCCTAAACTCCGCTGAGCCTCAGTTTCATTTGGAAGCTGGAGTCAGAACAGATGATTCCTGAGGCCCTTCCAGGTCTCAAATTCCACAGACCTTTTGGTATGATACCCATGAGACCTGCTTCCAAAACAGGGCAAGACAGTATATGATCAAGTCCAAATGCATGTTTTACATAATCAATAAATATGATAAAAGCAGGGAGAAATCAATGTTGGGTACACAGGTTTTCTGGAAAAGCAGAAATTTCACCTTGAACTTGAAGAGTGGGTAGAATCTGAAGGGGATGGGGATTGTTCTTTTTACTGAGAGGGCAGAGGGCTTTTGCAGGACGAGTGGGAAAATTCTTGAGTAGGGGCCAAGAGGATGAGGTGATGTGGATAACGGGATTATATGCTGTCAAATGGTGGGTTTAAGCAGGGGAAGTAATGACTTGAGGATATGATCCTATTAACCTGTAAGTCAGATCACACTACTTCTCAGGACCATCCAACAGCATCCCATCTCTCCAGATAAAGGCTGAAGTCCTTGCAATGCTCCTCAAGGCCCTGAATCATCTGTTCCTCCCCAGCCCCATTGACTCTCTCACCTTACCTCCACCTTCTCAGACCTTTCCTCAAACACCTGACATGCTTCAAGATTTTACAAATGTTTTTCCTCTGCCTGGACTGCTCTTTCCCTGGGGATCTACATGTTTGGCTACCTCTTCATGTATTTGCCTAAAAGTTACTTTCTCGGTGAAGCCTTCCCTGTCACCATATTTTAAATCAAGCCCACTCTTTCCCTACACACACACACACACACACACACACACACACACACACACACACACACACACCACTCCCTATTTCCCTTCTCCACTTTGTTTATCCATAGTATTTACCATATTCTACCCTACTCTATCATTTATTCATTTTGTAAAATGTCTGTCTCCATATGCAACCCTCCCCCACTTGCCCTGAATGGAATGTAAACTCCATGAGGGCAGGGATTTTTTTTTTTTTTTTTGCCGTATGCGGGCCTCTCACTGTTGTGGCCTCTCCCGTTGCGGAGCACAGGCTCCGGATGCGCAGGCTCAGCAGCCATGGCTCACGGGCCCAGCCGCTCCGCGGCATGTGGGATCTTCCCGGACCGGCGCACGAACCCATGTCCCCGGCATCGGCGGGTGGACTCTCAACCACTGCGCCACCAGGGAAGAAGCCCGAGGGCAGGGATCTTTGTCTGCTTTATTCATGGCTGTATTTCCAGAGCCTAGAATGATGTCTGGCCCACGTGAATAAATGCACGCATATAATGAAAAAGGCTTGAAGCCAATGAATCTCACAAGTTGAACTGCAAGGGGGAGAGCCTCGAGGTTATTACCATCAGGCGAGTGTGAGGTTATGAAAGCTTGAGCCAAAGAAGGGCCATGGGAAGAGGGAAAGGGCTGACTTAGAGATCACATCAAGAAGTAAGAACCAAAAAGGACTGTTCATGAATTCAACATCCAGGCATGGATTAAAGGAAAGATATTCACCATGGGAGTTAGGAGAATGTTCAAGGGCAAAAGAGGAACTGGAAATGCACTGAAAATAAAATGGGGCATAGTTTTATAAACAAATGTCAGTTGGATTTAGCTTCAGTTGTTTCTCAACATAATTGATTGCAATTTTCTTCCTGCTTACATTTCTGAGAATGGCTAAAAGGAAACTAAAAGAAAAGGAAGGGGGAAATACACAGCATGCCATGTTTCCCTTTTAAGGCAACTTCAGCCTGAATGACAGGGCAAACCTCACCCCCATTTCACAATTTCTTCTCCAGCAGCTCTTAGGAACACAAAACAGAATACAGGAAAGACAGATCTGGTTCTTCTGGGGTTTGGTTCTTTTCCTTTCTCCTCTTCATTGGGTTTTCTCCTCGCATAAAATAGTAATCAATGCAGATGCTAATAAATCTTTCGAACATCAGTTTCGGTGTAATTAAACATATTGGAACTGGAAAAAGCAAGAGAGTTTGTGCCATAGTCTATCAGTATTTGCAGGCTGGAAGATTTGACTAGAGTCACAGCAAGAAAATACTATATATGTGAGGGTGATGTCTTATTCATGCATTTCTTAAGAAATGATTAAAACACGGTATGTTAACATTCAGTCATCCAATATTATTTGGAATCATATGTGACATCTTCAGAAGGAGAAAAGGTGGATGGTCCTCTTTCTTTTAATGATATCTCAAGCTCAACTGAGAAGGTACAGACGGTGGTATATATGTAGGAAAGGAGCTTTCAAAGAGAGTCCTACACTTCTGCTAACTCAGATTTTACTACTACCTCTTGAGAAATTCAGTATTTTTTCCCAGAGGCATACGCATAATTAAGTTTGCTTCTATATTTATTTTTCTGCCTTTCAAATACGTACAACAAATCAGCCTTCAATCAGTGGTTCTCAGTTGGGGGTGATTCCTCCCCCACCCCAGGGCCACATTCGGCAATGTTTAAAGACATGTTAGCTGTCACAAGTGCGGGAGGGTAGGGGCTGCTACTCACATCTAGTAGATGGAGTCCAGGGATCCTGCTAACCATCGTACAAATGCACAGGACAAACACAACAAATTATCTGACCCCAATGTCAACAGCGCTGAGATTGAGAAACCCTGCCCTAAATCATCTCTGACAGAGATCACCAAATTATGAAAGAGTAACAACCTTTTTCGTCTAAGTGTGTCTTTCACATAAGACTAAGTAGAACAAGTGGAAACTCACAACTTGCATTGTTTAAAACTGCAGTCCGGCTCTGCTTTGGAACGTTCTGTCCCTATTGGTAATGCTAATTAAGAACATGTAGATTAAATCTCCGGATAAGCATGAAAAGGATATTCTATGCTCTCTTCTGTTCTTACAGGGAAATTCAGGGAAATGTATCACCATGGAATCGGGAGACACCAAAACTGAAAGGGACGTTAGAGGTTATCAGGCGAACCCTCTCATCTTCCTATGGGGGTAGGAGGCCGGGCAGCGAGCAATGCCCAGCGAGCTCAGGGCAGTTGCTTCCCGACCCAGGGCTGGTTAGTTCTACAGAGTTGGGACTGGAACTCACCTCATCCCCCATGTCTGTGCTCCTCCTACTTGAATGAGAAGCAGATGTGAAAAATGGAGCCCAAGGAGATCACAAAGAAATCCCTGGACCACAGTCCACCTCTAGACACCAGCCTCTAAGGCAATAAGCTACTAGAGAGCCGCAAGGCCTGCCGGGCTCTCCGTCCCTGGGAGTGGCGAGCTGCCTCAGCAGAGGAGGATTCAGCACCACGTCTGGCTGCAGACCTCTCCCCAGGCCCAGCTAGCACTAGCCGGGACCTCTAGAGGGGGCTTGTTCACGTGAGGACAGAACAAGCCCAACAGGTGGCAAGGGCGGCATCTCAAGTACCACTTCTCTCTGACGGGAAAGTCCTACCAAAACGTGAAGATCTGGAAACACTTTAAAAACGAGCAGGCTCGGATGGCCTCTCCGCTCTTTCTCTTCCCGGATCAGGGGCAGAGGCACCCCCACCACACCCTCCAGGTGCTCCCCTTGACTTCCCAGCACAGCTGCATCCATCCTAAGACGGGGAGAAGACACAAGCGCACTGGGCAGCTGCCACACCGTCTCTCCCAGGTCTCCAACCCCGGCCCTGGGGGGTTGGTTGTCAAAGAACCCGGCGTCCTCTCTGCCTCTCCACTCCCCATCTGCTCTCCGTGGCTCTTCCACCCTCCCATGGATGACACGCCTCCCACAGACCTGGCAGGTCAGCCTGCCCCTTTCCAGCTGCCACCACCTGGCCTTTCCCTGCGGAACTGGCTGTAGAACAGGAAGCAGATTTGTCACTTCTCCATCTCCAGATGGCACTGAAACAAAGACACATTCTCCTTTCCCTTTCAAAGGGCTTTATAACTAGTTACTTTTAGAGAAACTGACAGAAACAAAAGCTACAAGCCTTCCTGTGTGGTATCAGTAAATCATAAGCTCAGCCACTGTTTATTAGGCATCTTGTATGTGTCTGGCCCTGTGTTAGGAGTCATTCCGACATTATCTCCATACCTTTCAACAACCCTGTGACGCAGGTATTTTTACTTTCATTTTAAAGGTGAAGGAACTAAGGGTTAGAATGATGTAAGATCACAGCGCCAGTAAATAAAATTTTAAAACATTTTAGTCTAAGCTGCCTTTTGCTTTAACATGATGTAAACGAGTCTAGACTTGCCTGGCTCATAGCTCCCTCCTTAAATCTTTTTCTTTTTAATTTTTTTTGGCTGCGTTGGGTCTTCGTTGCTGCGTGCAGACTTTCTCTAGTTGCCGCGAGCGGGGGCTGCTCTTCGTTGCAGTGAGCGGGCTTCTCCTTGCGGTGGCTTCTCTTGTTGCAGAGCACGGGCTCTAGCTGCACGGGCTTCAGTAGCTGGCGGCATGTGAGCTCAGTAGTTGTGGCGCACGGGCTTAGTTGCTCCACAGCATGTGGGATCTTCCCGGACCAGGGCTTGAACCCGTGTCCCCTGCATTGGCAGGCGGATTCTCAACCACTGCGCCACCGGGGAATCCCTCTCCTTAAATCTTTTTCATTGTGTTCACTTAAACCTGCCTTCTGACATCTTGTGCCTAGAGGTCAAGCTCTTCCATCCTCCCCTCTGTGGAGACCAGCATCTTCACCCAGCTGTCTGCCCCATCTGCCGGGCCCTTTCCACACTGCCCACAATGGTGTCCTCCATCTGCTGTCTCAGCTCTACCCAGGACCAGCTGCTAACAGCTGGACTATCCACCATTAGCACATGGGGTCTGACACTATCCTATCGTCCCACGCAGGGTCTAGGTGGGTACGGACAGAGTCTCAGGGCCTGACTGAGCACTGAGCTGTTTCCCTGGGCCATCCTGCTACCTGCTTGGCTG
Source organism: Phocoena phocoena (assembly GCF_963924675.1). NCBI lineage: Eukaryota > Metazoa > Chordata > Mammalia > Artiodactyla > Phocoenidae > Phocoena > Phocoena phocoena. Next base: position 20,991,518 of record NC_089223.1, read on the forward strand.
GCCTGCCACAGAGCTTCTGACATATGGTTCCCCACCCATTCAGTTTCCTGCAGAGACTAAGCCCAGCCCTGGACCTAGCTAGCTGTCTGGAGGCTCTCATTCCTACCAGTCTCTTTATCCTAGCACGGGAGCTTCATCTTGAAGGGCCTCTCTGGCTTTCAACACGTCTACACATAGATGACAAAGCCTCTGTCTGCCCTTAGCATCAGATGCCACCCTCCATCCTGCTCCCTTTGAGACTCCCTCTCCCCTGCCCACATACACACCTCCCTTGGCTGTTACCACTGCCTTATTTTGACTTGATTCTGTCCCAGTCTCTGAGGCTTGATGAGGGCCTCTGGGAAGTCAGCATGCCCTGCCCTCCATTCCTGCTTCAGACTCAGGCTGCTTCTCAGACGGGAGAACATTTCAAAAATCAAACACCTTGGGCCACATGGTTTAGAGTCTGCCCACCCTCTAGATCCCAGCAACTTAGAAAGATGCATAGAAGTGCTTTTAGTCTAGTAACAGAAGTGAGTAAGTGGTCCACATCAAGAGTTCCCCTACTCCAGGGGGATTCATTATCCATTCAGCAAATAATTATGGTGTGTCTACTATGTAGCCAGCACTGGTCCTGGTGTTTGGTGCCGGGGATTCAGCCGTGAAAGAGACAGCGAAGGTTCCTCCTCTCAAGGAAGTCATATTCTACTGCAGGAAGACTAGTGATAAATGAATTAACAAATGAGAAAAATAACCGTTGGTGGTAAGCTCCATGAAGGGAAGTAAAATAGGGTGATGTGATGGTGTGGTCAGAGAAGGCTCCTCTGTGGGTGATCTTGAGCTGAGATCTGAATGAACAAGAAAATCCCGGCAAAGGTCCTGCGTTGGGTCTAGAAAGAATGCCAGTGTTTTTTAAAAAATAAATTTATTGACTTATTTATTTATTTTTGGCCGCTTTTGGTTCTTCGTTACCGTGCGCAGCTTTTCTCTAGTTGCGGCGAGCGGGGGCTACTCTTCATTGCGGGGCACAGGCTTCTCATTGCGGTGGCTTCTCTTGTTGTGGAGCACGGGCTCCGGCCGCGAGGGCTTCAGTAGTTGTGGCTCTCGGGCTCTAGAGCGCAGGCTCAGTAGTTGTGGCGCACGCTCTTAGTTGCTCCGCGGCATGTGGGATCTTCCCAGACCAGGGCTCGAACCCGTGTTCCCTGCATTGGCAGGCGGATTCTTAACCACTGTGCCACCAGGGAAGCCCCAGTGATTTTTAAATAACCTTTAATTTAGAATAGTGTACTAGTTTGCTAGGGCTGCTCTAACAAAATACCACAGCCTGAGTGGCTTAAACAACAGAAATTTTCTTCCAGGTCTAGAGGCTGGAGGTCCAAGATCAAGGTGTCAGCACTTGGGTTCTTCTGAAGCCTCTCTCCTTTGGCTTGCAGATGGCCATCCTCTTACAGTCTTTTCATACAGTCATCCCTTTGTGCATGTGCACCCTTGGTAGCTCTTCCTTTTCGTAGAAGGGCACCAGTCATACTAGGTTAGGGCCCCACCCTAATGGCCTCATTTTAACTCAGTCACTTCTTTAAAGACCTTGTCTCCAAATACGGTTATATTCTGAGGTACTGGGGGTTGGGACTTCGGCACGTGAATTTGGGGTGGAGGGGGACACAATTTAGCCCATAAAAAAGAGTTTTAAATTTATAGGATAGTTGCGAAGATAGTATAGAGAATTCCCATATACTCTATCCCCTATTATTAACATATTAGTATGGTATATCTGTCACAACTAATGAACCCATACTGACCCATTATCATTAACTGAAGTTCATACTTTATTCAAATCTCCTTAGTTTCTACCTAATGTCACTCTTCTGTTCCAGGAGCCCATCCAGGATACTACAGTATTTCTAGTCATTATGTCTTCTCAAGCTCCTTTTGGCTTGGCTTGGGGATCATTTCTCAGACTTCCCTCGTTTTTGATAACCAGTTTGGAGAGGACTGATCCGCAATTTGGGATTTGTCTGATGTTTTTCTCATGGCTACGCGGGTGTTACAAGTTTTTGGGAGGGAGGCCACAGAGGCGAGGTGCCATTTTCATCACATCTCATCAAGGGTGCATGATATCAACATGACTTATCACTGTTGACGTGAATCTTCATCATCTGGCTGAGACAGTGTTTGCCAGATTTCCTCACTGGAAAGTCACTCTTTTTTCCCTCCTTCTTCTTCAGGGGGAGGTCGCTGTGCGACTCTGTGGCCGCTTCAGGGGGAGTGGGAAATTACGTTCCACCTCCTTGTCAGTGGAGTAGTTCCATAAATGATGTGGAACACTTCTGTGCAGGGGATCTGTCTTTCTCCCCATTTATTTCCTTATTCAATCATTTATTTATATCAGTATGAACTCATGAATGTTTATTTTATACTTTGGGTTATAATCCAATGCTATTTTATTTATTTTGTTGCTCTGATGGTTCCAGCATTTACCACCGGGAGCTCTTTCAGTTGGCTCCTGTGTCCCTTTGGCATACCCCCATTATTGTGGGGGGTTCTTTAAAACACTTCCTTACTCCTTGACCTTACAAGATCTTCCAGGCTCATCTTCCTGCTCCAGCCCTACAATCAGCCATTTCTTCAGGAAGTCCTGGTTCCTTTTACTGGAGAATGGTATTAGAAACCAAGATCTGGGCACTAGATGGGTTTGTTGTTACAAGGGTGGAGCCAAGGAATGTATGTGTGTATAGTAACGTGTATATACACACATCTACAAATGTTTCTATTTGTATGCAAATGTACCTATATTAAGCCAAAAACGAAGTCATACTAATGTCTCCAACTCTATTTATGAATCATTCTAGCCTCCTCTGCTTGCTTTGCTGTAACCCTCCACCTCAACAGCGAGACCCCTGCCTCCCACAATCCACCATTCATTTACTTAATTGTTCAATTCCAACATGCGTTACAGTTGTTTCAGAACTATTCATCTATACTTCCTATAGGGAAAAGCTATCAATTAGAGTGCAGTGCTCACGTATAGCTCCTTTTGCCTTTAGTTTTGCGGGCTTCACTCATTTCTAAAGCTACTTAGGTCAGCACCATTATCCGCCATTCCCTTCAGTGAAGTTATATCATATATAGAGATTTTTTTGGTCACAATCTACATTCTATCCTGGGATCCTCTGACTCCCTAAATATATATCTGTATAGTTAATTTGTATACATTTAGCTTCACTTTTTTTTTTTTTTTTTTGCGCTTTGCGGGCCTCTCACTGTCGTGGCCTCTCCCGTTGCGGAGCACAGGCTCCCGACGCACAGGTTCAGCGGCCATGGCTCACGGGCCCAGCCGCTCCGCGGCATGTGGGATCTTCCCGGACCGGGGCACGAACCCGCGTCCCCTGCATCGGCAGACGGACTCTCAACCACTGCGCCACCAGGGAAGCCCCTAGCTTCACTTTTTGTGCTGAAAAGTTCAGTAGGTCTTCTCAAAGTCAGTGTCATGTATTCATCATTACGGTATCAGACAAAGAATAGTTCAGCACCCTAAAACTATCCCCTGTGCCTCACCTAATCAATCGTCCCTTCCCCTCAAATGCTTGCCGGCTGCTCTCCTGTTTATCTCTATCGTCTTGCTTTTACAGAACTGTCGTAAAAAGAAAATCATACAGCAGGCAGCCTTTTCAATCCAGTTTGAACACCAATGTTTTTATAGCGGGGTGATGGTTAAGTGTGTTAACTGTTGCTGAGTGGTAAATAAGTACAGAAGAGTGACAAGTATTAGCATAGCACAGGCTTGATCTAGAAGTTCCCAGCAACAGAGCTGAAATTACTGATTGCTATTTTCGTTCTCAGTGTCAGTGACTCAAGAATGAGAGGAGGACTGTAACATCAGACTCCAGAGAAGGGAAATCTTGCCATGGAGCAGAGCTGTGGAGAAGGAAAGACCAAATCTCAAAGACCCTCAAATCATCAAGGATCAATACATCACATGTTAGATAATAAGCAGAAGGATGAGCCAATACTTTGCAATAATTGAAGTCTCGTAGCAACAATAAAATGTCAGCACTTTTAGATGTGTTTCGTCTACTTATTTGAGCTAAAATGAATTGTGACCAACAGTGAAACATGCCTGTCTAACCTGGGAATCACTGAAACCAGCCGTCCATGTCACCTAGCTAAGAGGCCCCAAATGAGGGATGACTGTGTACAAGGATTAAGATTCCATCCTCTCTAGAAATGACCGTGTGTAGGTAGGTGTCCTAAAAAGCCTCATCCAGGAGCACGGCATGCACAAAGTCGCCCTAGCTTGTGGGGAATTAGCTAGAATTCCACTGTGTGCTACAGATACCAAGGAGTGTTGAAAAAAACAAACAAAAAACACCAAAAGAGGCAACAAAGATCTCCACTGAGATCCTTCCAACAGTTTCTATAAATCATAGAATACCAGCTCTTGAAGGGTCGCTATGGGAATAGACTGGATCTCTTTGCTGTCTCTAAGGTGACACCTCCTCACGTTCTTTCCAATCTCATTCCTGATGGCCTCCCAAGTTCACTGGTGGACCTAGTAACACCTCTCATGTCGTTTCTTCCAGCTCGACTGAAAGCAGTGTGAAGATGAGCAGGGCAGACCAACGTGTGCTTTCTACCATCCGTGGCTCTCGTTTTGTTTTTTCCTGTAGGCTGCTGAGTATAAACTGTGCTTTTTCTGATTCTGGTCATAGACGGTATTATCACTTGTCATCAGAGTACTATCACACATAACAGTCATTTCTTCATTCTCCTCCTCCCAGCTGACCCCCTCCCCCTCCTACTGTGTTTCCTCGGGTTGAGTGCCGAAGTTTCTTAGTATATATCAGGGACAGGGATATTTGCCAAGATCCAAGGATACAGCATCTTGGAAGGAAGCCAAGAAAATGGTGTAGCCACTGAATTTCTACTTCTTTTTATAACTACTTTTAGCCATTATCACTGGATTAAACACATGTGCAGGCACGAAACTGATTAGTTCTGGTTGTTATTCATTATTCCCCCACTTCTTGTTTCTAAAAAAATCTGCATTACAAACAACCCTCCAGGATCTTATTCCAATCAACCTATCTCCAGTCTTACAATTAATATTAATAATACAGCCACTACGCTGTTCGACTTTTTTTTTTTTTAAGCAACAAAACGGAGGCCAATGAATCACAAATCTCCATGAAAAGGAGGCCAAGGAGGTTAACCAGAGAGTAAACTTGACACTGCAAAGCAAGAACCACTCCCACCCCGCCCGTGTTTCCCTGCTCACTAAAGCTAGTGGTTTTGGTTAACACAGGAGACACAGTAAATACACAGTAAATTGTACACACAAAGCAGCCATCAGCAGTTTGCCTGGTGGGGTCAGATAGCATGTGGCTGATAGGTCTCAGGAGATGAGGAACAAACGGCCATGATGTATTAGCTGATTGCCATTGGCTGTGTGCTTGCCCTGCGTATTTCACCATGGACAGTAATCAATTGCTAGGACCAGTCACGATACCAATCAAACGCACTTAGCACTTCTGCCCTATCAACCTGAGGGCTGCCGACCTGCCAGTCTGAAAAGGCTTAAGGCTGTGTGAGAAGTGATACGTTTGCCACTGCGAAGCCTTTAGAGAAGCAGAAAGCAGGCTTCTTTCCCTTCACGTTAGAAAGATAAATGGATAAATTAGCCACTCACCTGCCCTACGTTAAGGTTTTGTTGAAAACTTGCACTATACTCCCTTTCTCTCTCTCTCTCTCTCTCTCCCAAGGGGATGACTGTTTATAAACATTTGGGCATAATTTGAGGTATCCTGGTCAGCAGTTTCATGTGAGCCAACAGCCTCAAAGAAAATGACTGCACAGGAGCTGTGGTCAAGCAGGAAAGACAGCCGTCCTATTGCTTCTGGATCCCATCAGTCACCATAGAGCTCTGTGGCTATGATGTCACTCACTGTTCGTTCTGGGATGGAAACGCTACGCAACATCAGTGTATGCCCAGAAGGCTCCTTCTGTTCTCTACGTTGTCCATGAGAAGCTGAAAAAGAAGCCAGCCTCTCTGCGTTCTTAGCATGTCAAAATAGAAGTCAGTTCCATCTCTTCTTGGGCTCGGGGATCCTTTTTTCTCCTTTCACGGTCATCTTCATTTACAATATGGGAGTTCTCCGGAAGAAACACAGAGTTGTAAGTTTACGGAGTCTTTCTTTTCCAACCCTCACCGGGCTTCTGGTGCCCCCTCTTCTGTGACCTGTTTGTTTGGTGCCAGTCTTCTATGAAATAGTGGGCTGTCCCACAATGACTACTTGGATGGATGTTTGGGCTTGACAACAGTGGTAACTAATCAAAAGGGCAGGGAGCCTCAGAAGAGGTGTCCCACACTTAATTCTTGAGGTTTATTTTTGCTGCGTTTTAACAGTTTTTCCAGACAAGGATAAATTCCCTTTTCATGAGCTGGAGAGAACAGCAAAGTCTAAGTCCATGAAAGGCTTCCAGTAAACTGCTGTTTACAAATCACTTCAGTTCTTTAGCTGTCCCGGCTTAAACTTACACAAAACAAGGATGGGAAGGGGCAAGACAGAGCATTTTAGGATGGTGGAAATGGTGTATATCTTCGGTACCGTGGTGGTTACACGAATGTATACATTTGTCAAAGCTCAGACTGTACACTTAAAATTGGTGCATTGGTTCTATGTAAATTTTATCTGAAGAAAATTGAGTTTAAAAACTCTGGATGGCCAAGCAACTCCCAACTAAGGAGCCAGATCCTCGGATGGGGAAGTGAGATAAATACGTCCTTGTCTTACCCCCTATTCAACAAGGGGTTATCATTTTCAAATACTGCACACTCCTTGGAGAATCACCCAGTCCTGCTCTGCCCTCAGAGCAGCAGTGCAGAATCCAAGCTCTCAGAGCAGCGGTGCAGGATCCAAGGCAGCGCTCACTGCTTGAACCTGCCCCTTCTCTGGCTGGCGGCAGCTGCTGGGTACAGATGTACTAAGTTGCAAGTCGCCTCCACTGGCAGAACTCCCTCTTCCTGGGCATTTATGAACTCTGTCTATCCAAGAGCACAGCCCAGAGGAGGGCTCTGGCAGGGAGAGAAACAAGAATCGTGGCCAAGGACACAAATCTCCCAGGACCACCAAAGGCGTTGCCCTCCAACAAAAGAATGTTGGGGAAAAAAAAAAAAAAAAAAGAATGTTGGGAATGGATTCTTTGATATTCCATTACCAAGATTTTTCCTAATAGTATGCGCCACCTTACCTACGCCACAAGGGCACTGGGAGAATTAATGAAATAATGAACCCTCTGGAGCACTTTCCCAGAAAGAACGCCAGGAGAATCAGAACCATCAGCCTCCCACGAGCCAGCATTTAAGGACAAAATACTTTGATGGTTTTAACTGCCTTTTCCCTGTTCTTCGTCCCTATTATGGTAATTCTATGATGCAAACCTGGACAAAGATTTTGTTGAACTCGTCACTGAACGCATATAACTTTTCAGCTGAACTTTCTCTGGTTTGGGATGTTATTACATGTCCATGAGTCATGGAGCTCACAGGACTCACTCTGAAATCCAGAGATTCTACCTACTTCCTATCCCACCAGCCTCACCAAATGATTTGTGCTAATCTTCCTCCTGCTACAAAGGATACATAATCTGATTGTCTTTCCACCCAAATGCTTTGGTCACGCTACACTTTGTCTCTGAAAACTAATGGCCCAAGGCCTTTAGAGGGCTGGATCACAGCAGGGAACATGTGAATACGTTAATGCTATAACTGTGACCCTGGTGTTTTAATAATTTTGTTTATCTCGTTCCTGCACTTAGCATCACTGCTTCCGCCATGCGCACACACATACACACACACACAAAGTATTTACTTCAAGAATAATTTAACTACCCAAAGCAATCTACAAATTCAAAACAATCTCTTTCAAAATTCGAATGGCATCTTTTAGTGATATAGAATCCTAAAATTCTTATGGAACCACAACAGACGCTGAATAGCCATATCAATCTTTTTTTCTTTTGCGATACGCGGGCCTCTCACTGTTGTGGCCTCTCCCGTTGCGGAGTACAGGCTCCAGACGTGCAGGCTGAGCGGCCATGGCTCACGGGCCCAGTCGCTCTGCGGCATGTGGGATCTTCCTGGACTGGGGCACGAACCTGTGTCCCCTGCATCTGCAGGTGGACTCTCAACCACTGCACCACCAGGGAAGCCCCAGCCATATCAATCTTGAGAAAGAAGGACAAAACTGGAGGCATCATACTTCCTCATTTCCAAATATACTACAAAGCTACAGTAATCAAAACAGTATGGTACTGGCATAAAGACAGACATACAGACCGATGGACAGAGAGCCTAGAAATATATTCATGCATATACGGTCAACAACTGGTATTCAACGAAGGTGCCAAGAATACACAATGGGGAAGGGATAGTCTCTTCCAACAAATGGTGTTGACAAAATTGGATATCCACGTGCAAAAGAATGGAATTGGGCCCTTCTCTTATACCATACACAAAAATCAACTCAAAATGGATTAAAGACTTAAAGCCCTGAAACTATAAAACTTGTAAAGAAAACATAGGGGAAAATCTTCATGACATTGGTCTTGGTAATGATTTCATGGATCTGACACCAAAAGAACAGGCAATGAAGGCAAACATAGACAAGTGGGACTACATGAAACTAAAAACCTTCTGCACAGCAAAAGAAACAATAAACAGAGTAAAAAGGCAACCTACATATTATGAGAAAATATTTGCAAACCGTATATCTCATAAGGGGTTAATTTGCAAAATATACAAGGAACTCCTACAACTCAATAGCAAAAATACTAATAATCCAATTAAAAAGTGGGCTAAACACCTGAACAGACATTTCTCCATAGAAAACGTACAAATAGCCAACAGATACATAAAAAGATGCTCAACGTCACTAATCATCTGGACAACACAAAATCAAACCACAGTTGAGACATCACCTGCCTCCCACCAGGATGCCTCTTAACAAAAAACAAAAGACAACAAGTGTTGGCAACGATACGGAGAAACTGGAAACTTTGCACACTGTTGGTGGGATTAAAAATGGTGCAGCTGCTATGGAAAACAGTATGGAAGTTCCTCAAAAAATAAAAAATGGAACTATTGTATGATCAGCAAGCCCACTTCTGGATATTTATCCAAAAGAACTGAAATTAGGATCTTAGAGAGATATTAGCACTTTCATGTTCATGGCAGTACTATTCACAACAGCCAGGATGTGGAAACAACCTAAAGGTCCATCAGCGGGTATGTATAAAGGAAATGTGGTCTATACGTACAATAGATTATTATTCAGCCTTTGAAAAGGAGGAAGTTCTGCAATATGTGACAGTATGCATAAACCTTGAGGACCTTATGCTAAGTTGAAATAAGCCAGTCACAGAAGGACAAATACTTCATAATTTCACTTATATGAGGTACCTAAAATAGCCAAATTTATAGAATAAAGAGTGGAATGATGGTTGTTAGGAACTGGGAGTGGGGAGGGATAGGGGGAGTTACTAATTAAAAGGGGTAAAGCTTCAGTTAAATAAGACGAATAACTGCTATAGATCTGCTATACAACATTGTACTTATGGTTAACAATACTGCATGGAACACTTAAAAATTTTTTAAGAGGGTAGATCTCATATTAAGTGTCCTTACCACAATAAAATTTAAAAAAATTTTAAAGTCATAATGGTGGTTACTTTTTTGGGGCATGTAGTAAGTACTGGAAGAGGGCATAAGGAGAGCTTTTGGGTTTCTTGATCTTGGTGCTGGTAACAGTGATGTGTTCATTTTGTGAAAATTCATCAAGGTATAACTTAAGATCTGTGCACTTCTCTGTATGGATGCTTCAACAAAATGTTAAAAAACGAACTTTTTAAATACTAATTACTTTTAAAGTAAATTGGCAGGTAAAAGAAAAGAAAATCAGGACTGTAAGAAAATAAACAGGATAGAACTAGAAGATATTAATTATTTTGCTCTAACATGAAATAATTTAAAAATTTTTTCCCTTTTTCAAACTTTTCAGAGTCTGACGTACTATTGATTACAACTTCTATAATTATATGAGTAACTAATCCCACCACCCAGAAATCTTAGTATTTACTTACCTGGACAGACCTAAAAATCACATGTAATAAAATAAAATCTGGTCATGACACTACTTCTAATGATTATGAATCACATATGCTAAAAAGATATGTGTATAGTAAGAATAATATTTACTAGCTTTAAATGGCAATATTAATATCAATTAATACATTTACAATGTAAATCTTGTCCTTGAAAATAGTATTACTGGAGGTTTAAGATGTAAGCATTTATTTCTGGATTCTCGATTCTGTTCCATCTGCACCAATAACGCATTTCCTTGAGTATTCTGACTTCACAGTACATTTTGAAATACTATATGGAGTAGAGTAAGTCCTCCAGCTTTGCTCATCTTTTTCAAAACAGTTTTAGCTATTACAGGTCCATTACATTTCCCTATAAATTTGAGACCCAGCTTGTCAATTTCTACCAAAAAAAAAATCTAGCTGGGATTTTCATATAGGGGCTGCACTGAATTTATGATCCATTTGGAAGAACTGCCATCCAGAAAATATTTAGTCTCCCAGTGTATGAACTGGAATGTCTCTCCATTTATGAAGGTCTTTAATTTCTTTCAGGCATATTTTATAATTTTCAGTGTTTAAGTTTTATACTTCTATTAGCTGTATTTCTAAGACTTCCATTTTTTGGTACTATTGGGAATGGTATCAATTAATTTAATTTTAAAATTGTTGCTTATAAAAGAAACTGAATGTTTTTTATATATGAATCTTGTATTCTGCAACCTTGTTAAACTCACTTATAAATTCTAATTGTTTTTTTTGTGTGTGTGTATTCCTTGTATTTTTGTAGATTTTCTACATACAGGATCAAGTCATCTGCAAATAAACTTTCCATTCGTGATGCTTTTATTTTATTTTTGCCTTGTTGCATTGTCTAGAATTTCTAATATAATATTGAGTAGAAGTGTTAAGAGCAAACATCCTTGCCTTGTTCCCTATCTTAGTGAGAAAGCACCTCATCCTTCACTATTCTGTACGATGTTATTAGCTGTAGGGTTTTTGTAGGTGCCCTTCATCAGGTGAAGAAATTCTCTTCCATTCCTAGTTTGTTGAGAGTTCTTATCATGGCTGGGTTCTGGGTTTTGTTGCTTTCTCTGCATCTATTGAGATGAAAAGGTTTTTATCTTTTATTCTATTAATATGGTATATTACATTAATTAATTTTCAACTTTACATCAATGGAACACAATTTCTATGAACTGCTTTTATTCCTGAGTATAGGTCACACTCTCTTCTTTCTTTGCATATCCCATAATATTTTGTTGAAAATGGACATTAAAGATGGATATATTGTAGCAATTCTGGATTGTGATATCTTCCCCCTGAAGGTTTTTGTTTCTGTTTCCGTCTATTTCTTGAGTTGTTTAGTAATTTGCTTGGATTAATTCTGTGAAATCTATCACCTCTGTAGTGTGAGGTCACTGATGTCTCCTCTCTGTTTGGTTTTCTTTTTTAATCTTTGTTTTTATTTTTAATGCTTTTTTCCTAGTTGTCACCCCTGTGTCTGCACAGCTTAATGATGGGCCAATGATTTGACAGAACTGTGATCAAGCACCCTAAGCCAGTAAGACTTCCCATTCTCTGCTGATGGATCTGTCTGTAGATAGAGGAGCACCCTCAAAGTGCAGGCCACTTTCAAGCGGATCTCAGCTCTGGCTCTTCACCAAGCCCTTCCTCATTTCCTCTGTGTACGTGCTCAGCCTCACGATTGGCCAGGAGTGCATGGATAGCTCGACCCTCTGTTGTCTGCTGCATATGTGGGCAGCCTCATCCAGAAATACGCTTACCCAGCCACATCTGCAACCCCAAGATAACAGAGCCACTGGCCCTCCCCAATCCCTAGCCACCCAGTTCATTACGTCCACCTCTGGCCATGAGTGTTGCCCACCATTCCAAAGCAAGTGAGTCCTCTTTGAGAGCAGCAGCAACCTGCCAGTCCTTGGGGACTGTGGTCTCCTCACCCCTACAACCTCCCCAGTGACTGGGGCAAAGGGATGGGTGCAGCCGCAGGCAAGAATTCCATGAACTCCCACTATTCTGAACAGAAGTTCGGCACTTGTTCTAGTATGAACATTTCTCAGATTGTTTTTGCGCCTTTATTCAATTGCCGGAGCACTGAAATGACTGTTCTTGTTCATTTTGTCCAATTTTATATTTGCCTTTTTAAAGAGGGGATTCGTTGACCTCCTTACGGAGCCAGAAGTCCTGCCCCAGGATTTATTTTTAAGTGCTGTGGAGACTACATGGACACTTGGTACTCCAAATTATCTATATCCCATCCAGTATGATTTTTACAGTGTCAAATGTTATGTAGTTCTTTGTAGGTCTGATAAAACATTTATCTTTTCAAGTAAAAAAGGTCCGACTTGAAGCTGTGGAATAAAAACACTATTGAAAAATTAAAGATTTATGTCAAAGCATTTGGGGTCCCAGTTCTGGATACTCAGGAGAAACTCAGTAAATGACCCTTGCCTCATAGATGTGGATTACCACATATATTTTGAGAAGAAATGTGCTATTTCCCCCCATTTTTTTTTACAGTATTTCTGCCCACTACGTTTCATCGAGCATTTATAACAAATGCCATAGGAGGGATATAATTAAGGATTACTTAAAAAATACCTTCCCTAAAAACATCCAATCATAGCTACATTTTACTTTTTCATATGATCTTCCTCTTGCAAATCACAGTGGGTTTTCCATTTAATCTCAAGGAAGCATCTGATTGAGATGTTGTTAAACAGCAAAGCAGTTGATTAATGTATTAAAACTGTCAATAGTCATCTTCATTTACCTCAATAAAGAAGGTTCATTACTTTCAATGGTGCTTTATTGCTATAAGTCTGAAATTACGGGACAAAAAGAGCCAGCAAAGCAGCAGGAGATCCAGAACCTCTAGACCCTATCTCTGAAATTAAAAAACAACACAGCATTTCCCATGGCACGATTCAACCTGGGAATAAAAAGCGCTTTGCCAACATCAACGAAAACTCACCACAGCTGGTGAAGTTAAAAATCAATTACCAGCCCCTTTTAGGAACATAAACGTATCTGCCTGAGATCATGTAATAAATTGGTACAACAACCAGAAAAGTGGACCAGAATGCTTGTCCTTTCATCACCATATCCCAGTCTCCCTCTACTTACATCAAAACCAAACTATAGGGCCAGTTACCCAAACCTTTATCCCAGCACCACTTCTGCTTGAGAGTTTTCCTAAACACAAAGAATGGTGGTGTGGAAGAGGACAGAGACTGGTTCAAGATCCAGCGTCTTAATGGCACCCTCAATAGAGAAAGAACCAAGAATTAAGAAAAGATGTGGTCTTCTTTCCCTTCAAATGGATTGCAAGTATGATCGCAAAACCAAATCTCAAGTAAACTAACAATACACAGGTGGATTTTGCTGTTTCAGCCCAGAATGGAATAGATGTCTATTAAATTTGCAACATTCTTCTCTAGTGTTCCCCATGAGCAGCTGCAGTTTTAGCCACCATCAGTTTTTACCAGGTTAAAACACATTTTCAGAGCTTCTTCTCTATAATGAAACCATTTTGAAGGTTCCAAATTGCTTTCTCATGGGGGGCATTATCCCATATATCCTGATTCCTGATAACTATTATAGTACTCGTTTAAGAAAGGTAGGGAGCAGGTATTATAATTCCAGTGAAAGGAAAGCCAAGAGCTTAAAAGATGCCATGAGGTCTCAGAGTTCATAAGTAGCAGAGTGACAAGTCAAAGTCGCTGAAGTTGGTACAGAGCTGTGTCTAAAAAACTGGGCTCTATCCTGAGTGCTTATAAGAAATGGGTCAAAATTACAGGTGGGGCTTCCCTGGTGGCGCAGTGGTTGAGAGTCCGCCTGCCGATGCAGGGGACGCGGGTTCGTGCCCCGGTCTGGGAAGATCCCACATGCCGTGGAGCGGCTGGGCCCATGAGCCATGGCTGCTGAGCCTGCGCGTCCGGAGCCTGTGCTCCACCATGGGAGAGGCCACAACAGTGAGAGGCCCGCGTACCGCAAAAAAAAAAAAAAAAAAAAAAAAAATTACAGGTGAATACAAAAGCCAAATGAATACTCTCACCTGTTTGCACATGCATACGCATGTACGCCTTGATTTATTAAAGGTATCATTTTGAGTATTAATTAACCCAACAGTGTTTCCCAATTTATCCAGATGATTCTACAAAAACCACAATGAGCCTTTCCCCATATACTATAACTTATTTGGATAATGAAATCTATGTTTGCCTCATAAAAGTTTATTACTATTTAATCACATCCTTGGCTTAACAGATACTGTCCATCGACACTGGGGGACAGTTTTCCTTTTCAAAAAAACCCAGCAAACCCAGATTCACACCAGGACTACGATGCCTTTTTCACAGCAGCCTGGAAAGATGAAAACCGCTCAAATGAACACTATTGATTCTTCTCTACCTGAAATCTGTTCTGTCGAACTTCTAATTACATTTGGAATAAGTTTAAAAATCTGAAGAGTTATTCCAGTTGAGGCCCCAAATGGGGAAACGTACATAGAAGTAGAGGCAGAAAACACAAATTAGGGTTTTTAATGTCACAGTGGGAAAGAGTAAGATTAGTTAACTTCCTATCAAATTTATTTTCATGATACATTCGTAAATATTCAGAGGACAATACTGACTTCAAATTCCATCACACTAGGGGTTCTAAATACTACACTTACAATCAGAAGACCTGGAACTTACTGTTACTACCATTAATCACTTACGAAGTAGCAGCCCAGCCCTAACACTGTGTCATTACATGGCTGCCCATAGAGGCTTACACTCTGGTGTAGAATCAGAATATCCACACAACACAGAAAATAGAAATTACATGAACACTGCTACCCCATCCCTTGATTTGTTTACTAGATATACCCAGACCATCTGGCAGAGAAGAAACTTGTGTGTATTAGAATTCTTTTCCAATTACACAGCATCCCTTGCCATCCTCCTTCACCAGCAGCACCAGTCCCTTGAGCAAGCACTGGCAGACCCGCGTGGAAATGCTCTGTGAAGGGCACCCGGAGAGCAGTGCGGGGACAAGGCACCCAGCTCCAGTGTGAGACTAAAGATCTGGGCGTCCAGGAACCTGAGCTTTTAATAACACAATTTGACTGGGTTGATGCTTCAGTTGACCAATTCTTTCCCAAAATTCCTCTCTGTAAATGTATGTGAGGATTTAGGATTCTAGAGTCCACAGGAGTTAATACGTTTTCCTGAACTGGTACTAACCAGGACTTGATCTCCTGCCCCTGAGCCTGTCCTGTGTTGATCCTGCCATACCAGATTGGGGCACATTTGGAAATGATGCTAGCATTGCTTCTTGGGAACATGGGTTAGGCCTGGGTTACCTAAGAGAAAATTTTAGGAGGAGCTCTTGGACAGAGTTCCAGATATACAGGGAGCGAAGTACCCAGTGAAAGAAAAATGCAGGACACACGTTGGGTATAAGGAGAAAAGGCGCTAAGTGGTGTCGAGGGAGGGGATAGGTCAGGGAGAGGTGCAGGAAACAAAGGCAGAAACAAGAGCTCTGGCATGGCTGGGGCCAAGGGACTGGTACCTGTAAGGCCCACACGGTTAATCTCAGATAGCTCAGGAGGGCTGTGAGAAACACAGGGTCCTATCTCACTGGCTTTGCCATAGAGGGCTAACACCAGGCAAGGCTCTCGTTCTGTGTTTAGGGATAATAACATTTTGCCAATGACATCTTTCAAAGGGGACTGAGATATTAGCATGTGCCTCTGAAGGAGTCTTGAAAGAGCACCAGATTCAAGCCCTCGTGTGGCCACACGTGGGCTCAGTGTCCTAGGAACCATCCTGAAGCATCCTCTAAGCTCAGTTTCCAATATCTCTAACAATGAGGCTCCTTGAATTAAGCCTGTCCCAGCTATATGGTTTCTTTACATGGAGTGCTTGAAGTGCCCCCAAGGAAAGTTTCTGTGTCAATTACAAATGGCTTTCAGAGGCTTGTCAACCCCACCTTTCTCCCCTGCTGTCTTCCTCCTCAGCACAACCAAGAGAATCACTTAAAAAGCATTGTAAGCTACAAGTAAGGGGCAGAAGAGAAGAGAGACTGTAAATGAGCTCTTTAGAGTGAAGCTCCACTAAGCCATTATTAACGCCTTACACCAGCCAGAATGTGGATGCACGTGTCTATTTCAGAAGCCGTTCTCAACACGTACCTGGCCATTTAAATTCACAAGGCATTTGTCGTCACATTTCGTCTCTTGTTAACAATGGCACAGAAGCCAGGGCACACTGACAGTACTCTCCATACCCCCGGAATACTGGGGGAGGGGGTGTTCCTCAGCAGCATCCCCCTTTACCTATTATTGGTGTGCTACTTAGGACGAGCCCCAGCCCCCCATTCACGCCCCCTCCCCCAGTATATACTGTCACTATAAACTGTTACATCAAGAACATACAACTCCCAAATCCACACAGGCACACTGTCCATTTTAAAGGCATCATGTCTTGTGTCTTTGCTTCTTTGAAGCTCATTAGAAGCTGGACCTTTTGAGCATTTACTTCACTAAAATCCTCTCCGATCACTTGAATCATAGAACCAGTAAAGGGCGGGGGACGGGAACGGGGAGTAGTGGGAATAGAAAGAAAGAAAATGGGATGAACAGAGGCTGAGGGAGACTGGCTACGGAGTGGAGTGTGTGACACGAGCTACCCACCGCAGACAAAGAACACCAGGCGACGGAAGGGAGACAATGAAGGCTCAGAGCAAACGCAGAGCACGCGGGGCTGGCAGGGAAGCCCCCCAGCAGCCCCCTCCCCAAATCCATGCTCGCTTGGTGCCAGCTGACGGGCTCACAGCAGCTGCTCCACCGCGAGAGACTCACACAGTCATTTCCTGGCTAAAAGTCTTTCTACCGTTTTAATTAGGTTTGCTTTTTTTTTTTTTTTAAGATAAGAAATAACACCTCCCCATCCCCACATTCCCCAAACACAGCTGTATTTTCAACCATCCAAAGAACAAACAATGATTTCAGTTTCTTGAAGAGTTGAGAATTGCTTGTGAAATAAATAATTAAGAGGAAAAAAGAAGTTCAGCAAAGTAGTTCAAATCGGCGCTGGTTTGAAAAACACTGGTAGAAAAATTGGGGTCCTAAATGGAATGGGGGTTGGGAGACAGGGGCCGTTAATGTCGGTAAGTTAACCTTAACCTGATGGTATCAGCGCCCTTTGTCCTGTTTAGCTGTAGTGATAAGGCAATGCAGAGGAGTCGAATTTTTAATGTTTCGTCTCTCTTCTTTCCCCAGAAAGATCTAGAACAGGTTAATTCACTCGTGAATCCTCATCATCCTTGACAGAAAAAGAATTGGGGATTTCACAAGTAACATGTGTAATATCTTCCTTAACCTAGAAAACATCAGGGAAAAAAATCAACTCAGAAGTGAGATCTAAAACTAAAACGTGGAAAAGAGGCAAACTAACAGTTGCAGGGGCTAAACAGCCACGCTAGGCTGCTGACAACATGGTCACCACACAACCAGATCTTTTAAAAACCACTGTCTGTTTACAAACAAAGCACTTACTAACTACCACCCCAGGTAGTAGATGATGACAGGAATAGGGTGTGCTCTTTCAACTAACAGCAGACTGGAAAAAAATATTTCAATTCCATCAGACAACAAATTACAATGAAACATCCCTTCTAAACTGGAAGAATGCAGATCTCGCTGGGAAAATTGATTTCCACCCACCCTCCATTCTCCCGAAAGGAGATTAGAAAGAGAAAAAACTGAAAAACATACGTCCTGGAGATGAATTTTGGTAATGAGCTCTATAAACATTCATAGGGAGATAGGTTCCTATTTCACAGGTCTTTGAAAAAAAATATTTCAACATGCACACATTAGTCTGCAGTAAAATGCATTTAATGTTTGATTGTTTTTATACCCGCCAAGAGGGAGTTCAAGTCTTGTCACTCACCTGATGAAATCTGATCTCTCTCAAATCATCTCAGCCTAAGGTGTTAAAGATGTTACTGCTGTGACATAATTCAACCTCAAGACATCTTGTGGGAAACACGGGTCAGTTTTAAAGCACCAGGTGGGTAAACAGTCAGTATTTGAATATTCTCAGATTCAAGTATCCTGACCTTGAATTTTAGAGGTTGTATACTCATGTGTTGCTTAGGGGCTGCCACTTGGCATCACGTGCCTTACAAGGGTTTTCCAAATTTAAGTGGGCTTTATAAAATAAGCTGATTCTTTTTTATCAGAACAAATGAGGCATCCAAAAAAAAAACAAAACTCTTTTGCCTTGTCCTTAACTCTAAGATTCCTTAGAGAGAAGAAGAATGCAAGGAGGAGGGACCTGCAGCCCTCCCCTCCCCAACTCATATTAGTGTGAACAAGACGTTAAGTTAGGGAACACTTCAAAAACCCTGAGCAAAATGGAGAAAAGGGTGGTTGGCATGTTTTCTCATTAGCAGAAGTAGTTCTGTTGACCTCTAATGGGCAAACCATTTCCGGGCCAACTTTGCATCCAACCATAGCTGACGGGCGAACTGAAATTGACACTCTATATTCTTCCATCATATTAAAACAATAAAACAGGTAGTAATAATAACAGCAAATACTTACATATATCTTACCCTGTGTCAGCCACTGTTCTAAGTGCTTTGCATGTATTAACTCATTTAAGCCTCCCAACAACCCCGAGGTAGGTACGGTATACACGTGAATATAAACTTGGTTATACCTGAGAAATAAAAAGCTTCATGATATTGGTGGTATAATGGGATAGAGGTGGGTAATAATTTTGAAATCTCTGAAGACTACACATCCTATAACATAGGATATTGCCCTATATGTTGCTGGGGGTAAATGTTACAAGAAGAAAACATACAGGGATCTCTTATTTGCATTTTGTTTAAATAGCTTTGGTCATAAATTTCCGCTGAAGAGAAAACTAATCTCTGTCGAGAAAAAAGATTTTAAAAAGATTAGAAAAAGAAGAGGATATGTAATAAAGGGTGAAAAGACTTCAAAATAGCTAAAAAATCTACCATCAACTTGAGGAAAATTGTCTACACTCATTTCAAGAGCAAAAGAAAATCTCAGAAGACTGGGCTGGTCCTTCTTAGAAATCATAATCAGCTTTTACTTCCTGGGATTCTTCCTAATACCAATTCCTAGCAGCTAAAATAACAATAAGGATATGGAAAATGAAGCAAAGGGAGAATAGGAAATGTTTCTGTATTCTATTACATTTGTGGGCAGAGCGGGGAAGCCTCAGAGATCTAGAAAGAAAGAGGAAAAAGAAATAATTGAAAAAGGATTCCTGTATCAGTTACTTTTGCCTTCTCACCCATTTAAAATTCAGCTCTTTGGAACAAAAAAAAGGGAAGGATGATCAGGTTATACTGCAAAGCGACCAGCCCAGGACAGCCTTGGAAGACCAGGTTGATCACACTCTTCCAACAACAGCTAACTGGGAAAGTTGGGGGAAAACACTAGTCTTACGAGACTCCAATTCTTGACCCTCTATCTTTCCCATACCACCCTGGAGAAGCCACCGGCTTCCGTCCACTAACACTGCTTCCCTGCTCTTTGACTAAACTCTCTGGGAAAGCCTTTCGGTGACATGGCCCTTTAGGCCGCATTAATCCAAGAACTCACAGTCATTCATTTGGCCCTACTGCCAAAGAGAATTTTTCATCAGTAAGAAATGGCATTGTTGGGTGTTGTTAAGTCACTCTCGACTGCTGAGAAAAGAGATTCCAATGTCTAGGATTAATATTTGTGATATTTACCCTAGAGTTAGAATATTTTTTAAATGTTTTCACGTGGTGTTTACAGGTTGCTGACCTTTTAGAATCATATCACATGGTGAGGACCAAACATTTTCTGACCAAATATTTTCTCAAATAAAGTAGGTTTATTAGAAATACAGTTTACCACCTCTCATTCCCTTATGGCAGTGGTCCCTGAAGGAACTCCGAAGAGAAACTATGGGCCGATAAGAGATAAAAAAGCAAACGACAAATCTTACTCTTTTTTTTTCCTCACAAGTTAAAAGCCTGCCTTTATATTGATTTTCAGATACTGAATATACATAGTTCATCTTTCAGATAATCTCAATGTGTCTTACTCTAATAAACAAATAAAATTTATGAGAATGAAAAAAAGAGATGGATCTATATCTGTAAACAACTTTTATACACACACACACACACACACACACACACACGTTAACCTGATACACAATTGACTCTTTGCCATAGAAACAAACTCTTTACCAATGGATTTGACAGAAAGGGGACAGTGAAGTTGTTCATAAATTATGATTTGTACATTTGGCTTAATCTTGCGTTCCTTGAATATCTAAAACGGTCATCTTTCCTGAAAATTCTAACACCTTCCAAACTGTGACTCGATGGTAGTTACTCCTGTGAGTTTGAGTTCTCACTATAATACCATGATCGATACCCAAAACACAGTCTGTGTGACACCACCGTACAGATATAGGCATCTCTCTGCTCAGGTCTGACAACAGCTAACGCTGGACAGAACGTCAGCCCAGGCCTGTTGTTAACGTGTGATGTGCGTTTCAGTCACTAGAATTTTGGTTTACTAACTGGGAATTGCCAGGAAGACACAGACAGGCGTCAAAGTCAGGAACCAACGAGCCCCTGGTTCCCAGGCCTCATTCTGCCGCTTGAGCTCTCTCACTTTTCCTAGAATAAGCTTTCCCTCAGCCCTCCCATCACACGTGTTGCCGATCCTAACCCACTTCCCTAGTCCGTGCCACAGTTCAGTGCAGACAGAATGCATTCTCCCGGCCTCTTCCTTGGTCTCTTATTCTGGTTAACAAGACATCATTTCCTATGAAGTTTTTTGTCCTCAATCAGCCATGCTGATCAATGTTTAAGAATCCTTACATGAGTGAATTCTCTTACTCAACTGTAACATGAATTATACTAATAATATACCTTAAACATCACCTCACCAAGAAGATCTCCTTAAATCAAGGAAACTCTTCTCAGTAATCCAGACAACAAGGGTTGGTCGTTTACTTCACTCAACATAAATGTACTGAGTAACTGGAAAGGTCTAACATCACTGGAATTTTATCAGTTTAAGCGAAACTCATTCGAGACAGAATGTATCTTAGCATAATACTGTTATTCAAACATCCCAAGGCTGGGCTTACCATTTGTTGAACAAACGGCTGGATACTATAGAAAATGAATGAACTTTTGGTTATTCAGAGAAATTGTTTTCTACTAAGATGGTGTGGAAATAGGCACTGCCTTTATTGGCTTCTTCCACATTCTAAAAATTTTGTTTCCCGGTGCAAAAGGTAACTTTACCCTCCTATGCATGAAAGTGGCATTGAGTATACTAACTCAAGGGAAGGAGCATCAGAGAAACGTCATTCTTTATTCTCCACCAGGCTCCACTTTTAAAAAATCATCCGTTAGCTACAAGTACGAGGGCCCTGTTTAGAAGGTAGTTCTAGACCTCTCTAAAAATGGCTCATTTCACTTGATTCCAAACTGCGTATGTGGCATTCAGCAGGAGGAGCAATTTTTTCTTTTCTTTTCTTTTTTTTTTTTTTTTTTTTTTTGCGGTATGCGGGCCTCTCACTGTTGTGGCCTCTCCCGTTGCGGAGCACAGGCTCCGGACGCGCAGGCTCAGCGGCCATGGCTCACGGGCCCAGCCACGCCGCGGCATGTGGGATCTTCCCGGACCGGGGCACGAACCAGCGTCCCCTGCATCGGCAGGCGGACTCTCAACCACTGCGCCACCAGGGAAGCCCAGGAGGAACAAATTTAAATCAGATGTTTTGACTGGGGTGATTGGAAATCTGTACCACTGATACGTACACCTATATATATACACACACACCCCTATGTTTGTGCCATATGGTGGAAGTGTTTTCTAAATGTTAGCATCCATTCAAGCTGAATATGTAAATACATACTTATTTGCTAGTATAGTTGTATATGCTCTTCAATTCATTCTCTTTGTAGGGGGAAGATCAGTCTGAACCATTTAAAAATTAGAACTAAGAATTTTTTATTTAAAGAAATGCTGTTTTCAAGCACATGACTAACTAGAACTAAATCAATAAAACATGTGTTGCCAAGCATTGAGTCCTTAAGGTACCTACTTGAATGCATTTTGTTGAGTATACTCACATATCCACAACAGTTTCATAAGATCGGCTCATGTTAGGAAAAATCCTTTAGGATCAGTCGAAACAAAATAAGTATCAAAATATTTTGAACGGGGAACACACTTGATAAAAAATAGGAAGCTGGGCTTCCGTGGTGGCGCAGTGGTTGAGAGTCCGCCTGCCGATGCAGGGGGCACTGGTTCGTGCCCCGGTCCGGGAAGATCCCACGTGCCGCGGAGCGGCTGGGCCCGTGAGCCATGGCCGCTGAGCCTGCGCGTCCGGAGCCTGTGCTCCGCAACGGGAGAGGCCACAACAGTGAGAGGCCCGCGTACAGCAAAAAAAACGAAAAAAACAAAAAAAAAACAAAAAAACCCGAAGCTATTTCTAATTTGAAATAAGGGAAATAAATGAAATAATGATCCCATTAAATAATGTATAAGAGATATATAGGCCCTAAACACTTTATTCTGATGACTTTACAAAGCAGAGAAAGGATATTCATTAGTTATATTCCAAGGAGGGTTTTTTTCCCCTTTTTGGGTCACATACACTAAGGGCCCTAATGATTTTTCTTAGCGCTTAACATTTGGCTATATACATCTAACCTCTCGTCCATCCGTAGACTGGCAAGTTTCTACATATGTGGAGAAGAGATGCTTTCATTGGCATATTACTCACTTTTCCAAAGAGCTATAAACAATTTATTCTCTTAGTCAACCCATCTTAAACATCCTACCTCTGCGGGAAAAAAAAAAAAAAGGGAAAAGGGAGGAAAACCTTTTTCATGCAGAATTACAATGAAAATTTCTTCTTGCCTAAATTATCGAAACTTCTGAATTAGTAAGTCTAAATTGATTTTTACATAGATTAGAGAAGTAACATAAACCTCAAAAAAAAAGTGTTACTGAGGTTTTAAGCAGTCACCTAGTATTTAACACCTCTTCAATCAGACAAGCTTTCTGGTAAGAAAGGGGCCTTAAAATGGAAAGTTTTGAAAAACAGAATTCCTGCAAGTTTGACAACCAAAACAAAATTTTACTTTGGAGCTAATTCAGTGAGGAAAAGAAGATGAAAGGAGTGCTGTTTAGATTCAAAAATGAGTTTTGCTTCTGAAATCTAAGCTTCCGTTTCCCTGATGTATGACAGTCTATTATACCGCATTTGCCAGAAGACATAAACTGTGAGTGTTATAGGCTGTGGTGACAGACATACCTGGAAGGTCAATGTGATCTCCCTTGTCCCGCCTCACTCCCTCTTCCCAGCTTCCTCTGTATCATCAGCCATCCAGCACATCAGCTCTTTCTTTGTGTTGCCTGCAGCTCTCAGTTTCCTTCCAGCTGCTGTACTCCCATCCAAAGTCAGCATTTATGACCTTATATTTCTGAATTTACCACCAAGGGAGCTTTCTGCCTTCGTTCACCCATGCCCTTCACCACCAAAAAAATGCCCCTAAATTTCATCTGGGCACTTGTTTAACAGTCTTCCAAGAGACCTCTTTGATTAACAAATAAAATCCATAACTTTTTAACCAGTGAGTCAGGTCTCTCCAGGGTCTGGCTCTAACCTACCTCCCCGGCTCTGGGTTCTACTGCCATCCTTCATCCTTCACTGTCCAGTTACGTAGACACCCAATGAGACAGCTGCCCTGGCACCATCCCATAGGGGGCACTGAAACACCACTAATAAATCAGAAATCCAATGCCAGTTAACTCGGGTTTCTACCCTCAAACTCCTTACTCACTAGTGAAATGTAAACCAGACCCACTCCCATCAAAGCAAACAATGCCTCGGGCAAAGAGACCACGTGTACCACGTATCTGTAACCATGTAGATTACCTCCATCCATGGTGGGTACAACTAACTGTATCCAATTTTGAGTGATTAAAGAAAATTAAAATGAAAGACAAGTCCAAATAAGTTAAAATGTCATGCTGCGTTCAGAGCACGTAATAGACATCTTAATTTTTTTTTAAATTTTTATTTACTTAGTTATTTCTGCTGTGCCGGGTCTTAGTTGCGGCAGGCATGCGGGATCGAGTTCCCCGAACAGGGATCGAACCCAGGGCCCCTGCATTGGGGAGCACAGAGTCTTACCCACTGGACCACCAGGGAAGTCCCTAGACATCTTATTTTGAACATATAGAAACAGGAAGAGAAAAGTATACTGATCTTATTGATAGAAAATCATTTCCCCCTTACTCTCCCACTAGGAAATGTTCAACACATATTCAAGGGGCACCCACATAGCTCTTCACCCTTGCCACCTGGTCTACCTACAACCCCACGAACACACCTTGCCATTCTTCCTCTTCCCGGACTCATGTCTTCCCTTTCTCTGGAATACCTCTCATACTTTTTTCTCAGCCACCTACAATTCCAACTGTCCTTTAAGACTCTGCTTCCTTCTGTGGCATCTTCCCTAACCTCACTAGCCATACGCAATCCCTCTGCCGCTGAAATTCTATATTATCTCTGACACAATGCCATACATCCTTCTGTGCCATTTTTCTTTTTTTAAGAAAAAATTTACACTTACCTCTTGCCAAACCCTGTTCTAAGAGTCTTACATGCATTTTTTCTATTTATTTTTCAAAATAACCTTAAATAGTATCTTTATTCCATTTTACACATGAATAAACCGAGGTTTATTGAAGTTAGATAACCTTCTCAAAGCCATATATCCAGGAAGGGGCATGGCTTAAACCCAGATGTATCTAATTCTGCAGCCTGAGCTCTTACCACAGCACTTCAGTGTGGCCACCCCAGCCAAGGTTTAAGTTATTTGAGGGCAAGAATCATATTTTTGGCATCTATGTGCCTCTCCACAGTCCCCAAAAGAGATCCTTCCTTGACCATCAGGTATAGTCAATAAATATATGTTAACAATGGTGCTCTTCTGACAGAAGTGCTGTGTATATTCCACTACACCTTCAACTGTTCTGAAAACACTTCAGCATGTGAGGAGACTTCCTCTGGTCGTATGGGCAAGGCCAGTCTCTGCAGGAACAGCATCGCAGAAGCTACACAATTTGCAACCACCTTTCCATGATCTCCTGCTAAATTAGTCTTACACGTTTTAGTTACAGGTTTTAAACCTTTCCTGGTCAACCTCTTTCTCAATTCTTCTAAAGAGCTCACCATCCAGCACTGGGCTGACTTCCCAACACTGTGGTAGAACAGTGAAGTAATGCCGTATGCTCATTTGTTAAGAAGCTTGACATAAGTATCCAACCAAACAACCAGGGAGTGGAGTCATTAAAATGACAAGACACTATACGGGGATGTCTAAAAGTCTAATGAAGACATGATGTAATTTGAAGTGAGATGGTTCATCAAAGCAGGAGGGAGTACAAAGATTTAGTTATATGTCTATCATTGAAAAAATTGGGAACAGCCTAAATGTCCAACATAAAGGGACTGCTTAAATAAACAATGGTGTATCCAAACAATGGAATACTACATAGCCATCAGAAATTATTCAGTCATTCAACAAATGCAAATGAATGCCTCATTTGAATGAGCTAAATAAGAAAGAAATGACACCTGCCTTCATGGTGCTTAGAGTCTAGATGATGATATAGAAGAATATGTAAGGAAAAACATTTTTTATATTGTTGAGTGACACAGTGGGTTACAATGGAATACAATTTATATGAATTAACTTTTTGTTGTTGCTTTTTTTTATAACTTGAAGATATACTTGTTCTGTGTTCATAGCCTGCCTCGAAGAAATAGATATCTTCATGAGTAGGTCTGGCAATATTTAATTTTATAGGATAAAGTAAAGCTGCACATTCTAAAACAAAATTTCAAGTGAAAAGGAGGCAAGTATAAATCAAATAAAGATTAATTTGAATCTCAACTGAAACTAATTTTAGGATAGCTTTTTGAAATATTTTTATATACTCATTATAAATATATATTATTTTAAAGTGTGAATTAAAAGGCTTCATTAGTCAATTATGATGCAAAGGTATTGTCTATTGATGTGTTAAAAAAACAGAAAGAGAAAGGAATCAAAGTCAAATATAAAAAGCAAAAAGAAATTTTAAATCTCTTATGAAAAGACAGTAAAAAGGACATCTACCTCTCTGGGTTGTCCTGTTTTGTGTAAGTCCTGAAGATATATCCAACTAGCAAGAAGATAAACTCTATAAGAATATCTTAAGCTAAACAATAATAACCTATAAGATTTATAATATTCCAACCTCTTTACTCTTTCAAATTCTTAATTTTTAGGAATAGAGGGAAACTTCTCCAAATTGATAAAGAGCATCTATAAAATACCATATACTTAATGTTGAAAGACTGAGTACTTTCTCTCTTAAAATCAGGAACAAAGACAGAATGTCTGCTCTCACCACTGTTAGTCAACAAAGTATTAGAAGTGCTGGTCAGGGCAATAAGGCAGGAAAAAGAAATAGAAGGTATACAGATGAAAAAGGATCTGTTCCTGTTTGCAGAGGACATGATTGGCTAGGTAGAAAACTGTAAGGAAGGTACAGAAAAAGTTCCTAGAATTTGTGAGACCAGCAAGGTAGCAAGATATAAGGTTAACATACAAAAATACAGTTATATTTTTACATACCAGCAAAAAATGTGGGCACCAAAATTAAAACTATAATGCCATTTAGAATCACTAAAAATGAAAAAGATGTAAATCTGACAAAACACGTAAGGACTTATATGCTGAAAACTAAAAACACTGATAAATGAAATCAATGAAGTTCTAAATAAATGGAGAGGCTTGCTGAATTCATGGATTGGAACATTCAACATAGTAAAAAATGTCAATTTCATCAAATTGATATAGAAGTTTAATACAATTTCTATCAAAATCTCAGCAAGATTTCTTGTAATGACAAGAATATTCTAAAATTTATATAAATACACAAAGAAACTGAAATAGCTAAAATTATTTCTAAAAAGAAGAATAAAGTGGAAGGGATCAGTCTACCTAATTCCAAGACTTAACAGTAATCAAGACTGCAGTACCAGTATGAGAGAGAGACAGTAGATCAATGGAACAGAATAAAAGACCCCCAAATACATCCATACAACATAAATATGTTCAAATGATTTTTTACAAAGGTTCAAAAGCAATTTCATGGAGGAAGGATAACTTTTTCAACAAATGGGTTGGAGCAACTAAACACTCATAGGTTGGGGGGGACAAAAAGAACTTTGAGCCAAACCTCACACCTTACACAAAAATTAACTCAAAATGAGTCACAGACTTCAATGTAAAATGTCAAACTAAATCTTAGAGCATAACGAATGAAAAAATCTTTGGGATCCAGAGCCAGACAGAAAGCTGTTAAACTTTCTACCAAAAGTAGAATGAGTAAAAGAAAAATGAATAAATCAGACTTCACCAAACTAAAAGTTTTGCTCTGTGAAAGACTCTTAAAAGAGAGGACGAAAAGACAAATTACAGATTGGGAGAAAATAATTGCAAACCACCTATCTGACAAAAGACTTGTATCTAGAATATATTAAAAAATTCTCAAAACATAGCAGTAAGAATTCTCAAAACACAGCTAGCAAAGATACAGGAAAACTGGATCAATCGCACATTGCTGGTGGGGAGGTGAAGTAATACAGCTGCCACAGAAAATAGTTTGGCAGCTTCTTTTAAAAAACTAAACATGCAACTACCATACGATCAAGCGATTGCAATATCCTGGGCATTTATCCCAGAGAAATGAAAATTATGACAGCAGAAAAACCTGTACCTGATTGTTCATAGTACCTTTATTCACAATCTGGAAATAACTCAAATGTCCTTCAAGAAATAAGTGGTTAAAAAAATCTGCAGTATTTCCATACCGTGGAATACTACTCAGCAATAAACAGGAATGAACTATTGATACATACAACAACTTGGACAAATCTCCAGAGATTTACACTGAGTAAAAAAAGCCAATCCCAAAAGGTTACAGAGTACATGAGTCCATTTATATAACATTCTTGAAGTGACAATATTATAGAAATGGGGAACAGGTCAGTGGTTGCCAGGGTTAAAAAAGGTGTAGCTATAAAAAGACAATGTGAGCGATGCTGGTGGTGATGGAAATGTTCCCTCTCTTGACTGTATCAGTGTCAATATATTGGTTGTGATATTGTACTACAGGGCTAAGGATAAATGGGATCTCTCTGAATCATGTCTTATAACTACATGTGAATCTACAATCATCTCAAAATTAAAAGTTTAATTTGAAAAATCAAAAGAGAAATGAAGATCAGTGCTAGTCAGGGTCAGCTAACATTCTACCAAATCCAAGAGGCTGTCTACACACAAGTGCTGGTATAGATATCCCAAGTTCAAGTAACCTAAAATTTTAATTTAAGAACTAACCCTGATTCTAATTTAAAACCTCTAGGTGTCCCTTTCCCCCACGTAGCCACTTCTGCTGATATATGTACTGAACAAAAACCAAACAAATGTATAAGACACCATAAAAAAATTAAAACTCTTCACACACAGTGTTAAGGTGGAAAATGAATTAATTCCACATATCTACTTGTGGAATATGATAAACAAGTCAAACAATATTGTTGTAGCAGTGACAGAGTAAATGTTCTAAATAAGGAAAACAATCTTGTTTCTCTTAATATATTAATTTCACTAAATGAAAAGGAACAGAAGAAAGCATGGGACAATTATTTGACCCTGAATTACTAATTTCAAATATTACATTCATCAAAATAGTTTTGTCCAATTTCATGCAATTCTTTTTCTGCAGTTAATTTTTTTTTGTGAAAGGGAATATCCAACAGCCTCTCGAGGCCATGTTTCCCCTTTCATTTGTTAATGTGTCCACAAGCATTTTTGAGAGTCTGTTATCAGGTACTGAGGGAGGCAAGAAGATGAATTAGAAGTGGTCTCTGCTACTCATGTTTTAGTAACTTTTAAAAATGGGTTGGAAAATGAATAACTCCTCAAACCTTTCTTATAATTTTTTCCTCATTGTAAATAGTGTTTTTTAGTTTGCTGCCAGTTTATGTAACTAATCCCCTAATGTTGGGCATTTATATGTTTTCTCAACTTTTCATGATTGTAATTAACAAAGAGCAGTAATAACTGACAATAAACTAAAAATTTTAAAAGACAAAAAAACTAAAAGATGAAAAATTATTTAAAGAAAGATGAAATCTTAACCTCTCAGCTTAAATTGTTAATATGAAAAATTATTAACTGGAGGATGATTTTTTTTTTTCTCTTCCTAATTGTTTAAACCTCAGCTTCTTGACCAACTTGGGTTCCAACTGGTTTCTGTTGACCCATTTTTAAGTTACCCTTGAACTCTATCCTCCAGCCATGCTGGACTACTTTCAGTTCCCCTAACCAGCTACGTTCTTTTCCAGGGATTTGGTGTGTTTTCTCAGTCTTGAAAACTACCCTACCCAACATTTTGACTATCTCCTACTAAATCTTTGGGTTTCAAAGACAATTTTTTTTGTGAAATCTTCCCAGATCGCTCAGAAGGCTGGATGAAGCATACCTCATGTGTTCTGTAATTGTTTCACCATATTGTAATTATCCCTTTACTTGTCTGCCTGCCCCGATGGACCTAAAACTCTTTGAGGCAGGGATGATATTTTGTTCACTATTTTATCACCAGCATTGAGAAAATGGCCTGATCCATAGCAGATGCTCAGTGAATAACTAAGAGTTATGAAAGAATGAGAATGAATAAATGAACAAACAGTTTCTTAAACCTCTGGCATAGGAAAATGGGCAACTCCTTGGTCACCCCAATAACTGATTCTCACTTATGAACATGGTCAACAGGAAGCGCAAGCTCCCTGGAGATGCCCCAAATCTATCTTAGAGCTTCACCTTTCCATTGCTATACAATCTGGAAGCTTAAGCATCTTTGCAGAAAACACCACCTATTCTAACAGGTGTCTCCAGTGAGCTACTCTTGGAAGTACCAAAGTCCTTTACAGCAAACACTCCAAGGTCCTCAAAAAGATACATCGCGTAGCTTCAGTGTGCAATGGGCAGCTAGGAGTGTCCCCAGTGAAGCTGGCATAAAAGGCTGCCTGCAATGTAATATTTAGGTAGGTTAACCTAACTGCTTCATTTTCCTGGAGAAATATTAAGGACCCGGGTATTTTAAAGTGAGGATTTCCTGGTACTAAGAGTCTGCCACTAAGTTGCTATCTTTCTCAGTATTGAGACTGCCTTAAACAGCAGTTCTGAGAGAGCTCGGCAGTACTCCCAGGGACAAAGGCCTTACTTAAGACACAGGATGTACACCAGCCTCTTGTTTTCTCACCTATCATTTCAGAGAGTTCTTCCCACTGCAAACAGCAGTGCTATTTTTTTTCCTCCTGACCTTTGTCAACTGTGTTGCTGTACTGCATTTGGAAGTATTAACAATGGTCATTACCTGCCCTGTTTATTCAGTGTTAAGTATTAACAAGGCCTGTGCTATCTTAGCTGCTGCCATATTTCTCCAGGAAAGACGTGCCTATGTAAATGCCCTAATGCAAACAGGAGCCTTGTCTTTTGCTAGGTAGGGGTAGGGAGGAGACGTGGAAACAACTGAAAGGCTAGAACAAAACAGTAGCCATGTTAAAAACATCGTTTTCAGATACACATAAAATAATTGCACCGTGTGGGCTTCCCTGGTGGTGCAGTGGTTGAGAGTTCGCCTGCCAATACAGGGGACACGGGTTCGTGCCCCGGTCGGGGAAGATCCCACATGACGCGGAGCGGCTGGGCCCGTGAGCCATGGCCGCTGAGCCTGCGCGTCCGGAGCCTGTGCTCCGCAACAGGAGAGGCCGCAACAGCGAAAGGCTCGTGTACCGCAAAAAGTAATAATAATAATAATTTCACCATGAAATCTTGTTGATGGCTGATTTTTGTCTGTGCATTTGGCCACTTGAGGTTTTTGCTAATATAGGAGATACAAAGCACCTATTTCTGGGTTTGCTTATAATGGCTTCAAACACTTTGCTATTGAATAAACAGTGTATAAATATTTCACAGAATAGAGAGAAAAGAAATAAGCCTTGGCACTGGACTCTCTTTGCTTAGCATTTGCGTGCTTGGTTTCTTGTGTGGAACAGCTATGTCGGAGTGGGAGGGAGCCTGTTTCTGAGGGGATGGAAGAAAACTGATCATATTTACTTGAGCACTAAGAAGGGTGAAGGGTTTGATTAAAACTCCTATCAGCTACTGCTTGTTAGACAGTGAAATTGCAAAACTTGCAAACAGGAGGGCCAAACACCACACAGACAAGATGAAATACAAATAAGAAACTGACTTGGGGTTGGGGGGAACCTTTCACTGGAGTCAGCTTTTCTGTAAAAACTGGCTCACTCTCATTAATTTACCTAAGTTTATTAGGCTTGGGTCAGGTGACAAGGCAAAATTCCATCTTCGGAGAATTGCTGGGAACATAACTGCCAGTGAAACAAACTGAAGCCAGATACATATTTCCTGGACAAGATCTGATGCATGGAAAGCAAAGATGGGGGTCACCTTTTCATTTTTAAAGTGCCCAAGCAGCTACATAGAAATAAAACAGACAACGTATGGAAAACAGAATACTGTTTCTTTTCTGTGTGTGGAGCCTTAAGAAATGAAACAGTCATACTATTTCCCTTGGGATTTACAAATTTATGTGTCGTTTAAGAGCAAGAGCTTTGGAATTACACTTGCAAGCTTCGAATCCCAATTTAACCATTCTGTAGCCGTGATCTTGGACAAATTAACTTTTTAATTTTCTATTTTTCAAAAGTGAGCATGGATTACTAATATAAGAGAGATGAAATAGGGATGAAAAAATAAAGACTGATTGCCTGGAAGTACTTTAGCAACATAACCTTTACATGAGAATAATTGCTACCATTTATTGACCGTCTCCTATGAACCAGGCATTTCAGACACATCATTCTAAACTTTATACAGTCCTGCAAGGTTAATACTATTATTCTCTGTTTATAAAATAAGAAAACTCATGTTCAAAGTAGCTAAGGAATTAGACTTGGTCTCAAAGCTGAAAAATGGCAAAACCATCTACCTACATCGTTTTTTTCCTCATTTAAAAAAAATGACCCAAGAATCTTCCTTCCCTTTCTGAGTCCTTTTTTTCCTAATGCTATTCCAAGTCACAACTACTTTGAGAGTCTTTCTTCCTTCTTTCCCTTCTTTGGCCAGCTTCACTTTCCTAAAATCACGTACCTACTTCCTGGTACCACTGACCCTAGTACTTCTACTTAATTCGGTTTGGTTTGAGCTCCGTCCTCAACCCCGCTACTCTTATTAGATCCATCTCCACCATTTGCACCATCATCGTGATGATAGCAGACACTTATTTAGCACTTTTCTATGTACTGGATACCTTATGAGATAGTTACCTTACCATCATTGTCCCCATTTTAGAGATGTGGAAACTGAGTCACTGAAAAGGCAAGTAGCCTACCTATCAGGGGCCCAGACTTCAGCAATCTGGCTCCAAAGTTCTTCATCTAATCCTACACTACACAGCTTCCACGACCCTGGAGAAACCCGAAGTAAGTCACTGATTCCAGCAAGCAAGTCGGAGCAGGAGAGAGGAGTACCTGTTTAAAAAGTGTGTGAATACCTTTTATGATGATTGAAATAAAATTGCTTCCTTTTTGTTGTAAATGTGCATTTTAAGAAATCACTATGGGGACTTCCCTGGTGGTCCAGTGGGAAAGAATACGCCTTCCAACGCAGGGGACGCGGGTTCCAACTAAGCCCACGCGCCACAACTACTGAGTTCACGCACCTCAGTGAGAGAGCCCGCATGCTGCAAACTACAGAGCCCACGCGCCCTGGACCCCGTGCACCACAATGAAGAGCCCACGCCACAAGGAGAGATCCCGTATGCCTCAACGAAGATCCCGCATACCGCAACTAAGACCCAACGCAGCCAAAAAAATAATAAACGAACTAAATAAATAAATAGTTTTTAAAAAGGCAACAAGAAATTCTTGATAATTTTTTTAAAAGTCACTATGGATAAAATTATTTTATACTGGGCTAGCCTAGGAACATTGTTTTCATGGGAACATAAGTTCTGAGTTTTCAAAAAAGAAAAAATCAAAACAAACCCAAAAACTATTGGAACAGCCTGCTCATAAATTGAAGGCTTCCTTTACTTTCATTTGGGATAAAGTCAGGGAAACAGGAAAAAGAGGGGAAAGGAGACACTTCCAATCCCTTGTAGATACGATTCAGAATGCGATCTGGATTAAACATCCCAGCTTTCTAAGTGCGCTAAAAATAAACATAAATGGCTCGTTAGAGCTAATTTGGCAGCTAAAAGTGAATATTAATAACATAGAAGATCAATAAGATGCCTAGCAAAGAACAATGGATTCACTTGGTTCTAGAAATAGCAAAATTGGTGTAGGCCAGGGAGGAAGGCATCAGACAAGAGGCGGAGTCAGAAGAAAAATTCACCTCTTCCTGATATGATTCAAGGAATTGAAAATAGACAATAAAATATGGCCATCTCTTCTTAGCTCTACCCACTAAATAAGCAGTTTAATCAATTTTTACGTTTCCTTCCCCATCTTCATCTGCCACCGCTAGCTCAATAGGAGAATGTATAACCCCTAGTTCAAATACAGGTCAGGATGACTCTTATAGATACGACGGGCTTATGCTATTACTTTCTCCCTCTATTCTTGTGTCGTGTACTCTATTTAAGAAAAGGACTGCATGAGGGAGTTTTTATTAGCCAAAGCATATTCAGTACAATAGGGGTTCCATGTTGAAATAAATCTGAGAAATGCTGCATGATTACCCCCCTTTTAAGAGATTGAGGGCTCAGAGTCTTTCAGCAAAGACACTTGCTTAACATAGGTAACCCAGTGTTTCCCAGGCCTTTTGGCCATATCATCCTTTTTTCTTAACCCCTACTAACATCTCTGTGCAGAATGAAGGTGAGAACTCTGGACCAGGAGGAGGTCAAACTGAGTTCCCATCTTTCCTTCCTGTGAGACCTGAGTCACCTGACTTCCAGGACTTCAGTCTGTTTAGCCACGAGGTTCTAAGAGTATGTTCAACTCGTCAGCTGAAGTGGCCTTGGTCAGCAGCATGGCAGCCGGGCTCTGAGGAGGCACTGTGGACCAGCTAGCTCCTCCTTGCTGGGCCCACACCTCCGAGGTCCTCACATCACCCAGGAGCAGCCTAGACAATGGGTTCTTTTACACCCTTCACATTCGGCCCTTTATGCCCAGGCCTGAGCGCTAGTATTGCAAAGGCTGCTTTGGGGGGAAAAGTGGCGGGAGGGAAATTTGTAGAGAATTGTTAAAACAAGCTTACGTTTGTTCTTTGAAACATTTGCTGGCATTCAGACATGACTGTTAAAATAGTTTCTTGTGCTTTTTCATTTAATTATGCAAGTTTAATAAACATTATTCATCCAAAACAGAGAAATGAGGCAAACTCTTACAACTGATTTTTAGGCCTACGTTCTTAGTCTCTATTCTAAGCTGATTTCACTTGAAATGCTGTTAACCCTGACATTTCAACTTTTCTGGGGAAAAAATGATCACGATCCCGAGAATGGTTCCTGATACTGAAAACAGAACTCTTATACAGTTTCACAAATTATTCACCGTTTCCTTTTATTTACATGTTTTTCTTCTTCGAAACCATCTAAAGAAAACGAAGGGTTATCTATCTACGAGTTGAGGTTGATTGACTTTCTTGCTTTTACAACAAGGACACATGAATGCTATAACAGCAATAACTAACACATATAAGTGCCTAGTACGTGACACACTTTATTCTAAGCAATGTGTGTATGTATGTGTGCATTAATATCAACAACAACCCTATAAGATGGGTACTGTTGTTATCCCAATTTTACAGATGTGGAAACTGAGGTGCCAAGAGGGTAAGTGATTTTCCGAAGCCACATACCTCTAGGAAGTGGCAGAGTTGAGATTTGAATCCAGCAATCTGTGTTCTTAATCACCAGGCTATATGGATCTCTTGCTTAAATTTGTAAAACAATAGAACCATCACCACAAAAATAAATAAATCACTGAGGGACATAGGTGGGGTTACATGAACTCCATAATATAACTAAAGACCTCTTGGTTCTACTGAGGTCAGATCAAGGGGGAAAGGCCTGACCTATATTAGGAAGGATACTTATTAGATATAAGAAAACACGTCTGGGGGCTTCCCTGGTGGCGCAGTGGTTGAGAGTCCGCCTGCTGATGCAGGGGACACGGGTTCGTTCCCCGGTCCAGGAAGATCCCACATGCCGTGGAGCGGCTGGGCCCGTGAGCCATGGCTGCTGAGCCTGCGCGTCCGGAGCCTGTGCTTCACAACAGAAGAGGCCACAACAGTGAGAGGCCCGCATACCACAAAAAAAAAAAAAAAAAAAAGAAAACACGTCTGTCTTTTCAATGATACGAGACTGGCTTAGCTAAGGAGGCTGAGAAATCTCTTCCCAAAATGCTTAAGAATAAAAGTGAGAGAACCACCTGAAATATTCCGGCAAAATTCTCACAGAAATTGAAATAGGCCAAGTTAACTGTCCTCAACCTTGTTATTCCAAGTCCTTCCTGAGAGTACTCCATGATTATTTTTCCAAGTCATTAAAAGAATGTTCTTTAACATGTTAATGGGGATGGGAGGGTGACGAAGGAGGAGAGGAAGCGGGGACTGAGATTTAAAAGATTTAAGAGCCAGAACAACCAGTGTCATGTGTGGACTTTGTCTCCATCCTGATTGACATACACCAACTAGGAAAAGGCTATTTTGAGATAATCAAGAAAATCTCATTATGGACTGGGTATCAGATGATACCAAGGAGTTACTGTTCATTTCATTAGGTCTGATAAGAGCATTGTGGTTATCTGAAAGGTCTCCATAATTTGGAGAGTTGCGTCCTGAAGTAAATAAGGGTGAAACAACACGACGGCTGAGATCTTTACTTTGACCAAAAAAAAAAAAAAAAAAAAAAGAGGGGGGGCTGGAGGTAGCAAGTGTGGCAAATCTTGGTAACTGTTGAACCTGCTGGCATACAAAGGGTCATCGTACTGTTCCTCTGCTTCTGCACGTTTGACAATTTTCAAGATAAAATATGTTGATAAAGAATATGGAAGGATTTTTCCCTCCTGAGGGAAAATACTTTGAAAACAAATACACTGAAAACAAACTACTCTAGCAATGGCCAGATGTGCACCTAGGCCGGGAAAGGGAAGTAAGAATGGAAGGGAAGAGCATGGAGTGACTATGGAATAGAGAGAGACAGGAAGGAAAGAGCACAATTCCATCATTTCAGGGAGATTTTTGAGGACCAGCCTGATTCTGCTTAGACTTCCTTTAGGAATGTGCTTCTCACCCAGTATTCTCAACTACTTGGAAAAACAGTAAATAAAATGAGCCTGGTATCCCTGTTCACCTTGGGTGGTTGGTGTTTATAATCTCACCCACCGACTGGCTCTCAGTCCTTAGGACCAATTGGCGTAATCATTGAGGGTAGGTGGGTGTTTGTGTGTGTGAGGAGCCTCTCCATTATCCTGTTGGTTATAATGTACATCCTTGTCTTTTACCCATTGAATTACAGCTTTATTATAAGACCAAAAGCCACGTTTCCATTTGGTATTCCAGGCATGCTTACTAAACATCCATCTTCAGGAGAGCAAATAGTTAGGAAGTAACTCTCAATAGTTAGGAAGTAAGTCTTTTTTTCCAAATAAAAACCACACAGCTAAAACACTATACTTTCCCTAAGTACCTTTACTAGAGGCTCATCAAAACATATTAAAATACAAATAATAACCTTTAGAGACAGGAATAAACACACGGAACAAATTAGTTGGTCAGATTCAACAAACACTACATTTTATAGCATCCTCTTCCCCCCTGACGAAAACAACCACTGATATATTTTGTTTCTAAGCATACATTAGCTTTTTGCTTTTAATTACACTCTATGGTAAATTTTCCATTCTAGTTTTCTCACCTAACATTAAGAGATGAATATTTTCCTCTTCTAATTCTTCATAAACACCCATGAGTGGCTGGAGAATATCCATATCCTCACAAGGGAAGACAGGAAACTTAAATTTTTCCCAACTACTGGATGTCAGGGGGTTGCCATTGGTTCAATATTATAAATAATACTCTAATGAACATCTTTATGTGCAATACTTTCTTACATAATTATATGTATTTCCACAGAATTGATCCTCAGAGTAAAATTTAAAAATGAAACGAAGAATAGTATCTAGTAATTTATCTTAACACAAGAAGGAAAAGAATAATTTAAAAAAAGGTCCCCCTGAGAGGTGAGTTTGCACTAGACGAGCCCTGATGTCCTGACTCCAAAATCTGTGGCTCATACTATGTGCCTGAAGAAAAATGTCACTCTGTCTTGGTACTTCTTGGTTGCACACGGGCTTAACCTTGACCTAACCCTAGTCACTTCCCCTAAATGCTTCTTGCTCCCTTGTTTTTCTTACAGTGTAACAACATGAACCTGCAGTCCTGGCTGTTCTGTTTCGAGTTTCATCATCCTTCTTTGCTCCCACAGCAGTTTGCTCCACCTCCAATGGTGCACTTCCTTCATTCTTCCTCAGCCTGTAGTCCGTTGTTTTCATTATCTGTCTGGTGAGTCTCTTGAACTCATCCCTAAAGCTCCAACAGTGCCTGGGACTGTGCCCTGCCGAGTAAACACTGCCGGAACGTTAGTTGATTTCAATCCAATTATTAGCATCATTCTGTTCCTGAGCACGTTGGTTCCCTTTTTACTGTCCTCAGCCCCACCCAGTGTTTAGAATTCCTCTCTATTTAGCTTCTTCTATACGTTTAATGAATGGCTGTTTACATCCTTTCTCGGATAATTAATGAAGATGTTGTCAGTAAAATCTTGCTGAACACAGATTCCCACCCTCCCCTAGACTCGATGCATTGCCATTTATCATTACACTTTCAGTCCTTTAGGCAATTTTCAATCAATCTGACACATTTGAGTCAATTTGAATTCATTTTCCCAACTAGATTTTATAACACCTGGTATCAACTCTTCCATTCACATCTGGATGTATGTAGAAATAATAATATATTCAGTGCATTTTTTTTGTCCACTTGTTTTCAGATCTTCCAAAACAATAATCAGCTAAGTTGCTCTAACATAAAAAGCTTGCTAAATCTATGCCAGTTGTGGCTCATGGCTCTAATATCCCCTAGATGTTCGTATATTTACCCATTCAAATACTCTTTGTTAGCAATGTAGTTTTCCTAATTCATTTATTTATTCCACAACTGCCTATGGAATACAGTTGACCCTTGACCCCTGAGCATCACGGGTTTGAACCGCATGGGTCCACTTACACATGGCAGATTTTCGATAAACATACAGTACTATAGGATATGTGGTTGTGGAACTGCAGATACTGAGGGCCAACTATGGGACTTGAGCATCCACGGATTTTGGTGTCCCTGGCAGGTCCTGGAACCAATGCACTGTGGATACTGACGGATGACCGTACTTACCATGGGCAGGTACTGTGCTTGGAACAGGTTTAAAACTAATTCTATTTAGAAATGAATTATTCAGGGCCTCTTGTTCTGTGAAATATACAGGACAATGCTCTCTTAAACTGTGATTTTTACTATACATTAGCAATACTGGATCATAGATGGGGCAGGAAGAAGAGACAAAACTGAGTTTGGAGTCTTATTGGAAGGTATGATAAACAGGTTCCTGGGGTAAGAATTCTGAAAAAAAGAAATAGGAAAAGAGAATGGATCTGTGCTTTACCTGTGCTATCTCTGCCAACAACTGAATATTCATTCTTGGACACTGGATAACCATGCAGTGTCAGTCTCTCCCTCTCTCTCTCTCTCTCTCTCTCTCTCTCACTCCCCCTCATTATCCTTCATGATTTCCAAAGAAGAGCAGCCATATTTTGATGAATTCATGATTACTTCCATTAACACTGGTTAACACATCATCCAAGACCTTGCCTATTCATTTGTTTTCTTCTTCTTCTTTTTTTCCGTGAAACAGGTCTTCATTGCTGTTTAATTATCCTTATTTATCTTCTTAAAGGCCAGTCTTAAAAAGCAGTTTAGCAGCTCAGCCATTTTGCCATCAAAAGCTCAGTCATCTGAGCATAATCATTATACTTATCTCCCTATTCATCTAACGCGAGGCCTCCTTTATCTCTGGCGTGCCTTCCTTTCTCTTCTTTATTATGTTTGCATTATTACCCTTTGCACCACTGATTGCCATACATACTTCTTGGTTGTAACTCTGGAACCTCTTTGATGATTCATGCTCTCCTGTGAGAGTCCTACAGACAGACTTCATCTACTTGCAGGTTTTCTTCCCCTATTTTTGCACAGTTGTCACTGTCACTTGGATATTTCTTCTGTTTTCCCAATGACCTCTGGCCTTTGTGGTAACCCGAGTTGAAGCCCTGTCCCAATGTTACAGGGTGAGAAGTGCCACAGAACCATGGGAGCAAGCTCACGGGTCAGAGACTGCTTAGATACACACTCTCCTGCCCCCATGGGACAGATTCCATCTCCTCAGTAAAACCAAACTCTGCTCAGTGCAGTGGAGCTGATTCAACTGGGGGAAAGGGAGATGATCCCTATTTGTGAATCTCCCACCTCAAAAGAGCAGACTGGGCCACTTCCAGCCGCAGTCCCTTTCTTCAAAACTGGCACTGCCATTAGGACAATTAACTACCTTCCCTCATTTATCAAGTATGCCTCAAAGACCACAAACTAAGAGAAATACTAAATTATCTTTCTTTTCTGGGTAATACCCATGCTTATATTTGACTTTAGATATTCACTCTCTTTTTTATCCCATTGTTATTCGTGTGCTACCTGAATTTGTGACTGTTAATTGCTAGGCTAGATTAATTTCCAACTGGCTTTCACCCTGTATTACAGCACAAAAAAGTATGTTTTTTAAAAATACGGAAATTTTAAGAAAAAGATTCATTTTAAATAGTCCAACTAGGAAGAAATCACAAGCTAAAGAAAAAGAGGGTCTATAACTATATTAGTAAGTATAATACTATTTGTAAATATTACACCTATCACTTCAATTATATGCTTCTTTTTAAAAGACTGAAATAAGATACCCCTAACTATTACATAAATGCCAGCTTAGCAAATGTGTGCATTTTTGTTTCAAAACTGAAAAAAGTAAAGGTGTCAATTTATTATGTTCTTTAAAATTCACACCAAATTAATCAATCTAAATTTTTTGGTCCCAAACCTGTATTTTTAACTAAAGTGATCATGGATAGTTTAAAGAGGGCTCTTTGCTTGGTTTGGCAAAATAAGATGATGGAGACAAACTGAGTTGATTTTTTTCCTCCTCTTTCTGAGCGAGAGCTAGTCAAACATTCACACTCTTTTCATTTGGGAGTGCATATAGCATGTCCATGAGGAAGAAAAAATGAATAAAGTGAAGTACGGATCTTTTATTCCCACCACATCTTTCTCTTTGCCCATCCTGGTTTCTCTGTGTCCATCTGGCCCCCAACTTACTTCCCCCAGAATTCTTTTCTCCTCCTTTAATTCTGGCACTGATCCTGTCCACAGTTCACTCCACCCCTCCCCTCCCATTTTTAGGATAATTGCATTCTTCATCTTTAAATGCCACACCAAACACACAGCAGTAACCTTGGGGCAGCTTCTTTGGAGACAGCGGATTAAATTATTCTAAAATTACCACCATTTATTGATAAACTACCACACATAAGACACTGGACAACAAACACCAGCTTTGGCAACAGGTCCGCCCTAAATTTTCCACACACATGTGAGGGGAAAGACTGTCTCTGGGGGGTGAAGATATGACACAGGAAGGTAAAATCCGCTTTTCCTAACAGGTCCAATGAAAACAAGGGCCAGGCTTGGATCGGCTTATTCCAAGGCATGTCATCCTCATCCCATCCACCTCCTCCCATCCTTTCCTTTCCTTCTAATTTATTTTTCTTTCCTATCCATTTCTGCTTCTGTATTTCCTTAAAGCCATAGGTTCCTTTACCGCATCGCAGCTTCTTCCCCTTCAACTCTCAGGCATCTAACCCCCCGCCAAGGCCCCCCTCCTGCCACTGCTGCTCCCCAATCCCTTGCTGGCTCTCCATCCTAGTCTCCCAGCTTGCTGAGACACAAATGCAGGCTTCCAACACTGCCAGCTAAGTGCTTCAGGAGGAGGGAGTTCTGAAGTTACCCGCTGCTACTGGGCCAGCCTCATAACAGAGAAGACAGTTTAAACCCCAGGGATGGTAAAAATCATCATCATTATTACGTCTCCAGGCACTGCAGCGCTAGCCAGAGATTAAGGCTGCCACCTTTGATAATGAGAAACTCAAATTACATAGGTTGGTTACACAGCATCAGCATATAATACCATCTGAAAAACTCAAGCTCTAGTTATCTCACAATAGGCAACGACAGCAGAGATGAAAATCCAGCCAGAAAACAGCTGCAGAATCTAGCGATACTGAGCTTCCGCACTAAATTACCCTCTCCTTCAATAGTGCCACTAGTTGGGATTCTTCTCTCTGGTCTGTTACATTAGAAAACTTAAAAATTGGGCATTTCAAACAAACCGGAGCACAAATAGATTAACAAAAGAGAAAACTTGTCCACTATTCTTCCAAGGCTTACTCATTCTATGATTTAAATATTTATTCCTCAAATATAGCCAGTGAGTGTCCATGTGAAATCATCAGAACACTGGACCTTCAGCTCTCCTCTGAGGGTCAAAGCTGAGGTCGTGTGTATGTAATATTATTATAGAAAGAATAAATATTTAACAGTGAACTAATCTTTTTTTCTTGTAGACTACCGTGGAGAACAAAAAGTTTCACATTGGTTCAAACCCTGAGGAAGTTTGTGACTGTATGTGAGGGAACTGTAAAGTTATTAGGGGATAGACAACAAACCCGCTGAGCCTGTCACAATGCTTTCACTGATATTTTGTTATATTAAATTTTTTTTTTTTTTTTTTTTTTTGCGGTACGCGGGCTTTTCACTGCTTTGGCCTCTCCCGCCGCGGAGCACAGGCTCCGGACGCGCAGGCCCAGCGGCCATGGCTCACGGGCCCAGCCGCTCCGCGGCATGCGGGATCCTCCCGGACCGGGGCACGAACCCGTGTCCCCTGCATCGGCAGGCGGACTCCCAACCACCGCGCCACCAGGGAAGCCCTGTTATATTAAATTTTGATTCAAATAAGTAATCTATCGGCAAAGGCTTCACAATATTGGTTATACAAATATTTTCAACAAATGACAATGCTGAAGTGGAATTTAACTTGAATTTTATAATAATCCCGTAGTAGTGGCATGGAAACTTTTCTCCACAAATTTTAATCTTTCATAGAGTTAGTAAACATGATGTTTTGGAAATGACAAGATTCGTTGAAACGGCCTTCCGCCATCTTTACTTGCCAAGCTCCATCTGAAAAATTTCTTCTTCCATAAAGATTTTCCTTCTCTCCCAATTAGGCGATCTCGCCAACCTCTGAACTACACTCAAATTCTCTTACGGGTCTATTTCCAGCCTTGCTTTATCCCCAAGCCTGAATGGAAGCAATTGTTGTATCAGTAACTGTAACTAACTCTGCAGCCTCTGCCTTGGCTGACCGCCCGGTGTCTTCTGTAGCAAGTACCAAATAAATAAAAACTGTCCAGTGAAAATGTGGAATTTTGTATTCTAACTCTAGCTCGGTCTCAGATTTGCCTCAGCTTTTAACTAGACAGGTCTCATTTTCCCACCCACCCAACAGTACTCCCATAACTCCAGGAGTTTCCATATCGATTTGATCTATGGTTCTAATAGAATCATCAATGGAGATGGTTCTAGATATAATTTAGTTTCAAAGATAAGGCAAGGCGAGGGGAGCTCAAAGAGGTTAAGTGCCCCTTTTACCAGAGTTGGTGGTAAAATTCAGACAAAACTGAAAGGGGTCGCTCTGCAGCAGATGACCTGATCTTGGAGCTGGTTAGACCTCTAGCACTGAATGCAGAGTGACTTTAATCTGAATGAAAATTTCAGACTGGAAGTTATTCTGTTCTCAAGGAGACTGAAGTTGTTCATTAGTTATCGTTAAACCAGAGATTTAAAATCATCTCACTTCTCCATTCAGTTCCTCACCAAGCCTCAGCAGGCTCAAAGTCCTCTGACTATAAAAACTGTTAGTTATTTGAGAATAACGTCTATTGCACCTTACATAGAAG
Organism: Phocoena phocoena; assembly: GCF_963924675.1. Taxonomy (NCBI): domain Eukaryota; kingdom Metazoa; phylum Chordata; class Mammalia; order Artiodactyla; family Phocoenidae; genus Phocoena; species Phocoena phocoena. Next base: position 21,035,023 of record NC_089223.1, read on the forward strand.
TAAGGGAACTAGACTCACGCACACATTGCTGGTACAAGTAGGTAAACGGGCACAATCTTACTGAAGGGTATTTAGCCAGATGTTATAAAAGATTTTAACATGTGAATCCTCTTCAACCTGTCAGTGTCACCTCTAGAAATTTATTTTAAGGAAAACTCACTAGAGATCTAGGAATACGATCAATTTTTCTTTTTCTTTCTTTGCACTTTTGGAGACATTCCAAGGTTTCTTACAATGAATTTGTCAGTTCTGCCACTGGAAAAAACAAAAAACAAAAACCCTCTCATTGTAAAGAATGAGGGGATAGAACAGGTTGCTGACCCTCCAAGGTCCCTTTTAGCTCTCATGCTCTGCTTGATGTTTTCTTTTCTTCTGGTCAAAGGTTATAGAAAGGGAAAAACTGTGTTTTCTGGAAGAGGTCACCAACTTGTAACTGTAAGAACAGCTGTTCAGAACATTAGTTGGTGTCTGAAATGTTTTTTTTTTCTTTTCGGTACGCGGGCCTCTCACTGTTGTGGCCTCTCCCGTTGCGGAGCACAGGCTCCGGACGCGCAGGCTCAGCGGCCATGGCTCACGGGCCCAGCGGCCCCGCGGCATGTGGGATCTTCCTGGACCGGGGCACGAACCCGTGTCCCCGGCATCGGCGGGTGGACTCTCAACCACTGCGCCACCAGGGAAGCCCTAACTTTTTATTTTAAATTGGAGTATAGTTGATAAACAATGTTGTGTAAGTTTCAGCTGTACAACAAAGTGATTCAGTTATACATATACCTATATCTATTGTTCTTCAAATTCTTTTCCCATTTAGGTTATTACAAAATATTGAGTAGAGTTCCCTGTAATATACAGTACGTCCTTGTTGGTTATCCATTTTAAATATAGCAGTGTGTACATGTCAATCCCAAACTCCCTAACTATCCCTCCCCCTCCCCCTTCCCCCCTGGTAACCATAGTTCATTCTCTAAGTCTGTGAGTCTGTTTCTGTTTTGTAAATAAGTTCATTTGTATCATTTTTTTCAGATTCTGCATATAAGCGGTATCATACAATATTTCTCTTTCTCTGTCTGACTTACTTCATTCAGTATGACAATCTCTAGGTCCATCCATGTTGCTACAAATGGCATTATTTCACTCTTTTTAATGGCTGAGTAATATCCCATTGTATATATGTACCACATCTTCTTTATCCATTCTTCTGTCAATAGACATTTAGGTTGCTAATGGCATTTGACCACTCACTCACTGGGGGTCTATTTTGGGCCAGATGCTACATGAGGCATAACAGTGCAGTGGTGAAGAGCACTGAGTAGCTGGATTCAAAAAAGCTCTGATGCTTACCAGCTCTGTGATCTTGGACAAGTCACCTCATCTCTCTAGGTCTCAGTTTCCAGGTGTGTAAAATGGGTATCAAGACAGCACCCATCACACAGGGTTGTCAGGAGGATTCAATCATTTATTGGTGAGAACAGTGTAAATGGTGGCACACTGGCAAGGCACTGAGCATAAAATGGAATGACATCTGCCTGCATTAAGCAGTGGAATGAGACTTTGAAACTTTCTTCAATTCTTATTTTTAAATCTTCATAAGATATATTAAATAATTTACCTGCTTTTGAAAATACAACTGCCTGCACATAAATTGTTTTGTTGTTGTTGTTGTTGTTTTTTTGCGGTACGCGGGCCTCTCACTGTTGTGACCTCTCCCGTTGCGGAGCACAGGCTCCGGACGCGCAGGCTCAGCGGCCATGGCTCACGGGCCCAGCCGCTCCGCGGCATGTGGGATCCTCCCGGACCGGGGCACGAACCCGTGTCCCCTGCATCGGCAGACGGACTCTCAACCACTGCGCCACCAGGGAAGCCCATAAACTGTTTTGTGATGACTAATCATCTTGCAGTGGGTCTCAGAGTCATCCTTACACACAGCTCTCCTCACAGTATAATAATATAACAATAACGACAACAACGACGACAGCTTTGCATAGCACCCAAGTGTTTACCAAAGGCTTCTATAGCTTTCACAAGAACCCTGTGAGGTAAGCCAGCCAAGTATCATGATGGAGGCCAGGCTAGGACCCAGAGTTTCCATGTACCTGGCAGGGGTCCTACTGCCTACCAAGTGACATCATGGAAGAGAGGGGGCTAAATACAACCTGGTCCCTTGTCCCAACCTGGAAGTTGATTCCTTATAAATGAACATCTGATGTGTGGTAATTTGGTTGTGATTTGACTTTGACAGAAATTTTTGACCAAAAAAAGGAAACCCTTAATAATTTGTTGAGGTTTTACTGTCCAGCGTTCATATATCTATAAATTCAACGATTCAGTAACTGAGCAGTAACTTGAAGGGGGGTAATAAAGAGAGCATTTCTATTATTTGATTGTATGTGACTCCCTGCTTGTCTAATTCCAGTAAATTCCACTTAATGATATATAACCAAATCAAATCATGCATTGGTGAGAGTTACATATGGGTAGAATCAGACAGAGTAATGTTTACAAACCCTACCGGAAGGCAATTTACCAGACGCAGGTCAAAATGTCTTCAGTTGTCCAACAATAAGAGTCTAGGAAGACCTAAGGTTAAACCCTCAAAAATAGAATGTCCATGTTCCAAATGACTGAGATCAATACAGTCCTTTTCAGAACTGATGTTTGAACTCAAGACCAGGTTTTCCTCCCTGTTTTTATCCAATACCGCAATCAATGGAATCATCACTTAATAAAATACAGGTTTTAAGAGACAAACCATGTCTTTACCTCTAGGGAAAATACGTAAGTCTTTCCCCTAAAATGTTCATAGAACAATAAAGTTTAACACCAAATTGCTCCATCTAAGGTTGAGGGGTAAAGCTTTAGTTTATTTCCTTTCAGAACTTACTGTTTACTTCCTCCCCACATCCTCCCCACTTTTATTTTTAAATTTTTTTTTTTTTTTTTTTTTTCTGTATGCGGGCCTCTCACTGTTGTGGCCTCTCCCGTTGCGGAGCACAGGCTCCGGACGCGCAGGCTCAGCGGCCATGGCTCACGGGTCCAGCTGCTCCACAGCATGTGGGATCTTCCCGGACCGGGGCACGAACCCGTGTCCCATGCATCGGCAGGCGGACTCTCAACCACTGCGCCACCAGGGAAGCCCCTAATTTTAATTTTTAAAATTGAATTATAGTTGAATTGCAACGTTGTGTTAGTTTCAGGTGTATAGCTAAGTGATTCAGTTTTACATGTATATATATTCTTTTTCAGATTCTTTTCCATTATAGGTTATTACAAGGTACTGCATATAGTTTCCTATGCTATACAGTAGGTCCCTGTTGTATCTATTTTATATGTAAAAGTGTGTATTTGTTAATCCCAAACTGCTAACTTATCCCTCTATCCCCTTCCCCTTTGGTAACCATAACTTTGTTTTCTATGTCTAAGTTGTTTACTTTTTTGTTAGAGGTTTTCCCACTGTATTTCTTATTGAGGAGCTCACAGAAGATGAAGCAGCAGAGCTGGGAATGGCTTAAGATGAACTCAAACCAGAAACAAAGCATATCTCCAGCAGGGAGTGGCTTGTATAGTAAAGTAAGGATCGGGACAGATTTCTTTTCTAAATGGCTTGTCATTGTATCACAGACTTGTGCTCTTCATAGTATTCCTGCTTACATACCCTGCCGGTCAAGGTTTTCTCTAAATACCAAGCGCGTGTTTTTCTAATGCATCTGAGGCCCATTCTGACAAAGTATTGCTAATGTGAGGCAAGAGGAGAAGGTACCAATTGCCCAGGTTGCAGCCTGCACTGCTGCAGCCGGTGGATACGGCAGTCGGGGAGCGGGATGCAGAGACCTCAGTCACCCAACACGCAGGAACATGCGTGTTTACCGACTGCATCTGCTTTGTCAGCGAGAGCTACACGGAGGATGAAAGAGCTACAGTCATCTCAAACCTACCCCTCTTGAGACGGCCATGCCACTGCTCTGCTGAACAATGACCCTTTCAAGTCGGCCCCTTGGCCTCGAGCCCTCTCACTGCTCAGTGCAGACGGCAGCAGACGGCATGGTGCGGCCACAGCTCCCTGCACAGCTACAGAAGCAGGATCTCCTGGCGCTCCCGTTTCCCGCCTCAAACACACTTCCAGTCTTCCTTTTCCCACTCCAAGGGAAATGTCCTTTCTTCCTCTTTCTACTTAATAGTCACACAAGGATAATTTACTTAAAAGTTGTTAGGTCACAAAAATAACCATGCTCTCTTTCATTTCTTTTCCCAGCAGTTGGTCCCCTAGAGCTGATCTCAAGCATCAAATTCTTGGTGTGTATTTTAGAACATCTTGAAATGGGGAGAGGAACGTGGGGAAGGGCTGGTGAAAGGCTACAGAGTTTCAGGATGCAAGATAAGTAAGTTCTGGAGACTGTACAACGTGGGGCCTATAATGAACTGAATTGTATACTTAGGTAAATCTGCAAGAGGGTAGATCTTATGTTAAGTGTTCTTACCACAGAAGGAGAAAAAGTTAATCTTCTAAAAAATAAAATAGAGGGGGCAGAAGGAAACTTTTGGAGGTGATGGCTATGTTCAAGGTCTTGATTGTGGTGATGGTCTCACGGCTGTATTCTTATCTCCAAACTCAGCAAGTTGCATTATATTAAATATGGACAGCTTTCAGTATGTCAATCAGACCTCAATAAAGTGGTTTTAAAGAAAAAAAGCAGGGCTTCCCTGGTGGCGCAGTGGTTGAGAGTCCGCCTGCCGATGCAGGGGACACGGGTTCGTGCCCCGGTCTGGGAAGATCCCACATGCCGCGGAGCGGCTGGGCCCGTGAGCCATGGCCGCTGAGCCTGCGCGTCCGGAGCCTGTGCTCCGCAGCGGGAGAGGCCACAACAGTGAGAGGCCCGCGTACCGCAAAAAAAAAAAAAAAAAAAAAGCAAAGAGCCCTTGAAGGTGACAAGGCTCAGGAGCACAACACGCTGCGGTCACAACCTTCTCCTGGGCTCCTATGTCTCCCTTGCCAACACGGACTGAAACTGCCTTCAGCCATAAGAATTTACGTCATACCGATACTGGCACAAGTTCCAAGGATCCCAAGCATAAGCTGACATCACTGTGGCCCTGCCTGGGGGTGACAGAAGTAGAAGACATCATATTATTTCACTGGCATCTCTTACTCTGCTGCTGATTGTGTTACACAGTTCAGTAGATTACCGGGAAAGTGAGGCACTAAGAACCCTGATTTTTCTTTCCCGGAATATCCCCCAAATTAAGGCTGTTTACGGTGAAGCACTATAAATGCCTTCTGACCCTCTGCTTAAAAAAATAAAAATAAAAAATAAAGACTAAGATGTGAACGAGAAGTTTCCTGACTTAGATTTTCACGTAAAGCCTTACCACGTGAGGATCTTTCCACTCTAAAACAAGAGTTTGCACTTTAAACAGAGATTTCAATAAATTAATGCATTAGCTATAAAGAAATGGCCTCAACTGAAATGACTAAGCAAGTGACCTCAATATTATTTCCTCTCAACAGCCTAAACAACATGAAAAGAAACTGAATCCAAAAAGGAATCTGAGTAATGCCCTATGTCTACGAGATTGCATCTGAGGAAGAGCGCATCTCCGTGTGACATACTTGTGGGAGGGCTTCAGTTCTGCAGCTTTAGTTCTGAACAAACTGCAGTCTCTGTTTCACTCCGCACAAAGCTAACTAGGTATCCCGGCTATCCAGGTTTGAAACATAACCAGAAATGTCCCCTCCTCCTTCAGTAGGACAAGGCCCAGTGAGCTTAGGGGTGACCCAAGACACATGTATTTCAAGGCATGTCAAACTGTACTTCTCAGAAAACCATTTCCTTTAACAAACTCCTGGCAGGCACCCCGACTAGACATCATCTATAAGGGCCTTTTGTCTCAGGCGGTGCTGCTCTGCTGTATGGGACTCTCTTTGCAGGCATAATTGGCTTGGCTGTCCATTCTACCCATCAGGTGATAGAAAACTATCAATCAGGCTAAATGCAATTGAGAGAAGTCTCTTTAGCCAATTAGTCAGTAATGAGAACATTAGCCACGATATCTTCTGCAGAGGGCACCTTAGCCATTCCACTCGAGTCTGAGAAGAGGACAGTCTCTGTGTGATTAATAAAGATCACAGGCTGCTTCAGAATTTCTACATGGGGGAAGAAGAGAATCAGAGAGCGATGCAATCAGAAGTGCTAGATGTTTTCAGTGTCATGAGTGCTCTACACAAAAACACAAAAAACACAGAACCAGAAGACTTCAGAGCTGGAAGCAACCTTGAAGATAATTTGATCCAGCTCCTTCATTTTACAGATAAGGCAGGGAACAAAATGACTCGTCCAAGGTCACACAGCTGGCTGGCAGAGGTGCACCTCTCATTACTCGAAGTAAATTTAAAGCTCGCAAGAGGGAAGAGATATGGGAACATATGTATATGTATAACTGATTCACTTTGTTATAAAGCAGAAACTAACACACCAAAAAAAAAAAAAATTTAAAGCTGTTGAAAACAAACAAAGAAACCAAAGGCAACACAGCCTACACAAGGCTTCTGATTTTTTTTTTTTTAATTTTAGCCGACCCTCCCCCAGGTCATACAGAGGGGCAGGTGTGTCGTCCTTGCTGTCCTCCCCATTCAGTCTGGGTGATCCTGGTAGAGCACACCTAGGTAAAGAAATACCCTCCCCACCACCACCAAACACCCTCCCCAGTGTCGTAGGATGTCCTACCCCAGACAACACTGATATTTTTAAATGCGTCTTTTGCCTCTTCTCAGGGCAAGGATCTTGCATCTTACTTCCCAGAATTCCTAAGGGAAGCACAATGACTGCATATGGTATCTTGAGGAAGCACTGTTTGTATTTAGAGCAACGACTTCTAAGCCCTATAGTCTGAGTCCATAATGCCAGTTCCGCCACTGACTAGATGTGTGGCCTCGAGCAAACAGTGCACTCCTTGTATCTCAGTTTTGCCGTCCATAAAATGGGGTTAATAAGAATACCTACCCCTCAGGGTTGTTATCAGGATTAAAGGAATTCATCTACACCAAACACAAAGGACAGGAGCTGACACGTGCAAGCTCAGCTGTTATTCGGAAGGTGCTTTTGGGATGACAACTGCAATGACAGGGCTACCTCTGTGTGTACAGGAATAACGCGGTGGTAAGTTAGGGCAAAGTAAACAAATTCCGTAACTTTCCTTAGGATGAGGTCTGAGGGAATGATGGAAAGAAGAGTTAAGTTTCAAAGGGAGAGGCCAAGGTGAGGCTGGTGTGGTAGAGACAGTAGTTACCTGTGAAAGATGTCACTGAAGCTTCGGATGATGAGGCCATAGCATCCTCCTACCTACCTGCTGGAAGGCTCCCCAGTAGGGTCACCTGGACACAGGAGGGGGAAATCTGTGTGCCCACTCACTCCTGCAGCCCACCAGCCAAGGGGCCCTGCTTCAGGTGCCTTCGCTTGGCCACTCAGCCCGAGTGGTCTGAGAGCCCAACACACCTTGGTCAGAAACATCACCATTCTTGGAGTCTCCTCATGTTACAGATCCAGGTGACGTCACCTCTTCCATAAGGCTTCCCTCACCTGTTCCTCCCATTGGCCCCTTGCCCTGTCACTGCTGGTTTACTTGTATGGCTCCCCCACTCATTCCAGTTCTGAATTTCCTACTCCCCAGGAGTGCTTCCTGAACTCAAGGTCAGGCAAGAACTTGACAAAAGGGCCCCTTCGGTGGATTGTCCCTGTGCCACACGCACCAAACAACATAGAGCTACTCTGATATGGAGTGCTAACGCACTGGCAGAAAATGCCTCTGAGACTTTGCTCTTTTATCTTTTAAGAACAAATATACTCTTCTATCACCTCTAGCAACCATCCCCCCGCAAAGAAAAAGAAGACACACATGAGAGCAGAGGCAAACTCCTCTGCCACTGCTGGGGCAGGGGGACAAACACACTCAAACACTCACAGAAGCTAAACAAGAGGATGCGCGAAAGGGAGTACAGGGAGACACGGGTGGACACACGCGTGAGACCACAAGGCACTTGAGACCTGAGCATTTAGTGTAGAAAAGGAAAAGGGGAGGGATGCTGCCTGACTTCCGGCTCTTTCCCTTTATATAGTATGAATATCGAGTCTCATATGAGAAAAACAGAGGGAGAGGGAGAGGAAGGGAGACGGGAGGGAGAGAGGGAAAGAGGGAGAGGAAAAGGGGAGGAGAGAGGGATGCCTTATCATTCTCACTTCTGCTCCATCACAGCGTTGAGGGTGTCTCCAATCACCTGAATGAATGAACTGATATTTGGATAGGAGACAAAGAAATATATCTTGAACTTAGGAGACGCCTCTCAAAAGTTGTCAGAACTCCCAAGAGCAAGGTGCTCCTCGTGTGGTTCTCAACCACTAGGTAGAATTCACAAAGGGAATTCATCTCTAGGCAGAAGACAATGAATGTGCACTATTAATGCGACCCTCTCTCTCCCATACAAGGTTAATACAGCTGCCATCCACTAATGTGTCCATCCCTCCTTCCTCTAACCCTTGGGTACCACATTACATCTAACATGATGTTAAACAGAAATTAGAAACTCCGATGCACACCACCTCAAAAAAAGAAAAAAATCAACAATACACAGGGTAAAGTGCTTAAAAAAAGGACACCCTAATTTTGCAAAAAATGCAAATGTTAAATTACACACAGAGTAATTGCCATCTTTATGTCTTTCATGCTGACCTCATCTTGCCAAAGTATGGGAATCAGCGTCAGGAATGAACCTGTTACTGATTTCAATGGGATTCAGATATATATATTATGCATAATAATAGTCTTTTTCCACTATTACATAAACATAAAATATTACCCTCCTTCCATTCTGGAGACTTTATGACAATCTGAGCTAATACGCTTAATTCAACTCAAGTCCCCAAGAGAACAGAACTACAGTTACTATTCAGCCAAGTGCTGGATCCATTCTGCTTGTCTGTGAAATGCATTCTATGAAATTGCATGGAATCATTGTGTTGTATGACACACCGTGAATATATTTTAAACTTTTATATTCCTGACATTTAAAATAAGACTTTATTTTCTTTAGATAAGAGTTATTTAACGTCCAATAATATGCAAGCATTTCTATACAGATGCATATTGAGCTATCTTAATTTTAGAGAGGCAGATTACACTGTTTTGGGAGAAAGTCTTGAAGCCCCAACTATGAATGAGCGTGGTATACACCACCGGCTGGATACTACACCCTCGCTAGCCCAGGCTCCGTGGAGTAGGGCAGAGGTAGGACGATGACAAAGAAAGGCAGGAAGAAAGAGAATAGAAGGAATAGAAGAGAAGAGAGGGCAAGGCAGAAGCGTAACTACTCAAAACTGGGGAAAGAGAATTAATTCCATCCCCCCTGCCCTCCCCCCCCAGCAAACAATGAAAGGCGTGATCTCACCTCCAGCACTGTTTAAGATGGGAGAACATTTTTTTTTTTAATGATTCAGACAAGGAGAGATGCAAAGAGAAACCAAACTAGGATTTAAAGGGAATGTTGCAATTCCATCATCCAGAGAGGGTGAGTATTTCACGAGAGACCTCTAACTAGAGGAGATCCTCATGGGACTAGGTGGGTAGCCATCTCTCGTTCATGAGATAGAATAGAACAGTTAACCTCTACTAAGGTCTTACTAAGTATAAGGTGCTGTTCGGAGCACATATTAACTCACTGAATCCTCACAAAGCTCTGGGGAAGTGGGAACTATTATTATCCACGTTTTACTAGTAAAACGTAAGGAGTGTACCCAGATCACACAGCTGGGAAATGGCAGAGCTGGGGAGTCAAACCCAGCTGTCTGACTACAGACCCAGCACTATTAACCATTTCATTAGGGAGTGAGTGAGTGAATGAATGAATGAATGAATGAATGCAAAAGTTATGCTGATTGTTTCTAACTTGTGGCTTTAAAGGCTGCTGGCAGAGCTTGTCCCTACCACAAAGAATTGCCTTATAAACGTGGGTCACCAAAACCATGCCTCACGCACACCCCTATCCGCACCACACCCTCATCCCGACCTGGTCCTCTCTTTTCAAAGGGGCAGAGTCAGAAGTAAGGCTGATGTCTCCTTTGTCTGACCCTGTCACATCGGGACCATGCAACAAGGCTGCACACAAGAGTGACTGCGGGGCTTCCTCTGGGGCCCACGGCGCTTCCTGCTGGAGGAGAGAGATGGGTCCTGGTGCCCTGGCAACGTTCCAAGTGGGCACACACTTTACATGAAGTTTGAAGTTTCAGTTAGTGGCAGGATCTCCACTTCCTGTTCCAAGCTGTTGAGTAACAGTCGTGCACCTCACAGCCCTGAGGTGTCTCCGCTTGCGTGGTAAAGACCTGAGAGGCTCATAAAGCAGGTCTCCTCTATGGGGCCAAAGAGATAAAGTCTTCAAATTCATCAGAACTGCCCCAAGATGCGCCACAGCACGAAACGTATGACAACTTGAACATGACATGCATGTTTTACAATGTATTTTCCCCTTCCCCTCTGCTTCTCACCCTTCTTCCCTTTATTTCTCGAGTCTTCACTTATGGAGGCAGAATAGGAGACATTTCTAGACTCATTTACCTCAAGTTCTGTTCCACTCTCAGATCCCAAACAGCATGCTTTATCTCACCCAGCTTCGATTTTGTTTCCCTACCTTTGAGAAACGTGCTGTTTCAAAAGCCCTGGTTTTTAGCTTATAAGAATGCGAGGAAGAGGCCCCCATTTTCCAAGCAGTCATCTGGGGGATTCATGACCTTACAAAAAGTTCTGGTGGTTTTTGACATCCAACTCCCTTGCCTTCCCCAAACTCTCTCCCTCTCCCCACACGCTGCCACATGTTTTGGGGCAAGTATTTGGATGAGTGAAGAATTAAAAACTGAGAAAAGTGAAAACGTCCAACAGTCACAATGTCTTTTTTTCTTTTAAAATTGCAGCATTGTAGCTGGAACAGCTTCACAAGTATGCACCATATATTTTAATCATATCAACTGTGCCCACCTAGATTCAGCTCTTGGGAAAATTCTATCAAAGACAACACTCTCAATCAGTTTAAAATAGTCTATTGTGACAGGAAAGTACCTTGAAAATTGGTGAAGACTCACACATAGAACCAATTTCCCCTCTAGGGAAAATCAGTGAATATAAATTCATCAGGGTAGTTAATTCCACCACGTAAGCAGTTCCTGACATCACTGTTAATACTTGGAAAAATAAGCAGCCTTTTCAAATGAACAGATTGTAAACCCTAAAGTGAAGATGGCTGAGTCCTAATTATGTTCCCTTATAAAAAGGGAATCATAATACATGTTCTTTTTCCAGGGGGATGTCTTAAGAATAAATAAGACAAACAGGTAAAAATATTGTATTGGCCCAAAAGGTCATTCAGGTTTTTCCGTAAGATGTTACAGAAAAACCCGAACGAACATATTGGCCAACCCAATACTTTTAGTTCTTGTGGGTAAGGGCACTACCTAATCTCAAGATAGTTCTATAAGAAAAAAAAAAGATTGGTGTGTTCTCTGAAGTTGTTCTCTGAAGTTTCAATGAGGGCTATGGGCCCAAAATGTTTTAAAAGCAGAAAACTGTTAACACTGGAGATACTGTCAAAATACATTTCCTTCTGGTTAAGAAAAGGAGGGAGGACTAAAAGGGTGGAGTGGAAAGGAATTGTCATCAAAGCATTGTTAATATGAACTGAATTATATTACAATGACGACACTTCCACATGGGGAATGAAAATTGTCCTGTATTATTGTGGATTGACAATATGACAATCGTTCATTGAGAGTGGATGACAGCTGTAGCATTAGAGCTCGGTGAACAACACAGGATGAATGAGTGTTACAAGTTCTTCCAGAATGGGCCCCTATTTCACAGGAGTTTGTATCAACCCAAAATAAATACATGCCAGTTTTTCACTATCTCAGCAAATTTAGCATCTCTTGACAAACCCCTGCGCTACCAGCGGCCTCAAAGTGCCAGTGGCATGTCCCTGCTTAGTGGATTTGCAACAGCTGTGAAATGTCAAGTCAAAATGCCACGAAAGATCTATACAGCGCCTCAGCAAAAGAAAGGGCAAGAAATGGTAACATGCCTACGCCCGGACAAGTGTGAACTGACATCGAGCTGTCTCCTGATTCACGGGAACACTGCTTCTGCACCTCTGCCTTGGCACCAGCTTTGTTCCACCAAGCACGAGAGTCATTTGCGTGCCTCTTATTCACGTAAAAGAACGAACACCAGGTATGCTACTTGAAATGAACACAGATGCCAGAGATATTTACATTACCTCTTTATACGCTGTACAAGTCATTCCTGCTTACTTAAGAAAAGCAAGGGAAAAAGCACAAAAACCCCTCAAAATATTACCACAGAAAGATGAGCCCTGGTCATATTCACATTTTTCTTTCCAGTTATAATGCGTTTTTATATTCGTATTTTTCTTTCCAGTTATATGCATTTTTAAAAAGCAGAATCGGCTCTTCGTTCTGTTCTAGTGCCTGCTTTTAAAAAATTTAGCAATCAATATATTGTGAACATTTTCCAATCTCATTAAATATTCCTCTAAAATATAATTTGAATGGCAACACATGATCCATTTTCTACGTATGCCATAATTAACATAGTTAATCCACTATCGTTGGACATCTAGGCTGTTTCCAACTTTTTTACTGTGAAATATAATGCAGCCAGTATGTAACATGTGCATACTCTCTCTAATCTCTTGGAATAAATGTATAAAAACTCATACTGATTTTCTACGATCCTGACTGTGACAACACTAAGTGAACCTGGGAGGCAGTCCTTGGATAGGTGTCTAGAGCATAATTTACCCATCATAAGAGCCTCTGAAGTATTGGTGAGAGTAGTTGAAGAGGTATAAACAATGGGCAAGTTCTTCACTTCATACTTCGAGAAAACAGAACCACTTATCCCTTAATTGCTGAGGCCAAGCCTTCTAGAGCCAAGCAAAGCAATCTGTCTCGGTGGGTGAGGGAAAGAAGACGGTATGTAAAGGGAGAGGAATTATGCGAATATTCTCTACACTTCCAAGCTCAGCATTAAATAGAAACTTCCTCTAAAAGCCTCTGAGTGAATAATAAAATGTGGGAGTTATTTTATGCTATTTTCCAAATATTTCTAACTTGCTATCTTCCAGGCACACAGCAGAACTGCACTTCCTGGCCCTCCTGTGGTCAGACGGGATCATGTGACCAGTTCTGATGAATAAAGTGTGAGCAGAGTGCCAGGTACCATTTCTGGGCTGGAACTTTATATTGCTGACGTTAGACCCTCCCGAGAGCTCTCTTTCCTTTGGCTCAGCCACTGGTGTGAGATAGCGGCCAGTTTCATCAAGCGTGAGTCCCTGAGCGCTGATGATAAGCAGAGTCCCCCTTCCCCCTGGCCGACCCACAATAAACATGAGCAAATATGAGAGTTTTGTTGCTTCAAACCACTAAGATGTGGGGGCTGTTTGTTACTATATCATCACCTACCCTCTCTTGATGGATAAATACGATAATATTTCACGGACCTTTGCTGTCTCGTGATCTGGTTAAAATATTTACATAAAAGTCCATCCTTCTCTACACATATAATTTGAAAACCTGGAGAGTTACAGACCTAATCTTTAAGGTCTCCTGGGCTTTATGATGTGATCATTCAATGGGTATTTCCAGTGCCTTCCGGGCGCCAGGAACTTGCGTTACATGCTTCGGGAAATATGGAGACGCAGCTGCGGCCCCGAGAAGCTTAAAATAAAGTGGGGAGGATACAGTTTCAGAATTTCTATAAAGGAGGAATTTAGGGTTAGCAATTGGGATGCAAAGGGCACTTGGGAGACTATCTTGAAGCTGTGTTTGCACAGCAAGCGCAGTCGGTGTGTAATTATATATTTATTTGAAGTGGCTTTGCAGGGAGGCTGACAGGGAATATTGTAGTGTCGAATGCTCTCCTCTGAGCTGCCCTTAGCACCACCAAGGATACAACAAATACAACTCAAAGCAGATTGCAGAGAGCTTCTAAAGAAAGAGGCTGTGGTGTTCAGAGGACTGGAAGACGCGGTCTGAGTGGGAAAGACTGAGAGAAAACGTTCACTGAGGAAACCGAATCTGAGATGGGATTTGGGGGGCCAGATTGCCACAGGGAGAGACTGGAGGAAGAGAAGCCATCTGGAAGGAAGGCCCAGTTTAAGCAAAGGCACAGAGAGGAGAAAACAGAGGACATATCTAGAAAGGTATCCAGGGCAAAGGTATCCTAGACTAATGTCTAGGAAGCAAATTTGGGGAGAGAGTGCTGAGGGGCTTAGAGGGATTTGTGCTTGAATAGCTGAGTCACGGAATTCAGGGCAGCAGAGGGAGGCAGGATCCAGGGGTTTGAAGGAAGAGAATGGTCAACTCATTCTCCTCCTTCAGCAGGCAGAGCTGGTCCTGACATGCTGACGTGGCTGAAGCATGGCGCCTGTGTCCAAACAATGAAGGTGATAGAACCGAGAGGGCTGCAACCCAGAGAGGGAGGTACCAACCCAGACCTGGCTTGCAGTGTGTTTCTAGCTCAAAACTTTCAGCACAGGACTGAACATAAAATAGGCAAGTGGTAAATGAATAACTGCTAACAGTACTACCCCACTGACCGACTGAGGGGCAAGGCAGTTCTACAGGACCGGCTTGCCAGTCCCCTCACCTCCTTTTAGCTTCTTTGCCCACTTTAGGAGTTTTATTTTGTCATTGTGTCTCCCTTCCAAAAATGGGCACAGCAGAAGATGAAGGCATCACCCAGATCTGAGCAGTGGGCTACCTGCAAATAGTTCTGATTTAACCTGGAAGAGCCTGAAAGTGAGTGAAATGATGTCTGTGGATTATCTAGGAATTGTAGCTTTAAATGGTATATGTGAGAACTGTATTGCCTGGTTTTTACCTCATGATAATAAGAGAAAGATAAACTCTTAAAAAGGAAAACATTCCAGGTACTCAGCATCTGCGAAGGTTTTTCACTGGTAATTCCCTTTTGGTTAATCTGATGCCCCATGCTTCCCTTTATGAAACCATTTTAGCTTTGGTTCAAAAAAAAAAAAAAAAAGAAAGAAAGAAAGGAAGAATGACAAAAATTAGTCTAAAGGCTGGAAAAAAGCAGGTGGAGTGGTAGAATAATGATCACTTTTCTGTATGATACTGAGTAAGTAGATTGGACTTCTGGCCCAGGAGTACGATAGTATTTCAAGTATGAAAGGAACATTTCTTGAGGGAAATGGACAGTTTAACCACGAGTAGCGTCCTTTTGATATCCCACCAAAACACAGCAAATCCAAGAATAGGTTACAGGAAACCACAACTGTCTTGACTGAGAAGTAAACACAGGTTATTTTTTCCAAAGGCACATGAACGCCCAAATAATAAGCCACCTCCAGAAGGTCAGAAGAAATTTATTGGGAATCTATTGGACACAGAACCAAAGAAAGTCTCCCTGTAATTGGACTTCACCTGGTTGCAAAAGCAGTGGATGCCTTTGCTACTTTTATGGCCAAAGATAGCAAACATTTTCCGTGGAGAACTTAAGTGGAATCTGTTTTGTTCTAAGGTCAGATCCACAAAGCCATAGTCACCCAGGTAACTTGGATCTGATGCTGCCCCAAATATCCCGGTAATTATAGGAGAAAGGTCATTTTCTCTGTATAATCGCAACTATACCACTGGCTGTCTACACTGGCGCTTATCCAGTTAAGAACTGCCTTTCATTTCACTTTGTGCTTGCACAGACCTTGCCAAAGACAATGACATTCTTAACAGGGGATTTTTTTTTTAATTGCCTTTATAAATATTCCTCTTCTCTTGCTCGTCCCCTAGGATAACCTGATGACTTCCTCCACAGGACAAGATACAAAATATCCTCCGCTAATTTGTACGTTCTTTCCGGACTGGGAGAATACTGTGAGACAGAAAGGAAATGGAGAGGTGAAGAGGAAGAATCAACAGAGGGTGCCAAGATCTGCAAAATTGGGGGGATGAAAAGATTCGTAGCTATGGAGAGAGAGAGAGAGAGGGAGAGGGAGAGGGAGAAAGAGAGAGAAGAAGGAAGCAAAGCAGATGTGCAGGTCGACAGACGTCTTATTCAGAGTTTGAGCAGTTTGGGGGCAGAAAGCAGCACTTCTGCCCGCCTGTGACTGCTCAAGAGAAGCGCCCATTCCTTTTCTTCACAAAGAAAAAATGGCATTTATCTCAAGTACAGCGAGGCGTACGAGGCTTCACCTCCCCCATCCTCTTTCTTCGCTCTTCCTCCTGCCGGCTCCCTCCCCGCCTCCCCTTCCTGTTGGAAAAGAAAAGGTGGGAGGGGAGAGGCGGGGGGAGGACCCACCGGCCACAGACAACGCGCGGTGGGAGTCTCTTTTCTCCGGCTTTTACCAGCCTATGGGGGTCAGGATGCGATTGGTTCAGCTTTATGTGTGATCTGGTGCCTCTCACTTAGCAACAGCGAGCAGGGAAGGCAGGAAGCGACGCCACCTGCCTCTGGCGAGGGTGCGGATGGCTTAAAACGCGCCACTCGCTCAGAGGGAGACAGAAGCGGGGCGGGGCAGGGAGGGGCGGGGCGGGGCCGGGGGTGGGGGGGGGCAGTCTGAGCTTCGCGTATTGTATCGCTGAGAGCAGGGCTGAATCAGGGTGTTAACTACAACCAACCAGCAGGCTAGGGGAGGAAGAGCGGAGACTGGACAGGAGCTATTCTTAATGAGCATCTGGGTATAAATCATAAACAGAAAGCCTTCATGTATTTCTTGTTTGTTTTGTTTAAAGGACAGACGACACCGTGCTGCCTGGGTGGTGCGTGGGGAGAGAGGTGGGTTCTCTAGGCAAAAAAATAAGAGAGAAGAGGAATCTGAAACTGTCCAGTGGGTTTACTCCGTTTTATTTTGTTTTCAAACCAGGGTGCTACTAGGAAAGTAAAAGTAAAAGTGGGTGTACTTGAAAAAGCAGTTGGCTGTGTAATCCCAGGATAGGATTTTTAAAAAAAAATTAGTCAACACAGTAGCTGTTTCTAAATCCTGAGTTCCATTTTAGCGTTTGAGAATTAACTTTCTGGAGTGGAAAGTGGGAAAAGAGAAGTACATCTCTGCTAGAGAGAGATTTTTTAATTTCTGAGGAGGATGCCGACAGAAGTTCTGATAGCTCACACCGCCAGAATATAACAGGGCCCAGGGCCAATAACAACAAGGAAATGTATTCTGCTATTCCATCTTCTTTCATTTCTCTTAATAGAATTTTCCCTTCCCCTCCATCCCAGGTCCCCCACCAGACTTTAGAAGGATTATCTCACCTATTTACCCACCTCAACTCAACCCACCCCATCACATCAAACAGCCTAGTCTCAAACTCTAAACTATAGATGGGAGAGTATCTTTCTTCCCTTCTTAGAGAAAAAGGGTGCCTTTCAGCATGGACTGGAGCCTTTCATTGGTATCAACTGGGGCCCTAGAGACAAAGACAAGCAGCCCGGAGGGCACAGATGGACCTCTATCTGCCCAAATAAACCAGACCCAATTAACCCCTTCAACTCTGAGCAGTAAAAGCCACTGACTACAGTGACACCTACTGCCCGGGGCGCAGCTATACAATCTGGTATCATCTACCAGGTTCTCACAATTTGCTCCACTGGTGTGGGCTCCACTGAATACATTTCTCCCTACTAACAGCTGAATGAGGACACTTTTAGCCTCTGACTCTTGGGCCAGCCTCACCACCTGTAACTCAGGACCTCCTCAGGGGCCAGGGGTCCTCACCCCTGGGGGCACAAAAACTCCCATGTATTGAATATAAACTGACTCCCTCTGGCAGTGATTCTACACATGAGGGAGAGAAAACATAGTTTCATAAGAGCCCACACCCCGTTCAGAATCACTACTAAGGTGAAATCACTTTTATCAACAATCCTCTTTGACACCTGATTAAATTATCCTGATTAAACTTCCATGGAAATTTCCAGTATCCACAGAATGGTACTCTGCAGGGAAAAATATGACAGTGAAGGGCTAGTACAATGGAGATATTTAGAAACTCCACTTCCATAGTTTATATAATAGAATGTTAATCAATCCACATTTCTTTTACTCTATGTGCTTAGTCAGATCCCAGAAATTCCCTCCCGTTGAAAAAAGAAAATCCATGTCATTATGAAAGTTAAAGTTATACTTTTCTGAAAGCACAGCAAAAATGCCATGTTAATGACAAAACTATCCACAAGTCTTATGATTCTTTTTTACAATAAGGACAAGAAACAATGTCGCTAACAGAATCCATGATTTCTCCCAAAATAGGCACTAAGTTTAAAACCATATTAAAGGTGCCAGGATGATTATAAAAGTAATGGGTCAGGAGGTACAGCTTGATTCATTTTTGGCAAAAAATATCTAATGAGTCTTCACCAAGATAGGTACACATTGAACAGAACACTAGCAATGCTGAAAATTCAAACGTCACTCATCTTTAAGGATGCTCAAAAGTGCTTGCAGATATTCTGCTTTTTATTCCCAACTTCCCACTTGGAATGTTAAGTTGTGATACTCTCATTTCCCAACTGGCAAACAGAGGAGTCTTGCAGCTTACCCAAGGTCACAAAGCGAGCCAGTGGAGGTGCTGAAATCAGAACAGGCTTCCTGATTTCAAGCTCAGGGCCTGGCCTTTGGGCCACTAGAACCAGGCCATTCCCTGAATCACGATGAGGTCTCCCTCATACACTTACAGATACCTCATCCCTGTGTGTTGAATTTCTGCTACTGTCTCAGAGTTGAGATGTCATTCTACTTACATTCTCCTTAATGTTTCTTATTTTGTGATGTCATTTATCAGATGCTTTCACCAAATGGGTTATTAAGGAAAAAACTTAGTATGTGGGAGGCTTGAGTAAAACCTACAAAAAAACCCAGAAATGGCTCACACATATGTCAAATGAAAGGCTAAATTTACCCACTTCCAACTACCTAACTGTCTAGCATTTTAACATCAAAATGAATATTAAGTGAGGATACTCTGAAAAGTAGTTGTAGGGACTCACCACTAAGATACAATCCACAAGGTGGAGCTGCTATGGGGCATCCGGCTACATGGTCTAATTATAGCACAACAAGGAAACTTTCATTCTTTTTCACAGAAGTTCACACCGACAGAACATACCTGGGACACAAACCCATACTGTGTGTGCACAGCAAAGCTCCACCTACCACTATGCCACAGACCACACAACCCTATGTGCAGAAATCTGGTCAGTGGGGTGAGGGTGGTAGAAATGGCGTCCACAAATGTCCCTCAAAAATCTCACATACTTTTTTATAACGAGAGGCTCCTTCCCTCAAAATATTCTTAAACTTAAAACTATTTCTCCATAATAGGGAAATAAATGGTGATCTATCTGTCCCCATGATTTTTTTCCAGACGCTGTTTTTTTTTTTTTGTTTGTTTGTTTTTTTGCGGTACGCGGGCCTCTCACTGTTGTGGCCTCTCCCGTTGCAGAGCACAGGCTCTGGATGCGCAGGCCCAGCGGCCATGGCTCACAGGCCCAGCCGCTCCGCGGCATGTGGGATCTTCCCGGACCGGGGCACGAACCCGTGTCCCCTGCATCAGAAGGCGGACTCTCAACCACTGTGCCACCAGGGAAGCCCCAGACGCTGTTTTAACATGAACCCAAACATCCAGCATTAACCTAATGGACATCACTTACGAGTTGTATACGAATAGCTATAAACAGGCACCGAGAACTCCCCTCATTGAAAATGTGAAACTTGTATCTTTTCAAACCAATCGTGCAAGATGCAATCGCACAGTTTTGAGGGGTTACACATTCTTCAGACGGTAACATGAACTGTCGGCACCAACAACCAGTGTTCCTGGTTAGAGTTGGATGGACCGCTTCAAAGTCAGCAAGTCTGATGCTTGCCTCTCCAAAAAGTCCCCGTGGTGGCGCAGTGGCTGAGAGTCCGCCTGCCGATATAGGGAACACGAGTTCGTGCCCTGGTCCAGGAAGATCCCACGTGCCGCGGAGCGGCTGGGACCGTGAGCCATGGCCGCTGAGCCTGCGTGTCCGGAGCCTGTGCTCCGCAACGGGAGAGGCCACAACAGTGAGAGGCCCCGCGTACCGCAAAAAAAAAAAAAAAAAAAGTCCCCTTCAACAACATTCTTCACATCTTCCACAGCACTAACCTGGAGGCAGGGGCACCTCTGACTGCTCCCCACGTCGTCTCCTTCAGTGACTTAACCCTTTGGACTATTCTTTTGGAACATCTCACATCTGGCTCCCATTCCCATCTGAATTCAGGTAACCCAGGTTGGGAGCACATCACTTTACACCTGTATCACTGCAGGGACCACACTCCCGGATCCTGGATCCTTGTGTTTCTCTTCTGGGCCATGTAGCTTCGACACACTGTCTGCCCTTTGCCCTCACAACCAACAGTGGTTCTTATTTATTTAATTGTTTCAGATCTAAGGAGATTTGCTGTAAATGGCTCCGACATTTCCACTTTTATAAACAGAATAGAACGCCATAAACATGCATGTGTGTGTATATCTATAAAATTTTTTTTGAAAGCATAGACCAGGGCCAGCAAAGGGCCACTTAGTAAACAGTTTAGGTTTGGCGGACCAAAAGGCAAAATTGAGGATTTTATGTAGATACATAACGGGAGAGAAAAATTCCCACAAACTTCTTATTGACAAAATTCAAAACTTTATTGGTGGACACAGTTGAATTTCATACAGTTTTCACATCTCATGAATATCCTTCTTGTGAATGCTTTTCAACCATTTAAATATGTAAAAATCATTCTTAGCCTGTGGGCCACCCAAAAACAGGTGGGGTGGGGACGTTTTGGCTCACGGGCCATAGTTTTGCAAGTCCTAGAATATACACCAAGTGGTGAAAACTGTGGTTAGGTTGAGGGAATGGGCAGGAGAGCGAAGAGATAAGTCCTTTTTTTCACTTTTTAATTAAGACATTTCTGTATTATTTACCTTTTCATTACAGGCATGGATTATTGTACTTTTATGATTTGAAAAACAGTCATGGAAGACGTGACGTGACTGATTAATTAAAGACTTCTTCAGAGCTTTCAAATTCCTCCATATCCTTCTTATTTAACTTAATTTCCATTACTATTCTCTGTGTCTCTTCATTATTTGCCTAAATCCCTATGGCCCCCTCTTGTTTTCACACCTTTGCTGCCTGGGAACATCGTAGTCGTATTTCAAGGCTTACTTCCTAGTCTTAACTTCCTTAAGACTCCCATATACCCAAGAGAGTAAAGGGAAAGCTTCAGTTCTCCGATCACTTGTCAGTTAATTTAGCGTGTGTTTGTCTTGAGTTCCCCACAGGCAGGGACCACCTTGGAACCTTCGGCAGCACCAACCACCAAGAAATCTCCACTTAGGTGTTCGACAAACGTTTGACAGCTTTTTGGTCACCCTATGCTAAAATACAATTGTAGAATAGCTAATAAATAGCCTAGGATCTGTGGATGGAAGTTAGAAGGATAGAAATGTTGGCTTGATATATGAAAATATTATTTTCTAACTTTCAAAACTGTCCAACAATGAAATACGCTGCCTCTTGAAATAACACATTTCCTGACACTAAAAAGTATTCAAAACACAAGTGGGTGACCATCTGTCAGGGATTCTATGGAAGGAATTCCTGTATTATTTAGGTCAGACCACGTGGGCTCTCAAGTCCCTTCTCACTCAAGAATTTGTTATTCTTATCGATACTCTGCCCCTACCCCAAATATCTCACTTATTGTTAAAATTAAGTGATTTGAAGTAACAGGGGTGACACATTCACAACTCAGATCATCAAAAACTTTACTTCGCCATTTGTTGCAATTCTGTGGGTATGCCAGGACGGTATTAATCAGCTTGCTCTAGGCAAGCTTAGTATATTTTTGATAAACCACCAATACTGACGTGAAAGACCCCAGAGCCGTGAGAATTTTTGCCTCTTGTTTAGACAGCTCCCTGGGGATGGTTTTCTTATTGTTTTTGTTTATCCATTTGTTTGTTGATTCTTTTTTTTTTTAAAGGCTCTTGGGTTGCTGTCACAATCAGCTGTCTGAATGACAACATGTAAATCATAACTACACCTATATTTTGCTTATCTTGCCTTTAGAACTCTTATTTGCTTATTTTGCCTTTAGAACTCTGGGAAAACCTCAGGTTCAAAAGGAACTTAGACACACATACCCCACAACCTCTTTGGAGGTAAAAAATATAACCTCTGAGCACTCTGTGACATGTAAACAAAGTTCCAAAATTACATGTCATGGGTTCTTTCATTATGTTGCTACTGAATACCCACCCTGGCCCAGGCAGTGCGCTAAGTACGGGGGACAGACCCTAACTCGAGGACTTATACTGTCACCTAGAAGGGCCAGTCGGTGTAAAAAAGGAAAGAAATACATCGACTGGCTTTCAGTGTCTATCAGAGACCAACCTTTTTATTGAAGAGCCTACAAATGGAGAGCTGGTGACAGGAGAGATAACAGGGAGAAAGAAAGGCGTAAAGGAGGAAAAAAAGGAAAAGAATGAGAATCAGTTGCAGCAACAAGGCCACGTGGCATTAGAAGTAAGGAGACGCTGACAGAGAGGAAAGGGGGCACCAGACGCTATTTAGAGCTGAATACTGAACCTTCCAGAAGTCACGGGGGCACCTACTCCAGGTGTCCACAGCCTCCAATGCCACATGGTGCCTTCACTTTAGCAAACTAAGCGGTGTTCATAATCAGGAATCACTCCTCTATACTTGCATGTCCCAAGGACTCTCTAAGGGTGTCCTGACATAAGTTCTAAAAAGCCTGGAACACACAGTACACCTTCAGCTAATGTTGGTTTTCTTTTCAAAGTCTCCTTGGGTCATTAAGAAAAGCTGTAAAAACAAATCAGGGAGTAATATTAAGAGCTTCTAATTACTGAGTGCTGACTGTGTGTGTGCAGGCACTAAGCTAAGCGCTTTAAATGGATTTTCCCAGCAGCCCTATTACATAAGACCCATAGTTTGGACGTAGAAACTGAGGATTAGAGAAGTTAGAAGCTTGCCCAGCACCATAAGGCTAGTAAGTAACAGAGCCAGGACTTAAACCCAAGTGATCTAACTCCAAGTCTAGGACTCTTAAGCACTGAGTTAGATCGCAGCAAAATGCCTAAAATACCACACTGACTTGCCTTTTCAACTTCAGAGGCCTTCTCACCTTCAGGCCATGCAGGAGCTGTTTAATGTTTGAACATCAGAGAATGAGACGGTAACAGTTTACTTGTTAATAAAAGAAGTTCTTCTCTTTAAAAAAGAAACCACAATTAATAAAAACTATATCCTAGGAATCCAAAACAAAATTTGCCCCAAAAGACTGATCCAGACTCCAGGGAGTATTTGCCAGAAGCTATTTTTTTCTGAAATTATAGAAAGAGGAAAAATCAATTTATTGGCATTAAAACAAGAAGTCTAGGGAGTTCCCTGGCGGTCCAGTGGTTAGGACTCCGCGCTCTCACTGCCGAGGGCCCAGGTTCAATCCCTGGTCAGGGAACTAAGCCGCAAGCCGCATGGCACGGCCAAAAACAACCCCCAAAATTCTAAGGAACAGCCTCTTGGTCAGCGAAAGAATGTTCTAAGGTGATGGCTAAGATAACACTTTATCTGGTTTTAAGAAAAATATGGCATTCCACATAGCTGAATTATCCAGAGAACAAAGTTTAGTCATTGAAGTAAAAAGCTATTTTGATGGAAATCTTTCTAGAACATGACATATTTATATTCATATATTCTTAAACAGAAACTCGATGATTTATTACAGGATCATCATTATGAATATTATTAGTAATAACAGGCTGCTATTCAATTACTTCTGGGGGGGGGTGTTAAACCCAGTAGAGCTCTTTGCCCCTGCATTACATGACCTCACGACAGATGACCCCAAACTGCCATGCCTTCCAGGTCTCCAAGTCTGCCTCTTATATTTCTTTTTATCCTCCTCTCTGCACTTATTTTTTTTTTTTTTTTTGTGGGTTGTTGTTTTCTTTTTTTTTTTTAATTTAATTTTATTTATTTTTTTATACAGCAGGTTCTTATTAGTCATCCACTTTATACACGTCAGTGTATACATGTCAATCCCAATCGCCCAATTCATCCCACCACCACCCCACCCCCCTGCGGCTTTCCCCCCTTGGTGTCCATACGTTTGTTCTCTACATCTGTGTCTCAATTTCTGCCCTGCAAACCAGTTCATCTGTACCATTTTTCTAGGTTCCACATACATGCGTTAATATACAATATTTGTTTTTCTCTTTCTGACTTACTTCACTCTGTATGACAGTCTCTAGATCCATCCACGTCTCAACAAATGACCCAATTTCGTTCCTTTTTATGGCTGAGTAATATTCCATTGTATATATGTACCACATCTTCTTCATCCATTTGTCTGTCGATGGGCATTTAGGTTGCTTCCATGACCTGGCTATTGTAAATAGAGCTGCAATGAACATTTTGGTACATGACTCTTTTTGAATTATGGTTTTCTCTGGGTATATGCCCAGTAGTGGGATTGCTGGGTCATATGGTAATTCTATTTTTAGTTTTTTAAGGAACTTCTGTACTGTTCTCCATAGTGGCTGTATCAATTTACATTCCCACCAACAGCTCTCTGCACTTCTTGCTTTCACGCTGCTTCTAGACTGCTTTCTTATTTTCCACATGGTTGGTTTGCTGAGGATCGCAGGGTGGCTCCATACCTTCTCCAGGGTTAATCGTAAAGGGTTTCCCCCTGCTACCTCTCTCTGAGTTTTTTGTTTGTAATGTTTATTTTGGTTTTCTTTGAAACTCACTTCCCGGTTCCAGATGCTTGAGGTTGATGGAAGCCTAACCTCCAATCAAAGGTAGAATTACTCTAATTTTTTTCTTTAAAAAAAAAAAAAAAAATGTTTCTTCAAAACCAGAGTGTGGATTTCTGGAGAAGCTTTATTTTATTCACCTGAGAAATCAGGACCATACTCTTTTAAAATTAAATATTATCATACAATGGAACAGGAAGGGGAAAAAAGTGTGATTCTTTTAAAAAGTAAAATAGAATTTTGTTTTCCCTTAAACATTTCATTTGTTTTTGGTGATAGTCCTTCAAGTTTAGAGTATTTTTTTAAATTACGGATTTAAGTTACATTGGTGAGAAAAAGAAGCCAACATTTGATGTAATTCTTTCATTACATCATATATATAACCTTTCATATATACATGAAAGGTTATATATATATAACCTCTTTCATATATATAACCTTATATATATTATACACATACATATTTACAAACATATATATGGCATTATTGATACTATGCATGTTCACAGTATCTGTAGTCTGCCTGTCTCTGTTATGCTATTTCATGTTTCCATGTTTCAACAAAGTACCCAATCAGTATGTTATAGCTTTCTGAAATTCCTATTATTTTAGTTTCGCTACTCCCCTATTACTGAGCATTTCATTTGTTTTTACAATTTTGTTGTTGTTTAAAAAAACACGACAATGAATGTTTTCATAGAAATTACTTGTTCTTCTGAATTAATACTTTGGGTTTAAATATGGATCTTTGTGCTATTGACCCAGTAAAAAAAATCCAAGCACAGTTAGAAAAGAGAAACAGAAGAAAAAGCAAATGAGAACAGGTATGAGAGAAATGAAAGAAGAGTCTGGGGATGTGTCTTCTCCTGAGAAGGCTGCATCTTGTATGTAAAACGCTGGTTATATCACCTGTTCTACTGTGAATGCTGAACAAGACTACGATTCTCGCTGTGATTTCACTTATGGCCTAGAAATTCTAAATGGAGAGCAGAAACGGGGTTCAGTGCTTTCTAGAACAACTGCCATTATTTCTACTTGAGGTTTACTTTCATCTGTAAAATTTGTCTAAATGGAGTTGGATACTACAAAGAAATAGTTATTTTATCAAAAGCTTTTAGGGTGACTTTAAGCTTGGAAGTGAAGAAAAACAACTTTTCTTATTCGCTGTAGTATCCCTAGCACATTCACGGGAACACAGTAGGTAGCTGATAAGCACAGTCAAGGGAATAAAGTTAGGAGTGCCTCCGTAAACACTTCCGGAGGGAATGATGGGGGGCAGGAAGTTGTTCCTTTCCCTGAAGGAAATCACTTTCCCCTACTCTACAGCATACTTACGGATGGAAAAGTCTTTAAAATCTGATCATGCCTAGTTCCGAAGGAATGTGCTTCAGGAGAATTTGCTGACGGGGATGCAGGTCAAAGGAGAAAAGAAATGCTCTTACATTCTCATGATCTGGTTATTAAGGAAATAAAGTAAACCCTTATTATAAAATAAACACATAAAGAAACGGGGTGACTAATCAGTACAGGGAATACTGCGTCTGAACCAGAAGACAGTCTGATACAGGTCAAATTTTATAAATTTGTGTTTGTATATTCCTCGCTGAAGGGAGTCAACTTTATAAAGAAGGCTGGGGTAAAAAACAGACCTTGGTGATTTTAAATATGTCTGTAAGAGTTAAAGATCGGGTTAAGAGATAGGAAAAAAATAAAAGGATTTGTTAGTTTTGCAGAAACTGTCAGGGTTTCTATGGCATTGCAATGGCAAAGTCAAATATACATCTTTTGCAAATAGAAAGGTAAGAGGCGTTTAAAACATAGGTAAAAATGCTTTTCTCTGACAAAATAGTTACTATATTTAGAACTCAAAAGAGCCTTAATTTTTTTTTTTTTTTTTTGCGGTACGCGGGCCTCTCACTGTTGTGGCCTCTCCCGTTGCGGAGCACAGGCTCCGGACGCGCAGCCTCAGCGGCCATGGCTCATGGGCCCAGCCGCTCCGCGGCATGTGGGATTTTCCCGAACCGGGGCACGAACCCGTGTCCCCTGCATCGGCAGGCGGACTCTCAACCACTGTTGCCACCAGGGAAGCCCGAGCCTTAATTTTTGATATATGATGTGATCTATGAAGCAGTATCAATTTTTATTTGTATTAATGAAATCTGGAAGAGTCTAGCTGGGATTTGCAAGGGCTTCAAAGAAAAGGGAAAGGGAAGCTATTAGAAGTCACAGACATGATTAGCACAAGCTTGAACTCAAAGTAAAAACTGTGAACCAAGATGCGCTAACTTAACCCTCAGACCCTGCCTCTGATACAGCTTAATAACAAAGATCCTAGAAAACATTATAAAGATTTCTTTGGACAGTGCATTAGATCAGTGCTAACATGGCCAGTCACAGTAAATGCACAGAAAGCCATTTCAAAGCCTGATACTAAATTAAAAGGAAAATTAAAGTCTCATTTTATGGATTTCCCCTACAGAGAGAGTGTCAGATCCTACATTAATGTTATAAAACACTTTTAAATAGCCATTGCCTGACTATCACTGTTATAAATGATATTCTGATGCTCTTAAATATCTAGAATCTATTTAAATACAGGTACTGAATATTTTGTACTGTTCATAACAGAAGCAAAGGGTTTGACTTATTCCTAATTACAGTATTAATGCAACGATCTGTGTGATCACATATAAATAGAAATCTAACTACACATGCCACTGGATTTCAGCCAGAGGGTCCAGGTTCTAGCTGAAATTCAATGACATCAGCAGAGAAGAATCCACTCAGCTAAACAAGCAGGGAGAATAAGCAACTGTGGTCCCGGAAATTTTTGTTTTTTATTCCAAGTTACCATCAAGAAATACGATGGCTCAGATTTTGTATCATCAGTAGTGACAATGAGGCATGCACATCTGATG
Source organism: Phocoena phocoena (assembly GCF_963924675.1). NCBI lineage: Eukaryota > Metazoa > Chordata > Mammalia > Artiodactyla > Phocoenidae > Phocoena > Phocoena phocoena. Next base: position 21,062,804 of record NC_089223.1, read on the forward strand.
TGGATTTCTACGTGGCACTCACAGGCAGAGATGGATTTTTCAAAGCTCTACTCATCTCCCCCTTTCTCCCCTACTCCCTCAGCCATCAGCACCAAACTCTAGAGCCATATTTCATTTCTCAGTGAACACCCTGGGAACAGCCATCACTTTTTCCCAGAACTGGACTCAAAAGAAAACACCATCCCTAAGTAAGTTAAACAGTTCAATGCACCAAGGAGATTTATCATAGAGAGAGATCTGTCTAATGAAAGTAATCCCCTAACCGTGACACGGAAGACCGCTTTCTCCCTCTAGTTAAAAAACACACTGCCTCTGACAGAGAAGGAAGACAGCACTCAGGCACCTCTAATATTAGCAGGAAACAAAATGCTGCTCTTCGAAGGTCTGGACTTAGAAAATTCCGAACGATATCTGTAATTGGAAGAATGATCAACGTACACAACGATGCAGCAAGCGTTCCGATATATCAATTCAAGGAAAGTAACAAGACTAAGTTTACACCCAGTTACCGAAATGCAGCCATGGCCAATAATAATTTTTGCTCAAATAGATCTCTGCTCCTCCTACTTAGTGAAAAATTTTAAAAATCCGAGGTTCAGGATGGAAACGGGCCTCAGGAGGAAAGTGGTTGCCTCTTTCACAAATGGTCACCTTAGTCCAAGACTTCTTACTTAGACTTCATTTGGTGTTGGCAGAAACTTCCACTAACTGGCAAAAGGAACTAAGAAGAGAATGACAATATGGTGCCTGTATATTGCAACTGCCACAGAGCCCAGTGTTTTGACATTGTTACTGAAACACACTCAACTATTTACGAGAGCTAAGTTGAATCAAACAGTTGGTGTGGCAGAATAAACATCTGTGAAGTCTTTTTGTCTAGAAAGTCACTAAGAAAAGGACGAGGAAACACAGCAATCACACAAACACAAATACCTCTGAAAATATCATAAGTGGCACTGTCAAGCGGGAACAGATACCTCCTACCCCCGACAGTGTAACAATCCCCTGGAGGCGTGGCCACCCAGGATTCTCAGGCAGTGCATCCCTGTGGATGGCCAGCTCTTCTGGAGAGATGAAAGTTCCCTCTTTATCCACAAGAAGTACTTTTTAAAATTAATTATTTTGAATATAATATCTTTCTGACTTAGACCGTCTTGGGGCCAAGCGATCTGTGTTTTAACAAGGTGAGTTTGACATAGGCTAGGGTTTAAGGACCAGTGTCATCCACTAAATTGCTCTGAATTTCGGTGCTCTTAAGAGTTTTCTGTCTGCTTTCATTGGGTTTTCCTTTTATCTGTTATTGAGTTATTTCTGCCCGCCATGGATCTGCCTCTATAGTGGTCCTTCTCCCTTCCAATTTGCTCCTTTCCAATTTGCATCTAATCTGCTACAGACTTAGAAATCAGTTTTCACGGTAGTTAAAAATCATGTGTAAAATACAAATACATAGGATCAAATGAGTCAAGAACTGCATTAAAAACTGGGAAAGCACCCTTATGAGGGGAATGCATGGTACTTGGACATAGATTTTTGATTGTCTATTTTGGCTATTTGGAGGCTTTTCTGCTTGCTTCCTTAATTGTACAATATTTACTTGCTTTTATTCTGAGCAGTAGAGGAGGTTGCTGAATAACTGAGTTCCAGAAAATGAAATGTTTCTATGGTTTACAAGTGAGTCTCTGCAACACTCATCTTAATATTTTTAACAGGACCGTAGTGACTACCATTCATTAAATATTTGCTATGTGCCAGACACTGTGCTATATGCATTTTATATGCATTATTTAATCAGATCCTCACAGCAAGAAGTAGGTATTATTATCATTCTAGATGAGGAAACAAGAGGCACAGAGCCATTCAGGAACCTGCCTAAGATCACAGGGCTATTAAGAAAAATAACCCAAATTCAGGTTAGCTGGATTCTAAAGCCACCTATTTTCTTTTTTTTTTTTTTTTCTTCTCCTTCTTCCTTTCTTCTTCTCCTCCTTTTTTTTAAAAAAAAATATCACTGGGCTATGTAGCAAAGAGGCAGCCAGGTGTGGACTCAAAGCTTAGAAAAGGGGGTGGGAGCAGGGATGAATCTCAAGAGTTGGAAAGGACTGTGGTGAGTGGCCAATATTCAGAAAAGGACACAGAAGATGTGTTCTTCCCAGGGAGAAATCAAGGAAGACAGAAGACTGAAGTCATGCCATCCTACCTAGAAGGTCAAAACCTGCCAGTGTCCACAATAAGAGAGTCTCCTGATCTGTTTTCCACAGGGGTCCATATTCCCTTTTATACTCTACTCCGGGGTCCTTACAGTTATTATTTAAGCTTGTTTGAAGCATACATGATCTGTACATTTGTAAACATCATGAGGTCAGAATCTTCTGCCACATGGCTGAGATACTATAACTGATAATAACTGACCATCCAGACTACTATAAATTGAGACATCCTCTTTACTTCTTCCTTGGTTTGGAAAGGGATTTCCAGTTCTCTTTCTCTTAGCCTACGATTTTGCTAAACACACAGTAGCACTATATGTTGTTCAGTACTCTCTAAAATATTTAATGTACAAACAGATGCTACGCGTGGGTGATGGTAGAATACCACACGTTGGGCATGTTGAAAAGAGAGCTCGCTTAAGAATGTGTGTCATGACCAGTCAGAATGACCACTGTTAAAAATCCACAAACAATAAATGCTGGAGAGGGTGTGGAGAAAGGGGAACCCTCCTACATTGTTGGTGGGAATGTAAATTGGTGCAGCCACTATGGAGAACAGTATGGAGATTCCTTAAAAAACTAAAAATACAGTTACCATATGATCCAGCAATCCTAGTCTTGGGCACATATCCAGACAAAACTATAATTCAAAAAGATACCTGCACCCCTATGTTCATAGCAGCACTATTCACAATAGCCAAGACATGGAAGCAACCTAAGTGTCCATCGACAGATGAATAAAGAACATGTGGTGTATATACAATGCAATACTACTCATCCATAAAAAGAATGAAAAAACACAATTTGCAGCAACATGATGGACCTAGAGATTATGATACTAAGTGAAGTAAGTCAGAAAGAGAAAGACAAATATCATATGATATCCCTTACATGTGGAATCTAGAATATGACACAAATGAACTTATTTACAAAACAAACGCACAGACATAGGAAACAAACTTATGGTTACCAAAGGGGGAAAGGTCAGGGAGAGACAAATTAGGAGTTTGGGATTAGCAGATACAAACTACTATATATAAAATAGATAAACAACAAGGTCCTCCTGTATAGCACAGGGGACTATATTCAATATCTTGTAATAACCTATAAAGAAAAAGAATATATATATATGTATGTGTAACTGAATCACTTTGCTGTACACCAGAAACTAATACGACGTTGTAAATCAACTATACTTCAATTAAAAAAAAATTTTTTTAAGAAAAAAAGAATGTGTGTCACACAGCATCAAGGCAGACCTTGTGCTCCCCTCTCCTCCCTCCTTAGAGCTGCTGGGAAAACTCCATTTCTTATTAAAGAAATCAGAAACAAACTTCTTATTTCACCAACTGTATTATGATCCATATTTAATCACATAAATGGGTCTCTGCTTTCTAAATTACAAACAATCCACTTTGATTTGATTCCTCAAAGGATCTGATCTTTAAGGAGGTATTTTAGGAAAAAAATGCAACCAATAAAGTACCTATGGGATGACCAAATTGAGCGGGGAAATATCTAATTGTTTCACTAAGCGAGATATCTTAGCATTCTGATTTAACACTCATGCCAAAGGAAATGGAAGAAACACGTTATAAGCCTTTGGTGTTTTGATGAGGAAGACATTACATAAGACAAAAGGGGGAGCACAGTCTTACCCAAAGTTTACCAAATTGGTGCCATCTAAGTGCTCTATCATAGGCTTTTACTGAACTGTACGTGTTTCTGTGGTTTATGGTTGGGCTAGAGGTGGCTTTTTGCCATTTCACACTTCAAGCATTAGTTTGTCCGGCTGACTCCTCAGGCAGAGGTGGAGGGTAGCCATCGAACTTGGGCCCTCTGGTTCCTGGCAGATCGATAACTGGAGCCCTTCTGACTCTGCTGTCTTTTTTGGAAGCCAATATAGTAAGTCCCCTACATACGAACGAGTTCCGTTCCGAGAGCGTGTTTGTAAGTCCAATTTGTTTGTTAAGTCCAACAAAGTTAGCCTAGGTACCCAACTAACACAATCGGCTACATAGTACTGTACTGTAATAGGTTTATAATACTTTTCACACAAATAATACATTAAAAAATACAAAAAATAAAGAAAACATTTTTACTCTTACAGTACAGTACCCTGAAAAGTACAGTAGTCCAGTACCACAGCTGGCATCCAGGGGCACGTTCGCATCTCTGAAAGTTCGCAACTTGAAGGTTCATATGTAAGGGACTTACTGTATTCCACAGTATCTTGTACTGATCAGCTCAGACTATCCAATGAGACCCACACACCTTCCTTCCGGTCTCCCTATCACAAAAACCATCACTTCCTTTCTCTCATGACCTTCATCCCTCCTCACCTTACCCAAAACCAACAGAACAGCTATGCCCTAATTATTACAGTGGGACTCTTTGATCTTATTCTTTAAAGCTCTCTTCTAATTACCAGAAGGTTTTCTCAAGGCTCTTTTCAAATTGCTGAAAGGTTCCAATCACTCGAAACTGCCCATCTCCTTAAACTGAAATTTTTTTCACCATTCCCTCTGACTTGAGGTTGTCTTTATCTTTTGTTGACATGTAAAGTCACTTACAGGGCAGAACTCCTATCCACGAAGGCATCTCCACCGTCAAATGCCAAGACTTCATAAGGAAGTAGAAGGAAAAACGTGTTCTTCTACAGAGGATTTACAGCAAAATCCAAAAGCCACTTTGTGATGGGTACGTACATGGAAGTGAAAGTATGAACTGACATTAAATTCTCAGTTGTGGTTGGAATTATGGTTTGCTTTGACTTTCCTTTGTAAAATCCCATTAAAGTAGAATCCCATCTCTCTTTTTAAGTCTTTTTTTTCTGATACACATTGCTAGTATTTATTTTATTGAAGCAGAAGGAAAATAAATACAATAACTGCTCATATCAGTTGGCTCTAGTGATGGTGCTATTTCTCATATAAAATGCAGCTGATTCCATCTGCCTCCGGAAATCAGAAGCAGCCTTTCACCCACAGAGCTGTAACTTTTCAAAATCAATGGTTTTACCATCTTCGAGACCTTCTGGATTAAACTCAGTCCAGACAGTCTCTGCTGACCTTCAGAAATCATAAGCCTTGCAAAGCTAACAGAGTTTGCTGTGAGAGTGTGGGCCTTGACTCATCCATATTAAGATTTTTGAAACCTTTGGCAGAGCCCTGCCTTAACAGTCTCTGGTAGCCCACAGAGGCGTTGTAAGTTTCACTCCCTCTTTAAAAAGTAATCTAACATGTGAAAACCCAAAACTATAGATCAACTGGATCCCTGTGACATTATTCTCATCATAAAAAGGGCCCTCCTCCGCCCAGTCCCCTGGCACCGTATTCCTGGCACCTCCACCAGACAGACGCTCCATGTGGAAGCATGCCACAGCTCAGCTCCTGGCATGGAGAAGCTGCTCGATCAGTGAATGGCATCCTAACTTCACAGAAGGATTTACTCAAGATCTTTCTCGCTGTGAGAGCTTAAAAGTCAGGCCTCTTAGTTAGCACACACTGTTAGCAATGATTGATTTACCAGCAATTTTCCAGGACACACCCATGTGTCTCATGCACCAGGCAGTCAAAAACGATGGGTGAAGATATGTAAATCAGATGTACGAAGCATCCCCGATTAGACCTTTGCTCTTCAAGACTGGTGTGTTAGAATCAGAATCCTGAAAGGGCACAGATTTGAGCAGCAAACAGACCTGAGTCTGAATCACAACTTTGTTATTGGGCAGAACTGTAACTACTCTGAGGCTTGATTTTCTAACAAGGGAAGTGGGCTTGCTACCTTTGAAGTTGCTCTGAGGAGTACCTGAACTATGAAAGTGCTAACACAGAAGACATGCAAGAAAGGCCAGCTCCTGACATGTGCTGGTTCCCTGAATAAAGTCTGCACCTCTCTGCTTCCTATCCAAAACAGAGGTTTTAGGAAGTATCATCCTTACACTTACAGAGTTCTCTCTCAAATATACACCTCTCAGACCACATAGATCGGTGGCTTGCCCAATGTGACATGTATGTGGATAGACGTGCCCTGGAATTAATCTAAGAGGAAGGAGTTCCACTTTAGTTCAGGATACAAGTATATCCAATAAGAACAGGAGCAGGGGGGGAAAAATCATATTGCTGGAAATGACTAACATGAAGTTTGGGGATTCAAAGCTGAATAATTCCAAAATAATACATGGTATTAAGTGAATCCCAGCTGTATTCCCACTAAGGTCACCAGAGGCAGGGATTATATGTGACACCGGAGGCTTGTATAGGAGCTGCTGTAGAAAGCTACAGCCTGACCTGGTCTGGAATGGTCCAGCAGGGCCAGAACTGCCTCAGAGTCTCCCATCCTCCTAGCTGCCGCTTCCTTTCCTGGAGATCACATCCAATTCTTGATTAGTATCACTTTGAACCTAATAGCTTTAGATCAGTGTTGAGAGATGAGCCACAAATCTTTTTATCAATCAATTATTCAGACACGGAAAGGGGTTTTATCCCACACAGGCTATTTTTAATCTCAAAGACTCCCAGTCTTTTATGTAAATGGGTTATAGGACCAGTATCCCTTCCACGAGCCGCTACAACAACGATGTGCACCTATGAATACCTGAGTGACCCTGACAGGCATCTGGCATGCTTCTTCTCCAATCTCAAGGCTTTCTGGAATACTTTCACTAGTTTGGAAGCAGGGAGAGGGACTCAGGATAGTAACGGAGGAAATCATGAAATATTACAACCCCAGTGGATCACAGGAAGTGTGTGTGCATGGGAGAGATTGAGAGAGAGAGAAGAGAATAAGAAAAAGGAGAAGAAAAAAAGAAGAAAAGGAACAGAGGAAAGGAGACCCAAGGTTCTCAGAAAGGGTTCAATTCCCTCTACTGCTCAGGTACATGACTTGAGTCCAGTTATCGAAATGGCCAAGAGTTTGCAAATCTCGTCAGGGGAGGGAGAAAGCATAAGTGGCATTTACTACAAAACTTGCTAACCATTTCTCTACGCTATTAAATTATAATGCCCCGGAATATAAAAGTCATTGGAGTGGGGAGGGGTGTGGTTGAAAGTATTAAATTCCTAAAACAGCACAGTTTTCTGTATTGTCTCTACTATTCTACAAAAAACATACTCAGCTACCAAGACCACGCAACTATTCTATTCGTGATAATAAATATAATACAACACTGAATTTTTCCTTGTATTTAAAATGTACACTTCGCGTAATATGTAAATGTCAATCTTAGCCTGATTTTATCTGCTTTTAGTGAACAGAAAAGGAAGGATAAATTGAGGAATAAAGATCATACAATAACTAGAGTAAATACTGGTAATTTTTAAATGACTACAGAAACCACTACGTTTGGAATTTATGCCATCTCTAAATTAAGTGACCACTGTTAACACTGCAATATATTCAGATCATAAGCTACGATCCTTTCCAAGAAAATCAGTAAAAAATCATTAAACCACACAATATTTGGTATTAAAACTTGATTCATTTTTAAATTCTGTAGGCGGAGCTGATTCCTGTAGTTATAATAGCCATTCCTAAATCTCAGTGGCTTAGAACCACCATTTTGTTTCAGTGAGTCAGGAATTTGGGAAGGGCTCGTTGCATCATCAGATGTCTCCAACAGGCTGGCTACCCAACGTGGCCCATCCACGTGGCAGGCAACTGACAGTAGCCGTTAGCTGGGAGTTCCACTGGAGCTGTCAAGCAGAGCACCTCCCAGCGGCCTCTCCAGCGTGGCAGCGTCAGGGTAGTCGGACTTACGTTGCGCTCGCCTCTAGAGCAGAGGTCTCGGGAAAACTGGGTGAAAGCTACCATGGCATTTTCTGGCCTAGACTTGGACATCTTGGAAATCACAAAGCATCACTTCCATGTATTGTATTGGTCCAAGAAGTCACCAGCCCACCCAGATGCAGACCTCACCTCTCAATGCGAAGAGTGTCAGAAAGTTTGGGCGTCATGTTTTACAGTTGTCACAATGGTTCTGTCGGTCTCTGCGTTCTCTGCCATTCTTTGCAGATCGCTGAATGTATGTCCATGAGCCTGAGCACACACAGGCTTTGTACATAGCATGTGTTCGATAGATGTTTGAAAGGCATATCAAGAGTACTTTTCTTAGAGGGAAAAGTAGGTCATGGCCATGAACTTGAAGTCAACTCACAAAGGACTGTTCAAAGATCTGGGGTGTATCTGCATGCTTAGCCAAGGGTCTCTGCCTAGGCACTCTTCAGACTAATTGGGCCAGTTCTTAAATTTGTAAGAGAATGAAAACAAGCATGTTCAGTAAAGAGAACTCAACCGAGAGCTTACGCTGTCAGCTCTCAAGTGAGAAAAATGTGCTGAATCCTGACCCTATCGCTTACACGCTGGACCTTAAAACCCATGACTTTACCCTTCTGAAACCTTTATCTCATTTTAAACAATAACAAATAATACCACCCATCTCATAGTGCTGTTGTGAGGATTAAATGTGTAAATATCTATAAAAGGCTAAAACTATGGCCAGACACATAGTTGGCACTCAAAAAGTATGTGTGGTTTTTGTATCCTTATTATACTATTCAAAAGTTCTTAGGCCACTCCATAGTACATGGTGAGCACTCCTTAAACGTTAACTTTTAATATAATTATAACCTCTAACCCTCATCTTGTCCAGTTTCTATCCCCCTCTCCACCCAAACATTGAAGGGGTTGCTGACAAAATTCACAATTTGACAGATCAGACTTTCAGAACTTCTTACACTCCTTATTCATGATCTGAAAAATGTGAAAAAGAACAATGGAAATGCCCAAAGATGGGTAACTTTAAGAAAGTTCAGGCTTTGTAGGTTCCTTGACTATTCGGATAATCAATATGTGATTTTATCAGCTTGGACTTGACCTATGAAAAAAAATTTCCCCCTGAATGCTGCAACTTCAGAACGTTATTATCCTGTAGAAGGCGAAGTGTGGAGTCTTCTTCTTTTCACAAGGTTCCACTATAGCATGGCTGCCTCTTTCTTCAGTACAGGAGAGAGGACCTAGCAGCAAAATTCAACTGCTAAGTCTAGAGGTACGATGCTAGGAAAAGAGGAGGAGGGATGACTTTTGTAGCAGAGGGCCTACAGATTAGAATATATAGTTAAATCATTCTATAGAGAAAGATCACACTAGAGTTGGGTTTTTTTCTGGTTTGTAAATAAGTTCACTTGTATCATTTTTTTTTTAGATTCCACATATAAACAATATCATATGGTATTTGTCTTTCTCTGTCTGACTTAATTAGCTTAGTATGATCATCTCTAGGTCCATCCATGTTGCTACAAGTGGCATTATTTCATTCTTCTTTATGGCTAAGTAGTATCCCATTGTGTATATATACCACATCATCTTTAACCATTTATCTGTTGATGGACATTTAGGTTGCTTCCATGTCTTGGCTATTGCAAATAGAGCTGCTAGTTTTTTGGGGTTTTTTTTTAACAGTAAACTAAAGACAAGATAGGCTCTTAAGTTCTGTGACGTCTGTCCAGTTCACTGTTGCATTTCTGAGACCCGCTTCAGTATTTGGCACTAAGCAAAGGCTTCGGAAGTATTTGCTGAACGAGCTGTTAAAATCAGTGCCTGGGAAAGGACCCCTCTAGATGTTTTAACCTAAGTAAGTGCTTTGACTTGGAGGCCCACAGAGCATCTTATTTTAATCTATTATAATCTTATTTTTCCACGATGCAAACGTTTCTCCCTTTTGAAAGGGAGCTTACTTTTTCAGTGCACTGATGAAGATAATCAGAATAAAGTAGGACACACTCTGGAGCGGGGGGAACGGCAAAAGCAACAAAAGTGAACGCAGCATCCCCCAAACAAGCAAACCAACTGCACAGCAGCTCTCAGTAGACACCCAGGGACCAAAATGAAATTGGCCTTTGCTTAGCAAAGCCTAAATTCGAATCTTGAAAAATAAATCCCTGAAATAAAAATGGCACCTCTGAGATGATGAACAATTTTTAAAGCCTCAACACGGAGGGGGCAAATGCCTTTAAATGAGCCCCTTGAGAGAAGAGGGCACCTACCAAAGGCAGTCAGGCTTTGACTCACTGTTATCTGCTTTTGCACTTGATTGAGCTTTGTTGGTACACAAATGATTTTTCCCCTTGCATCTGGTCAAGGTGGTCATCGTTTAAAATCGCTGGGAAGTAGAAATGCCCCCTTCCCTTTCCATGGGGGAACCTCCTTCATGCCAATAACCTCACAGCAGGGTCTGGCAGCCCAGCCTCCTTGCCAGGCCAGGGTCCTTGTGAGAACCGCCAAACTTCCCACAACAGACAACAGTGTGCCGCGGAAATACGAGGGCGGCATTGTTCGACCCCCAACTCCAGCTCCCGGGATCACTTGCCTAAGTCTCATTTTCTGTAGCCTCCTTTGTCTCAGTTCCTGGGGATTCGTACCATGCATTGTCATTGTTGGGGAGGACAAATACAACCGGCGGTTTCTCAACAGCTGTCTGCAGGAACTGACGCAGAGGACACACATGTGCGCGGGCACACACACACACACACACACACACACACACACACACACACACACACATTCCCTCCCTCCCTCAGAAACACCATCCACACAGGCTGCAGGCTGCCCTGAACTTGCCCCACCCAGTTGGCTCTGCCAGCCAGCCTTTTCCTGGACATACATTCCTGCGCCTCCAGGAAACCAGGTGGCAACCAACACTTGCTGGGTTTTCTCATTTTACAGCTTTTACACAGAGGTGAGACCCCCTCCCACATTCCCATTGCCCCCATGAGCTTTAAATGTTAACAACAGAGGGGTGAGGATGCCCACTTTTTGAACACTGAGAAATCCAAAGTGGCAGGCAATAAAGTTCAACACGTACACACTAGGCCAGGACTTTTGTAAAAAAATCACATCATTTCTTAGACTCATAGTAATTTTAAAAAAAACCGCGATGAAAATGGATCAGCAGACATCCTCTTTCAGATTCAATGATAGAAATTGTTACATTTATAATTTTACAAGGACTGGGATTAAAAAAAAAAAAAAAAAAAAGAGCATCTGCCTTATGGTCTCAGTGACCAGCTGGACAGATGGTGAAGAATATCATTAGTTAAGAAAGCTCTCATTCATTATCTGCAAGTCCCTTGGGCAGGCCGGGGTGGGGGGCAAGAATGTCCCAGAATGTAATATTTGAAGAATGTGTGTGTGTCTGAGATATGAGGCCAGGCGGTGGACATGGGGTCGGAACACACCGCCCGTTGTGATCCAAACAGCAACCATGAACACCTCAGCAGCGGTGTGTCGCACAGACACTTCCAGCTTCCGTTCTACCCGCTCCCTCGACAGCATTAACAGTGAAGAAACCATTTAGAGGTCACCATAGCTGCCAACGATCCCTCCTTCTCTAGACATAAGTACCTCTCCATCGGAAAAACATAAAGGGGCACAGAAGAGGAGATGCTGACTGAAACTGTCACTTCTCTGGCACCTCTTCTGGGTTCACATGGAAAATGACAAAAGAAACAGGGGGTCTGGTGTATTCATCTCAACCACAGGGATTCCAGGGTAAAACGCCTCTAAATTTAAGTCACCTCTCCACCTGGGTAACAGAAAGTGTGTGTATGTGTGTGTGTGTGTGTGTGTGTGTGTGTGTGAGTGTGTGTTTGCCAGGTGGGGCGGGGGGAGCGGGGGCAGAGGATAACAACAGGCCCCAGTGAAAGTGATGGAAGGACCAGAAATCAACAGATCTGTGACTGTCCAGTTTTCTGTACCAATTTATGTCTACCTTTTCAGCTTAATCTCTTATAAACTTCCATCAGAGGGACTCTGGTACTGAAAGGATAGATGAGTTCCTTGGCCCTTTGGATCTGTCTTTCCACCGGGCACTGAACACCTACTGGGTATGAGGTGCTCTGCTGGGAACCCACAAGAGAAGCAGAGGTATGGGGATCCCCGGCCTGCCATTGTGGGGTAGAGGGTGCGTATGAGTGGCCATCAATCAAAACTCATAGCTTCTGAAGCTGGAAAAAGTGGTCTTCAAAGTCACTCCTATATTGCTTTTTGCCAACAACTCACATTGGTACTTTGGAGAAATCTAAGAAATTGGTGAGAAACTTTAAGGGTTAGGTAGGAACCAGGATCACCGAAGCCAAATGGGAGGTCTGGTTCAAAGAAGGGAGCAAAGAAATCAGAAAAAGAAGGATGATTACGATGAAGGACAGGGTCACTATTCATCCCCAGCTGGCCCCAGCTTCTCTCTGTTTTCCTTCTATCTGCCAGCTCTCCCCGGTTCTTGGAAAACACCTCAGGCCGAATCCTCAGCTGCCACCACAATGACCTCTAGGGGGAGAAAACTAACAGCATTGACAATAACAATAATTTTTTCCCATGTTGAGTGCCGACTATAGGCTCAGCATCTGTTCAGTGCTTGAGATCTAGCACTTCACTTAATGCTCATAACATCTCTCGGAGGTTGGTATTATTGCCACTGTACAGATGAGAAAACGGAGACTCGGAGAGGTTAAGTGATTTGCCCAAGGTCACACGGCTAGCAGGTGACAGTGGCAGGAACCAGACCCAGGTATGTCCCCTTCCAGTATCAAGGCTCCTAGCCGCTTCACTATAGGGAGTCTTTCCTATATTCTGGCCAAGGCATGGCTGGGATTTTCCAAAACTAACTTTACTGAAGAATTAAGAAAAAACTAAAATATAAATTCTTGGGGGAAAAAAAAAAAACAAGTTAAAACGCAAGTCTCTTGTGCTCTTTTTTTTTTTTTTTTTTGGCTGTGCCGTGCAGCATGTGGGATCTCAGTTCCTCAACCAGGGATCGAACCCAGGTCCCCTGCACTGGGAGCACAGAGTCTTAACCACTGGACTAGCAGGGAAGTCCCAGCCTCTTGTGCTCTTAACATCAAAAGCTAAATGTTTGTCAGTGAATAAGTTTACCAGGCAATTTTCCTCCCAGGATGTTAGGAAGAATATATAACACATGTATACTTTAAATAGTTTAAACACAATATAAAAGCTATTTATTATTCATTCTTTCTAGGAATATTCCTTCTCTATCCCCCAACTCAAGGTCTGTGAGGATTAAATGAGATATTATGACTGAGGATTCTGCTTTAGATCTTTCTACGCAATCGAAAACAAGGATATTTAACGTTTAAAGTTTGTATCTTTAAAATGAAAATACAGGCCTATTGCATTTATAAAGCAAACAACAGAAATAATAAAGCAAACTAGTCTCCTTGACTGGTGGAGATCTTAGGATGAAGGGTACACATGAAAATGGGACAAATGAGATTACTGTGCTCAGATTCAGAAAAGTCTCCAGTCACTTTGTCTTGACTTTGCACTTTTCTTCTCTGCCTCTTCAAGGTCTCAGGCTCCAGGCCCCCGGCAGTCCTGCCTTCACCTCTACCCTACTTCTCTCGTTGCCCTTTGGTTCCTCCGACTTTGTTGAGGCTGTTTCAAAAGCTCTATTCCTTTGCCCTTTATTCTGAGCTAGCATTTGGCCTCACTCATGGCCTCTGCACAGGGTCATCTTGACCTGAAACCTGCCTGCATCTTTTCTGTCCCTTCCAACCATCCACTGCAGAGTTTGTTCTTCCTGAAGGTGAGCTGTCACACACAAGTTGCTACTCCCTGACTGGGGCATGGCTCCCACTCACAGGCAGACACAGAGACCACAACTCATCCTCAGTAACTTCTTCAAGTACTTTCATTTGAAACATCCCAAAGAGTCTTCTGTTCATCTCTCCACGTCTAGAGCAGAAATCTTATCAATGTAGTTTTATAACACCAATGTTCCTTATTTATAGGAATCTGCCCAGTCGGTACTTCCCCAAAAGGTATTAGAACAGCATTAGAGGCTGTTCCCTCCACACCCAGCAAGATCTGGCGGCCCCACGTCAAAGGCAGCCCTGAAGCGTCTCTCCACTGTGGAGGCCAATGCTTTTAGGCATCGTACCACCCCTTCCCAATACGCTCCTGGGTTATGGAGTCAAAGGGATTTGATTCAAATTCCAAATCTCACAAAGCCCTGAGACATCAGGCAGGTCATTAAAACACTCCGAGCCTCGGTTTACTCATCCTCAAAGTGGGGCTGATGGTAAATAGCTATCTTATGGTTGCCATGGTATTTACGAGGGATGATGCATATCAAATCTTTGCACAGAGGACTAGTAGTGTTTATCAAGGGAGGCACTATCCCCTTCCGAGCAAAGCAGAGTTAAAAACAAGTCAGCTCCTTCTGTCCCCAAATACTTCTAGAAACGAATCAGTTGCAATCAACAGTCTTCTCTCCTAGAAGTGAGGGCTGTCCCTCCTTCCCTCTCACTCTTTCCAAGAGGCCTGAAAACAACAGGGATAAAGAATGTAGGCTAAGGACACGAAGGCACCATAGTGTCCACTGCAGCACCAAGGAACAGAACTAGGATGATGGGTTTCATAAAACATCACCCACTCCCACACCAATGATTTGCAGCTTGATCAAACTGCTACTGCGAGCCTCGTGGCCCCTAGCTTAGTTCAGAAATGGCAGAAGGACCCTAGAGAAAATGAGGACTCTTTTCATCATTACCGTTTTTATTACATTTCTGTGCCTTGCACACAGTGCTCTGAGAAAACCTACAAGAGCTTGGGGCTGTTAATGGGACACCAGCTCTGCCATGGGGATGGGGGTGGCCACTTAGAACTTTACTTTTAGAAGAATCCCACACTCTGCTCCTGAAGCCTGCCTGGACTTGATGAGCCATTTAGAAGAAAAATTTAAAGATGGAAAGTGAAAGATTCAAGGAAAGAAGGGAGTAGGGCAAGAACAGACTAGAAGGGCATAAAAATGAAAAGGCAGCTATAGAGCCAAATACATTCAGCCTTGCCTCCAGCACCCACTGCCCGAAGACAGGAGCTGCTTCGTGCTGGAAGCTCCCAACTCGGCACAGGTTCACCAGTGCCCATCCTGAAGACTGGAAAGGAAAAGAAAACAGAGGGGGGATCCCAGCCCCTAGGTCCTGAAGACCATTGTCACTAGAAGAAAGACAGGCAGGAGAGAGAGAGAAAAGTCTGGGTGGGTGCCGTTACCAAACCAGGTCCACGAGGGCATGTGAAAAACCCCAAGGGCTCTGCTCATCCAGACATGGGAGCTCTGTCTTCTAAATCCCCTTCTGGGGTCACTAAGAGAACTGGGCAAAATCGGGACCAGGAGCTCAGGGCCCTCTCTTTTCTAGGGCTCACCACTGGCAAGGAAAGCCCTGCCTCACTTTGCAGAAAGGAAGGCAGCCTCTTCAGCAAAATGGGCTTTTTTTGGCAGCACCACAGGGCTTGTGGGATCTTAGTTCCCCAACCAGGGATCGAACCAGAGCCCTCAGCAATGAGAGGGCGGAGTCCTAACCACTGGACCGCCAGAGAACTCCCAGGATGGGTTTTTGAAATAGAACAAACTGGGGGAATTTGAATTCATGAGTGAATGCGGTTCGTGTAAGAAGCAAATGGTAGTTCTACATATCTGTATTTTTACTCCTTTCATTGGGAAACTAAAGAGTAAACAACTCCCATCTCCAAAAGAAAGTTTCTTCTAAATCCTAAAATATGTTTAGTCAAGGTTAAGCCATATGTAAGAGTAACTGACATTTCCCAGATGTCCCGCAACCAAATACTGACTCTGCATTACTAATCCCAGGACTTTCTTATTTGCCGCCCTGTTTATACGCATTCAAAGCCAAAGACATGAAGTTAGCAGAATATTCATTTTTTAATTGTTATGTAAAAGTCTCAGACTGACCTGTAAAATGTTTGGAATCACAGAAGGTGTAATTCACTCTGAAATACATGTTTACAAGATGCAAGAAGGTTGTTTGGATTTATTTCAAAAGTATTTAAGAAAAAAAAAATACGTTACTCCCTTACACAAAGAATACCAGAGTGTGTGGTAGTTAATTCGGGGGAAAAAGAAGTGCATGTAATCATGTAGATTTTTGAAGTAAAAGTTAATCTGCAGGAAGCAGGAAGTTAAGACGTGTAATTAACCCCAAGTTACACAATATAAAGAATGGACGGCAAAGACTAACGAAGGAGCTAGAATGAGCTAGCACAGAAGTATGTGCAGAAATGACACACAGCTGAAATATCTCTTCTTTAGCTCTTTTCCTCCTTTAACCATCACAGACAGACGCTCTGGTCGTGGGTCAGAATGTGCCCGAAGACAGTGTTATTCAAAGTACGGTCTATGGACCCAGTACTCATTGCCAAGCCGATAACGTTCCACACGCCCAAGATAAGTTCCAGCTTTGCGAGTGCGAAATAGCAGCTGTCATAGAGATCTGTAACTGAAGGAACATTCCAAGCAGGTGATCGTTTTTCTAGCAATTCATTTTTACTGGGTTTTCTCAATGTATCGGTCCACCATGGATTGGAAATGGAAGGAGAAGAAACCGGTCTTTCACCAGAGGCAGTCTGCAGAGCGCTGCTAAAAACCTAAAACCTAAAACCTAAAATTGTAGATGGTAAGCTCTCAACATCGAGTTAAGAAAATACAAGAAATTTTCCATTGTTCAGTTTTGACCTTTGATTTATGTTTCCCCGATGCAGAAGGCTGCCGGGCTGGTGCAGAAAATGATGAGAGAAGCAAGACGTGATGGCTACTTTAGCTGAAGACGCTGATTCCCCTCAACCCCACCCCTGGTTTTAAGCTGTTGATCTAGTCCACGTAAGGCAAAACCCCACATAATCTTTCTGTTTGTTTGTATGTAAAAAAGGATTCTGAATATAACAGTCTACTCCAGAGGAAAAGGAATTAAGAGTTTTAATGCTTAAGCACAGCCAAATATTTATACATCATTAAACGCAAAATACATGAACGGCTAGATGGGTGCATTTCTCTCCCATGCCTTACTGTAAAGGAATGTGTTACAATACCTGGACCGCTTTACATTCTCGACCTCTTCTTTATTTTTTGTTTTACTCTCTGTAGTTATAGCAATACGATTTTTATCTTCTAAAAATATTTGAGGCTTCCTCTGCCTAGATATCTTTTTCCCCTAGCAATCGGTTTATGAGGAGGTGTGGGCATAAAAGATGTCCCTGTCATAACATTAAGCACATCAAAAAAACCCAAAATATACATTCACATTTGTACACGAGCACAAGTGTAAACACACATCTACAACCCACTCCTGAAGTCCCAGCAGCACGATCTTCCCTGACTCACTGTCTCATCACTGAGAAGAAAAACAGTATGCCTGGGGACCACACGAGACTACACTCCCATTATTTACCAACAGTGAGTGTTTACTGAAATAAAACCTTTCAGCTATTGCCTTGGTGACAGTAAGTCAAGTTCAAGTTCAATATGTAAATGCTAATTGCACTAAATGTGCAGGCACTGGTTGGCTGAAGAAGACAGGGGCTCTGAGACTGGGTGAGCCGGGGAGAAGTAGATGGGGAGGTGAAAACAAGTCGACAGGGACCCAATCTGAGAAATCCTGTCAGTAAACACTCAGGTCTCACTGGCATGATCTTATGAACAGCTTTAATATTCAGCCGCTCCCACAGACGCGGGGGTCATCTACGGGGAAGGTAAGAAACAGACTCCACGCCCTACACCACTGAGGATGTGAACGGTGCAGACCTGCCCCGAGATCTTCATAAACAGGCCCCTTTTCCCATCAAAGGCCTTTGCGGAATGGAGCTGGAGTTACTTATCCTGCTTTCTTTTTCTATGAGGTTTACTTTCCCGATGTTAAACCCTGTCAACTTTACTGCCCAGAAACCTGTCTTGAGAATAGGACTTTCTGCTTTGAAGACTCCTTTTAAGAAATGTGAAAGGGCAGTAAACATAAAATAGGATCCACGGCCCCACCAATGACAACAAAAACCGGGCCCAAGCTAATCAGTCTCGTCCATAAAACACAGGCTCTATCTCTCTCTGTCTCTCACACACACAGTAGCAGCCCAATAAGATCTGTTGAGTGAATGTAAGCAAGAGTAGGAAGCAGCTGAAGAGAAAGAATTCCTGCTGTGTTTTCCCCTTGTGCCTCCTTCCCAGTCAAAAGGGTTCAAGAAAAGAACGTTTTATGGCACACTGCTGTTCACCACTAGCAGTGCAAGTTTATTCTGCCCGGGGGGCCCAAGTGGGATGAGTTTGGTCATCTCCATATGTTCTCAAAGTGAAATTCTTCCCTTTCTTCCCTTTCATTTTGCAGGCCTGGTCTAATTTAAAACAAGCTATACAGAGACACAACACACTACATGGTAAAGCAGCGATGCTCACTCTGAGAGGAGAGTCAGGCCTGCAGGATGGAACGGCCGCAACAGAATGTGAGCAAGGGTTTCTTTCCATTGGTATCTCACGGCCTCCCTCCTTACCTGTAGCCTCTTGGGCCTCACATAGGGCTCTGCCCACAGTCAGTGCCGTTACCATGGCCAAAAGCCTGCATCCATGGAAGACCACCAGAGTCCTCTGCACGTGACATCTAACGTCACAAGCCAAGTCCATCTCAGTGACGGATGTCGGGAGGTGAAGGTTCAAATGAGGCAGTGACTGAAGCACCCACCGGGCTTTCCCCAGATCAGAACTAAAACCACTTAGGGAGTTTTTCAAAAGCAACTGAACTGGGGACTTCTCAAAGCTGCTACAAATACACCCTGAAGTTGGAGACCAGAGTGAGACTCTTGGGCCCCACTGGGACTCAGCTCGTACCAACAGCCCTAAAATCAAAAGGAACCAGAAAAGGTTCTGTTTACAAGTCAGCTGTGCTCCTGAGGCTCCATCCAGCAGGAAATCTCCGAAAACAGGTGAGGCCAGCCAACAACTCCAGTAAAAGGGGTATGTCGTTATTATTACTTTTTTAATAACAGTCCTCTGCCACGTGCATATAGCGCTTAACAGTCTACTCTGCATTCTTTCTACGATCAGTTTCATTTCGTATTCACAACAAATCTAGCAGGGAGAAGGGTAGAAATGATTAGTCCCATCTTATGGAAAAGGAAACTAAGGCTCAGGATGGCCAAGTGATTTTCCCAAACAATCTGGGTAGTGAGTAAAAAACTGAAAAAAACCCTCAGGTCTCAGCTCTTTCCCCTGCCTCACAGCTCACCTTCAGAAAAAGGCCTTGCCTTTTTAGAAGCAGTAAAGGATTTCTCTTATTCTTCCCCATATTGCCCGTTCTCCTTAGGTATGGGAAGAAAATACCTCCTACATTTATCCATACAGCTGATACTCAGCAAATCATGTCTGAATCAATGGATACTCCCACCCCATCCCATTTCAATATACCTTCATCCTTCCTGCCCTGGGCCAGATTTGGAATATCTGTGTGCTGCATATGGAATCCTAATAGTCAGAAGAAAAAGAAGAAATCCAGACGAATATGCTCCTTGTTTGCACATAAAGGTCATCTGGGGTCCTCAGGCCTGACACTAAGACTTCCCTGAATCGTGTTCTCTTTCTCATATGCAGATCCATCTGGAAAAGTTATGCCACTAGGTCGCCATCCACCTCTCTGGAAACTCCAGTTATTCTTTAGTTTTACCAGAAGGTTCCCCTAAGTCTTCCCTGTTTTAACTAAGCCAAATGATGTATTGTTCATGGCAGGATTTGGGGGTTTGCTTGTGTTTTAAAATCATCTAGCCAGTCCCCGTCTGTCCCAAGCTGTTAACAGGCACTTGGTCCCCTCCAGACCCAATTTCTCTCCCACACACGGGCTCCTGCAGCCTTCAGAGGAGTCAACTGGCAAAAGGAAGACTCTAGGATTTTTAAAAAACCAACCTGCTGACAGTGGACCTCAGCCCTAGGAATACCAGGTGCTGCCAGCAGAGAATGGCCAAACCCATCTCCTCATTTCTGCAGATATGTCGCCAACACTCAGCAATCAGTAAGAATGGATGAATGAATGAATGAATGAATGACTACCATTATCCTGTAATATGCACTTAAGAGAAACTTTTCCAAACTCTTAGCGAAAATATAAATGACTGGACAAGCTAAGGATCAATGATCACTCAGATATTTAGCCGTTAGCGGCATACACAACTTTAAAGCTCTGTTTATTTGTCTTGTTACAATCATTTCAATGTTGTACTTGTTTACAGAACTTCTCTCAACTATTTTTGATGATTTGCTGTCATATGAGCAACGTGATATGCGTGTATACGCCAGTAAAGTGCGTAAAGTTGGCACTCTCTCGTTCTAAAGATCAGACTCCTCAAAGACAACTGAAATATTGTTGATCTCATTACACACTGTTACTGGTACATCAGCCATTTTGCAGTTTATTTCTTCCTAAATCCTCCAGCTTCCTGTATCTGAGTGTTTATGTCTCAGATTTCCCCCATCACCTCATTTCCCGTCACTTTATTCCTGAGATTCTGCTTTTTCACTTCAAGTTACTATGACCTCAAACCAGCATTTATTTCCTGACCTCCAAAATGAAAAAGACTCATAAAGAAGAAAAAAGAGGAACTTTTTTAGCAACAAATTTTGGACCCCATAAACAAGCCTTATTTTTCCAGAGAGAGAGAATCCTTTAATCTACTTTGTGGACTAAATCATGCCTTGAACACATGAGGTTCAAGGTTTTATCAAAAATGGGGAAAATACAAAGGTCTAATATTTAAAATGCTAAGATTTTTTTCCCCTACAATTAACCACCTAGTCCAATAGTAACCTTAGAAAATATTATTTTTAAAAGGACAGTTCACACAGTTTGCTGTGTGTGATTGCTACCGTTTCTGGGGCTGCAGTGGCTGAGTGATAATTTGCAAATGCTCCCTTTTTAAGTCCTCTCTAAAGCTTTCTGCATCTGAGGATCTGCTCCCAGGACCACAACCAAGCTGTTAGCAGGATGTGAACAAGTTCACCAAATCGAGGATTTGTTTACATTCCAGCCATAGTATATAGAAGCTGAAAGATCTAACTAGCTGCTGTCTAACCTGTTCTTGTCTTTGCTTATTTCTTCCCAAGCTCTTAACAAACAGGTAATAGGTAGTAGTTAAACATTTGGGACCAGCTCTTCATCTTGCTTTGCAGATCACAGGGCTGGTCCCAGCAGAGCATCCAGTAACTTCAAAGGACACCCCTAGTTTGGATCAGTTTCACAGGGGACAGAGCCCGGGCCCAAGGGTGCCCTCCTAAAACTCAGGACCATTACTTCATTCCCCGCCCCTGGTTACCTGAGCCACTTGTACTCCCCAATCATAAGCCAAAAGGGCTCCCTACTCAGCCCTATTTGACTCTCTCTGGAAAAGGAAAGCAGAAGATGGGTCTCTGCCCTGGTCCCTCCCACTTCTTAATGACTCCTACTCTCTGTGCCCAGACACAAGCTACTTAGAAAAGTCGTGTTTTTAGAGCTACTTGGTCAAAGCACGCGACACACTGTATGGAACTGGGAATTCTGAAAATACTTCCGATTTCTTTTCTTATCTCTCACCCAAGAGCATGCTTAGCCAACATGTACCTTGTAGTTTTAATTTACAGGACAGTTTCAAAATGAAAAATGAGGCACCCAAGTTGTTTAGGAACACGCAAAATCCTACCTGTTGGGTAGAGCTACCTTCATTTAGAGTCACATTTTCCCAGAAACTCTAGCTCCAGGTGTGCTGAAAACCATCATTTAAAATTATTTTACACCTGTGTCCATTTGTCCTACAGGCAGTTTCTTAGGCCTCTAATATTTTTGTCAATACTTATGCTTTCTCCTTTAACTACTACGGGTCTAAATTTACTTTACTAAAGGAAATTCTGGCCCTAACTAAACTCATATAAACTTTCCATTTCACCAGGATGCTTTCTCTTTTGGGATTCAGCATGTCTTTTCTGAATCTAAGTAACAGCTCTTAAAGGCCAGCCATGAATGTTTATTTTCCAATATAAGAGCATCTTTCTATACATACATAAAACATTAAAAGCTTCATGGAGGTGTCCAAAGTCGCTCTAAGTTGGGACTAGCTGATGTTCACAGAGGGTTCTAATGTCCCCATGTGGGCTCTGCCTCATAAGTGTGGCCCTAAGACCTTCCCCTCAGTATCCACTGCAACTTTTCTTTCTTTAATTCCACTTTGGTAAACATACATTTTCAGACTCAAAACTCTCACCAGTTCATCTCTAGTATCCATTTCTTTTATCTTCTTTTGTCTCACAATAGAGTTAAACAATATACTATTTAATTGTCAAGATGCTTCAAGTGATTTTACCTGTTTTATTTCAATGGTCTTCTACATCAGTGTGAGACAGAGAAGATCAGGAAGTTTAAAATATCAAAAATTATGTGACTAGCTCCAGATCATTCAGGTATGACAGAATCATAGCTGAAGTACC
Organism: Phocoena phocoena; assembly: GCF_963924675.1. Classification (NCBI taxonomy): domain Eukaryota; kingdom Metazoa; phylum Chordata; class Mammalia; order Artiodactyla; family Phocoenidae; genus Phocoena; species Phocoena phocoena. The sequence continues at coordinate 21,085,307 of NC_089223.1, forward strand.
AGCTTTCAGACTCTCACTGATAGGGTTAATTTGTCATACTACTCTGTCTGGAGAATATACAGTAAATATAAATGGAACTTGAACCACTTAAAAAGGGGAAGGAGGAGAGAGAGAGAGAAAAGAAGGGGGGGGGGAGACAAAGTAATGAACAGTAAACTACTTCACTAGAAATTTTCTTCCTGTTTTTTGACTATGCCCCCATTTGACTCAGGAAAAAAATGAAAACACAAAACGGACTCTTCTACCAATCCCTTCCCCGTATTACAAACTTCCATTTTTTTGTGTGACTAGATTCCTTTAGCAAGCATGTTCTCTGCTACCCAGCAGAGGGTCCATCTACCTTGTACATCTCGTCACTGAATATTATTTTAGATACTCAGGCCTGTCATAGCATCCCATCCTAAGCCAAATAAAATATCCAAATAAAATAAAATATTAAGCAATATTTGCCTCGACATTCTGTTATTTGGAGATTTGTACCGTTCTTAGCTCTTCACGGTTGTAAATAATGCTGCCACAAGAAACTCCATCTTTACAAGTATTTGGGGTTTTCTAGAAGGCTATGAAAAGTCACATTTTAGCTCTTTTTTACTTAAAGCAAGATTTTTCTCTGCATATATCGTATTCATTTACAGAAGTATCAACAAAGTGTAAGCGAAGATGGTTTCCCACATTTTGATCAACCCTGGGTTTAAAACTTCTATTTACTTTTTCAGTCTTCTAGGCATGCATCTTCATCCTCAAGTTGTCTTAACATGTGTTCCTTTAACTCCTAACTAAGGTGTGCCCTTTTCAGAGTGATAATTTACAGTCTGTATTCCACCCTATGTAAAAACTGTCTTCTTCACTACTCACACTGCCTGTTTTTAAGCAATGAATCATGCCATCAGTAGGAAAAGGGGTCAAAAATCATTGTCTGATCATAACTAACTATGCCATCAACTCTTGAGGACAAAAACCACAATTCTTAAGGAATTATATTAAGGAAAATGGGAAATATTTAGCCTTCTAGAAATGAGTAACAGTCAATCATAAATACTTATTAACAGGTTGCCCCATATGCAAAATAATTCCCATAAAATTTTGTTGGCACAAAATTGACCTAGGAACAAAGGGAGAAAGCCTTTTCCCTTCCCTGGCTTACTATTCTCCACCATCCACTTACCACCCACCCCCTTCTCCCAGACACCCTAATTTGTCCATCACATCAGGACGGCCCCTCCAGTCACCCAGGGCACAATCTCATAATCTTCTTTGAATGCTCCCTCTTTCAACCAGTTCTTCTACCTCCAAAACACCTTTTCCTTTCCAATCCCACTGCCCCAATGGGTTGGCTTTCCTCACTTCTGTTCAGACCGATGCATTTCCCTGCAAGCTTGCTTCCCAGCTTCCAGTCTCTGGCTCTCCATCCATCCCATGAGCTGCTACCAGATAAATCTCCTATAGCACAGACCTGACCTGTCCGTCCCTGGCACAAAATTCTGGGGGGCTTTATGCATCACTAAAACACATCGCAGCTGGTTCCCAACCAAGAAACCACATTTCCAATAGCACTCTATTTGTATCTCTCTTTGGTATTTGTAAGCTTCTTGAGGAAAGGGAGTTTGCATTATCACCTTTACTTCTTCATAGTGCTTAGCAAGATTTTGAGTGTATTCAAAAGAACTAATTTGAATTAGAGTTTCTCGTGTACCCAGTTCTTAGTACCGATTCAAATGTAAGCTTCTTAAAAAACAGTGTCTTAATTATATCTCCCGTGGTTCAGTTCTTCTATGTAGTAGAATTTCCACAAGTAATTGTTTAACAAATGAATTAAGGAACTGATAGCTCTTAATTCCAACCTGGATCCGCTAGCTGCATGCTCCAGAAAAAGCCACCTAGAAACATATTGGTATTAAAAGGTCAACTGAGAGGAAGATAGCAATATTCAGGACACTCCTATAAATTAGAACATGCTGTAAACATCAAATAAATAATAGGCCTTCAGGCTAAGCTCTATTACCAAATCATAATTAACATACTGATGTGCCACAGAAAGAAATGTGTTACTAAGAGACTAATCCATATACTTTCTAAAGAAATTACAACCCTTCGAAATCTACTTCTTCCAAAATTATCATAAATAAGGCTTAGTTTGCCTGATCAGATCTTGACCAAAAATAAGAAGAAGAATGGATCTCCCCCCTGACATCAGCTACCCATTTTTCTTAATCCCAGCATGATTTAGCAGATGCTGCCTGGACTAATTGTAGGAAATTCCAAATTCATGCTCTTTCTTTAATTAGCTTCATGACCTTGGGCAAGTCACTTCACCCTAGGGGTCTGTTACTTCACCTGGGAAATAAGAGGGTTTGGCGCTGATCTTTAAGCTTGCATCCAGCTCTAAAATTCAATTCAATGATTTGTGAGTTAAAAATAAGCTTTTCGCTGATACCCACAACAGCATGAATGAATCTCAAATGCATTATGCTAAGTGAAGAAAGACTCAAAAGGCTACATACTCTATGATTACCTTCACATGACACTCTGGAAAAGGCAAAACTAGGAGTAGAGAACAGATCAGTGGCTGCTAGGGATTAAAGGTGGTGGGGGGGAGGGTTTGACTACAAAAGGGTAGCATGAAGAAATTTTCTTTGGAGGTATAGCAATGGAATTGTCCTGTGTCTTAATCGTGGTGGTTATGTTGTCAAAATTCACAGAACAGTACACCGAAACGAGTGAATTTTGCTGTACGTGAATCACATGATCCAAGGTATTAAAAAACATATTTCTCCATATCCAATGCAATTTTCAACAACATAATGGAGTTTCCCCCAAGAATAACATTGACCTTCTATATTTGCTGACACCATTTTGTTCCAAGACTGATGAACCAAGTTTGTAACCAAGTAATTTGCTGCTTGTTTTTGTGGTGCTATTGTTGTTTTTAACCTTTAGACAAACAGTCTACGGAATCCTTTCTGTGAAGCTAATTTTCCAGTGTGGCACACCTAACAATGAAAAAGTAAAATGAACCCAAGAGGGAATGATTCTTGGGCTGCCCAGCTCCCGCCCCCCCCCCACCCCCCCCCCCCCCCCCCCCCCCCCCCGTTCACGGAATGTTAGAATGTTATCACTCTTGTGATTCATACCGAAGATATGAGGGACAGAACATGAATAATAACAGCAACACAGCAGTAACCACAGCAGCTAACATTTAATTAGCACTTACTATGTTCCAGGCACTGTTGTAAGTGCTCACATACAGCCTTACTGAGTGCTACAGGAACTCATCTACTTTTCAGAACAATCCTGAAATGGGTTATGCTATCCTCATTTGACAGTCGAGAAACTGAGAGATTAAACAATTTCTCAAGGTCAAATGGCTAGCAGGTGGCTGAGTCAGAAGGCAAATCTAGATAGTCTAATTCTTACCGCAACGCTAAGATCCTGTGTAGGAAAGTTTATTTAAAGGAGCAATCTGTTCATCTTCTTGGACGGTCTTATTCATTAGCTACTACTAATGTGATTCCACAAATTCTCATCCAGGCTTTCTTCAGAAATTGAACAGAAAGCCTTTACTAATTACACAAGCCAGTATATCTACGTCTGCCTGGTGAGCTCACGAAGAAGTGGGCATAGCAAAAAACCAGCTGTATCTTCCTAGTCTGCACTCAGGGCCTGCAACAAATCTGGCCTCAGCTGAGAGGCAAGCTTTTCTCGAGGCTTCCCAAGACTAGGCAAGAGAAGGACTGTGCTTCTACCTGCCACTAGGAAGGGTCTACTTTTTCCTGTAATCATTTTGCTGATTTTTGTAGGTTTGGGCCTCCAGGTAGAAACACGTCCCAAAGCAGACAAGTGCCTGTTCCTGAAATAGCCAGTTCTCTGCACAAGGCAAAAGAAGCTTTCAACCAGAAGGGAATGGCTGGTAAAACCTAGGCTAGGCTGAAGGAAATCAACCCACCCAAAGTGAGTCCATTAGACGGTACTTGTGAGGTATTTAGACCCTGAGAACTCTGTTTGAATGCAGAAAGGCAGATTACACAGAGAAAGGCTTCTCAACTAGTTCCTGCGTTTGTTTAGTCTGCTTACCTCTAGTCCAAGCTAATCATCTTAATGGTTGTTTATGACCAGAACAGGGTTGAAATGGCCTTTCAAAGAAAGCAGGGCAGGCCTAGCCCAGCCTACACTAGTTTGCAACTTCCTCTTTCCCCACTCCTTCTGCAGGACCCCAGACTTCTCCTTATTATGGATCTCCACTCCAAGTAAAACAACACATCATGGTTTTTGTTTGTTTTTTTCCTTTTTGGCTGCACCACACAGCATGTGGGATCTTAGTTCCCCAACAAGGGATCGAACCCACAAACCACCCATTGGGAGCACAGAGTCTTAACCACTGGACCACCAGGGAAGTCCCAACAGACCACGGTTTTATTTATGTCTTATCCTTCTCTTCAAACCATACTATAAGCTCCCCAAAGGGCAGGGACCTTCTTTGTTGTTCATTGCTATATCTAGCTAATTGATCACTTTTGCAGTAAAACTTAAACAAAACAAACAAACAAATCAGAGGGTTAATGGACTTCTTGGAGGGCAAGAAAGCAACCTGAACTGATTTTAAGGCCCTGCTTTTCCCTGATGTAGACACCAGAATCTTGTGACGGAGAGTTAAACCTGTCCCTCCCGTTAGGGAGCTTTTAACAAAATCTTCACACTAAACCAACTACCGGTTTACCCGAATCCAGGGCAAAAATTTCCAAAATTCTAATCTGACTGGAGGTTGGGGTGGGGGGGGGGCGGGGGGGGGGCGGAGGCAGTCAGCACAGCCACCCTTCTCCAGGCCACCTATACTCCCCCTCCTCAAAGCAGAATCAGAGGAGAAACCGGGTGAGGCAACGTTAACCGGGACGCCCTCCTCCAATTAATGTGTTATTGCTCCTTTAAAACCGAGAACAAACGGCCGGCAGCTCGTGATCCCGGAGGCTGCAGTGCGGTAATTGTCACTTAGCCACTTAACTCCCCGCCGCACTGCTCGCTCTCTCGTCCTGGTTTCTCTCTCAGCCAATTACTGCCGTCATTTGCGTTTCAATGTGTGCCGTCAGGGGCCCGGCCCAGGCGACGACCACGGAACAGGAAACCAGGGCCCGGACGTTGGCTGCCAGGCGCTGCTTTGTGGGAGCTGCAGGGGTATTCAGGAGAGGCCCACAGAACCGCTCCAGGGGGACCCCAGGCCACCCCGCCACACCCCGGTTTTGTTCTGAGCCTGGTCTACACTGAGGCCGCCAGAAGGAAGGATGTCTGACCCTTAAGAGCCCCAAGTTGATAATAATGACGGTGATATTAACCATCACTAGAATTTTAGCCGCTGAGCGTGACAGCAGACCAGAGACAAGCAGGGGAAGTAGGAGGGACGACTGCAACATATTATTGTGAAATCAAGGCAGGCACAGTAGCCAAACGTGAAGACAGCAAGATCTTAATTCAGTTCTCACCGCTCTTTTTGCACTCAGATTTCCACACGGGGGTTATGCATCTGTAATTTGACCCTAAAGTGTAGGGAACGTGAATCTTCTCAGGCAACCCTGAACTGAAATATCTAAAAATTCTATTTGTAGCCTGCTGTCATCTTACAGGTTTGTGGTAGATATGTTAATACTTTGTCCAAAAAAAATTGATTAAAAAAAAAATTCCTTAAAGGCATAACCAGATGTGAATTTTTATAATTAAATCGGGGGGGAGGGGGAGGCTTTGCTAGATGATGTGTCCAGATTTTCAATTTCTAAAAAAAACGTCCTTTCTGGTTGTTCAGTAGGTCCTAACCACGAAAGTGAAGGCTAGTCTTTTCAAATATTTTATTTACTCTGCCTTCCTGGATCAAATCTATACCACTGTTCGCTGCATTAAGGCTTTTATCCCAGAAGGTTTAAACCTCCCGCTTGCAGAGAAAGCATCTTAGTTGAAATGTATTAGCCTAGCTTGAGACATCCTTTGGAATACACTTGGTCTACCTGGGATATAAAAGCACGGGTTTTAAACCCTGACTACGGGAAGCAAAGGGGAAAGGATGAGAGGCTGAGGAACAGCCCGAGTCTTTTATAACCGGCTCCTGCCCGATGCACAATGGTTAGCAGCCACTAGGAAGGCGGCATGTGCCAGTGCGGAGGGCAGAATACCGGCTAGCTGGGTGGTAAGCGATCTCTGCGTTGTCAGCATCTTCCTTTTCCCAGCTGAAGAGCAGTGAGGTTGTCCTGCTCACCCTGCATTTAGCAGCAAGCTCCCTCTTAACAGTCCATCCTCTGAAGCCCCAGCAAGCGCGGGAGGAGGGCCGGCAGCTGAGGCTGGAAGAGACCTGTTCTAGCTGGATCCAGGGGGCCCAGTCTCTGGGTCTAAAATAAGACTTTTAACTTCTCTGCCAATGAGGTTCGCCGGGCCTGATGACGTAACAGGCGCTGGCCGTTCTATTTGCAGGCTAGGTCCGTGTACACCAGGATTTCATCCAGGTAAGGAGGAATTGGGGAGGGGGAGGGGGCGAGGCTCGAGAGGATGAACCTGTCCTCCTGCTGTGTGTACAGCGAGGGGCTGAAAGGCCTGGTGAGCTGCCGAAGTAATTGTATACCTCATCTTGGGCTGTGCAAAGACGGGCTGGCCAGGCTCTAGCGAATCGCCATCCTCAGGCTACATGCTCCCAACTGAATAACAGAGAAGGGAATCTGTTCAGTGCCCAACAAAGAAAAACTACAAGTCATATAAAGCTAAGGAGCCCCCCCCCACCCCCGCCGCGTGCTGACCGTGGCAGCCACACTGGGGGAGACTCGGATTGCCCTCACTCGTCTCCTCTCGGCTCTTCTAATTAAGAAAACTTTAAACTTCAACCGGTTTGCTCCTTTGTTGCTCCTTTTCAGTCATCACCCTGACCCATCTCTGATGAGAGAGAAAGCACTTCAGAAGATGAAGAGCGTGGTCCCTGAGAGACCTAGGGGCCAGAGTGTGAATTTCCTAATTAAGGACCAGCACAAGAGTAACTTTCTCTTCCTTTCCGCTGTGTTTCAAGCTGTACAAACTATTCAGGTATCTTCCCCCTCCCTTCCTCCCTCTTTCCTCTGTCCGTTTGTGCCTCCCTGTTTCTCAGCTGATCCACAGCTTCTGAGTTATGAAGTGTGCGATAAACTGTTCTTTTTCTTTTGTCTCAAAGCCAGAAGTCACTTTGTAGAAAAACAAGTTCCTCTTCTCTGGCCCTACCCCCGGTGAGTAGCAGTCCCTTGGAGGTATGGATGGAAGCCTGCCACTGATGGCCCAGAACAAGACCCAGGCCAATCAGCAGGGCGGATCTGAGCCCGCGTCTGCAGAGGGGCTGCCTTGCCACAGGCTGGGCTGCTGCCACCCACCATCCCCAGAGCTGGGCCTGGGCTTGGGGGTGGGGCTCAGCTAGGAGCCCCACCTTCCTCAAAGTGTCACAGAGTCCCCTGCCATCAGGGTGCAACATACATTTCCCTCTTTTGTCAGGTTTAACTTTGGCTGAATGAGAAGAACCTTTGTTCCCACCTTATCTATTCCCAGCAATGCCAGCTGCTGTCTCCAACTTTCACAGAGCAAATCCGTGGGACCCTCCAACCCCAGATTCTCCAAGGTCATACTGAGAACTCAGCCTGGACCACCAGTGCTTCCCTGGCCATCTTCACAAAGCTGAATCCATTATCTTCCTCGCCAATGTGACCCTTCCATTTGTGACAGCACCTGCACTGTGGACCAGGGCTCACGCTTTACTGCGCCCCTCTCCTCACTGCCTACATCCATCAGCACGCTTTTTTTTTTTTAACATCTTTATTGGAGTATAATTGCTTTACAGTGCGGTGTTAGTTTCTGCTTTATAACAAAGTGAATCAGCTACACATAGACATATATTCCCATATCTCTTTCCTCTTGCGTCTCCCTCCCACCCTCCCTACCCCACCCCTCTAGGTGGTCACAAAGCACCGAGCTGATCTCCCTGTGCTATGCGGCTGCTTCCCACTAGCTATCTATTTTACGTTTGGTAGTGTATATATGTCCATGCCACTCACTCGCTTTGTCACAGTTTACCCTTCCCCCTCCCCGTGTCCTCAAGTCCATTCTCTACATCTGCATCTTTATTCCTGTCCTGCCCCTAGGTTCTTCAGAAACTTTTTTTTTTCTTAGATTCCATATATATGTGTTAGCATACGGTATTTATTTTTCTCTTTCTGACTTACTTCACTCTGTATGACAGACTCTAGGTCCATCCACCTCACTACAAGTAACTCAATTTCGTTTCTTTTTATGACCATCAGCAAGCTTTTTGAATTTTATTTCACACACATTTCTCAAATCCAGCTCCCAGAATCTAGAGATGAGGCCACAACCCTAGTTCAAGCCCAAACCCCTCCTGCTCATAACTCCAGTGCCCCCAACATACGCCCACAGGAAGGACCTAATCCGTAACTCCAGTGCCCCCAACACACGCCCACAGGAAGGACCTAATCCGTAACTCCAGTGCCCCCAACACACGCCCACAGGAAGGACCTAATCCGTAACTCCAGTGCCCCTCTCCTCTGCCTGCTCGCCAGGCCCCTCGTCGTCACATGCAGAACCTGTGCCCCTGTCCACTGTCACTGCAGTCACTCCCTGATGCACAAACTCCACTCAGCACTGCCCCCCCAGGGTTCTTCCTGTCCCTCCTTCTAGCTCAGGCTCTCCTGAGAGCAGCCCCTCCCCCACTTCACCCAGCTAATAGCGAAGACTTTGCCCATGCTTCATCTTTCTTTGACTTCTCCACCTCCTGAGTAGGTTACATGCTGCTCCTCTGGGCCCCCATCATGTTCACACACATTTCTCTGTGTGTGTGTGTGTAACATTTCTGCTTGTGGTCTCAGCACCCAGTTCACACAGTGGACGTCTGCTACAGGCAGCAGGTCCTCAGCAATTGGGATGCCGCACTTGTGCTTTCAGATGGCTGGTTAAAGCCATCTATTACTGCAGGGCAATCAATACCTTGGCCCGAATTAGATCCATTTTTGTGTTATCTATTTAAAGAAGACAGACGCCGAGACACCAAGGACTGTATCTACGTAACGTGTTTTGTCTGGCAACTTATCTACTTCGGGTACTTAATAACGCGATGGACTTGAAGGTAATGACGATGACAGTGACGTCAACCGTGGCAGGAAACTGGAGATGATTAGACATCCTTTTATTCTCGGAGGCTGGGTCGTTGCTTAAAACAGTACACGATGAGTCACAGGATGACAGCTCACTTGTCATGAAACCTTAACTAACCAGAATACAGGTTGGAACCTCAGTCAGACACACCCCAGAGATGCCAAGTATCACAAAGTGCCCAGGGCTTCCCTGGTTGGCGCAGTGGTTGAGAGTCCGCCTGCCGATGCCGGGGACACGGGTTCGAGCCCTGGTCCGGGAAGATCCCACATGCCGCGGAGCAACCAGGCCCGTGAGCCACAACTACTGAGCCTGTGTGTCTGGAGCTTGTGCTCCGCAACAAGGGAGGCTGCGATAGTGAGAGGCCCTGCGCACCGCGATGAAGAGTGGCCCCCGCTCGCCGCAACTAGAGAAAGCCCTCGCACAGAAACGAAGACCCAACATAGCCATAAATAAATAAATAAACAAGAAAGTGCACAGAGTAGGACTTAAAGAGAGAACTTTCATGGGGGCATCTGGTCTGCATTCACAGCCTATTTGTTCTCGCTTTAACGCCACCCTCCAATAATCTGTGCCATCTCATGCCCCGGGCACGGCAAGTTAGATGTAAAATATGAGGTGAGGTGCGGTGGAGAGGGGCTCCCAGGGGCCGATGCAGTGGTAGTGGTACAAGGGGTAACACGTGCAAGAGAGGAGACAAACTTTAAAAGAACAAAGAGTACACAGCAGTCTGGGGACACTGCACGTTTAGGGACAGTGAGTCCCACGCGTATGAACAGACCCTAATGACACCATCACACAACAGAGGTGCAGTATTTACCCTCATAATGATGACTGAGATAGCAAGAGAGACTCGAATTCTGTCCGTATTCTCTACTGGCAGAGAGAAGGAAATGTAAAATATTTTAAGAACGCTTTCTAGCAGTATGTGGTTGGGTTTTTTGTTCTGTTTGTTTGCTTGTTTTGAGTTTTAGCACTTACTGGGGTAGATTGTGTTTATCTGGAAATTTTACACTGAGATACCCGACAAATGAACCATTACTCACCTTCACCAGATTGGAACTGTTAAGCATCCACGTCACAGGATTTGCCCACCAAGAGTGTGCGACCTACAACTTAACACCCTAGAGAATTCATCTGCACAGGCAGCTTTATTTTAAAACACAGTGAAACAGGAAACCCTATCTGCCAAAAAACTACCAAATATAGCATGTCCCGCACCTCCACTTCCATGCAAAACACTCATGGACTTAGATTTAAATTCAGGTCAAGAGCACAAAAATGGATCTATCTCAAGGCAGGTCCCATTTCCAAAATAATTTTTTTTAGGTCTTGATATCAAGTTCCCTCTCCTCTCGTGATCGTGGTATCTCCCCTGCAGGTAAATATCTCTCCCCTCCTCCCCTCTCTCCGACGCCTCTCCCCACCTTTTCTCAGACCCTCACGTGTACAGGAGCAGCTCAGACGAGGGAAAAGGCGGACACTAGGTTTTGTTCGTTTCAAGCCAGTCATGTGGGCCTCGTTTCTTCAGTGGTTCAGCCAGTACAACCCAGGTAAATCCAAAGAAGGGGAGGGCTGGGGATATCTGGTTCTTTTTCCACAAAAGATAGGAGTTTGAAATGGGATTAAAAGAAAAGGCTGTCGGATTAAAAATATTAAAGGAGAAGCTCTTTTAGAAACAGGATATTGCAAGAAGGAATGTACCCCAGGGAAAGAGAGGATGGAGGCTGGCCAGAAAGAAGAAATGGGTTAATCCTACGAACAACATCAAAGAGTTAAGGGAATGATGGGAAAGAAGGTGAAGTTCGGCCACTCATCTGACCATTCCTGAAAAACCAGAAACTTCACAACTGCATCTCCCAGCTCACTGTTTCTTCCCTTCCTGGTGACAAGAGGGAGGTGATCACTCTTAGCAAGATGGGAGAAATTACTACAGTAGTCCCAATATTGTGTTTCTACCAAATGTTTCCAAACCAGCACAGGATAGGAGGCATTGACCAGCTATCTCTGACTGGTTTGGCATTTTCTCAAACCCCCCGTGTTAAGAAACTAGTCTTAAAAATAGCTTGTTTTGTTTTTGTTTTTGTTTTTTGCGGTACGCGGGCCTCTCACTGTTGTGGCCTCTCCCGTTGCGGAGCACAGGCTCCGGACGCGCAGGCTCAGCGGCCATGGCTCACGGGCCCAGCCGCTCCGCGGCATGTGGAATCTTCCCGGACCGGGGCACGAACCCGCGTCCCCTGCATCGGCAGGCGGACTCTCAACCACTGCACCACCAGGGAAGCCCAAAAATAACTTTTTGAAAGCTAAAAACCTTCAAGTCTTCCATATTTTTCTCCACAATAGTTAATGACAAAGTAGTAGACTAAAGAGAAAGAAGCACTAGTGATTCATTTAGTCAGCATTCATTGAGCACCTACTATGTGCTTGGTCCAGTGAATTAGAGTTCTCACATTTTCAAACTGGGCTAACTTCTGTTTTGCATGCGTGAAGTGTGTTGACTGATACCCAAACAATATTCTGGTAAAGAATATAATAGAGTACACTCAAATGGGCAAAGGTTGACGGGCTATATAAATCCAGGTTCGAATTCCAGCCCTATTACATGCAAGGTGCTTGTCCTTGGGCAGGTAACTTCTCTAGGCATCAGTCTCTTCATCCGTTTAAAGAACGACCAGGTTTCATTGTTTTGTGAAGATCAAATGAAACATGGGATGTCAAGCACCAAGCAGAACCTGGCACCTGGCATTTAAGCAATCAGTGAATTCAGTGAATATTCACTGAGCACCTACTACGTGCAGGCTCTGATCCAGCCATGGAGTATCAAAAACAAAAAGGAGAAGAAATATCCCTCTTCTCCCCTCACCCTTTATATATCACCACCCGGACTCATCAGGGTTCTGAAAACCTGTGAATGTGAAACCAAGTGGATGCCATACCGTTACTCCAGATGTCTTGATTTTCAATATCTCGTTTTGATGTGCGTCAAGAATTGCATTTTTAGGTGAGATTCTGCTTGCAGCCCTGAGTCCTGAGCACTCGGGCACAAAGCCTCTGTGGTTACTGGTCCGTGTCAGGCCATTCACCCCTGGCCTTCAGGGTTTAGGCAGAAATAGAACTTTAGAGACATAGATTGCTGTCCCTTTTGCTCTTAAAATGAGCAAGGTGACTTATGGGGGGGGGGGCAGGTCTATACAGAGTTAGTTCCCAAATGAACTGCTACATTGTTTCCCTTACTCTCTGACTCATTTTTACTTTTCCTTCCCAGCTCTGTCTGTGGCACAATACATTCTTTGTGTACAAGATTCTAATATACAATAAAAACAGTTACTAGGCTCAGACTCACTTAGGCACAAAAAAGAGAGACAGTATCAGGTAAACTGACATGAACTGTGTCCTTTACTTTCTTATCTTACTTTACTTTATTGATAGAATCGATAAATTGTTATCGCCCGTTATTTTCAGCGGGGCGAGGCAATGAGGTTTTGTGGAGAGTCAGAGATGGTTGGCTTTGAAGCTCAGCCCTCCTCATTTCTAGCTCTCGAATGTCAAGGAGGTTCTGAAATGTTTCTAAGCTTCAGTGACCTCATCTGAAAAATGGATTTTTGAGAGAAAGAAATTAGATAAGGGATATAAGCAGAGTGTCTGGACACCGTGAGGCATTCAGGAAAAAAAAAGGTGTTCCACCACCCCAACCCCACCACACACCAATCTCAAAACCTTTCTCTTCCATTCAAATGCCCAGTGACCGCTCCTGGACGACTGCCCTCTGACTGGCTTCTTGGCCTCCTGTCTGCAGTTCATCCAATCCATCCCAAACCTGCTGTGAGAAATGGCACTCAGAATCAGAGATCGGATCATGGCACACCCCTGCCACAAATCCCCGCGTGGCCATCACATTCAGAACCGCTCTGCGCTCAGAGCCCAGTCTGCATGTTCCCCACCCATCTGCTCGGCCTCACCACCCCACGCCAGCCCCACCTCTGCCCCCGGGACGACGGCAGCCCAGGCTCTCAGCCACTGTTTGCGGGTCACACCATCTGCTCTGTGCGCTCACTCTCCCTCCTCCCGGATGCCATCCCCCCTCCACCCCCTCCCATCTGTAGAGACCACTGTCCTTCTCAAGGCTCAGCTCAAATGCCAGCTCCCCTTTGAATTCCTCCCTGATTTCCCGGCTGACTCAGCACTCCACTCACACTGATGATATCTTTCCTAAATGTATTAAGTTTTGTGTTCTAAATTTACCCACATCCATGACAGTCCTTCTCCACTGCACTGTTAGTTCTGCCATGCTAGAGACCACAGGTTTTTTTGCTGTACGCGGGCCTCTCACTGTTGTGGCCTCTCCCGTTGCGGAGCACAGGCTCCGGACGCGCAGGCTCAGCGGCCATGGCTCACGGGCCCAGCCGCTCCGCGGCATGTGGGATCTTCCCGGACCAGGGCACGAACCCGTGTCCCCTGCATCAGCAGGCGGACTCTCAACCACTGTGCCACCAGGGAAGCCCAGAGACCACATTTTATACACTTACAAAAAGAATCCTCAAGCTTTATCATTCCTTACATGAAGATAGAACCAAAGGTAAAAACAGGGCAAGACATTCCCAAGGTGCTTCAAATTCAGGCAAAAGAAAACTGAAATGCACTAGAAGTGAAATCTTGTGTGTATTCAGAAAAAAAGAAGAAGATTTTTAAAAAACCCAGCAAACCAAAGAGGTGTATGCCATCTGTGGTGGATTCAAGATGGCCACAAATTCTTTGATCCTTCCACTGACAGGTGAGTCTATTTCCCTCCCATTGAATATGAACTGCCTGTAACCAGTTTGACCAATAAAGTGACATTATTTCAAAGCCTACCATTTCCTATGACTATCAGCTTTGGCCTTGGTCCCTTGGAACCCTGAGGCTCCCTGTGAGAAATCTGATTACCCTAGTGGAGAAACCTCATGGAGAGGCCTAGCGTCTATATGGAGAGGCAGAGGGACCCAGGGGAGATGAGCCTTCCTGGAACCCTTGCCAAGGTGCCAGGCAGGTGAGTGAAGCCATATGGGACCCTCCAGACCAGATCACTGAGTGACTTGTGATACACTACAGGGAACAGAAGGGTCACCTGGCTGATCCCTGCTCGAATTCATGATCAACAAAATCACAGATATAATTAAATGGTGGTTGTTTTAAGCCACCAAGTGTTGGTGTGGTTTGCCAGCAGCAAGAGGTAACTGGAACACCATCTTCATCAGTTTTGGCACAGCATCCCAGCCTAACTACTAGAATACTTCTCCTCCAGAGGAAATACTTCTCTTTTTTTTTTTTTTTTTTTTTTGCGTAATGCGGGCCTCTCACAGCTGTGGCCTCTCCCATTGCGGAGCACAGGCTCCGGACGCGCACGCTCAGCGGCCATGGCTCACGGGCCCAGCCGCTCCGTGGCATGTGGGATCTTCCCGGACCGGGACACGAACCCGCGTCCCCTGCATCGGCAGGCGGACTCTCAACCACTGCGCCACCACGGAAGCCCCAATACTTCTCTTATTTATCAATAGATAGAATAGTTGGGGGTAACTGAATTTATCTTAAAGAAATGTGCATTACACATAACGCACGTGTATGATAAGCCCAACTGTCCTAGAGCCGGGCAGAGCTCTCATCTCCTCAACTAGATAATCAGCAACGCGAGGACAGCACCCGTGTCTTACAGGACACCTTTATCCCACAGGATGAGTTACACAGCTAGCGCTCAATACTATTTGAGTCTGATTTATTGACTGCCAGCTTAGTAAAGAGCATCGTATTAGAAGCCCTGGAGGTACAGAGCCTAAACTCTGCTATTTACTGTGAAAAAGGAAAAGACAGACTTGTCCACTCATATTTGAACAGATGCAGTTCATAGAGAAATTTAGGAACAACCCAGTGGATCACAGCACAGGAAGCTAGGAGACTCTCCATCCAGTCCCTAACCAGCTCCACCTCTTATGCCTGTGAGGAAGAAGAGCTATATGCCTTCATTTGTCTTACTCTCTGATGGGGAGAACCGTATCTGATATCTCCTGGATCAGTATAAGTGAGAAGTGAAATGAGGTTAAGGATTGAAAACACCTTCAGTTCCTTGGCCAAACAATAGTGGGTAAACTCAAGCTCCTATCATTATTTTGCAGATATACGTGATTCTAGTATATAAAACAGCCTGAATTAATAGATGCAACTCCATGTGCTGGGTTGGCTGAGCATTTGTTTGACATTTACTACACTTCCCTTTTACTGTCTTTAAAGTAAATAAAACAACACCCAAACGTACAGGGAGAACTCAACTAACTTTTGAAGGAGATATATAACATGTGTTGGAACCGAAAAGCATCATCTGTGCCCTAAGTCTGGGTCTTCCCTAAGACATCAGCCAGGCAAAATGCAGTGGGAAACTCCAGACTTACACGTGCAATGCTCTGTGTTGTTTTGTTGTAGTGCTTAGTGCTCAGCAAAAAGCCTGGGCCATTAGAAAATGAATGCTAGCCTGTACTTGTGGGCGTCCCTCCCTCCATATATGAGGTGGCACCCACGACGCACTGTGTCATTTATTCTCATACCAAAACCCTGTAACATGAGAATGATGTCTGACTCCACCTTAAATTTAGCTGGGGAAACTGAAGCCTAGAGATTTTGTAACTCTCCTGTATTAGTGTCTATTGCTGCCATAACAAAATACCAGACTGAGTAGCTTAAGCGACAGAAATTTATTTTCTCCTAGCTCTGGAGGCTGGAGGTCCAAGATCAAGGTGCTGGCAGGTTTCGTTTCTCCAAAGGCCTCTCTCCTTGGCTTGCAGGCAGCTGCCCTCTCACTGTGTCCTCACGTGGTCTTTTCACTGTATACAGTCACTCCTGGTGTCTCACTCTTCTTATAAGGACACCATTCATACTGAATTAGGGGCCCCACCCTTTAACCTCATTTAACTTTAATTATCTCCCTAAAGGTACTATCTCCAAATACAATCACATTGGGGGGTTAGGGCTTCAACCTATGAATTTGCGGGGGGACATAACTGAGTCCATAACACCTGCCCAAAACACAAAGCTAGTCAGTTGTGGAGCCAAGATGTACCTACTGGCTCCCTTCCTATGATCCACCCAATTGCTGTCTTTGCTGCTTTGCCATCCCACCAACGCCTCATTCTGTGTCCGGAATGAAAATGGCCCATTACACAGTTAAGGGAATGAAAGCCAGAGTATGGCCATAAAGAGAGAAAAGAAGTCGAAATGCCGAAAATCCAGAAAAACTGACTCTTTGCAAAACAGGAAATGCAGCTCACACCCAAACTTATTCTTCCGTGGCCAAGTGTCTCCTCGTGCCCCCACGTGGCTGGCTTTGTTTTAACAGTAGGAAATTCCCTCATCCTCTCAGATGGTGAGGAAGGTCTTAGGGACCAGTGCTTGTTCTAGTAAAAGCCATTGGACTGATATGACCCAATAATGTGCTTTTTCCAAAATTACAAGATAATACACAGTTTAACTCTTTTCATCATGTTTTTTGTAACCAAAAAAAATTTCAAAGACCCTCTTTCAGTGCTATAGAGCTCATAAATGTAATTAATAAAGATTTTCTGATTAGCTAGAATATGTCAAATTCGAAAAAGCCAGACATGCTTTTCTCTTTCTCTCAGATAATGCAAGGAAGAATCTTATATTTATAAAAGCACAGGCTTTCAACTATATTGGATTTTCCTTTAAAAAGAACAATAATTTAAAGTGGTTGCTAGCAGAGAATTAGGTACATTTAAATGGGTATTCGTGTTCTGAAAATCTTAATTGAAACTCCTGTATTGTTGTTGTTTATGCATGTGTTTGTTTTGGTTCTGAGGGACAGATGAGGTTCTTTTGTGCATTAGGAGGCCTTTCATCTGAAACTGGTTTCCTAAAAAATTAAGCCGGCCTGTTGGAGATACAGCTTTATATAAAGCATAAAGACATGCTAAAAATATTGTTTTAAAAAGATATGAAAAATCAAAATGGTTCTTCCGTGTGAATCATTCTATAACAAATATGAGGCACAGCAGGACTGATGTAACTTGGCACGAGATGACATCTGTGTTGACCATTTACCTGTCCCCATGATACCACTTTCCTGGGCTCTGCAAGACGGTCCAGCCTTACCAGCTAGCCCCAGGAGTGGCTAGTAAGGTAAAAATTCCGCCTCATCTTCAGTCTTGTTGGCTACTAGCACGCTGACACCAAAGCAACATTGTCAGCTTCATCACGGCAGAGACCAAATTTTGGTTTATAGAGCAACCCATCCCACTGGTCAGGAAATGACTCAAACAATAATATTTCTCCACTATTTTTCTCCCAGTACAGTATGTACTGTGGTACACATCATATCAGTAACCTCTGTTCTCAAGCAGAGATGCTCATTGGGTACTAAAACCCAGTAATACCACATCTTAAATAAAAGAATTAAGGCAACACTATAAAGGGGAGTGGGGGGTTGGGAGTCTGAGATTAGCAGATGCAAACTATTGTACATAGGATGGATAGACAACAAGGTCCTACTGTATAGCACAGGGGACTACATTCGATATCCTGTGATAAACCATAATGGAAAAGAATATGCAACAGAATATATATGTATGTGTGTGTATAAATGAATCACTTTGCTGTACACCAGAAACTAACACAACGCTGTAAATCAACTATACTTCAATAAAATAAATTTTTTAAAAAAGGAATTAAGGCATCATTATAAAACATTTTTTTACCAGCCAAAGGGATTTTAAATTACATATATACGTCACGTGTATATTTTAATAGTCTAATAGCGGCACTGTCCTTCATCTGAGATATTAATTCAACGCCCTCTCAGCTTTTCTCTCTAAACTTCCTGAATGGGTGTAGAGAGTCCAGAGTGCTTCTGTAAGGAGTAACAGATAATCCTATTATTTTTACTGGGATCCTCTGCTTAGCAGGAGTATATTCCAGGATCCTTGTCCTGAAGCTCCTTGACTTGGCTGACCACAGAAAGCTTTCCACTCTCTTCAAAGCCACCACCACCAGCACAGAACTTCCTTAGGCCTCGTGTCCTATCACAAAAAAGGATGTTGCGTGGAATTCCCAGGCGGTCCAGTGGTTAGGACTCGCGCTTTCACTGCCAGGGAACCCTGGTCAAACCCTGGTCAGGGAACTAAGATATTGCAAGCCATGCGGCTAAAAAGAAAGAAAAAAAAAAAGATGTTGTGTAAAATAAAGTCCTTTTTTGGGTACTTCATATTTTCGGATAAAGCATTTTATTCATAACTAGAGAAAAAGCCCTTTAAAATAGTGATCAAAATAATCATGACACTAGATTTAACCAGTGGTGGATCCAGAGGTTTCATGTGAAACTAGATTATCATGGTCTTAGCCTGACACTCCACTTCAAATTCTCATCAAGTCTACATCTCCTGTTCTACTTTTTCAGAGCTAACTTACGTGCAGTTTCGTGTCAAGGATCCCTACAGAACCTCTTAGTACTTTGTGCAATGAATAACAGGAATGAAACATGAAAAGACCCAAGAGGTCAGCCCAGCCTCTGTCTCACAAAACAGGGCATCTTCGAGTTAGAGCACATCTGTTTTTCTTGTTTACAAAGCCTAGTATTGATAAAGTATAACAAACAGTTGCCTGTTTAAATAGCTTAATTGACAAATTAATAAGTGAGCATGTAACTCTAAGAAGCTGTTTGTGAGGAACATGGAGGAAAAACAATGACACCCTCTTCCACACTCTGGTCAGTATATCCATGACATACCAGTCGAGTGATGGAGATACTGGCCCACTGATGCTGAAATCCTGAGATCCTGATGTGCAAACACCCAAAGGAATAACTAGGGAAACATTTCTGTCCTTGAAGAAATTATAACGGAATATGATTCCAAATTCAATAAAGATTTTAAATGAGCTAGCATGGTTTTTCCTCCTCAATGCTCCTAATCCCACATTTTTTTTTTTTTTTTTTTTTTTGCGGTACGCGGGCCTCTCACTGTTGTGGCCTCTCCCGTTGCGGAGCACAGGCTCCGGACGCACAGGCTCAGCGGCCATGGCTCACGGGCCCAGCCGCTCCGCAGCACGTGGGATCTTCCCGGACCGGGGCACGAACCCGCGTCCCATACATCGTGCAGGCGGACTCTCAACCACTGCGCCACCAGGGAAGCCCCCCACTTTTAAGACTCCTTACTAGCCCCATCACTCTGCAGTATGCTATACCGCTAGGGACAGTCATTCTAAAATGAACAAATCATTTGGTATCAATAGTTCAGGATATTTCTTTGTAAAAACTCACTTTTCTTAGGGGAAAAAAAAAAAAAAAAGAACCACTCTAGAGACACGTGAAAAGACTCTAGGAGAGGAGGCTTAAATTAATTTTCCATTTCCTGTTGTTTCCAAAAATCTCCCTCTTTGATTAGACATTCCCTGCTTGGAGGCAAGGGTGGACCGACTAATCCTTCTCTTCAGCCCTGGGTATCACAAGAATATTCTTTTCCTTCCAAGTGCTCCTATCATAAGCCTCAGCTCTGGTCAATGGATTTATAGCACTGGGAGTAAATATCCCTACATAACACACTGTTACACTGCCATATGCACGAGTCTTGGGCATATCAATCCAACAGAAGTATACATTCGTATGCATGCCCCACAGACGAGTGAGCTGTAAAAGTCAAGAAGAATCTTCCTTATGTAACTGGGACCTTAGACTCTGGTTTCTTTGAACAAAACAAAACCAAAAAATCGGTATTTCCAAATACCTCTAAAAGTAGCAGGATCTGAAATCTTATATTAACAAACTAGTTTAGTGTGGCATGGAGACTGATGTACACCAACGCTCAAATTCCATCGCTTTTTATGGCCTTAATGTTCACCTTTTTCTTAATCATTGGTACCATAATTGCCTGGACTGCTTGGAAATCACTGACAATCACAACTTGAGAAAAATTCATTGTTTTTCTCTTTTGATCTAAAATAGACAACAAGGCTTTGGGAATTCCCTGGTAGTCTAGTGGTTAGGACTCCGTGCTTTCACTGCCGAGGGAGCGGGTTCAATCTCTAGTTGGGGAACTAAGACACTGCAAGCCACGCATATAAAACTTTTTTTTAATTTAAAAAATGAAAAAATATAAAAACAAATAAAACAGACAAGCCTTAACAAAATCATGAGATTAATTTCAGAATAAAATCTATTAATCAAGGAGTTAGGTTTAAAAGGAGCAGTGCCTTTATGAAAACAAGAACACAAAAAGCAGAGAATTTATGACCATTATTGAATGGAGGACTAAAATCTCCATTATGTATATAAACTACATGATGAAAATATATTGGCCAGCAGTTAGTACAGAGACTAAGTCTGAGTCTAGTTTTCAATCAGCTACTTGGGGCTTAAAGCTGAAGAACCATCACCACTGAGTCCTTTGGATGTACAAATCTTCCTCATCTTAATTATTTAAATTATTTCTCTGGACTGATGGCTGACCAGACTGTTTACCTCTTCTGCCTACTAGCTCCTTCTACTTAGGTTTCTTTAGGGAAACAAGAGAGCCCTCAACCAGAATGATGGGGGAAAAAAGTGGGGTAAGCAAAAAATATTCTGAAAAAAGAGAAGGCACAGAGGGAAAAATAGAAATTAAACAAAATCTAGAGGGAACTATCATGCAAGTCAACAACCTCTAGCTTGTAAAGACTTAAAACAGCAACCACAATCTTTGGACCCCAAGACACACACACACACACACACATACACACACACACACACACACACACACACACGTCTATGCTAACTCTAGAGAATCACTTTATACACCTTTCCCCCGCACCCATCCGTCAACTAACTAACTCAACACACGAGTACACACATACACACACACACACACACACACTTGCCATTCCAGAATATGCCATGGTCTCATTCTTTTGTGTCTTTACCCATGATGTCCTCTTAGCCTGGAATTCCCTTTTCTCTTCATCTACCTTCAAATGATTTACTCTTCCTGTAATAACCAGCTACAGCACGAACTCCTCTTGGGAGTTAGACGCCCCCTGCTTTGTACTCCTCAGTACATGTGTCTGTTATAGCACTTAACAATCCGTATCGTAATTACTAAATGTTTCCCTGCGTCTCCAGTGAAACTGTGAGCTCCTTGAAGGCAAAGCACATGATAAGGAAAAAATACATGGAGTCTGGATCAGACATTTCAATCTTGATTTTGCCAAGGCTATTTTCTGCAAAATGATAATGATATATCAAATTTTTAAGAATACTGTGAGAATTAAAAAATTTAATTACTTTGCACATAGTAGGCCCTCAACAAATGTTAGAGCTACTTCCTTCTGAAGCCAAGTACAAGCAAAATACCTACTATTAAGTGCATGTCCAATACATGTGTGTGGATTAAACTGAATCCCTAGGACTCTGACTGGTCAGTTATATGCCAATGGCATACAAAGGTAGTTTTACCTACTCTTGTTAACTTAGATTTCAATACTGAAGAATATACCAGAGAGGATATTTCAAATAAAATGTCAGAAGCTGGGGCCACACTGTCTAACTCAGGGGCCCATCAGGAATGATCGACTGCCTCGTCTGTTATGCCTGACTCACCAATGAACAGACTGACCCACCCAGGAATACTTCTTTTTAAACTCCACAGAACCTCTTTTTCCTCAAATATAACATGGAAATGGAAACATACATGATTTTCTTCTTCCTATTTACCAAGATAGCATTATTAAATGAGAACTACAAAACCAGTTTCAACTTCTTGAGACAAGGTACCACACACTTACATACACACACACACACACACACACACACAAGTTATATTCATTGTTGCTTAGCATTTGAGGGTTTCAGTTCAAAGCATTTATAAATGTTTAAGGAAAGACAGAAAGCACTGAGAACAGAAGAGATGAAGAGAGAAGAAGAAAAAAAAAGAGGAAAAAATAGGTGTGGTAACAGTGCTTGACAAAGAGGAATCTCTCCACATTGGAATGTACCCTCCTACATTCAAACAGATTTAGTCCAATATGCATGGCTGAGTCTAACACTACACTCTACAGAACACTTAAAGCGCTGTATAAGAATTCCACAATGATGACTTCTTACTAACAAAATTTCAGTGAAGCTCTCCGGAAAAAGAAGGACGCAAACCTCTTGCAGTGTGCACAACTGGTTTCCCAGCCCCCCAGCAAAGCTTCTAGACCACACGGTGTCTCCTTCTCCTCTTCTGAAGCCACTACGTTATCACATTAGCTCAAGGGGGAAGAAGAAAGGCATTGTGTTAATTATGTGCGTGCAGACAGCAGTGCAACATCCAGAAAACAATTTTTTTCTTTTGATAGTCCACTTTCCTCTTATTAATAAAAAGTAAAAACTCTGATTTCTTCAGAAACACCTAGAGCTTTTAACGGAAATCTTCAACTCGGCTCACTTTTCTCCAGCTGATCCTATAAACACTGCTGGCCATTTTTTCCCCAATGCCTCTAACATATTTTCACTTAGCACCAGTTTGATGTATAAGATCTGACAGCCCGGCAGTTATAGGCCACCTGCATCACTGTTGCCATGACAACAGTGAAAGACAATCCATGATCCCATGCCCTGGTCACACGTTTCAATACAGCTTATCTGTCCAAAGCCACTGAGTCTAATGGAAGAGAGTAATTACCATCTTCCACTCATTGTCAAAATTCCCACCATATAATGCTCTTCAAAATTATTTTATTCCTCTCACATGGCTGCTTTGCAAAAACTAAAAGAAACCTTAAGTGGGAAGGGGGGTGTGGGTGGGAGAAAGGGGAGGCTGTGACTGGTATAAACGTAGCTGACTGTGTGTGAACTGTCCCTTTGCAGTGGAAGAAGGCACCAGCCAGCGAGAGGGATACAGAAACAGGTCGAGTTCGTTGGATACCATCTTAAGATGTTTAAAAAATCTGAGTAAGGAAATTAGTAAAAATTCCCAATTTCGGCCTATGCTAAAGGCATTTCATTACTACCACTGCAACCCTTACACAGGTATCACGATCCCCCTACAGTACGTGGCAGTCACGGCAACAATGAACAGCTTCACAAGGGTGGAAAGGAGGAAGAAGCAGAGGCCTTCAGTCTGGATCCTTCTCCTACAGTCATTTTTCCCCTCTCCTTCACACTCCAATAATAAAAATGAATGTGCGATCGTCCAATTTTTGAATTCAGTACTGCACATTCTCAGTGGTGGGTACAACAGTGTCTTTAAGAAAAGTCTCATTCTTACAGTATTAAAAAGTGAACTTCGACCAGCAAACACTTTTGTGGAAAAACCTTGTGAAGAAAAGCACTTACAGGAAAGAGTCGTTAAACTGAAAGACAAAGTCAAAAGTCACATGGACTTGAAAAGCAAACTACGAAGAGCAAAAAATGGACAAAAGGGCAGAGAAAGGTGATCCGCAGATGCAGGCGCTCAACTCTTGGTAAGACTGTGCCACCCTTCTTTAACTTCAGTCATTTTCATAGAAATAGAATCACGCCCATTAACTCCAAAAAAAAGTTATATGAAGCGGTACCTAGCTTCCTGGTTAACAAAAAATACTCCCATTAAGACAAAATAAGCAATTTCAAATGATGGAACAAATACCAATCCACAAAAGGACGAAAGTAATGCGATGTTTAAGTATAAAAAATTAATTGTTATATTAGTATTGTACACCTGTCAGAATGAGCCTGAAATGTTTTATTTAGGCTAAATCCTAAAAACCACAGCCATAAAACATTTAACCAGCTGTCAAAACATTATAGTTATGAACTAACATAACCTACACTATGTATTAAACATGGCATTATGAAAATTATACAGCAAACATGAAAAGTCTGACTAGCCAAAGGCCTCTGCGACACAGGCCTTCTTAACTTCCCTTGAGCGTCCTTTGGCTACATTGCTGTTCATTAGCAGTCCTCACTGGAGGCCAGAAAAAGATGGTCTCGGAGGAAGCTGAGGCTGAGCCTCCTAATGGAAAAATTCAATAGCTTGTGTAATTTTCCATAGGACACCACAGATACAGATGCTAGCAAACACTGGGGTGTTGACTAAATCTCTAGTCAAAACAGCCAACCCATGACCAGAACATTCCAATCAAATCAGCCAACTTAAAACACTTGGATGAAACTTTTTTCCAGGGGGTGCGGAGAGGTTAGCGGGGTGGGGAGGGGATCAAGCCATTTTATAGAGGGACTTTGGGGGAGGGTCTTAGGGCTCGGAGGTCAATGAGATCTGAATCCTTCTCCCGGCCAGGATCTCCCCAGCTTCACAGTGGCTGAAAGGATGAAACATTTTTATATAATCGTTTGTGGATTTCACTTAGTCATCCTAGCTTTGTCCCCTCCTCCTTATGGTGGAATTTGAAAAACATCATTTAGATAACAAGAGCCAGATAAATATAAAGGTATTGACAGAGTAGAGCCTGTAAACTCAAGTCACCATCAGCAAAGAATTTCCTATCTGTTACCCCCAACTGTGGGAGGAGATCCAACTTGTAAGAGTCTTCTCTGATGCCTTTTGTAATCCTCGTTTAAAGGACCTTCCCTCCCACACCACCTCATCTGAAGAGCGAAGTCTGAAAACTGGTTCAGAAACCTGTTCGTGAGCAAGCCAGTAGCTGCCAGCACCGACCCAAAGAGTAGAAGTATTTGTTCTCCCCCTTTCCAACCTGTCCATTCCTGTGGTCCCTGCCCTTGCCCTCCTCAGCAGTCCTCTGTCTTCTTGATCTTGACGTTTTTGAAGATTACAGGCCCATTCCTTTACAGAACGGAAAGGGTATGTCTGATGTTTCCCCATGATTAGATTCAGGTAATTCTTTTTTAGAATAACACAGTGTATCCTCAGTGCATCATACCAAGAAGCGCGAGATGTTGGTTTGTCTCTATATTGTCAATGTTAACTTGGATCATTTGGTTAAAGTGATATCCCCTAGGTTTCTCTACTATAAAGTTACTCTATTTGTCTTTGTAATTAACAAGCAATTTGTGGGGAGACACTCTGAGACTATGTAAATACCCTGTTCCTCACCAAACTTTCACCTACCAGTCTTACCATACGTGGGCCATTTTGCAACTCCATCCTTCCTTTTGTATTTAGTGGTTGTTGGCCTTCTAAATAAGGGTTTTACTCTCTCTCTCCCCACTCTATTTATTTTACTCAATTCCTGTATCAGTATGGACTTAAGGATTCTTATTTTACTCAATTAGTTATAACCCATCGCCATATTTATTTTGACGTTCATTTTCTCCCAATTTGACCAGTGGGAGCCCATCAAGCAGGCTGTTCGACCCTTTTGATTCTCTGACCATTCCCCACTTCTTTCTGACTCAACAAGATGTTCCAGGTCCATGTTGTACTTTCCCTACCCCAGCCCAGGAAATGGCCTTTATCTCCGAGTCATGCTCCATATTTTTAAAGGTACTATGTTGACTTGATGGTTTCTAAGACTATAATGCAAATACATTAAAAGGAGCAATGTAAAAATGAAGGTTAGTCTGTTTAATATAGCACAGAAACATCTCTGGTCATGGAAATATCACGGGTCCATCTAGAGATAGTAGCCTCGTGCACCTTTTTCATGTCCTCATTGCCAGCGATATCAGAACTGGCTTTGCATCTGGCTCTACACAGCTGGGCTATGAAAGCCATGGGGCAGCTGTAGGTCAGAGAGGAGAAAAGTGAGAACACAGAGATCAGTGCAGGACAGTGGACACAAGGCACAGCATGTAGTCTGCCCTGGGCAGGGCCAAACTCAGCAAAGATTCTTTGCTGGACCAGTAGCACCTACCTAGGGAGCCTCCAAGGAGGAGACCCTTCCCTTCTCCCATCAGTACCAAATTAATTATCACATTTCACTTGCTCAGAAAATAGCTTCTGGTTCCATGTTACATACAATTGCTTAGTAATCTCTGACTGATTTGTGAGGGGGAAGATACTGTGACCTGTTCTTTTCAGAAAGGAAAAGTAAAGCAGAGAAGCTTCGACAAGATGCTCAGGAGCAAAAAACAGTTTCAGGTTTTGTGAGGCCTGAAGCCTGCAATATTTAACTCTTTAATAGTGAAATAACTAATATAAAATAAAGCATGCCTGTATGAAAATTTCTCCCAGAACTCTGTGAAGGGCTGGGCAAGGGAGGGGACCTGACACTGAAGTTTCATTCACTTCATGGTAAAAATCCACCTCTGCTCAGAAGCCATTTCAGCTTCTTGCTGTGGACCCTAAGGTCTAGCAGCAGGAGAATAATTCTTCAAGCAGGCTGGTCAGACATCCCTCCTCTGGTCTGAGAGAATCGGAGCCTCTAGGATCTACTCCAGGAAACAGTGCATCTACGACTTGGGCTTCAAACCCCACCAGTATGTTTCAGCATAAAGTAGGAACGCAACCGGAACTCCCACGAACGCATGAGAGCAACCTGTTTGGGAGAGCAGTGGAGAGTCTTGTCGGCTGTCTGTTAGCCAACTTCATCTGTACACAGATGCCAGTCTGTCTCCCCAAGTGAAGTGACACCGCAGCTAGAACCCCTTGATCAAAGTCGGGTGACAAATCCTATCCAAAGTCATAGGTATACCTTGAAACTGGACCTGGAAGTTCAGGCTAACAGGTCTAAGGGATGCTACTCTTTCAGGCTGTGGGGAGAACTCACATTCTGGACCTGACTTTCATGTTCTTGTGTCTGCCTTCTCCTCCACTGCACTCACCCCATTTCGCCTGGCACTTCATGTTCACCGAGCCTATTACCATTGGCTGAACTCATTCTCACGGCTCCGTGCTATTGACTGTGCTGCTTTCGATGCCTGCAAAAGCTTTTCCACCTTCTCTGCCTAGAAGAACCCTACTCATCCCCCTTAAGGCCCAGATCAGAGGCCAGCTCCCTGCACAGTCTTGCCTGACATGCTCCTTACCTACTCTCCTTGACCTACAAAAGTAGATTTAAATCATTCTAACCTTTGTGTTCCTATAATAGTTTTTTTTATAAGTCTATTAGAGCCCTTATCACGTTATACTGGGGAATGACATGTAAAATTCTTACCAACTACATTAGTACGAGGCCCGTATCCATGTTCTTCTTTGAATTTCCAGCAATCTCTACAGTACCTGGTACAGTGGGGCTTTAAGACAATGTTTGCTGAATTAAAGACTGTTGCCAAAACTGCGAATGTTCTTTTCTTTTCTAAGCCTTATCTTAATTCAAATAAAACTACAATATTATTGGGTTTTAAAATCATGTATCTGTAGTTGTGTATATGTAGTTGTATAGAATTGCAACATAATCAAACTGCTGGCATTTTTAGGCACCTCTTTCCCTCGAAACCCTCCTTAGTTACCTTTGACAAAGTATCAGTGTATTTCTACTGTATACGTTCTGTGTATGTGTGTGGCTTTTTCCATTTTTTAAACTTTTTATTATCAAAAATTTCAAACATACAAACACAGAATAATATAATGAATCCCCACTGTCCAGCTTCAACCCTTGGCCTCTCCTGTTTCATCTATTCCTCATACCCAATGCTCTGGTCTGAATGTTTGTGTCCCCCCTCAAAATTCATATTTTGAAATCCTAACCCCGAGAAGTGACGGTATTAGTTGGTGGGACCTTTGGGAGATGCTTACGTCATGTGGGTGAAGCCCTCATGAATGGGATCAGTGCCTTATCAAAGAGGGTCCAGAGAGAATCCCTAGCCCTTTCTGCCACATGAGGGTATAAGAAGAAGTCTGCAACCCAGAAGAGGACCCTTACTAGACCATGCTGAGACCCCAGTTTCAAACTTCCAGGTTCCAAAACTTTGAGCAGTAAGTTCCTATTGTTTATAAGCCACCTAGTCTGTGATAATTTGTTATAGCAGCTCAAACAGACTATGACACCTAGTTTCCCTTCCATATATATTAAAGCAAATCCCAGTCATCGTATCATATCTGTAAATATTTCAGAATGTATCCTTAAATATTATTGCCTCTTTTTTCAAAAGCATAGTCATAATACCCTTAACAAGTCTAAAAAGTACTCAATAATAATTCCTTAATATCATCAAATATTCAGTTAGTGTTAAAATGTTCAACTGTCTCAATCTTTTACACTAGATTTTTAACAGGGAAAATATACTGTTACTTCATACAACTCATAAACAAGTTGCCCTTCCTTCAGAAAGTCACTTAGAAACTGCCGCTCCCACCGGGGGCGCCAAAACCCTGCTTCCAAAGTTGCTATTCCCTTCCATCCACCACGGCTCAGGCCACTTCCAGACCCACTGTGAGAGCTGGTTAATACCCTACAGGGCAGGAAGGGAATCATGCTTTAGTCAACTGCAAGTACAGCAGATTTTCAGGAAGCTCAACACAGACAACCAAATTGAATCAGTAACACTTATCTCGTAAAGCAGTGTCATGGGATTGTTATTGATGACAAAGGATTAGCACTTTGGATTTACATCTCCCCTGGTAGATGAGACTTTTAGAAAGCATGGGGCACTGCACCCACAGATACAGAGCCCAGCTCCTGAGGCCACCTCTGCAGTGTCAGTGCTCAGACTGCAATCGCTAACAACCGAGGCACGTCAACTCGTGCTGGAATCTCTCTACTCACAAAACAGGCCTAGTGCCTGCTGGGACTGTCTTTCCTCTTCCTCAGCAGAACAAAATCATTCTACTTTTTATTCTCAAAATGCAGGCTTGCTTCTCTCTTTTTTTTTTTTTTAACTCAGAGTTGATTTACAGATTTACAGTGCCAGTGATTCAGCAAAGTGCTTCAGTCATACATACGTATGTGCTTTTTCATATTTTCTCCATTATGGTTTATTACAGGATATTGAATATAGTTCCCTGTGCTATACAATAGGACCTTGTTGTTGTCTCCTCTTTTATCTTTAGTGTGATTTGTGGTGATTTTTAGGGTCCTAATACAAATAAAATCCTAATTATAGGGAAGGCCATTATCTTATATCTTTTTTTACTATAATCCCAAGGTAAATGTTTGGGGCTCCTAATTATACTGATCCAAATATTTCCCTCATGTTTTCTTAAACACTCGTTATTGTCTCTCAAATAAGACTTTTAAAAGGTGTTTCCAATAAAGGGAACCTCTATAATTACACTTTTAGGGCTGCTGACCACATAAAAATCCAATCTCAAAAAATAAAGTTAAATTCGAATGCAACTTTATGTTTTTAATCATATGCTAAACATAAAATTTTAAAAGTATGATTTATAGAATACTCATTTCCTTAAGAAAATTTCAAATGATCCATCAGTGACAAAGCAAGGTACTGCAAATCAGAAATCCTTTGAAAGATATAAAGTTTTTCTTTTTTTTTTTTTTTTTTTTTTTGCGGTACGCGGGCCTCTCACTGCTGTGGCCTCTCCCGTTGCGGAGCACAGGCTCCGGACGCGCAGGCTCAGTGGCCATGGCTCACGGGCCCAGCCGCTCCGCAGCATGTGGGATCCTCCCAGACCGGGGCACGAACCCATGTCCCCTGCATCGGCAGGCGGACTCTCAACCACTGCGCCACCAGGGAAGCCCAAGTTTTTCTTTTAATTCATGAAACACGTTAAAATAATAAGTAGAGAACAGAGAAATTGATCTAATCTGATGCCACCTTCTCAGGTTTCATTAAAATACAAATTAAAAGTTTCTAAGTAACAGCTATATCCTTAATAAAATTACAAAAGCCTGAGATTATCCAAGGAGCAAAACATGTTCTCTAAGTATATCAGACAATGGGAGAGGTCCACAGTTCAGATTAAAGAGGATCATTTGATCTGGTAACTCTCTGAGCATTTTGTGTGTACATGTTTTTAAGGCTTCTCTGAGATAAACACGCAAATATACAAAAGAAGTCAAACCCTAAAAGAACACACTAAATTCATTTTTTTATAATGATCTAAAATAAGAATCATGACATCCACAGCAGGCATTTCTTCAGAGTCTATAGCTAGACATTTGCCACAAAAGATTTTCTGTCTGACACCATCTACAACCCATAAGGCAAAATAAATATGGGTTTTTCCTGTGGGGGAAAAAAAAAGAAGAAAAAAAACTGTGTTCGGTCTTTTAAAAAATAATAGTCATGAGCACGGACTCTAGAAGCTGCCTGCCTGAGTTCAAACCACAGCTCTACCCTTACCAGTTGCCTGACCTTGGTCAAGTCTCTTAGCCTCTTCGTGCCTCAGCTTCTTCACATGTAAATACACATACTTCATTGGTTGCTTTGAAGATTAAATGAACTAGTAAGTGTAAAATCTTAGCACAGTGTCTGGTATGTAGTAAGTACCATACAAGTATTATTAGTTAGTAAGAAAAATAATTATATATATATAAATATACATATAAGTATACAAAATATATTTTCGTGTAAGGATCTGGTAGTAGAACCATAACCTTAACCTTCACTATCTTTGTAGGGCTTCTATACTCCAGTGTGAAAAAATATGAGTTCCTAACAAGACAGACGTACATAATGTTGAAAATATTTTGGACAGCCCTAATTTGTTCCTCTGGTCAATGTTTATATCGCAGCCCCCTGGAATTGAACAAGCTGTAGCAGCGGAAGAGAGCAGAACACTCACTCCAACTGCAAAAATAACATACGCAAGAGCCGCTTCTGATCAACTGATCCAGGTGGACTCGATTCTATCCCTCCTGCCAAAGCCTCTGACGGCACAGGGGAGGGGCACAGGGGCCTACGTTCTAAATGCAGTCATCCAAGCCAACTAAATTATTTTTTGACAAGGGATTTGGAAATGAGCGTCGGCTTGTTCGCTAGAGGAATGGCAGCTAGAAGCAGCTTCTGTTAAAGGCAGCTTCCATAGACATTCTGAAGTCGAAGTCTATATGACAGCATTTCCCACAGAATTCAAGGCAAAAGTTCAGGGTGGTATAAGAGGGCTTTCAGAATTCACCCTGAGAAGGTCGAACTCAAAGTCTTGTCCTCAGCTCCAAGCTCATGTGATAGGAAAACCTACTCGGTTTTTCACTACATAACCCATTCTAAAACCATTGGAAAAGATGTTACTGTAAAATGAACGATTTTTAACAGATATGCTTGAAATGAAATTGTAAACATTTGTCTACTCATTTCAGACGACATGAAAAGACCTACCTTCAGCCATTAAAGTCTTATCATCTATAGAAATCAATTTAATTCAACTAATTCAACGGACACACTTTTCTCACCTTCCTCACACCTCACAATCCACACTTGGGTATGAACTGGCAGTTCACTTAGGATATGACCATTACAGACTTCCTCAATACTTTCCCCTAAACGGACTCTGGGACACACAGTATTTATGCATTTCAAGACAGGCACCCTTCTGTGGTCAAACATCTCTAAACCTCACCATTGAGTCCACTGCTATTAGCTCTACCAGAGAAGCAAATTAATAATTACTGTGGACTGGAGAAAAAGACTTCCAATGACAATCCAGTTTGTCTCCCAAGGTTAAAAGCTAACCAAAGTGTGACGCCTGCCCTGTGAATCTAAGTGCCTCTCCTAATGAGCAAGCAGCAGGCGGAAATTACAGGTTACTACCGATACGCTGTACAAAAAGCAGCACATACAAGCTAGATGATGTCTTAGAAAACTAGCTACTAACCAAAGAGTAATTAAGGAAACCTTTGACTAAACTGATATTCTTGTTTCTCTATTTCCTTATCGATAACATGGAACTGTGTGAATGTCTAATGTAGATTAATATTTTAAATGTATCTAATCCTTAGGCCTCATGCTTCCACATTAATCTTTTGCATTTTGTTGCATATAATCCTTTTCCCACAGTTCTAATTTTAGATATAGTTAGTCCACTCGAATTAATCTTTTCCCATATAAAGACTGGTCACAGCTAAGATCTAATAGTTTCTCCTTAATCTTTTTTTCTTCCCCTCATGGAGAAACATATGGATTATGTTATTAACCCTTCCTTTTACTCTTTTTATTTTGAAATTACCAACCAACACGTAGGGAAAGGGTGTCCTTCACCTCTTGTTCCCAGAGCTAAAGAATCACAGTAACATCCAGTTTGCAACTCAACAGCATCCTTAGGAATGGGTTGTATCGTGGTGATCTTTATTATTTTTTTTAAAACAGGGTGATTTCAGGGAAAAAGTATACTTCCAATATCAAAGCAAATCTTTGAGGCTAAAAACTCTGAATCTAGACTAAGGGACAGACTTAACGTTAAGCTTTTTTTTAAGCTTATTTTTCTTTCTTAAAATTAATTAATTTTGGCTGCGCTGGGTCTTCGTTGCAGCACGCGGGCTTTCTCTAGTTGCGGTGAGAGGGGGCTACTCCTGGTTGCGGTGGATGGGCTTCTCATTTCAGTGGCTTCTCTTGTTGCAGAGCACAGGCTTCAGTAGTTGTGGCACGTGGGCTCAGTAGTTGTGGCTCGTGGGCTCTAGAATGCAGGCTCGGTAGTTGTGGCACACGGGCTTAGTTGCTCTGCGGCATGTGGGATCTTCCCGGACCAGGGCTCGAACCCACGTCCCCTGCATTGGCAGGCGGATTCTTAACCACTGCACCACCTGGGAAGTCTCTAAGCTTTTAAAATAGTTTGCATTTTTCTAAGCTTGCAGAAGAGCTATTTTATGGAAAATTCTGCCACTGGATATGCTGTAGATAGAAACGTCAAAAGGCAAAGTCATTTTCACTTGGGTGCATAAACTGTGATGATCTCAGACTCAATTTCTTGGCTTCTTAAAGCTTTTGTTTGTTTTATTTTGCACGGTGGTCTCTGAAGCTAAGAAAGTTGTCTGTCTCTAGTTGTGTCAAATAGGCTCAAGTATTAATGTCTCAGTGGGACTTACCAGAGCCCAGGTACAATTTAAAATGTTAAAGACTCCTTATGTTTACATAAATAATCCAACCTTTAAAGCCTTAGAAACCTGGCTCGGCCACTTTACAACATAACATGTCTTTCCCTTGATTCTAGTGGTAAGTTCCAATGTTCTTCTGAAATCAATCAGAAATATTCTTCAGCTGCTGATCATGACTAGTTTACCACTTCTGAAAGGAAAAAGAGGTGACAGGCTATGTAGACTCTGGAGGTGAAGGGAAAGCCTCTATTTTTATGTATTAGCCACTGATTTACTTATGCTGAAAGAGACTCAATACGGCACAGCAAAAAGTAGTTTTCCAGATAGACTTTATGTAATGAATTGACTTTGTTTCCTCAAAGTGGCATCTAGACAAGTTTTATAAAACAAAACGAAATTTAGAAAATATACTAGAGGTATCTGTACTTAAAAGGTGCTGAGGCTGGGGCTTCCCTAGTGGTGCAGTGGTTAAGAATCCACCTGCCAATGCAGGAGACACGGATTCAAGCCCTGGTCCGGGAAGATCCCACAGGCCGTGGAGCAATTAAGCCCATGCGCCACAACTACTGAGACTGCGCGCCTAGAGCCCATGCTGCACAAGAGAAGCCACCGCAATGAGAAGCCCGTGCACTGCAACAAAGAGTAGCCCCCTCTCGCTGCAACTAGAGAAAGCCCGCGCGCAGCAACGAAGACCCAACGCAGCCAAAAATAAATAAATTTATTTTTTAAAAAGGTACTGAAGCTAAAGGTTTATCTAAAGAAAAACACTTTGGTGACAGGAATAATCAACCTTGAATCCATTTAGGAAAACCATTTGTAAAACTGAAAGCATCATCATTTCTTAAAGCACAGCAATATTTAACTACTAAGTAAATATCTACAAAGTACCTCAAGTGCTTAGAGTTTTGATCCCACTGATAAGGTCTGAGCTTTCCTGAAATACTCTTCTTCCTATCTCATCCTTGCACATACTTTCATATACTCTCTCTCTCATATGTAACTTTCATTCGGTCTTCTGTTTCCTAGTTCCTAAGTCTGATGGGTTCGGAGGCCTCCCCTCTCTGGCCATGGACAAAAAAGCACAGCACAGTCCACCACATCAGATTCATGTTTGACGGCCAGTATTAGGCCTCATAATTTAGATCTGAGTGAGATGAAGCATTTACAGAGTAAAAAAAATTTTAATTTAATTTCGTGGAGCAACATTGTTAAAGGATGGCTGATTTCTTTTTGTGGAGCCAGGCACTGCATAGACCCTCTGAATAATGAAATGAAGATGGGGAGAGAACTCACTTATAAATAAAAAAAGGGAGAAATGGACAGGGGCGGGGAAAGTCTTTGTAAGGTTTTTGGGATAGGGCAACGTGAGGTCTTTTTTATTCAGCCTCAAAACAAACACTCGTTGTGTCACTTTTCACTGCAAACCCCAAAGTGAATAAGGTTTGAGATGCAAATCCCTAAGGTTTACTCCAGTTTTTAGGAAAAACCCTGTCCGATTTTCCTCCAACATTTCTGAACATTTACCAATAATTAACTATTCATTTTCTCTCTTCTCAAACTTCTAACTTAAGCAGTCAAAATGCTTTTCCTTCCAACAGACCACACTTTAACCCTTTCTCTGAGGTTTTTAACCATCACACTTTCTGTCTGTTCTCTCCAAAGTTTCTATGAGGCTTCCTGTACATCTAATCTTCATCCACCACTGTACACACTGCCATGTATTGATACGTCAGCATATTGAACAGAGAGCTAAAAAA
The DNA here is from genome assembly GCF_963924675.1 of Phocoena phocoena. Lineage (NCBI taxonomy): Eukaryota > Metazoa > Chordata > Mammalia > Artiodactyla > Phocoenidae > Phocoena > Phocoena phocoena. The sequence goes on from NC_089223.1 coordinate 21,120,034, forward strand.
ACGACTGCTACTCTGAAACAATGCTCAAGACCCTACCTTCTTGATTAGCCCCTAAATGTACCCAAGACCAAGCCCGTAAAGATTTATTTTTACAGCTCCTCGCAGGTGCTGAGCCAGCACTCTGTCCCTGATGCATGATGCAGCCCCCTTCAACCGCACTGACCAGGTCTGGTGGGAAAGTCTCTAGGAAGGAGAAACACTCAGACGTTTCCAAGTCTCTCTTAATCTGGAGACAAATAATAACCATTAGGAAGTGCTCTCTCAAAAGCCCTGGGGACCCTGCACAAGTTATCCCTGAGAAACACAATAAAATCCAGATGAAAGAACAGAAGCCAACAGCTATCACAAAACAGAAGCCCAGACACTTGTTTAAAAAGGAGAGCAACCAGGAAGGTGGATTTCATGTTTAGACTATCAAGGCTACCAGGCCTATTTCCAACTCTAATTAGTCTTGAGCTGACCCTTCTTCATAGTCATCTAGCTGGTAAACTCCTAGAGCATATAGATTACACCTTGTCCCTACTACAGGAAAGCCCATGCTGCAGGCGGCAGAGCCTTGAGCAACCTGGAATTCCATGATTAGGGTCATGAACAGAGTAACTTTTGTCCAGCATCCGAAAATCCCACAAAAGCCAAGTCTCACCAGGCTGATACCCAGTCTACAAATGCCCTACATCCAATGCAAACAGTCAAGAGTCTATAATGCAGAAGAGGCAAATTCTTCCAAAAGAAATGATTCATAGAAACTAATCATTCTCTAATGTTCTTTAATTAAAGAAACTGGACAACGACTTTGGTTTTTTTAATTAAGCCCAACTTTAGCTTAATTTTTCAATATCCTGAAGTTTTGACGTTCAATTCGTATAGATTCTATTAAAAGACACTCCAACTCATATCAGAACAGAAATTAATATATATAAACTGATACATAATAAAAAGAACATTTTTTTTTACAAAATAAAAGCCATTAAATGTGTATTTTTAGAAACAATAAAGAATTCACCACGAAATATGTATCGGTAATCACGTGGCTTTATTTCCTCTTATTCGTCCTTCACAAGAATCCAAATTATATTATACATATACACTTACTCATACACAAGGCAAACCAACTGATCATATCACTCCTATGAAGAGGAGAATGTATAAGTTTTAAAGAGGCAACACCATAATTCAATTTAATGTACCCTTTAAAAAATAATAATAGTAATAATTAGACCATAATATGCATTGTAAAAACAACTACTACAAAATTACAAATAGTTAAGAAACGCTAATCTCCAATAGACTTACCAACTACTTAAAGGGGCCCCTCTCTTTAATGCGAGACCTCGTAGCCATCTCCCTACCTTCCCACGCATGCTGTCTTTTCCTGTCCAGCCAGCCTCTCCTCTTCCACACTTTTCATTCATCGCCTCTACACACACCATCCCACTGTAATGACTCTGACAAAAAGCCAGGAGCTTCCAGTTTCCAAATCCCAGGGCACTGCTTGGTCCTTATCCTGCTGCATGTGATACTACGCTCTCCTTAGTTTTTGATATACCACTCTCCTGGGAGTCCTCACCAACTGGACTATTCCTTCTTTATCTCTTTTGGAGGCTCTCCTCCTCTAAAAATACACTGAATGTTGTTTTCCAAGGTTCCTGACCTCCTTCTCTTTTTTCACGTTATACACCCTTTGCCAATTTCATCCACTCTGGAGTTTTAGCCATCTTCAATGCCTCTGCCTACAACTCAGAACTCTGGGCTAAATTCTAAGGCATGTATATCCAAATGACTGCTGGACATCCCTTCAGGATGGAACATAATCTCTTTAAACTCTGCAAGTCCAAAGATGAACTGATCATCTCCAAAACCTAAGGCATTTCGTATACTGGGTGACGATGCCATTAGCCAAGCCAGAAACCTAGAAGTCATCTCTATTGCTCTCGATAATTCCTGTCTACTCAATGAATTACTTCCTCGATCTTTTTTTTTTTTTGTGGTACGTGGGCCTCTCACTGCTGTGGCCGCTCCCGTTGCGGAGCACAGGCTCCGGACGCGCAGGCTCAGCGGCCATGGCTCACGGGCCCGGCCACTCCGCGGCATGTGGGATCCTCCCGGACCGGGGCACGAACCCGCGTCCCCTGCATCGGCAGGCGGACTCTCACCCACTGCGCCACCAGGGAAGCCCTCTCGATCTTTTTTGAAAATGGTTTCATGCCTCCATCTCTGCCTAACACTCTCCTACTTCAAGCTCTTCAACATCTCCGGCTGGAGTATTCAATAATCTCCTAACTGACCTCCCTGCCTCCAATCCTTGTCTCAAACCCACCCTTCACGTGGTGGACAGAATGCTTTATCTCAAGTTGGCTGGCCACGTCACTCCCTTGTTTACAAGCCTTGAATGGTTTCTCTTCACCTGTATCATTGGATTTCAGCTCTTGAGCATGGCATTTAAGGCCCTCTGCCTCCTAATACCTGCCTATCTTACCAGCCTCCTCTCCCACCATTTTCTACCCTGAAACTTCCATCTCAACAGCACTAAGCAACTCGCAATTCTGTGCTGATGCCCTGTGTTTCACACCTCCATCCTTCATTCGCCCAAATACTCTTCAAGCTCCTCCAGGGCACGGGCGGTAGTTCAGTTATCACTTCAGTGCTTAGCCCAGCATCTGGCTCATTAAAGGTGCCCTGTGAATGGTCAGGGATAAATAATGGAAGACAGTGTATGGCAAGTCCAAAACGAATGACACTGACAGAAAGTGCTGAAGGAATTTGGACTCATGTTGAAAATCACTGCAATGGGGTCTACACATGCTGAATACTTTCCACACAAGAAGCACAAGAGAGCCTGCAAAAGCTAGATTCCTCCTTACAACACCTACCACACACCTAGAGTCACGCTCTATTTTTTTTTTTAGAGAAAACATGTTGGCTACTCTCTGAGCCTGCCATCACGAGGCACAAAAGTGGGCATCTTGGTGATGTGCTAATAATAACAGCTGACATTTATAGAATGCTTATTGTGTATCTCGAACTTGACTGAAAATTCTACATGAATTATACCTCTCAGTCTTCACACCAGCATTATGAGGATGGAACTACTGTTATCCTGGCTTTACAGGTGGGGAAATTGAGGCCCAGATATTAAGTAACTTCATTCAAGGCACAGAGATTTACTATTAAGGATACTGTTCAGCAGAACGCCAGCAAGCCAAGCCTCCATATATATTTCACTTAGTTTTCAAAATTATATGTGTGTATCAACAGCTGACCCTGAATGAAAAGTCAAAAGAATCTATTGTGTCATCAACCCTTCGAGCCACTGCTCTCACCAAATAAAGTCACTTCACTAAATTACAGAACCATGCCTTCATCCAGTGCTTCACAGTGTCATCAGCACATCAAGACTTAAGTGACAAGAGAGACAGCTCCTCTTCTCCCCTTTCCCTGTGCCCTGACTCTCTTTTGCCCCCTCATCTGTCCATATTCCTCTCTGGTTTGCTCCAAACTTCTCCTCCCACCTTTGATTACGGAAGCTGCATTAGAACATGTAAGAGGCAAGATCTCTTCTCCATAAAAACAGAACGCTCATCACCTCAGGAGGTACAGAAACCAAAAATATTCATAAAGAAGGATTTAGATAAATTCATGGGTGAGAGAACTCTGGTGGTTTCTAAAAAGGGAAAGATGGAGAGGGAAGTATGGAACTCAGAGAGGAAACCTTATACCAAGGGACAGCCATGCTTGGCTCTGCAATTAATTAAGGTATATACGGAGCACCTACTCCGTCCAAAGCAATATTCTGGGCCCAGAAGACAGCAGGGAATAAGAGAGACAAAAATCCCTGCCTTTTTGGAGGTTCAAGCTCTGACCACTAGTCGTTCCTATTAGGAAGCATCTGTGCACCTCAGCAACTGGGTCTGTGGAGCAGAGGCTGACCCTAACCTTGAGGACCTGGCGCTCTTGGAAAACCCTCTTTCCGTGTGCTGTCAAAAAAGGGGCATTTTCGGGTTTCCCTGGTGGCGCAGTGGTTGGGAGTCCGCCTGCCGATGCAGGGGACATGGGTTCGTGGCCCGGTCCGGGAAGATCCCACATGCCGCGGAGCGGCTGGGCCCGTCAGCCATGGCCACTGAGCCTGCGCGTCCAGAGCCTGTGCTCCGCAACGGGAGAGGCCACAACAGCGAGAGGCCTGCGTACCACACCCCCAAAAAAGGGAGCATTTTATACCTAATAGTTTGTGCAACTATACTTCAATAATAATAATAGTAAGGTGCACACACACAGGCTCTCATCAGGCACTGCTCCAAAGGCAGCTATGCTAGTCCTCTAATTTGTGCTGAAGCCCAAATAAGATCTTGACTTTGGCAACCTGGTAGAGGAACAAATTGATAAAAGTAGACGGTACATTTTGAGAACAGCCATGGCTATCAGGCCACACACAGGAGCCCGGCAGCCCAGAGCTGACCCCTAGCAACCCAGAACCTGCACCCTGCCCTTAAGGTCAGGCTGAGCGGAAAAAGCCGTCAGGGAATAAATGGTGAAGAGTAGCATCTGGGTGTGGACCTTCAAGATTTCCCTTCAACCATGTTCCACAGCACAAGTAAATAGTCTTCCGAAGTCCTAAACCCATGGTTCTCCTCCTAGGACCAACAATGAGAAGTAGACACCGTTGTTAGTCACACATACGCTGGAGGAATATTGTCTGGGTTTGAATCCCTGTCCTACCACTCATTAACCTTGGGAAGCAGTCAAAACCTGGGACTCAGCAGCCTCATCTTTTAAATGGAAATCATAATTACAACAGCCTCACAGGATGGTTGTGAAAATTAAGAGAGATGATAACATGTAAAGCATTTAAAACAGTGTCTGGCATTCAGGAAATGCGAGCTGCTACTATTATTACTCTTTCCATCAACAGGATCATGGAGGCCCCCTTCCAGGTCACGGCAAATTCTGGAAGCTACGTAGTTGTTATATAAATGAATAGCTCAGAAGCATGAGCTGTTCCATTCTGAGGTAAAACAAAAATCCAACCAAATTTCTAAACACACACAAACGCACATACACACACAATTCTTACGCATGCCTTCTTTCTCCAAGTGAGACTATTATTTTTTTTTAATCCTTCTTTCTTAATAACTGCCCCCGGCCCTCTGGAAGGACAGGCTGAGACTCTGTCTGCCAGAGAGCTGAAACAAATAAAAATGAAAATGGAAACAAGAGCAGTCTTCAGGCTGATGGCCAATCAGTATAAAAACTAAAAGAGCCAAAGCATATGTGGTCATTTACAATCAACACACCCTAATATTTGTTACTATTCTAATGAATACGCAATGATGGAAAGGTCACCAGTAATAAGTCTAAGCCAGTGTTAGCTGAAGCACAGACACAAGAAATAGGTGAGAAAAAATTAACTTAGGAAAAAACCTGTCTGCAAACTTAAAGCCAAGAAGGTTAAGGTTTTTGGTTTGTTTTAGGGATTTTTGTTTTTTGTTTTGTTTTGTTGCTTAATTGTGGCATGGGATAAGACGTTTATCAGTGTATCACAGCAATAGAATCACCCGTATAAATCCCAAGCCTAAAACAAACATTAGACTCAACCAAGTTCATTTCTTGCCCTTTTAATTTGATTGGAGTAAATTTATCTTTCACCTTGGAATTATAAAACAATATGAGTTGTTAGCAAAACAATCTGAATGTGACTTAATTCTGGAGCTTTCTCCTGGTTTTTTTCATATGCTTGTCAAAACTACTCAGACAGGGCTTCCCTGGTGGCACAGTGGTTGAGAGTCCGCCTGCCGATGCAGGGGACACGGGTTCGTGCCCCAGTCTGGGAGGATCCCACGTGCCGCGGAGTGGCTGGGCCCGTGAGCCATGGCTGCTGAGCCTGCGCATCCGGTGCCTGTGCTCCACAACGGGAGAGGCCACGACAGTGAGAGGCCCGCGTACCGCAAATAAAACAAAGAAAAAAAAAAAAAAACTACTCAGACAAAACCAGAGAGAAAATATGCTTGCTTGCCCAAAGGAGAAGATGCAGAGGACCGAAAAATGGCTTTGTACCCAAGAATCTGCTAGATAGTGTATTCCACCTAAAAAGCTTTTTGTTATTTTTCTTGCTTTGTTGAGATGATCCAAGCGCTCTAATTTATGAAATTCTTTACTTAGAAAATGTGCTGGTAAACCTACTACAAAGTAAACATCTTAAGAACTGAAGAAACAATATCTACACTTACAGAATGTGTCTTCCTTGTTTGCATAGTTTGAGTTGTATAAATTGGCCCACTGCTCATCCTCATAATTTTATTTGCCCAAATGCATATTTCTAAAGTAAACTCAGCTAAAATACTGTAATACAGTGTTACATTGTTTGAGATAGTCTACTAGTAAGAAATTAAGAGTCTAAAAGAATCACCCTGAGGGTCACCTACACATACGTGCTACAAAGGCCTGTAAACTGAAGTTTGTACAATGACTTTCAAAAACTGATTAAGATCCCCGGGATATTATTTGGCCTTAGTAAAGGAAGGATAATGATTTGTAAATTTACAAATCATTAAGAAATGGTACAAAAAAGGACACATTGGTTTCGCTATTAGATGGCAGGTGGATATGTGCTGATTGAAAGATGAGAGAAAAATGGCTTCAACTAACTAGAAAAAAAAAGTTGGGTTTTCCAGCCACATTTTAAGACTCCAGCCCTGAAGTTTAGGTCTTATGCCATAATTAATAAGGATGTGATGAAATATCTCAGCCAATATTACAGTTCAGGTCCATTCAAGAAATAGCTTTGGGGGTTCCCTGGTGGCGCAGTGGTTGAGTCCGCCTGCCGATGCAGGGGACACGGGTTCGTGCCCCGGTCTGGGAAGATCCCACATGCCGCGGAGCGGCTGGGCCCGTGAGCCATGGCCGCTGAGCCTGCGCGTCCGGAGCCTGTGCTCCGCAACAGGAGAGGCCACAACAGGGAGAGGCCCGCGTACCGCAAAAAAAAAAAAAAAAAAGAAATAGCTTTGGAGTTCCTCCTATACAACAGACTCAATCTCTCCTTTAAAGAAGGTCGTCACACAGTTTTGGCCACTCACCCATAAAAGCTATACAGGACAAGAACCACTCATATGTATGATGCTAGGAGAGCATGAGAGGGAAGGAGGGGCCCAGAGTTCTAAATAGAAAGGACCAGCAGAATTAGGAAACAATTCTTCACATCCTGCTGACTTGCCAAATTTTACACACCCTATTTCCAAGCAGGACACGTGCACATACGCATTAAATTTATAAACTACCATCTGTTAGACAAAACCCTTCAGTCAGTTCAGCGAACGTTGAGATCTCTTTTGTTTCTGTTTCTACCTGGTGGGAACATCTAGGTAGCCTGAAAGAAGGACGCAGATACTCCTAGGCTTTCAGGTAGTACCAGCATGGCTACACAAAGTTACGAAACACTTGGATTTTAGAAATATTTCCTTCCTACTGTAAAGTGTCCTTACAAATCAATGGAATCAAACCATGAGTTTTGTGGTCCTAGGAGACTCAGTGATTTGCTCAAGGTTATATAGTTCGTTGGGGAAAAGCCTGAACTAGACCTGATTTCCCTGCTCTCCATGTAATGTTCTTTGAGCTAGAACAAACTGTACCCCAACCATGGGGATGGGAGTCAGAGACAGAGGATAGTGGGAGCACTTGTTATATCTGATCATCAGAAATTCCATCTGTCTTATACATAGAAGAGAGATTATACAGCCACCCAGAGGAAGTTACCGGCTTGGTGGGGGTTGAACCTGGGAACCCTACAGTGCAGGTCAGGAGAAAAACAAGGAAAACCCTGACAGCAGCAGACCTCCGCCGCTGAGACCAAAGGCTGGCGTGTTCACTTGCGCCCAGCACCCACCACCCAGACAGCACGGGGCAGAGCCCTCGTCAAGGGAAGGATGGGACTCCCTGGGTAAGGGGTCAGAGGGAGGAGACCCTCTCAAGAGGTGGCCTTGCTTCCTCCCCTGCAGAACCACAATCTGCGAGAAGGACCCAGTGCAGAGGCAGAAGCTGCCTGGGAATTTGTGCAGAACCAAAAAGATGTGTCAGTAGGGAACAAGCCACAAAGGAAAGTCAGAATGGGATTTCCACGAGGCTTCCCATGTATCTCCAAGACACGTGCAGAAACATTTCCTCTCAGTATTTCAAAAAGCAATGAAGGGTCCACGTCCAAACGTCTCCTGGCGGTCCCTGCACCTTCTTTACCTCTTTTCCCCCCTTTCTATCTAGCTCTCTTCCCAGAGCCCCTCTCCTCCATCTCCACTGGTGGTGACAGTACGGCAAGAACATCTGCAGTCGCCCACTGCTCCCAGCACCAGGCCAGAGGCTGAGAAGCAGCAAAGGAGAAGGTTCTTTGGGTCATCTGCCTTCAGCCTCCTCTCAAGAACAAGACCTCTGGGTGTCCCCCAGTCTCCTGAATACGTGAATGCTCTCTCCGATTTCTATGACATCAGAGATGTCACCACTTCCATATGCTTCTCTTAATAAGAAAAGTTCAGGACTTCCGTGGCGGTCCACTGGTTAAGACTCCGTGCTTCCACTGCAGGGGGCACCGGTTCGATCCCTGGTCAGGGAACTAAGATCCCGCGTGCTGTGCGGTGCGGCCAAACACAATAACAAACAAACAAAAATCTACTTTAAAAAAAACAAAGGACCATCCATCTAAAGGCACAGTGGTCATGAGACTGTTCAGCACTTGGGCAAAAGGGTTTTGTTCACCTACCGTAAGGAGCGGCCAAGGTGGGTTCTACGCCAGTGTAACCATCGCCCCTGGTCTCGGCCTTGTCCACACTCTGCAGCTTGTCCCTGACCTCTTAGCATCACGCATGCGTCACTAATAACAAGCTTAGGAAAGGGAAAAGGAGGAGAGCTGCATTCTCTATGAATGCCTGTGTTCCCTGGTCCTTCTCTCCCAGAAGAATAGAGTTAATCAAGCAAGAGACTCAGTAAAACTAAGAAAAAGAGACGTTCTTATTCATGTATTGACACTCACCACAAAGTCTGGCCTATCTCAACGCGTCCCTTTCCTTTCGCATCTACCTGGTCCCCTCATAGGACCAAAAAAAAAAAAAGGAAAAACAAAGGTGACTTCCAGTTAACGATGTTCCTCACAACTGTGTAGTCAAGGGGAGGAAAAACACCCTTTCTAACTTCCTCTGGCACTAACTGAAAACTCTGGACTTTGGGGAGGCTATTAGAAAAAGGTTAAATATGAGACTCGATAATGACATACCAGGGGACTCATGTCAGGGTTGTTTGAACACTACTCAGAAGCAATTGCTGTCGAGAGCTGGCGACCACTTTAAAGAGCTCTGGAAGAGAGGCGACATCTGCAAGTAGATGCCTCCGTGGTGCCCTGGGAGGAGCAGGCTAAAGACTTCTTATTTTGCACGAACATTCTTGAAAATATTCATTCTCCGTTCTTTAATTCAAAGATTACTTGATACTCATATCCGGTAATTCTTTCCCATACGTGGCATATTTTCTTGTATTGTTCTTTGTTTAATTTTCGTTTTACAAAGACATAGCTTTATGTACGCACCAGTACCCTCCCCTTTCTTTCACTGCTATAGCGTTTCTGGTCCACATCTTTGGACTTCATATTTCATTTATGCTAAACAAATTTGTCAATTATTTAATATCATCCGCAAGCATTTACTTCAAAAGTCATATTGGTATAACTTAAAAATGAGTATGCAACCCTTTCCTGCCCCTAAAGCTAGATCATTCTCTCTTATAAAATTTGTAGTTTTACCCAAAGCACTTTGTACTATCAATTACAGGGTTATGAACAACCAGCCACTAACGCTACCTGATTGGCTTACCATCCCCTGGTGCTTTATAATGATAACTAGGTAGTATATAATTACACAGTCCCCAGAAGATACTTATAATTGAATCACAGGGCATTTTGTGAATGTTTGGGACAACAATTAGAGGACCACAAAGTGACAGTATTTCTAACTCTCGCCAGCTAGAATGTAAATGAAGCACCCTAAAATTCAATTATAAGAGTCCTTTAGGTATTAAATAATTATAATACGAATCACATTGGGGGGGGTCAAGTTTTTTTTTAATTGAACTCTCCCCACAACCCCTGAAGATTTTTATTTCCTAAGTATAAAACAACACGGCTGGATTTTCAGATTGACCGTTCTTCATCCAACCGGAAAAGCTGTACCAAATGTAGAAGGTCAATAGCCTGTTTCTACTTTTGCTTTGCCACCCACTCATTTGGTGACCTAGTAAGTGAGCTGAATCTCACTGTAGCTCTACTTATCCCATAAGCGCACTGCGTAATTAGAATATCCAATATTATTGTGCAAATATAAAATGGCCAAAAAGATATTTACAAATTTAATTCAATGGAAACAAGGATACTTCGTCTAGCCAAATGTTCACCTATTCTTTTTTTTTTTTTTTTTTTCGGTACGTGGGCCTCTCACTGCTGTGGCCTCTCCCGTTGCGGAGCACAGGCTCCGGACGCGCAGGCTCAGCGGCCACGGCTCACGGGCCCAGCCGCTCCGCGGCATGTGGGATCTTCCCGGACCGGGCCACGATCCCGCGTCCCCTGCATCGGCAGGCGGACTCTCAACCACTGCGCCACCAGGGAAGTCCGTTCACCTATTCTTAACACCCCAAAATGTCTTATCATTTCTTACCCTCACCTTCTTCCTCTTGTCTCCTGCTTTCCTTTCTAGCTCTTTCTTTTTCCCCTATTTGTCCCTTCCAACTTCTCTACCAGCTGCCCCTTGAGGGAGGCTGTGATAGTTGTAGCAAAACCTCCATCGCTTCTCGGCCTTTTGGCTAAGATCAAGTGCAAAACCTCCAGAGTAGCTGTGGGTAGCTCTACAGGTGCCCAGGATGAGGAAGAGGGAGAGTCAAGTGTAGGTCTTTTTTAGTCATTCTCTTCTTGCTTCCATATCTTAAAGGGAGACAAGGTTAAGACTGCTCCCCTAACTCAGGAAACTCAGGAAGGTAAGAGCCGAAATACCTCTCCCTTGACTATGACTTGTGAAAACACACCATTAAGGGAAGGTTGACAGAATGTTCCCACCATCAAGGAGCTCCTACAACCAACCCAGCAAGTAAACAGCAAACAGCACCCCACTCATTCCTCGGGATGCTCTGCATCACATCCAGGGACAGGCATCCACTCTCCCAGGCCCCGAATGCTACGGCAAGTGCCTCCCCACTTATACCAGATTTCTGGCAGATCGATTTTCCTCCATTTAGAAACATTTTTATCAAGGCCAGTGAACACAAGTGTAAAACTAAAGGCCTGAAAAAATATCAGCTCCCCCAGAAGAGCGTTCAGATGTAATCTGATTAGTCATTAGTAGAACATCACAGAAATAAATAAATATACATACACATACATATGTATATTTTTTTCCCAGTAGATTCGGCCTTGGAATGACATTTGTTCACGAGAAAAAGAAATTCACTCATTCCAGCTTCAGAATACAAGCTTTATGGGTGTTCTGCAAAAAAAAAAAAAAAAAAAAAAAAACCCATAGAGATCAAGAATATGGTGACATTTGGTGCTCCTCCATCGTCGTATCCCCCCCCACCCCCCGTTTTCTCCTTTCAGCTCCTGAAATAAAAATATTCTCAGGCAGGCAGCACAATAGCACAGGCTACCGCCCTTCCTCATGGAGTGTGATTCTCTCTGAGACTCGCCTTCTGCTATGTTTGCAGGAACCACTCTCCCAGGACAGTGCGGCCCTTCTGGGTCTCCCCTTGCGCTTTGGAGTCAAGAAGAGAGGAACCAGAATGAGTGACCCTGACTCCGTAGAGGCTGGCGTCATAAAGGCTTCAAGGATGATGGCACGACTCCGGCCGACGTGGGGCACATTTGCGGGGCGGCCAAGGAGACCCCTCTGAGGAAAGTGAAGTTAATTAGTCTTTTTATGCGTACACACATGCCAGCTTCACACATTTAAAAAAAAGACCCATGCTAAGCAAAGGGCCTATTTTAGCAACGTCTTTTAAAAACTAGATAGACGGGCACACGCGCTCCCTGGGAGCAGCAACACACTAGCCCTAACATACTTGCTGGCTTTAGCTATTCTAGCCTTTAGAATGAAGAGGGAATGTGCAAAGTGCATCTGAAAAGCACTAAACACAAAACAAAACAATGGTTGCTCGTGAGAAGAAGTGAGCCCCCGGTGAAGTAATGCATCCCTAATAATTCACTGGCATTCCTGCAGAAAATTTTCCTTTGGTAATGGAGCCACTGGGCTGCCATGGAGAAAAAAGATCCCAGTTTCTCCTTGTGGAACAAATGATCTGATTAGTGACCAAAGGAAGGAGGCGTGAACGCTCCCCAAGCCTGAGATTTTCCTCGTGGCCAGAGTCAGCCACCGTACAGCACGGCTGGCCTGGAGCCAAGAGCCCTCCTGCCAAGGAGACTAGAAGTTTCTGAAGAGCCACCACAGGCCCGGTGCTGGGAGAGTCGCCCAGACAAAAGCGAGCCACCGAGTCCAACAACTGGCTTGCAAGGCACCATATGCTCCGCAATATTGCTCTGCTGCAGCACGGGGCCTGTGCGCGGGGTTCCCGCGTCCTGCACAGCTGTCAGCCCAGGAGCTGTTTCATCATTATTTTCACTGTTTTATTACTTTTCTGGGAATTCAAATCAGTGTAACCGCGCTTGATGCACCGCGTGAAAAATGGTGTCTCCCTCCCCCTCCTCCTTCAACCTAATGAATTGCCTTTTTTCATATCAAAGAGTAATGAGCACCAAACCACATAATATTTATTCATGGAACAAAAGATAGAGGAATGGAGTGGGTGGGGGAAGCAGAAGCAGCTCCTGGGTGTGGAGAGGAGCAAAGCAGCACATTTTAAAGGAGCTCTTCACACTGATCCCCAGCGAAGATTCCCTGCGCAGGGAAATGCACATCTTTCCACTCTCCCCACCCACTCCTAGCCCACCTTCAAGCTAGTTCCGGGTCAATGCTTAGAGATCCTGCAGCTGAGAGCTGACAGTCACCTAACGGAACTCATCCCATAGACTGGACCGTGAACTGTCTCAACATTTTCTCTCTCAGTGAAACTCCCCTACAAAGCCTTCTCTCCGCTCCTATGAGCATTTAACCAGTATATCTCAGAACGTTCTACATAGATCCCTTTTTTCCATATCATCATGACCTCCACTGTGGATGAGGGCATGATTTGGCCCAGGGAGGAAGCTCTGTAGGAATAATGGCTACACGGGAGCCTCGTTTGCTCATTTCTCTTACTTAGATGTTGCGAATTTTACCCCGCCCCCTTCCCTTTTTGACATAGTCAACCTCTCACACTCTGTTCCACACATTTTCTTTTTAATCCAGAAAAGAGAAAATAATGTACGATAGTCGGAATAATTTAATCCAACCAATGAAAAAGAATACATATATTATTATATTCATATATATAACTGAATCACTGAAACTAACACAACATTGTAAATTAACTATACTTCAATTTAAAAGTGGTTTAAAAAAATGCTATGCTGGGATCACTAATCATTAGAGAAATGCAAGTCAAAACTACAATGAGATATCATCTCACACCAGTCAGAATGGCCATCATGAAAAAACCTAGAAACAATAAATGCTGGAGAGGGTGTGGAGAAAAGGGAACGCTCTTGCACTGTTGGTGGGAATGTAAATTGATACAGCCACTACGGAGAACACTATGGAGGTTCCTTAAAAGACTGAAAATAGAATTACCATATGACCCAGCAATCCCACTACTGGGCATGTACCCTGAGAATACCAGAGTCATGTACCACAATGTTCATTGCAGCTCTATTTACAACAGCCAGGACATGGAAGCAACCTAAGTGTCCATCGACAGATGAATGGATAAAGAAGATGTGGCACATATATACAATGGAATATTACTCAACCGTAAAAAGAAACGAAATTGAGTTACTTGCAGTGAGGTGGATGGACCTAGAGACTGTCATACAGAGTGAAGTAAATCAGAAAGAGAAAAACAAATGCCGCACGCTAAAACATATATACGGAATCTTAAAAAAAAAAAAAAAAAAAACGGTTCTGAAGAACCTAGGGGCAGGACAGGAATAAAGACGTAGATGTAGAGAATGGACTTGAGGACACGGGGAGGGGGAAGGGTAAGCTGGGACAAAGTGAGAGAGTGGCATGGACTTATATATACTACCAAATGTAAAACAGATAGCTAGTGGGAAGCAGCTGCGTGGCACAGGGAGATCAGCTCGGTGCTTTGTGTCCACCTAGAGGAGTGGGATAGGGAGGGTGGGAGGGAGACGCAAGAGGGAAGAGATATGAGGATATATGTATATGTATAGCTGATTCACTTTGTTACACAGCAGAAACTAACACACCATTGTAAAGCAACTGTACTCCAATAAAGATGTTAAAAAAAATTTTACGTTGGGAATAAAAAAGTATTTTATAAACTGTGAAAAATATTTAAATTCTTAAAAATCACACAATAATCCACTTCCTCTTATAACCCGGGCCACCCAGATGGTTGTGAATTTTAACACTGAAGAATTTATCTGGATAATTTCCCTCAAACCCAGTAATGGAATCCTTTGCTTAAGCAACCCTCTTGCTTCCTCCTGTTACAGTCTCAGTTCTGTAAGTCTGTCAAAGCTAATTATCTCTCTTCTCAAATCTATTGCTCTTCAGTGTATCATGAACACACAGATTACAAAAAGTTGAAGAAAACAAGTGAAGTGTGCATTACACTGTGAAGGAAAAGACAGACATAAATAATTACTCAGCATATCTACTCTCTGTTAATAGAGTAATGAAAATGGCATTAGGAAGAAAGGATGAGAACACCAAAGCCAGCCAATCCCCCTTCCCTCTTCCATATATGGTTGTCCCCGCCCCCATGAGCCAATACGAGAAACTCCAACACCGTCACTTTAGAGTAGAGAGGAAAGCAAAATTCTTAGGTTGGCAGTCCTTTGACATTCCAGCCCACAGATAAACACGGAGCCTACCAAACCAGTAACACAGACAACCTGCACCTCAGCAGAGGGAACAAAGACACGATTCTCCCAGGCACACACTATCATTAAGCTCCCTTCCTTGAAACTATTGTTACATATTTCCAAGTGTTCCATCTGGAATCTCAGACCATAAACTTCAGGTTAAGAAAAAGCCCTTGAATGATTCATATCAGTCCTTTCAATCTAAGACCAGGATCAAACACTGAAGGAAAAAAAAAAAAAAAAAAAGCAACAGTCCATTTGAATTTCAATAGCCGGGGTGCCAGATTTCCCAGATCCCCAAAGTACCAGTTTATCCTACTTTGCTACCCTGCAAGTTACCATGACATGGTCCAAGTTCATCGCGGGCTCCAGACCTATTCCACTCTAACATATACAACCTCCCCCCCCCAATTTTTTTTTTTGATATGGTTATCCAATGTTATGACAAACAGCTTTTTCAAACAGTCCTTCAATAGGTTCCGAGAAGTCAGCAGCATGAAATCCAAATCTCAAGTCATTGTTTCCGTGCTTCATGGAAGAAAACGAATGTGTTTTGAACATGTTTTTAAAAATCCAATAACAGCTGCAAACCATTTAGGAATTCCCAGTTAAACTGCAAAAGACATTTTCAACCGTTTTAGCTGCAACAACTTCTAAACTGAGAAAGCTGCTTCTTTATATAAACCACCTCTGTTTACCCAACACCAGAGGATCTCGCAGGAAAGGGCTACTGCAGGATGGTGAACAGTTAAGAGAATGTTACAACCAGGGAGGTGCTGATTTGCACACACCACTGTGAGGAAATACCTGAAGTGATTAAAGATAAACACCACCTGCATACTCTGCAAAGGCAGCCACTGCTGCAGCCACATTTCTTGTCAAGGAGGACGGGAGGAAGGACGCACTGAAATACCACAGTGGATTAGAACTGGGGAAGAAAGGAGCCCAGAATAGAGGATGGGAGTGGGCCTAGGGGATGTATGTTTTACCCCCGCTGGGAACTCACTTAGCCATTCTGAAGCCAAAACTCAAGAACCAACCGTTAAAGCAGTTTTATTTCTTTTACTTAGTACCCAGAAAGTTTTGTCCAGCTCTGACAAACTGTCCGATTTCTTTGCATAAATGCTAACGTTAACCTCCAGATATACCTCTGAATGAATCTGTGTCCATAGTTATTGGACTCTCTTCAAAGCAACAGGTCTGAAACACTTCCTTTTTGTAAGATATGTTTTTTAAAAACTCCATAAATAATGAGGTAAGACTTGATTCTAAGCATTTATTACCTATTCCAAATCATCTCTGGACTCTTTCAAAGAGAAATAAGAAAATGCTTTTCAAAGGAATTAGCAATTAGAAGTATACTGCAGCATAGCTGTAATCTCACCAGCCTTTGGAAAGCAGTTTTTATCTAATAGCTATAATCAGATAGCTATGAAACAACTAATATTCAAAAGAGAGAAGCATTTATCTGTCTACAATCATGTAAAGGTAAAATGTTATACTTGGGGCAAAATGCAAGGCAGCTGTCCACCTTAAACATATGTGGAAGTCATCCTTCAAAGAAGACATTCTAGTGCTAGAAATGAAAGAAACAGATCCAGGAAAAATCAGAAGCAAGCACAAAAAAAGTCAGATGACACTCCTCAGAGGGACAGTAGACTAGCAAAAACTAAACTCACCGTTTAAACTTGGCTGTCAGCAGAGGAGTCAAAGGTTGAAGTTGTATTGCGTGACCAGAGGAGCAACTTGAGGAACGTCTTCGTTGATCGCACTGGCTGGCCTAGTTGCAAGATTAGGAGCAAGGTTCTTATTTTATGTGCCCAACCAACTCTTGCTATGTAAGCTACTGAAGCAGAAGCTACCCAGCTGTCTTTAAACTGAAGCCCCCTCCCCTAAAGGCTGCACTGGGCACACAGCTGCATTTGCTTAGCAGGCCAAAGGGGTTTTTCCCACTAAGATGCTATGCAATGCAGCTAAGTGGCAGAAAATGGCTGCCTACTCAGTATCTAGGTCATCAGTCGAAGCAGAGCGCTTGGTTTATTGGAATCACTTGGGAGAGAATGACCTCTGAAGTTGACACCAATCACCTACATCTCCACCCTCGGTTTACTTCTGTTGTTCGCATCACTGCCACCTACCTTTTGTACAAGTTTCCAGGTCCTCCTGTCACTTGACGAAGGTAAAACATGAGACGGTGGTAAAGGAGACGAGGAAAGAGGGACACATGAGGCCAGAGGTATGTGAGGCCGAGAGACAGCAAAGGGGGGGATCCTCGTTAGAAAACAGCAGGGCCAGCCGAGGCAGCACTACCACGGATCTTCACGTGGGCTCCTGTTCAAACCGATCTTAAAACCTAAAGGAAGTTCAAATAGGTGAGGATTGCTCCTTAGGAGGTCATGGTTAGTTAGAGAAGGCAGCTGCTCACTCAACCTTTTCAAGAGAAAACCCTTCAGTCAGGTGAAGGCAGAATAATGTTGTAGAGCGTAAAGACAAAAAAAAAAAAAAAAAAAATGTAAAGAGCGTAGATCCTAGAGCCAAACTCCTCCGGCTCCGTAAAAATATAGACTATAGTTCTTAGTATCTCGCGGTAGGGCTGCTTCCAGGCCAGAGGTAAATCAAAATGACCAAGAAGCCTGAAGGAGGGCGGTCTCAAGACCACTTCAGCACCTGTGTGTAATGAAAACTGATAGGACTCACTGTGGAAACAAACGCTGTAAAGCAACTGTGGAGGCAAGTCCATTTGGATGCATTTTCTACAGCTGGCCAGGTCAGCAGGTTGTTATTACCATGTTACACAGATGACTGGATTAGTCAGGGTAACTGAACCTGTAGGAAGTGGCAACTCACGGACCTGGGATTTTTATGACCACTCAGAGGGCACCCGCTGCCACCCCAGGTACTGTATCACCAATGGATACACATTTGACACTAAAGCCATGCAGGCCTGGGGAACACAAAGCTCAGGAAAGGTAAAGAGAACTACAAACTTGTTCAAGACAGTGAGTTTCCCACTTTCACAGCATGAACAGGAGCTGTTAACTAGACTCCTACTCACTTGGTCATTGGGACCAGATGAAAAGAAAGTCATTGGTGTAACACGTGTGGCCAGATATACAGCCTTTAAAAATTCAGTGTTCACGCAGACTGCAAAGACACACACCGGCTGCTAGAGTTGATACTTTTTTTTTTAAGCCATATTTTTCAGGAGACACAATGATCATTTGCCCTAAAATAGGTTGTAATAAGATTCGAGGCCTATGTTAAAACAATATTAGATTAAGAGATTTTTTTTTGGCCAACTTCTTCTGTTTATACATATTACATATACGGAAAAAAGTTCAAATCTGTGCTACAGAAATGCTCACATATACAAGGATATATGGATAAGGATGTTCATTGCAATTAAGTAAGGCTTAATTGGCAGAAAATGAGGAACTACCAGAGTCTCTCGAAATAAGGGATCATTCAATAAATTATGGAACGTTTTATTATGGAATGCTATATAACAGTTTAAAAAATGAGTTGAAGATCTATGTGGATTGAATTGGACAGGTCTCCAAAATATATTATGTGGAAAAAGTAAATCTCAGAACCACATTTATAATATGATTCCATTCAAGTAGGAAAAAACTAACGTGTGGTGTGTGGTGATGTACACTTATAGTATATATGTGAGCAAAAAGAAGAAGGTCTGGAGAGAGAGATTCTAAACCGTGATAACTTCTGGGGGCAGAGGGGAGACACTGAGGAAGAGGAATCAAGTCACTTAATCTACTCATTTTCATTGAGCAATTTATTCCACAAATATTTGGAGTTCCTCCCACGTAGAGGTAGGTCTTTTTTTGTTGTTGCTTTTTTATTTTCTGGCCGCGCCACGTGGCTTGTGGGAACTTAGTTCCCTGACCAGGGATCGAACTCCGGCACTGGACCTCCAGGGAATTCCCAGTTAGATCTTTTTCTATCATGAGGATATAAAGAGGATTAAAGAGACAAAAGCCCTATCCTCTTTTCACTGGTATTTTATTTTTGTATTGTTTTAAAGTTTTATAATTTAAAAAAGATGTCATCTATTCTCCAACATTTCAGCTAATTGAACAACTTTTGCTGGCGCATTTTCGCTCATCAACACAGCCCATTTCATCTGTGAACAGCTTCCATTTTCATATAATTGTTTTTTTAATATATTAAACCAAACCTTACTCCTAATAACCGCCAACCACTGATTCTAACTTTATCCCCTTGAGGCCATAAAGAGCACATCTAATCCTTTTTTCACATGACAGCCCTTCAAATATTTTAAGAAAGCAATCATATCATCCCTGAAATCAGACTAAACACCGCGAGGTCTCCCAACTGTTCTTCATGTGACATGGTTTCAAGTCCCTGCACCTTTCTGCTTGTTTCTTTCTAAATGCTCCCTCTCTTTGTCTAATTTCCTCTAAAAGCTTGATGTCAAGCGGTGATTATGGTGCTACAAGTGTTACCTAGTCCAGAAAAAGGAAAGAAAGATGATCACCAGCCTCGTTTTTAACAACCATCCTTTAATCTTATTCTCCACCACACCAACTAACCCTCTCCCCTCCACAAACTGATTTTATTTGAAAGACAGTGAAATAAATGTTGCTTTAGAAAGCAATGCAAGAAAGCTATAGAAAGCTTGCAAGAAGATACAAAGCATTTAGTATCCTTGGGATTTTCCTAAATGTTGGGTTATTAATGACTTCCATTAACACGTTCTCATAAAACCATAAAGACCATTTTATACAGCTAATCTGAAACATGAATGATGCTCTGCTGTGAGTCCAACCAGAGCAAGGACCCTGGTTCACTACTGTATCCCCAATGCCTAGAAATAGTGTCCAATACGTAGCAGTTGCTCAAGCCCTTACCATGAGACCTTGGCTTATGCCTTAGTGAAATATGCCCCAAATCACTCTAAGTCTGCACCTGGGTGGGAGGCACGCACATGAGTGATAGGACAGTAATTCATAAAAATAAGCCTAGCCTTTGTGTAGCACCATCAAGTCTTTGGGACTCTTAACATATATTAATTCATTTGAGCCGAACAATCGCTCCGGGAGGTAAAAAGAATGACTACTGTTCACCTTCCCAGCATGAAGTGAAAAGCCAGACTGTCCCATGGCCAGAGCTGAGATGCTCTACCTCCCAGCAGCATCCCCACCCCTCTCCACCCGGTTAAGTAGTAAGAGTGTTTTTGAAAAGCTGTAAGGAAAGCCACACTCTGTACTTTCAACATTCTAGGGGAGCTCCTCGTTTAAGGCAGGGTTTCTCAAAAGCAGCAACATTGGTATTTTGGACAGGGTGACTCTTTCTTGTGGGTGCACTGTAGGATGTTTAACAGCATCCCCTGGCTTCTGCCCACTAGACAGCAGTAGCACCCCTCCAGTTGTGACAACTGAAAAATGTGTCCCAACATTGCCAAACGTTCAGGGCGGGGGCAAAATCTCCACCGATTGAGAATTTCTGACTTAAAGGAATCCTATGGTAAATACATTTAAGTGGCAGAAGTAGTCCTTTAAAGGAGCATGGAAATCTTTTAGGAAGTGATTTTTTCCCCCAGATATTGCAATACAAACAACAATGCCATTAGCTCCGAAAAATACATATTTGAGTTTTAGTAAGGTCTGCAGGTTCAGAATAGACTACTAAAAGCACATGTTATCGCCATAAACTCCTAAGGCGCCAGGATACTGTTTACCCCAAATGAGCAAAACCAATCACCTCTTTTGCCACCCATTCCAGGAGATGCCTCCAAAATCCTCACCCCCTCTTGCCTCTCTTAACCTTACCACTAGAGCTCCTAAAGTCCTTTACTGGGTGCCAGTCCCTTTAGATTCACTCTCAATCACTGAGTTACTTTCAGCATCTAACAAACAATCAAAGAAAGAGAAATAACCCACCACTGTGAGAGTGAAGGGCACTAGTAGAGCTTGTCTTAGAGCTGTGCAATCCTTTTGAGTCACAGTTACGACCCAGTTGAATCTGCACAAATAGACTCAGCACTTCAGCCTTTTCTTTTGAAGGGAAAGAAGCCCCGGCCCTGCCATGGGTTTTCTTGCGAGAGGGAAGGAAAGAAATGATACAGTAATGTATCCTAAAAATCGTCTTCGCACACATAAGCACAAGTAAAATGTGTTGAGGACTGAGAGTCCGTGACGTGAAACATTACAAAACCAGATTCTACCCAACAGAATGGAGACTTCAGGAGTTAGAAATTCTGGAGGTTGTTAGTTTAAATAGCTCGCTCAAGTTTTCTATGGTTGTTAAGCCATTGCTTAAGGTGGATAAATGTTAGTTATTCTTACTTTAAAAGATTCTACTTCAGCATAAAGGTCATTCCAACCAATGGAAGGTCCAATATAATTAAAAGAGGTGTCTAAATTATTCTTAGGAAATCACTTTCCTTATGTCAGAAGAAGTACTGAAGGCCTGTTGAGATTTTTATTAAATTCCCCCAAGAACAGAATGCACAGCTTGCCATAAAAAAAAAAAAAAAAAGCACTGAGCCATAGTAGTAATGGCTTTTTCTATGCATGTGTGTATGGTGGCCCTAAGGGAACACCGTGTTTCTTTCCCAAATGGAGTTTTTTATCCACAGCTCAAAAGCCCCTCAACTGTTTAACAGATGGAATAGCCAGGTATACTTTTAAAACAAAGTGTGCGCCTTCTCTGATCCACGGAATAGAACCCTACGATCTTTAAGTATTCATTATACGGCAGACCCTCAACTCCATTTTCTGAGTGATTTTATCCAGTCTTATTCCTTTAGTTCTTTAAACTTTGTTAGATTTAAACAAAAAGAAAAGGTTGGGGTTTTTTTTTCCTAAGTTTTTGGTGATAGCTGATTTTCCAAAAGCTCCATTTCCATCTCACAAACATGAATAGTGAATTTTTGAATGTGTCTGTCTGAAAAGCACGCTGTATTTTTTAAATGAAAATTTGATTTGCGGGATCCAATAACTTTGGCGCAGACATCTGTAAATCAGCTTCTTTTGCAACGTCAAATTAGTTTGAAACAACATGAAAGACATTACTGAAAATGTCACAGGAAAGGGGAATAACTCAGCCAGAAACTGTTGAGAAGTCACTGACATCAAATCTAATGCTGATTAAAAAACAAACACCTGTTAGTCACTTAAACCTAGCTTAAACAATACTGAAAATCTAAAAAGAACATACTACGCTGTCAGTCTTGGATGCAAGAGTGTGATTTAGCTTTTTCACTTCCATGAAGCACTACGGACTATGTACCAGAATCATTGAATGAATGAATGACATTTAAAAATCCAGTCTATTCTCTATGATTTTCACTAATGAAGAATAAATGGTATACTGAATCAAACCCATAATTATTCCAAAATAATTGGTATCTTATCCAATTGTTTCATTAGTTATAGAGGAGGAAGCACCAAAATTAAATTTCTCTTCTTATTGCTTCTTCCCACTCTTTGGTAAAAGTGCTAAAGATCAGTGAAGAGACCAAAAGGTTGGCAGCAGGAGGCGGAAAGAAAAACAAGGCAAACAGCTGGATCTGAAAACTCAATAATCAGCCTCTGAATAATAGAGTGAAAAATGCAAAGCTATTTGGGAGAATCAAAAGGCAGATATTATGAAAATCTTGGGACTGAGTTTTAAATATGTTCCTTTTCATGAGACTTTGATGTCTGATTTATTTCACAGTTCTCTATGATGGGTAATGTGGAAAGAGATGACAGAATTTAGCCATCTTAAGCTCAAGAATGTAGTACAGAAGTGTTAATTAATACACATGGAGCACTGATTGCAAGTAAAACTCTGTAAGCGACACTAAATAAACCCTAAGTACTTCAGACATATCCAAGAACTACTACGTAGTGTGCAGAATGGCTTATCATACTAGATTCCTCCTATAGCAGCAGCACGGATGAGAAAGAGGGAGAGATTCCCCCATTCTTATCTCAACCAAATGGAAAAACCTTGTCAGGAAACCTTTTTAACAACAGTTGGCTATATTGGTCTCAGAGAGGTATTTAGAAAATAACTCTATGTAACTCCATTTTAAGGTTTAAAATCCTCATTCTTCTTACAGAAATGTCGGTACACCTTGTCCGGGGACTGTTCATTTTCCTCATATCAAGTGGCAGAAAACCTCCAAAGATTCTAAAGCTTGCCCTTATGATTCTAATGCAACTGGATAGAAAGTATCAAACATGCCATCTGCCTGAAAACTCAGCATTCCCTGGGAAAGGAACTCAGCCTGAAGAGCATTTTGTAGATCATGATGAATGATTAACTAACTATGCCTGTACTTTTCTGATCGTTGGCTGCCCATTACTAAATAAAATGTACCACAACTAAAGTACATACATAACACAATTAAACATGTATTGTAGCGCTTTTTTTGTTCAATGCTTCTTGAGAATTAAAAGACAAACACTTGTTAAGCACAGGGAGATGAAATTTCAAAAAGTTTTTCACAAACTTAAGGCACACCCTGTGTGGGCTATGGAAGGTTTTTCAAGGGACACTATCAATCCTATCACCCAGGAAAGCAGAACAGGATAAGCCAAAGAAAAGGTTCATAGGAAAGATTTAGAAATGGTTTCACATTACAAGCTTGCCAAAAAACCTAGATACAAAGCCAGTAATTTACCTTCAACAGGATAAGAAATGGGAAACCGGATTCATTTATATGGAGTTTTAGCCCTGGACTAGTATGCTGACATTTCCTGGATCTCTTCCAGGAGTAGATGGGAACATTTTGGATAGGTTGCAGTTTTCTCTAATACTCAGCGTTTAATATGCTTATTATCAAATGAATTTTATGTGATAAACTCTTCAGAGCAGGAATCACATGGATTTATACAGTCTTTAAGCTGTGTATAAATTAAGCACACTCTGAAAGTTATGATGGCGCTATGAAGTAGAAAGGTTATCAAAACACGGAATTTATCCAGGTCAAGTAAGACTACCACCATTTTGAAATTCTGAAGACTGCATTGTCATGCTTTTTGGTATGCCTGAATGATTACACCTTTGTCAAGCCACTCTGTCTTTGGCTTGAGAATGAACCTGTCAGTTGGAATTTATCTTAAAATTTTAACCAGGACTTCAGGTTTAAGTACAGAAAATGAACAATGTCTCATTCTGCTACCACAAATTAAAACTATTTTAGGAGAAGACACCTTTTCAACGAGATTCTCTAATAGGTGAAATCAATAGTTCTCACCAACAACTCCTTTGGAGGGGAGGAGGGAGAGACCCTTCTGAATAAAGAAAGTGTGTGCGGGGAGAGTCATTTGACTACATGTCCAGAAACTACCTTTCACCTGAAGTAATGTAGCTTCCGACCCAGGCCTGGGCTATCCACTCTCTAACAGGGCTATTATGGACCCACACAAAACTGAGGCCCCTCCCAGCAGCCTGAAGCCAAAGGAAGATTTCTATTTCACCTCACCCACCCTGCTTCGGGTTTGCTTGTTTGCTTTTCATGCCTATGCTTGTAAATGTATAAGAAAACAAATCAAAAGAGGTAAAGCCTTGATTAGACTGCCTTCTTAATCCAAGCCAAGCAGAAAGAGAACTAATCAATATTTAGTACTTTGGACATACTGGCCCTCAGAAGGTAAACAATAGCAATAAAACAGAAAAGAATCCTATTCATCTTTATTTTTATCATCACCATCATTATTATTTGCCTCTGGTTGATTATGGCTTTCCTTTAGGGGTTTCCAAATAGCTCAATCTGAGAACTAATTATAATTGCTCTGTGCCCTGCCCCCCTCCCAGAGCCCAACTAAAATCCAGCAGCTAATTCAAAAAAAGGAAGATTAACGTGGTTTTCTGCAACCTGTTTTCAAGATTTTATCTCACACACAGGCTAAGTTAAAATACTCTTTCATTTCAGGGGCCAATGTACAATTTTAAACTATTTTTAAAGGAAAAATAACTTGTAGAGGAGGACGTTAACTTTTTTCCTTTCTTTTTTGTGGTACCTAGAATTCACATGCAACTCTTTGCTTAAGGTTTAAGGCTGTTTATTTTCATTACACTCATCACACATACTTGGACCACTTATATCAATGGGAGATGCATATGTGAAATACAGTTAAAGGTAGAACATACTCCTGTACATCGGTATAATCGATACGCTAAATTATTGTCACAAAATTGATAGAAAAATGTAATTTTCAGGCAATCATTTTTCAAGTCTGTTAACTTGCTGAACTGGGATTCACCAGGAAATTTACTGCTTCGGTCTCATCCACTCAAGTAAGCACTATCTTTTTGCATTTTCAAAAGTAAGCTCTGGCTTGGGTTTGCTACCTCCTTCCAGGTAACTTCAGGACCCTGGGTTTGCTCCCACCTGCGGGTGTATCACAACCCAGGCGCGCGCACCCGGAGTGCCCCCACTACCTCCCAGGGCAGACATGGCACCCTCGAGAGAACACAACCCAAACGCTAAAACTTTCCGGCCGCAAACTCTACTGCTCTCGCCCGCGATCAAAAGCGACCGGGCACCGGCTTTTTGTTCCAGCGCTGCTCAGCTGGCGAGGTAACGCCACAACAGTCCTCCATCCCCAAAGGTCGGGAGAGAGGCCGTGGGACTGAGATTTTTGAGCCTCCCGAAAAGCCCATTCCTACGCAATCCGAGCGTGTGGGGCGTACAAACACAGGAAAAGAGGGCGTGGAGCAGGCAACGACGATATTCTCAGCGCCTTTCAAATACTACTTGTCTCAGGTTCACGAAGTGAGTCTCCCCATCGGTGGCGGAGCGCGAAGCGGGGGGCGGGGAATGGGAGACGGCGCGGACCCGGAGAGAAATAGGTACCAGCAGGGCATGCGAGATACAGTCAAGATGCAGGTCCGACCCCGCCTCCGTGTACAATCAGAAAAGCTACAGTGTGTCAGTGGTTTTCGGCTTCCTGTTTGTAAAGCGAGAACCTCCCTCCCTGACTCTATGACCGTCGTTCTCCCTCCCCACCGAGTCCGCCTCTTCTTCGCGCTCCGGGCTAGCTCGGAGGCGGGGGGCGGGGTGGGTGGGGGGGGGGCGGCCGCGGGGGAGGGGCAGGGCCTCGGGGCGCAGCGCCCCTCCCAGCCGAGCGGCCTCCGGGGCGAGCAGGGCCGCGAGGCGGACAAAGCGCGTCCCGCTCCCTCCCCCATGGCCGCGTTCCAGAAGGGAGGGGGAAGGCGGGCTCGAGGAAGGTGGGAGGAGGAAAAGGAGTACGGAGGGGCGAGGAAGGGGAGGAGGGAAGGTGCTGCCGGCGGGACTGGGCAGGATCGCGCCGAGGAGGGAGGGGAGGGAGGAGGGGCTGGGCGGCCTCGGAGAGCAGGGAGGAGGGAAGGATTCTTGAAGCCCAAGATAAACAAATTGTTCCTCTTCACGTGCGGGGTGGGGGGAGGTGGGGAGGGTGGGGAGTGAGCGCGGCGGCCTCTCCTCTTCCCCTCCCCCAAGCCGGCTCTTTGTCACGGAACGCCCAGCGAAAGCCCGCGCCCGCACCCGCACCACCTCCGACGCCGACGACCCCCAGACCGGGGACGTGCGCGAGTTATAAGCCGCACGACGAGAGGGCCTCCCGCGCCGCCGATCGAGGTGCGGTCTGCAGGGGAAACGCGAGAAGGCGCGCGGCCCCGCTACGCTCCCGGATTCCCACTGCCCGCCCCACTCCGCACACGCGCGCAGCCCAAATCCGGGCCGTGCGGCGGCGGAGGGGGCTGCAGACACCTTTCTCAAGCTTCCGGCTCCCCCCCCCCGCCCCACGAAAGGAAAGCAAAAGAACCGGAGAGTGGAGATAGGAGAAAGGATTCTACCCTCAGGGTTAGGGGGTGGGAACTGCCCCTTCCTCCCGGAGAAGTTAAGCCATTGGCTGCTCCTCCTACCTCCAACCCACCCACCCAGCCATTTAAGCCTCTTTCACCTCCCCGCTACCTTCCACTCCTCCGGGCTTATCAGACTGGCCCGGAAAGTTGGCGGGGAGCGGGGCGGGAGAGCAGCGGAGAAAGCTCTGTGCAAGCAAGTTTAAGAGGAGGAGGGGAGAGAATCCCCGGCGAAGTTGCGTGGCGGGGACTCTCCGCGCAAGCCCAGGGCGTCGCTGTCCCCTCCAGCCCCGGCGAGTGCCGCGACCCTCGGAGCCGCTCCACCTGCCGGGCCGGCCCGGGGTCTCGAGCTGCGAGGGAGCGCATTCGCGCCCGCATCCGCGCGCGCTCTCGTGGACGCGCGCGCGCGCAGCCACCTTCGCTTGCTTCTCACCCACCTCAAAGTTCATTCACAAAACTCTCAGACTTTCTCAGCCCAAAGAGGGTGAGCTGGGGAGAGGAGACGAGAGTATCTCCCTTCCTCCCCCTCCTCCTCCCCCCAGGTTCGAGGGCCTGGTGCCCGCCCAGAATCTGCGACAGCATCCATTTCTCCCTGCACTCGGCGGACGTGCTGAGAGGGGTGGGCGAAGGGGGACCGGTCTGGGGAGCCCAGGCGGCCAGGCGAGGGGTGGGGTGGGGAGCGGTGAAGAGGAGGAGCGAGGTTTCAACTCTGGGTTCACTCTTTCAAATCGGTATCTAAGAAAGGGAGAGGGGGGTAAAACTTTTCCAGGGCCTCACTCCGACGCTCCTCCAGGCTCCCTCCGCCCCTCGCAGTCGTGACTGGCTTCTCCCCCTCTCGCCCCCTCTTCCCCAAATCTGACAACCCTGACAGATGAACAGGTAGCGGCGACGGCAGCTTTTACCTCACAAAAGTTGACGTTAACCCTTCGGCTTCAGCCCACTTCGCCCGCCGTGCAAATCAGATCCCCGTGCCCCCCGTGTAAGAAGCTCCACGGCCCCCCCCCCCCACGCGCGCGCCCCGTGCCCGCTGCCAGCGCGCCCTCACCATGATCAGCGTGTGGTTCCTCTGCTCCGCCGAGGCAGCCTCCGCATCTTGCTGGGGTTTGCTCTGGTGCTGTTGCTTGCCCGTGCCGGCGCCCGATTTCTTGGCCCTCTGCTCCAGGGTCCGCTGGTAGAGGCTCACGGTGTCCCGGCGCTCCAGCTCCAGCTGCGCCACCTGAGCCTGCTGGTACCTGTTCTCGCAGTTGACGTGGTGCCGCCGGCAGCCCTCGATGCGCTGGCGGAGCCGCTCCACCACCGTGCTGTGCTTGGGGACGGCCGCCGAGCCGCCGCCGGGGCCCCCGGAGCCGCCGCCGCCGCCGCCGCCGCAGCCGGCAGCCGGGTGATTGCTAGTCGGAGCAGCGGGAGTACTATTGGGAGTATTATTCACACCGATCCCGGCCCCGCCGAGGCTGCTGTTCAGGCTACTGTTGATGCAAATACTACTGCCATTCGCGGCAGCAGCGGGGGCTGCGAAATCCCCCATCCTGCTCCCCGGGCACACTATTTTGGAAGAACTTTTTTTATCCACCCCCTATCAGCCTCCTCCTTGGGTCCAAGGATTAAAATAGTTTAAGTGGAACGCGGGGGAGACGCAAGCACATGGATGGAAACAGCGATCCCGACCGGGCGAAAAAAAGGGGGAGAGATTTTGGGGTGGTTTTTTTTGTTTGTTTGTTTCCTTTTTTAAACTGTAAAGCTCGAGGGGAAAAAAGGGGGGTGTTATCAGAATACCATCAGACACCTATCAACAAAAAGAATCACAACAAACTGAGCCAGCAGCAAATCGGGTTGCAACTCAAGGGAAGATCCGTTCTTCGCCTGCCTTCTTTTTATAATCCATTATTTTCTAATAAATTCCAGGAGATTTCCGGTGGTTGGCAAGCATTTTCTCCCTACGTACCGAAAAACACACCCCATGTACACACACAAGCATATGCCTCCAGTGCGGACACGCGCGACACACACTCACTCCACACCGCATCGGAAAACGGCAAGCTTGCTTATTGCATTTTCCTTCCACAAAAAAAGTTTTGGTGTTTATGCCGCCCCGTGTTCTCAAAGTACTTTGGCTGCTCAGTTGCATTTCACAGGAACCTAGATATCGAATCCTCGGGCTGGGGGAAGTAAACACATGGACAGTCCGAGGCGACTGCAAAAGTAGATCGGTGAAGTCCTTTGCAAAACGCCGCGCGGAGAGCAGCCCCTAACGCTCGGCTGGGCTGCCGCTGCCGCCGCTGCTCCTGCCACCATCACAATGATCAACTGCTCGCCGCCGCCGCCGCCGCCTCCTCCTCCTCTCGCTCCTCCACCTCCTCCTCCTCCTCCATGCCAGCGGAGTGATATCAGGACGCGCGAGCTCAGTAAACACGGCAGCGGCGGCGGCTGGAGGCCGTGAGACAAGCCCGGGGACACGGCGCAAAACCCGGCGCGGACTCTCCGCCGGCAGGAGCGGGCGCTGCGCGCACCGGCACCCGGCTCCCGCCTCCCTCTGCTCGTCCTCCCCGCCCCTCCCACGCCCCCAACCTCACTGCCACCCGGACTGGGAAGCCGGCGCTGCCAGAAAAGAGAAAAAGAAAGATTCTGGGGGATCTCGGGAATGAATCAACTTTTGACGCGCGCGCGCGCGCGCGCGTGTGTGTGTGCGTGTGTGCGCGCGCGCGCGACTGTGTATATGTGTGTATGTGTGTGCGCGCGGACGACGGTGGGGACGCGCCTGGCTGGATTTAATTTCCTTATTCCAAACGAGGTATCAAATGATCCAAAGTTGTTGTTATACGTTTATACATTATATTGCAGAACTGTGCATGACCAGGCAGAAACATTGAAGCTTCGCAGCAGTTGTCTGTTATCCCTATCCATGTGGAAAGAAGACAAATGAGTGGCTTGTTTTTAAAACCCAGGTAATAAGTCCTCGCTAGTAGTAACCCTGCTTGTGGACACTTGTTCAAACTCTAGGCCAGTCTTAACACACAAATGCCAAATTATGAACAAAAAGAAATAGGCAACAAAAAACTTGGAATATTATTTAATTGGCTGTACATAATGATTGTTGCTATTAGGGCAATTATTGTTTTACTTACCCTTGGAAAAAAATTAAAACAAAGCAAGCAGGGACTTGGAGGTGAGACGAACAGTACATTTTAACAGACTGTTTTGAACACTAGGTGCTAATGACAGCAGTAATTAAGGGTCCTTCGTAAATCAAGTGGAAAGATTGCAGATTTCATGGATTAGAACTATAGGAAAAACACAGTATTTCACAGTTTGTCATAACAAAAACAAGCAAATATGACAGGCATACTTTATTGCTAGATATATTTCCTTCTGTTTAAGTGAATTCACAATAAGTACAATTAAAATGGAAGAACAACCACAGAAAGTAATCTAAACTTTCTGTCATTTCCCCAGATATTGAGTATCCAAAAAAAAAAAAACCCCACTAACAACAACTAAGGATCAAATATAATATCCTTGAATCTGGACTTAACCCATTGCAAATACGTAATTTTGAAAAAATTAAAATGGACAAACTGTTTCTGTGATCATTAGTAGGACAAAAATCTTGATTGTGAGCTGTTAATAGTAAGGCATTTTGTATTATCTCAATAAATCTTATAGAATTAGTTTTTTGGGTAAAAATACACCTCAGTTTTCTAAAATAGCCAGGAATAAAAGAACTTCGGATCTCATGCATTAGTCATGAGATCTGATTGAAACCATCTTCGTTTCTTGGCATTGCAGATTAGCATAGGATGCTGTTTCTAACCTCATAGTGTCAGCAATAAGAAGCTATATTTTTCTTCAATTAATCAGGTCTATATGGTGAACTATATCTTTAATATCCATTGAATTATCTGGTAAAATGGGCAGAAAATCTTGATTGGCATGGTGTGAGGTTACCTCCAAGCAGTGAAACCAATGTGAAAGAGTATCTTTCACTGAAGTTGCCATACTTTTTCAGAGGGCTAGTTAGTTACCATACAACTTTGTGTATCATAACTAACTGCCCCTCCTTCAAGTCTGTGAGGAAATTAAACTGAGTTCTATAGCAAAAAGTCAGTTCTGATTCTAAAAACATAGAGAAAATTATAAGAAATCATAAGAAAAAGACATCACGAAGTGGCCTTTGTCTATTGCACATGTTCACTAAATAATATCTGTATTAATTCAGGAAACATACGGTTTCACTGCAGAGAGGAAGCTATGACTCTGCATTCACTCTCCTCTCTCTGCACTAGAGT
Source organism: Phocoena phocoena (assembly GCF_963924675.1). Lineage (NCBI taxonomy): Eukaryota > Metazoa > Chordata > Mammalia > Artiodactyla > Phocoenidae > Phocoena > Phocoena phocoena. Next base: position 21,151,126 of record NC_089223.1, read on the forward strand.
CTAATTCTTATCCCTCCTCCCCCGTGGCACCTATATCACCCATATAAGACTGCAGTTTGATTTACAGAGGCAGCAAGTTTGAGGGTCTTGAGCATTGAGTCTTTAGTCTGGAGACTTGGGTTCTAATTCTAGCTTCTTTCCTATGCCTCAGAATTTAACTTTTCACTGAGAGTTTGTCATTCTGAAAAAAAAATTCCAACGATAGCAGCAACGTGCATTCCCATTGAGCTGTTTACCTCTCCTATGACGAAAGGAAGCCAAAAATACACAAGAATTTGCATCCTTCCCTTTGAGGCATGAGCAGGTGGAGGATCACATTTTGTGGCTTTACCCCAGAGCTCCCCGAAGACAAGTGGAGCTACTCTTGCACAGCCACAGTATAGTTTGCTGCCCGAGTTTAGTGCATGAGTGGACTACAACACACACAAAAAGGCTGGCTGACTGTTCATGGGTATATGTACATACACACACACACACACACACACACACACACACACACACAAGCCACCAATCTTGTATCTCGTCAAGATAGTGGGAGTGGCAGCCATGAGCTCCAAGACCGAAATGCGGAGAAAAGAAGGACTGTGAAGCTGTGTGATGGCGAATGGGGGCGAGTCTTTGAGGAAATTGACCTGTGCAGTAAGTCTTCCACTGTGACACGCTTGAGGTCGGAAACCCCATCCTAACTGTGCAGGACGATTAGAAGAAAAAAGCAGGAAGTGAACAAGACTTAAGTCTTGAGCAATATAGGCAAGTTACCCTGAATTAGAGATGTTCATCTACTCCAGTGACTTTAGAAGAAGCAAAGGCTTTTATACTGGCTACTTCTAGATTCTCATGATATCTTCTTCTAAGGTTGCCAGCTTTGCTGGTCACCATCGTAAAGTGCTCCTCGAAAGTCATAGAGAAGTCCATGTTCTGGGGAAGCGATTTGAGTCCCTTCTCCCTACCAAGCACCCTGGTATCACAACCATCTTTATCTTTTATGTGAGCCTGCTACAAAGCCAAACTGCCGGATGGGAGCTATTGGACACATCATGAGTGCTATTGCTCTAGAATGGTGAAGAAATCTGAGATGCCGTAGCAGTGACGAGAAAGAAATTACGTGGTTGTATCCCGAGACTTTGATGATATCTCCCTGGGTGCCAAAGAGAAGAAGGGCTGGATGAAGAAGTACCTGTGCCAGGTTGTCCTGAGGCTCTGCCTCTAAGCCAAAGCTGGCAGTTCTAAGAAGTTGAACCAGATTCCCTGTTCTTTAGGTCAACTCTGCATCATCCTCCCATGTCCATCTGATAGGGCTCAGTGTCTCAGAGTCAAGAAAGAGGTCTCTGTGTAGAAACTCCAGTGTATGTGCCACTTCTGCAGCCCTATTAATGTGGATCAATAGCACTGGCTTCCTAATTGTCCCCTAAAGAATACTTCATGACCAAGGAAGAACAGGAATCCCCTGCTGCCCACCTACGGGTAAGCAAACCTTTATATGTGCCCACACAGTGGGCCCAGGCAGTCCTGAATTACTAGCAGCAGTGGGGTGTGCCCTCAACCATCTGACGAGAGCTATCACTTCAGTAATTCCACAAATATAGTTATGGTCTGCTGTGTGCCAGGCACTGTGGTAGGCACTGGGGATACAGCATGACAGTGTATAGAACACAGTCCCTATGGACCTGGAGTTGATCACACTAAGTGCGGTAAGTCAGACAGAGAAAGACAAATATCATAGTATATCCCTTTTGTGTGGAATCTAAAAAATAGTACAAATGAACTTATTTACAATACAAAGACAGACTCGCAGACAGAAAACAAACTTATTGTAGAAAGCAAACTTATCGTTACCAAGGGGGCAGGAGAGGGGAAGGGTAAATTGGGAGCATGAGATTAGCAGATGCATGGTAACCACATATAAATAGGCAAACACAAGGACCTATTGTATATAGCACAGGGACTACATCAAATACATTGTAATAAACTCTAATGAAAAGAATTGAAAACAAGAATATACATATATATGTATAACTGAATCACTTTGCTGTACACATGAAACTAACACAACATTGTAAATCAACTACACTTCAATAAAGAGAAAAAGAAGAAGAACACAGTCCCAACCTCAATGATGGCCAACTAGACTCAGGGCGGTAGATGCAGGGACTAATATGAAGTGGGTATGGGAGCACGTAAAAGAGGCCTCAAGTGCATGCTTGGAGGTCTAAGGAGGCTTCTCCAGAACTCATGCTCAAAACTGGGTAGACATGAGCCAAGCTAAGGTTGGTCGGGGGTACGAAGTGGGGAGCTAGGAAAGAGTGGAGCAAGGCTCTGAGACCTATTGTTTCAGCAAATCCACACTCGTTTCCTCTCACAGGAGCATGAGTGTGAGAGGGTGTGATTAGAAATGAGTCCAAGGCTGGGAGAAAAGCAAGAGCCAGACCGTGCAAGGCCATCCAGAAGCCTAGACTATATCCTTGGGACCAGGCTACCATTGAAAGGATTCAAGTTGATTACACGTTTTACTTTGGCAATGCAGCAGATGTATTAGTACACTGTTTTCTAGAGCGTGTTCTGAAGAACCTGGTCCTGTAAGATGTTTCACCAGAAAGGTTTCTGAGTCAAGTAAGTTTAGGAGATGATCTGTACGGCATCTCTCTCTCGAAGATTCATTACCACGGTGAAGGCCGCAAGAAATCTTTCAACAAAGCATGTTTAACTTTGTTTAGCCTAGCGGTGCCAAAGTCCTGTTATCTCCCACAGAATGAAACACACTCTAGAAAGCTCTGTGTAGGAGAGACTAAATATCGAAGGCAGTTGTAAATCTACTTAAGTTCACAATTGCCTGGGCAGGTAGTCTGTGACAGAGACCACACTCGCCTTACCATCTGCTTTGCCAGAATCACTAGCACCCAGGTTCAAGACCCTTCCCTAACCTTAACTGGATGTGTTGAATTCTGACCTTTAAGCAGTAGGGAAGCAGCAACACAAAGGCAAAAATCCCAGAAGGGGGAATTTGACTAGACTTTTTCAGCATTAGTACTTTGAGTGTCATGTTAATGTCTATCTCTGTATAATAAAACCTCCTTATTAGGGAGTAAGGTCAGTAGTTATTTAACTGAAAATCTTAACTATGTAATATCTTTAAAGATTTAGAGTTTTATAACTTTTGAGGCGTGCACTCTGTCTAGTCTAACAATTACTGGCCTCTTGGAGCTACTTTAATGAGCTCCTTCTACCTAGTAAACCGACTGTATGTAGGTGACATCCCCATGGACAAGGGGTGTTTCAAAAGTTTGCTTCCTTAAGTATTTAAATATTCCTAACAAGACCCTATTTACACGGACTTCCCTGGTGGCACAGTAGTTAAGAATTCACCTGCCAATGCAAGGGACACGGGTTCAATCCCTGGTCCGGGAAGATCCCACATGCCGCAGAGCAACTAAACCATATGCCACAACTACTGAGCCCGCGTGCTGCAACTACTGAAGCCTGTGCGCCTAGAGCCCGTGCTCCGCAACAAGAGAAGCCACCGCAATGAGAAGCCCGCACACCGCAACGAAGAGTAGCCCCTGCTCGCCACAACTAGAGAAAGCCCGCCCACGCCCAGCAACAAAGACCCAACTCAGCCAAAAAAAAAAGACTCGTTTATGTGATTAATTTTCACTTTTTAATTACAAAAGGGTTTACTTAGCTCTAGACCAGGTCATAAATTTGAGAGGAATGTGAATTAATGGGGTTTCTTTTCTTGTTCATGTATCTTAATATGTATATAATAGTTTTATGGTTATTAGGAGAAAGTTATCTAAAGTCCATGGCAGACAAATTTTTAAAAAGCCTTTCGTTCTATTTCACATGTGCCTCTATTCCCAGTGCTAAGTAGTTTGAGATAACAAGGCATCTGCCTTGAACAAGGTCTGGCTTCCATGTAAGACGTTGATGACCTCTGAAATTTGGGGAAAATATTTATAAAATCTCTTATTTATTGAGGCCTATCAGCAGCCAAATTGTTAACTTCAAAAAAAATTATTTAACAAATAATCAAAGAACTGAAAAATTGTACTTTTTTGTAGTAAACATTTACTGGTGATTAGCAATGGCCTAGGATATAATTTTAATGGTCAAGAGTCACTGAAAACTTGCTCTATTGCACGTTCTGTTATTAGGCCCCCACTTCACTGGTGAAGAAACTGAGGCACAGAAAGCTTAAGGAACTTTCCCCAAACCAGAGATGAACAGTGGCAAAGTCTGAACTTGAACCCAGGCTCTCTGACCCCCAGAGCACACACACTATTGAAGAAACACGACATTAGAAGAAGGTCCCTAAGGTTCCTTCTAATTTTAAGGGTCTACATTTCTATGAAATTAAGATTACTGACTTTTACCCAGATCTCACTTTAACAGAAGGCTCTTGCTGCAATGCTCAGGAGGGTTTCAGCTAAGGAGAAATTCTTCCAGGAGGCTGTCTTTGGCCAGGCTTGCCTCAGCCCCAACTCTGGATTAGTCACCTTCTTGGTGCTCTGAAAATGATGTGCAGTTCTCTGTCTTGGCACTTATACTATCACATTATATTATAATTGTCTATCTACTTGTCTGTCTCTCGCTTGTGTTCTATTAGTCTTTGGACCTAACACAGGGCCTGGCCATGACAGAGCTCCATAACCGCGTTAGAGAGCATGAGTAAATGAAAGAGTGAATGGTTCAGTTTACCAAAATTACAAAATGGGAAAGGGAGTTGTGACCAGTCCTCAACAGTAGTCCCGAGGAGAGGAAAACTGCACTACCATTCTGTAGAAACTATTTGAATGCAGTATAAGAAAATCATAGTCAGGTGTGGGTTATTTTTTCAAAATGCCGTTTCTCAGGGGTTTGAGGTAATCTATAAATTGGCTTAGAGAGGTGCAGGGGTGGAAGAAAGGCAAATGGAGTAGAGCCAGCCTCTTACAGATTCTCTCAGAGCATCAGCTGTCTGTCAGCAAGGGGAATGGCTCATGTTTATTGTACACCCATGGCCATGGTCAGATATTAGGCAAGGCTTTTCCTGTGTTAACCAATGTAATAATCCCAACAACCCTAGGAGGTATGTAAACTAGAATTGGCCCAAATGTGCTCTAACATGAGTTCAACTACATGCTCTCAGTTTTGTGTGTATATGTATATTCCATCTCTTTCTTCTGTGCTCAGAAATGAAAAAGGGAGGGAGGGAAGTTGCTCAGAATCAGTAGAGGAATGTAATACACCATGTATATTTATTTCACTTCATGGATGGTGTAAGGGTTTTAAGGTGATTACAACTACACGCCTGAGAAAGATGTAACTCCACCATTTTTTTTTTAATAATTTAAATTTACTTATTTATTTTTGGCTGTGTTGGGTCTTCGTTTCTGTGCGAGGGCTTTCTCTAGTTGCGGCAAGCGGGGGCCACTCTTCATCGTGGTGCGCGGGCCTCTCACTATCGCAGCCTCTCTTGTCGCGGAGCATAAGCTCCAGACACGCAGGCTCAGTAGTTGTGGCTCACGGGCCTAGTTGCTCCACGGCATGTGGGATCCTCCCAGACCAGGGCTTGAACCCGTGTCCCCTGCATTGGCAGGCAGATTCTCAACCACTGCGCCACCAGGGAAGCCCCTCCACCATCTTATTATCCCCATTTTACAGATGAGAAAATGAAGGCTTAAAGAGTTTACATAACTTGTATCCAAATCAACTCCAAAGCCTCTGTCTTATGCACCTGTCTGAATTCAGCTTTGTGTTTTGTTGTTGGTGGTGGTGGTGTCTTGGAGCCCTTCTCTTGCTGCTATTGTCACCCATCCAGCAAATATTTATTGACTATTGACAAGTCCTATATTAGGTGCAAGGTATGCATACTTGAACAGAAACATTTTCCTCCCCAGGGGAGCTTAATAATCTAGTGGAAAGAAGGAATGATAAATCATACAACAGACTAACATAATTGTAGTCAGCTCTTGATTGACCAGAGTTTGAGGGAGTCATGGGAATGGGTTTGTCACAGTTAAGACAAAACCTGTGAGAAGGGGATTGGGAAAAAAAAATTAACCTAAGCTTAGTTAGAATGACAGCCAATATTAAGGGAAGGTTTACCGTTCTGCACATGCCATTCAAAAGGTAAAAAATAATAAGATACAACAGTTTAAGTATACAAAGCATCACTTGCATTGTCTGATGAAAAATCGCCCAAAGCTATCTGCTCAATGGTTTAATATTGCCTGTTCCGCAGCTGAACACTCCCTTTTTTTTTTTTTTTATTTTTGCGGTACGCGGGCCTCTCACTGCTGTGGCCTCTCCCTTTGCGGAGCACAGGCTCCGGACGCGCAGGCTCAGCGGCTCGGCGGCCTTGGCCCATGGGCCTTACCGCTCCGCGGCATGTGGGATCTTCCCGGACCGGGGCACGAACCCATGTCCCCTGCGTCGGCAGGCGGACTCTCAACCACTGCGCCACCAGGGAAGCCCAACACTCCCTTTTTAACACTGGAACAAAGCGAAGCAACATCAGTTTGTCTTTGAGCAAAGTGCATTCTTCTCTGTCACTCTAGTAGACAGTCTAGGTCAGCAGTTTTTAAGCCACGCTGAGCCCTAAGAATTCCCTAGGAGGGGCCTCAGGGGCTGGGCATGGTGGGGAGAGGAGTTGGTTGGTTCTTAGCTGCTCTTCAACTCAACTCAAATTGGAGTAAGATTGCCTTTGAAGAAAGGGTTCCACAGCTACAAAGTGTTTGAAAATCGTTTTATGTCTCATCTTGTTTTGCGGGCAAACTCTCCTTCTCTCCCCAACCCAAACTTTGTCCTCCATCACACACATATCATCATTTCGCTCTTCTTGATGTCACCAAATTCTGGTTCACACTGGCTCGGAATTGGTTAACTTTGGCTCCAAAATTTAGTGATCCACTTGTTAATGTCTGCTTCCTCAAATTTCTCTTCTTTTCTCTGAGCTGGGCAGGCATAAGGATGACCCAGCTAAGTGTGCACTGAGGTGGAGAAAACCATGTGGTCTAGAAATACACTGGGGGAGCAGTGTGCATGTTTGGAAGGCATGCTAGCATCGTCTGCCTGGTGTAGTGGTGGGGTGGGGTTTGCGAGACCCTAGAGTCACGCGAAGGTAGACGGTGGATAATCTGCCTGCTAAGAAGGGTATGTCCTGGTACCACAAGGGTTTTGTCTTACTGAGTGGGGTATACAAATTTGGGACTACGGAGGGGGAACAGCTACTAAGGATGGAAGCTCTTCTGCTACCCCCACTTTCTTCTTTGAGTAAATGCCAAACAAAGAGATTTCAAGGTCCACCAAATGATTAACCTATCCAGGCATCCACATACCTTGGTCCAGTCATGCCTCTGGTTATACTTTGGCTTCTGGGGAGGCCAGAAAATCATCGAATGGGAAATGTGACCATTTTAGGATCAGTGTATTAGTTAGCGCCTGTGAGATTTAAAACAAAGGTCTCAGCTTTGGCTGCCACGCTTTTCATTTCTTCTGCATCCCCTCCTGCCAATTCTCTGTTAAAGAAAATCTTCAGCATGGGAAAAGGAAAAAGCCTGTAATACCTCAGGTGCCATAAGGAACAGACGAGGCACAAGGATGAAGTGATGGCTGCTCAGACAGGGGAAGTTTATTGATCCAGTTCTGCTCACCATCGGTAGATTAGTAACTGACAGATGTTGCAAAAAGACAAGAAGAAAAGGCTCATTGGCAAGGGTCAGGGTCACCCAACCTTAAAGTAGAAGCAATATGGCATCTGTTGGTTAAAATGAAGTTCCAGCCATGGACATTATACAGATCTGTAGTCATTAAAAACTTTGGGGTTTTTTTTTGACACAAACACTGGTGTTTTTTTTAAACTATGTTAATCTCCTTAAGTATTGTTGCTTTTGGCTTCTCAATTACCATGCACATGTCATCTGGTAACAGAACACCTTTATAGCTTTTCAAACCTTCCTACCTACATTCTCAGCCCATGAACTTAGCAGTGGGGCGGGGAGACTGAACGTTCCCTGGTTGCAGGGCCATGGAGGTCACCCAGATCACCTTCTTCTTGACCACAGTGATTGATGCAAAGATGGACGTGTGACTCGGACTGGTCCAATTAAAGCTCTCTCTGGGAATTTTGCTGGAAATGCCAGAAAAGGAACATTTTTCTCCTCCAGGAATCATGGAAGTTAAGGACCGTAAATTCCTGGAGCTGCCTGGGGCCAGCTTTGATATAGCAAAGACAAAGCCTATTTGAAAATAAAGCCAACTCAGAGGAAAACAGAGCCAAGAAATGGAGAGTCCTCGTGACACCATTTCTGTCCTGAATCCAGGTGGGCCTACGGCCAAGATGCCCTAGAAGTTTCAATTATATAATTATATAAGTTTCAATTATATAAGCCAATAATTTTAATTTTCCTCCCTCCCTTCCTTCTTTCCTTCCATTCTTTCAACTGTGTGTGTGTGTGTGTGTGTGTGTGTGTGTGTGTTATAATTGAAATATACATTAATTAGGGACTGGCTAAATAAATTATATAATATCCAATGAATTATATGCAATAATTTAAAGGATTCATATATTATTGCACACGTGAATTATCGCATTACTTATCATAGCAAAAAAAAAGTGAAAACCACTATTGGGGGATGGGAAAACTATATTATATCCATACACGCAAATAAGCAACTGTTAAAAATGAGTCATATTCAGCTATATTGATTGACATTTAAAAATCTTTATGACATATAATTGATTTTCAAAAGTAGTTTATAAAAATGCTCTTATTTTATAAAATTATGTAATTTTGTGTATATAAATCTAGCAAACTCTAGAAAGCTAGTTATTCATCATTATTTTGGGATTTTAGGTGCTTTCTACAATCATTTATTCTTTTCTTTATTGCTTTAATTGTATGCTTATATAATAAAGAGAGAAAATGAAAACCTTCTATTTTCTAGAAAGAAAGAACAATAGAGAAAGGAAAGGAAGGAGAATCTGAAGAGAAGGAAGGATGGGAGTGTCTGTAGTCTGAAGTTTGCCTAAATGATTTTGGAAAAGATTCAAGGAATAGGTGATATCATCTCATGAGTCTTTAAAAAATATTTTCCAGATGGACAGATGAGGAAAGGGCATCCAGAAAGATGAAACAGCAAAGGTGAAGGGGTTCAGAAAAGTGAGAAATCATGATGTCTTAAGAAATACGTTTTCTGATATAGCTAAATCAGTGTTGGTAAATTAGCATTTAATCTTAATAACTAGGGCAGTGAGATCAATTAAAGTCGATGTTAATACAAGGAATTTCATATCAGGATTGCATATGGGATGCACAAGGGAAAAGAAAAGTACTGCATCTCAAGGACACTGGTCTATGCACCCAGTTGCTTGAGTACATCTCTCTTTGAGGTCTAATAATATCTCCAACTTAACATGTCCGAAGCAAAACTCTTATTTCCTCTCCAAATCTGCTTCTCCTCCATAGTAGTAAATTTTATGTGTCAACTTGATAGGGCCACAGGGTACCTGGATATTTGGTCAAACATTATTCTGGGTGTTTCTGTGAGAGTGTTTTTGGATGAGATTAACATTTAAATCAATAGACAGTAAAGCAGATTGCCCTCTCTAATGTGGGTGGGCCTCGTTCAATCAGTTGAAGGCCTGAGCAGAACAAAAAGGCTGACCCTACTGCAAATAATAGAGAATTCTTCTTGCCTGACTGCCTTCAAACTGGGACATTGGATTTCTCCTGCCTTCACACTGGAACTGAAACACATTGGCTTTTCTTAGGTCGTGAGCCTGCTGGCCTTGGGACTGGAACTGCACCAGCCACTCTCCTGGACCTTCAGCTTGCCGACTCACCTTGCAGATCTTGGGAACTGTCAGCCTCCATAATCACATGGACCAGCTCCTAATAATAAATCTCTCTATATATCTATATCTATCTACCTATCTATATATCTATCTATATATATATATACATTTATATACACACATGCTATTGGTTCTGTTTCTCTGGAGACTCCTAATATATTCTTCTTTTCCAGTGTCCCAGTAACAGAAGAAGTGGCAAAATCAATCTACCAGTGCCTTGGTAATAAAAACCTTGGGGTCATCCTTGACTGTCACCCTCTCAAACCTAAGATTCAGCCCAAAGCAAACCATGTCAGTGCCACATTTAAAATATATCCAGAATCTGACCACTACTTATTTTCCTCCTGTTACCATCATGGGCTAAACCTCTATCTTCCCTCACCTGGACAAATGCAATAGTGTCCTAACTGGTCTTCCTGCTCCTGCCCCTGCCCCTTTACAGACAAGTATCCACACAGCAGCCTGACTGTTCCTTTTCAAATATGTCAGTCAAATATTCTCATTTGGGGTGAAATCCAAAGTCCTCACCATGGCCTGCAAGCTCCTGCAGGGTCTGGCTGCTGCTTCTACCTCCCTGGCTCTGTCTTCTGCCACTCCTTACTCACTCTGCTTTCTGGCCTCCTTGCCTTTTCCCTCTTTCTTCTTTGCTTTAATAAGCCAGAAATTCCCTGTCTTGAAATGCTCTATTCCCAGGTATCCATAGGGTCTTGCTAACTCCCTTCAGGTGTGTCCCTCAGAGACCTTCCTAGCCAACCTGTGTGAAATAATCCTCCCCCACCATCTTATCTTTTTTTGAGTCATGTTTTGCCACCAGGCACACAGTACATCTTATTTTATTTATCTTCCGTGTCCCCTTCTGGGACGTGAGGCCCATGAAAGCAGACAATTACTTTGTTTCTCTATCTTCTGCACGTGGAGCAGAGGCTGGCACCTGGGGGGCACTCAATACTTGTTTGTTGATGAATGAATGAGATTTCCTTCCATACACTGAAGGAAACAAGATACTTTTGATGTAGTAATAGCTAACATTTATGGATCGCGTACTATATATTGGGCACTAGGCCACGCTTCTGATATCAATTAACTCATTTTTTCCCCACAACTCTAGCATTTTCTGAATGAGGAAGCTGAGGCAGAGGTAACTCTACCAATGTCACACAGCTGATAAGGGATGGAGCCTGGCTTCCAGCCCAGGCCAACTCAAGGGGCCATGCTTAACCATTCAGAATATACTTCTTGCACATTCATTAAGAGACACTGGAGAACAACAAGGATTGAAAAAAGGTGTATTTCCCAAATTTATTTTCCAGGGATAAAAATATTTCCTGCCACATAGTATCTTCACCAGTTTACAACTAAACAGCTCAGCGTGCTGAGAGTAAACAGACAGTAGAAAGCTTTGGACCCTCGCAGTTTACACTGTGACACCTTTGGAGCAATTTGGGAGAGACTAACAAAGTAACAGCAAAGACTTGTTTGAAAACCTTTCTTGGGTCAAGCATACCTTGTAAATTTGGTAGGAGCTTTACAAACCCACTTGAAGATGCTGGCAGTCCTTTTTACCCTCGTGAATTTATCCTTTTGTGTATCCGGCCAATATTTACTAAGTACCATTAGGTGTCAGGCACAGTTCTAGGCACAGGGGGTACAGAAATACCTTCTTTCATAAACTCTCATTTCCACCTGTAACAAAATGGAGCTCATAGTAATTTGGAGCTAAACTCTGCAATCAGAGACACATGGGTACAAATCTCAGCCCTGCTGTTACTGGCTGCGTGACCTCTGGCCAGTCATATAACTTGTCTAAATCTCAGTTTCTTTGTTTATAAAATGGAGGCAATATCGATTATGAGATCTACCACACCAGTTTACTAGATGTATTAAATAAGATTGCTTGAGGACTTCCCTGGTGGCACAGTGGTTAAGAATCTACCTGTTATTGCAAGGGACACGGGTTCGAGCCCTGGTCCAGGAAGATCCCACATGCCGCGGAGCAACAAAGCCCATGTGCTGCAACTACTGAGCCCGCATGCCGCAACTACTGAAGCCTGCACGCCTCAAGTCCGTGCTCTGCACCAAGAGAAGCCACTGCAATGAGAAGCCCACGCACTGCAACAAAGAGTAGCCCCCGCTCGCCGCAGCTAGAGAAAGCCCGTGCACAGCAACAAAGAGCCAATGCAGCCAAAACAAAAAAAGATTGCTTGATACACACTAAGTATTTGGAAATATACTACCTGTAATGGTGATCTCTGTGATTCTGAGTATGGTTTTGCACGAATGATGACCTCAGAGTTTTGCAGATGTCTCTTCATTTAAGTGACAAGAGTTTGACAGAATTTTAGTGTCTTGAAAGAGTGCAGATTTAGTCAAGATTTTCAACCAGAGTGCTAGACTTTGTGATGAAGTCATAGGGTCTTACACTCACAATTAGACATCATAAAAGAACTATTAAAAGAACTCTGATTCACTAATTTGTTCGTTCTTTTCTCCTTCTGGGGCTATCCGGGAAAGCTGCCCATTTGCAGAGAGCTCCTTTGGCTAACTTCCTTTGCCTTTCAAAGCCCTCAAAAAAAGTTCTTAAGTATCTCATAATGGGTCCAGGAGATTGTTGATTTTGTTTGTAACATGTCAGAAGTAACAATTTTTATACTACTAATAGACTCACTATGAAGTATAAGGGGTATCTCAGGTGGTTTTTGAATGGACCAAATATTTGTATTTATTTATAGGCCCTTCTGCCTTCATGGACCTTAGACCAGGAGTTAGGAACCGTAAGTTCTAACCCTAGACCTGATACTAGTTAACTGTTTGATCTTGACTTTACTGGTGCTTTGTTACCCTATCTATCTATATCAGAACGTTGGTGTCTACATCATCTTCCAAATCTAAAATTCTACAATCACCCATAAATAAAACTCATGAGCAAGAAATCTACCCTACTTGGTACTTGGAACTGAATATGAAAATATAAGGACTTATAAAGGAAAGGATAAGCACAGGGGCTCTTGCATTTCATGTTGTAAACACTGCTACAGCCATACAACAGGATAGTAATAAGGGTTAAAGTAATAATATACATCCTTTTTGTTTTAAGTATAAAGATATGCAATAGTTACATTCATTTCCTTGAAAAAAATCAGACGTTAAAAACTTATTTGAAAGCACAAATGCTAACATAGCTAATGCCATGTACAAAAAGTTGAAAACTAAAGCTCTCCTTGCCCATTGTTCAGTGACTCTAACCAATCCCACAGCGTATTTAGTTAGAATCAATATTAGATGTGAGATTCAGTCCAGACCAGCACTTCAGAGGAGGCTGATCTTCACATGAGGAGTTATCATCCAGCACATAACTTTTTGAAGGCTTTAGAGTCCTTTGAGATAAAAGGGACACTTTCAGGCTGAACCCCTGAAGAAACAGAATTAATAAAGTGTCCTAGCTTAAAACCATTTTACCCTTGGGAAACAGTAAAGCGCATCCAGGACACCTGGCTGTATTTTGCAGACTGAAAGGGACCAGTGAGTAAATGCTTTGCTGCTAGTATTGTCTTGGCAAGGAAAATGTTTCCTAACATTCCTTCTGATTCTCTGAAAAGTTGGACGCCTTTGCATAGAAGAATGAGTTTGCGGGGCTTTCCAAAGGGAGTTCGGAGACAGGTTGTCAAAATGGTGCCTAAGCCAGTAATGTTCTGAATCCATTGGGTTTCTAATTACTGTCCTCTGTGAGCCAGGCAAATTAACCTGGGCCCATTGCACTGCCTGAGAAGAAATAAGGGACCAGTTAAAAAAAAAAGGGGGGGGTGGGTGGCTACTGTATTCTTGCATGCCTGTTACCCTTCAGTTTGATTTTCTTGGGAATGTGTGTGCAGTGTGAGTATTTTTGTTGCTGACACATTTTTGATTCCCTGATCTTGATGAAATAGGTAGCTGAGTAGAAAATAAGACATTTTAAGGATCCTTGTCATTGCAGTGGAGTAATTTTTAAATAAAATAGGCACTTGGTTCATGAAAATTATAGCTAAATAAAATAGAATGAATTTAAAGCATTCACCCTCCTGAAGATTTAGCTGGTCAAGGTCCTGAATTTTCCTTACCTCACTGCATGGCTTATTTACAGAAGTTATTTACAGAAACTACCACCACCAACAATAATGAACATCCTCAAGAACAAGTAGATATGAAAAAGAACTGATTAGGAATTTTGGAAAAAGGCACTCTTTGAAATTAAAAATCTCAATAGATGGGATAGTGTCTAGATTGAAATCAGCCAAAGAGAGAGTTGGAAAAAAGTGCGGAGAAATTCACACAGAATGCAACACCCGGAGACAAAAACTACTTAAGAGAAGTTAAAGAGTCATGAATAATAGATGGAGAAGCTCCCAAACAAATATTTAGGAGTTCCAGGGGAAAGTAGATGAAAGAGAAAGACAGGAACAACATTTGAAAAGATGAGACTGCGAAATTTCCAGGATTGAAGACATGTCCTCAGGCCGAAAGTTCACAGCAAAAATAAAAATAAATCCATATTGTAGGAAAACTGTAAAAACATCAAGGGCAAAGAGAATGATCCTAAAAGCTACCAGAGAAAAAAGACAGATTGCCTACAGAAGAATAGCAGCTGGGCTGGCAGCCCACTTCTCAACAGCACTGATAGATGAAATAATTATCCAGACTGCTGAAGGAAAATAATTTCCCATCTAGCTAGATTCTCATGCCAAAACTAAACTAGCATTCAAAAGAGAGACAAAATAAAGATATTTCACCCATGGGAAGTTTACCCCTCGTAGATCCATTAAAGGATTAACTTGAATTTAAAGAAAAGAGCCTAATAATAATAATTATAACAATATCTAACGCTTTACATGCATCAGCTATTTTTAATCCTCACAATAATAATATGAGGTAGATAAATTTTTAACCTCATTTTAAAGTGAGGAAACTGAGGTACAGAAATATTAATGCCTCCCAGCTAGTAAGAATGAGGATTTGAACTAGGTGGGCTGGGAAGATATTGGATGAAAGAAATATTAATAAGCAAAGAAACTGACAAACTAAGTGGATATATCTTAGTTAACCACTGACTGTAATAATTAACTGTTTTACTTAGAAAAAGAGGAAAAACTAAAACTATATAATAATAATGTCAGGAGCTGTTCTGTAAGTGGCTAAATCTTGCCAAGACCCTCAGTGTGTTTAGGAGAATGGTGGTAAAGAATAACTTAAAACTTTTAATGGAAATTTATTGTTACATAATTAAAAATATAGGGGTAACAACAGCAAGGATAGAAATGTAATTTATAGTTTCAAAGTCAGCAGAAGAATATTTAATGGAATAAAGGCATTTACCAATTCAGCAGAAAACAAGAAGAAAAATTATAAAAAGGGAAAGAAAACAAAGACAGTAGTAAAGATATGTTCAACTATATCACTAATCACAATAAACAATTATGAAATGAAATTAAATTGTTAAAAGAATTTACTAATGTATTATGTATTTTTTAATTAGCCAAAAATTCTGTTATCCAAGTTTTGCATCTGCCTCCAATAGATTAGTATCATTTTAATCGATGATATATTGAGAACATTCAAGAGGTGTATCCTGCATTATTTATTTTAAAAACCCATATTTAAAAACCAAGATGTGTGTTTACATACCCATTATGATAAGGGAAATTATAACCCAAACAGATGGATATTTATAAAAACTTATATTTCAGGAAAGGACTTGAAGTAAGAAGTCCTTTCCAACTCCTTCTTTAATGGGAGAACAATTATTTCAGAACTACATGCTTTCCTAATGGTAGTCCAGGGTAAGTCAAAGGGAAAACATTTAGCAATCTTAAATCTTTTACCTCCTAAAATTTTAGAAGGATAGCTATCAGAATGATTTTCCAATCAACATTATAGGAAATCTTCTAGTTGATAAAAGGCCACATGTCTACATCCTTCTTAAAAGCTGAATGACTTTTTAATGTATCCAGATGAGATCCAACATTTCACATACTGAATCAGAAGGAATAATTTTTATTGTCCATATACTGTATGAATATGAAATTAAACTGTAATCTTCCTTGATCAATACTGTAGATTCCATGTCATGATTAATTCCAAGAAAACAAATTTCTGCATCTTCTGTGGAAACTACTTTTCAATTGTAACAACATTCTCAGAAAGTTTTCAGGTTGTCATTATCTTTCCTTTTGGACGTCAAAGTGCAAAAGATTCCTGAACAAACAGCCTGCACAGAGAGAGCTTCCTGGAACTACCACCACAATCAAGAGAGAAAACTGTACCATCACCACAAGGCTCCCTACTGCTACCCACCCATCCCTAACCCCTGGCAACCACTAATCTTTTCTCTATCTCTATAATTTTGTTATTTCAAGAGTGTTATGTAAATGCAATCACTCAGTATGTAACCTTTTTTTTCACTCATCATTATTCCCCTGAGTTTCATCCAAGTTGTTGCGTTTATTGATATTTTATTCCTTCTATTGCTGAGTACTTTCTTTGGCATGGATATACCAGTTTGCTTATCCATTCACCCATCGAAGGAAAACTGGATAGATTCCAGGTTTGGGCTATTATGAATCAAGCTGCTATGAAGAGTCATGTACAAGTTTCTGCATGAACATAAGTTTTCATTTCTCTGTGGTAAATGCTCAGGAGTACAGCTGCTGAGTCATATGGTAAGTACATGTTTACTTTGAAAAGAAACTGCCAAATGATTTTCCAGAGTGGCTATACCATTTAACATTCCTACCAGCATTGTATGAGTGAACCAGTTTCTCTGCATTCTTGTCAGCATTTGGTGTAGTCACCGTTTTTAATTTTAGCCATACAGGTAGGTGTTAGTGATAACTCAATTGTGGTTTTAATTTACATTTCCTTAAGGGCTGATGAAGTTGAACATCATTTAATGGGCTTACTTGCCATCTCTGTACGTTCTCTCTGAGTGTTGGTTCATGTCTTTGGCCCGTTTTCCTAACTTGATTGTTTACTTACTATCGTGCTTTAAGAATTCTTTATGTTTTCTAGACACAAATCATTTGGCCAGTATGCGTTTTGCAAATATTTTCTCCCAAGTTGTCATTTTTCTTTTCAGCCTTTTAAGAGAGTCTTTCCCAGAAATACAGTTTTTACTTTTAATGAAGTCCAAATTATTAGCTTTTCCTTTAGGGATTTGTGCTTTGGGTATCAAATTTAAGAACTCTGCCTAACTGTACGTCACAAAGATTTTCTCTTCTGTTTTTTCTAAACATTTATAGTTTCGCATTTTACATTTAAGTCTATCATTCACCTTGAGTCCATTTAGTTAATTTTTGTATACAGTGTTAGGTTTAGGTGGGTTTTGCTCTTTTGTTTGTTTTGTTTTGTTTGCTCATGGATATCCAGTTGGTTCAGCCCATTTGTTGGAAAGGCTATCCTTCCTTCGCTGAATTGTTTTTGCACCTTTGTCAAAAATAAGTTGAGCATATTTGTGTGGGTCCCTTTCTGGGTTCTCTATTCTGCTCCACTGATCTGTGTGTCTGTTCCTCTATATATGCCACAAGAGTCTTGATTACTGTAGTAACATATGTCTTGAAATCAGGTACACTGACTCTGCCTACTTTATTCTTTTTCAAATTGTTTTAGCTATTCTAGTTCCTTTGCCATTTCACATAGATTTTAGAATAATCTTAACTATGTCTACAAAAAATTCTTATAGATATTTTCATAGGAATTGCATTAAATTTATTTATCAATTTGGAAAATTGACATCTTTATTATGTTGAGTCTTCCAATCCATGAACACAGTAATGTTTCTTCATTTATTTAGATCACCTTTGATTTCTTTCATCAGCATCTTGTAATTTTCATCATATAGATTCCATACATTTTTGTTAGATTTATACTTGAATATTTAATATTCTTTGGAGCAACTGTAAATGGTTTGCATTTAAAAAAATTTTTGTTTCCACTTGTTTGCTGTTAGTATATAAAAATGCAGTTGATTTTAGCTTGTTGATCTTACGTCCTGTGAACCTGCTGAACTCACTTATGAGTTCTCAGAGGGTTTCTGTAGTTGATGGTGGTGGAATCCTCCAAATCTTCTAGGTATACAATCCTGTTACTTGAAAATAGAGACCATTTTATCTCTTTTAAAAGTTCTATTTTTTAAAAGTTAAGCTCTTTGCTTCTTTCAAGATACATGGCTTAAAACGATCCTGAAAATTTGAAAACAAAGAATGAAACAAGATACACCAGGCAAAGACACATACAAACACACACACACACATATACACAACAGATGGTAGAGACGTAATAATATCAGAAAAATTAGAATATAAGCATTAATAAAGGTAAAAATAGGACACTACATAATATAAGTATCAATCCACCAAGAGTACATAATTATCATGAACTTCCGTGCAGCTAACAACATGGTCTTGATATTAGTTAAGTAAAAACTGACAATTATAAAGACAATTTTGCAAAATATAGTGGGTAACTTGAACACACTTATATTAAAAATGAATTGATCGACCAGAACAAGATTACAAGAAAATAAAAATTTGAAAAATAAAGTTATCAAGTTTGAGTTAATATATGTGCATAAACACACACATGTCTTATATCCAACTAATAGAATAAAGCTTTTAATTTCAAGTACTAGTGGAACTTGTAAAAAATGGACCATCCAAATGAGGTTACAAATTTTAAAGTAAAGTGTCCATATAAACCACAATCTCTTGTCATGGTACACTTAAATTAGAAACCAACAGTAAAAAGGAAACCTAAAAGGCACATGTGTTTGAAATATTAAAGATACACTTAAGTAATCCAATGATTAAGTAGGAAATCACAATGGAAATAATAAAATATTTAGAAATAAAAACTATGAAATTACCACCTGTCAAAAACTGAGATAGGCTAAGACAGTATTTTAAAGATGAATTGTAGCCTTAAAATTCCTTTATTAAAAAGGTATGAAAACTGAAAATAAGTGAGCTAAAGGAACAGAGTAAACCTGGATAGAGTAAAAAGGTAGGAAATAATAATAATAAAGCAGAAGTTATAAAATATTAATAGAAAACAGAAATAAGAGAAAGGCAGGCAAATCCAAAATCTGCTCTTTTGCTATTTTATTTATTTATTTATTTTTGGCTGCGTTGGGTCTTCATCGCCGTGTGAGGGCTTTTCTCTAGTTGCGGCACGCGGGCTTCTCATTGCGGTGGATTCTCTTGTTGCGGAGCACAGTCTTCTCATTGTGGTGGCTTTTCTTGTTGTGGAGCACGGGCTCTAGGAGCTTGATCTTCAGTAGTTGTGGCACGTGGGCTTCAGTAGTTGTAGCTCACGGGCTCTAGAGCACAGGCTCAGTAGTTGTGGCCCACGGGCTTAGTTGCTCCGCGGCATGTGGGATCTTCCTGGACCAGGGCTCGAATCCATGTCCCCTGCACTGGCAGGCAGATTCTTAACCACTGCTCCATCAGGGAAGCCCTCTTTTGCTATTTTAAATTAGAAGAATCATTCATATTGTTCAAAATTTTTAATGTATGAACTAGTATGTAATTAAAACCTTACTTTCTATTTCTTTTACTTTGCCATCCAATTTCCCTCCCACAGACAACAAGTATTATCTTCTTTCTTATCTTTCCAGTGATAACTTTTGTACAGGAAGCCAGTATACGTAGATAGTAGCCCCTTCCTTTTTTTAGCTCTGGTAAACTGGGTGTATTTTTCAGATCTTTAGCAAGACTGACATAAGAGAGAGAGAGAAGAGACAAACAGTATTGGGAATGAAAAAGAGGACATAACTATGTATATGGTAGAGATTCTAAACATCCTAATTAAATAATATGCCAATCACTTTTCATATGTATGCCAATAAAGTAGAAAACTCAAATGAAATAGATGATTTTTCAGAAAAATATAAACTACCTGGATCAATCAGTGTTCAGTCATGAAAACAGAGCCCCTCCAGGTAGGCCAATAAAAGGGATACATTACAGGAGATTCGCTTCAAAAGGAAAACTTCAAAGTGAAACAGCAGGTGGTGAGCCAACACAGAAATTAGTCCCATCAGGAAGTTATTACTACCGCTAAGGCTGGAGGGACCAAGTGGGGCGGTTGGTATTACTGGGGGGTAAGACCCAGAGTCACCAGTGGGAGCTGGATTAGTGACAGGGGGCTGCGAGGGAGCTGGACCATGGGGAAAAAGTGGGAGCTGGAACTCCAGGAGAGACAGACACTGCCGGAGGCAGAGAGAGAATGGGAAAAACGCCTGGGCTTCCCTCCTCCTCTGCCCGGTAGTCCTCTGTGAGTGCTCACCATTGACCAAAACTAGCTAATTGCGTAGGAAATCTCAGTCATGTGGTTTGCAGCAGGAAGACAGAGAAATGATCTGAGAGCAAATAGGAAAGAAATGACAGTGTTAAAATGGACTCAAGAAGAAAAAAACCCCCAGCAACAGTAAACCTGCAACCATCTGCAAGTAAAATATTCTCTCTACCCTCCCTAACCTCCTAACCTCCAAAGACCTTGGACCCAGACAGTCTGATAGGAATTAAAACAGATAATCCTAATATTATAGAAATATTTTGAAAAACTGAAGGAGTGGAAAAGCTACCCAAGTCATTTTATGAAGCTAGTATAAGTTTGCAATTACAACTAGAAAGGGAGAGCATAAGAAAAGATAATCATAAAAACAACTGTATCTCATGTATAAACATAGGAAAATCCTACGTAAAATAAGAACGAAAATTCAATTTTACATATATATGATACATCATAATTAAATGGAATTTCCCCATCATGCAAGGATGTTTCAACATCATAAAATATATGAATGCAATCAGCATTGTCAGATTGAAAAGGCAAAGTTATTCCCAACAGGTGCAAAAAAATGTTGGGGATGAAATTAAACATTTAAGATTTTTAAAATCTTAGTAAATTATAAATAGAAGGGAATTCCCTTCATCTTATTTCTAGATTCACTGTTTCCACTCTATCACCTAATATTTTCTCCTCAACCCAACGAAATCAGTCTATAACTATCACCATTTTCACCACCAAGTTTAATGGGAAATTATTATTTTGGTCTCTCAGCAGCTTTTGACACAAAGGATCTCTCCCTCCTTCTTGAAATACTCTCCTCCCTTGGCTGCTATGACCCTATGGTCCTGATTTTCCTCCTGGGTCAGTGGTCATCCATTCTCATTCTTATCCACTGGTGCCATCGTATCTTTCTGGTACGTACATTTTAAAGTTCCCTGGAGTTCAGCCCTCCATCCTCTTTGTTTTCCCTCCTCTCTTTACACTTGCCATCCTGATAATCTAATTCATTCTTGTGACTTTAAATACCATGTGTTCACTGATATGCCCAAAGGCATATCCAGCTCCAACTCCCTGGTTGACATTCATTGAATGTAACATAAGTATCTCAAACCTAACTTGTCCAAAGCAGAACTCTTGGTTTCCTTTTCTTTTGCCAACACACAACCTTTTCCTCTCCAGGGACTTCTTAACTCTGTAAAGGCACTTCATTTACTGTTGCTCAGGCCAGATATGTAGGGTCATCCTTGACTGCTCTCCTTCCATCTACCATACATCCAGCCTCTCATTACACCTTGCTGGTTTCATCTTCAAATAAATCCTTAATCCAAGCAGTTCTTACTATCTTCACAGCTATCAACACAGTGAAAGCCAGCATAATCTCTTACACAATTGATTGTAACTGTCTCTCAGCTTCCACTCTTATTCCCTGTAGTCACTTCTGCCAACAGCAGCCAGAGAGAACTTCTTAAAATGTAATCCCGTTCAAATTGTGTCCCTTCTCATGACTTCTCAAAGCCTCCTGTTGGTACTCAGGGTAAATTCCAGTCTTCTTGCCATCAGCTACGTGGCCTGATGATGCTACCTCAGTGACTCATCTCCCACTGCTATTCTCCCTGTTTGTTTCCTTCTGGTTACACTGCTCTTCATCTGCTTCTTAGACATACTAGGCTCATGCCTAACTCGGGCGTTTCTTTCATCGCCCACTGCATGGACTGCCTTTCTTCCAGACCATCACATGGCTTCTGATGCTCAGCCAGATTCCCTTCAGAGGGTTTCGCTACCTCAGCTTCTAGAATCTCAGTGGACAGCCTGCAGTGGATGGCCTCTTCCACCTTAGCTGAAGAAAGCCACCCTGTTCACGGTCATACTACTTCCTGGGATAGCTGCATCTAACATCTGATCCTTGCAAGGTTGTAAAGGTGAAGTTCCCTTGCCCCTACTTATTCTACCCCTTGGATGGGGTCATGGTAGCTTAGAGCCCCCTATTGAAATGCTAGGCATAGAAGTGTTTATTAGATTAGTATTTGCACTGCATGTAGGTTTGAAATATTTTATCTAAAACATTTAAAGTTTAAGGTATTTTAAAATCAAGAAAAATTATCAAAATATCCAGTTTCTTCAAAATCACCTAAATGCCCATGAATAGGAAACTAGTTAAACAAATGTCAGTACATAATGAATTACATTTTAAATGATGCTTCATATTTATACAATAGGGAAAGATATTGAAACATTCTGCTGAATGAAAAATGTTATAAAATATTATACACAGTATAATTTTATATGGACACAATGTCCATATATACATAAGAAATGTTAAATAAAAACTTATAAATGATTGTCTCGGGTTATATCTAGAGAGTAGACGCTTTTTGCTGTTGTTCTCTATTCCCTAATGCTCATGTGTATTTTTTTTTTTTTTTTTTTTTTTTTTTTTTTGCGGTACACGGGCCTCTCACTGTTGTGGCCTCTCCCGTTGCGGAGCACAGGCTCCGGACGCGCAGGCTCAGCGGCCATGGCTCACGGACCCAGCCGCTCCGCGGCATGTGGGATCTTCCCGGACTGGGACACGTGTCCCCTGCATCGGCAGGCGGACTCTCAACCACTGCGCCACCAGGGAAGCCCGCTCATGTGTATTTTTATAAACATAATAAAACTACTGAAATAGTTCTTCAGAAGTCACCTACCATAGAACTGTAAATTATAATAGAAAAGAATGACAGGAAAGTGGCAGGGCCCAGTGGGAAAAGGTTTGGGAGCCACAAGACCTGGGTTCTAGGCCCAGCTCTGCCCTTACTTGCTGTGTGAAACCAGACAAGTTCTTCTCCCTCTCTGGGCTTCAGGAGCCTCATAAACAAGTTAAGGAGGCTAAAATGAAAAAGAAATGCCCATTTTCACTTAATTAAGTTTTCACTGATTTTTTTTCAATTTATAATACTGAGTGCTGGCAAGGCTGCAAGTAAATTTCACCCTCAATTTCTGACGTTACCTGTGTGAATCAGTATCACATTTTCTGAAAAGTAATTTGGTAGTATGGAATAAGACAATAGGGAATTATCGCAAGGAAATAATCAACCATGCACACAAGAATGAACAAGCGAGGATGTTTCAGTTAACAACACTACTTAGAGCATTAACGAACTGGAAGCAACATAGTTGTCCAACAACAGGGGATGGCTCAATAGATGACAGCACAAACAGGAAAATACTATGTTGCCAATCAAAAGCATATTTTTGAGGAATACCTAATAAGCTGAAATATGCCCACAAATAAAAGATATACTTCAAATTTTGTCGTATATATATTTTAAACGACCAGGAAGAAACACACCAAAATTTACCAGTGTTTATCTCTAAAGGTTAGATGATCAGTGACTTTTACTTTTTAATCTGTTTCTGTATTTTCTAAATCATATAACAAACAGAAATTTTCTGAGCTGAAAAATCTACTTTTTAATAAAGAAAATAACCCTCATCTCTGCCCCTTCCGGTCTCAGCACTTCATCTCCCTCTCCAGTCCAAATGGCACTAGACCACAGAGCACATAGAGATCCCTGGGTCACAATCCACTGCGGGGAATTACAAGTCACCATTATAAATTGCCCCCTTGTCCAGACTATCTTTTCAAAAATGTAAGCAGGATTAGATGCCTGTGCAGGTCAACAAATGAGAAAAGTTAGTGAAGGTTCAACATTTTATTCCCCAATCTTGCCCGAGTATATAAATATTCCTTAGTATCTATTGCTCCTGGTTTAATAGCCATTCCGTCGCCCTGAACTGGTTTGTGACGTGACCTGATACCATTCGTTGCCCCAGGGGAAGTGTTAAACTATGAGAAAAGAGGGGTGGATTAAACGAGGAAGAAAAACTATCTCTACATCATAAAACATACATACTAGTTCTCATTTATTCCCATTCAGTTGAAGCAACATACCTAATGTGTTACTAACATTTCTGGTAATACAGTATCGTTGCTCCCTTTAATAATGTGGAAGTGTCTGTAACTCTCATTTGGACTTGGTGAATTACTGTTTTATTTAATGAAAAAAAAAAGATAAATTGTACTTGATTTGTATTTATTAATTTCTATGAATTTGGTATATGACATTTATGAAAGCTTAGGCACATAATTTCTCCTTTCTTTAATTTAAAGCTGGGGAACCGTTTAAATATAATTTTAAATGGTGCATAAAATGCTTCCTGACATGTTTGTCTTCTGAATTTCCAACACCCTTATTTGCCATTTCTATATGATGAACAAACATTTTCTCAAATTGTGGTGAAAGAAAAATGTTACCTGTTTAGTATTCCTTTATTAAATCTGAGCTCTTGTATTTTGAGTTTTCTTGAGGTTGATAAGATGAGTTGCAATTGCAATCTGGTTCATGCTTAACTCAATTTGATAGGTAAGGCTTTGCAGGTGTAGCAATCATCAATCTGGTGCAAAACCTCAGAACAAAATCTAAAAATAGATGTCATTTTGATAGTCTTTTGGGGTGCTAGGAGAAGTAAGTAATAGACAAAGTACATTTCTTAAAGAAAATTATTATTTCTCTGATTATTTCCTAAGCATAAAATAGCTTTTCCAACAAAAGAGGTATTTTTCTTCATATTTAATTTCTTTAAAATGATTCTATTTTTCCTATTCTGTATTTTGGTCAAGTTAATTTGTAACTCCTCTGAAAAGCTATATAGGTATTGTTCAGATAGGGTTCACTTATTCTAAAATTTCAATTTTTGAATTTTTAAATACATGCAAGCTTTACATAGTATTTTTTTTTCTTCAGAATAAGAATCAAGTATTTATTTGGCCTTATTTTTAATCAGAACATACTTGAAAAGAAAAATCACTGACTCTTTTATGAGAAATCAGTGAATAAAAAAATGGAAAGTCTCAAAGTACTGCTGTTCTACTGACTTCTGTCATTAAAACAGATGTTCTCTATAACCTTGACCAAACCACTCCATCCTCTAATCAGAAAGGAGCAGACTTGTTTGTGGATTTATGATAGATGTCTGTGCCAGAGCTGGGAAGACTGTCTAGGGCTGTGGGCTCTTTATAGACTGGTTTTTGTGCTGAAATTTGGCTTGTAATTCTTATTTTAATTCGTCATATATACTTTCATCCAAACATGGTTTGCTTTATTTTTTTAAAAAAAGGTCTTATTAATCGGATAGTTCAGATGTATTCATCGCAATTATGAGTCGCTATGGCTTTAAATATATGAATGACTTGCTGATGTCAGCAGCTAAAAACTAATGCTGCTGATATCAGCTGACAGGACACTAATTACTAGTTATGTGGCTATTGCCTGCTCAAGGAGCTATTCAGTGAGTTATGATTTAGAAAAGCTGGAGAGCACAGGGCTGATTTGTGAAGAGATATCTCATAGGAAAATACAACCGAAGTTCTCAGATGGATCCTCATGGCAGAGATCTATCTAATTAGGAAGCGTCTATTTTAATACAGAACCACAGAGAAAGCCCAGCTGGCAAAGAAGAATTTACAGGAAGACACAGAGCCATCACTGGTCCAGCTGCCAGCACAGGCAATCTGAGCGCGTCTCTCAGCGTTTAATCAATAGTGGTTGTAGGACAATTACTCGCTCACAGACGATCCATCTCATCATCTCGAGAGGGAGGGTCTTCACAGGTGATCTGGATGGAGAGCCCCCGTTCAACCCCGCTTGTCTTACCTTCAGAACTGAGGCCTGTCCAGGAGCTAGACACTCACTAAATTATCACTGAGAAGGTGAGGCATGACAGTGGGGAGAGTGCAGACTTCTAGTTCCATAGAAGGATTAGGTTGGTCAATTGTGCTGAGAGACCCTAATGTTTCTGAGGACAAGAACTTGTTGCTAAATTCATATTCTATGTGTGCTCAATAAAGACTGATGGACTGACCATAGAGAGATCTTTGGGTAAAAGAAAAACAAAAACAAAAACTATAGCTTTCCTCTGAGGCTAAAAAAACAACAACAAAAAATCTGGTCTTATTTGCCAAATATGAGAGGACACCAAACCTTCAGAGATCTGTCTTTCTCTGTGGAGTTCTTCAGGCTATGTCCACGCAACAGCTTAAGAACATGCTTGCGGGAGTGAAGCCAGGCACAGAGATGCAGGCATTGGCCTTTACACCCAAGCCGGCTTCCGTCTTCTCTCGCCTCTCTGTCTGTGTTGTCAGTTGTCTTTGGAGAGTTTTACAAACATCTGCTGAACAGGCTGTTAATGAGTCATGCCCGCTCCCTGTCTTAACTTTGGCACGGCCCCAGTCTCTACGAAGGGAGACAGGACAGAGGAGGAAAAATTGTTTTGAAAACACTTGCTTATGTTGATACATGTTTTATCGTTGCTGATCTATCCATGGAATAGGTAGTAGGAAATCATCAGAGGTTATTCCAGAAATATCAACAAATTGATTCCACATATTCTAGAGTCTTTAATCCAGAATATGAAACCCTGGCCTGGGCCACAGGGTAGGGTGGAAGCAGGAAGGCTGTGAGGCCAAAGAGAACAGTGAGTATTCAGCATCCAGCTTACCTGCTGAGCAGGTAAGCAAGTTATACATCATCCTGTGCTTCAGATTATCATCAGTGAAGTAACTCCTTATATCCTATGGCTGCGGAGAGGATGAAATAAGATCATGCCTATAACAATCTTAATACGATGCCAGGCACTGTAGGCATTCTGTCACCAATACTTGCCTTCGTCCTTTGTCTTATTTGGGGTTCCCCCCACGGCAGACCCTGAGACGAGGTGTCCAGGGCATGGATGCTCCAGAGCAGTGGAGAAGTGAGACAGAGACCAGGAAGCAGCCAACCGGATATGTTATTAAGATGGATACCCATGTGGGTGACTGGAACTTAATCCCACAGAGAAACAGTGCAACACAGAACCTCAGTGTACCCCGCCGGAGGGAGGAGAGTGCTGGGGTATTTATACACCTAGTCCCAAGACTCATTGGCTGAAAACTACTGGGAGGGAAGTAGATTATATGCCAGGCAATTCCAGTTTGCTCTGTGCCTCCTGCTGTTCTGGGGGGAAAGCTCTCAGCACATCTGGCAGCTGGATGTCAGCTGAAGCACTCTGAAATTTCTTAGGGATGCGGGTGAGGCAATGACAGACCCAGTGGGGGAATACCTAGACATCTAAGACACAGTAGTTTCCATCAAGAAGCCACCAATCAAATAAGGAAGATAGGACTGTTGAAACTTCAAAGGAAAAGGTTTGTGATGCCAAGATGTCTGTAGATTGCAGGTGATATCAGCACCTGGATCTCCCCAGGGCAGCACTCACTACATCGGGTCCCCTGGCTCTTAGCCCAGCATTTGATCTGTCAGCATCCAGAGAGTGAATTCAGAGGAGCTATCAGACTCACGTTAACCAAGACCCACAGAGTCTGAGCAAAAAACTCGAATGCCTTGTGTAGATCTGCATTTTCTCTCTGTAGGCTGAGCTCCATGAAAGACCACATTATCATCTTAAAGTGGATTTTAAAATGGAGATTCAGAAAAATGGACGCTGTTAGGAATGGCTCCTTAATTGAGATAGTTGGAGGAACTCTTCTCCACCAAAGGGATGGCTTTGCCCATAGGGATAGAGGCAAACAGTCTATCCTCAAGTCCCCAACTGGCCCTGCCAAGGATGGACCCTAGGTCTCCTATTTGTGGCTTCCAGACAAACAAGGTACACCGTGTTAAGAGCAAAGAGTCTGGAGTCAGGACCTGGTTCAAATCGTGTACTACTGTTGTATTAGCTGGGTGACCTTGGCAGCTATTTCAACTCTCTGTGCCTTGGGTTTCTCATCTATAACAATACCTATTTTATAGAGTTGTGAGGATTATATGTAATACATCTAATATAATACATATAAAGAGTCCAGAATAGTTTTTGATACCAAGTGAAGCGTTAGTTATCATGACAGCTGCTATTCAGACCATCCCTCTCCCCCAACCTTTAAGCTGACACAGTCTTTCTTTAGGTATAGTAATAGCTTTCAGCAAGTTTGACTCTCTTCTTAGAACCAGTTTATCTCACTAAGGTGTCCTTGCTTATTGTCCTAAAAGGTCTGTCATTTGTGGGTTGGGGAGGGGGGTGGCTTTGTTTTCCTCCCATTTTCCTTGCTATGCATGTAAATACAGAAACAACTCAATTGCAGCACAACTTGGGCGGAGCTCAGGAGACCGTCACAAAGTGCACCGAGGTTCAGAGGCCAGAGGGCTCCCTGAGGTATGGGACAGGAGCGGCCCAACCGCATGGGGCTGATGGCTGAACAAGCAGCGAGTCTAGAATTTTAGGTTAGGACAGTGTTTTCAAATGTTGCACAATGTAGAACATCTTTAAGTATTTGGCCCTGGAATGCACTCTGGGATCCTGCCAAGCGTGTCTCTCTTACAACTTGGGGCCAAAGCAACAAATCAAAGCCACTGTCAGATTTAGCCCTGATAAGTGAAGTATGTTTCTTGATGGAACCAAAGATTTCAAACCATCCAGGAGAACAACAGGACTCCTTGAAAAGGGAATGGAAGGCCTCAGTAAAGAATGCATGCAAGTCAAGCAAGTCAGACAGAGAAAGACAAGTAGCGCATGAGATCACTTATCTGTGGAATCTAAAAAACACCGTACAAATGAACTTATTTACAAAACAGAAATAGACTCACAGTCATAGAAAACAAACTCCTGGTTACCAAAAGGGAAAGGGAGGGGGAGAAATTAGGAGTTTGGGACTAACCCTCACACATTACTGTACATAAAATAAACAACAAGGACCTACTGTACAGTACAGCGAGCTATACTCAATATCTTGTAATAACCTATATGAGAAAAGAATCTAACAAAGAATGAATATATGTATAATTGAATCACTTTGCTGTACACCTGAATCTAACACAACATTGTAAGTCAACTATACTGCAATAAAGTTAAAATATTTTTTAAAAATAACCTATAATGGAAAAGAATCTGGAAAATATATATGTGTATATATGTGTATAACTGAATCACTCTGCTGTACACTTGAAACTAACACAACATTGTAAATTAATTACACTTAAATTTAAAAAAAGAATGCATGCATTGAAAGAACTGTTAGAAAACCTATCAGCTACAAGTGTGTTGGAAAAGATGCTGGACTTACAGGCCCTGCACAGTCCAGGAGAAGAAAAGGATTCCTTGAAAAGTGAATTGAAAGTATCACTGCAGAATGTGGACATTGAAAGAACTGTAAGGGAGCAGAGCAGGGGCAAGTGTGTAGAGAGGATATTAGACTCAGAGTGAGAAGCTCAGGTTCTATTTCAAATGGGTCGCTCATCGGCTGTGAGACTTTGGGAAGGTCATTCAGCCTTTCCAGACTTTCTCTAACAAATGAAAGGTTCGGTTAGTTGTTCTGTAAGATGGATTCCAAGTCTAACACTACTCTGTGATTCAAAATATTGACAGAGATGGAAGAGTGGTCGAGCTGTTTCAGTTGGAAAACAAAAATTACAGTGTTCCTTCAGACTTTCCCCCCATCAAGCCACAGTCCCTGGCAAGAAACCTAAGTGTGCTAAAATGAAGCCAATTAACATTCCTTACTACTGCTCTGTCATCAATCATCGTTAACTCAGAGAAGGCAGATGGGTAAGTAGCTATACGACATATTCTTGCAGATTGGTTTGTTCATATCCCACACATTAAATTTCATCAAACCAGAACCTCATTCCATTCTTCAGAAGCACAGTGTACTGTGGACTCTCCAGGCAAACACAGAGAGAAAAGGTGCTGATAGAGCCGTCAGATGAGGACCATGCGCTGTCCACTGGAGCTGAGCTACGTGGAGTCATTGGTGACTTGAAAAGTTTTGGTGGAGTGGTGGTGGAGAGAGCCTGATCAGCGTGGGCTTCAGGGAGAATAGGAGGAGAGAAACTGCAAACTGTGGGAACAGACAGTTCTTAAGTTCCGCTGTCAAGGGAAAGAGATAAATGGGATGCAGTAGAGTCAAGAGGGTTTTTTTTTTTTCAAATGGGAAAATAACAACATGGTTGTCGATAATGAGACTTCTCCAGTAGAGAAGGAACCCTCGATGATACTGGAGGAGAAAGGGGACACTTGCTGAGGCAACATCCTTGAGTAGGTCAGAGAGGTTGGGACCCAAAGGTAGAGTATATGGGCACAGGGAGGTAGTGGTTGGATGTGGGTATTGGGAGAATCGCTTCTGTTTTCTCAGTGAAATTGGAAGCAACACCATCAGCTGAGAGCAAAGATGGGGGAGGAGGTGTTGGAGGTTTGAAGAGACAGCAGACACGAACTGGTCACCTAGGAACATGACAAAGTGATGGAACCAGGATGAGTTCCAGGCAATATCTAGGACCACCTGAGGTTAGTGACCATGAATTTTTTTTTTTTTTTTTAAACATCTTTATTGGGGTATAATTGCTTTACAATGGTGTGTTAGTTTCTGCTTTACAACAAAGTGAATCAGCTATACATATACATATGTTCCCATATGTCTTCCCTCTTGCGAGTGACCATGAATTTAAAGTGAAATCACTCAGCACGTTTGGGTGTTTATCTGGCCATGCTGGGAGGGTAGAAGCAGGCAGGGGTGAAATTTAACCAGGGTTTCGGTTTAGTCAAGCCAGTACAAGGGAGAGAGGGGCAACGGAGTCAAGTCTGTATGCCAAGGGATGATTAGATAGACTGTGGAATTTAAACTGGGTGGGGAGGAGAGGGGATGGCAAGGGGGTGGAACAGTGAGAAGGTGATAGGAGCATTGGGTTAAAGTCCTGGTACAGAAGAATTGTCTATGTTGGGGTATGAGATCGAAAGATAATAGGCAGTGGTAAGAGAGTAGGATGCCCGAAATTAGGATTTTAAGGGTGTTGAATGTATTAAGAATGAAATGGTCCAAGGTATAGCCGTAGAAGTGAGTACCAGAGATTGAAGAGAGAATGAGGCCATTGGAGAAAGGAGATGAAAAGCTGAAAGGCCATTGTATTAGAAAGAATATCTGGTTATTGAAATTACATGAGTAATAATCAGACTGATTTTGAAGACAGTGATAGCGTGTCAGTTGCTAAAATCTTCAAGGAGTGAAGGGTAGTGGCCTAGGCATCAGCAAGAAGCTGAAACTAGTGGATGGGAACGTCTGACGAGTGAGAGTCAAAGCTGAGTGTTTTTAGGAAGGAGAGAGGGAGCACGGTCTCAAAGCAACACGGTAGAACCTGGAGAACACCTGTTCCACCCGGGCTCCATCTTATGAAGAGGAAATAACTACCAGACCACCTGAGAGGGTTAAAGGGAAGACATGTCCTCAGGGAGAGCCAGGTGTCAGCCAGAGGAAGGTCAAGAAACATTCTTCTTCAAAGAAGCTGAGAATATAGGGCAGGTGTCAGCAAACTATAGCCTGTGGGG
Organism: Phocoena phocoena; assembly: GCF_963924675.1. Classification (NCBI taxonomy): domain Eukaryota; kingdom Metazoa; phylum Chordata; class Mammalia; order Artiodactyla; family Phocoenidae; genus Phocoena; species Phocoena phocoena. The sequence goes on from NC_089223.1 coordinate 21,182,669, forward strand.
CCCCCTGTTTCTGTAACAGTCCTACGGAGAGGTGTGGGGGGCAGCAAGGGAGTGAGGGGGGCTCTCCCTCGGGCCCTGCTGCTGCCCACGTGTAGGGTGAGGCTAGCTCTGAGTGCACGCTCTCTCTCTTCACCTGTACTGACCAGTCTCCAGGCCAGCAGAGGGGCTGATGATCCTGGTGAGAACACATCATCACCAAATGTAGCCTTAGCCTTGATTCGTTCCTCTTCTTAGACTGGGCATTGCTTGCCAGAGTCTCCAACACAAAAGGTACTCATTCCAATTGAATATTAATGCTTCACTAAATTGGAGGACTTTCAGCCTGACCTTCAGTAGGGTTAGCTCGATTCTGCTTTATGACCAATGGTACCAAACACCATTCGTGTGCAATAACATTAAAGAATTAAGTTAAACATTCAAAGCAGATGACTTAGCATGCGCTTGGCTTTCTTTGTCATTCTCCTGCTGGACACCCCGAAACTAGTGATCCGACTTAGACCCTTGCACAAGTGATGAGACCAGAGGAGAAACTGTGACACACACAGATTTGCTTTCTTTCTTGTTTTATTGACAAAGGAATAAATAAAAGGGCTCTCTAATAGCTGCAAATTGGAATTGAAGCCACACGTCTGTAAACGTTTCCCAGCCTGAGTCACACCTTGCTCAAATGACCTAAACTTGAGGACTGCCACGTTGACCAGGAAGTGCTTTGCCCTGATGGCAGGGATTAGCTCGTTGGTTTGCCTCTCTGTGAATCCCTTCCAATGCAGTGAGCACTTTCCAGCTGCCTCTACATCACACCCGGAAGGAGCACAGAACAGAGGTGATCCATTGGTGAGCATTCCCCAACATTACGTGTTTATTTGGATAATTTCATTTAAGCTGTCTAGAAGGTTTAGGTGGATAATAGTTTTCTTTTTTTTTTTCATTTGCTCATGTGTGCATTCATTCATTAAATGTTTATTAAGCAACTGCTTTTTATTTTTCAGAATACTACTCAGCAAAGAGGAAACCAAGCCAAATTAAGATATGGTCCCTACTCTCGTTTTCAAAAAGGGGTGAGGGCAAGGTGAGAATGGATTCTGGAAATTAAGAGGCTTACTGACGGTTTCTGACAGGGTTTCAGAAGACACTATGGAGCAGGTGTTTTGTGAGCACTTAGACCGGAGGGCAGTGATGATCGGACGTCAGTGTGCGTCCACCAGAAGTGCACTGTGCCTAACATAACCTTCTCTTCTGGTAGGGTTACGAGACTACCGGATCCAGGAAGTAATATAAACCGGGTGGCTTCAGTAGCATTTCAGGGTCTTCACTTTTTCCTTGTGGACTTACAGGAAGATGAATATTAAAACAGCGGATGGGTTTCATTCATTATTTATTTATTCATTCATTCAGCAAATGTTTATGGTGCCAGATAAACAGAGTGTAAGGTACTCTGTTAGGTGATGGGATGATTAGATGATCCCTGCTTTTACGGAACTTACCATCTATGGCAGGAATGAGACAACTGCCATGCAAAATATACACACTGAAACGGGTAACCCATAGGGCACTCGCCAAGAATATTGATTAATTCATTAGTGTAAGCCCCAAAGGAAGCTTCTAGTGGTTTGGGGGGCAGCCTTGGCTCTGAACTTTCCCAAAGTTTTATCGGTAAATTGGATGATAATACAGAAAATATTATAATATTTGGGAGGAGAATTAATGTATGCCCATATGTTAAAGAACATGCACAATCATTCTCAAATAGATTAAAAGTGCTAAGTAATTCAAAATTATATGAAAGTCTGGCAGAAAATAGACTAAGATGTTTGTAGATCTGTAGAGAAATGGCAATATTCTCAGCTCTAAAGAAACATAAACCATGTAAACAGAAGAGACTGACAAACGACGGGTTTAAATAAGCAGACTTTAAAAATACCTATACAACGCAGAATAACATCACTAATATTAAAAGGAAGAAAAACCAGCCTGTTAAAAAGACCTGCATCAAGTATGACAGAATAATATCTACAATACCGAAAAAACTGGATTTAAATTTGTAAGAAAAAAACATGATGAATAGAAATAATAATTCACCAAAGAGGAAATACACAACATATTTAAAAGACACATTCACAGGAAGGAAGTTCACACTTTGCAGAGCAACAGTCTCAGAATCTCTGGGTATCACTGTCTAACTGAAGGTCTGGCTTGATGATGGACATAGGGGTCTCGGCAGAGAAACCCCACCAACAGAAGAGGTGATCACCTCCCTGACATCCTTTGTGCTCCCATAGTACCCTTTGTGTATTTCTCTGGCTGTGCTTGTTACTTTCTGTTCTAAATACCACATGCCCATGGGCTAAATCTCCCTGAGTGAAAGAACCACAACATGTATCTTTGTACTCCCAGCAGCATGATAGGGGCTGATACTTGCTAATTATGAAATAAGTAGCATGTACATTCTTGATCAAGAGACAATGGGTCATGGAAGGACATGGGGCAACTGGACACAGCAAATTAAAGAGTGGGTAACAATATGACCAGGCCCCTACACCTCCATGCTGTGAGTCTAAGAATAGCTCTTGGACCTCCTGTACCCAGGAAAACACTGGCTCTCCCTGGATATATCCTCATCCCTAGGAAGAGTTAAGAGGTGGCACAAGAACTTTGCCCACTCCTGGCAAGACCCTCACCCTTCTTTCTAACCCCTCTAAACACTGGCTGCCTCAGTATTTGCCTTGAGACCATCTGGACCAACCCCATCATAGTGTTTATTCCTGTCTACTTCAGTCATCATAGGATGCCCAGGATACCCTTCATCCCCAGGAGTCTTACTCACATGGGCAGTAATGCTGCCACTGTGTCTCCAACCCCTGCCTCCATAAAGAGGATCTTTTGTTCTATGGCCTCTGATTGGATTCAGCTAACGGAGGCTGGGGCAGGATACCACGGGCAGGAGGAAAGTGAGCTTAGGTATGTATTCTCCTGACATGCTCTTGTTTGGGTTATGAGGGATTGCCTGCATCCCTCTTCCCAAGGTCCTAGATTCTGCCAGGCAGCCCTCCCTATCAAGCTACTCTCTCTGAGTTTCTGTAACCACTCTCTTCCTGTCCTTTTAGGGGGCAATAGCTCCTGTTTGTTGCTAGCCCCTGGGCGCTACATCAGCCTTGGTTGGCTTCCTTAACCCCCGCCCATATTTGCAAATAATCCCTTTATTAAACTCTTTTCAGTTGCCCAGTACGACTGTGCCATCTGTTTCCTGCTGGGATTTCGACGAATACACTGCTGAATAATTAGTTGTTGGATGTATGCATGGCTTTGAATCTCTGTAAGAAAACTGAGATCACCGGGAAGCATTCTTTGCAGCAAGGGTAAGTGGCTGTGGGGATGGTGGTAATTTTCCTCATTTCGGTAGGTAACCTGACCCTGGAAGCACAGAAGGGAGGAGTGGCTACTTAGCCAACAAGGCAGAGGATGGAGGAGGAAGGGCACTCATGGATCGGAGGAAGGCGCAAAGACCCAGGCCCTGAGACATGGAGCCTACCGGAAGCAGCCGTCAACAGGAGCCACAGCAAAGGAGATGCTACCGGTGGAACTCCGCAGGAGTCCCAAGGAAGGAGCAGAGCAGTATGTCAGGCTGTGGTTTCACAATCCTAGACATGGAGGCTGGGCCAGAGAAATAATGCCTCCCCTCTCACTTCTTCCTACTGCCCCACCCACTGCTTCCTTATAGCCTCCATGGGCACAGGCAAGCGGCAGTTATCAAAGGCATGAAAACGAGAACAACCTGGGTCATATTACCTCTGCAGAGGCAGCACTTATATAACTGGTGAAACTAATATACTCATGGACTTCGGTAACATTATAAGTCAAGGCAACTCTTTCAGAAAGCTCTATGGCAATATGCATTGCATTTTAAATAAAATGTTGTATCTTGTGACTCTAATCCCATTCCTAAATGGGCACCCTAAAGAAAATTTGTAAAGACGAATTTGCAATGTGGCATTATCCCTAGTGTCGAACACTGTGTAATATACAATATTCAGTGGAAAGAATCAAATGTAAAAGTGTATGAGGCAAGGATATACAATGGAGAAAAGACAGCCTCTTCAGCAAGTGGCGCTGGGAAAACTGGACAGCTGCATGTAAATCAATGAAGTTAGAACACACCCTCACACCATACACAAAAGTAACTCGAAATGCCTTAAAGACTTAAATATAAGACATGACATCATAAGACTCCTAGAAGAGGGCATAGGCAAAACATTCTCTGACATAAATCATACCAATGTTTTCTTAGGTCAGTCTCCCAAGGCAATAGAAATAAAAGCAAAAATAAACAAATGGGACCTTATCAAACTTACAAGCTTTTGTACAGCAAAGGAAACCATAAACAAAATGAAAAGACAACCCAGAGGCTGGGAGAAAATATTTGCTGATGATGTGACCGACAAGGGCTTAATTTCCAAAATATACAAACAGCTCAGACACCTCAACAACAAAAAAACAAACTACCCAACAGAAAAATGGGCAGAAGACCTAAACAGACATTTCTCCAAAGAAGACATACATGGCCAACAGGCACATGAAAAGACTCTCAGCGTCACTAATTATTAGAGAAATGCAAATCAAAACTACAATGAGGTATCACCTCATACCAGTCAGAATGGCCATCATTCAGAAGTCTACAAATAATAAATGCTGCAGAGGGTGTAGAGAAAAGGTAGCCCCCCTACACTGTCGGTGGGAATGTAAATTGATGCAGCCACTATGGAAAACAGTATGGAGCTTCCGCAAATAACTAAAAATAGAGTTGCCATATGATCCAGCAATCCCACTCCTGGGCATATATCCAGACAAAACTATAATCAAAAAGATACATGCACTCCTATGTTCATTGCAGCACTATTCACAATAGCCAAGACATGGAAACAACCTAAATGTCCATTAACAGATGAATGGATAAAGATGTGATATATATCGGGTCCGATCCCTGGTCGGGGAAGATCCCACATGCTGCAGAGCAACTAAGCCCGTGCACCACACATACTGAGCCCGCGTGACGCAACCACTGAAGTCCGTGTGCTCTAGGGCCTGCGTGCTGCAACTACTGAGCCTATGTGCTGCAACTACTGAAGCCCACGCACCTAGGGCCTGTGCTCTGCAACAAGAGAAGCCACCACAATGAGAAGCCCGCACATTGCAATGAAGAGTAGCCCCGGCTCACTGCAGCTAGAGAATGCCCGCACGCAGCAACGAAGACCCAACACAGCCAAAAAAAAAAAAACGGTAAATGTACAATGGGCAGAGATGTAAAAGTAGGTATGCATAGAGGCAAAATGTGAAGAAAATAGGCAGCAATGAAAATAGTATCAACAGAATAAAATTTTTCTTTTTATTTTGGCTGTGCCACACAACTTGCGGGGTCTCAGTTCTCCGACCAGGGATTGAACCCGGGCCTCTGCAGTGAAAGTGCCAAATCCTAACCACTGTACCACCAGGGAATTCCCCTAGAATGAAATTTTAAATTATTTTTTCCTGAAATTCTTCAATGTTGCTGTAACATTTTTACAATCTAATGTAAAAAAATGCTTTCTAAATTTTAAGTGAACACCACCAGGAGGGGTCACATCACTTCCCTTTCTATAACCTTCCAATATTCCAATGATTTCCTTGTGCAATAAAAATACCATGCAAATCTCCTTCTGTGGTGTTTAAGGTTGTATCTGTCAGGCCTCTGACACCTCCTGGATCTCATCTGTTGACTCTCCTTCCCTTGTCCACTATGTTCCAGCCCTCCAGGGACGTTACGTGCCTTGGAAACACCAACCTTATTCCTGTTTTAATCTCTGTTCCTCCTGTTTTCCTGGTCTAGAATGCATTTTCTTCAGGTCTTCACACGGCTGCCTTTTCCCATCCTTCAGCTATCACTTCAAATGTCACCTTTTTAGAGAGGCTGTGGAGACACTGTCTATTATCTACCCAACAACTGAACATCTCTAGCTCCCACCAAGAAACTCTTAAGGGTCGGGTCTTCTTTTACCTTGCTTGAGGAAGCTAAGACCTGGGCACATGGCTCAAATGCAGCCAATCATTTCCTGTTCCTACATTTCAAAGTTGAAGAGCGTGATGATGCATGGATAGTTGCAGTTTCCTTGGTGGCTCTGGTGCCATGGAGCGTCCAGTAGAATCCTAATAATAGCTAAAGTTGGTGGTGTTCATCACAGTGATGGTTTAGTCCAGTGGTGGTGCTCTTAGCAGTGGCCATGGCTGGTTGGTGTTGAGCCGATGTGCAGACTACCATGTGATTTTTTTCTTGGTTGTATCTTGCCTCCCTTGGGTCCTACGGAAGCTGGGTTCCGCAGTCTATGTATCGATGCTATTAGTTACCTGAAACTCTTCCCCAAAATGTCTTTTCTGCTTAAGTTAAGCAGAGCTGTTTTCTATTGTTTGCAGCCACGAACCTATACAAAGAACTTCCCTGAAAGCCTAAGCTAAAGCAGCCAGTTCCCTATATCCTGGTTGTTCTCTGTGACAGTATTCAGTTTTTCACAACATGTACCGCTATCTGAAGTAACTATTTTGTGTATCTGTTTTTATTTGTTTAGTGCTTTTATTTTATTTATTTATTTATTTTATTGTAAAATTAATTAATTTAACTTAATTAATTTTATTTATTTTATTGTAAAATTAATTTTCATTTAAAATTAATTAATAATTTAAAATTAATGAATATAAATATTCATTTCATAAATGAGATAGAGAGTAGAATGGATGCTAGAAACGGGATTCCAAGAGACATAAGGACCAAAATTAATATGAAGAAATCTAATAGAATAAACATGAGAGCTGACTTTAGGTCGATCAATCAATCGCACAAGTACAAGATTGGGGAGACCTTACTTTTTAGGAATTTGAGTGCTAAAAATGAAAAACCTATAGGTTGTGATAGACTGCAAGCTCAGTAAGACTTGACTTCTAAAAAGGGTGCAAGCAATCTTAGGGTATTCTAACAGGAATACATAAGGGATTTCTGCTTCCGGCCAAGGTGAATTAACAAGGACCAGATTTACCTTCTCGCCTTAAATAACTAAAAACATGGGACAAAACATGTGAAACAATGTTTTTTTTCAGACACTGGACCACAAGCAGCCAGGAGAGTGATTACTGAGAGAGGGGATACCAACAGATGATCTTTACAATTGCCCAGTGTACTGCCTGGATAATGTTTTCAGGCCACAGCACAGGGAGGGGGAACCCAGGCAGAGCCAGGCAATCCCCTTAAATTGAGGAGATGGGGCTGGGATTTCAAGGACGTCAAGATAGCTGAAGTTCAATGGTCAGTGTATCAGAAAGAAGAGAGCTGCACAGGGAGAGAATCCCAGAGAACGGCCGAGTGTGCCCCTTAGTCATCAGCTGAATGCTGATTGGCGCATGTGAGTGAGAAAATCAGCCATTCCACTCCTAGATATTTACTCAATAGAAATGAAAGATTTGTATGCGAATGCTTATAGCAGCTTTATCTGTAATAGCCAAAACCTGGAAACAAACAACTTGTCCATCAACAGATGAATAGATACACAAAAAGTCCTATATCCATATAATGGGATATCATTCAGCAGTAGAAAGAACAAAATATCGATACACGCAATAATATGGATGAATCGCAAAATGATTATACTGAATTTACAAAGTCAGACCAAAAAATGCATACATTTGATTCCATCTGTGTAAAATTCTAGAAGAGGCAAACTGACCTATGGTGATCGAAAGCCGATCAGTGGCTTCCTAGGGATGGGATGGAGGACTGGGGTGGGGGGAATAAGGAGGGAGGGAATACGTATCAAGGGGCATGAGGAAACTTTCGGGAATGATGAATACGTTCATTATTCTGATTGTGAACATTTCATAGATTTATACATATGTAAAAGCTAATCAAATTTAACAATTAAAAATGTGCAGTGCATTGTACACTAATTATACCTCAATAGAACAGAAAAAAAAAAAAGAGAAGAAATACAGCATGCAAGCAAGATATTTGATAGTGTCATGGTACCCCTCACCTAGAATCCTCACCCAGTCCTTCCCACGTGTGCTTTAGCATAGAGAACAGTAAGGCTGGTCTCCTACGCAGATGATTGAAAATCAGCTAGACTCGCTCAGGAATGATTCCTGCACAAATGTCAACTAAATATTTGTTGAATGAAGGTATAGATGGATAAATGAATGTATTCCTCCACCAAAGCCTACAGGATTCAAATTTGTGCCTCCAGAAAAAATTTGGCCACACAAAATTTCACACAAATGAAACGTCACACAAATTCTTAAAACTGAAAATTTTAAACCCTCACAGGCTAAGGGCCTACGCCTCTCTTCTGGGGACTGTAATTTAAGAGCTTGATGTCTACAAGAGAAAAGAAACAGACGAGAAGTCTGATGTTTAGCTGGGAGAAGTTTTAAAAGACACCTGAAAATTTTCTTCAACACACGGGAGGAAGATAAATTAAACACATTTTGTGTAACTAAAACCGAGGAGTTGATGGCTGAGAGGTGGATTTTATTTTATTTTTTATTATTAATTTTTGGCTGTGCCATGCAACTTGGGGGATCTTAGTGCCCCAACCAGGGATCAAACCCAGGCCCCAGCAGTGGAAGCACAGAGCCCTAACCACTGGACCACCAGGGAATTCCCTGGGAGGTGGATTTTAATCCCAAAGTCAATCCTGAAGCTGGACGAGGTGCCCCTCCTCTCCTTTCCCACATGTCCATAACACACTGTACATGGGCCACTCTAACACTACTATACCCTATTGTGATTATTACTTTTTAAAAATGTTTTCCTGGCTAAATTGTGTACTTTTTGGTTTTAGATAGCAAGACAAAATAGGATAAAGATGTCAATTATTTCTAAATTCATCTACAATCTCACTACAATCCCATTTAAAATGTAAATAAGTTTTCCTCTTCCATCCTCTTATTGTTTTGAACTTGAAAAAATAAATGTGTCTGAAATCAATTTGGAAGAAAAGATGTGAAAATTGTCAAAAAAATTCTAAAAATAAAGGGGAAGAATAATGCTATCGCATTAAACTCTATCTACAGTAACTAAAATACTTTGATTCTGATGTCCAAATAGGCAGATCAATGGAAAATAGTGGTGTCTAGATGAATCAATGTAAAAGAATAAAATGCATCAATGAGTAGTGAGGTGGGAAAATGTTTGAGATACCCAGTTACACACAGCATTTATATTTGCGGGGAAAACTACACAAACAAAAAAATGTGTGTGTGTGCGTGTGTGTAGACTAGGGTGGGATTTATTCAAGAAAACTTTGTGAGTGATTTACTTTCATTGAGAACCAGGGTGGGGCAGACCTGGGGTTAGGAAGTGAAAATGGACGAGATGGGCACTGTTCTTTTCACTTTATTCACTTCTGTATTTTTGGAAATATTTTTATATATTGCATGGATGGTTTTTAATAAATTACAGAGGAAAAAGAGGAAAGGGGAGAAAGGAGAGAAAAGGGCACAGAAATCACACAGAATGGAAGAAACTAAGGATGGGCCTTGAAGTCATAATGACAGGTAACTTCTCTAAGCCTCAGTTTTTTTCCTATAAGATTTGTATCATAACAGAGTCTCCTTCACAGAGTAGTTTTAAGCATTTAATGAAATAACTTATGTAAAGGGCTTAGCCCATCATAATCAAGCATTATACAACATCTATAATAATTATTATCTGCTACCACTAGTTACTATTATTTATAGTCCAAGAAATGTGCAGTTGGAAAGTTATAAGAACACCCCAAATTCCTTCACAATAACCTGGAGGTTAAGCTCAGGGAAGAAGGTGGCTATGAGATTATAACCAGGAAAGCTTTAATCTAATCAAATGCATCGTGCTCTGTCTGAAGAAAGAATGTGTTAACTGAAGTAGGAATATGATCCATATGGAAAGTACAAAAGTATCTATTAGGAGAAATAAGAGAGGGTTTCATCTGTTGGGAGATGGATGCTGATTAAAACAACCCTGGGGGGCTTCCCTGGTGGTGCAGTGGTTGAGAGTCCGCCTGCCGATGCAGGGGACACGGGTTCGTGCCCCGGTCCGGGAAGATCCCACATGCCGCGGAGCGGCTGGGGCCGTGAGCCATGGCCGCTGAGCCTGCGCGTCCGGAGCCTGTGCTCCGCAACGGGGGAGGCCACAGTGGTGAGAGGCCCGTGTACCTCAAAAAAAGAAAAAACAAACAAACAAACAAAAAACCCTGGGATTAAATCTTAACTCCCTGAATAGATTTTGCTATAAAGCAAGAGTACTACTCTGACTAATCAACACACTGGCTCTTACATGGATCATTTTGGTGTAGACATCAGCCTCTCTTGAGTTCAGTTTGTGTGCGGATCCTTGACAGTCTGATCTCATCTAGGCCGACAGAAGACAATTTTTGGATCTAAGAGCTGAAGTCCAAACCCTAGAACTTTATGATCTCCTACAAACAAGCTTTTGTGCTATGGGCCTGATATGAATGAAGGGAAAGCAGTTTTCTGTTTTGGAGAATTAAAACTTCAGCATGAATGAACAAGTGGATGGATGAATGACTACGTGAGTACTGGAAGGAGTTGTCATATAGAAGTGCAAACTCTGCATCGTTGTGTTATTTTTACACGTGGGATTGCTTCTCCCTTGTTTCTAGTTGACCGTGCTATCCAGACGATCAACCACCCCTGCAGTAGCTGATCGCTGTCAACCTCTTCATCTTCTTCTTGCCACTTTCCCTCACCCACTGCACTCCAGCCTTCCTGGCCTTCCCCATTCCTGAATGCAATGCCGCTGGCTCTCTGCCTGGCTCTCGCCTTCCCCGTACTTTACGTCCCAACTCAGCGGTCACTTCCTTAGAGCCTGGGATCAGTCTCCCCAGTGCCTCTCCCAGGTTCTCTATGTAAAGCAATCACCTTCCCACCCCCAGCACCGCCACATTATTTTCCATCACAGCATTCAGCATCCTATATATTTTATGAAACATTTTAGTTCTTATCTGCTGAGAAGCAGATGCCTACATGGGATTAAACGTACAAGAGATTTACTGGGAGAATTGCCTGTGATGGGTAAAGGGAGAGGGAGAGAGAGGAAGTGAGGAGAGCCACCATCTACAGGTCTGACAGCCCTGAAAGGAAGAGTGAAGGAAGGAGGGATGGGTAGGAGGAGTCACGAAGAGCAGCACAGTTCAGAGGACGTTTTAGCCGGGACTATGGGAAATCTTCCAACCAAGGTCACCTGTTGGGGGAATCCTAGCTCTTAAAGGAACAGGCTCTCATCAGCACCCGCCACCATGCTGAGTTATGGGTTGGGAGCCCACAGGTTAGGCCTTGGTGCAAGCCCAATGGCGGGTCCAGAATGGCAGCAGCTGGGACCACCAGTCACACTCCCTGTGGTTAATCATTTGAGAAGTGCATTTTCATGGTTGTCAGATTCTCTGAACTGAATGTTTGTGTCCCTCCCAAACTCATATGTTAAAGTCCTAACCCCCATTCTGATGAAATTCGGAGGTAGGACCTTTGGGAAGTATTAGGTTTAGATGATGTCTTGAGAGTAGAACCCCATGATGGGATTCACCCTTATAAGAAGAGGAAGAGACCAGAGCACTCTCTGTCTCTCTCCCTCTTTCTCTCCGTCTCTCCATTATGTGAGGATACAGCAAGAAGTCTACCCTCTGTAAACTAAGAAGTGGGCTCTCATGAGACCCTGAATCTCCTGGCACCTAGATGTTGCACTTCCCAGCCTCCAGAACTGTGAGAAGTAAATGTTTGTTGTTGAAGCCGCCCAGGCTCTTCTACGATAGGGGGGTCCCAATGTAGCTGACATGCCACCAAATGGCCAGATGTTCTCCTCGAGGAATATTCCATATTGGGGGTCAGCATTGGTCTCTATTGCTGACAGGTTGGACACTCACAGGCAACAAAAGCTAGTTGGGCCTTGATAAACAGTGAGTCCTCTGGGCCCTCCAACACAACATATATAACATATCCATCCATTCCATCATGCCCACTTCCCTCAGTCTTCTTATTCCTCCCTTGACCACCTGCCAGGGTAACTCAGGCATTGCACTTTGCTTGGCATTGTCCAGCAATTTCTCCAGGCTTCTAAGAAACCACCCTGTTCCCCAGGGCCCTTGCTAAGGTGTTAAAGCAGTGTCCTGAGAAAATGTCTCTAAAGCAATAAATTCCTGTTTATCCTGCCTTTCATTTGACCTTATTGATCAAGCACCATCAAAATTCAATTCCAGGGGTACTCCACTGGCTTCCGCTGGTACACGCTGGCTAATTCTTGCAACACTTTTAGTAAATAATCTCTTTCTTCCCTTGTCAGGCACAGCACATTCCTAGCCAGGTCTGCTAGGGACGTAACCCTAGTTATGAGTTTGGCAAGCAGAGAGGAGGTGGGGCAGCTCCTGAGGAGGGCACTTGTGGCCCCTGAGAATGAGGCACTGCAGGGAAAGTGCTGGTCCTTCTTTAGCTATATTAGTTTTTTATCACTGCCTAAGAACTTGCCACACACTGGTAGCTTAAAACAGCACACATGTATTATCTCACAGCTCCCGTGGGTAGGGAGTCTTTGCACCACTTAGCTGGGTCCTCTACTCAGTGATTCACCAGGCAGCAATCAAGGTGCTGGCCGGGCTGTGTTCTTTACTGGAGCTCAGGATCCTCTTCCAAGCTCACGTGGTTTTTGGCAGAATTGGGTTCCTTGCGTCTGTACGACAGAGGTACTCATTTTCATGCTGGCCTTAAAAATGTCAGCCAGGGGCCATTCTCAGCTCCTAGAGGTGCCCCCAAGTTCCAGGCCGCACGTGCCTCTCATGAGCCCTTTCACAACCAGGCAGCTTCCTTCTTCAGACCCTCCAGAGAACTCTCTTATCTCCAGGAGGATCCAAGGCCCTCTTTTAAGGGTTTTCACCTGATTAAATCAGGCCTAACCAGGATAATCTCCCTCTTGATTAAGTCAAAGTCAATGGATTTGGGAAATGAATTACATCTGCAAAATCCCTTCACCTTTGCTATATTCTATTTCCTGCAAGCTAGCCACAAGTTCTGCCTGCACTCAAGAGAGGAAATATCCACAAGGGCGTGACTCACTGGGGTAACGTTAAGGTGTGTCTGCACATTAGGGAGGTGAGGGTCACCACAGGAGCATGGTGGTGGGCCCAGAGGAGCAGCAGCTGGACCCTTTGTCAATTATGGTCCTTGCAGCGGGAGACCTGAGCAGCACATTTTCGTGGCTATTATCACAATAATCATTATGGTATTAACTCAGTCAGAAACTCATGAATTTGATAATGTATTATATGTTTATTTTCTTCTCTACTGGACTATTAGTTCTTGCAGGGGTAAGGACTAAATCTATCCTTTACTCTTATACCATTGCCTAGCCCTCTCATGGCCTAGCACAATGCTTTTGTACATAGCAGATGCTCAAAATATTTGTTAAATGCATAAATAGCTTCAGTAGCAGCAGCCATTTTATTCTGACACTGTCCCCTGACCAGATTTAACTCATCTAAGTGTGACATCCTGACCCAAGCTAAGCCAATGAGGCTCTTCCCTAAAATCTTGAGTTGAGGCTGACAGATGATTGGGCTAGCCGCGCTCTGGGTGGCTGAACAGTAACTGATAATATTCTCCAGAATGTCTTCTGCCTTGTGGACCAAGGAGCAGTGGCTGCCAGTCTGAGGCATGGAGGACATGTTGCAGATGTGCCAACGGAAATAGAGAGAAAGGAACCCTGCAGATACATGTTTCTCCTAGGACCTCTCGCCTGACCTTCAAGAGGTTCCACGGTGTTCTTCCAAATTTCCCTGTTTTGCTTAAAGTAGTTGGAGCTGGATTTGGGGTCCTATGTAATATACTCTGGAGGTTAGAACATAGGCCAGCTAGCGCTCCCCACAGCCTTAGTTCGTGAAGCTGTGATGTGGGGAAGGGGGGTGGTGTTAAGGAATGAGAGGGGCCTTTTGTTTTGTATATGAACCGTTCTCTAATCAAATTTTATATATGCTGATGGCCTGTTCAATGGTAAGAACTTTTTGTTTGTCTGTTTGTTCGTTTTTGGTAAGAACTTTTATACAGTGAATAGTAACACCTCATGGCCCGCCCCCGCCCCCAGAGATTTGTTCTGGAAACTTAAAGTTTCTGCTATACTGTGTGCTGGAGTAGAAGTTGCATTCTAATAGGGCCACATGGGTTTTCTGATGAGAAATCTCTTCTTGGGTAACCCTCTACTGAATTTGGGGGTTCAGAGCCTTCGGCACCTGGCTTCGTTTAATGCCTTCTTCCTGCTGTAGCGCCTATTTGGAGGCCCTGTATTTCTTGGCAGCTGTGCTGTTCTGACATCATTTTAAGTCAATTAAAATTATCAGTGTAGTTTTTTTTTTTTTAATTTTTAAAACATCTTTATTGGAGTATAATTGCTTCACAATGTTACTGTATAACAACACTATAGTTTCTGCTGTATAACAAAGTGAATCAGCTATACATATACATATATCCCTATATCCCCTCCCTCTTGCGTCTCCCTCCTACCCTCCCTATCCCACCCCTCTAGGTGGTCACAAAGCACTGAGCTGATCTCCCTGTGCTATGCGGCTGCTTCTCACTAGCTATCTTTTTTACATTTGGTAGTGTATATATGTCCGTGCCACTCTCTCACTTTGTCCCAGCTTACCCTTCCCCCTCTTGTGTCCTCACATCCATTCTCTACAACTGTGTCTTTATTTCTGTCCTGCCCCTAGGTTCTTCAGAACCTTTTTTTTTTTTAGATTCCACATATATGTGTTAGCATACGGTATTTGTTTTTCTCTTTCTGATTTACTTCACTCCGTATGCCAGACTCTAGGTCCATCCACCTCACTACAAATAACTCAATTTCATTTCTTTTCATGGCTGAGTAATATTCCAATGTATATATGTGCCACATCTTCTTTATCCATTCATCTGTCGATGGACACTTAGGTTGCTTCCATGTCCTGGCTATTGTAAATAGTGCTGCAGTGAACATTGTGGTACATGACTCTTTTTGAATTATGGTTTTCTCAGGGTATATGCCCAGTAGTGGAATTGCTGGATCATATGGTATTTCTATATTTAGTTTTTTAAGGAACCTCCGTATTGTTCTCCATAGTGGCTGTATCAATTTACATTCCCACCAACAGTGCCAGAGGTTTCCCTTTTTGCCACACCCTCTCCAGCATTTATTGTTTGTAGATTTTTTGATGATGGCCATTCTGACGGTGTGAGGTGATAACCTCATTGTAGTTTTGATTTGCATTTCTCTGATGATTAGTGATGTTGAGCATCCTTTCATGTGTTTGTTGTCCATCTGTATATCTTCTTTGGAGAAATGTCTATTTAGGTCTTCTGTCCACTTTTGGATTGGGTTGTTTGTTTTTTTGATATTGAGCTGCATGAGCTGCTTGTATATTTTGGTGATTAATCCTTTGTCAGTTTCTTTGTTTGAAAATATTTTCTCCCATTCTGAGGGTTGTCTTTTCGTCTTATTTATGGTTTCCTTTGCTGTGCAAAAGCTTTTAAGTTTCATTAGGTCCCATTTGTTTATTTTTGGTTTTATTTCCATTTCTCTAGGAGGTGGGTCAAAAAGGATCTTGCTGTGATTTATGTCACAGAGTGTTCTGCCTATGTTTGAGAGGAGCCTTTTAGAAACAGCTAAACCTTGCTCGCCAGCAATGAGGCTGCTTACAAAGGACAGAGGCTGGGGATTCTGCCCCAAAGAGGAGCTCGCTGGAGCCCCTCAGCAGCCCCTCAGGAGCCCCTCAGCAGCAGAAGCTAATGTATAGAGTGTGAAGCAGCCGCTTTGGGGAAACTGGAAGTATTGTTACTACTCCAAGTTGTGTGGCTCAACCCGCGCCATCCAGTCAGGCAGAGAGATTAGCCGGTCATGGGAGGGGTCAAGTACTCTTTCCACTGAAGTCTCCTTGGGACACCACCTAAGTCAATGGATGCAAATGGACATTTGCAGGTTATTCGGTAATATATTCATTTATACTTTAGCAATCACTGTTAATGTGAAATAAAGGTGGTTCCAACGCAAGGAAGAGGGTCTGGATGCTGATGAGCATAAAAACTGACTGAGGGTTGTTGCAGAGGACAGGAGACAAGAGGAGTAGAATGGGGCAGAAACAGGAGAATTCTGTAGCATAGAATGATGAATGTGAGAATAGAAAAATTTGGCAAAATTTTAGGAGGTGTAAGTGGGTATCCAATGATAGGAGGAAAGATGAAAGGGATAGAAAGATATTCTGTTTATTCCCATGGGAAAGAGGATAGAGAAACAGGTATTTATTTAATCATTCATATTTTTTCAGCAAGAATCCATGGGCACCTACTCTGTGTCAGCCACTTTTCAGATACTGATGACACCACTCTTTCTCCATGGTTAGGGAAGGACTGACTTTATTAGCACTCGGGTGGGCACACAGATCTCTCCCCCAACCCCTGATGCCATCCTTAGAAAAGTACTGAGTGTGGAGTGAGGGCTGGGATGAGGAGACCCTGCAGCATACTAAAGACTCAATAACGAGGAGATAAGCAAGAGAAGGAAGGAGAACGGCCCTTACATTGGGATCAGGCTCACTGTGTCAGACATGGCGGGCTGACCACTGCAATTCACACTTCCCTCAAAGCAGAGATGCAGCTGCTCAGCCAGAGACTACAGTTCCCTTTGTATCTAAATGTGGCCGTTGGAATGGTTGCCACAGGAATAGGAAGACCAGTGATGTGTGTTACTTCCAGGCCAGAACTTTCTAAAACATCATAGACTCAACTTTCATATTTTAACATTCTACATACTCTTATTTGATAATCCCCAACTATATGACACCAGGTTCATTCCATTATTATTTATATATGATGATATAATAAAACATTTCAAATAATTTTTCATACCTTTACTATATTAAATTTTATTATGAAATATAGCATGTGTATATTTTTAAATTACTACTAATAACTTTCAAAAAGAATATGTATATACTCATTCCTTAACCAACAAAGATGCATGGGATTCCAACAAAAAGCAAACAACAATCTCCACTGAAGATAAACTCACACACAAAAATTACAAATCACACACAGGCAGCAATCTGCTGTGAAAAGAGAGCCAGCAGAAACATCAGACAGGGACATGAGGGCTTCCCTGGTGGCGCAGTGGTTGAGAGTTCGCCTGCTGATGCAGGGGACACAGGTTCGTGCCCCAGTCCGGGAAGATCCCACATACCGTGGAGCAGCTAGGCCCGTGAGCCACGGCCACTGAGCCCGCGCATCCGGAGCCTGTGCTCCACAATGGGAGAGGCCACAACAGTGAGAGGCCCGCATATCGCAAAAAAAAAAAAAAAAAAAAAAAACCAGGGACATGAGATAATGCAACATGTTGAAAGAGGTAATAAATCAGCTACATTTAAAATTATGAAAGATAAGATATGGAATAAAAACCATGAGGGAAAGAAAAAGAACCTGTGGGAGGGGGGAACACAAAGAATTAGTGGGAGGGAGAACATGGAGAGAGGAGGGGACCATTTTAGTTAGGTAATTAACTAATTCGAAAAGGACCAGGTTCAGTGCAGATAGAAAAGTAAACAAGACCTAAGAAGACGGGAAGAATCAACAAGTAAAAAGGGTGAAGGGATGAGGAAGATGGGAAGAGAAAACTTAGCACCGAGTTTCTTAGCAGCAAAGGCAAAGCGGCAAACACATTGTACGTATTGCCCAAAAGTCAACAAATATAACAGTTCACCCAGGTAGATGAAGGGTTTCTGGCCCTGAGATGTTAGAAAAATGTATTCTGAAAGCATCTTTACATAAAGTGACTTGAGTGCCACTGTGAACTCTGTCTCCAACAGTAGATTTACCAAAAATGCAGAGGGTTCACATTTGGCTTTTCATTGGTCAGCCCTTAATGAAAGGGGAGGACATAACTTAAATCATAAAAGAAATTCTCCGGAAAGTAAGAACGATAATCATTTGGTGTTGGGATGACAAAACTTACCAAAGGAAAAAAAAATGAAAACCTAAACACGATGACATTATGTAATCATGTATATACAGGTTTAGCACATTTTGGTAGTTCTCGACATATCTGAAACTTTTTCATTATTATTATATTTGTTATGGTGATCTGTGATCAACGATCCTTGATGTTACCACTATGACTCTCTGAAGGCTCAGACGATGGTTAGCATATTTTAGCAATAAAGTATTTTTAATTAAGGTATAAATATTATTTTTTAGACATAATGCTATTGCACACTTAATAGGTTATAGTGTAAACATAACTTTTATATGCACTGGGAAGCCAAAAAATTTGTGTCACTCACTTTATTGTGATACTCATTTTATCATGGTGCTCTGGAACTGAGCCCACAATATCTCTGAGCTATGCCTGTATTTTAAAATGTCATAAAATTTTGGAACAATAGAGAAAATATTACTCTAATCCTGAGTTTCTCAACCTTGGCACTACTGACATTTTGTACCGGACAACTATTTGTTATAGGGAGCTTCCCTAAGCACTGTAAGAGGGTGAGCAGTGTCTCCGGCCTCTGCCCAGTAGATGCATTAGCATCCCCTCCCCCCCCAACCCATACACTCCCTCTGGCCAGTTGCAACAACCAAAAATATCTCTAAGTATTGCCAAAAGTCCCCAGGGGAAAAAAGCAACTCTAGCTGGGAACCACTGTTCTAATTATACCAAGTAAATACCATTACTTTCATATATGCAATCTTTTTCATATGTTATACATATATGTATACGTATATTGAAAGTTTCATTCAAAGAATGTTACAGATGGCTAGAGCAGACTCCTGGCATTTGAGAAGGATACCCAAGACCTTTGCAAATCCCCAAGTCGGCAAATACCACTTTAGCACATAACATCTCCCATAATTGTGCTTGAGAATGGAAAGAAAACAGTGAAACTGCTCCCAGACTCAGATGACGAGCAGCTGACCAGCTCCATTCAGTAGCCAAAGTATCTGGGTGTCTACTCTCCAACCTTACAGCTCATTTTAATCAAATTTGCCTCAGCTAAACTACAAATCACTACAGGTCAAGGGTCTCCTGGGTCTCTCTGGAGTAATTCAAGCAGTGAATCTAAACTCTTTAAATGCCAAGGGACTACATGGACCTCAGGGCCTGTGCTGCAGGTCCCTGACAGTCCTTGGACTGTCAGGCTGGAGGTCCAGGTGCTATTGCAGTGTTAAAGCCTAGTAGGGCATTCATTTATGCAAGAAAAGACCACGAGACCTAAGTGTTTTAAAAGTGGTTTGTTTTGTGGATAAACATATTTCAAAACATAGGTAATGGTAGAAGGGTGATGATTAAAAAAATAATACAGATGAAAATTTAGAGTTTGGTGTACAAGCTGGACGCCAATACCTGATGTTTCACATCATCTCCAAGGCCCGAAAAGCTT
This sequence comes from Phocoena phocoena, assembly GCF_963924675.1. Lineage (NCBI taxonomy): Eukaryota > Metazoa > Chordata > Mammalia > Artiodactyla > Phocoenidae > Phocoena > Phocoena phocoena. Next base: position 21,202,129 of record NC_089223.1, read on the forward strand.
TTCTTGTGATGACCCAGCCCTGGGACTACAGAACCAGCCTGGGAAATTCGCCTTCTGCACAGAGGAGCCCACGGCAAATAGTTTCTGCGCAAGGATGAGCTCGGTGGTCTGCTTAGATTCAGGACCTCAGAGACAATCTGAACATAACCTCAGGCAGTGCCACAACTGCAAGTCCTCTGGGGTATAGACAGAGCATTCGAGAGTGGAGAAGAAAACCGGATCAGGAGTGAGAAGATCTTTGCTCCTGATCACCTTGCCTCCCTGAACATGGCCAAGTGCAAGTTTGCCATGCAGCCAATACCATTTGTGAGGGCTACTGGGTTATGAGAAATTAATGAAAATAAGCTTTGAAAGCTTTAGATGGCAAGGCATTTGTGGCAAATTTGTCTCATCACTGAACACTGCAATGCACCCCAAAGTTATAGAGAGTATAGAGAGTAGGTTCTGAACGTATCTTTTCACGTGGTCAGTTCTTGGTCAGTGTAGGCTGTGATGTTGCTATTCTCTAAAATCTTAGAAGGCCAGGAGCAAGAGTGAGTTTAAGACTTGGGAGTTAAATCAGAATGGATTTGTCTTTGTACTCACACCTAGAGGTTAAAATGAGATGAGCTATCAGGAAAAATTGTTCACAAAGTTTTCAAATCACTCAAGTCTGTAGTCCTGCCTTGTTCCCACTTCCCATGGCCCAGTTTGGTCGTGCAGAGGAGAGAGGAAAACACTGGATTTTGTACCTCACTGCCACATAAAGGGGACACTCACCAAGTCAGCTAATCTCTCTAGACCTCAATTCCCTCACTTGTCAAACTGGAAATTTGGGGCATGCCTACCTCCTACGGTTGTGGTGAGGTTTAAATGCAATGATGTGCTTGCACAGCTAAAGAACAAAGCCTTTTGAAAATATCAGGTAATATCCGGCAAATGTATTGCTCATCATCAGCTTCACTGCTACTTAGTATCGACATATATACACTACCGAATGCGAAATAGTTAACTAGTGGGAAGTAGCTGCATAGCACAGGGAGATCAGCTCGGTGCTTTGTGACCACCTAGAGGGGTGGGATAGGGAGGGTGGGAGGGAGGCTCAAGAGGGAGGGGATATGGGGATATACGTGTGCATATGGCTGATTCACTTTGTTGTACAACAGAAACTAACACAGTATTGTGAAGCAATTATACTCCAATAAAGATCTATTAAAAAAAAAAATGGGTGAGGAAGGTCAGAGATACTGATGAATAAAAAGAAATCTGAGGTCTTCCCTGCTGGCGCGGTAGTTGGGAGTCCGCCTGCCGATGCAGGGGACACGGGTTCGTGCCCCGGTCCGGGAGGATCCCACATGCTGCGGAGCGGCTGGGCCCGTGAGCCATGGCCGCTGAGCCTGCGCGTCCGGAGCCTGTGCTCCGCAACGGGAGAGGCCACAACAGTGAGAGGCCCACGTACCGCAAAAAAAAAAAAAAAAAAAAAAGAATATATGTATCAGTACCTATATGTATATATACACAGACACCATATAGTATATATACACATATTTTACATACGTACGTACACTCAGTGTATATGTTATACAGAATAAAATATTAAGGTTCTCCATGCCTCTAAAATCATATTCTAATAAAATCTTGTTGACATAAGATTTTTTTCCTCAGTTTGTTGTTCATGGGTCAGCATGGAACATCAGTAAGCCTCATCTGGAACCAGTTTCCTCCGCCCTACTCATGTCCCACCCATTATGGACATCGCAGTTTTGCCAGTTTCTCATGGTTGCCCTGCATTTCTTGCCTGCCTCAGGCACTTTGCACCTGCTGTTCCTCTGCCAAAGGGGCTCCCTCCCCAGTCTCGCATCCTTTAGGTCTCAGCTTAAGCATCATTTCTTTTAGGAAGTCTTTCTGTCTCCTCTGACGAGGCTAGGTTCTCCTGTGACATGCTTCTAGAGTATCCTGCATATGTCCTTCCCAATACTCATCACACTGGTAAATACTTAATTTCTGTCTTCCCAATAGACAATAAACCCTAGAAGAGCAACGCCCATCTGTTTGGCTTACTGCTGAATCACTAGTGCCCAGCTAGGGCATCCAGTGAGCGTGCCACAATACGTGTTGAATGAATGGTGAGTGAATGGATGATGAATGGAGGGAGGATGGATGGGTGGATGGATGGACAGATGAAGGGATAGATGGCAAAACCCATGGATTCCCTGGCACATATGAATATGAGATTATAAAATAAATTTTATCTGCTACATTTTGGGCATTGCTTCCTCTACTATTTTCTAAGAGCTTGATGAACAATTAGCGCCAGCTCTAAACAGCTGAAAGAGTTGTCACTGAGATTTACCTTTACTATATTAATCTGGCCCAGCAATTGCTTCTTACTGACTGTAAGAAGTTTTGATTGGCATGGTGATGTCACTTTAAATGCCTCGATGAGGTCTTTCTTTCACTGCTCTGTAAGAAAAAGGACAGGTTCCTCTCCGAGAGAGGCACGGGATAATGCATTATCTGAGTTATCACTGTTCAGTCAAAAAATGCATGAAGGAGCCACATAATTCATCTAGACAGCAATCACCACGGAGTTATGCAGGTCTCTCATGTAGGTGATGGAACAGCCAAATTCCCTGACAGTGGTGAATTACTCCTGTGTCGCTAAATAGCGATGCCAAAAGAAGTGTCAAGGCCACAGACGTGCAGAGTGGGGGGGCTCTTCAAACTGCACGAGTAAAACTTTGATATGTTTTATTGCTTTCTTTTCATCTTGATCGTTGAGTTTTAAAATGAAATTACAGGGATGCTAAGCCTAGCCAATGGGCAGGGTGATCCATTTCTACTTGGCAGTGGTGTGAATATGGTGGCTTCAGTCCAGGCCAGGCCTGGGCTGGGGCCCCTGTGCCTCACTGTCCCCCCACCACCCCTGTGGCTCAGCTGGCACCTCAAACCCTAACAAAGGGTCCATGGCATATGGTAGTTTTTCCTTTTTCATCTATAGTCAAACAATTCAGCAAATACATCTTTTTTTCTTGTGGCTAAAATACTGACCTGATGTAATAAACGTCTGACTTTTTTAAAAGCCTTGCAGTATGACAGACAGGCTAACATCTGAGTTTGAAATCTGGTGATTAGGAAGTGTTTTGAATGGCCTTGAGAACTGCAGGTAAAACATTAAATTATACTAATATTCTTGTTTAGTTAAACTTTTTAATATTTTAAAAAGCCCTTCACAATATTGTGGATAAGTAAATTCTTGGGCCCAATTCCAATTTGAGCCAAATTCCAACTAATAATGTTACACCCATAACCCTGCTCCTTGACAGCCCATAACATTAAACTGAAAACAGGATTCTTAAAACACACTCTTATGCTGCCTATCCATGAAATAAGCATTACAGACTTTCACCAGATGTCTTTCGTAGACATTGTTATTGAAAAGAATATTACATAAAATAAATTTAGACTGTTAGTCTAGCACAATTACTAAGGGAATATTGCTGTATGTTCAGGTAATCACATCTACACTTAATTGAGGGGGGAAAAAAAATCTGTGGCCATGACGATCTTTTGGTGGTGGTCAGGGACTCATTTATCCATCCAGTTCATTATCCCAGATTAGGACTTGTTAGTGCCTTCTCCATATCATAAGCCCCAACTTTCAGAAAATTAAAAGTTGGTCAGAAAAAAGAGCTTCAGTTAAGAAGCATCAGCCTAAGAGCAAATCCCTTATAAAAATCTTAGGGAAAAAAATTCAGCTCTTTTTCAGTTATGAGTGCCAAAAAAAAAAAAAGTTTTGTGGTTTCAGGCACTTTTAAATTTTATAATTTGAAAATAACTTAGAATTGAAGCAGAAGAAAGAAAGCTCTAAATCCATAACATGGACTTAATGCCTGTGGTATGTTTTGAAGACAACACAAAGCTAGCAAAAACAACCGAACTAGGCAGGGGAGGCGGCAGACGAACTGGGAGATTGGGATTGACATATATACACTAATATGTATAAAATAGGTAACTAACTTTTAAAAAAGAAAGAAATACGCAAAAAAAAAAAAGAAAAAGTGAAGAGAGAAAAAAGAAAACAACAACCAAAATATTTGTTGGGAAATATGTTGTCTTGTACCTGAATATTTCAAAAAATACCACTACTTGTGACAGAATTGAACTTTGTTGTCTGCCTCAGGCCTGCAATATAAAAAATATTATGCACTGTTGCCAGTTAGGTAATAACTGGAATATATCTGACATTTCTCATTCTAGGGTATTGAACCAAGTAAGGGGGGAAAGACCCACTTTTCTGGTCAATGGTCTGTCCTTGTGATAGCAAGCTCTGACAGAGATAAATCAGGGGCAAACGGCCATTAAGACAGGCCTGATATTTTCATTTCCTGTTTACAGAGAAAGAATGTGAAGGAGGGTCTTAACCAAGATGACTCAGCAAATCAAAGCTGAAGTTCACGTCTTTCCCAGGTGAGGCTATATTTGCAGCCTGTTAGGCTGTGGCTTCATCTTTTTTATTTAGATACTCTGCATTTGGGCAGGTCTGGGAGAACAGGATGGATCAGCATTTATTACTGGGGCGGTCCTGCCCGTAGCCGAGCCTGCGCAGAAGAGCAGGGGCCAGCATGGGTTTTGGATCAGACAAACCTCCATCTGATCCTTGTTCTGTAACTTACTGGTTAAGTGACTTTGGAAAGTTATCTGAGCCTCTGTCTATTCATCTGTAAAATGACGCTAAAAGAAATATATACCTCTTGGGTAGTTTCAGGCGTTGCATAAGGAAGAGATTTTGGCAAGCAGTAACAGTAAATGTTAGCTATTATTGTTCTTCTCAAATTCCAAAACTTGCTTCCCAATTACCAGTAAGTTACATTCTGTAGATGTGGTACTATCTAATAGGATAGATCTTACTACTTTATATATGTAGGAAATAGCAGGCTGTGATCATCTCCTTTTATACATATTTTGGAAATCTGACCATAGAGTTAGTTAAAGAAGCAGCAATGAGAAAACAGCTGACGCAGGATTCAGAAGACCTGGTTTGTGACCCAGCTCCACAATTTACCACTTAAGCAAGTTGCTTAAGCCTCTCTGAGCCTCAGTTGGTTTTCTTTTGTTTTTTCAATCTGTAAAACTGAATGATAAATCTTACCTACCTCATATAGTTCCTGTGAGGATTGAATGGGAAGATAGATGTGAAAGCGTTTTGGAAACTATAAAGCACTTAGTTGAAATACATTAGAGTATTTTTTACAATTTTTGTTAGGCTTAAAGTCACTTACGATGACAGATTTCTTTCTCCATAATTTTTTTTCCTTGAAAGTGTATTCTTATTGGGAATGATTGTTATTTATGACTCATTTATTAATAGGCATAAAATTAGTTTTTATGACAGCCTTTTGCTAACAGTAAACCAAAAATGGATTCATGACTTTGTAGTGCTGTCCGGCTTTTCTCCTTTTTAGAAGTGGAGCCTTCACAATTTGTTGGAGCAAAGAAAAGGGCTGTATTGCTTAATAACTGTTCTACTAAAGTTCACCAAATTGTACTTGATGTTCTGACATTTACTGCTTACACAGAATATGTGTTTTCTACCTGGCCTTGTTAAGCGCATACACACACACACAAAACTTGCTTTGACCAAAGGAGTCATACTAGTATGGTTAGAATAACTAGAGAAATTCAATTTGTCTGAAACTTCAGGGCTTCAAGAGCTAATCTTAAGTGACAGAGTTAATGAGAAATTTTGACCAAGAGAAGACGCTCACTTTCGGAAAAGGACAAACATTTTGTATAAACACACCGACTCCTTCCTCTGGCAAGGTTGTTTATGCCTAGTCACCGGGAAAGTTTCAGCTGATCTTTGATCCACATGGGCTCAGTAATTACCAAGACATTGACTACTTACAGCCTAGAGAGAAAAGGGAAAGCCTGGCCTGCTTGTAGCCTGGATACCTGAAAGAATAACTCAAGTTAACGAAATGCTTTCCTTGGAGATGCCATCTCTTTATTTTATGGTCACACCTGGTATAGTCCGTCTGATACCAGGTCTGCTCTGCCCAAGGAAGAAGGAACTTTGAAGTAGGAGAGAATCCTGGTTCACATCTCCAAGCGTTATTCAACGCCATTCAGACTTCCGTGTCTTCAGTACGCTTACTGTCTGCTCATCTTTAAGGAAGCAAACACTGCACACTAAAGTGTGATGACCTCTCGGTGAGGCAATCGTTGTCCCTCAGCTCCACACCCACCCTTGTACACTTGGCTTTCCGAGGCTGGAGCTGGAGTCGGCAAACCATGATTCCACTTTGCCAGCAGCTTCAATCTGAGAACTGTGGTTATTAGAGGGAGCCTGCAAAGCTGGAGGAGGAGAAGGGACTAACTCCTTCCCATGTGCTCACTGTTGTCTCGATGTCTGTGAGCAGCCCCCCAGCCAGACTTCTTCACTCAGCAGAAGCAGTTCTTTCCCACAGCAGCGAGTGAATCCAGTGTTTAGTTCGCCCAGCATTTGCAGAACCAGCCACGTTGTGCATCCCTAGTCACCAGGGCCAGCCAAGTATCACCCCAGGGGGCTGAGTTTTAGCTCTATACGGTATCTCCAAGCTCCTAGATTTTGATAATTCCATCTTCTTCCCTTTTTCTCCCCTAGTAGTATCTTACTATCCTCTTTTTATACTTTTAGTTACCTTGTTAACAATGTTGTACCTAGTTATGAATCCCTTATATTAAATTCTTTCTATTAAAATAACTAGGGCAGTTTCTGTCTCCCGACTGGACCCTGACTGATACACAGCTGACAACCTGGATTCACGTGTTAACACTCCCACAATATTGTCTGTTCTACAGTAGCTTGTAGTCAGCATCTATTGCATTCGTCTGCCCATAAAGCAATCTTTTTATTTTGGCAAGCCTCCCTCAACTCACCCTCTGTCCCCGTAGTTTAGGTAGGACTGTCTCTACCCCTTGCTCCATGGGAAGGTTTGTGACCCAAGTCCAACAAATGAAATTTTGTGTGTCACAGCCAGAGTGATTGCTTTAGTGGGTGGACATGTGCTCCAGATGGACTTGAAGTCAACGTCACCTCCTTAAACTTCCAAGTTACATAAGCCAAGAAGTTCTCATGCCTTAAGAAAGCTAGCTTGAGTTGTGTGTTTGCCACTGACAAGCTCTTAAACAAAAGGGATGAAACTTTAACAGTAGTACTTAAGTAGAAATTTGGTGGATGTGTGGGTGACAGGTAATTCTCCATGGCCTTCAAAACATATCTCCCCAATGGAGCTGGTAGTGGCAGGTAGGTGTACACCTCACTTGGTCCTCCTCCAGCCTGGAGCCTGGCTGGGACTCTTGTGCCCACTTCCCCACAGGGCTGATTCCACGTGACCAGAGCTGGTAAGTAGAGAAAAGAGTCTTCAGGGCAGTGGCTTGGTGCTCTGGCGTCCACGATGTGAGGTGAATGTAAGTTTGTAGATGCACATTCTAATTGACGATTTAGCTTAATTACCTTACACGGTGATGGAGACGGGACAGAAATACTTCCTCATATTATCTTCTAAACATGACCTACCTGAAACTGATATCTAAGCTAAGATCAGAATAGGAAGAGAATTGGCACTTCCTGAATACCCTTTTAGATAGAGATTGGGCTAAGCATTTTCTTTTCACGACCAACCCAGGAAATATATATCATATATACATATATATCATATATATCAAATATATATCATATATACCCACTTTTCAAAGCTGAGAAAAGTGAGGCTTAGAAAGGACCCTAACCCTAACCCTAAGCAACTTGTTCAAGGTCACAAGCTAATAGATTCAAATCCAGTCCCCTTTGCCATTGAAATCCATTCTCTCTCACCACATCAGGTGATGGCTTCCCTGAGGAAGTCAGCGGATAGTTCAAAGACAAAAGATGATCACCGAAAACACCTTGTCTCTTACTTTTCTCCTTGTTTTTCCACATCTAAAGCCCCAAAGCAGAAATGTGGCTGGAAATGTGTCCTAAAGGCAGGAATTTATCCTGTATATGGGGGAAGCAAATCCAAAAGCAATAGTACTTGGAATGTTAGAAAAGTCTTAGGCTGTTTCTAGTCCAGCTACAAATAAACAGAGGTTTATATGTGTGGAGTGATTTACTATCATTCACTAGTGTATTTTATACTTCGCTGAATTTAGATAGGCAAATTATATAAACACTTTATATATAAGCCGAACATGTCAGATGTCAGGACTCAAAATATGTGTTCAATTAAAAAAATACATCTCTTAAAACCAAAGCCCTGAATACATATTAAGTGATACCCTAACCTGAAGGTAAATGAGATATGCCACCTAACAGATATTAAGTGACCTACATTCTGTACAACCTCCATTAATGAGGCAAATGCATTCCAGTGGCACACTTTAGTGTCAGAAACTTCATTATCCAATGAGGCAATAACACAGAAATCATAAGGACCCCTCCAAGGAGGACAGAGAAGAAGTTGGTACAGTTTAAAATTATTAAATATGAACCAAAAGAATATAAATAGGTTTCCCGAAAACAAGACTCTGGAAGCTCTAAATTAGAGAGAGGAGATTAAGAGGGAATGGGACCCTCAGAGCTAATCTGTGCTCCTCCAGAGAAGTGGGGAAAAGGTTTGGAGGAGAAGCCTGCGGGAGTGGCCTGGATTGGAGCAGAATGGACCCCACCTGACTTGGTCACTCCAGCAACCCCAGACCAGGCCTGGAGGGGCTGGAACTGAGCCTGGCCAGACAAGCCTCTGAAAGGACACAGCTATCCACAGCAGAGAGACGGCACCTCTGACGCCACAGG